>NC_079324.1:46643065-47893065 GCF_029931775.1 Euleptes europaea
GGGAGGGGAAGGTGATTGTAAGCCGGTTTGAGTCTTCCTTAAGTGGTAGAGAAAGTTGTCATATAACTTCTTCTTCTTCTTCTTCTTCTTCTTCTTCTTCTTCTTCTTCTTCTTTCTTTTCAAAATTCATTGCACCCATTTCTCCAACAGGGAGCTCAAGGCAGCATTCTGTCCCTATTTTATCCTTACAGTCTCGCATGGCAGGTTAAGTGAGATAGTATGAAGTCCCATGGTCATTCAATGAGACTCCTAACTGAATGAGGATTTGAAATAATAGCTTTCCAGTCCTAGATCGTTCAACCAGATTGGCTCTCTTGTTTAACCAAGGTGACCCTTGGACAACTGCACATCCTAGTGATTCCCAATGTGATACCCATGGGTATTCACCCGCCAACTAGGGTTGCTAACTAGGGTTGCCAACCTCCAGGTACTAGCTGGAGATCTCCCACTATTACAACTGATCTCCAGCCGATACAGATTAGTTCACCTGGAGAAAATGGCCACTTTGGTAATTGGACTCTGTGGCATTGAAGCCCCTCCCCTCCCCTAACCCTCCCTTCCTCAGGCTCCACCCCCAAAACCTCCTGCCGGTGGCAAAGAGGGACCTGGCAACCCTACTGCCAACAGGTCTGACACCCATGTGGTTCTTGACCAATGCAAATAGCCAGTCCTGCCTTTCTCATGGGAGCAGGAGGTACTTCAGAAGAATCCAGGGAGACATCACCTTTGTGTCTGCCTCGTGCAACTTTCAGAATCAGCTGCCCCCCCATTGTGGGAGGACTCTTGGCTTGCAACCTCTCAACATTTTGTGATTAGTCCCAGCATTCCTTGGCAGCCGTTTTGTGACTGGCCTAGCCACCACGGCAGCCATTTTGTGCTGGTGCCCACTCTCCATTCTCAAAATCCAAAGTGCCCACAGACTCAACAAGATTGGGAACCCCTGCCATAGTCTATGATAGGTTGTACATTATATCTCCAGTAATGGGGAGATGGTTTGTCTCTGGCTCTAGCGAGCTAAACTTTAATCATCAGTTGAGCATGGCTAAAAAGGGAAAAGACATGCCGTTGAATGATGAAAGGAACCTAGCAGCAGCAGCAGAAGCAGCAAGGCACAGAATAGCTTTGGATTTTATTATTATTATTATTATTATTTGCAGTTCTAGTGGATGTTCCTGGATGCTGATGAAGGATTAGTTCATCGCTCGGGTCTCTTTTCCCTCTTTAGCAAGTGGACCTCAAGGACAAATGTTCGGAAGGCAGGAAGCGGCTGAGTCTTCTCGGCCAGACTGTCGATCAATAAGTGACAGGCATCATGCTCGGGAGCGCAGCCTTCCATGAAGATTGCAGGTCTCTGAACATATATCACGGGCAAAAAATGCCCCTATCCATCAAAGCTTCAGGAGTAATGTGGCAAGGTTTGACTTAATCAGCCTGCAGAGGCATGCAAACTGATGTGTGCAGGAAAGGGAGGGAGGTACCGGTACCCTTGGCCAAATGAGGTTCCTTTCCTGCCCCTGGAGCAGGACCTTGCTGCCTGAGAGGTCCCAGTAAGCACAATGCATCTCACATGCACAAACCCTGCTCAGATCTCTGGAACAAGATTATTAGTCTGTTTATTTAGAGAATGCATATGTCTCCTTCTCTAGAGACCTGCAGATACTGAATGCACCTTGCTAGGTGCTCTTTGCAAGACAGCACGGCTCCTTTACGAGCTGATTCAAGACAAGCTCGCAAAAGCTAAGCCACTAGACCAACAGGAAGAGCCGCTTACAGGAGGCTGATCCCCTTTGATAGACAGGAATTTCTCAGCAGCATGAGGCTCCACCACACCCACCAATTTCTAGGGTTGCCAACCTCCAGGTAGCGGCTGGAGATCTCCTGCTATTACAACTGACCTCCAGCCAATAGAGATCAGTTCACCTGGAGAAAATGGTCGCTTTGGCATTGGACTCTATGGCATTGAAGTACATCCCCTCCCCAAACCCCACCCTCCTCAGGCTCTGCCCCAAAAAACCTCCCACCGGTTGCAAAGAAGGACCTGGCAACCCTACAAATTTCCTAGAGAGGAAGGAAAACCTTCACATATTAATCTCTGCTCATTAATTGAAAGTTCAAGGGGAAAAGGTGAGGGAGCTTTTGACTTGCCCTTCTGATCCACCTGGGTAGCTACATTCTCTCACAGCCCTGTTAGGGCTGCCAAACTCCAATAAAGTCAGTAAAACTCCAGGTGGTGGCTGGAGATCTCCTGCTGTAACAACTGATCTCCAGGCGACAAAGATCAGTTCCCCTGGAGAAAATGGCTGCTTTGGCAATTGGACTCTATGGCATTGAAGTCCTTCCCCCTTCCTCCTCAGGCTCCACCCCCAAAATCTCCAGGTATTTCCCTACTTGGAGCTGGCAACCCTAAGTCCTATGGAAGCAAGGAGTTCAGAACTCTCATCCCTTAGAACTCCCACTTCTTCCTCCCCTCTTTGCTCTGTGTTTCTTATTTCGCCTACCTCTCAATGAAATGGTGCGCCTGTGTTTGGATTGTGCCACTTCAAACTGCACACCCTGACTTGGATAGCCCAGGGTAGCCCAATCTTGTCAGACCTCAGAAGCTAAGCAGGTCAGCCCTGGTTAGTATTCGGATGGGAAACCAATAGGGTTGCCAGGTCCCTCTTCGCCACCGGCAGGAGGTTTTTGGGGTGGAGCCTGAGGAGGGTGGGGTTTGGGAGGGGAGGGACTTCAATGGCATAGAGTCCAATGGCCAAAGCGGCCATTTTCTCCAGGTGAACTGATCTCTGTCGGCTGGAGGTCAGTTGTAATAGGAGATCTCCAGCTAGTGCCTGGAGGTTCAGCAAACTAGAAACAGCACTTCACAAAGCTAGACACAATGATTATAAAGTAGTGGTATTTAATAACATATCCACCACTGATAGTATGCAGGCAAAAACATGTGTTGTTAATTATTGCCTTCAAAGTAACGCCGAAGAGAGGACTATGCCTTGTTACAAACAAATAACAGTATTATAGGTAAGTCCATGAAAGGGGGTGCCAACCTCCCTTTCTTCCACAGATATGCTTCTTGAGAGTAGCAATTCAGTAGTGCAGTTGTTCTCAACAGAAGCCCGGTGATCTTTCTGTTTCAGCGATTAACGCCTTCTTCAGGGACCAACGCTGGCTGTTATTAACATTCTCTGCCTGGAGGTTGGCAACCCTAGAAACCAACCAGGGATACCAGGGTTGCGACAGAGACACAGGCAATGGCAAACCACCTCTGAAAGTCTCTCGCCTTGAAAACTCCACCAGGGGTCACCATCAGTCAGATGTGACTTGATGGCAAAAAATACACACACACAACACCTTGTGGATGAAGACACCTCTCAGTCAGTTGACCAGAGCTTTCTCTCCACCTGCCCAAGTCGTCCTGCTAGAGCACTTAACACCTTCAGGCATGTGAGTAAGACAAAAGCCCCTTGGTGAGAGATAAAACGCTGACACTTTAAGGTGACCCCACTGCTGGCCTGGATGGCGAGAAAAGGCGCAAACTGCCTCCGCCTCCTCTCCATTTCACCAGCTCTGATGCAAAATGTAATTTCCCCCTTACAAGCTTCAGGAGAACACTAGCCTGGTAGGTAACTTGCCCCTGGGGGCCCTGAGCAATAACTCACAACCATTTTTTTAAAAGGAAAAGTGGTGCTTATTAAAGGTCAAATGTAGCCACAGGGGCCAACAGGCACCGGGAAGGAAGGGAAGCTTTGCAGGAGCCGCGCAAGGAGCGTGTCAACAGCTGGGCCGCCGTGTGCCGTTTTGTTTTCGATGTGTAATTTCTGTTAAGGTCAGAGGACCGGTGCTGATTCTCATCAGCAGATGGCCTAACCCACAAAGCCAACCTTTTGTACAAATCAATTGGCCAGGAAGCGCTGGCGAAATGTTAAGGGATCCCAGGCCCAATCGTCTTCTCCCCGGGTCACGTTTGGTCTCGCCTTCATTAAAGTAAAGTCAACAATAGCAGTTCAATATCGGGCATGTTCTGTTCTTTTTTTGTTGCTGCGCCATGGGCAAAAGCAGCTATGAGCAGGAGACTGGTGGTACACTGTCCCTACAAAATACGCTGATTACGCTGGATTATAACATACTAAATTAGGGTTGCCAACTCCGGGTTTGGAAATTCCTGGAGATTTGGGGGTGGAGCCTGAGGAGGGCAGGATTTGGGGAGGGACCTCAGGAGGGTATAATGACGTACACTCCACCTTGCAAAGCTGCCAGTTTCTCCAGGGGAAATGATCTCTGTAGGCTGGAGATGAATTATAATTCCAGGAGATCCCCAGGCCCCACCTGGGGGTTGGTAAGAAGAAAAGTTGGTTCTTATATGCCGTTTTTCTCTACCACTTCAGGAAGAATCAAACCAGCTTACAATCACCTTCCCTTCCCCTCCCCACAACAGACACCCTGTGAGGTAGGTGGGGCTGAGAGAGCTCTGTGACTAGCCCAAGGTCACCCAGCTGGCTTCGTGTGTAGGAGTGGGGAAACAAATCCAGTTCACCAGATTAGCATCCGCCGCTCATGTGGAGGAGTGGGGAATCAAACCCGGTTCTTGTCAGGGTTTCAGCAAACTCACGGCGTTGCAGGCAATAGAACTTGAACCCAGACAGAGCAGTGATTCAGAGATTTATTCTGGAAGTCAGTGGTTTCAGTAAGACGAAGAAGGTTAGAATGCAAATCATTGGGAATTACTACATTTATAGAACGGATACAATGGATGGGGTTGAGTTACAGCAATACAAAGGGAACAATAAGATTTCTTTCTCCCGGTAACGACTTCAGTAGATCAAGTACCGGGTACTTAAGGGCAATCAGAGGTGGGGCTGGTGGAGTTCCTGGCATTGTGAGCGAGACCCGGTATCAGATGAAAGATTTACACGGGCGGGTCTCCATACAATTGTAGATCTCTGACCAGAGCTAGTGGGTCGTGTGCAAAACAGGAGGGAGGGGGGGAGTGCACGGAAGGATCATATTGTTTAGCCAGTGTTGTCAGGAACCCTATCTGACAGTTCTCCAGATCAGAGTCCACCGCTCCAAACCACCGCTCTTAACCACTACACCATGATGGCTCCCCATTTCCAATCGTTCCTCTGCAGCAGGGACAGTCCCTATCTTCTGGTTCCTATCTCTGCTAAAACCTGTTTTTTGCCCTGTTCCAAAAAAATTATGCATGTGAGTTGCCAGCATTAAAATCCTTCAGGATTCAGCTCCCAAACTCTCTAGAAAGTAAATGGAGTAGGGAGTAGACGCATAGTCTTGAGCATCAATTGCGTTTGCCAGATCAGCCCGCAACCTGACATTGTGTACTCATTAGGATTGCCAACCTCCAGGTAGCAGTTGGAGATCTCCTGCTATTTCAACTGATCTCCAGCCTATAGAGATCAGTTCACCTGGAGAAAATGGTCACTTTGGCAATTGGACTCTATGGCATTGAAGTCCCTCCCCAAACTCCACCCTCGGCTCCGCCCCAAAAAACCTCCTGCTGGTAGCGAAGAGGGATCTGGCAAACCTAGTACCCATTGGAGTTGCTGTTTTGAGCCACTAAGAACCTATTTTAAGACAATTGTGTTTTTCTAGTCTGTTTTTAATGAAAATAATAGAATCATAGAGTTGGAAGAGACCACCAGGGTCATCTAGTCCAACCCCCTGCACAATGCAGGAAATTCACAACTACTTGCCTCCACACCCCTAGTGACCCCTACTCCATGCCCAGAAGATGGCAAAACAACAACAACAACAACAACAACCCTCCAGGTTCCATGGCACTGGTTATTTGCTTATATTCATCCTTGGTTGTAAGGCCCTCCTTCCATTCCCTAAATGAGTCTTTTTTATTTCTCAAATCTTTAGAAAGCTGTTTATGGAGCCACTCCGGCTTCTTTAAGCTCCTCCCCTTTCCCCTTCTCATAGGAATCGTTTGCGATTGTGCCTTCAACATTTTGCTTTTAATAACACCCTCCTGGCTTTGCAATTGGTGGCAGTTAATGCAATTGCAGAGTAAATGAACACAGAAGGCAGATTAAAGCCTTTGGCAACATGTAATTGGGAGGGGGGCTCAGGCAATGAGGCTTGAAATAAAAATTGGGATGTAACAAGCGTGTCCCTGGTTTTGCTTGTGAAATACTGAAGTGTACATTATAAAGCTACACAAAGGTTCAATATATTAATTAAACCATTAAACAATCAGATAAAACAGAGAAAAGGGTCTTTTCAACTGTATTTTTTATTTTACATATTCCAGAAGGAAACCCTCTCCCTAATAAAGACTTGTGATGTTCTAACCTTAACATTTATGAGTCTATGTGTTTGTGTTTTATTGATTTGTTTTTATTGTTTTATATATGTATATATTATTAAAAATTCTTTTAATGTTTTTACTGTTTGCCACCATGGAGACCCTGAAATGGGTGGAATGGCAGCATAAAAATGCCTAAAATAAATAATTAAACATACCAAAGCAGTAAAATCCTTCTCCACTACCTCAATGCCATCCTCATTTTGGTTGATCCAGTAGGGTATCCCTGAGGGAGTTCAGTTCAGTTTACTTACAGTCATTTGACCAACAAATATCCCTGAGGAATGTTATCAGCCCCATGGGGGGCTGCTCACAAAAGCATTCAGTGAACATGCAGCTCCTCCCATTATGGAGCAAAAAATGTCCCCAAGGGCCATTTTGTGTTGGCAAAATGGCAAAGTGTATGCCTGGTGCACCACGGTCCCAATCCGAATCACACTCCAGTGACATTTTAGAATTGAGTTCCCAGGGGAACCTTGCATCTGCTATATGGCTGCAAGTACCCATGGTGATCAGTCGGATTGCCAGCTCTGGAGATTTTGGGGGAGCCTGAGGAAGGCAGGTTTGGGAAGGGGAGAGACTTAAATGCCATATAGTGCAATTGCCAAAGCAACCATTTTCTCAAGGGGAACTGATCTCTATCGGCTGAAGATGAGTTGTAATAGCAGAAGATCTCCAGTTAGCACCTCGAGGTTGGCAATCCTAGTGATCAGTCATTAAATGTTTGGACCAAAGAGTGGATTATTTTGGGAGTACTGCAGCTTCAGGGAGGGACAGCAGCGTGGTAAAGCCAGATCTTGGAAGCTAAGCTGGGTCAGCCCTGGTTAGTATTTGGACAGGAGACCACCAAGGAATTCCAGAGTTGCTATGCAGAGGAAGGCAATGGCAAACAGCCTATGTTAGTCTCTTGCCTTGAAAATCCCATAAGGGGTTGCCATAAGATGGCTGCAACTTGACAACACTTTACACACAGAGACTGTGGCTTCTGCCTAAAGAGGAATTAGTTTAATTAAAGAAACTGAATAAAATAATGGGTTAGTTTATGGATTTTAAGAAGCTGCTTCTGATGCAAAACTTAGAATTGAGAAGAGCTGCTGTATATTTATTTAGTGGGTAATCATTAAGGAACTAGGACAGAATAACAGACCTTTGGAATTGCCAAAAAGCAAATAACAGAAAGTCCTCTGAATTCCAGAAGATGTTGTTATGTTAATCTAATGTCTGCTTAATCTCAATTTAATGTCACATAATCATATCATATCATATCATCATGTTCTTCTTCTCAGCCTATAGGAAAAGGCAACGTATTCTTATTGAACTATATAATGTACTGATTTTGCCTGTATCCTTTGAGATGTCAATCAGACTTCTCCATTTACCCTGGGTAAATAAAATCTGTTAATTTGAGTTGCAAAAACTCTCTCTCTCTCTCTCTCTCTCTCTCTCTCTCTGTGTGTGTGTGTGTGTGTATGTTTCCTAATCTCCAGTGAAATGCAGTAAGAACCAAAGGTCGTACTTTCCCTCTTCATGCCAAAAGTAGCAAACCTGCGTCATCTCCTCCTCCCTCCTCCTTGGTAAAGTCTTGAGTGACACGATATCATCCCACTCCGAATTTCCTTGTCACCATGTCATTTCATTGGTTGTCACTTGCAGGGAAACCCATGCCATGACAATGTCACGTCACACATTTTTGTTTCACTACATAATACTTGGAAGAGGAAGAGAAGGAGAAGGTGGCCATGGAACAGGGATGCTGTTTTCAGCAGCGGCTATGCAGTTCCCATCCAAAGAGAGCCCAGAGAAAACAGAGAGAAATTTGGGGCTGCAGCTCCTATTCATTCTGTTATATATGGAGTTTTGTCATATGAGCAATGAACTGACACTTCAAATTATGTCAGCTTCTGAACAGAGCTGAGTCTGACAGATGCTGCTGGCTGTTCCAGCCAGCTTCAAAAAAATCTGGAAAAGAAAATTGCCTTTTGGGAATGGAGATGATTGATATTCCCACCCTGAAATAATGTACAGATAAATGGTGGGGGTGGCCTTGTTTTTATTGAATACGCTTCATATGCAAGCTTGCAGAATTTGTGGAGAGGTGGCCACAGCTTCTGGCGTGTCCCTAAGCACTGGGGGGGATGCATCTCCCCTTCCAGATTGGCTGCATCAAGGCCTGGCTCAGCTGCTGCGCCAAGTGGGTTGCAGCTCTAAGTGTGAGCCGCACAGAAGTTAGAAGGTGTGAGGGATTTTGGTCGGTTCAGCATGTTTTATTTTTAACACAACCACACAGGCTGTTAGTCAGCACCATAACGGCTGCCCTGCTGGATCAGATCAATGGTTCATCTCCTCCAGCATCCTGTTTCACACAGTGGCCAACCAGGTGCCTGCAGAACGGGAGCCAAAGCCTCCCCTTTTTTTGCCCTCTGCCAGCACTGATATCCAGAGGTTTATTGCCCTTGAGCATGGAGGTTCCATTTAGTCATTGGCCATTTATGCATGGGAGGTTTTGCCTTGGATTTACCGCTCTCTAGATGCACATTTCCCCCATCCGAATTCTCAAAACTCTGCATGGGGGCATATTGTTGAGTTTTGAGAATTTAGATGGGGAAAATGTGCATCTGAAGAGTGGCAAATCCAAGGCAAAACTTCCCATGCATAAATGGCCATTGCGTCTGTCTAAATAGCCAGCTTTCCTTGCTTGGCAGGGAAGCCAGAATTCCAGGTGGGGCTTTAAAGAAAACACAGGGGAGGAAGGTAGAGAACACCTTTATGGCGAATGAATGAGATCTAGGCTGAGCTTCTGTTCTTCCTCTGTTGCAGGAATTTAGTGTGGGCATATGCAGAGGTGCAAACCAAAGAGCAAGAACCACAGGGCTTTTGGCCCTTGGTTCTTAGGCTGTGTTTGGCACCTGTGGCCTTGAGTGAGCCGGGCTAGCAGATCCAGGACTTGTAATGTTTTTGTTTTGTTTTGGTTGTATTTGGTATATTGCAAGCTGCTTTGCAGCCCATTGGGGAGGGATTGAGAAAGGGAGAGAGAATGTGTGTGTGTGTGTGTGTGTGTGAGAGAGAGAGAGAGAGAGAGAGAGAGAGAATCAGGAGTTCCCCAGAACCAACAGAAATGTCTGTACTGCAGGTTACATATGTGCATTTTTTGTGGGTCTACAATTGTTAGCTGAATAATAGCAATAGTTATTTATGTTGCAAGCTGTCTGCCTACTTATAATAAGCACCGTCGTTAGATAGTAAGAATTCCCTGCAGTTATATCTTATCTCCTTGGACTGCTGGTGCCCCGATCAGACATATAAAGGGGATCCCCACCCCCAAGACAACTTCAGCAATAGAGCCAGGAGGAATACTGAATGGGCTGAGCTGAACAAGTCAGGAGTGTGGAATTTGCACCCCTTGGCTCCTACCTTAGCTATGGCCCTAGAGTTGGTGATTGACAGGTTGCCTTCTTATTGAGACATTGGTTCACATGATTTTCCACTGTCGATTCTATGTACAGACATGCTTGGATTTATTGGAACTAGTGTAGGCTAAGAGGTATTAAGCATAAGTATTAGTACTGTTTTGATAGATAGCCTGGAAAGTAGTGGGAATATTGATAAAGGGTTTAAGTAGAATAGTGATCAAATAAATGACCTGTAGGACTTGAGTGATTAACATAAAATGAACTCCCTGAAAGATGGTTTACATTGCATGTATGTGAATGGAAGATGTTTGTTTGTATGTATGCTATTGAAAATTTTTTAATAAAAACTTATTAACAAGCATATTCCTCATGCTTTCTTGTACACATCAGACAAATTAGCAACATTCAGACATGCTGTGTATGTATGTATGCGCACACAAATGCATGCAGGTGTGCACCCACATTACCTGTCTATCGGCCTCTCATTGTTTGGACTTCTAATAAGGACAGCTGGCATCTTCGGATGCCTACATTCATTAGATGCCCTCATCCCCGGCATCTGTTTGCATTCTCTATCTTTGTTGTGGTGGTCCAGGGAAGAACACGCAGGGCAGGGAGAACCGCTCGGCCTTATCAATCATTAGTGCAACTGCTAATGGTGAAACTTTTATGGCTCCGCAGAACAGAGGACTGCAAGAGCAGACACTTCCCATTAAGAGGCACTAATGAAATGTGAAAATGTTTTACTAGGCCATAATTGTATATATGTTTGCATGCTTTTGGAGCTGCGGTGCACTTCCATTTGTGGCTAATTTAAACAGCCATTAAAGCTGGCTAAATTACAATAAAATAGCTCCAGAAAGCGGTGCCGCTAGAGACAGGTACAAGAGCAATCAGTTTTTACAGTAAACTTTGCTGGCCTGAGAGAAAGATGCCGCCTCCTGGCTAGCCAAGGATGGTGTGGAAATTCTCTTCCCTGTTGCTTAAACCCTGAATCTCTGTTTTGATTTCACTTCTCCCTTGTGCAAATCCAAGCAGCGATTCTTCAGTTTCAGGCTGTTTTCTTTTCCCTCTTACTGAATTTCCCCCCACTTTCGTCAATGCTGTTTGTGCATCGATAAATTTACGTGCACACGGGTTGTGGCTTCCAGCAGTTGCAGCTGTTCATTCTCTGGGGCAGGACAGCAAAAACACTGGAGACTTGAAAGAGCAGCCACCCCACCTCTGGCTACATCACAGCTCTACCCAGGAGTAGGCCTACTGGACAGAATCTTGCCAAAGGCCCACCACATCTAGATGCTGCCCTCACTTCCATATTTGACCAGCCTGGTGGGATATAAACTGCAAACTAAATATTTCTCTCCCTTGTCTGATCATGACCAGAAGAGAAAGCACCTCTTTTGGAAGGACACCACACCTCAGCCTGTTCCGCATATGTGTGGCCATTATGAACAGTTTTTAAAAACTGTAGGAGAATCATTCAGAGGTCTCCTGCTATTCAGTCTATTTTGGGCCAAAACATATCTGATTCCAAAAAAATCTGCCTGCAGGTTCATGTTCTTCACACCTCTGTGGGATCCTGTCCTGTTCCTTACACCACTGTGGGCTGGTTCCTGGTATCTTAAGAAAGGGATAGGGAAAAGAGGATGCACCATTTTTCTTGCTTGTTTCTCGTTCACTGAAACAGACATAAATCTTTCTTTGGAGGCATGAGTAACGGTAGGTAATCATCTACTCCACATATGCGGGAGATTTACCTGAGATTCGTTGCTCACTGGACCCACACTTTCCTGTTGGGAATCTATGCACCAGCAGTCTTCAAGCTCAAATCAAGAAGCATTTGAGTCCCCGCCCCTTGAAATGCCACTTTGTAATTGGCTGTGGTGAGAGAAAAGCCCCCCCCCCCGAAACCAAATGCAGGAAGCATTTGAATCCCTGCCCCTTGACACGCTGCTCTGTAATTGGCTGTAGTGCTGTCTGTGAGAGAAATCAAGCTTCTGTGTCCCATGCTTTGCCTTATGCATGGGGATTTCACCCTGGCTGAGTTCAGGGTAGATGGAAGAACTGGGTTAACAGAGGAATGGGAAGTCCCAGGATTTGCAAGGGCTGGCTGCAAGGTCATCTCTAATGGGAGGAAAACTTATGCATAACTCCAAGGAACAACTGAGATAGTGAACAATGAGGTGGTCAAGTGTGCTTAAAACAAAATTAAAAAGAGATCCAAAAGGATCTCTTCAAACTAGAGGACTGGGCATTAAAATGGCAAATGAGATTCAATATGAGCAAGTGCAAAAATGATGCATATTGGGGCAAAAAAAATCCCAACTTCACATATACACTGATGGGATCTGTGCTGGCAGTAACAGACCAAGAAAGGGATCTTGGGGTGGTAGTGGATAGCTCAATGAAGATGTTAACCCAGTGTGCGGCTGCTGTGAAAAAGGCAAATTCCATACTGGCCATAATTAGACAAGGAATAGAGAATAAAACTGCTGCTATCATACTGCCCTTGTGGTGTGGTGAGACCACACTTGGAATACTCTGTACAGTTCTGGTCCCCACACCTAAAAAGGATATTTCAGAGCTTGAGAAGGTGCAGAAAAGAGCAATCAAAATGATCAGGGGACTAGAGCAACTGCCCTATTTAACTGCAGTTAAAACGCTTAGGGCTGTTTAGCTTGGAAAAAAGGCAGTTAAGGGGAGACATGAAAGGGGTCTATAAAATTATGCATAGTATGGAGAGAGTGGACAGGGAGAAGCTTTTCTCCCTCTCTCATAATACTAGAATGTGGGTCATCTGCTGAAGCTGGAGGGTGAGAGATTAGAAGTACTTCTTTATACAACGCATAGTTAAATTGTGGAACTCCCTGCCCCAGGATGAAGTGATGGCTGCCAACTTGGAAAGCTTTAAGACTGGAGTGGACATGTTCATGGAGGAGAGGGCTATTCATAGCTACTAGTAAAAATAGATATTAATCATGATGCATACCTATTCTCTCCAGGATCAGAGGAGCATGCCTATTATATTAGGTGATTTGGAACACAGGCAGGACAATGCTGCTGCAGTCGTCTTGTTTGTGGACTTCCTAGAGGCAACTGGTTGGCCACTGTGTGAGCAGACTGCTGGACTGGATAGACCTTGGTTTGATCCAGCATGGCCTTTCTTATGTTCTTATGAGACAGACTGTTTGTGTCTTGTTTGTGGACTTCCTAGAGGCAACTGGTTGGCCACTGTGCGAGCAGACTGCTGGACTTGATGGACCTTGGTCTGATCCAGCATGGCCTTTCTTATGTTCTTATGAGACAGACTGAGGGGCGAACATGAGTGAAAGTACCCATGCATAAATGACCTTTCTGAATATGCAGCTCGCAGTCTGCAGAATCTCTCTCCTTCTCTCTTCTGCACATCAAATGCCATTGCCCTTCTATGTGCCATCAGTGCAGGGCCTTTTGTGTCTTGTCTTTTGTCCTTTCGAAAGACAACCCCAGCCATACAATCCGTCTTGAGCTTACAGCCGCATGTCTCTGCAGCCCGTCAAGGGAGCAGAATAGATGTCGCTGTAAACAGGACAATTTCGTCAGCCCCCACATTCTGCCCCAGAGAGTCTTTGTGGAGTAGATGATTACCTACCGTTACTCATGCCTCCAAAGAAAGATTTATGTCTGTTTCAGTGAACGAGAAACAAGCAAGAAAAATGGTGCATCCTCTTTTCCCTATCCCTTTCTTAAGATACCAGGAACCAGCCCACAGTGGTGTAAGGAACAGGACAGGATCCCACAGAGGTGTGAAGAACATGAACCTGCAGGCAGATTTTTTTGGAATCAGATATGTTTTGGCCCAAAGTAGACTGAATAGCAGGAGACCTCTGAATGATTCTCCTACAGTTTTTAAAAACTGTTCATAATGGCCACACATATGCGGGAAGGGGGAATTGGATCAGAACCACAGCTGTAGTTTCCTTTCCCTTCCCTGTTGCTTTCCCAGTTTCAATTGCCCCAAGGTACAATATACTCCACAGCTGGAAACAGGCATCATGTAAGTGCCAACAGCAGCTGTGTGGGGGATTTTAAATCTGGAAAGTGGCAACTGCAGGGAAGACTCTGTTTTCACTCCAAGATGTGCCAGACCCAGCAGGTGGGGACCCTGCTAAGCTTCTCAGCCTCTACCGAAAAGCAAACGGTTCAAGAATGCTGCAGTAAGCCCAACTCTGCAGTTTTAAAAAGCCAAGTGCTAACTCTTTGGCTCCCCAGATCACCTGGTCCGGCTCAGCCAAAAGGTGAAGATGTTTTTTTTTTTTTTTTTTTTTGCCCTTTCAGGGATGACCGGAGACTGGGGATGATATTTTTGGATGTCTATACATTGCTTTTCTCTCTAGCAGGGACCCAACGAGGCTTAGAACACCATCTTCTCCTCCTTCATTTTGTCACTACAGCACCCTCTGAGAAGCCAGGCTGAGAAAGCGTGACTGGTCAGAAGTCATCCAGAAGGCTTCCATGGCAGAGTGGGATTTGAACCTGGGTCTCCCAAGTGCTAGCCTGACAGTCAAACCACTTCACTCTGCTGGCAGAGGAAGTGCAGTGCTTGGGCGCTGTTCCGTGTCCTTGGTTCAAGACCTGGCTCCCTTACTAGGGTTGCCAGCTCCAGGTTGTGAAATACCGAGGGTCGCCAACCTCCAGGTACTAGCTGGAGATCTCCTGCTATTACAGTTGATCTCCAGCTGATAGAGATCAGTTCACCTGGAGAAAATAGCTGCTTTGGCAATTGGACTCTATGGCATTGAAGTCTCTCCCCTCTCCAAACCCCGTCCTCCTCAGGCTCCACCCCAAAAACCGCCCGCCAGTGGTGAAGAGGGACTTGGCAACCATAAAAATACCTATAGATTTTGGGGGTGGGGCTTGAGGAGGGACTTCAATGTTGTATAGTATAGTAGCCAAAGTGGCCATTTTCTCCAGGGGAACTGATTTCTATCACCTGGAGATCAGTTTTTACAGCGGTAGATCTCCAGCCACCACGTGGAGGTTGGCAACCCTATCCCTTACCAATAGGGTTGCCAACTGCCAGGTAGTAGCAGGAGATCTCCTGCTAATTCAACTGATCTCCAGCCGATAGAGATCAGATCACCTGGAGAAAAATGGCCGCTTTGGCAATTGAACTCTATGGCATTGAAGTCCCTCCCCTCCCCAAACCCCGCCCTCCTCAGGCTCCGTCCCCAAAATCTCCCACCGGTTGAGAAGAGGGACCTGGCAACCCTACTTACCAAGATGGCCAGTCCATCTATTCTGCCTCTGTAGGAGCAAAGGAGGCTGCAATGAACCCAGAAGTGAAGTCCCAACTGTATAAATGTAGTGGAGGCTAAATCAAACCATTTTCAACTATGGATTTCTGGGGGGTTTGCCTAATTTTTCTTCAGCTGCGTCTCTCTCTGGGTGACCTGTCTTTTAGCAGTTTTGCTACCTTGGATTCTTTGTTAATTCTCACTTTGCCCTTTGTGCTCTTTCCTCATTGTTTTAACGCTTTGCAGTTGTATGCTGCTTTTATTGTCTCTTGAGCTCAGAATGGGTCCTTTGTATTGATTTTTTAATGTTGCAAATGACACTGACTGCCAATTTGGTAAACGAGGGGGCGGGGGAGAAGTTCCAAAAATAAAACAATGCTCCCCCTTTCCACACGCTTGCTTGCATCCTGCCCGTGATAATGAGCATTTTGCTCGCCTATAATAGTCGTAACTATTCAATGCAAAAATTGCCCATGAAAACGTCTGCGGCAGCCATTGTGCGCCGGTGAATACCTCCTCTGTTGGGCTCAGCTAAGGCAGCGCTGAAAGAATAGGCTTGAAAAGAGGAGATTGTGTTCTCTCCCCAAAATTGGTCCACCCACCTTTAATAATGAATGCAGTTCTAGCTATCTCCTCACAATGAAGAGATAGCAGCAGAAAGGGAAAGCACTCCGATAAGGTATCCCTAGTGGTAAGCCAGAGGAAGAGAGAGAAAGATTGCATGGCAGGGAGGGGGGAAGCTGAGGTCAATGCAGGTGTTCCTATTTATACCCTTTTAGCATGGCAAGGTGTAATTAAAAAGGAGCGTGTTCAAGATTTATATAAGGTGCTCCTTTCTGAAGAACAAGCAGGCAGCAGGCAGGGAATCGGCCTTAGCGAAACCCAGGGGGACGGGTTTGGATGTTTTCAGACAAGAAACAGATATGAAGTTATCAGGGGGAAGAAGAAAGCATAAGGGATCTAAAGTTTCCTTACTCCTGATAGCTGCATTCGAGTCCTGAAGCAATCCTCTCTCCTTCTCACAGCAACAGTGGCGATGGGATGGAGGCAAGAGAACGATAGAATTAGAAGACGGTTGCAATTTTCGGGACGGCGACCTTGTCTGCTCCTCTTCATCCCTGCTGGCCATCCTTAGGCACCAGAATCCCCCTGGCAAGGGATGATTTGTGCTCTCATCCTCCAGCCACAAAGAAGCAAACAAGCCCCATTTGCTTTCCTCCCCTAGAGTTTCCCTCCCAAGCACTACCAAGCATGCTTCGTAGCAGTCAAAGCCATTTGCCCTTAGGGGAGATTTGGGCTACTAAGTGTATGAAGGCTTCCTTTCTGCCTACAGTTCCTGGTCTTCCTTTCCCCTAGCACAGCCAACAAAAGCCATCCGCTGCCTCTGTGTCAGCTGTTCACTAGGCTGCTGGAGATATTACTCCTCTTATAAAAAGAGTCAACAAGCCCCAATATTAACGGAGGGGGGGAAATCTTGCAGTATTATGAGCCAAAACAGGGCACGTTTAGGTGGAGAGCAAAGACTCCCCAAAGGCGCAGGCTCAGAATCAAAAAGTTAAGGTTTTCATTACAGAAGGAAGCCAGAATTTATCCTGGCGTTTCGAGTTAAAACGCAGAAAATGTCTAAACATGGCAACAGGCATCAGAATAGCACATGCGAAGATCCTACGCTGACTAGGAGGCAGATATCAAAGCCAGACAGGGTACAAAAGCTTCCATGCTGCTGGGAAGAACCGACAAGGCTGTCGCTTAATGCTAGCACAGACAAGAGTCACAGGGGAGGGCACTGGAGAGTCAGTAAAGGGCTCAGTAGGGGGCTTCCTGTCCTCCCCTTTGTCCACTCCTCCTGCCTTCCTTTGGTCACCCAGAATGCTGCCCACAGGGATTCTTTTCTTCTGGTCACTTCCCTTCTCTCTCTCTTCCTCTGTCCACCATGAGCACTGAACATGCTTTCTACAATCTCTCTCCATCCAAGCTTAGAAAGATAGCTGGAAGCATTAAATTTTGGCCACGCCTTCATTTTAGATGTGACCCTAATAGCCTTATTTACCTTATGCTCGCTGAGTACCATATTTCTGAATGGCTGGCCCTCATTGATAAGAAAATTTCAGTCATTGGTCTTAATATTAATGATTTGGTCCTGCTCTCTGAAAATAGGGCCTTTGCATTGATCAAACAAAGACTTATCGATGTGGAGTTACAAGAACTGAAAAGCCTTGCTTCTGGCCATTGCTCTCCAGTGCTCTGGGGTATTCCTTATGGTCCCTCCTTTCCGGAATACTTTTCCTGTTTGATTGAACCGTCCCTTCGTAGGGCATTTATGTTGTTTCGTTTTAATGTTCATCCTTCTATGGTGTTATATGGGAGATTTGAGAAAATCCCATACACAGAGAGATTGTATCTTTGTGGGATGAACAAGATTGAGGATAACGAACATGTCCTACTTTACTGCAAATTTTATAAGGATCTTCGTACCATTCACTTAAAGTCTAGTCTGCAATCTCTTGAGGGGCTATCTGATCACTGTAAAATTTGTAAACTTGTTGTAACAAAGAACAGGAATATCATTGAATCGGTAGCGAAATTTCTCTACTATGCTACTAGGAGGAGATTTTCTCTTGACTCCTGACATTTTTGTAATTGTTTTCTTGATATTTATGCCAATAAAGGTTGTGTGATGATAGCTGGAAGCCTTGACTCTGCCTGTTCTATCTAGTACGGAGTGCCCTTGCAATAAAGAATATCTGTTTCTTTTCTAAGTAACAAGCCTCAATGTGAACTCATTCCTGAAGCAGCCAAACTGTAGAATTCGGCAGTGCACAGACTCCACTCTGCTTTCACATGCAATGGCAGTCGCTTTGTTGGAGGTACTTCAAGAGGGAGGGAGAAGAAGAAGAATGCATCAGAAGAACGAAGCAGCAGGGAAGAGGGCTCAGAGAGGCAGGGACCGACTTCCCTCTGTGCACGGTGTCTGCATCCACACATCACTGGATTTTGCGCTATTGCGTGTGCCAGAGCAGTTATTTGCAACTAGGGTTCCCTGGGGTGGACAAGGCAATCCAACTGTGGCTCAGTGGTAGAGCATCTGCTTGGCATGCAGAAGGTCAGGTTCAACCCCCGGCATCTCCAGTTAAAGGGACCAGGCAGGTAGGTGATGTGAAAGACCCCTGCCTGAGACCCTGGAGAGCTGCTGCCGGTCTTAGACAATACTGACTTTGATGGACCTTGGTCTGATTCCGTATAAGGCAGCTTCATGTGTTCATGTGTTCAACTGCAGATGGTTGCTACAGCACAACAATACACATGAAGCTGCCTTCTACTGACAGCAACCTGGGATTAGAACTGATCTCCAGGTCACAGAGATCAATTCGCCTGGAGAGAATGGCCACTTTGAAAGGTGGACTCTATGGCATTATACCCCATTGAAGTCCCTCCCCTCTCCAAACCCTGCCTTCCTCAGACTCCACCCCCCAAATCTCCAGGTATTTCCTAACCCAGAGCTGGCAACTCTAATCACTGGGGCTGGCTGAGGACAACCCTCATCTTCCCACCCCATTTTGTTTGTAAGCACACCAACATCTTCTCAGATAGGTGCTGCATTTTTCCCAGCACTTGCGCCAAAGAGGTTGCCCACCCTTGAACCAGGCCAAGAGTCACTTTGGTGAGGAGGCTGCAACCCAAGCATGAAACCCACGGCGACAGGTGTGTCACTTGAAGCACCAGTGAAAGACCAGATCATTGTTTTGGTGCATGGAAGAGATCGTCCACTTTGCACCGATGGAATGGCCTGGTAGGGAAAGGAAAAGTCATAGTAGATAATACTGAGCAAGACAGACCAATTGTCTGAAGTCCCTCCCTCTCCAAACCCTGCCCTCCTCAGACTCTACCCCCATGGTGGGGATGGCTCAGTGGTAGAGCATCTGCTTGGCATGCTCAAGGTCCCAAGTTCAATTCCCAGCATCCCCAGTTAAAAGGACCGGGCAGTAGGTGATGTGAAAGACCTCCACCTGAGACCCTTCAGAGCCATTCCTAGTCTGAGTAGACAATACTGACCTCGATGGACCAAGGGTCTGATTTAGAATAAGGCAGCTTCATGTGTTCAATGGTATGACGACTTGACGTAGGGAAGCTCTACATTCCCAGAACTGCTGGCAGGCCTGTTAAGACTTAGTAAGGATAGGCCAGGGTGGGGGCTTGGTCTAGAAAGGAAATGGAATTTGCCTACATGACCAAATGTTTTAAAATTCAGCTAAAAAGAGCTGGGGTTCATATTAGGCCCTATTTATGCAATCTCCCCCCACCCCATTTTGTGAGAAAGAACTGCATGAAAAGGAGCTCTAAGCAATCTGTAGGGTTATTACCCTCCATTACTAATTTTATGCGCTGTTCACATTTTCAGAGCTTTGTCCATAACAGAGAACTTACTATGTATGGCGTTGGCCATATTTGAGGCGAGAAGGCAGAATTTTCGCTCCAAGCAAGCTTCATTCTATTTGCTTTCAAAAATGAGGGTTTGAGGGAGAAATGCGGGGGGGGGGGTTTAGTAGCAAAAGATGAGAGTGGAATGAGAGTGGATATGCGTTCAAAAATAACTTCCAAACCTGAACTAAAAAGGAAATAGTTTGAAGTGTATTATTATCATTACTATTAGAAATACAATACCGCCTTGAAAATCTTTATTGACTAAAAGATAGAATTTGGTAATATAAATCTTGTCATCCCTGGATCTGAAAGGTGAAATTGCTAGTAAGATAATAAGAGGATTCAAGGACATTAGAGAGCTGCCTTTCACTTCAATATTTAATAACTGAAATCACGAAAGTAATGTGGTTTAGACTGCAGAAACAAAGATTCTCTTGGGCTTCCTATCTGCTATGCCCTACTGACACAGTGAATGGCTGGACTGTCCATATTTTGAGAAATTAAGGGATGTAAAAGAATTTCACATATGCTGGTTCGGCTAGATACAATAGTCCCCAACCTTGTTAAGCCTGTAGGAACTTTTAGAACAGTTAGTGGGTGCTATCACAACATGGCTTCCACAGGAGGTTATGGCTGCCATCATAGAACGCTGGAGGTTCAATCAAAGCCCAGCATCTTCCCATGATGAAACTGGAAGATACAAGGGTGACTCTTCTGCCTCCAGGACTCTTCTTTTTTTAAAAAATAAATAAATTACTTTTTATTATTTTTTTCTATAATATCACAATCCATCTTATTCGGTATTTCATAAAGCTTATCTTTCCATATGTTACTAAATAGCAATATATAGCTTAATGTATACCTTCAATGTTAAATACATCTAATAGTTTGGACTCCCCACCCCCCAGCTTCCTCTAACCTATTCATAATCTAGTCACTCCTTTATATTGAAAATTATCTATTCTTTCTAGACTGGTATATATTTATTTATAATTTTCTATTTATTCCTAATATCCATTATATACCCATTGTCATATATAACCAATCACCAATATAATCAATTAAAATTAAAAGAATTAAAAATGCTAATAGGTTACATAATAATTCCACCCAAAAAGGATAGATCTATAAATTCTTTCATTAATAAGCAAATTAAAAACTCACTGTTATTCCCCCACACCTCCCCTCTCTGCCTCCTGGACTCTTCTGAAGCACCTCCTGTTCCCTACTCCCTGCCAGGCACCGTTATCTCCTAATTCCCAGGCCGCTTAGTTTTGCACCTGGGATGACTCTGTGCTTAAAGTTATGCTTTGTAGTTTGGTTTGCCATTAGCAGCTTTGAACCTGTGGATTGCTTATGCTGTACCTGCTGAATAAACGTTTACCTGCTTTAGACCCGCCTGTCTGAGCGAGTGACTTTTGGGATTGCCGAGGTTGGCTGGAGAACCTCACACTGAGTCAGGATCAAGCGTGCTGGAGGAAATTTAGGATTAGTTATTTGCTTTGATGAAGGGCCTCTCCAGAAGGGGTGCTTTGTGGAAGAAAGAAATGGGCACCAGGAAAGACACCGGCAGGCACTATGGCAACCACACGTGCTATGGTGGAGATCAATAAGCTAGAACTTTGATTGTTCAGGTGGGTTCGACATTCTTTCCCTTTTCTTCAAGGTATTCTAGGAATTGTAGTTCTGTGAAGGAGCCAGGAAATCTCTCAAGAGCCAGCGTGGTGTAGTGTTTAAGAGTGGTGGTTTGGAGTGGTGGACTCTAATCTGGAGAGCCGGGTTTCATTCCCCACTCCTCCACATGAGTGGCAGACGCTAATCAGGTGTACTGAGATGGTTACCTTACTACTACACATGAAGGCAGCTGGGTGAACTTGGGCTAGTCACAGCTCTCTTAGAGCTCTCTCAGCCCCACCTACCTCACAGGGTGTCTGTTGTGGGCAGGGGAAGGGAAGGTGATTGTAAGCCGGTTGGATTATTCCTTAAGTGGTAGAGAAAGTCACCATATAAAAACAAACTCTTCTTCCTCTTCTTCAACTGAAAATTCCAAGCATCCTCTCCAAACTTCAACTCCTAGGATTATTTGTTGAGTGCGCGGGGAGGAGCGGGTTGATAGGAAGCCATGAAGGAAAACAGATAATGTGTATATCGTAGTTGTTACCAATTCCTTTTCTTTGAGAACTATTTCCTCTCTCCCACTTCATTCTTAGCAAGAAGCTGCGGATACTGTAGGGACAGAGGAAATCGTGTTTCCTGTATGTGCAAAAGAATCTGACTCTTTGCCACTTGGTCCCACTCTCTGTTTCTCTGTTTTATTACTTAGAACAATGAAGCAGAAAGCAATTTGTTCGAGATCCTATAAAGCCCATTGTCTGCTCTCCCCAAGTCATCGTTGAGTAAACGTTTGCTGTGTGAGCAAGAAAACAAAACTCTTAAAAGACCTCCTCTGACATTCTGTAATATCTTGTAACAAGCAGATAGCATGTTTCTCCATAGTTTGCCAGCTGGTGAGTAGTTTCCCCCACCTTCCTTGAAATGCTAACAATTTTTAGACACCCCCCTACCCAATTACATTTGAAATGCTTCCTTTGTCATATACACCTTACCGCAGGGCAACGTAGCAAGGGTGCGGAGTCCTCCAGACTGTCAGGCTTATCCAAGTGCATTCTGGGGGGAAACCATTTGATACTGAGAGAGAGAGAGCAAAAGAAAGAAAAATTCCCCACTGGCTTAGAAGCAGAGGAGGAAAGGGGAAAAAAATAACAATCTTGTAATAGAAGCAGAAAAAGCAGCAAGTATTGTGTTGCTGGAACCGCAGAAGCAATCGGAGATGCTTCTGTGCTTAAGTAGCAACTATTTCTTTTCAAAAACTATTTGAAAGGTCCAAGGCAAAACCATCAGTACACACACGTTTCCACAATGGGATGAATAGCGGTCCCCTTGAGCTATTTCAGGTCAGAAAAAGAGCACAAGGGGAAAGCGTAAGCTCCCTCTCCCCACGTGCCTGAGTTATGTTTCAAAAATTGCTGGGAGATCCAAACAATGAATTTACAGAGTATGCCTGTTTTGACAGGGCCTAGGACAGACCCGGATGCCGTATGTAGTGAGACCCTCAAGGCCAAAGTAGCCGTTGTGGTGTCCACAAGTTCGACCCATGGATGCTGATATCGTTTTATAAATGAATTTGGCCATTTAAAAATGCGGAGAGGGGCCAATCCTGATCGGGTCCAAAGTGTGTTAGGACCAGGAAATCTTGTTTCCCTCCCCGTGTGCCTTTTCAAGTGCCAAAACAGCCCCCCCCCCCATGGATGTTTATGCACTTGAAAAGGCATGAGGGGAAAATAGGATCACCTAGTCCCACTGTGGGCCTTGTGGTATTTTGGACCTGTGGATGCCGTA
Source organism: Euleptes europaea (assembly GCF_029931775.1). Classification (NCBI taxonomy): domain Eukaryota; kingdom Metazoa; phylum Chordata; class Lepidosauria; order Squamata; family Sphaerodactylidae; genus Euleptes; species Euleptes europaea. The sequence goes on from NC_079324.1 coordinate 46,665,895, forward strand.
ACGTCTAGTTTGGCCCTAGTTTGGTCATTTATGCATGGGAGTTTTACCTAAGGTTCGTTGCTCGCTGGACCCTTTCTTTCCTGTTGCACCAGCATTCTCCAAGCTCAAATCAAGTCCCCACCCCTTTAAATGCTGTTTTGTAATTGGCTTACTTTGTAGAGCTTACTGAGAGAAAAATCCCCCCAAAACCCAATTGCTGCATAAAAAAAGCATTTTAAGAACAATCTGAAGGGGGGGGGGGAGAAATCCAACCCTCGGTTTTAAAAAGCCTTTCTTCTGTTCAGAAAGAGCTATGAGGGAGCAGGGAGCATTTGAATCCCCGCCTCTTTACACACTGTTTTGTAATTGGCTGTGAGAGAAACCAAGCTTGCGTGTCCAGCGCTTTCCCTTATGCACAGGGATTTCATCTGGGCTGAGCTCAGAGGAGAGGGAAGAATTGGGTTAACAGAGGAGTCCTGGGATTTGTGAGTGCTGGAAGCAAGGTAATCTCTAATGGACAGAAATGCATAACTCCAGTTGTCCAAGGGACAACTGAGACAGACCGGGGGCGAACATGAGTGAAAGTACCCATGCATAAACAACCAAACTGATATAAATCAACAACAAACTACTTTTACTCCAGTTATCCTAATGGCTTTGTTTGGTCATCATGATTTTGGTGATTTAACCATATGAATGATCATGCGATGTGTAATCTTCTAGGGGGATGGAGGGAAAAGGAGATAAAACTGCCCCTTCCCTTTAGAGGAGCTGCACATGGAAGGAGGAGGAGGAGCAATTTTATCCCCATTCTATCCCTCATTCCAGCCCACCAACCCTTGCAGTTGTTTCAGGTCCAGTGACCCCAGGAATGACCATTATGAGAGTTGATCGGGGCTGCAGAACATAGATGACCACAGGAAAATCCGATGTGCCTTCCATGCATGGATGGCTGGATACAGGCCAGGGTGGTTGGGTGGCAGCTGCTGCTACTGCTGTGGCTGATCAAGGTTGCCAAAGTGGCCAGCCACTAAATGGGCACGTGGTAGGGTTGCCATCCTCTAGGTGCTAGCTGGAGATCTCCTGCTATTACAACTGATCTCCAGCCGATAGAGATCGGTTCACCTGGAGAAAATGGCCGCTTTGGCAATTGGACTCTATGGCATTGAAGTCCCTCCCCTCCCCAAACCCCGCCCTCCTCAGGCTCAGCCCCAAAATCCTCCCACCGGTGGCAAAGAGGGGCCTGGCAACCCTAGCACGTGGGCAGGTGAGCAGAGACCCTCACCCTTACTGCCTCCCACCAGCACTCCTGTTAGCATACGGGCCTGCCCCCCCCTCCCAGACGGGATCTGGCAACCCGCTGTGCTGACACTGGACTACTCCGCTGGCCGAGCGCCCGCCCCAAACGCTATGGGACGGCCGCTGCGCGCTCCATCGTCACGGACTCGGCCGCTCCTGCGAGCGCCGTGCAGCTAGCAGTTAGGAAGCAGATGCAGGGGCAGCCTCCGGTGAACCAGAGGGAAGCCATGTTCCTGTATAGGCTCTATTCCAGCTGCAGCCATGTCAAGAGAAGCAGAATGTCAGGAAATCAGTGTCAAGCACCCACCCCCCTTGCAACATCCACCGCTTAATGGGTCATCAGCAGCAATCCAGATATCATGATGACTCATTCCTCCACCTCAGCAGCAGCGACCCCAGGACGTTTGCACAGATCGCTCCCATTGTTCCTGAATGCTAATCTCGCCAGCAGAGAACTTCTAGCTCATCATAGGTTGCGAAAGTCATTGGAATCAGAATAGATTTCCAAATTCTCATTGCCCTACCCCGGTAGCCACAGCTTAATCCTTTTGTCCCCTTTTGTCACCTGGGAACCTAGGAGGGGTGCAACCCCTCTCCCCGCCCCCAGAAAAACAGTATAACTGGAGAGCTCCCACCCCATTCGCGCTCTCTCTCCCTTGGGCCTTCCCCTCCATACTGCCTGGCACTCTGCCAGAGGGGGTGTTCATGCTTGGACACCTAGCCCCCCCCTTTGTCCCCTTTTTATCCCCCAAAGCTGCATGGAATTCAGGACGGACAACTAATCTGCAAGAGAGGTGCAGTATATTTCCTCTGCCTGCCACATGGCAAAAGTCTCTTTTATTCCTCTGTTTATTTCCTAGATTCTCTGTATGTGTGTATGCATAACTGAATGCTTGAATATATAAACACTATTTAATTTGGACTTCCTAGTCTCTGTCTTTATTCAAGGTCTCATTAAACGGATTCTGGTAGAGTTGAGTGCGATCTCGCTATAATAATACATAGTTACCGATTGCTAAGCTAATTTCCCCAATTAAAGAGCAATTCGGGTAACAGATTACTGGTGGAGGAATGCGGGCACTCCTACACGTCTGAGTGCACATGAGTCGACACGTGTGTATTTAGCGTGTAGACGTAGGAAAAAGTTTTTGAGACGCTTTGAATTTTGACCAGTTTTTCACCAAAAACCAATTGTCACGTAAAATGACAGTGTGTGTGTGTATGTGTGTGTGGCTCTAGAGAGCACTATTTTGTGGGTTGGCTTTTCCCCCCTTCATCTCTGCCCACCACTCGTCTCAGCCGCCCGCCGGGCCACCTTCCCGGCAATGCAAGGGAGACGGGTGTGTGTCGCCCTGGGAACCGCATCTCTCTCTTGAGATTCCCCATTTTGAATGGCTATCTGGGATGGGAATTGCAGAGTAGGACTCACACGTAGACACCCTGCACCCACACGTAGGCATGTATAAAATCCCCCCTTCATAGGAAACTCTCCCCCCCATTTTGCTAGGGTTAAAATACCCGCCCCCAGTTTCTTTTAAGAGGCCAGGAGAGCCCAGATTCTAAACACTGCAGAATCTGCCCAGTGGAAGCCTGCTTAGTAAATAAAGCAGGAGTCCATTTCAAACTGGCCAGGAGAGCCAGGAGAGCAGTTTGAATTGTCAGGGACCCTTAGCTGAAGGAGATAGGCAAGGCTACCCCTTTTAAACTGCCAGAGAGCCTGAGTAGTAGTTGTTCTGTTTTGTGCTGGCCAGGTGCCAAGGAAATAGTCTCTAGGGCTGAGCCAAGGATATAACTCAGAACCCCCTTGCAGAGACTTTGCAGAAAAGGCTAAGCAAAGGACATAGCTTATGCCCCCCCCCCAACTAAAATAGCCTTGCCCGACACAGGTAGGAATCCTGGTGGGTGGCAAGACTTTCCAGAGAGTGAGTAAAGCAAACTTTTGAATAAGTGAGGGGTCAGGCGACCTAGACTGCCTGCGCTCACCGCTCCAACTTCCCCAAAAACGTGAGGGGTCAGGCGACCTAGACTGCCTGCGCTCACTGACTCAGAAAGGGAAATTAAATAGCAGATGGACAGGAGAGTCCTGACTGCGGCCGAGGACAGGAGAAGCGAGTCACCTGATTCCTCCCCCCCCCTCTTTTTGGAAAGTGACGGGTATAGCCAGCGAGCGAGGGCTCAGCTTTCCAGAGGGTGCATTTTGAAATTAAGCCCCGCCAAGGGTTAGGAGGAAAGGATTAAACTGCCTGAAACTCTCCGCCCGGAGTAGAGCTCTTTAAGGGTAAAGCCAGGAGAGACTTAGGTTTTTTACGCCTTTCCGCCCGGGGATTGGAAACCAGGAACGTAGTAGTGTAGAGGCAAAAAGATTCCTCACCCCAGTACATTGGAACTAACCGAAAGCACCATGTACAAAAAGCAGCAGAGTCTCCCACGTCTGGAGAGGTGGATGGCTAAACGGGGTGATAGCCCTTGGGAGGAAGGAAGTTTTAAAACTGAAAACCCCTTGAAAACTTTAAAGGAAGCATTGCAAACCTTCTGCGAGAAGGAGAAACCCTCCTCCTCCAAGAAAGACAAGTTCATGGCATGGGGACTGTACACTGCCCTCCATGACTGTATGGAACTGCTAAATGAGAGTAAGGGAGCATTTGACGAGGCAGAACAGCTTGCTGCCATAGTCCAACAACAAGCCGCTGAAATTCAAAGCCTGAAGCTGGAAAAGCAGACGGCCACAGTCTCTCTCCTAGAGACAGCTAAAGAAAGGGACTGCCTAACCCTCCAAAATAGAGATCTCAGGATGCAGTTGCAAGATGCACAAGAGAAATCGGCCCGGGCTGCCCAAGCCGCCAGTTACATGGTAGAGCAGTCAAAGAAAAGGCACGAGGCTGCCTCACACGAAGCCTGTGCACAGGAGATCCAAGCTTTAAAACAAAAGTTGGAACTCCAACACTCCCTTGTAAGCACAGTGCGACCGCACCTGGGGGACTCCTTCCCCCTCCATTACGTTTTACCCCCGATAGAGGAGCGCAGCTCTCTGGCCACCCCGGGATGGGAAAACGAACCCCAGGAGCCTGCCCCTCTAAAGCCAGTGGTGACAAAGAATGTCACCACACAACAGGGAAGGCAGGCGGCGGTGACTAAACAGGTCACTGAAGCCAGACCTTGGTCTGGAGAGGAGTTAAAGGCAGCAGTTGCACATGTGGGACCCCTTAACTGGGAAACCGTGGTCACATGGTTGACTACTGCCTCTACCTCGTACCCTACCGCTGATGTGGAAGACCTAACCACCTTGGCCATAAACTGCACCCCGCATCACGAGCAAGCTCGGATGCATGCTTTCATATCGTCTCGGGACCTGAGACATATGGAAATAATGCCCTGGATGCGAGAAATGTTAGAGTTCATCCGGATAGGTGAACTAGCCCCAGCCATTTTTTGGGCGGACTATCAAAAACCAGGAGAGGAACCTGAGGCATATGTAATGCGCAAACAGCTCCTGGCACGCTTAGCTAAAATTGTCATTAACAATCAACATGGGGAGCCGGACTACAATGATAAAAACTTCACAGTGGCGTTAGTAGACAATTTGGACCCCGACACCAGAGTTATTGCCGGCCTGATATCTGTGGGTGACACGCCCTGGGAAGGAGTAAAACGGAAAATTTGGGAGGCTGCTAGACTTCTTAGAATAAAACAAGCCCGAAGTGCCGAGAGAGAAAGGCACCCTCCAGAACAAATCCAGGTAGTCACCTATTCCAATGACAGCCCCCACTCTCAATTCAGCCCAGATCAGGCTCCGCAGAGTTCACAAAAGAGAGGTTGGAACCAAGTTCAGGAAAAAGAGGCAAGCCGAGGCTGGAGAGAAAGAGGCTCACGTTTTAAACACTCGCAGCCTTCTTCCTTCCATTCTCGGAAACCCCACCCCACAGGCGACTCTCGCCCAGCCATCTCCCTTCCAAACGCTCCCTCCTTGCCTGCAGAGACAGGGCACAAAGCAGAATTCCCACAGCAATTCAGGTCTTCTGTGTATAAGCCCTCCTCTGCTGCAGGTCAGGATCCCCTTCGATCAATGGCATGGGGTCGCTTGCGAAGCAGAGGGGCAAACATGGAGAGCTTCTGCATGCAGCCCACAGCAGTCTTACTCCGCGCTCTTGCTGATCTAGACAGCCCCGCTCCAACTACTGACCCTACCACTAAAGGTCTTCCCCTTAAGGGAATGGACAGAATCAAAAGACTAATTCAAACCCAGAACCAGCTAAAAACCTTAATGGAAGTGAACAAGGCTCTGAAATTGGAACTAGCCCATAGGGAGAATAAAATCCAGGAATTAACAAAATTTAACAAGGAACGAGATTTGGAGACTGAGAGTCTCCCCAAGAAAAATCAGGAATCAGAAACTGCTCTTAAAACCAAGAAACTCCAGACTGATTTTGGCAAAATGAACCTCCAACTAGAAAGGAACAGAATGGAAACTGACAACTTAAAATCACAACTGCAAAGTGTGCTGGAGTGTCATAGAACCACAGAAGCCAAATTAAAAACTCTAGAGAAATCCTACTTGGAAATGGAATCAAAAATGTTACAAGGTGGCAAAGCAAAAGCAGGATTTCCAGTGGCAGGGGTAGTCGTGCAAGAAATAGGACAGCCTGGCACATCTCAGGCAGGCTCTCTGTTTCCAAATGCATTAAAGAAAACCCAGCCCAAACCAGCCATTCAGTCAGACCAGAATTCTGACTCAAGTCAGCCTCTTCCTCTTCCCAACCTTACAAGCCTAAATGGGAGAGGATGCAAAGTGGAACCTTCAAGGACCAACGCAAAAACTATGCCTCAGAGCCTCCCAGGACTGAAGCAGCATATTTGGGAGAGCTATTCACCCTTAATGCAAGAGAAAGGCTGGAAAGCACGGGTCCAGAACACACCTTTTTTCCTACTGGACACACTCAATACATGGAAAGGACCACAGCCCTGGTGGAAGAAGCCACCACAAACATGGCAAAGTCTTGAATTTGTGTTTTATTTAACCCTTGTTTTACAGAATTCACTTGGATATACACAGACTCCTCTGCCTGTCTTCTAAAAGGAACTCTGTGTAGGCACAGAGATGCAACCTCATTAGGAATATAGTTCGTGTGCCATGATTTTTATTTTATAGGTGTTCTGAAAGAAGCTAATACCTCATGTGTTGTATTTTGCTTTAATCCTTTTACTTTGAGTCTAACGTTTTAAATTCATTCTAAGTTATTGTTGATAGTTCAAATGTTTTCAACTTTGTTTTGCAGCAAACAAATTTATAGAGCTGTTCTAAACAAGCACCCTAGTGGAACAGCTTCTTGGTTTCTCTTAATTTTGTGTTTCTTTCCTAAGTGTGTAACTTTCTTGAAAGTGTGACTGTGTTATTTTGACCTAATTGATCTAGTTTGTGTTATTGCTAGCAATCTGCAGATATTTCTTATAATCAGGTAAAGTGTGACTGTGTTATTTTGACCTAATTGATCTAGTTTGTGTTATTGTTAGCAATCTGCAGATATTTCTTATAATCAGGTACCCCATGGTGATCACCTTTAGTTTAATGATTTTTCTATTTGAAGATTTTGCAGTTTTCTTGTATGTCATGGTGTGCAGTTGTAATGAAACCTCCCTGGGTCAGAGAAGTCTATCTGCCACAGGAAAAGAATAATTATGTAACGTGTTTTTCTCCTACAGGAAATAGAGTTGTGTATGTGGTAAATATGATAAATCAATATTTAGGGTACATGCTTTTGTGAAGATCCGGCCAATCTCACAGAAACATCTGCCTTGGTTCCCCAAAAGTACAATGCGGTTTGCGCAAAATTAGCATGGGGCACCAAATGGAAATATGCAAGGGAGCACGCTCTCCCAAGTGCCTGTATGTTTGCAAGTGAAACTAGCATGTGTGTCTGTATGAATGCTTTCCCAAGGTACCTGGGAAAGAAAGAGAAAATTATTTCCATGTGCTCATAGAATAAGTTAAGTTTAAGGTTGATTTCATTGCGCAATGAAAGTCTTATCTTTAGTAAATAATAGTATATTTGTCAACTTCGGTGCTGTCTTTTGTGAATGTGTGAAAAATGAATAATGAAGGGAAGAGCCCCTAGTGTTCTACCCTTCTTCCCCCCCCCCCATTATGAACAGGGGAAGCCCCATTGCTCTCCCTCCCCTCACTCTTTAGACAAACTGGAACCCACCCCGGCTTCCAAAGTGCACTCTGCACATGCCCAGTGGTGCCGCAAAGCCTTCTGGCGCGGGGTACACCTCATGGAAACAATCCTTTCCTCCTCATGCATTCAGAGGAAAGGAGGGGGGGAGAAGATATCCAATCTACTTTTTATTTTTGAACCACTGTTATTTTTTTGAATTTGGAACTCTTTAAAGGAAAGAAATATAATCAATTTTTTTTTAATTTTGAAGTTGAGAAAGTTTTTATGCCTGATTTGAAGTTGAGTTGAAGTTTTTACTCGATTTGAAGTTGATTTGAAGTTTGTGAATTTGGAGTTTTTTTTAAAGAGAGAAATATCCGATTTTGAGCTGGGTTCATTTTCTTTTGAATTGTTGTATGATTTTGATCTTTTTTCTGTTTTTGAATTTATTTTTGAGAATTTTGAAAAGCCCTGATTTTTGTTTGTTTCAACCTAGCTTCTTCATTCCCTGGCATGCTAACAAGGCTATCTGGGATATGAAGGGGGGGTGGAGAAGCAAACCGCCAATGGAAGGGTCTCTTCCTACACATTGCATGGTATTCATTAACAGTTTTCTGATCCATGCCAACCAACCAGGAGAACCGGGAAGAAAAGTACCCCCCACCAATTTTGTTCTGTTTACAGTGTTCAACTTTCCTTTAAGAAACCTCAATGTTCTATGCATACTACAATGTGTGTACTGTCTTTGGTTATTAATGGCAGCCTACAGAAGGCTGCTCCCTGATATTTTCTAACTTGCTCAAACGCCACTTGTCTCTATCATATGAATACCTGCCTGCTTTGTAAGAAACCTAATAGCAACCAGGTACTCCCTCCCCTGGGAAACAAGGGAAAGAGGAACAAAATGTCTTCATGCTCTATTTTAGCTTTGCAACTCTGCTCTCAGCAACCAATGCTAGTTATGTATGCCTGCTAGCCCCTTTTTGGCTAGATTTCTCCCTACAAGGGTCCCTTCTACCGGAAGAGCTGACTGCATTCAGCTCACTCTGCCTCAATGATTTTGTTTTATTGTCTGCCTTGCTGTAAGGTGCAATGCTAGTGCAAAGCACCTCCCAAGCCATCAATGTGTCTAAGTAATATTGTTAAGTATGCAAGCCTCTGCTCCCGAGCACCCACAACTACTGCTGGAACTCCCTGCTGTATGCTCCTCCGTTGTTCCTCTATGCCACCTCCAGGCAAGAGACTCCTGGTCAGCAACGATCCTGCTGCAGCCAGCCTGTGGGCAAGGTGCCCCAAAGGTCGCCAAAGGAGGGAGGGTAGTCAACAATGGGCTTGCGAGAATGCACAGGGAAGGGAACAACTACGAAATCTTTCCTTGCTGACAGGGCATAATTAAAAACTGGATCTCTGCTTTAAAACCAAGTATCTCCCCCTCCCATATAGCCAGGGTAGCAGTCAGTTTCTGTGTAACCCTCATATCTATGTATTGCTGTAACTGGTTCAAGTGGGACCCTGCGCTGATATTAATATCCAGGGCTCTCTCTTGTGCCAACCTCCTGGACAGACCTGGATATGCCCCAAGGAAAACATCCAAGATCCAGCGGCCACCACTTTGATTGCTCTCGCCAAGGAGGGAGAGGGGTGATTTCATATGTGTATTCTTCAATGTGTACAATACAGGCTGCAAGGGATTGCCCCTTGGAGCCACTACGTTTGTTTTGCCTAGTTTAAGTCTGTGAACCTCCCATATGTTTTTATATTATTATGTAGTAACCTTTCAAGCATAAGACCCTAGTCCCCTACAACTAGAGACATGCACTTTCTGTGTGACTTTTCTTTGAGGTTGAAGTCTTTATTTTCCCCCCAAATAAAATCATTTTCTTGCAAAGCATATGATCAAGAATGAAAGTGAGATGTGCAGTGTCTGAGCCAATCTGCCTCGAGAAGAAGAACCAATTCCAGCTGGCTGAAAGCAACCATTAAGATTTTGTTTAACCCTTCCCTGACTGTAGAACTTTGAGCTCTTTTTGGACTCCAGGGGGGGTGATGTTTTGGTTTGTTCTTTCCTTTTCCAAGGCACCTTCAGCAAATCACCGGCGGTCTATCTCACTATTTTAGTTTCATAGTTTAGAAATAGGCTTGCAAATTCAAGAATTCATATTCCTCTCTAAAGTGTACTGAGTTCCATAGGCAGTCCCCTTTTTAACCTGGCCTGGTTTTAGATTAGCAAATGGTTCCCAAACTCCTTTGGCCATTGCAACCTGGTTTCTTTTTAGATCTACAATCAAGACCTCAAGAAGAAAATTGTGTCGCCATATCAGACGGAGTCTTCAACGGCGACAAGGGGGGGAACTGTTAGCATACGGGCCTGCCCCCCCCTCCCAGACGGGATCTGGCAACCCGCTGTGCTGACACTGGACTACTCCGCTGGCCGAGCGCCCGCCCCAAACGCTATGGGACGGCCGCTGCGCGCTCCATCGTCACGGACTCGGCCGCTCCTGCGAGCGCCGTGCAGCTAGCAGTTAGGAAGCAGATGCAGGGGCAGCCTCCGGTGAACCAGAGGGAAGCCATGTTCCTGTATAGGCTCTATTCCAGCTGCAGCCATGTCAAGAGAAGCAGAATGTCAGGAAATCAGTGTCAAGCACCCACCCCCCTTGCAACATCCACCGCTTAATGGGTCATCAGCAGCAATCCAGATATCATGATGACTCATTCCTCCACCTCAGCAGCAGCGACCCCAGGACGTTTGCACAGATCGCTCCCATTGTTCCTGAATGCTAATCTCGCCAGCAGAGAACTTCTAGCTCATCACAGGTTGCGAAAGTCATTGGAATCAGAATAGATTTCCAAATTCTCATTGCCCTACCCCGGTAGCCACAGCTTAATCCTTTTGTCCCCTTTTGTCACCTGGGAACCTAGGAGGGGTGCAACCCCTCTCCCCGCCCCCAGAAAAACAGTATAACTGGAGAGCTCCCACCCCATTCGCGCTCTCTCTCCCTTGGGCCTTCCCCTCCATACTGCCTGGCACTCTGCCAGAGGGGGTGTTCATGCTTGGACACCTAGCCCCCCCCCCCTTTGTCCCCTTTTTATCCCCCAAAGCTGCATGGAATTCAGGACGGACAACTAATCTGCAAGAGAGGTGCAGTATATTTCCTCTGCCTGCCACATGGCAAAAGTCTCTTTTATTCCTCTGTTTATTTCCTAGATTCTCTGTATGTGTGTATGCATAACTGAATGCTTGAATATATAAACACTATTTAATTTGGACTTCCTAGTCTCTGTCTTTATTCAAGGTCTCATTAAACGGATTCTGGTAGAGTTGAGTGCGATCTCGCTATAATAATACATAGTTACCGATTGCTAAGCTAATTTCCCCAATTAAAGAGCAATTCGGGTAACACTCCTGATGTGTCCAAGGTAGAGATGAGACTATGGTTCTGTAGCAGTCTGGTTTGATTTGACTATCCCTGTTTGCTTCAGTTTCTCCCTTCTGTGCAAGGAAGCCTGAGTCTATATTTTCACACTAGTTTTTTTCTTTATGTGAATTTTCCTGTTAACATCAACACATTTTCCCCCAGCATTATTTTGCATCTGTTGCAGTCCCTGCTGGCAGGGGAGGAATTGTGAAATCCCTGTTAGTGAGCAGTGGTTAGAGCTAGGCAGATGGTCAGCCAGTGGGAAGAGAAGATCTGCTTGATTGTTGGAAGCCTGGCCGCCTTTTCTTGCTTGTTTTGTTTTTCTCTTTCTGTGTATTCTTAGCCACTTTGGATCTCCACTGGGGAAGAGCAGATAAATATGCTAAATAAATACAATCAATAAAATGTATAAATGGTTTCAGAGAAATGAAAGCTTTAAAAGAATCAGCAGCAGCACCAAAAAATGAAGCAAACTGAAAGAATGAAATAAAAATTACTAAATGAAAAAGAAATGAAAAAGATCACTTTGGCTCATTGTTGTTCCAAGGTGCTTTGCCTTGGTATACCTGGGGGAAATGCAGGGTGAAGTATTGTCTACTCAGACCAGCAGCAGCTCTCCAGGTAGGGTTGCCAGGTCCCTCTTTGCCACCAGCAGAAGGTTATGGGGGTGGACCCTGTTGAGGGTGGGGTTAGGGAAGGGGGGGTTCAATGCCATAAGAGTCCAATTACCAAAGTGGCCATTTTATCCAGGTGAAATGATCTGTATCGGCTGGAGATCAGTTGTAATAGAGGGTGATCTCCAGCTAGTACCTGGAGGTTGGCAACCCTATCTCCAGGGTCTCAGGTAGCGGTCTTTCACATCACCTACTTGCCTGGTCTCTTTAACTGGAGATGCTGGGGATTGAACCTGGGACATTCTGCATACCAAGCAGATGTTCTGTCACTGAGTCACAGCCCCTCCCCTTAAAATCACCTTAAAGACCAACAAGATTTCCAGGGCCTAAGTTTTCCAGATTCCTTTTACCAGGAGGAAAGAGTTTCTCTTCCTGCCCACGTGCTGGCTGCCCAGCCTGCAGACCCACAAGCCTGGCCAAGCGTAGCAGCAACAGCCCATAGAACATCAAGGCTGATCCTGCATTGAGCAGGGGGGTTGGACTAGATGGCCTGTATAGCCTCTTCCAACTCTATGGCCATCTTCTAGGGGTCACTGGGGGTGTGGCGGGGGAGGCAGTTGTGAGTTTCCTGCATTGTGCAGGGGGTTGGACTAAATGACCCTGGTGGTCCCTTCCGACTCTATGATTCTATGATTCTATCAAGTACAGTGATGGGGGGTCATTACCTTTGAAATCAGTGGAACAAAAGATGAACGCAATATTATTCCATGAAATTAAACAAATGAATGTTTGGAAAGAAAAATGTAACAAAATGTGTGTGGGGTTTTTGCACACCGCTATGAATGCCAATGCCTGGCCTGACCCTTCAGCCAATAGCAAGGAAAGTTTGTTTCCTCCAGAGCAGGGCTCAGTTATAATCGCTCCAGAATTTAAAAAAAAAAAAAAAAAAGATAAGCACATCCAAGATTCCCTTCTCCTTCTGTCTCTGCCAACCGCCGCAGGATGTGGGGAGGGAAAGGTATTCAAGCACCTTCTCTTTCTGCACTTTATCAGGTGCTACTAAGCAGGCATTTCAAGGGGCTTTTCTTTTTTTTTGCTGTAATTATCGATGAAGCACTGCTAAAAGGGAGATAGATTTAGCTGTAGATGAAGGACGAGGAGCAGCATCGCCGGAGCCTTGGAAATAAACAGACTTTCTCTTTTTTTTATGGCTCTTTTTTGATAAAGATCAAAAGGTGCACAGAATGCCTGGGAAAGCAACCAAAGAGTGGGTTGGCTTCAGCTCAGGCTCTGATGTGCTGCTCGATCAGTCGTCTGGCAAGGCTCTTTTCAGAGTTTTAAGAGCTCCCACCCGCCCCCACTCTATAGATCCAAGGATAACAAAGGCAGCAGCAACAAGAGGAGAGAGGGGGAAAAACCACACAGGGGCTAAAAAGCGAAGCAGCAGACAAAGGGAGACAAAGGGGGCTGACTCAAGGTACTTTTTGCTACCACAAGCTGAGCCCCAGCTGCAATGTGGACACATGTAAGGGCACCACCCGTTGCTTCTTTCCATGCGCCACTGGGGGGAAAGGCTGCGCTCCAGTAGTGCTGCTAGTGGCTGTGGAGAGGAGGAGGACGAGGAGGACGAGGAGGAGGAGGAGGAGGAGGAGGAGGAGAAGAAGAAGAAGAGCAGGAGCAGGAGCAGGAGCACGAGGAGTTGTCAAAGCAGGCAGCCCTGGAGGGAGATACAAGATGGAGAAGGGGGATGCTAGGATTAAGAAAGAGAGGTGCAGGGGGCATTGTTAGGGGGTGGGGGAAAAGACAGAAGAGATTCTGGTTTCAGGACAAGAGGGTCCTTTTTTGAACTCTGAATCTCTCTCACCCACACTCGTTACTGCCATCTGTCTCTCTCAGAAGAAGAAGAGTTGGTTTGTATATGCCGACTTTCTCTACCACTTAAGTACGAATCAAACTGGCTTACAATCACCTTTCCTTCCCCTGCCCACAACACACACCCTGGGAGGTAGGTGGGGCTGAGAGAGCTGTGACTAGCCCAAGGTCACCCAGCTGGCTTCATGTGTAGGAGTGAAGAAACCAATCCATTTCACAAGATTAGCGTCCGCCGCACATGTGGAGGAGTGGGGAATCAAACCCAGTTCTCCAGATTAGAGTCCAGCGCTCCAAACCATTGCTCTTAACCACTACACCACACTGTTTACCATGGATCCTGATCTGAGAAGTGATTGTCAGGGACCATAAAGTCTTGAACCCAGTACCTGGGACCAACAGGTCTGCAACGTTGTCTCTGAGCTGCCTAGCATCAGGGAAATGGTGCAGGCCCAATCTCTTCTGCACCACAGCGTCCCCACTCAAGATGGCCAACAGAGAAAGCATATCCTGCTTAGAAGGATCCAATGAAAGCTGCAGGCATGAGAAGACGGAAAGTTCTAAGAAGAGCTTACGTGGAGAAATAAACCTCTTGCTTCCAGATCAGAGCCTTCAGTTTGAGCAAAGCATTGGCAAGATGCAACATGAGATGGATCGACTCCATCCATGGCCCTGAGTTTGCAAAACCTGAGCTGTTAACGATAGGACATTTAAAAAAGGTAAAGGTAGTCCCCTGTGCAAGCACCAGGTCATTCCTGACTCATGGGGTGATGTCACATCCCAACATTTTCTAGGCAGACTATGTTTATGGGGTAGTTTGCTAGTGCCTTCCCCAGTCGTCTTCCCTTTAACCCCAGCAAGCTGGGTACTCATTTTACCAACACTGTAAGGATGGAAGGCTGAGTCAACCTTGAGCCGGCTACCTGAAACTGATTCCGGTTGGGATCGAACTCAGGTCGTGAGCAGAGCTTTTGACAGCAGTACTGCAGCTTACCACTCTGCGCCACGGGGCTCTTAGGACATTTGGGAGGTCATTAATTCATAGGGTCGCCATAAATTGGAAGCGACTTGACGGCACACACACACTTCACACACACACACTTCATAGTGTGAAGATTTTCCTAGTGCTGCTGACCTTGGTGCTGGACTCCTGCCTGTTTGAAGTCCCTGATCTCTCTGGACCAACAATCACTAGACCTGAAGGACACACTTTGCTTCCTGATCTGGTGTCTGGACTTACTCCCCCCCTGCCATGCCCCCCCTTTCAGGCTCCCTGCTGCTTTCCCATCCCCTGAATTTACAAGTGCTCCCATCTAGAGTGCTCGAGAAAGGCACGAGCGTCAGCTCATAGGAGCACCGGACAGATTCTGCAGCTTTAGCCTGCAGGAGATAATCTTAAGTGGTGTTTTCTCTGTGGTTCCACTCCTGCATGCTCTACAATTCTTTTTAACCCTTGGGTGTGCGGAGTCCTTGTTCTTCCAGGAAAAACCAGGATGCAGCTTCCTGGCTGCTGGGACCATTTTGGAAATTCTCTAGTCTAAGATGGCATGGTGAAGAAAATGAATCTTTCATAGGCTTCAGCTGCCTCTGTTGACAAGAAACAGTTCCCGGTTTTTGTCACTTGTCTCTGGCTAGATTACTGACCCTAATTTTGCATTTTGGGAATGCCTTGTTATTAACGGTTCGAGTGGCCAACCCTGCAGTCCTTTGAAGCTCAGCTCACTCCTCAAGGTTTCTGAAAGATCAGTCTCTGAGTGGGTTGATGGATGCTTATTGTCTCTAGGGCACTTCCATAGTGATGCATGCGCATCAGCATTAAGGCCTTGTGCGGAGCACAGCCTGCCATTTCACACTCTGTCATTGGCAACATATACCTTGGAGTGCTGATAGCATACAGTAGGACCATTATGTTTTTTCTAGCCTATATTTATTTAAAAAAAACAGTCATCCTCTTGGCTTTCAAACCAGTGGAGGACAGATCTCTGCAGGCTAAATGGGTATTCCACACAGCAGGCAGAGTAGAGTTCCTCAATGTATACTGTGCTCACTCTGTATTTAAACAGCTGGTTGTGGGATGGTGTGTAGACAAGACAGGCCTGCAAGGAGGGAGGCAAAGAACTCCCATGAGGGTGTCTGAGGAACATGCATGTATGAAATGCTGCCAATTGTATTATACAGTAGTGCTTGAATATGTGGAAACTAAGTAACCCTCTAACAGCCTTGAGCTGCTCATGAACTGCCAAACTGTTTAATGATGAAGAAGAAAAAGAAGAGTTGGTTTTTACATGCTGACTTTCTCTACCAATTAAAGAAGAATCAAACTCGCTTACAATCCCCTCCCCCTCCCCACAACAGACACCCTGTGAGGTAGGAAGGGTTGAGAAAACTCAAAGAGAGCTGTGACTAGCCTAAGGTCACCAAGCTGGCTTCATGTGTAGGAGTGGGGAAACAAATCCAGTTCACCAGATTAGTATCCGCTGCTCATGTGAAGGAGCGGGGAATCAAACCCAGTTCTCCAGAGCAGAGTCCACCACTCCAAACCACCGCTCTTAACCACTACACCATGCTGGTCAACAGGCTAGCAGAACACAAGCCAAACCAGCATGTTGGTTCTTGTAGGTTCTGTGTAACTGTGGTCTTGGTATTTTCTTTCCTGACGTTTCGCCAGCAGCTGTGGCAGGCATCTTCAGAGGAGTAACACTGACGGACAGTGTCTCTCTTCAGTGTTACTCCTCTGAAGATGCCACAGCTGCTGGCGAAACATCAGGAAAGAAAATACCAAGACTACGGTTACACAGCCTGGATAACCTACAAGAACCAATGAACTCTGACCGTGAAAGCCTTCGACAAAACCAGCGTGTGTTCAGGCACCCCTACTTCACAATGAGAACCTACTAAAAGAAAACGGGTATATTCATGCATTCCTACTTTATACCAAGTCAGAGCCTAAGTTCCTTTAGCCTAGCACTGTCCCCAACAAGGAATTGTCTATCTCACAAGAAAGGCATTCTCAGTCCTGTTCCCTGGGATCTTTCTATGTCCATAAATGCCTTCAAGTAACAACTGACTTATGGCAACCCCAGCAAGGGGGTTTCAAGGCAAGTGAGAAACAGAGGGGTTTGCCATTGCCTTCCACCACAGAGCCTTCCTTGGTGGTCTCCCATCCAAGTGCCAACCCTGTTTAGCTTTCAAGATCTGACAAGATTCAGCCATACCATGCCATCTTTCTTCAGGTTCCTTCTAGACAAAGTTAACTGCACACAATGTACAGAAAGCAACCTCACCTTTTGAGCAAACCATGGCTCCATATGCTAGAGCCAAAGCATGCAAAATGTGTGCTCCACCACTGAGCTATGGCCCACTCCAAAGCAGAGGCCCTGGAGCTATATTTTTCTTGCTCAGATCTCCGAAGAGCACTAACATATGTTGGCAATTATTGTTTCCCTAACCCAGTTCCAGCTACATGTAAGATGCTGCTGTGTGTTACCAAGCCAGGGCAAGCTGGAGTGGAAATCTGCATTCATGTTTTCCCCTGAGATATCAAGAACTAATATTGAGGCTTCAGGTTTTAAGAGCCCTGCTGGATCCCAGCAAAGGTCTGTTGCATTTCCAACACTGTCCAGGGAAGATCACAAGCACAAAGGCAAGAACTCTTTCCTGTCTGTATCATCAGGAGGTGTGCTGCCTCTGAACATAGCAGGGCTACTAACTCTTCAGAAAAACATACACGAGCAAGAATGTTTAAAGTGTCAGATGCATACAAATAATTGAACATTATCCAAGCTGTCGTCCAGACACTGGAGCAGAGAGTGAAGAAAAGGATTCCTTTAGAGGACAAAGTGCTGGAGACCTACGGTGTCTTTGTAAGATTCAAGTCCAAGACCAACGAGATTTGGGGGCTTCCTAGAGTTACCTGGTTGGCCACTGTGTGAACAGACTGCTGGACTTGATGGGCCTTGGTCTGATCCAGCAGGGCTTTTCTTATGTTCTTATGAGATTTTCCAGGGTATCAACTTGAAGCAACATCCTTGCAACCTCCTTGCTTCAGTAGATGGTGAGATGTACCAGACAGGCAGGCAGGGCATGGATTCCTTTAGAGGACAAAGGGCTGGAGACCTACGGTGTCTTTGTAAGATTCAAGTCCAAGACCAACGAGATTTGGGGGCTTCCTAGAGTTACCTGGTTGGCCACTGTGTGAACAGACTGCTGGACTTGATGGGCCTTGGTCTGATCCAGCAGGGCTTTTCTTATGTTCTTATGAGATTTTCCAGGGTATCAACTTGAAGCAACATCCTTGCAACCTCCTTGCTTCAGTAGATGGTGAGATGTACCAGACAGGCAGGCAGGGCATGGATTCCTTTAGAGGACAAAGGGCTGGAGACCTACGGTGTCTTTGTAAGATTCAAGTCCAAGACCAACGAGATTTTCCAACTTACCCTGGAAAATCTCGTTGGTCTTTGACTTGAATCTTATAAAGACACCATAGGTCTCCAGCAAAATGTCCTCTAAAGGAATCCATGCCCTGCCTGTCTGTCTGTTACATCTCACCATCTACTGAAGCAAGGTGAGCACCTTGCAGTAATCTTTTGCACACTTCTCCAAGAAGAGCATCTGTCATATATTCTTTATGGAGGGAGTCAAAGCTCCTTTTAAGGGTGCTACAGGACTCTGATCTTGCTCTTCTACTGTAGACCAACATGGCTACCCACCTGCAACTATCTTCAATGCAAGGTGTCTTAGTAAGAATTGTTTGATTTACAAAATTGCAACCAAACATGTGAACCTTTACTCAACATTGCCTCTAAAGACCCACTGTATAACTACAAGCTGGCCTTCCACCTTCACTGTAGATCCCAGTTTGCGCTCTTTTTCACTGCCGTGATTAATGCCATCTCTTAAAAACAGAACAGCATCATAACTGCAAGGGCCTAGTAGCCAAAGGAAAAAGGGAGGTCCAGCAAGAGCCAGTCACACACGCTCAGCCTAATCTACCTCATGTGATCGTTGTGAGGATACAATTGGGGGTGGTGGAGGAGAAGAACCAGTTACTGCCCTCTGCGCTCACTGGAGAAAGTTTGGGATAAAAATATACTGGAAAGGTAGATGGGGAAATGGTTCTGCTCATTTGCCAGAAACATCAGTATCAACTACCCTCAACTGTACACAGCCTCCTAACCCACTAGATGAACTCCATCTGAAGGAATGAATGCTCTGTGCATGACTGACTCCAGGCAGGAGTCATCCGGGGTAAGATGTATTTCATCCACCATCTGCAGTTGTAACTGCTATAGAGCTTCTTGTGGCCTTTGTGGTTCTCTCTCCCACCCCCCCAAAGCTATGAGATATTTGAAAATGGGAAGACAGCAGTTTTCATTCTCCACTCCCAGAAGATCACTATACTGAAAAGGAAAAAAAATATTGAATGCACAAAGTTGCCTTACAGAGTGAGGCCGCTGGTTCATCTACCTCGTCCTGTCTGAATAGCTTCAGAGTTCAACATTGTCCCCAGTACCTGGGGATTGAACCTGGGACCTTCTACATGAAAACTACAATTCAGCTAGGGGCCTTTCCCATTTCTAGGTGCACCCTTCCCTTTAGACTCATTTACTGCCACAACGGCACTTACCTCCCATGATAAATCACATGCAGCAAGGTGATAAAATTAATAGATTAAGACAGACGAAGATTGGAGTGAAAGGATGTTTGCTTGGAGGCCCTTTCTTAATAGTAGAATGCAGATTATTGGTACAATTAATTGCTCAAACTGCCAAGACAGTGAAAAGTGTAGGGAATAAACAGATGCTGATCATGATTCAATACTCATTAAGGCAGAGAAAGGATTCATTTCCTATGCATGATTAACTCCTGCCAGCCAATGTTTTGCAAAGCAGATGATCAGAAGAGAATTAATTATTCCACAAATAGTACCTCTGATTTGCTGCCAGTTGGCGCCCCTCTTGGGGATGTGAGATCAGGAGTCTGCTGCCCACTCTGGCAATTTTGGGATTCCCAGGATTTCTGCTCTGGATGGACTTCCCCCTGGAGAGGGGGACAACTGCTGCATACTGGCCAGCTTTTGAGACTCTAAGGCTTAACAATACATTATGTGGGAGATCCATGTTCAGATTTCCCCATGTATTTTTTAAGGTTAACAAGTCACCATGGTGTGGATGGGGTTATATGGAACAGGGATGCTATATAGAAGAAGAAGAAGAAGAAGAAGAAGAAGAAGAAGAAGAAGAAGAAGAAGCAGAAGCAGAAGCAGAAGCAGAGTTGATTTTTATATGTCGACTTTCTCTACCACTTAAGGAAGAATCAAACTGGCTTACAATCACCGTCTGTTCCCCTCCCCACAACAGACAACCTGTGAGGGAGGGAGGGCTGAGAGAGCTGTCACCCAGATGGCTTCATGTGTAGGAGTGGGGAAACCAATCTGATTCACCAGATTGGAGTCCGCCGCTCATGTGGAAGAGTGGGAAATCAAACCCAGTTCTCCAGATCAGAGTCCACCGCTCCAAACCACCACTCTTAACCACCACACCATGCTGTTCTCTCTCATCACTTGGACTATAGGCAGGGAAAAAAGAGATAAGGGATGGGCTGGATTTTTGTAATGAAGAGGCAAGAAGCAGCCCCAGAGAGCTGCATGAAGCATACTGTTGGCTTTTGAGGGGAGATGACTTAAAGACCACCACTGACTGGCTGGCTGGGTCGCAGCTCAACAAGTATTTTTGGGAGCAGACAGATATTGCAAAATCACGCCACCGCAAGCCTCCAGTATACTTTCCTCAAAACAGAACTGGCTCTGTAAAAAGTGCCGCTGCAGTAGGCTCCTGCTGCTCGGGGGAGTGGGGGGGCATCGAGCCTGAAATGACATCTATATACACAAAAAAGAAAATGTCATTGTTGGTCAAGGTTCTTGCCAGCCTTTATCCCAGCGCGTCTCGCTTTTGTCTGGCTGAATGCAGCTCATGTTCCGTGCTCGGCAGTGGCGGAAAGAACAACAGTGGCCTTATCTCACTCTTCCCATTTGGTTGGAGCTGGTGGGTAAGATCTTCCCGCTGACCTTTCACGCAGCGAGGCGGGAGCTAAATGTACACAGACGGCCGCTCTTCAGCCACGGAGTCACTGTTTTGCTGGACAGAAAGAAGCCTGTAACCGGCGCGCATCTTTCTGCGCCACAAAAGAGCCACCTCAACCCATTTTGCTCCCTGAGCAAATTTTTTTCCACCTTAGACGGCTCTGTCAAAAGTGGCTTACGAAGCCCACTCCTCATCTTTAAATCCCAGAGAAAAGGCCCTGCTAAGTAGAGCTTAGGAGCCCCGTGACGCAGAGTGGTAAGCTGCAGTACTGCAGTCCAAGCTCTGCTCACCACCTGAGTTCAATCCCATTGGAAGTTGGGTTCAGGTAGCCGGCTCAAGGTTCACTTAGCCTTCCATCCTTCCAAGGTGGGTAAAATGAGTACCCAGCTTGCTGGGGTTAAAGGGAAGATGACTGGGGAAGGCACTGGCAAACCACCCTGTAAACAAAGTCTACCTAGTAAATGTCGGGATGTGACGTCACCCCATGGGTCAGGAATGACCCGGTGCTTGCACAGGGGACCTTTACCTTTTTAAGTAGAGCTTACAGATACCATGGACTGCCCCCCCAAAACACACACACACACACACACAGACAAATCAATGGGTTCTAGATTAAATCGAGCCCGAACTGACCCTAGAAGCTAAAATGACTAAACTGAGGCTGTCGTACTTTGGACACATTATGAGAAGACAAGAGTCACTGGAAAAGACAGTCGTGCTAGGAAAAGTAGAGGGCAGCAGGAAAAGAGGAAGACCCAACAAGAGATGGATCGACTCAGTCAAGGAAGCCACAGCCCTCCATTTGCAAGATCTGAGCAAGGCTGTCAAAAATAGGACATTTTGGAGGACTTTGATTCACAGGGTCGCCATGAGTCGGAAGCGACTTGACGGCACTTGACACACACACAAGCAGAGCTTCCAACATCCACCTCCCTCCCTCTCCCCAGCTCCTCTCTTTGTGTCTGTGCCAATTACCGTCCCAACAGCCCACGCTGGGTGCTCAGAACAAGCTGGCCCCTGGCCACCCTGACATGGGCATGACCTAGTTAGCGGTGACATCACTGGGAAAGCCGCTTCAGGAGGCTGATTGCTTCTGATGGAGGGGCAGAGGGATATTCGGAGGCAACAAGAGGAGCGAATGTTTGCAAGGAAGGAAATGAAAGCCTTGGTGTTAATTCAGGAGTCTCTTGCGGGGTCCCCGCCTAGCATCAGTGAGACCGTCACTGGTAACACTGACTCTGCATGCAGGCAGAACAGAGATCGGCACCATGCTGCACTTGCGCAATGTGAAGGCAACCTAGGGTGGCCAACCTCCAGGTGGTGGCTGGAGATCTCCCACTATTACAACTGATCTCCCGCCGATAGAGATCAGTTCACCTGGAGAAAATGGCCACTTGGGCAATTGGACTGTATGGCATTGAAGTCCCTCCCCAAACCCCACCCTCCTCAGGCTCCACCCCAAAAACCTCCCGCCGGTTGCAAAGAAGGACCTGGCAACCCTACCAATTTCCTAGAGAGGAAGGAAAACCTTCACTTATATTAATCTCTGCTCATTAACTGAAAGTTCAAGGGGAAAAGGTGAGGGAGCTTTTGACTTGCCTTTCTGATCCACCTGGGTAGCTACATTCTCTCACAGCCCAGTTAGGGCTGCCAAACTCCAGGTGGTGGCTGGAGATCTCCTGCTGTTACAACTGATCTCCAGATGACAAAGATCAGTTCCCCTGGAGAAAATGGCTGCTTTGGCAATTGGACTTTATGGCATTGAAGTCCTTCCCCCCTCCTCCTCAGGCTCCACCCCCAAAATTTCCAGGTATTTCCGAACCTAGAGCTGGCCACCCTAAGGCAGGCCCAGTGAAGCTCCCTCTGTTATGGGCAACCTGGGCAGAGCCAGCCTGTGCATTAGACATGGTAGACACTTGTCCAAGCTGCACATAATAAGTATGTGCTTAAGTATGTGCTTAATCCAAGGAATCCCCATTGCAGAGTGAGCCGTGCAGGTCTGGGAGATGCATCAAGATGCCCACCCCCCCTTTTTTATTTCTTTTTTGCTTTCACATGGAGCCTTTTCATTTTGCTCATTTAGATTGCTGGGGTTCCTGATTGTTTTTAAATGACATTTACGTACATTTTTATGCAACTAAAGCAAACAAAGTTGTCTGTTGTTATCGTAACAATTCTATCTGAATTCACTAATATAGTGTGTGGGGGGGGAGAGGACTGCAGTTCTGTCTTCAGTGGGGAGAACCCATGATAGAAATGGGGGTTTTCAAGCTGAAATCGAGCAATCGCAAAATTCAGTAAACGATATGTGAAGCTGAAATGCTGTCAAATGGATTATTTTGCTCTAAAAATCAGCCCCTGGATCGAGACCATGAAGCTGGGGGAAGTTTTTAACTCTTCGGGGGGGGGGCATGCCGTTTCCCTGATTGAAACGGCCTCCTCTGAGCTGTTTTACACTCAGCAGTGGAAAAGATAGGTGCCCGTATTGTGCCTGTCTTTTTTCCCTTACCTGGTGAGGAGGCATGTTTAACCAGTCCAGAGAAGAAGCCCCCCCTTTCCTCAGCATTGCAGCCCTGATTTATATTTCTAGGCCTGTTCACCAACTATGGTCCTCTGGTCAGCTCCAATTTTTGGTTCCATCTTCTAGGAGGATATGACCCTCCTCAGCCCGCTGAAGGTTTTTTGCAGCTGTTTCCCCTAACCCTATGGAATGTCATGCCTGAGAAGGTTAGGAGGGTGTCATCCTTATCAGTTTTCAGAAGTAAGATGCAAGACTGCCTTGCTGCAGTGGGGATTTTGTCAATATTTTAAGGGTATAGCCTTTTTTTTTTTCTGTGCCAGTGATGCTGATGGTTTCAGTTGCTGGCGAATGAAGGCAACACTTCATGCATTTGAAGAAGTTGACCGCTCTACGAAAGCATATGCCACAATAAATCTTCTTCAAAGTACTACTGTGTAGTTTTTGCGCTGTAAAATGGAGCACTCCTGGCCCAATGTGACATAGAGTTAGGGAGGGGCCATGGCTCAGTGGCACAACATCTACTTGGCATGCAGAAGGTGCCAGGTTCAATCCCCGGCATTGCCAGGTAAAAGGATCATGTAGTAGGTGATGTGAAAGACTTCTACCTAAGACTCTGGAGTGTCACTGCCAGTCTGAGCAGACAATATTGATCTTGATGAACTCGTGGTCTGATTCAGTATAATGTAGCATCATGTGTTGGGCTAGAGACCTAGGCTCAAATGTCCACTTACAGAGCATTCCTGACCTTTAAGGGCGAAAGCCCTCAGGAGGCCAGGAAGGCACTGCACCGGTGTTGGGGCCCTCCACACTGGCATCCAGGCAACTTACACCGCCATAAGTGGCCCCAACGCCAGCAGGGAGGGTCGGATGCCGGGCACCACCACGGCAGCAGTGCCCTGGGACGCTGGCGGGGCCCTCCACCGGTGTCCCACCAGTGTAAAGGCCCGCATCAGCATCCCGGAGGGCATTCCTGGGGCGTTCTGGGGGGAAGAGCTGCTGTTAGGCAGCCTCCTGTCCCCGTTTGCCCCCGGTACACTGGTGGTGAGAGGAGCAAGGCTGCATCAGCTTTTTGGTGCCTCCTCCCCGCCGTCCCCAGCCGCCGCCAGCTCAGGAATGGGCTGTTAGTCATGGAGCTCACTAGGTGACCTTTGGTCAGTCATTCCACAGGGTTGCTGTGATGATAATATAGAAGAGAATAGCAGATGAGGCATATAGAGAGAACCACATGCAAAATAGTGAGCGAGAAGGGTTCAAATCCCTACCCTATCACAAAGATCACTAGATGAACTTGGTCCGGTTGTTCTCTCTCAGCCTTACTTACTCCACAACATTGCTTTGAGGATAAAATGGGAAAGGGGGAGTCATGTATGCCACTTCAAGGAAGGGCAGGACAAAAATGTGATTGGTTCTGACTGAAAAAAGAAAAAGAGAACGGGGCAACCAAAGGGCATGTATATCTTTGTGTGTGCCTCTCAACCTTTCGTACGGGCCCAAAAGAGCCACTGGATGAGGGCCAGCAGGTTTGTTTTCCCTCTCCCGCTCTTCAGCCTGTTCAAGAGAGACATCACATCTCCCTGACATTTGCAACAGAACAAACTGACACTGTCAGAGGCCTGCAGAGCTAATTGGGACAGAAAGGATGTGACAGGGAGACAGATTCTCGGGCAGGGAAAACCGGAACTAGCAAGCTGCGTGGGCCACGTCCGCCAAGCCCAGCTGCAACGGAACGGGAGTTCTTTGGCTTGAAATGGGCAAGTGGTTTCCAAAGGGCTGACACTCACTCAAGAATCCCGCTTCACTCCCTCAATACTCAGCTCATTTTAAGCTCTCAGCAACGAACACATGAAGCTGCCTTCTACTGAATCAGACCCTTGGTCCATCAAAGTCAGGATTGTCTACTCAGACCGGCAGCGGCTCTCCAGGGTCTCAGGTTGATGTCTTTCACATCACCTACTTGCCTAGTCCCATTAACTGGAGATGCCGGGGATTGAACCTGGGACCTTCTGCGTGCCAAGCAGAGGCTCTGCCCCTGAGCCACACAACTGATGGCCTGTCTGGTGCAGAAGAGCATCAATAACAGGCAGTCTCCAGGAAAACGATTCTCTCCTCCCCTTGTGAAAAGGAACTGGAAGCCAATCAGGTCATACCAGCATTACAGAAGTTTATTAGTCTATTTTATCCTCACAATTAGGGTTGCCAACAGGCCAGGAGGAAAATGTCCTGTCCCTTTAATAAAGGTTTAACATGCAGAAATTGAGATCTGGAGCTTTTTGTGGCTCAGATGTAAATAACCCACTCCTTGGCCTAGAAAGGGTGGCCTATAAATCTAAGAAAAAGAGTTGATTTTTATATGGTGACTTTCTCTACCTTTTAAAGAGAATCAAACCGGCTTACAATCTCCTTCCCTTCCTCTCCCCATGACACCTTGTGAGGTAGGTGTGGCTGAGAGAGTTCAGAGAGAACTGTGACTAGCCCAAGGTCACCCAGCAGGCTGCATGTGGAGGAGTGGGGAAACCAACCCAGTTCTCCAGATTAGAGTCCACCGCTCTTAACCACTACACCACCACTACACCATGGAATAATAATAATAACAAAATAATAAAAGGACAAGACATTGTACTCCAGGAGGTTGGCAATCCCTTTTGTGTGTGTATGTGTAACATCACGCAATACTCTTTGGTATGAGAACAGGTATAACAAGCATGTCCCTGTTTTCACTGGTGAAATGTCAGAGGTTATGCATCCTTATACTAAGAAAAACCGCACCTGTCAAATTCCATCTTGATAAGCATTGCTCAGTAGATGGGGTGTATGAAATTAATAAATAACACCTGTGCTATTTAGCCATTAAAGGCCTCTGGTATGGTTGTTGTTGTTTGTAAATCCTACAAGATTTGGAGACCCCTCCAAAGGCACCTTGCCTGGACGCCTTCTCCATTAGAAAGCATTCTTTGAGCTGACAGTTAACGGCGTATAAACCTGCCTAAAGCTCCCTTAAACGAGAAGAGGATGGGAGGGAAGCCTTTGTGTTAATTGAGACATTTGCTTTAAATCAGCCCAAGGCCTCGAGTGTTTGCTTGCATTATGATTACAGCTTGTTATCTGCTCCGCTTAGCCAACGTTCTTCTTGTTCTTCTATTAGTGAAGCTCATTTTGTCTGTCGATGTGGAAGAGCAAAGCCCGGGGCCAGCAGCATTGCCAGCTATGTTTGCTTGAATTAAAGGATGCATCAGATAGTTGCCGGTTTCAGTCTGCAGGTGAGAAATAGCTATATAGCTGGGCCAGCTCAAAACATTTTCCAAAAAAGAATATTTTGTGTGAATAGTCACGTTCTCTCCCTGATCACGTTTGGTGTTATCATTTCCCATATTGCACCTACCTCTTTTATCCCTGTGTGTAAAGTGCTGTCAAGTCGCAACCGACTTATGGCGACCCCTTTTTGGGGTTTTCATGGCAAGAGACGAACAGAGGTGGTTTGCCAGTGCCTTCCTCTGCACAGCAACCCTGGTATTCCTGGGTGGAATCCCATCCAAATACTAACCAGGGCTGACCCTGCTTAGCTTCTGAGATCTGACGAGATCAGGCTAGCCTGGGCCATCCAGGTCAGGGCCTTTTATCCCTAGAGCTGCTTTTTTCCCTGTTTTATATATTGGCTGGGTCTACCCATGTGATTGATCGCATAGTAGATGGGTAGGGTTGCCAACTTCCAGGTACAAGCTGGAGATCTCCTGCTTACAACTGATCTCCAGCCGATAGAGATCAGTTCCCCCAGAGAAAATGGCTGCTTTGGCCATTGGACTCCATGGCATTGAAATCCCTCCCCTCTGAAAACCCCGCCCTCCCCAAAAATCTCCCGGTGGTGGCGAAGAGGGATGGCATTTGAAAGCAAATGAGAGCAATTAACAGTGAAAGGTAATGTTGCACCAAGTGATCCCGCTAGGGTTGCCAGGTTCCTCTTCGTCACCGGCAGGAGGTTTTTGGGGCAGAGCCTGAGGAAAGCAGGGCTTGGGGAGGGATTTCAATGCCATAGAGTCCAATTGCCAAAGTGGCCATTTTCTCCAGATGAACTGATCTCTATTGGCTGGCGATCAGTTGTAATAGCAGGAGATCTCCAGCTAGTACCTGGAGGCAATTTGAGGCAATTCAACCTGTACATTACTTGCAAAACACGTTGTTGTTTTCTTTGAGACTACTCTTGTATTATCACATTGATGGTGAAGTAACCAGCATTATTTTTGTAAAGTGCCAACAATTGGAATATATTTTTGTTTTGTTTTTTGGGTTTTGAGTCTTACTTGGTGTATGCATGCAATATACTTATCTTGGGCAGCTAGATTTTTTTATTTAATTTATTATTCAATTTTCCACAGCTTATGGTATTTTGAATTGAGAGCCCCGTGCTGCTGTTTCTTCTAGTACCTGGAGGTTGGCAACCCTAGATCCCACCCTATCAGGGATCACACAAGGAACAGGATGGTATCACAGTGCTATGTAGCCCATCACATTTGGAAGGGAATTGAAAATGAAAACAGTATAAATATGCAAATGTCTGATCAATGCTTTTCTGACAATGATGAAAACCTTCAACTAGGCCCTGTTTTGAACTTCAGCAGGTGCCATTTCATGGAAACAAGTGACTATCAGTGCAATCCTAAGGACACTTTCCTGGGAGTAAGCCCCATTGAACTACATGAGACCTACTTTTGAGTAGACCTGCTTAGGATTGTTCCCTAACTAACCTACTTGGGAGAAATCCTTAACATCTACCTCCCAAGTTGTAGTGAGGATAAAACGGAGGAAGAGAGAATGACGTACGCCTTTGGGGAGAAAGGTGGGGTACAAATGAATTAAATAAATAAATAAATATGTATGCTGCTGCTCTGGGTTCCTTGAAGGAAGAGGATAAAAATCTACTCAATAATAAACCAAACTCTGCTCTTTATAAAGCTACTTGCTGCTGAATGAACGTTCAATGAGGGGGAGATGAACCAGGAATTTTCCTTCAACTAAGAGATGTTTAAAAAAAGAAAGCTCATATGACAGAGTCAAGAACTTTGCTTTCAGCCTAGATGGAATTAGGATTGCCAACCTCCACATGGGGCCTGGAGATCTCCCGGTATTACAACAGATCTCCAGACAGCCAAGATCAGTTCCTCTGGAGAAAACGGCTGCTTCGAAGGGTGGTCTCTATGGCATTATACCCAGCTGAGGTCCTTCCCCTCCCTAAACGCCACCCTCCTTAGGCTCCACCCCCAAAATCTCCAGATATTTTCCAACCCAGAGCTGGCAACCCTAGACGGAATGTGTGGCAGGCATTCGGCACCAGCCATATGCCAATGTGCAGCTATAGGCTGGGCTAGAGTTGCCAGGTCCCTCTTCACCACTGGAGGGAGGTTTTTAGGGCAGAGCCTGAGGAGGGCAGGGTTTGGGGAGGGGAGGGACTTCAGTGCCATAAAGTCCAGTTGCCAAAAGGGCCATTTTCTCCAGGTGAACTAATCTCTATTGGCTGGAGATCAGTTGTAATAGCAGGAGATCTCCAGCTGGTACCTGGAGGTTGGCAACCCTAGGCTGGGCCCACACTAGAAAAGCTGGTTGAGTTGTCTTGCAGAAGAGAGACCCCAGTTTGCAGCTGAAGAGAGACCACTGGCTGTCTCTACAGTGGGTGGAGTTCCAGGGGTTTTCCAGCTTCCTGAATGATTGGCATTGGCAAACCTATAGCATTACTCCCCTCTCTTTCACTACACCTCTCCTGGTTGCTTGGTTACTGTCTCCATTGAAATACAACCCTAAAGTATAGGAAATCTGTGACAAACAGCTCAGCTATTCACGCTTCCTTTTGTCCCAACTTATTTACTTGCTCTCCTCGGGCAGCCTCTCACGCAGATTCTCCTGTTATTAGACTTTTCCTTTTAAGCCCTTCTATAGCCCTGGTGTATTCACAGAGCATTTCCTGGCCGCTGAGCACAATAGGCTTTTGTGCAGTCGTCTCACTGTGATTGAATCATCCCAAGGACATGTAGCGTTCTCGTCTTCTTCCCTTCCTCTTCGATAGCATGGAGGCTCCGGGAGAGCACGTGGCATGACAAGTCGCAGGCGAGGCATTGTGGCACCTGGTCTTTGTCCTTGGAAGTCCTCTGGCCCCTTTGAGCAAGGCCCTCTTGAATTCACCTTGCCGTAAAAAGGCCTAGAATATAATAAAAGCTGTAGCACAATGTGTGTACTAATGGCTTTCCTCCTAGAGCATGATGGAAAAGGGGACAGCCCAACCAATAGGCAGCTGCTTAGTATGGGGAAATTCCTCTTCTCCCTCCTGCCACTGTGCTTTGAGCCCCCCCCCCCAATTTTCTCAACTGGAGTCCCTTTTCCTTCACTTTGTACAAGGGAATGTTTTCATTCACTTGTGTGGGGCAGGGAAGAGAGTAGAATTAAGAAAAGTTGGGGTGGTGCAATGTCTTCCTTTCCCCAGCTCCTGTAGTCAAGATGGCCCATGGTACTGTGCCCATAGTGTCAGCTTATTTATTTATTTTATCTATTTGGATTTATAGCCCGCCCTCATTCCTAGCCAAAGCCGGGCTGGAGATCTCCCACAATTAGAATTGATTTCCAGAATCCCAGTTGCAATCCCAGAAGATCTCCAGCCACCACCTGGAGGTGGGTAACTCTACCTGTGACTGTCTTGGGGAACAGTTCCGACACCATTTGGAACCCACGTGTGTGCTGTTGATGCATGCAAGAGGTGGGTGAGGAGGAATGGTGGGGCCCAGTAATGTGCCTTTTCCCAGGGCTCAAAATTGTTCCTGATAAAGGTCTGTGGTGGAATAAGCATGTGTTTAAGGGTGCGCAGCAAAACGAATTTTCACAGCAAAGAAAGCCTGAGCTGGCCAGGATGGGAAAGACTGGCTGGCAGCAGTTCGCTGATCAAGCAGCCCATTTCAGAGTTGCATATTCTCTGTCCAATGAACAGAGAAAGCAGACGAAAAGAAGAGCCTAGTATAGAAGGGCCAGAAGTTAAGGACAAGTGAATGTTCACTTGTGTTCCTTTCTGCATTTGTTCATATTTTCATTGACAGTGTGATTTTCTGCTTCTCACAGTCAGTTTTATAGATTTGTTTTGCGCATGCATGTGGTATGGCTTTTATACGCAGTGTATACAATATTTATGCTACAGTGTATGTCATTTATCCTTACGGTATGTTAAAGTGCTTCTTTACTGACAAAACACTGAAGAATGCATACATTCTACAGGGAAAATTCAGTGTGAGCAAACAGAAAATGGTGTGAAAATAAACCACCAGTTTGATTTGCACAAGGGAGAAAAAAAAACTCAACATGGGGATTTGCTGGTTGAAAAAGCAGAGATGAGCGATCCAAAAACTTTCCTACCAGAAATGGGCAAACAAGTTTCAGTTGAAGAATTATGTATATCAGAGAAAGGATCCCTATAACCTAGACACAAACCCCCCAAAAGGTATGCTTTTCATGAACATTTTCTGTTGTACCCACTGCTGGTGATCTTTCATGCCCTTGCTCGGAGTGAGGGCAATGTTGATCCAGAATGCATTGCTCTCATTCTGAACTGGCTTCATTGCTTCCAGTAATGTCATTGTATAGGCAAATGTGAAGGGTTTCCATTAGTATCAGGACACCATCTCATTCACTACATGATCCCGGATTGGTGGGGGAATCACCCATTTGATTAGCCCAGGAAGACAACACAGTGACCAGAAGAAAACTGCACTAAATCACAAACACCAGAACAAACAGTTGCAGCAAAGAGGAATGAACAAAAGTGTTTTGAGAAATAATTTTGCTGCCTCCCTAGGGTTGCCAGGTCCTTCTTTGCCACTGGCGAGAGGTTTTTAGGGGGGAGCCTGAGGAAGGTGGGGTTTGGGGAGGGGGGGGCTTCAATGCCATAGAGTCCAGTTGCCAAAGCAGCCATTTTCTCCACGGGAACTGATCTCTATCGGCTGGAGATCAGTCGTAATAGCAGATCTCCAGCTAGTACCTGGGGGTTGGCGACCCTTTGCCCAACCAGAGCATTCAGACCAAAAATCAAAACAGAAAAACACTGGGGGCAGTAGCTCTAATATAATCAATTCTACTCTGGTTCCCAGATGTTCTAGAATGAGGACAAGCCAGCAAGGTGGAAACAGCCATTCCCTTTTGCTTGTTCCGAGGATCTGGTAATCAGCAGTAAAGTACCTCCAAATATGGAAGTTCCATTTAGCTATCCATTCCATTCATTTAAACCCCAACATTGTACCCATAGGCCTGCTGAAGTGTTCCTTATGCCCAGTTGCTCCTTCCCAAAACTAGAGGCAATCCTGGCTTTCCTCCATTTCACTGGATTAGGGGGTGTTTCAGAGGAACATAAGAGGCATGGCCTTTGGGTCTGTAGAGAAGCATCCATGAGGAAACAGCTGCCTCCATCATGGGAGGATGCTTGGCTTGGAAACTCCTAATATTTTGTGAAAACTTCCAATGTTTTGGACCCAGCTCCCGTGGTAGCTCTTTTGTGATTGGTCCCACCTCCACTGTAGCCATTTAATGGAAGTAGACATGACATGTTATCAAAATACAAAAAGTGTTCACAGGTTCAAAAACCTTGAGGGTACCCTGATTTAAACCTTTCCAGATGGTTATTCAGCCTTTACTGTGACCAGCTTGTTCCTGGGGTCCCAGACAGCTTTCTTACAAAAGAGCATGAGATTTCACTGCAGGAAAGAAGAAGACAAAGAAAACCTACAAGGGGCAGCAAAGGGAGGTGATGTTTGATGAAGTCAAGACCAAGGCTGGTTTGCCTCTGAGGATGAAAAGGCAGGTCCTCAGGCCGATAGGGAACAGTGAAGATTGTATCTCAGGATCCACTCCAGATGAAGGTCTTGGCTATAATCAAAGTTCCCCAATAACTCCCCAATATTCCTACTCTTCCATTTTTGGCACACAGAATACACTGTTATGTGCACAGGTATCTCAAACCCTATTAGGATGAAATATGGGATTCTTTTCTATTATTTTCATACTGCTTTTACACGAGCTATAATACACGAAGCTGTTTTGACACCCTCCAACAGAGGTTGGTCCCTCCAAAGCTGTTTCCTAATGAAGTTTTGCATTTGACTCTCCACATAATGCCTAAATAATTCCTCACATGCACAAAGGGTTCTGCTGATTTTTGGGAGCCCTAAGCTACCGAAGTTATTTTTGAACAGGAGAGATCTTCTGAGGTCCAAGGGTGTTGTCCCTGTACGTGTATTTTGACTCTCCTCATGGCTTCAGTGTGCCAAGCAATAGTCCTGCCAGTGCCAGGGACAGATTCTTTAGGCATTTGATACATCTTGATTATGACAATATGTTAAGCCAGCTATTAAACTTTGGCATTGAGACACCATCTAGTTCATCAGGGAACCAAGGACCAATTTGCTACTCCATGTAAGAGACTTACTTTGTTCCCAGACTATTTGTGCAGTTCATTTGTAGGATCAATCTTTGCTTTTGTGATTTCTCTAAAATGCAGATTATCTTAACTTTGGCACCCCATAAATTTACCAAACCCAACCCATTGTCTCTGCAACGTAGGTATTGATCACAAACTTCTCAATTATATCCTGCGTTCTCAATAGCTATAGCCCTCTCCAGCCCCAGCCAGATATCTCCAGTGAATTGCCTTGTTCGGGTTAATTAGCTGTAGATGAAATCAATGCAAGATAGGGCACCTTGAATAGGATTCCCTGTGGCCCTGAAAAGTTCACAAAACATTAGAGTTGGCACCTCGTATAATCTAGACCTAGCTCTTTTGGAGGAGTCTGTCTTGAGATTCATTCCCAGCTGGAAAGGGAGAAAGCAGAGACCCATGACAGAATTAGATCCAGCCAGCTTTTTCACTCAGACATACAAGAGCCAGAACAGCAAAAGGTTTAAAGTGCTGGACTAGGATCTGGGAGACCCAGGTTCGAATCTCCACTCTGCTGTGGAAGTTTGCTGGGTGATCTTGGGCCAGTCACATACTCTGTCTAATCTACCCAACAGAGTTGTTGTGAAGATACAATGGAGAAGGGTAGAATGTTGTAAGTCACTTTGCATTCCCATTGGTGAGAAAAGTGAATTCGACATGAAGTAAAATAAAAATAAACAACCCCCCCTTACAACAATTTCCTAGCACATCTCACATGTGTCTTTTGCCCAATGCAGGTCCCATCATCCCCAGCATAGCCTTTTTGGTGGTCATCCTCTCTTTATCACGGGTAGAAAAGTTGGTTGGATCCAACTCATTATCTGTTCATGGGAATGTTTCTGCCCTCTGTTGTTGCTTATTCACTTAGCGAGTGAGATGGATGTCTGATGGGACCAGCAATGTCCACCCCCATGAAGAGAGAGGAATGAGGTCTGTCCTACCGTTCACTGCCCCAGTTCCTTGTAGATTGATCCTTCAAAGAATATCAGTGTGGTGAGGTAATTAAGATGATGTGCTTAGACAAAGGGAATGGAGTTCATTCTTCACTCTACACTTGTGGTGAATTAGGTCCATTCATTTCCTTGCAGTCTAAGCAGCTTCATAGCTCAGAAACAGAGTACATGATTTCCATGTAGAAAGTCCTAGGTTCAGTCCTCAGCACATCCACTTAGAGGTTTCTCAGGGGAGACCTTGAAAAGCCTCCACCATTCAGAGTAGAAAATAGTGAGCTACATGGACCGGCTGGCTTCCTTCACATAAGGCAATTTTCTATGTGGTAAGCAACATTAGCTCCACAATAAAGTACAGGTTTTGCACGCAGAAGGTCACAGGTTCAGTCCCTGGCATCTCGGTTGAAAAGAATTGCATGTAGCAAGCATTTCTCTGTTCTGAGAGTTTGGAGACTCTGTGGGCCAGAATAGATATTTCAGAGCTAGATAGACAAATGATCTGTGTTATGCAGTTTGATATCCGTATGCGATTGGTATTTTTCACAGTTCATCTATTCCCAAAACTCTGTAGGCTCATAATGAGCTGGATTCTGAGTCCACTTCTTCTGTACATCTAAAGGAAGGAATTGCAGAGGAAAAGTAACAAACGGGAGAAAGAATTAGGTACCCTTGCTGTGCTGTTTCTGTGCTGCAAATCCCACTGATAGTTTGCACAGCAGCAGCAAACATGGGGTCTGGGAACCCAGCATTTGCTATTGATTGTAGTTTCACCCTGAGAGAATATTTAAGAGAATGAAGATGCTTTTCTAATTAGCAATTGCAAGTGCATGATAAAAAGAGAGAATATCAAAAATATTAAAGCATAAGTACTCCATAAAATTGGATTATGGGATGACATTCAAAATAAAATTACAGAATAAAGACAAATTATGGTGCATACCCAAGCAATGAGAAAAAAATAAGAAGCGAATATCTAAAGGGGGAGAAATGGTAAGCTGATAAACAGAATATGGGATGTACACCACTTGGGAGATTATGGTATCTAGAAAATCACAATATAGGCAAAGCCAAACAATGCTAACTTTGTGGATGTCCAATTGAAATAGATTAAACAAAGTAAAACTTATAAGAGATTTCACGAGGCAACATCTACATGTTTGCCAAAATCTCCCAAGCCCTGGGGACGAGAAACTTAGAAAGAATCAGAGGTAAGATCTAAACTGTGTACTTTATTTTTTTATCATAATTTTATTTTTATATAATAGGGTACAGAAAAGAAAGGGGAGAAAGAAGGGAAAAATCAATTAAAAACAATTAAAAACAATATTTCGGTGTCCAAGCTTTAGTATAGTAATAAATGCATACGTTCGTCTGCAGTTTAAAACTTGCCCTATTAAGCTCATATATTAATTATTAATTTATAGATCTACACTGTGTGCTTTAGAATCTATAGCAACTATAATATCTGGTTACAGAGATATAGGTACATAATTTATGTTCCAACTAAGGGTGCTTCCAAAATGTTCCTCATCTGAATTTCTCACCAGAGTTCTAAATTAGCTGCTGTTTTTTCCCCAACACATTAGGAATTCGCCATTATTTAGTTTGCTTAAATGAACACCAACATTTTGGAAAGCGCTTTGGATGGGGAGTCATCTATCTCAAAGCTCCAGATTGCAAGCTGGCCCTCCAATAGCAAGGCTTCAGCACAGCTCTTTATTTTGTCGTGACAAAACACCTCCCCCCCCACTCCCATCGCAGCGTTTCCTTCCTTGCAGAATCACAGCTGCCCCCACCGTGGCAAGGCGACCGAAATGGTTTAATCGTTTTTGAAACGACAGTATGTTTTCCTGAGGACTCGAGCTGCGCTCCGCAATGGCGCTGAAGGGCAACGGCGATGTGAGAAGCTGTTGCAGGCGCGCACAAAGTACACAGCCATCTGCCAGCGCAAAATGGAATCTCCCAAATGCTTAATATCCAATCGAGAAACCGATAATGCCGCTTGATCTTAGCCAGAGGGCCTGATGTTGTAGAGCGGCTAACACACTTGGAGAAGGCAAGGGAGACTGGTGTTGCTTTAAACGTTCATAAAAGGGAAACTGTTGTTATTTGGATTCTTTTTTTTTTTCCTTTTACAAGTCTTTCTTGGGTTGGACATAGGAAATGGAAAGGGGATGCCTGTTTGAAACCACGTATACCTTGCAGAAAAATGAGCACAACTGCATAGCATGTAATCCCAGGAGCCTGAGGCATGGTAGGGTTGCCAAGTCTTAGGTTTTGGCTTGTGACTCTAATTCTGAGGTTGATTCTTAGGGCATCAGGTTGAAATCTCAGGGCCATCAGCTACCCACACACTTGATGGCTTCTTCTAGCCCTTCTGCGCATGCCACCTTGTGGAGACTACTGGTCATGGGAATTGGAGACAAGAGGCAATCATCTCCCCCTCACTGCCAGTCTTCAAGCAGAGGCTGGACAATCACTTGACAGGGATGCTCTAGGCTGATCCTGCATTGAGCAGGTGGTTGGACTAGTTGGCCTGTATGGCCCCTTCCAACTCTATGATCCCTTCCAACTCTATGATCTGTCACTAACCGCTCAATGACTTTTTACATTCAGCACATAGTTCATTTCATGCTATGACACACAGTTGCAGATACCATGTGATATTATTCCTGGTTGTGTGTGGAAGGACTCCCATTTGTACTGCTATTCAATGGGTAAGGTTGCCAGGTCTCTCTTCACAACCGGCGGGAAGCTTTTGGGGCAGAGCCTGAGGAGGGCTGGGTTTGGGGAGGGGAGGGACTTCAATGTCATACAGTCCAATTGCCAAAGTGGCCATTTTCTCCAGGGGAACCAATTTCTATCGGCTGGAGATCAGTTGTAATAGCAGGAGATCTCCAGCTAGTACCTGGAGGTTGGCAACCATATCAATGGGATATCACTAGGCCCCAGCCCATGATGTCACCAGGAACTGTCCCTTGAGTCTTGGAAGTTGTTGTAGGGTACTTGGCACCCCCAATCATGATAAGTTAGGCTGAGGGACAGTACCTGACAGAAGGTTATCCCATCAGCTTTGTAGATAAATTCTTGAGATGAAACAGCAGCAGTGGAAAAACAGTTTATCTCTTGCAGAATCACAGGATTGCTAAATTGTTGCCAAGATACCATGAAGTATACTAGTAGAAAAAACACAGGATGACTTAAAGTTGGAACCGACTATTGTAAAGTTTTGGGTTGATGGGGTGACAGCTGCAGGGCCTTGTGAGATGAGGCCCCAAAGATCAGCCAAGTAATTATGGAGAGCAAAGTTAAGAAAAAGAGAAAAGGTATTCCTCTGTGTTCTTGCCAACCTTTAAACTGCCCTCTCCAGCTGTCCCTTGAATGTCAGTTTTACCTGCAGTAAAAGGCTCTTCCTTTTGCTCCTGGAAACACTGGTTGTTGTCCTCTTCAGCGCTGCTTTCCCTGGACATACCTTGAAAACTGGTAACTATTACCCATCCCTGAAACTCTATCCAACTTCCTCCCTTTTCTCTTAGTCAACTTGTATACTTTGTGTGCATATGCTTAAAGTATATTTATTGTTTTACTATTTTTATTCTTTAATAAAGCAACATTTTAACTATACAACTGTCTGCTCATTTGAGAGTTTTTTCCCCCCACAGGACTATCCGGGTGTACATAGGTTACTGATCCCAGTTACCCCCTCTCGCTCTGTCTGCCCAGCTAATTTCCCCAACTAAAAGTGGAGACTGCCTACTTAGGGTAACAATTTTGGTTGACGGTAGTTGCAAATGTGACTCTCCACAAGCCGCAGAATGAATACCATTGCTTTCGTGTAATGCAGCACATGAATTGGGGCCATCAGACAGAGAGTGTCAATGGCCTGTGAACCTAGAAACATTCACTATGTGGCAAGTTCTACTAAACAACATGGCAGAGAGCAATTCTAAAATTATCCATCAATTCACACGGCATATATAACAATCTGTACCGGCTCAGATTTATTAGTTCAAACAGAATCAAATAATATATATATATATTGCTAGATAGTACCATTGCATGCTCCAAATGGGAGGATCAGTATGTTTGAATGCTCCCCTGAAAATACAAAATAACCTTGCTGGATTTTTGATATACTAATCTTCTAGATGCAGGGACTGTTCTTTAGAAGGAAAGCATATGATTAAAGCATACATCACCAGCAGTCTGCTGCACGACTCTGCTGAACGTATATATGAACTAGCTCTAAAAGGAGCAGATCAAACAGTTTCTATAGCGGAAGATCTCTGGTGTCCCTTCCCCCTCCCTATACCAGCAATGGGAGGAGGAGGGTATACCTGAATCTTCAGGTTTGGAAGCATTTTGAACAGCAGATGGTTCCCTCTCCAGAACCTGCCAGATGTATTTCTCTGCCAAAGCAACGTCTCCTGCCATTTACTTATGAGAGTACAATTTATTGTAAAAACAGAACTGGTAATTGACAAAATGCAGGGTGTTTAAACAGCCAGTGTTGCACATTATTTCATTTCATGCTCACGAGAGATAGACAAGCCTCTGTTTCCCCCAGGCTATCTCCTTTTCGGGATTTCTGTTGTCAGATGCCGTTGCCTCTCCCCACCCTTCCCATTGTGCAGGAGCTGTGCAACATATTAAACTCCAGAAATTGGATGCAATTGTTCTTCTTCTTTTTAAAACGAGACTTTTCTCCTGCCCTTCCTCCCAGGGCAGCATACTTGATCCTATTCCCATTGTATCCCATACTTGATCCTATTCCCCATTAGATAGGTTAGCCAAGACAGAAAAAACTGACCCAAGGTCACCCAGGAAGCTTCCATGGCTGAGTGGGGATTCAAACCAGGTTCTCCCAGATCAGAGTCTGACACTGTAACCACTATACCACACTGGCTCTTGTGTCAGAGGCATCATGGGTAGTGTGTGTGTGCTCCCAACAGGCATAGCTGCAGGGCTCCCGGTACTTGTAGAAATAATGAGGTGAATTCTACCCCTGTCCTGCCACTCCAGCTAGCAAAGTTTATTTATCTATTAAAATATTTACACCCCACCTTTCCTTTTGGCTCAGGTTTGAAGCCTTTGTCCGATCTAAGGAGCCTTCTTCCAAATTAAGTGGCTCTTCCATAGGTGGATGGCTCCTTAGGCTGGAGAAGGCTACTTGGAAGATGGCAGGATCCACTCCAGTGTCTTCAGCTGAAACAAACAGTTCAGTTGCTGATGGGAAAGCGAGTTCACCTTATTTGTGGCCTTAAGACGGAGCCGCTACCTCTGGAGCACAACGCTATCCAAGCTGGGGCACAACCTTATCCCGAGCCAGCTGGAGAACAAAAATGCATTCCAACCTTGGACAAGTCTAGTCCTGGATGTTATCCTCGTTTTGTGGCCCAGAAAGTTTTCCCTCTGTGGCCTTTTGCTAGAAGATACATTACCTTGAAAGCCCTCCATCCTCCTTAGAGGGCAATATAGATGCCACAATATGTGGTGTCGGTCGTAAACTTTTAGTGTCGAAATCTTTGTTTCCCCTGCTCTCAGACTGTGAAAGTCAGGAGCCGTTGAAAAGGCCCAGGAGTAATTGTCTCTCGGATTAAAACACAGAGCCCTTTTCACATTTTTACAGGGAGAAATAAATCACCCAGTGGCGTGACCCCACCACCACTCCAGTGCTGTCTCTGCCTCGACAATAGCATCTGTAGCTGCTCTCTGCTCTTCCCTGGGCTTGACTCTGAAGGTTGAGTTCTTTAGCTTTCCTCTCCATACAGTGGCATATTCAGAGTATCTAGTGGTTGTGGTAGGGGAGGTGTTGTCAGAATGCAAATGCATGGCTTATCTCTCACTTTGCAGCCAGCTGCATTCCTTGGTATCTTTCTTTCTTCCTTTTTTCTTTTTGAACAGAAAGAAGGGAAAGATGACGAGTCGATAGGTTTCGCTTGACATATACCAAGGAGGTTCAGCCAGCCGGAGTTGCCTGCAGGTAGCAGATGAGCCTTGCTAGATGAGACAAACTGTAGATCCTGATTTGGGGGGGGAAGTGCCAAAAAAGAAAAGAAAAAAGACAGAAAGTAACAAAAAAAACAGCCATTTCCTCATAACCTATCAATATTTCTCATTCACACATTACAGAGTACACAGGTTGGATCTGGTATACCCATCCTGTGTAAAACTCACACATGAACACATGAAGCTGCCGTGAACTGAATCAGACCCTTGGTCCATCAAAGTTAGTATTGGTTCTTGTAGGTTATCCGGGCTGTGTGACAAGACCACGGTCACACAGCCCGGATAACCTACAAGAACCAATGAACTCTGACCGTGAAAGCCTTCGACATAGTTAGTATTGTTTACTCATACCGGCAGCGGCTCTCCAAGGTCTCAGGTAGAGGTCTTTCACATCACCTGCCAGCCTAGTCCCTTTAACTGGAGATGCCGGGGATTGAACCTGGGACCTTCTGCATGCCAAGCAGATGCTCTGCCACTGAGCCACGGCCCCTCCCCTCAATGTAAATTGTGAGTTGCCCAATTCAGAGCAGGGCTGCAATGAACACAAAGACAAGACTTTTCCCCTACTCTGTTTTCCCAACCTGAAATGGTCTCAGTGGAAGGGGTTTCTTTTTGGCCTAGGAGAGAAACTCAAGGCACAAAGCAGAAGAGATGCTGTGAGATCCATGATGGAGGCTTTCCAGAATCATTTTTAAACCTTAATCTTTACTATGTGCAGCCCAAATTCAGATTAAAGCACGTTGGGAGGGGAAAAGGAGTTTTAACTCTTTCATCCCTGCACAGTTTTGCAAATGGAAACTGGACTTCCTCCTCTGTTGTAGCCCTTTGTAGAAAAAAGGATGGGAAAAAAGATGAATACCCTTTTTTGTGAAAAGCGAAGAAGAAGAAGAAGAAGAAGAAGAAGAAGAAGAAGAAGAAGAATTTGTTTTTAAATGCCAACTTTCTCTACCATTTAAGGGAGACTCAAACCGGCTTACAATAACCTTCCCTTCCCCTCACCACAACAGACACCCTGTGAGGTAGATGGGGCTGAGAGAGCTCTAGCAGAGCTGTAACTTGCCCCAGGTCACCCAGCTGGCTTCGTGTGTAGGAGCGGGGAAACAAATCCAGTTCACAAGATTAGCCTCCACCGCTCATGTGGAGGAATGAGGAATCAAAACCGGTTCTCCAAATCAGAGTCCATCACTCCAAGCCACCGCCCTTAACCACTACACCACACTGGCTTTCTAAGCACAGGGCCAGTTTTGATCAGCTAAACTGGAGGGGGCAGAAGGGTTCAACGTTTTGCCCTTCAGTGCATGGCTGCTGTCTGGCCTGGGGTGGCATGAAGTTGTCATTTGTCTTTGAAACACTAACAAAGGAGGGTGACACACTTCTGGTTAAACCCATAGTAACTGTGAATTGTTAGCATCAAAAAAATCTATAAATGGAGAAACATCAGGTATTTCCTTAAGCTTAAAAGGTTTGCACCTACTTAACAAGAGCACCTTCCTCAAATCAATGAGATCTTCCGAAAGCTACCCCTGATCCCTTTCAAGTACTGTGCAATGCTAGCTGTCATCATTACTAAAAGGATGTTGTCTGCACATGCATAACGAACACAGAAGTGATCTTGAGCCAGAGGGATGGTAGAGTTGGGGAGGGAGTCAGCCGGCATGAAGCTGCCTTACACTGAGGCTGAGCCAGACCATTGGCCTGTCAAGGTCAGTCTTGTCTACTCTGACTGGCAGCTAGGGTTGCCAACCTCCAGGTACTAGCTGGAGATCTCCTGCTGTTACAACTGATCTCCAGCCGATAGAGATCAGTTCCCCTGGAGAAAATGGCCATTTTGGCAATTGGACTCTATGGCATTGAAGTCCCTTCCCTCCCCAAACCGCGCCCCCAAAAGCTCCCATTGGTGGCGAAGAGGGACCTAGCAACCCTTTGGCAATTGGACTCTATGGCATTGAAGTCCCTCCCCTCCCCAAACCCGCCCTCCTTAGGCTCCACCCCCAAAAGCTCCCACCAGTACTGAAGAGGGCCACCACGAAGAGGGCCCTGGCAACCCTACTGGCAGCAGCTCACCAGGGCCTCAGATAGAGGTCTTTCACATCACCTCCTTTTAATGAAGGATTGCCTTCGTCCCTCTGCATGACTTTGCAAGTGCCATATTCTTTATGGAATTTCATCATAGGCAGAGCTGTCTAGAATCTTTACTGCGTAAACAAGTCCTTTCGAAAGGCGCCACTGATTCAACACACATCCAAACACAGCTTTCCCCCCCCCCCCTTGCCAATATTTAACAATCAGGGACACGCTGCATTTGTTTAACTGTTCTGTTAAACACGCTCCGTTGGGCTGAAATATGGCTATTCTCCTGCCGAGCCCAGTTACAAGTTCCTGGGGCTTCATTCGGCAAGTGCGGCAAGGGCTGTCTTTGCATTATTGCCTCTGCTCTGCTGGACTTCGCATATCCTTTGGCAAAAAACCTAATATCTGGACACTTGAGGGGAAACCGCTGGGTCCTGAGATATATGATTATTACTTAGGCCCTGTAGGCATCTGTAGATTCTGTTGAGCCTTGTTACACTGCTTAATAAGCAGCGCTGTGGGGATGCTGCAATTCCACACACACACACAAAAGCTGTAGAATGTGGGCTTAGGTTCAGAATCCTCTTAGAGTTGCATTTGGCAAGTTTCTAGTCCTCAAAAAGTGTGAGCAGTGCCTGATTGAACTCAAGGGGGCCAGGGAACAGGGCTTTCCAGTGCCCTTTGGAGCACAGTACTCCTTGCCCCGACAAATAGGGGGAGAATGAATTGTTCAAAGTAAGAAACATTGCAGTATGAATTTATACAGACTCACAAAAAATTGCCCTGTTTACCTAATCCAGATATTCTTGGTTCAGCATTTTTTAAAATTAGCGTAAAGTACACAGAAGAGATGAATATTTCAGTACTGACCAGTAATCATAATATACTGTTTATCATGAAGATTTGTAAAGCAGACAAAGAGAATGGCTTTTCAAATGTATGTATGTATGTATGTATGTATGTATGTATGTATGTATGTATTTATTTATTTATTTATTTAGGCTTTTTGAATGCCCAGTTTGTCATAATTACTATTTAACAGTAAATCTTGTGCTCACTTTGTTTTTTGACCTGTAAACAAAAGTGGAACGCATGAAGCTGCCTTATACTGAATCAGATCCTTGGTCCATCAAAGTCAGTACTGTCAACTCAGACGGGCAGCGGCTCTCCAGGGTCTCAGGCAGAGGTCTTTCACATCACCTACTTGCCTAGTCCCTTTAACTGGAGATGCCGGGGATTGAACCTGGAACCTTCTGTGTGCAAAGCAGGCACTCTACCACTGAGCTACAGCCTCTCCCCAAGTTCGCCTCTATGGTATTCTTTCTGATATATTTGTAGGATGCAACTTTATCCTCTAACTTGCCTTTTTCTCTTTAAGGGGACTCCCAGGGTTTGGCCATCACAACAACAATCAATGAAAAAAGAGAGAGAATGTAATGGAAGACATAGCTCCTATCCCACGAGATACCATCAAGAGTTGTTGCTTAAGAGCTGCTGTTCTGTTTGTATTGATCTTGCTACTGCATTGAAACAAGCATTGAACAGTTTTAAATGTACACATAAATTTCTCTGATGGGCCAAATAGCACCCCAACCAGGACAGTTTCAGGTCAGGGAATAGGGTTGCCAGCTATGGGTTGGGAAATACCTGGAGATTTTGGGGGTGCAGCCTGGGGAAAGTAGGAATTGGGGAGGGGAGGGACTTCAATGGGGTATGATGCCATAGAGTCCACCTTCCAAAGCAGCCATTTTCTCCAGGTAGATTTGCCAACCTCCAGGTACTAGTTGGAGATCGCCTGCTATTAAAACTGATCTCCAGCCGATAAAGATCAGTTCACCTGGAGAAAATGGCCGCTTTGGCAATTGGACTCTATGGCATTGAAGTCCCTCCCCAACCCAAACCCTCCCTCCTCATGCTCCACCCCAAAAACCTCCTGCCAGTGGTGACGAAGGACCTAGCAACCCTATCTCCAGGTGAACTGACCTCTGTCACCTGGAGATCAGTTATAATAGCAGGAGATCTCCAGCCACCACCTGGAGATTGGCAAACCTATCAGGAAAACAGCATGGGTAGGAAGTAAGGTTACCAATATTCGGGTGGGGCCTGGAGTTCTCCTGGAATTCCAACTGATCTCCAGACTTCCTGGAAGAAATGGCAGCTTTGGAGGACGGGCTCTAGAGTATCATATAACCACTGAGCTCTAGGGTTGCCAGGTCCCTCTTCGCCACCCGTGGGTGGTTTTTGGAATGGAGCCTGAGGAAGGCGGGGTTTGGGGAGGGGAGGGACTTCAATGCTATAGAGTCCAATTGCCAAAGTGGCCATTTTCTCCAGGTGAACTGATCTCTATCGGCTGGCGATCAGTTGTAATAGCAGGAGATCTCCAACTACTACCTGGAGGTTGGCAACCCTAATTACCAAAGAGGCTATGTTGGAGATCGTGGGACAAAAGCCATGTAATGTGTTGGATTTAGAGGTGAGGTACCAAACTTGGCAAGTTTCTGCCTTTATCCTGGAATATTAACATTTAAATGTGCTTCCTTCTAAGTGTGACAACTTGACAACATTCCAATAATGTGACAATTTTTTGATTGGTTTTCATGTTCACCTTGAACATGCAAGGGCCTGATCTCTCTTGGCTGGAGATCAGTTGTAATATCAGGAGATCTCCAGGTAGTTCCTGGAGGCTGGCAACCCTACTGTGCTCCCTCCCCGCCTTTCCCAGGCGGCACTGCCTCCAAATCTCCAGGGATTTCCCAAGGCGCAGTTGGCATCCCTAGTGGGAAGCCTGAAGCCATGCATACTGCAGTAAGCAATCGAAATTGAGCACCACAGGCACAGCAACTCAGAATCCATTACTTTCATGTGACTGTTACATTAGGACACAAGGTGGGGATATTGGAGCCAGGCCTGCAATACTCCGTAATGTGTGAATCAACCTGTTAAAAGATGCCAGTCAGGTCTAGGTCTACTAGAACTTTTTGCCAGACCTGGGGGCATCTGGTGATTTCAGTCCCGTTGAAACTATTAGAACTACCATGTTTTAGAGAATGGTGACTGATTTACAGTTGGATCCAGCCAGCTTCTCTGTGAGTGCAAAAGGGACGGGAAGGGGTCCCTTTGATCACCAGTAGGGTTGCCAGGTCCCTCGTCGGCACCAGCAGGAGGTTTTTGGGGCAGAGCCTGAGGAGGGAGGGGTTTGGGGAGGGGTGGGACTTCAATGCCATAGAGTCCAATTGCCAATGTGGCCATTTTCTCCAGGGGAGCTGATCTCTATCGGCTGGAGATCAGTTATAATAGCAGGAGATCTCCAACTACTACCTGGAGGTTGGCAACCCTAATTACCGAAGAGGCTATGTTGGAGATCATGGGACAAAAG
Organism: Euleptes europaea; assembly: GCF_029931775.1. NCBI lineage: Eukaryota > Metazoa > Chordata > Lepidosauria > Squamata > Sphaerodactylidae > Euleptes > Euleptes europaea. Next base: position 46,710,686 of record NC_079324.1, read on the forward strand.
CCAAGTGATGTGGGCTATACTAAGGATGGAAATCAGGTGAAACTGAGTGAACAGGCTGACTATATCTAGCCCACAACTTCTAAAGTATTGAGGACAGGTATACCTTTAAATCCAAAAATTCTTCCTTTTGAACTGTGTGGTAAGGAGATACATTAATATTGCATGCAATAACAGCTGCTAGATTAGTATTTGCATGACACTGGGAAACTCAGACTTTTCCTGACAAAACAGGATTTGTTAATTAAGTCCTGGCATCTTATGAAGCGAATGAAATTAACAGTGTATCACCAAATCTAAGAATATCGGGAGGGAAATTAAAGGGGAGTCACTCCTCCTTGATGGCCTACATATTGAAGGAATTTTCCATGGCTTGATAACAGTTTTATCTGAGAATAGTCTGTCTATGCTCTAGGATTAATTTGCTGTGTTCTGTGGTGCATTAGGTTCCCAAAATGTAGCTAGGGTTGCCAACCTTCAGGTATTAGCTGGAGATTTCCTGCTATTACATCTGATCTCCAGCCGATAGAGATCAGTTCACCTGGAGAAAATGGCCGCTTTAGCAATTGGACTCTATAGCATTGAAGTCCCTCCCCTCCCCAAGCCCCGCACTCCTCAGGCTCCGCCCCAAAAACCTCCCGCCGGTGACAAAGAGGGACCTGGCAACCCTAAATGTAGCCCCCTAAGATTTGAACCTTCCCAAAAGCCTCTGCCTCCCCCCTCCCCCTGGTATGCCCAACTCTTTATCATGCATACATGAAGCTTTATCGAGTTCCCCGGGTGCAGCATCCTGCCCACTAGGGATCGTTCTTCCCCCAGATGTAAGCTGGGTTCAAAGGGCTGAAGTTCCAAGACGGGCAAGGTCCCATTGCACACATCACCATTATTCTCACTTTACCTACATGTAGGGTTGCCAACCCTCAGATACTAGCTGGCGATCTCCTGCTATTACAACTCATCTCCAGAGTCCAGCCGATAGAGATCAGTTCCCCTGGATAAAATGGCCACTTTGGCCATTGGACTCTATGGCACTGAAGTCCCTCCCCTCCTCAAACCCCACCCTCCCCAGGCTCCACCCAAAAAACCCTCCGCCGGTGGTGAAGAGGGACCTGGCAAGCCTACCTACTTGAGTTTGTCTCAATAAGGGCATTCAAACATGCAAACACTCCTAGGCTCATGACTGGGATCGTGAAAAAAGCAATGTTCTTGATCACAGTGATGTCTGTCAATCTCATTTCCATCCTGCCCTTCTTCCAAGGAATTCAGGGCAGACTTTGTGGTTTTCCTCTCCATCCATTTTATCCTAAGATGCAGAACAACCTTGACACCCTCTAACATACATTGCCCTGTACAGAGATACATCATGTATACCGTATTCTCATCTATTCAGTTGCAATACCTTCTGGTTCTGTCATCTGCGGAGGCAGGGATCTGATTCTGTGACCTGTCTTGGATGAACTCCAAACCAATTGTGAGGGGGGTGAGAAGGGGCCTGCAGGCCTGCCAAGAGACCTAATGCATCCATGCGCCATACTTCTCAGAGAGTTGCGGAAGTGAAGTTTTTGTGATATGTTGCTATTGCCTAATAATTCTCCCCCGCTGAGCCCCAGCAATGGCAGCCCTTTTAATGAGGGATAATAGCATTCAGCATTTAAATATACGACGCCATTGTCTCATTATTAAAACAGCCTCCGGGAGGGAAAATCAAGTAGGAAAAGGAAGAAGCGGTTAGCAGTCTTGAATCCTGATGTTTTACATTATGTGCAGATTTTAGTTGCAACAATGCGCTGAATCCTCTCTTCCTGCCAGAGTAAGGCTGCTAAACCCCTACTGGGAACTCCCCAGTAGAGGACAGGGCATCCTCTGCCCCCAGCTCCCATGGATAATTTTTTTTAATGGCCATTGGGCTGACGTAGGTATGCCAGGTCCCTCTCTACCACCGGCGGGAGGTTTTTGGGGCAGAGCCTGAGGAGGGCGGGGTTTGGGGAGAGGAGGGACTTCAGTGCCATAGAGCCCAATTGCCAAAGTGGCCATTTTCTCCAGGGGAACTGACCTCTATCAGCTGGAGATCAGTTGTAATAGCAGAAGATCTCCAGCTAGTACCTGGAGTCTGGCAACCCTAGGCTGATGCCATGACACAATTTACAGGGAGAACCTGGAAATTACAGCAGCCCTCTCTAGGAATTGCCAGAAACCCAACCCAGATCTCTTATTTGTCCACCTATTACTTTTTCCCAAAATGGGCTTTTCAACATTTGTGACATGATAACTTCAATTTTGAAAAAGAAAAGAGTAGGTTTTCAGAATATTGACATTTCTGGTTCAAAACAGGGCATGGAGGCGAAGGCCTTTCTTTGCTGCAGCCTCTAGCGCCAGTATTCAGGTGTTTACTTCCTCCACATACAGCGATTCACTTTAACAACCATGGCTAGTAACCGTGTATCTGTCTACATCCCAGGGATCTGCCTACTCCCCTTTCAAAGCCCCCTTTGCTCATGGACATCACTTCATCCACTGGCAGTGGATCCCACAATTAACAGTTTGGCGATGCTGTCTTGTCCACTGTGTGCTCCCTGGTTAGGGTTGCCAGGTCCCTTTTTGCTATTGGAGGCAGGTTTTTGGGGCGGAGCCTGAGGAGGGCGGTGTTTGGGGAGGGGAGGGACTTCAATGCCATTGAGTAAAATTGCCCTTTTCTCCAGGTGAGCTGATCTCTAATAGCAGGAGATCTCCAGCTAGTACCTGGAGGTTGGCAACCCTATCCCCAGTGTTCCAGGCTCTCCCGTGCAACTATTTAAGAAGTTTTGCCTCACTCTCAGTGGTCTTTTGGTGTAGTGGTTAAGAGCGGTGGTTTGGAGCCATGGACTCTGATTTGGGGGGAGGACTGAAGGGTTGGAGGGGCAGGCAGTGACAGGGGGAGGGGCTGTGGCTCAGTCTGTAGAGCATCTGCTTGGCATGCAGAAGGTCTCAGGTTCGATCCCCGGCATCTCCAGTTGGAGGGACTGGGCGAGTGGGTGATGTGGAAGACCCCTGCCTGAGGCCCTGGGGAGCCACTGCCGGTCTGAGTGGACAATACTGACTTTGATGGACCCAGGGCCTGATTCAGCGTAGGGCAGCTTCATGTGTTCATGTGTTCAAGCCGGCTGGGTGACCTTGGGCTAGTCGCACTCTCTCAGCCCCACCTACCTCACAGGGTGTCTGTTGTGGGGAAAGGAAGGGAGGGTGATTGTAAGCCAGTTTGATTCTTCCTTCAGTGGTAGAGAAAGTCGGCATATAAAAACCAACTCTTCTTCTTCTTTTCTTTGTCTTCACTGAGGTTCTCACATAACCAAATTCAGTTGGCTCACTTATATGACCAAGCCAGGAAAAAATAAGGAAGTGGCCATCTAGAAATTTTAAAATGGCTGCAGCAAGTCAAGCGAAACGGCATGGGACTGGGCTATCAGCACGTTCCCGCAAATGAAACAAGTTCCACTCTGAAAACTGAAATGGGAGGCAATTTGCAATAGCCTCGACATTTGGATTTTCCAGTCTGGGCGGATTTTCGTTTCCTTTTTCAAACACCGCTGTCCTGCTTTCTGTATTGCACCCAGAGGTGATGCATTCCAGACAAAAGGGTATTCTTAGCCTCGTTTGCGAAAACACCCATCGCTTGATCTGGGAAGCGGGCTCCCGAGACCCATTTCTCCTAAATTTATGCTTTCCTCCCCGCCGGCTGCAGAGGATTGCAAACAAGGCTGCGAGGCCATGAATTAAGAAAAAGATGCGGGCATTTAAATCACTGTCTCACCTCATTACGATGCTGCTGGGAACAATGTTCCTTTTTTGCATTTGTAATTAAAGGGGAGAGGCAGATGGTGGCTGCCATAACTGAAAGTGATGAGTCTATTAAAATAATACTTAGACCCTCTCCCGTTGCTTTGTGATTGTAAGAGCTCTGTCACTCATGAGAAGCGATAAACTGTGTGGCACCTGATTCTGATCTCAAATGTTTCATTTGCGAGTGGAAGAAGATGCAGACTTGGCAGCGTTAAGGCAGAGGGGGAATAAAAGAGTGGGCAGCTCCAGGGCTTGCTTGCAAAATGGTGCGTGATGCAGAGAAAGTGGAGCGAGAGAGAACTTTTTCCCTCTTCCTCCAAATACTGGAATTCAGATGCATCCTAAGAAGTTGATGAGCAACAGATTCAAGACAGGGGGGAAACATGCTTCTTTATACAATACATAAATCCAGTGTGGTGTAGTGGTTAAGAACAGTGGTTTGGAGTGGTGGAGTCTGATCTGGAGAACCGGGTTTGATTCCCCACTCCTCCACCTACCTCACAGGGTATCTGTTGTGGAGAGGGGAAGGGAAGGTGATTAAAGGTCGGTTTGATTCTCCCTTAAGTGGGAGAGGAAGCCGACATACAAAAACCAACTCTTCTTCTTCTTCTTCTTCTTCTTCTGGAACTGACTACCACAGGATGTAGTTATGGCTGACTGCTAGTTGTTGTTTTGCCGTCAAGTCACAATGGATTTATGGTGACCCTGTAGGGTTTTCAAGGCAAGAGACGTTCAAGGGTGGTTTGCCATTGCCTGCCTCCGCGTCACGCCCCTGGTATTCCTTGGAGGTCTCCCATCCAAATTTTTACCAGGGTCAAATCTGAGAGTGGGTGACTGGCACAAGGTCACCCAGCAAGTTTCCGTGGCTGAGTGGGGATTCAAACCTGGGTTCTTCACATCCTAGTCTGACATGTTAACCATTACACCATGCTGGCCACTAGTTTAGGTGGTTTTAAAAGGGGATGACAAGCTACCTTGTACTGACCTGCAGGACCGGTTTATTTTGCCCAATATTGGTTATTCTGACTGGCAACGGCCTGCAAGTAGACATGAAGAAGAGTTGTTTTTTATATGCCAACTTTCTCTACCACTTAAGGAAGACTCAAACCGGCTTACAATCACTTTCCCTTCCCCTCCCCATAACAGACACCCTATCAGGTAGGAGGGACTGAAAGAGTGACTTGCCCAAGGTCACCCAGCTGGCTTCATGTGGAGGAGTGGGAAAACAAATCCAGTTCACCATTAGAAGAAGAAGAGTTGGTTTTTATATGCCGACTTTCTCTACCACTTAAGGAAGAATCAAACTGGCTTACAATCACCTTCCCCTCCCCTCCTCACAACAGACACCCTGTGAGGTAGGTGAGGCTGACAGAGTGTGACTAGCCCAAGATCCCCTAGCTGGCTTCATGTGTAGGAGTGGGGAAACAAATCCAGTTCACCAGATTAGCCTCCGCTGCTCATGTGAAGGAGTGGGGAATCAAACTCAGTTCTCCAGAGCAGTGTCCACCACTCCAAACAACCGCTCTTAACCACCACACCACGCTGACATAGGTCTCCCCTAGATCCTGCTACCTGAGATCCTTTCACCAGAGATACCAGGGACTTTCTACAGACAGCCTCTTCATAGTCCCTTACTCCATAAATGCTTGTGTATCATATGAACCTGCCTTATCATGAGTCAGACCATCAGTTTGCTATTGTCTACAATAGCAGCTCTCCAGGATCCCAGTGGCTGGACCTGGGACCTTCTGCATGCAAATCGCATTCTCTGTCACTGCGACATAGCCCTTTCACAGTGGGCCTTCTATATTCCTCTCTAGGAAAAAAGATAAAAAAGGCTATCTTGTCTGCGGCCATTGCATGTTCGAGGTGAACATGAAACCCAATCCAAAAATTGTCACATTATTGGAATGTTGTCAAGTTGTCACACTTAGAAGGAAGCACATTTAAATGTTCATATTCCAGGATAAAGGCAGAAACTTGCCAAGTTTGGTACTTCACCTCTAAATCCAACACTTTTAATACTTGTGAATTTGCTTTAAAAATAACTCGTATTACTTGTGATGTATGACTGTGGGCATCTGGACTAACCAGAGTTAATTCCCCCCTGCCCCAAACAGGATCTAAACCAGGCTTTAATCAGGCTTAGAAACCCAGTGGAAGGGGAGCGACTAACTCCCACGCATTTATGCACCAAAGGTAACCAGAGTTAACTTCTAAGTGGGATTCCCTAAGTGAGAAGGGGCAAGGAAGCGGGGAGAGCAAGGAGCAATCTTGGCAACCAGCCAGGTTCATGCACCTGTCACCTTAATGCGGTCTTGAAATGACATCTGAAGGCCGCCTTTCTATTTGGGTGAGCCATATGAGGCATTGTTCTAAAAGTCTGAAGGCGGAAGCAGCCTGCAAGAAACATTCCCCCCTCTCCTTTGGATCTCTGTGCTTTGCAAAGCTCAGAGACACGTCTCACGGTAGCCCTGAGGCTGTCTGACTTCTAGCTGCATCTGCCCGTTAACCCGGTGAGGAAGAATAAAGTCTTCAAGTTCAAAGGCTTCTTTCAGCCAAGGCTGTTCATCTTTGCAAAAGTCAAAACTTTTTTTCTCGACTGTCACTGAAGCGGTAAGGCTTGTGAAGTCACAGCAGGTGGTGTCTGTTCCACCTTCAGATTGCCAATGTCTGATGCTTGCCCCAACAGAACTGTAATAGATCCATTCCGCTAACAGTGGCAGTTTTCCTAGTGCAAGGAGCCTTCCCTTGATGCCAAGAGGCTCTTTGAGCAGTAAGGGAAGAACCCTTGCTCTTTCAGAAAGCACTATGGCCATTTATGCTTGGTAATTAGCAGCGTGTTCCAGGCTGAATTGCCCCACATATTTTTTTTAGTTTTTCGTGATGAACCGTCGTTCAGGAAGTGACTGCGAAGCTGACACATACCTGCTTTGCATTTCTTAAAAGCCCCTTTAACGTGACCTTCTGTGTTTGCTCTGCCCCTGCCTCGAAGAATCCCCTCAAGGAAGCATGCACAATCACAGCCGGGCATTAGCTATGCAAACGGCAATTGCTAATGGCTAAGCAAATGAAGGAACGAAGGAGCAGGTGAGTGGGGAGGAGTGGAATTTCTCCTTTTGCACTGGGACCGTAATTAGGCATTTTAAAGGTCACATTTTTAAAAGAGATTTGAGCGAGCATAAAAATTGACCCTGCATAAATGACCTATATTCCAGACACTGGCCTATGGCCATTTATGCATGGCTGTTTCCTCACAGTCACCACACCGACTACTTCAGGGCTTTGATTTGGTTATGCTTGCACTTTCCAACCGTCAGTGGTCGCCTTGCTCTCCCCGCGTGTTTCTGCACTGTTTGCCCGCCTTTTCTGCATTTGTGTTTTGCCAGCATCCAGAAAATGAGGGGGAAATGTGCAGAAATGCGTGAGGAGAGCGAGGTGACCTCCGACAGTCAGAAAATGCAAGCATAATCAAAGCAAATCCCTGGAGTAGTTGGCAGGGTGACTGCAAGGAAACAGCCATGCATAAACGGCCTAAAAAACCCAAAAACCCTCTGATGTGGTAGAATGGACTGTACCACTTCAGACTGCTGGGGAGGGATCAATTTTCTCCTGTAAGTGGCAATCTAGCACATCCTGCAAAGGTTCATGGTGGTGGAAAGTGCCATCAAGCTGACTTATGGCAATCCCCTAGGGTTTCAAGGTGAGAGACCAACAAAGGTGGTTTTCCATTGCCTGTCTCTGTGTAGCAACCCTGGACTTCCTTGGTGGTCTCCCATCCAAGTACCAACCACAGCTGACCTTGCTTGGCTTCCAAGATCTGATGAGATGGGACTAGCCTGAGCCACCACGGTTAGGGCACAAAGGTTTATACTTCCCTCCAAATTTTAAAAGCTGTCTGGTCCAGTTCAACTATCCCTCATTTCGATTTTGTTTCTCCCTTGTGTGGAATGAACCAGCGAGTCTTTATTTTCACAACAATTTCTCTTTCCTCAAGCCAAATTTCTCTTGTACAAAAAAACCCCCAGTGTTTATATTGTGTCAGTAGCATATTAATGATGTGTAAAATGGCATGCAAATAGCACAAATAGTGTAAAAGAAGCAAAATAATTCTCAATAGCAACAAAAAGGACACATGAACACATGAAGCTGCCATATACTGAATCAGACCCTAGGTCCATCAAAGTCAGTATAGCCTACTCAGACTGGCAGCTGCTCTCCAGGGTCTCAGGCAGGGGTCTTTCACATCACCTACCTGCCTTGTCCTTTTAACTGGAGATGCCAGGGATTGAACCTGGGACCTTCTGCATACCAAGCAGATGCTCTACCACTGAGCCATAGCCCCTTCAAGGAGGCAAACAGAAACCAATAACAATTTAAGAAGGATGTAGACAAGCTGGAACGCGGAAAGAAGAGGGCAACAAAGATGGTGAGGGGTCTGGAGACCAAGTCCTTTGAGGAAAGGTTGAAGGAGCTTGGTATGTTTAGCCTGACGAAGAGAAGACTGAGATGGGATATGATAACCATCTTCAAGTACTTGAAGGGCTGTCATATAGAGAAGAAGAAGAAGAGTTGGTTTTTATATGCTGACTTTCTCTACCACTTAAGGCAGAATCAAGCCGACTTACAATTTCCTTCCCTTCCCCTCCCCACAACAGACACCCTGTGAGGTAGGTGAGGCTGAGAGAGCATGACTTGCCCAAGGTCACCCAGCTGGCTTTGTGTGTCAGAGTGGGGAAACAAATCCAGTTCACCAGATTAGCCTCCGCCGCTGATGTGGAGTAGTGGGGAATCAAACCCGGTTCTCCAGATCAGACTCCACCACTCCAAACCACTGCTCTTAACCACTACACCACACTGGATCCCAGAGGAGGGTGCCAAATTGTTTTCTGTTGCTCCAGAAGGTCAGACCAGAACCAGTGGGTTGAAATTAAATCACAACAAAGACCAGAAGTCATCCTAGAGGTGACCGCGAGGGAAAGAGCCATGCATAAAAGGCCCATGACTTCCCAACAACTTAGCCCGTGGTTGGCAGTAGGGTTGCCAGGTCCCTCTTCGTCATCGATGGGAGGTTTTTGGCGTGGAGCCTAAGGAGGGTGGGGTTTGGGGAGGGGAGGGACTTCAATGCCATAAAGTCTAATTGCTGAAGCGGCCATTTTCTCCAGGGGAACTGATCTCTATCAGCTGGAGAACAGTTGTAATAGCAGGAGATCTCCAGCTAGGACCTGGAGGTTGGCAACTGTAGTTGTCAGCATGCATGGGAAGTGCAATTCAACATTTTTAGTTTATACTGTTTTCAAGTTATGGGGAAATTAGGCATGAGAGCATGCAACAGGGCTCAAAATATGGTCTTCGTGGCATGGAGGGAAAGGTGTAGAAAAGCATAACTTTGTTTTCATTAATGAAATGTTGGAAAGCATTGTGACCCCCCCCCCCCCCAGGCATTCAGTTGAAATCTGCACCCGATACTGAGTGGAGCAGAAATTGCTCCACCCTCCCCAAAGTCATGGTTCCTTCCCCGATTCCAGTGGGGTCAGAATACAACTTCATTCCTATCACTCTCACACGCTGACTAATAATCCGTCCTTGGGTTAACTTTTTGTGCTGAAACATCCCCATGCAAAATTTCACTGCTATCCAAGTCACTAGATCTCCTTGTGCATCCTTTGAATTGGATCCTGACAATTAGGGCACGCGGAGGGCAATCCTAAGCAGAGTTACACTCTTCTAAGCCCATGGAACTTCTTTGAAATAGCAACCAGTCCAGCATGCGGAAAATACTCCCTGTCACAATCCATTTGCAAATACGTTTTAAGGCTTGCCTAATGAATTTAGTCTATTATATTCATTTCAAAGCCTGTGATTCCCAGAGGAGTCACCTTGAGCTTCCAAAGCCAGCACAGCCCAAGAGGAGAGAGTCGAGACAGGAAACATACTGATTGCTGCCTCTGATTAGCAATTAAATCCAGAGCTCTTCAAAAGGGAACACTGTCATTGCCAGGCAGAGAAGAGGCTGGTGGGAGAACGGGAGTGTCCTATGGGGCTGCCATAGCAATGGCGTGGAGCAGATACCAAATATTGAGGTATCACTTCAGTGACCAGGTCTAGTGCTTTTTTAAAAAGATCTTTGTGACAGGAGGCAGGGTTGCCAACCTCCAGGTGGTTGGCTAAATCTCCTGTTATCGTTCTAGTTAATTGATAAGCTTGTGTTAGTTGTAATATTACAAGGTTACTTTGTTTATAATGATGATTCTGTGAACTGGAAGTACTTGTCTATGTGAGCATAAGAAAAATATTTATAAAAATAACAAAAAAGGAATTTTTGTGGCTGCGTGTTGAAATACTGTGTGATAACCGGAGATTTAGCCCGCTATTATATGCAACACGCCCTTGCTTAATAGTTAAACCTCCAGGTGGTGGCAGGAGATCTCCTGCTATTACAAGTGATCTCCAGCCGATAGAGATCAGTTCACCTGGAGAAAATGGCCGCTTTGGCAATTGGACTCTATGGCATTGAAGTCCCTCCCCTCGCAACACCCCTGCCCTCCTCAGGCTCTGCCCCAAAAACCTCCCGCGGGTGGCAAAGAGGGACCTGGTAGCCCTACTTAGGCAAGAGGAGAATCATTCACCGTTTTAAGGAAGGAAAGGCAGGTTGCTCTAGCACTTCGTGGAGCCCTTACTTCTCATTCTGCCTCAGCCAATGCTTCCTTTTCTCCTCCACTCGAATAAGGCATGGGATCGATCCATTGGAATAGCCTTCCAGAGCTTCAGCAGGCCCCTTCACTGCTTATTTTTAGGAAGGAATACAAGGTTGTCACTCTTGAAGACAGCTTTCTGATGAGGCTGTTTCTTTTAATGTCTTATGCTGAGGACTCTCTATTAAGACTGTAAAGGAAATTATTTTCTCCTTGGCTGGCTGATTCTGTATTGATGTTGGCGGTTTATGTTTCTGTGATATTCTTGCTGCCTTATTGACACTCAGCTGCTTTGAAGCTCTGGAGAAGGGTGGGATATAAGTAGTTGAGTGGAGGAATAATAAAACTCCACCACTTTCAGCCACCCAATGCTCTCTTGATCTCCGTCCATTCTTCCTTGGTGTGTGGAGAGAAGAGCCTTCAGATTCCTCCCCCCTTGCTGGAAAAGTCTGCTGGGAGCCACTGTTTGTCCCATTAGGGAGCCATCAGTACATGTACTGTAAGTACCAAAATTGCATTGGGGGGGGGGTGAATCCTTCACTGTGCCCACTGGCACCTGAAATGCTGGTGGGAGGAAATGGGGGGGGGGAGTGCACCAGCATTGTGCCGGTGTACCGACATCCTGTCCAAAAAACGCCAGAAGTGATACCATGGATGCTCTAGGATTTTGGAAAACTCTATGATTTTACCCATGGGTTTTGGAAAATTCTAGAGCGTCTAGTGATGTCACTTCCAGGTTTTAGCAGAAGTGACATCAGTGTGTCCGTGTCACACAGGCCTGAGGCCCTGCCTCTTTTTTGCTCATGGGGGCACTGTCTGTGGCCTGGCAACCCTACAGTCTTGATCCAAATTTGGTTGGACACATCTGAGAATTAAGTTTCAGCATAGAAATCTCAGGGCATGTTTAGTTTGATGGTCTACCTGTCCACCATGTGGATTTTGTAACATGTGAATCGGCTTTCTGAGAACATGACTAGACCACAATCAGCCCGAGTGAACGTCATCATGACGAGGTGGCGAATTGCTGCTCTTGTTCACAGAGATGCAAACACAGGTTTGTGTGCGTTATCTGTAGGGTTAAAGTGCTTAGGGCTGTTTGTGTGGGTTATCTGTAGGGTTAAAGTGCTTAGGGCTGTTTAGCTTGGAAAGAAGGCAGTTAAGGGGAGACATGATAGAGGTCTATAAAATTATGCATGGTATGGAGAGAGTGGACAGGGAGAAGCTTTTCTCTCTCTCTCATACCGTAATACTAGAACGCTGGGGTCATCTGCTGAAGCTGGAGGGTAAGAGATTCAAAATTGATAAAAGGAAGTACTTCTTCACACAATGTGTAGTTAAATTGTGGAACTCCCTGCCCCAGGATGGGGTGATGGCTGCCAACTTGGAGGGCTGTAAGAGGGGAGTGGACATTTTCATGGAGGATAGCTATTCATGGCTACTAGTCAAAATGAATACTAGTCAGGATGCATACCTATTCTCTCCAGGATCAGAGGAGCATGCTGAATATATTAGGTGCTGTGGAACACAGGCAGGATAATGCTGCTGCAGTCGTCTTGTTTGTGGGCTTCCTAGAGGCACCTGGTTGGCCACTATGTGAACAGACTGCTAGCCTTGATGGGCCTTGGTCTGATCCAGCATGGATTTCTTATGTACTTATGTTCTCCAGGTACTAGCTGGAGAGCTCCTGCAATTACAACTGATCTCCAGCCAATAGAGATCAGTTCACCTGGAGAAAATTGGACTCTTGGCAATTGGACTCTATGGCATTGAAGTCCCTCCCCTCCCCAAACCCCACCCTCCTCAGGCTCCGCCCCAAAAATCTCCAGGTATTTCCCAACCCGGAACTGGCAACCCTAGTTATCTGTACATTTCCTCATTCCTGCTGACCTCTGTTTGGCATCCAAATAAAGTAAAATATGATACAGCAGCGCACACAAACGTTAACACTTCCTTTCTGCCTGGGGTCTTTCTGTACAATAGTGCAGTTACTGTATGGCCTCTAAGTAGCAGCAGAAGAAATCAATGGGACCTGGGATGAAGAGTCAGTGTGCTTCCCCGCCGCCCCAGTCTTCAAAGATAATTATCTGCTCCCATGACCTGACTCAATGGACCGTGCTCAGAGGCATTTATGAGTTGTGTTTTTAATACACAGTCAGAATATTTGCACAAGAATTTCTTAGGAACAGAATGATAAATAAGCCATTACGGATTATTAATAAATCCACTATGACTGTATTAAAAACCACCTGTTTCTTAATGTTTCATCTAATTAATACGTGGCCATCAGCAAGAGACAGATGCATGTATTATGGGGTTCCAGCTGAGGATCTCGGGGTGGGGGGTGGAGGACAGACAGGTGGTCCCTTGAAATGCATGACATTTCTTACATTTCCATGTAGAAATTTATCCCGTCCATTCTCCAAGGAGTTCAGGATGGAGTTCATGGTCTTAATGCCCATTTTTTGATGATGATGATGAAGAAGAAGATGAAGATGATGAAGAAGAAGAGTTGGTTTTTAATGCCAACTTTCTCTACCACTTAAGGGAGACTCAAACCAACTTACAATCATTGGTTCTTGTAGGTTATCCGGGCTGTGTGACCGTGGCCTTGACCGTGGTCTTGGTCTTGGTCAAACCAAGACCACGGTCACACAGCCCGGATAACCTACAAGAACCAATGAACTCTGACCGTGAAAGCCTTCGACAATATTTTCAACTTACAATCACCTTCCCTTCCCCTCCCCTCAACAGGCACCCTGTGAGATAGGGTGAGGCTGAGAGAGAGTGACTTGCCCAAGGTCACCCAGCTGGCTTCATGTGTAGGAGTGGGGAAACAAATCCAGTTCACCAGATTAGCCTCCGCCGCTCATGTGGCAGAGTGGGGAATCAAACCCAGTTCTCCAGAACAGACTCCACTGCTCCCAACCACCACCCTTAACCACTATACCATGCTGGGTCTCCTCACAACAATTCTGTAGGGATGACTAGACGGAGAGTAACTGGCCCAATGTCACCCATGGAGCTTCACGACAGAGTGGGGATTTGAACCCAAGTTTCTCTGGTTTCCTCTGACATGCTAACCACTGCACCACTCAGGTATCCTTCATTAGGTACTGGTGTATACAGAACTAAGATGATGGACTTTGATCATTGGGGAGATGCTGTGGCTCAGTGGTAGAGCATCTGCTTGGCATTCAGAAGGTCCCAGGTTCAATCCCTGGCATCTCCAGTTAAAAGGATCAGGTGGTGAGTGATGTGAAAGATCTCTACCTGAGACCCTGGAGACCCTCTGCCAGTTTGTGTAGACAATATTGACCTTGATGGGCCAAGAGTCTGATTCAGTATAAGGCAGCTTCAGTTGTTCATGTGACCCGCAAATACTTCGATACAAATCTCATCTATGTCCCAAATTCACTAGGTGTCCCTCTCTTAGCTTTGTCCTCCTCAACTACAATATGAGAATTACAACTGGCATACTTTACAGGGCTATTGTAAAGACTGCAGAAAGGTAATTTATGTGAAGCTCTTTGAACACAGAAGATGGCATAAAAATGCTGAGTATTAGACCTGCTTTGCACATGCAGGAGAATGAGGCAGTCGAACACTGTGCTCCAATACAGAGTGCAGATGGTACATTGTAGCTCTCCATGCATACAGGGCACAGATTCCATTCTTGATTGATAAGGGCCCATTCCTGAAAAATGGGCCCAAAGCCTTTAGGAGGCCAACTACGGCCTCCGCTGGCGCAGGGGCCCATACCGCCGGCGCCCGTAAGGCGCACACTGGCGTGAGTGGCCCCAGTGCCGGCGTGCAGGGCCGGGCGCCGGTCCCCGACTACTGCTGCTGGCCGGGAGGTGTTCCGGCGCCCCGAGAGATGTTCCTGGGGTGTAACAGCACCTGCTGCGGGGCGGGGCTGATGTTAGTCGGCCTCCCGAGCACTTTCGGCTCAGGAACGCCCCTTTTTATTTTTGTTAAGATACGCCAGCTTTTAGCTGTATCTCCTGTGCAACCCTATGAGGGTTGCATGGGTTTTTGGCACTGCCGAAACCTCTTTAGGAGGCAACGCCACCAGAAAGCCCGGCGCGGGCATTCCTTTCAGGAAGAAGAATTGATGATTAAGTATTGATTTAGGAATTGTGCAGCCAAAATTTAATTGAACATGCAGAGAAGCAGAATTTTTGCTAAAGAGGACTTACTTCTGAGTAGCTATGTAGTAAGATCTTGCCTATGTGGATGGGCAATGCCATGCTTTTATGGGGGGTCAATTAAATGCTGTGCGCATCCTCAGTTTTAATTCCACTGGCAGCCAATTGTGGAAAAGGTAGAACTGAGCAACACAAAAGTTTCCTAGCGTAGATGCAACCAGAGTCACAACTTTGTATCATAAATGTTTGCATGATTTTTTAAAAATGAACTTGAAATACATGTTTTTTAAGAGAGGCTGAAAGCAAAAAAAAAAAATAGTAAGAGGAGGAAATTGGCATAATGAAAAACACACTATTTTTTCAGGCCTTCAAGATTCCATTTAGTACCTGCTGGGTGCAATCAATTAAATTTATCGAGTATTAAATAAGGGAATACCCTTATTACAAACACCACGGACTGCCAAAAAAAATAAATCAGTGGGTTATAAATCAAATCAAGCCTGAACTCACCCTAGAAGCTAAAATGACTAAACTGAGGCTATCGTATTTTGGTCCCATTATGAGAAGGTAAGAGTCACTAGAAAAGACAGTCATGCTAGGAAAAGTTGAGGGCAGCAGGAAAAGAGGAAGACTCAACAAGAGATGGATTGACTCAATAAAGGAAGCCACAGCCCTCAATTTGCAAGATCTGAGCAAGGCTGTCAAAGATAGGACATTTTAGAGGACATTGATTCATAGGGATGCCATGAGTCGGAAGCGACTTGATAGCACCTAACACACACACACACAAATAAGGGAAATAATATAATGTAGATATCAAACCAAAGAATGCCCAACAATGGACCAGAGGCTTGGTGTAGAAGTTAAAAATGGGGGTGGGTGGGGGATGGAGTGGAGTGGAGTTGAACAGATCTTTTTAATGATATGCAAAGAGTTTATCATTCATAATCCTTTCTGCAATTCAGTATAATGGCTGGATGCATTCTATTCCCAACGCTTCCCAAACATTTGCAGAAACAAGCAGGTTTTGTGTGTGTGTGTGTGTGTGTGTGTGTTATTACAGCAGAGACTTTGTATGAAATGCACCTATAGGCACTTGGAGAGGGACAAAGATAAAAGATTCAGCTTGAAAATAACACTTCACAGTGCCTGCATGGGGGTTGATTTATAGGCCCCAGAGTAGACACTTCCTCCCATTCAGGAGTCCCTTGGCTAATTTCTGCAAAACTGCTGAAGTCATGCCCAAAAATCAACCTATCGGAGGGAAAGTAATTTTCTATGTACATATGGAGAGGTTTTTTTAAAAAAATATGCTCTACTTTCGGGTCCCTTCTCTTGATAAATCATAGTTTGCATGGTGTCTCTGTTTTTGCTGTTTGAGGAGTTGCCCTATTAAAATGTTGGTAGCCTGAGCTGTCAGTGTGGTCATTTTCCCAGGGCCAGCTTCTCCCCCAGAGTCTCTAGAAATCAAATCTTGGAGTTGCATCATGGATGCATCTTCCATCCATGCTTACGAACACCAAAGGCCCATGTACCCTGCAGAGCCTGCTGTTGTACCCACTGCTGAGGCAGAAGCTGCAGCTGTTATAAGAGAGTTCTCGATCCTTCTCCCTAAAAACCAGGACTCAGGGGGACCCCATGAAGCTGGTTGGTAGTAAACTCAATGCAAGCAAATAAAAATTCTCCATCACCCAACACATTATTCGCTTGTGGATTTCACTGCCACATGAGGTAGTGATGGTCACTCGCTTAAAAGGCTTCAAAATAGGACTAGACAAATTCCTAAAAGGATAGGTCTGTCAATAGCTATGAGTCAGGATAGCTAAATGGAACCTCCTTGTTCAGAGGCACTATGAATGCTAGTTGCTGGAGGGTGGCAACAACAGAGGTTTTAACCTCCATGTCCCCTGGCCTGGACCTTGTAGAGCATCCGATTGGCTACTGCAGGAAACAGGATGTTGGACAAGATGGATCATTGGTCTGATCCAGCATAGCTTTTCTTATGTTCCTATTCTGAACTGTGAACATAAGCAATCGGTCCTCCTCTTCCCAATGGCTTTTTGCAGAGCCAAGCAATCCAGCATACTCCAGCAAGCCCTCTCTTTTGGAATACATTTGGGATTCATTCTCCAAGGGACAGGAGAAGCATGGATTGTGCTCCACTTCCTTCCCAGTGCCCTATGTGATAGACCTGCCCTTTTTCTTAAGGGCCCTGTGAAATGTTACACTTTCTGCCAGTGATGGAAGTTTGATATGTCAGTTGCTCCAGTAAGCAGAACTAATCTGGACAGATTAAGTGCCATTTTCATAAGTCACGCTGAGCTGCACTCTTCAGGCCAATTAGGCCAAAGGAAATCTCAAGAGACTGGGTCTTTTGGGGTGGATTGAGGCTGCCAGGATAGGCTGAGATGTGGCTGAGACTGGGGGTGTTTGGAGCGCAGCATCACAGTCTTTCGTAAAGATGTGTGGGCCTCATTAACTGACTCACTCATGCAGTACCACTTGCGCATGATCAGAAATTTATCACACGCCCAGCACAAAACTCCTTGGTTACTGGAAAAGTCTGAAAGTGGGACATTTTTACAGTAAAAAACAGAATGGCCAGTATTCTCACACAGAGCAAGCCAAGATGGAATGCTGGATTGCTAGGGTTTACAACCTTGAGGTGGTGGCTGGAGATCTCCTGGGATTACAACTGATCTCTAGGTGATAGAGATCAGTTCACCTGGAGAAAATGGCTGCTTTAGAAGTGGACTCTATGGCATTATACCCCATTGAAGTCCCTCCCCTCCCCAAACCCTGCCCTCGTCAGACTGCACTCCCAAAACCTCCAGGTATTTCCTAAGCCAGAGCTAGCAACCCTATGAATTGCTTACATGTTGCCACTCATTCACATGCTTGAAGCAGATGTGGATTTTGAGGGGGAGGGGAGAAGGGGGCACATGTGGTCTCAAGCAGGAACATGTAGCCATGATTGCATGTGGCTGCCTTCTGCTCAAGCATCCAAGTTATCATCAAAGGAAGCCCCATGTACAATGCATTGCAGTAGTCTACTTAACCATGGATCAGTTTGGCCAGGTCAGCTGAGCTTAGAAGGAAGGGCAATTTAAGAAACAAGTGGATGAAAAAAGGGACTCCTAGCAACAGTGCCAACCTGTTTCTTCACCAATAAGGTTGAGTCCAAAACCCTTTGCACCAGGAGTGGTACCCTTGATGCAACTTTCATTGATTTTAAGTCAGCATTTGATCTTATCTCATGAGCTAGACTATGGAGTAACTTTGAAGAGTTCAATATAAACAGAAGGCTGCTAATTTTTATCTGACGCCTACGAATTAATTGTAACCGTGCTGGACATCTTTCAGGCTCTGTTCCTATTTATCATGGTGTCAAATAGGGCTGTATTCTGGCACCTATTCCATTCAACTTTTAAATTAACTCAATGGTTAAAAGTTTATCTGACCCCCAACTTTGATCCCCCAAAATTAACCTCTAGACTATTCTCAACTTGACTTTAGGCAGATGACTCAGTCCTGCTCTCTTGTACCAATATAGGTTTAAGGCGTATGCTATAGGCTCTTGCATCATATTGCAATAACTATCTCTTGACCATTAACTATAGCAAGTCCAAAAGCATTGAGTTTACCAAAAGAAGATCTAAGCATAGATGTATGATTAACAGGAATGTTATTGAGCAGGTGACCTGTTTTAAATACTTAGGTGTAGTTTTTTTCATACTTCCGGGTCTTGGCGCACAGTCAAATTAAGAAAAATCTTTGCACCCTGCAAACTCTTCACATGATCAGCTCATTGCAATCACACTCCCACTCAAGCTGGCATGTCAGCCCCACCCCCAGAACTGCAGCTTTCTCATCCAGCATCACCTGTGCCTTACCTGGATTCACATTCAGCTTCTTTCCCTGCATCCACTTGACTGTTGCTTCAAGGTACTAGTTCAAAATCAAGGCAGCTGCTTTTGGAGTCTTAAAAAAATGATGTCTATAGCTGGGTGTCATCAGCATGTTGATGACATCCAAGCCCACTGTTTTGGATTACCTCTTTTAAGAGATTGACATAAATCTTGAGAATCCTTAGAATGCTGATGGGTGCATATTTCAAGTTGTGGACAGATCACTCAGCATACCCAATAGTAACACCTACTGGTTTGGTGAATGAAAGTGCCATCAGGTCACAGCTGACTTACAGTGACCCTGCCTATAGGGTTTTCAAGGCAAGAGATGAACAGAGGTGGCTTGCCATTGCCTGCCTCTGCACAGCAACCCTGGACTTCCTTGGTGGTCTCCCATCCAAGTACTAACCAAGGCAGATCCTGATTAGCTTCTGAGATCTGTCAAGATCAGGACAGCCTGGGCCATCTAGGCCAGGGCTCTTCTGTCTTAATGGACAGATAGGACAAAACGTATGGGGAAACCTCCAATAAGATCCCAAACCTTTCCCACAACACTTCAATAAGAATGAAAGATCTACTAGTTCAAAAGCTACTGAAAAATCGAGAAGAATCCATAAAGACAGGTTGCCTTTCTCCATTTATAAACACAGATCATCCACAGCAACCACCAATGCTGGCTCAGTCCCCAAATTGGGTGAGAATCTCAACAACAAAATGATCAAGCATAGAGATGTCATCCGAATTTACTGTCAGTGGTGTGGGAGCTGCTTTCCCTGAGACTTCTTCTCATGGAACTGCCTGTGAATGTCTGCATCTAAGAATCCCATGAGCACAGCCAACTGTATGGGTCCTTCTCACCCAATTGTTGGGAAAGGAAGAAACCTCCATTCCCAGATGCTGTATGAATAGTTCCTAAAACCTTCCCTCCAAAATAAGAGTCAAATAATGGTGAGAGGCAGAGAAGTGTGTGCATGCATGTCTGGGTGTGTATTGCAACTCGGCTGAAATGCTGACACATGTATGCATGTGCACAGAGAATGCTGCATAAATTAGACAAAGGTGCTGTCACATTACTTCCTTAAAACCAATTTAACAGTCATTCCCTCTCCCCAGGGAATCCTGGGATTTGAGAGCTAACGTGGTGTAGTGGTTAAGAGCGGCAGACTCTATTCTGGAGAACCGGGTTGGTTTCCCCACTCCAACACATGAAGCCTGCTGGGTGAACTTGGGCCTGTCACAGTTCTGTCTGAACTCTCTCAGTCCCACCTACCTCACAAGGTGTCCACTGTGGGGAGAGGGAGGCAATTGTTAGTCACTTTCAGACTCCTTAAAGGTAGAGAAAAGCGGGGTATAAAAACCAACTCGTCATCTTCTTCTATTTGTAAGGAATTTTAATGGAGGATTCTCAGCACCTTCTAAACAACTCCCAGGATTTTTTTTTTGGGGGGGGGGGAACAAACCAACAGAGGCTTGTAGCATAGACATTCACTGATGTAAAAAAAGGTAAAGGTCCCCTGTGCAAGCACAGGGTCATTTCTGACCCATGGGGTAATGTCACATTCTGATGTTTACTAGGCAGACTTTGTTTACAGGGTGGTTTGCCAGTGCCTTCCCCAGTCATCTTCCCTTTACCCCCAGCAAGCTGGGTACTCATTTGGCCAACCTCTGAAGGATGGAAGGCTGAGTCAACCTTGAGCCGGCTACCTGAAACCAACTTCCGTTGGGATCAAACTCAGGTCGTGAGCACAGCTTGGACCGCAGTACTGCAGCTTACCACTCTGCGCCATGGGGAATTTTAATGGAGGATTCTCAGCACCTTCACTAAACAACTCCCAGGATTTTTTGGGGAAGAAACCATGACCGTTAAGTTGGCATTGAACCAATAGAGGTTTGTAGCACAGACATTCACTGATAAGTGGGGCAATAACAATGCATGCACCAGATATTAATGATGGCAACACAGCTGTTCTGGCGCAAACGCAGTCGCCTCAGCTGCAGCGGGGGAAAGTGGCTGTAGCCTCTGAAAGACGGCTGCGTCTCTTGCCACTTCATCATCGCTGCCAATGAGCCATCGGAGGCCTTGACTATAGCACATCTTTTGTTCAAATGCAGCACCTGGTGCACGAGGGGACCCTTGCCCACCTGCTAGCGGCACAAGAGCACTGTCGGCCATTAAGCTTCAATACTGTGTCTTTTCTGATATCCACGGACAAGCAGGAGCATGAAGACAGGCTGACAGCATTAGTCCTAAACCCAACAGCAGTTCCCGAAGAGCAGCAGCCTAGCTTTGCAGTCCCCTAAGGCTCCTTCGTGCCAGCCAGCTGCAGAAGTCCTACTTCCTTGCCAGCTACATTTCTAATTATTTTGTACCAGCATAATAGATAGGGAGTATCTATGTCCACTGATGGCCTAGAGGGTCCAGGCTAGCCTGATCTCATCAGATCTTGGAAGCTAAGCAGGTTCAGCCCTGTTTCGTACTTGGGTGGGAGACCACCAAGGAAGTCCAAGGTCACTACGCAAAGACAGGCAATAGCAAACCTCCTCTGTTTGTTTCTGGGCTTGAAAACCCTATGGAGTCATTTTACATACATGTGCCCATTGATGCAAGCATCTTCCACTCATCAATTAAGAAGCATCTTTAACTATTAAAGCCCAGATAATAAAGGAGCACCTCTTATTTATTTAGCTATTTATACCCTGCTGCCCTCTACAATGCAAATCCAGAGCAGCTTATTTGCTTATTTATTTATTATCATTCTTATATCCCACTCTCCCCAGCAAAGCTGGGCTCAGAGTGGCTTACAACAAAATCAAAATATATTAAAATTTATATAAATGCCTCACAACAATTCATATAATAATAAAATCCAGCCCCATAAATATCAGCAATCAATAAAATCAGGAATAAATAAGTGCATAAGATGGCGCTCCTCAGTGGTATATCCGCCTTGAAGAGTTTGCGGGCAGTACGTTCCCCCACTTAGTAATCAGACTGAATAAAGATGTTAAAGAAGGCGAGGAGAGTTATGGAGGCCAGCACTGATAGAAAACCATAGCTGTCCTCAGCCATAAGCCTGGCGGAATAGCTCTGCCATACAGGCCCTGCGGAACTCCTTAAGGTCCCACAGGGCCCTGATCTCATTGGGGAGGCTATTCTACCAGGCAGGAACCAGGGCAGAAAAAGCCCTGGCCCTGGTTGTGGACAGCCAGACACTCTTTGGGCCGGGGACCACCAGGAGATTATTATTTGATGAACATAACATTCTCTGGGGATAGGTTTGCCAGCCTCCAGGTACTAGCTGGAAATCTCCTGCTATTATCTCCAACTGATAGAGATCAGCTCACCTGGAGAAAATGGCCACTTTGGTAATTGGACTCTATGGCATTGAAGTCCCTTCCCTCCCCAAACCCTGCCCTCCTCAGGCTCCGCCCCAAAAACCTCCCACCAGTGACAAAGAGGGACCTGGCAACCCTATCTGGGGGGCAAAGCAGGAGAGTCTGATCCACCGATACAAAAGTCCTAGACCGTGTAAGGCTTTAAAAGTCAAAACCAGCACCTTGAACCTGATCCGGTGTTCCAGCTGGAGCCAGTGCGGTTGTCAAAGCATGGGCTGAACGTATCCCCGCAGCAGGGTCCCCATAACAAGCCTCGCTGCAGCAATCTGTACCACCTGGACTTTCTGGTTGAGTCTCAAGGGTAGCCCTGTGTAGAACGAGACGCCTATGAGGGCAGCCCTACGTACATGTTGTTCTCTGCTCCTTCCTACTATCCTTAGGCTGAGAGAGAGAGAAAACAGCCCAAGATCACTCAGTGAGCTTACATGGCAGAGTAGGTATCTTAACCTGGGCTTCCCAGATCCTAGTCCAATACTCTAACCACTATGCCACACAGTCTCTCCACTGGATGGGTGTCGGGCTAGACATTCTTCAATTTCACTCAAACTGCCTCTATTTACAGTTCACGCAGAAGATGCTTCACATTTGCTTTGCTTTGGGGGATGAAAGGAAAACCCTCAAAGCAAGACAGCCGACTCTTCCCAGCTGCTTTCTGTTTGTCGTTCAATCATTCCATTCCTCATTCCATTGTGGGCAGCCACATCCCATCTCTGCAAAACGTTAACCACCAAAACAAATAAATAGATAGCACACAGCAAGCAGGCTGCGCCGGGGACATTGATTTCATATAATGCACCATTTATTTTCAATTATCGTGGCATTTCCCTTTCCTCCTGCACAGACTCCCCCCCCCCCCAAGGCATTTGGCAGCTCAGCTCTGGAAAGTTTGCAGAATTGCAGAACTGCCGCAGCAGGAACAGTCTCCAGTCCAGGAGCCTTAGAAAGAGGAAGGCAGGGGAGACGTCGGCTTGAGCATGGAGATGATTAAAACGTCATCCGGGGAGACAACGGCACTGCTGGCATCATGACACATTGAAAGGCTGAGATCTCGGCGCCCCCTTGTACGCTCCCGTCTCGGATAAGCAGACGGAACCTCTGTTAAAAGCAAAACCGATGTTATCCTCAGCATACTTCAAGGCCTGAGTTGCTCAAGGGGATTGCAGGAATAGACAATACATGTAGCACACTCCCCACCCGTGGGGTTGCCAACCTCCAGGTGGTATACTATAATAAAAAAGGCAGGAACTATAGTTGCACAAATCGTTATTGTAATGACAAAAACTGAGCAACTGAGGCTAGCCAATAGAACACCGAGAACTATATTGCAAACATTACAAAAACCAGCACTTACATATAAACCTCAATAATTCATTACACATCAAAGAATCCAACTATGTGGAACAAAGTCATATATGACAAAAATTCTCAAATGTTATAAATTGACAAGAAAATGATGCTTAGTGTCTCATATGAACAAATAATAATTAGCCAAAACACATATGCACAAATAGTGCTTAGCTAGAATATACAGTCGACAGAAAGGTAAGTAACACAATTCTGTGATATGTAACTGCTGGTTTTGTAATGTTTGCAATATAGTTTTTGATGTGATATTGGTTAGTCTAAGTTGCTCAGTTTTTTTCATTACAACCTCCAGGTGGTGGCTGGAGATCTCCCGCTATTACAACTGATCTCCAGCCGATAGAGACCAGTTCACCTGGAGAAAATGGCCACTTTGGCAATTGGACTCTATGGCATTGAAGCCTCTCCCCAAACCCCCGCCTCCTCAGGCTCCGCCCCAAAATCTCCAGGTATTTCCCAACCCAGAACTGGCAACCCTACCCACTCTTCACTGGAAAATTTACCCTGCCCCGTTTCCAAGGAGTAGATTTGCCTAGCGCCACCCAATGAGCCCACAATGGACATGACATTAGAACGCCATTCTTCCCAGCAAGGTGGGATTTGAATGCCTCTAAATAAATAAACTTTGCAGGTTGAGCAGAGATTTGAACTCCGTTCTGCTAGCTCTAAACCCAGCACTATAATCATTATATCGAACTGGCTCTTTAACTTAGGGGGGGGCTTGACTGACACTAATGCAACGAAAGAGAAAAGATCATAAGAATTTCTTTTGAACAGAGACCAAAGGAGCTGCAATATTTAGCATGCACGTAGATATTAGATATACAAAAAGTCATATTTCAAATTATATTGTAAATACCTACTCGCTTAGGTAGGTCGCATTGTGTTATTACATTCATTATAATCTAATTTGGGTAATAATCGACCTTGTCTACTTAGAAGAGAAGAAATGAAGACAAGAAGAGAAGAAAAGATGATAGGAGAAGAAACACTGAAAATATCTGATACTATTTTTAATAAATAGCTTTTATTGTATTAGTCTACTATAATATATTTTGGATGCCATGGAAGAAAAAGAAAAATGTATTGTATATCATTTCTCAAATTTTTCCCTCCCCTCTTCTTTCTCTTTCCTATCTGTCATATTTTAAAAATATTTTTTTTCAAAAAAAAAAACTTTGCAGGTTGAGCAGAGATTTGAACTCTGTTCTGCTAGCTCTAAACCCAGTGCTATAACCCCGTGGCACAGAGTGGTAAGCTGCAGTACTGCAGTCCAAGCTCTGCTCATGACTTGAGTTCGATCCCAATGGAAGTTGGTTTCAGGTAGCCGGCTCAAGGTTGACTCAGCCTTCCATCCTTCCGAGTAAAAGAAGTACTCAGCTTGCTGGGGGTAAAGGGAAGATGACTGGGGAAGGCACTGGCAAACCACCCCATAAACAATGTCTGCCTAGTAAACGTCGGGATGTGACATCACCCCATGGGTCAGGAATGACCTAGTGCTTGCACAGGGGACCTTTACCTTTACCTTTTTATAACCATTATATCAAACCAACTCTTTAACTTGGGGGGGGGGGGGCTCAACTAACCTTAATGCCACGAAAGACAAAAGATCACAACAACCTCCTTTGAACGCAGACCAAAGGAGCTGCAATATTTAGCATGCATGTGGCGTTGGAGCGGTGGGGCAGTTTAAGGACGCCGACAAACCCCAGCGAGTCCTAATTATTTCTGGCATTATCTGCACAGACAGACGAGGCTTTCATTTAATAAACTCAAGGGTGGAAACCCTTGGTGCCGAGTGAGATTTGCAAATTAACAAAGACAACCAGCAAGCACCAATCAGGTGGAGGCCGCAATTAGGTGACAGAGGAGTGGCGGTTGCAGGACCCTCCGCTTGGATGTTGCGGCAGCTAATTGGATCCACCACTGGTACCTGCCTGGCCTCGTTCCTCTGGCTGCCTCATCATTCTTGACATATTTGAAAGGCAATACATGGGGCCTTGTTAAAAAAAACCCAACCCAAAACATGTTACCTGTACATACTTAATTGGCAAGATACAGACCAGTGAAGACTGAGCAGAGAGGATGTGGGTAAGGGGAGGCACAGATAACTTTGTTTGCTGGTATAATGTCGGAGACATTTGCATACAGCAAAGGTGACCTTTTATTTCAGCACGTGTGAGCTCGGAGGAAATGAGGCAGAAGGACCCAAGGCCAGCCCTAGATACACCCTGCCCCCCATAACTCGGGGAGGCAGGCGGTGCGCCTGCCACTTGCTTTCTCCCCCCCTCCCCCATGTCTCAGGGCTGAAGGAGACAAAACTGCCAACCGCTTTCCTCACTTCTCCCCCTCCTCTCAGGGTGGTGGGGCCTCTTTCCCTCATTCCTTGGGGAGGTAGGAAGCCATTGCCTACCCTCCCCCCCCCACCTGCAGGGGAAGGAAGGAGGAAAAAGTCCCACACCTGCCAGCGTGATGTAGTGGTTAAGAGCAGTGGTTTGGAGCAGTGGACTCTGGTCTGGAGAACGGGGTTTGATTCCCCACTCCTACACATGAGCGCCAGAGGCTAATCTGGTGAACTGGATTTGTTTCCCCACTCCTACACATGAAGCCAGCTGGGTGACCTTGGGCTAGTCACAGCTCTCTTAGAGCTCTCTCAGCCCCACCTACCTCACAAGGTGTCTGTTGTGGGGAGGGGAAGGGGATTCTTCCTTAAGTGGTAGAGAAAGTTGGCATATAAAAACCAACTCTTTTTCTTCTTCTTATACATTATATGATTTAAATTTAAATCCTACTTTAGTATCAGTCAATGGGTTATATGTTATACTCCTTACATTTATATCCCTCTTTTCTTCCAGTCAATAGATTATACACTGCATTTGTATCCTAGTCTTCACCTAGGGAGCTCAGGACAGCACACAAGATTCTTCCCTTTTCCATCTCCCTGCCCACAACAACCCTGTGAAGTAAGCTAGGTTCTGAGACAATGATTCACCCACGGTCACCTAGTGAACTTTATAAAGAGCAGAGATTTGAACCCCAATTTCCCTGTTCTGACAGTTTAACTACTAAACCATGCTGGTTCCAATCAGGCTAGGTGAGTTGTGGCAATGCTTCTCTCTTCTTTCTGCCCTCTTGCTATGACTTGGCTCACCCAGGGCTCATGCCCATTCTACTCTTCTTTGGGGAGCAATCCTAAGCAGGTCTGTTCAGACGTTAACACCATGTTATTCATTAGAGCTTACTCTCAGGAAGGTGTCCTTAGGGGTGCAGCCTAGTTTGTGATCAGAGAGTGAAAGAGAGATGAATCTCCACCTGTCACTCACTCAAGGACTCACATAGCTCCTGTTTGCCCTGGACCTACGCTTCAGACAGAAAGAAGGAATTTCCTGCCTTGGCCAAAACACCTTCTATCTCAACAGACTCCCTACTGGCTTCCCATCTTCATTTCCAGATTCCACAGTCTTCTATCCCTTCCCTGTCTCACCAGGATACTAGTACAATCTGGAGAGGGATATGCCATCATGGACCAAGTCTATTGTTGTAGGTTTGCTGCCCTTCACATTTGTCTTGGTTCATTTATGCATGGTCGCTTTAACCTCCTTTATTCCCCGTTTCAGCCAGGATCAAAGTAACCCGGGTTGGGGGAAACTGTATGCATTGGCTGGAATGATCAGGGACAAAACTGTGTGCTAACGGAGGCATGAATACAGAAAAGCAGTCTCCCAAGTTCAAAACAAGTCCCACCCCTTTAAATGCTGCCCTGTGGTTGGCTTACCTCGCAAGAGAAGCTTTCCTTCCCCCAAAACCCAACTGCCGCATAAAAAAGCATTTTAAGAACAAAACAAAAAAAAAATGGAGAAATCTGAAAGAAGGGGGGGAGAGAGAAATCCAAGCCTTTTTTTAAAAAGCCGTTTTTAAAAAGCCTTTCTTTTGCTCAGAAAGAGCTCTGAGGTAACAGGAAGTACTTGAATCCCTGCCTCTTTACACACTGCTTTGTGATTGGCTGTGAGAGAAGCCAATCTTCTGTGCTTCCCTGTTTGGCTAGCTGCATGCTGCCTTGAAGAGGGGTTTGGAAAAGGGTGGGGCGAAGTTAAATTCGAGAAAGTTGCACGCTCGCTCAGTGATTCCGGAATGAGCCAGGATGAATGGTTTAATTCGGGCCAGAAGAGGCATGGGAAAAGCCGGGTTCATTTTGCATTGAAACAGGGTTGAGCCGACAAGGAATGAGGTAACATGCATACAGAAAAATTTGATCCTGGCTGAAACAGGGAATAAAGGAGGTTCAAGCAACCATGCATAAATGACCTTGGTCTTTGCTATGTTTTGGTGCCACCACTGTAGGTGGCTGGAGAAGGTATTGCATCTACCAGCTTAGCAAGGCAATAAGGTTCCAGTTAGTCCAATAAATCTGTTGACTCTGGCTTGGCTCCCCAATCTGAGCAACTTGTGGCTCAGCACTAAGAACATACACAGAAATTTTATTCAAGTTTAGATTCAGCTCATTTGGCTTGTTAAATGTTTTGTTATTCTTAATGTCACTATAACACATTTTTTAAGGTCACCACTGCATTTGGATGACTTCTCCATTGGTTTCCCAAGCCATCTGTAACTTTTTGGACTTTCAACCATCGGGGTAAAATTCTCAGAGATTCTGCCCCGCACCCAAGGGATCCTTCCTGCTAAATTTCAGGCAGGTAGGGAAACAATTTACCTTTCTAGAGGCAATTAAAATTTTTACTTGCACATTGGCTGGAGAGGAAGGAAAATCCTTCAAACAGCTGAGCACTCAGTGCAGCAAAGTTAGGTAATGCGGGTGATAGCGTTTGATTGCTTGAAACCAGCTCCCCTCCCCTTCCACTTTTGTTAAAAAAATTAGATGCCTACTGAACACAGGAGCCCTGTGGCTAAGAGTCTGAGTGATGTAAGGCCCCTCACGAGCCTTGTAAACTGGAAGTGACATGCACACGGTGTGTATGTGTGAGTGCACATTTGCCCACCAACCCTCAGGTGGTCGATGGGCAGAGGGGCGAATTGCCGGGGGTTTGCCTGCCACCATGGGGCACCTGGCAACCCTAATCATTACCAGTATCCATTTTAACTAGTAGCCATGAATACTCCTCTCCTCCATGAGCATGTCCACTCCCCTCTTAAAGCCCTCCAAGTTGGCAGCCATCACCACATCCTGGGGCAGGGAGTTCCACAATTTAACTATGCATCGTGTGATGAAATACTTCCTTTTATCTGTTTTGAATCTCTCACCCTCCAGCTTCAGCAGATTACCCCGGGTTCTAGTATTATGAGAGAGGGAGAAAAGCTTCTCCCTGTCAACTCTTTCCCTACCAGGCATAATTTTATAGACCTCTATCATGTCTCCCCTTAGCCGTCTTCTTTCCAAGTTTAACAGCCCTAAATGCCAATGTTAAAAAAAATCTTGCTGGACTACCAAGCTGCAGAGGGAGCCTGGAGCAATGGGAGCTCAGATGTTTCCTGCTATAGCAGGAGACCTAGCTGCCCTAAAGCCATCCTATGCCTCTGAGTCAATGTAGTGACTTGGGGGAAGGCTTGCTGTGCATGGGAACATCCATCGTTCAATCTTGTTTGGCATGAATATTGTTTAAGTGCTCTGGTTGGATAAAATCCATGTCAGGAACATATCAGTGGCATCACTGTCTCCTCTCATTGTCCTGGGGGAAAACAGGAAATAATAGGCAGTTCAGGGGAATCTAGTGTGAACTCAGGGTGGAACCACAGCCATTGTTAGGTCATCAAAAATAAGGCTTAGTTGTTGCCTACTCAGCGCTTTCCAAAATTCAGGGGTAAATTGATTCAGATTCACTATTCTTCTGAGGTTAAGTGAACAAGGCATGTTTGGATCAGATTTTGATCAGTTATGAGTCAAATGCACACTCATCACAAAGCCACAAAATGCCAAACCTTCACAGTAAGAAGGAAATTTGATTGTCTCAGCACTGCAACATCCCAGCAGCTGAACTTGAGGCAAGCAAAAGAAACACAGCATCTGCCTAGTCGTACAAAGGGTCTAGACGGAGGATAGGCAAGAGATTCTGCCAGTGTCTTTTTCAGGAGTGACTCAGTCAGAAACTAGGGGAAATGTGCAATCGACATGTTTGCTGGAAGAAAGGAGAAAGGTCAGATAACTCAGCAACAGATTGCAATCTCCAGGGAGGGGCTTATGCATATTCATAAGTTGCAGAAGCCCTGAGCTCCCCTGGGACCAGACCTCCAAAAATTAAAGAAACACAGAAGCAGGCAGGATGCTGAACTGTACAGAGGGCAACTACATTAGAATAAAAGAGATCCAGGAATACTCAATATGGTGAGAATGGCGACTCCTGCTGGTAGCCAGACTGGAAGGCACTCTGGAATGATGATGAAATAGGAAAAAGTGGGATAGAGGAAAATATGCTACTAAAACATATTGAAGTCCTACACAAACTAACAGTTCCATTGTGATGGCCTTCCTTCTGTCTCCTCCTTTACCCTTGTGCTTTCTCTCCCACCCAGTATCGATTGTGTGAGTGTTAAGTGCCATCAAGTCGCTTCCGATGTAGACATGATGTAGACAAGCTGGAACAGGTCCAGAGGAGGGCAACAAAGATGGTGAGGGGTCTGGAGACCAAGTCCTATGAGGAAAGGTTGAAGGAGCTGGGTATGTTTAGCCTGAAGAGGAGAAGACTGAGAGGTGATATGATAACCATCTTCAAGTATTTGAGGGGTTGTCATATAGAGGATGGTGCTGAGTTGTTTTCTGTTGCCCAAGAAGGCCGGACCAGAACAAACGGGTTGAAATTAAATCAAAAGAGTTTCCGTCTAGACATTAGGAAGAATTTTCTAACAGTTAGAGCGGTTCCTCAGTGGAACAGGCTTCCTCAGGAGGTGGTAAGCTCTCCTTCCATGGAGGTTTTTAGGAAGAGGTTAGATGGCCATCTGTCAGCAATGCTGATTCTGTGACCTTAGGCAGATGATGAGAGGGAGGGCATCTTGGCCATCTTCTGGTCACTAGGGGTGTGTGGGGGAGGTAGTTGTGAATTTCCTGCATTGTGCAGGGGGTTGGACTTGATGACCCTGGTGGTCCCTTCCAACTCTATGATTCATGGCGACCCTATGATTGAAAGTCCTCCAAAATGTCCTATCTTTGACAGCCTTGCTCAGGTCTTGCTCAGTATCGATTGTGTGTGTGTGTGTGTTAAGTGCCGTCAAGTCGCTTCCGACTCATGGCGACCCTATGAATGAAAGTCCTCCAAAATGTCCTATCTTTGTCAGCCTTGCTCAGATCTTGCAAATTGAAGGATGTGGCTTCCTTTATTGGGTCAACCCATCTCTTGTTGGGTCTTCCTCTTTTCCTGCTGCCCTCAACTTTTCCTAGCATGACTGTCTTTTCTAGTGACTCTTGTCGTCTTATGACGTGACCAAAATACGATAGCCTCAGTTTAGTCATTTTAGCTTCTAGGATCAGTTCAGTATCGATTACCTGAGCATAAAAAAATCTTTCCTGTGAATGGATGGTATCATTGGCAGATGCTCGTCTGAAGCGAGCAGAAAGATGACACGCAGAGCCGTGGATAGCAGAGTGGGGGGGAAGCTAGTTCCAAACAGAGACTGTGGCAGTTTAAGGTGGAACAAGCTTGAAATTTGCTTTTTTGTGAACTGAATGGGAGGTGTGAATGATTTCTGTTCAAACCTCCAGACCTAACCAGATCAGGAGGAATCTGGGGGTAGGGTTTAGAAGGAACTGGAAGGCCAATGTGACTCTTCCTTTCTCCGCTCAGCAACTGCGGACGGTTGACTTGCCTGAAGGCACGCAAATCACAAAACTCCTTGTCTGATGGCTGGCTGATCCTGACAGGCCTTCCAAAAGGCGTTTACAAAATCCTATTCAGAAGGAATCTGGAGAGAGAGGCTGGAGAACATCTGCAGATTAGGATGTTTGAAGGAGATGAAAAAGCAGAACAGAAGTTTATTAACGGCAAAAGGAAACCCCAAAGTCGAACCTCAGTTTTTCAGTGCAGTGCACCCACAGTGAAAAGTCACCTGCTTAGCTGACATGAGTTGCAAAGCCGTGAAAAATTTGCCCAGATGGTGAACATTTCTTGGGAGTGTGAGGGAGGGGGGGGGAAAGAATTAGTGTAAGAGCCATGAGAAAGCAAGCAGGATCCATCATAACTAATTATTTGTTCTTAATTGTCAGGGAAAAAGGTGGATTGATGAAAGACGTTTGCGTGAGATCATGAAGGTTTTCAGAGGCGAGAACTGGAGCTGATGGAAAGTTTTGCCTTTTCATAATCCACGGGCCGTTAATTATCTAAACACAGGTCCCTTGGAGCTGCCTGAGTGAAGATTAATTAGTTTTTGAAATAATAGCTAAATTGATGCCAGAAAGGGGTTTTGGGCTTCAAAATAATGGCTGAAAATTAGCCAGCCTGTTACTTCATTTCTCTTTGTGGGACTCCCGAGGAGATTTGTCTCTGCTGTTTTGGCTGAGAGAGGCTATTAATCATGCAGGCAGATGGTCCTTCCTAAAGTCTGTAACACTGCAGAGATGATGACAAAATCTTCCACATGAAAGGGAAGCAATGGGGAAAAAATGCCGTGAATGCCATTTTGGAACACAGTTGCTCCAGTTCCGATTTTATTTGTGCGAGGCTGAAAGATACTCTGCACATTACATAGAATGATATAGGAAGCTGAGGCAGAAGGATCCAGAAGGAGGCAGAATAACTGTCATTATTTTGAATGGCTTGTTTTTGGTTTTTTTTTTAAAAAAACCTCTTCACATGTAGTAAACTAGGGCATCAGGTTCAGTGTATCCTTTCCGCTGAGGTTCTAGCCTTCTTCTTGCAGAGCATATAATTTTTTTAAAAAATACAACCCTCCACCTGCAGTTGGATGTGGTATAGTCCACATAGTTAGAGCATGTCCAGAGGAGGGTGACCAGAATGGTCAAAGGTCTGGAATCCATGCCCTAAGAGGAGAGACTTAGGTAATTGGGTTTGTTTAGTTTGGAGAAGGTTGAGGGGAGACATGATAGCCATGTTTAAATATTTGAAGGGATGACATGTTGATGAGGGAACTAGCTTGTTCTCTGTTGCTCCAGAGACTAGGACATGGAGTAATGGATTTAAACTAATCAAAAAGCGATTCCACCTAAACATTAGGAAGAACTTTCTGACGGTGAGGGCTGTTCGACGGTGGAATGCACTGCCTCGGAGGGTGGTGGAGTCCCCGTCTTTGGAGGTCTTTAAGCAGAGGCTGGATGGCCATCTGCCGGGAGTGCTTAGATTGTGGGATCCTGCATGGTGGGGGGAGGGTTGGGGTCACTGGGGATGTGGGGGGAGGTAGTTGTTAATTTCCTGCATTGGGCAGGGGGTTGGACTAGATGACCCTGGTAGTCCCTTCCAACTATGATTCTATGATTCAGTCCAGCATTTTGTCACCTCATCTACTCATTTTTTCTATGTAATGGGTAAAATGCCTTTGACTTAAAGCTGACAGTGTTCAAAGGAGGTCCAATGGCAGCTTCCTGTTCCAGTTTTGCCCTCCTTGATCTTCACTTACGTGTGAAGAAATGAAAGTTTTGATCAGGTTAATCGATAGATAAACGAGAGGATGATCGTTATTTGTAAGAGAAAAAATTTAATCAGTAGGCTTTTTAAAATTTCATTAAAAAATAGAACACTCACTCACTCTGTTGGGTTAATACAATAAGCAATAAAAACATTAAATATGGCCTTTCCTTCTAACAGTGAGGTTTTTGTTTATGAAACTGGGACTTCTATTCGGTGCTTCCTTTGATAACTCACAAAGGCAACCTTTAATTGGAATTCTGGTATTATGCAAATGTATTTAAATTTTGTCTATTAAATATAATCACTTAGATTATGAAACAACTGGAGACAGGCATGTTTGCATTTGTGGAAAAAATACTATAAGCCACTCTGAGCCCACAGAAAAGAGTAGGATATTCGTCAAATAAATAAATTATTGCTAGCCTTTTCGAAATTCTTCTAATATCCTCACCAAATCCCTTGACTGCCTCTCCCAAGCAGGAATCTTCAACTATCCCTTGCAATTCTGCCTTAGTGACTTTAGAATCAGTCCTTATCCACTGAGCACAGTTGTATGCAATGGTCTGTCATTGATTATAGATGCTCAACATGGCACCTAATGTGCATTCAAATATTAATGAATCAAATATGCAGCAAAAAAACCCCAATTTCATTAATGTTGCTATTACAAAAACATTGGGGAAAAGTAACATCCATTAATACATGGGTCTCTAATTTATTCCTGTGCTTAGCTGTTTGGTTTAGAGTTCTCACTCAGAAGTCAGAGGAGATATGAAGGCTTTCTACTTCCCTTCCCCATCATTGGTCCTCATATCAGGGTTGGGCCTGCTGCAGCTACTAGCTGAGGCAGGCTTCATAATGTCTGGCCTGCTACAACCATGCCGTAGGGTGCTGCTAAGCCCTATACCTTGGACAATGATCAGAAAGAAATCCAAGGCACCAGAGGAGAGGGTAAGGGCAATGGATTAGCTGGCCAACGACCTTGGCCACTCCCTGCCAGATCTGACCAAACTGTAGGGTTGCCAACCTCCTTGTATTAGCTGGAGATCTCCTGCTATTAAAACTGATCTCCAGCCAAAGGAAATCAGTTCACCTGGAGAAAATGGCCACTTTGGCAATTGGACTCTATGGCATTGAAGTCCCTTGGGTTGCCAGGTCCCTCTTCACCACCAGCAGGAGGTTTTTGGGGCGGAGCCTGAGGAGGGCAGGTTTGGGGAGGGGAAGGACTTCAATGCCATACAGTCCAATTGCCAAAGAGGCCATTTTCTCCAGGTGAACTGATCTCTATCAGCTGGAGATCAGTTGTAATAGCAGAAGATCTCCCGCTAGTACCTGGAGGTTGGCAACCCTAAGCTGTCCTATGGTATCAAGTCTCTGGGGCAATCCCATGAATTATGCAACGTGTTGTAGCTTGGCTCCCTTGACCCTCATTGACTCCTCTGGTCCCCGCCTTTATTCTGAATAAGTCAATATTTTTTGCGCCTCCCCTTCCCCCAAAAAAAGACTATCACTGCAATGGATGTGCATTTTGCCAATGGTAAAATGCACCCCCAATTTCAGCTCAGCCCTAATCATCATGTGACACCCCCCCCCTAGCAAACGTTGCTCATGAAGTAGGCACGAAAACATAAGTTCCCCAGTTAGGGTTGCCAGGTTCCTCTTTGCCACCAGCAGGTTTTTGGAGTGGAGCCTGAGG
This sequence comes from Euleptes europaea, assembly GCF_029931775.1. NCBI lineage: Eukaryota > Metazoa > Chordata > Lepidosauria > Squamata > Sphaerodactylidae > Euleptes > Euleptes europaea. Next base: position 46,745,288 of record NC_079324.1, read on the forward strand.
ACGGTGGGGTTTGGGGAGGGGAGGAACTTCAATGCCATAGCAGCCATTTTCTCCAGGGGAACTGATCTCTATCGGCTGGAGATCAGTTGTAATAGTGGGAGATCTCCAGCTAGTACCTGGAGGTTGGTAACCCTATCCCCAATCCACCCGAGCCTTCAGTATTCCCTCCCCTTTTCTGGCTGTCAGAAACCCAACACCTGGCAATGTGGCCCGAGTTGCAAAGAATCCATTGCCTGGGGGTTGTGCTGCCGTGGGGGTATGTGGGGAGACTTGCTGGGCTGCTGTACCCTCTTTAGATGAATAGCTGTCTTCCCGCAGGTGAAAAAGCAAGCGTCTTCTCCCCCTTCCCCCACCTTCCCAAGTCCTTTGGATTTTTCATCATTTGTTGGCGGAGGATAAAAAATGACCAAAGTAGGAACCATGACTGCAGGACGCCTCAGTGCACACAGGAACACAGTCTGCTCTGCTTGTTGTCCCAATCCAGGGCCTCGCCTGAGACGCAGCAGCTGAGACCCATCACTCACCTTGTCCTTCCTTGTCCAGCAAAAGAGGCCAGTTGATGGATATTGTTTTCTCCAGAACCCTGAATAGGCTCGAATTCGGCTTTCTCCTCCGACAGAAGATGATTCCTTTCTATAAGACTCCAGCCCCTCGTTGCGTTTCTCTCATAAGGAACTTTACTCCAGACATAATCGCGAGTTTAAAAGTTTTATTTAAGAAAGCCAGCGAGTTCAGTGGGTCCATTGAGACATAAGGCTAGAAGGCAGACATGGGGAAACACCAGTACATTTAAAGGATTCATACAATAGGATTGATGAGTTTCAGGACGCAATACAAAAGGGCCGAGTTGAGGCAGAGTTGCCTTGATGGTTTAGGTATAAGGAAACAATACAGAAGGTAACAGCCGGTAACTATTCACAGGAAAAACCATACATGAAACTAATGTGTGAAATAGCTAGGTGATTGCCAGGGCTCCCAGGCATTGTTCCGTGGGACCTGGTAACTCAGTGACGATTAGCCTGGCAGGTCTCCATTGAGGTGTAGATGCCGGGGGGGCATGGGCAGAGGCCGAAAGCCAGGAAGCCTTAGCTGACACTTTCCTCTGGAGGAACGCACAGGAAGAGGGTGCGTCTCCTTCAGCAGTGTCAGGCATGAACATAATTCCCTGGCAGGAATGCAGCTGGCCAGCCCAGGCTCCTTTCGGCATCCTAGGCAAAACCAGGGCACTGCTTATTTGCGTTTGCTAGGCAACACCTCAATGTCCCCTCCGCCAAAACAACTTCTACATCTTTGGCCAGTGAGAGCAGAAAGCAATGACTGCGGGGTTGGGGGCCATACAGATGTTGACATTTTGGCCATCGCAGCCATTATGAAGCCAGGGACTTGAACCAAAGAACCTTAGTGGTCCTTGACATCTGGGGGATGTTTTCCTCGTGAAATAGTTCCGGTCAGAGAAAACCTTTGCAACCAGTTTACAGGTGAAATTTGAAAAGAACTGGGGGTGGAGCAATGTAGTGTCCAAAAAAGCCTCCTGTCAACTTCTCCTCCTGGAAGAATTTTATGTAGCCAGCGTGGTGTAGTGGTTGAGAGTGGTGGTTTGGAGCCATGGACTCTGATCTAGAGCACCGGGTTGGATGCCCCACTCCTCCAAGTGACGCTAGCCTGGTGAACCAGGACGCTAGCCTGGTGAACCAGGTTGGTTTCCCCACTTCTCCACATGCAGCCAGCTGGTGACCTTGGGCTGGTCACAGCTCTCTTAGAGCTCTCTCAGCCCCGGGTGTCTGTTGTCGGGAGGGGAAGGAAAGGTGATTGTAAACCAGTTTGATTCTTCTTTAAGTGGTAGAGAAAGTTGGCATATAAAAACCACCTCTTCTTCTTCATCTTCTTCTGCTGCTGCTTCTGCTGCTGCTGTCAGGGCAACAAAGAAAGCCTAACTGTCAAAAATGGCCTAAAGTGAGGCAGCTGTTTCAGTTGCACTGACTAACAAAAAGCTGCTTGTCAGAACTTGCCATATGGAGGCATTTTCTGTTAAGTATTGTCTGTTCCCTTAAATGCCTGTCGGTCGCAGACGTTTCAGGGCCTGGTAGAGCAATAGTAACTGCCCATTGCAGGATTGCCACACCATGAGGAAACAATGCCTCAGAGCACATACAGAGTGTCTTTGAAAGGTGACAGCAGTCACTTCACCTGGACAGATATTAATCAGAAATGGTAAGGAGCAAGAGAAACGTTCAGGCCATCATCCTTGGGATCCAGTGGCTCATAAGGAAAGGATTGGATGCAGGATTCACAGTTATTCTGTCTGCTTATAGGAGTGTATATTTGTATATTTCTAAATAGGAGCCAGTATTATAAATTCACCCCTTTTTCATGCCTGAAATCCCGCAAAATACCCATGACCCTGCCCCTGCCCCAATTGATGGGGTAAGAACAAGAGCCTCCAGGGTTCCAGGCATGCAGCGGCTGGCTGATTCAGTGACAACCCATCTGTAGGGTTGCCAGGTCCCTCTTCGCTACCGGCGGGAGATTTTTGGGGCGGAGCCTGAGGAGGGTGCAGTTTGAAGAGGGGAGGGACCTCAATGCCATAGAGTCCAATTGCCAAAGCAGCCATTTTCTCCAGGTGACCTGATCTCTATCGGCTGGAGGTTGGCAACCCTATGCAGGAGGAAGAGCCTCTCCCTACTCTCAAATCTTCCTCAGTATGTTGCTGCACCTTCTGGCTTTAAAGGAAATACTGAAATCAAGCTACCTTTTGCTTCTGACCTAGCAAATGGATACGAGATGGGTGTGGGGAGGAGATAAGGGTCTCAGCCTCCTCAGGCAGCCTCTGATTAAAGCAGGGCTGATGGAGGGGAGGTGGTTGGAGATTCTATCGCTGGCCTGAGATATCAGCCGGTTTATCCTTGCCTGTACATTAAATTGAAGCCAATTAAAGTTGGACAGGAGGTAATCAGACTCTCCTCACTGCAGGTAGAGGGGCTGGGGAAAGGGAGGAGAATCTGCACACTGTGGGGAAGGGTTGTCGGATTGACAAACCTAGCTTGGGGAGGAAATTTTTGTGGGTGAAATGGATGTATAGGTCAAGGAGAGTATTGTTCAAAAGACCACACTGAGACAATGATCTGTGTAGCTCTTACTGCTGTTGTGAATCCAGAGGCTCTTGCTGTGACAACACAGCATCCACACTACAGTTTTTTCCCATGCTTTCCTTGCCTAAACCCCCCTCCAACAGCATCCAACAGAGGACTTTAAAAATCAGGAATTGCTGGATCACTGTAGCATTATAAATATCTGTTGCTGATACCAACTAGTTCCCAATTTCATTTTCTAAAAGTAATGCCAGCCATTCTTGTTGTGGAGTTTTAAAGGGAACTGTGCAGCATCTACCTTTCCCTTTATAACTCTGTAACAAAAGAGCTAGAGATGTACTTTTTTTAAAAATTGAAGTTCAGAACTAGTTGATCCAGACAATAGTGTTATAAAGTTATAACACTTATAATGATCTAGTGGTTCTCAATTTTTTAAAAAGAAAAGTCCTTGTGTGTAGGGGAGGAATGACAGTCATTGGGGCTGAGGAAGGAAAATGGCCCCAGTGTGTGCTGGATCTGCAAAAATGTACACCTTCCAAAGGCCCTGACAATGATCTTTCAAACAACACAGAAGCAGGATGAACAGAGGAGTATGTCATATTGATCCTACACTGTGTGAGCTGAGGTACACTGCATCTATGACAATTATCCTGCTCCCCTTTTCCTGTGGCAGTCAGCTACGCCCCTCAAAACTGTTCATCTGTGTGTTGCTCAGGAACATGATGGGAATCGAAGGAAGGGGTTGCAGTGAGATGGAAAAATTAGCAAAAAACATGTCCTTCCCCCTGTTTTACAAGTTGAAGCGTTATGCATGGTTTGGAGAGAGTGGACAGGGAGAAGCTTTTCTCCCTCTCCCATAATACCAGAACGCCGGGGTCATCTGCTGAAGCTGGAGGGTGAGAGATTCAAAACTGATAAAAGGAAGTATTTTTTCACACAATGCATAGTTAAATTGTGGAACTCCCTGCCCCAGGATGTGGTGATGGCTGCCAACTTGGAAGGCTTTAAGAGGGAAGTGGACATGTTCATGGAGGAGAAGGCTATTCATGGCTACTAGTCAAAATGGATACTAGTCATGATGCATATCTATTCTCCACAGTGTCAGAGGAGCATGCCTAATAAATTAAGTGCTTTGGAACACAGGCAGGATGGTGCTGCTGCAGTTGTCTTGTTTGTGGGCTTCCTAGAGGCACCTGGTTGGCCACTGTGTGAACAGACTGCTGGACTTCATGGACCTTGGTCTGATCCAGCATGGCTTTTCTTATGTTCTTAAGCGCCTACCGTGAGTGGGAAGACAGCACAGCTTCTAAGCTCACATGCTGTTTCATCAACATGCAGAGGATCAGGCTGCAAAAGTGATAAGGGTGGGAAGAAGCAAGCAAGAGATGTTATTTTATTTGCCTGTATTGCATTGTGCGTGAGAAGCCTTCTCCCTGGACCCCAGTGAGTAGGAGGGTCCAAACAGGCCCCACGTAAAAGCAGCCATCTCCCCTGCCAGCCTTTCATAGCCAGAGCATGTCTGGGAGCCTTAATAAACGTGACAAAGCCATGTGCACAAAGCTGCCTGTTGCGGAGCTTAATTTTATTTCTCACTTGAAAAGCCGAGACAATCTGGAAATATCGTTGGAGAAATTCGCTGTTTGCAATTAGCCTTGCTAGATTCCTCAGATTCTCCCTTGCTCAATCTGCTCTCCCAGCTTCCAGGATGAACATAAGAACGTAAGAAAAGCCATACTGGATCAGACCAAAGCCCACCAAGTCCAGCGGTCTGTTCACACAGTGGCCAACCAGGGGCCTCTAGGAAGCCCACAAGCAAGATGACTGCAGCAGCATTATCCTGCCTGTGTTCCATAGCACCTGATATAATAGGCATGCTCCTGTGATACTGGAGAGAATAGGTATGCATCATGACTAAGATTTAGTAGAGCCAGCATGGTGTAATGGTTAAGAGTGGTGGTTTAGAGTGGTGGACTCTGATCTGGAGAACCGGGTTTGATTCCCCACTCCTCCACATGAGTGGCAGATGCTAATCTGTGTTTCCCCACTTCGACACATGAAGCCAGCTGGGTGACCTTGGGCTAGTCACAGCTCTTAGAGCTCTCTCAGCCCCACCTACCTCACAGGGTGTCTGTTGTGGGGAGGGGAGGGGAAGGGAAAGTGATTGTTGGCTGATTTGATTCTCCCTTAAGTGGTAGAGAAAGTTGGCATATAAAAAAACAACTATTCTTCTTCTTCTTCAAGATGACTGTTGTAAATAAAACAGAAGTCCAGTGGCACCTTGAAGACTAACAACACCTATTCCACCATGAGTCAGAACTCACTTCTACTGATGCTATATGGAGGAAATTATTTTCCATATTTTTATAAGGAAAATTAGAGAAGGGGAGCGAGAAGGCAGAAAGAAGCTAGGTATGAATCCCTTAATTATTTTTTCTGGAGTGATTCTCTGTTTAAGGGACTGCAACAGAGTAAGAAGAAGAAGAGTTGGTTTTTATATGCAACAGTATGAGAGATTCTATAAAACCTATCTTTTGTAGCCCCTGCCCGAGCTCTTGCACAAATGTTTGATTCTTTGTTTATCAAAATATTTGTTTCTCACTTTTCTCTCCAATGAGGACCCAAAGCAGCTTACAACATTATTCTCCCTTCCTCCATTTCATGGATTGACTTCATTTTGCTGCCCTACTGATACACCATTAAACTTTCTTGTGGTAATGATGTTATTATAAGTTACAGAAGTTAAACAAATCTTCAGAATGGGACGTAGGAAAGATGGGAAAGCCCACACTCAATGGGTGAGGTTAGGGAGCCCCTTGGCACAGAGCTGTAAGCTGCAGTACTGCAGTCCAAGCTCTGCTCACGACCTGAGTTCGATTCCGACAGAAGTCGGTTTCAGGTAGCCAGCTCAAGGTTGACTCAGCCTTCCAACTCCAAGTAGGATTCTAGGTAATTACCAGATTCTAGGTAATGGTGGGGAATTGCCCACCAGTTAAGGGAGCCGCCCACCGCCCACTCAGTTTTGGAGGAATGTGCTAGAGCATCCCTGTACTTCCAGGATAAACCCAGAAGTGATGTTACACACAAATCACACACACGCTCCACTACAGTGAATAGGGTTGCAAAGTGCCCAGTGGTAGCAGGTAAAATCCTTCCAATCCTCCAAGCTGCCCGCCGACCAGCTGAGGGCCGGCGGGCACTGCGTGCAGGTATGCACACACGCAGTGCACATGTCACTTTTGGGTTTACCCGGAAGCGATAAGGATACTCTGGCAACCTCGGCTAACCTTCGGCCAAGATCACCAGAGCATCCACGCTGCTTCCAGGTAAACCCGGAAGTGACGTAGGCGCATCGCACTGGGTGTGCACGCATGTTGCGACAGGCACGCTCATCGTGCACCTCGGCCTCAGCCCCACAAGGCTCCCACTGGTGGAGCTACAGGGCCTGGCAAGCCTAACAATGAAGCTCCCACCGATGGCAAAGGGGAATCTGGCAATCCTGTTTCAGAGGTCAGTAAAATGAGTACCCAGCTTGCTGGGGGTAAAGTGTAGATGTAGGGTTGCCAGGTCCCTCTTCGCCATCGGCATGAGGTTTTGGGGGCAGAGCCTGAGGAGGGTGGGGTTTGGGGGAGGGGAGGGACTTCAATGCCATAGAGTCCAATTGCCCAAGCAGCCATTTTCTCCAGGTGAACTGATCTCTATCAGCTGGAGATCAATTGTAATAGCAGGAGATCTCCAGATAGTACCTGGGGGCTGGCAACCCGATGTATACGACTGGGGAAGGCAATGGCAAACCATCCCATAAACATAGTCAGCCTAGTAAATGTCATGATGTGACGTCACCCCGTGGGCCAGTAATGACCTGGTGCTTGCAGAGGTGACTACCTTTACCTTTTTTAAAGGAAATGGGGCAGGACTAGAAGGAGACGACCAACAGTGCCTTTGAGGGATTTTTTTCATTTCACTTATATTTGATTTTTCCATTCTACACTTATATTTGATTGTTCCATTCCAATGACTGCAATACCTTGGGAGGGAAAGGGCTGGGAAGGTTTCGACCAGTGCTGTGTCTTGGAAGGACTTGTGCGGGCAGCCACGAGCGAGAGCAAATTAAAAGCAAGCAGCCACCATTAGCTCCTGCTGAGAGCTTCATTTTTAAAGCGTTCCTTCAAGCGGCCTTTCTCCGCCACTTTGTATTCTAGCTTCAAAAGGCCTCTGAACTCCTCCAGGGGGAAAACACCCCGACGCAAGAAAACCTTGTACCTTTTGGCTACATGAATCCTGTTACCTGAACGCGAGCGCTTTCATCTTCTGAAACCCATTTCTATCTGAAGAATTAGAGAACCAAAAGGAAATTTCACTCTGTTAATGCAAAACTCGTTCTCTCCGTGCCAAACCCAAGTGCTGTGGTTTCAGAAAATGCTTGGAAGTTGAAGCAAATGCCAGATGAAATCTCAACAGGGGCTGAGGAACAAGATTTTTGTCTGTTCTAATGGGCCTTATCGAGAAAGGAGAGCCCTTCTTTTCTGGCATGCGTCAAGCACTGTTCCTGTTTTGTCCCAATTTTTGCCCTTTAGCCATTTCTTGCTGTAAGCGGCTACATTGTCATTCCTCAAATTGGCACCTGTACCAGAATCTGTACAAGATAAATCTCTGAATTGGTGGGTGGACACAGCTTGGAAAGAGGTTTAATTCCCCCTTCTCATAGTTTCGCCTACTGTAGTGATGCAGGAGGAGGCAATGGGTGAACTGAACCTTTTCTTGGCACTGCTGGCCAGGTCCGAACTGGCAGTGTGAGGCTGGCAAAGCTACTGGGTATGCATACCAGGTTGCCCACCCTGGCAGGCAACCCCACCCCCGACAGCTCTCCGCCACTATGCCTGCCCTTGCAGTGGGAGAGTTAGATCACGGACATGGCAAATGTCACTTTTGATCACTGTGCCCGTGATGCTCAAGAAATGTCCTTAATCTCTATGTTCTTTCCAGAAGAGACTGGGGGAATTTCTAGAATATCACACAATGCATGTATATCACCACATCATGCAGCACTCCCCCCCCCCCATGCACACCCTAAAGCTCCTGGGATTACCAGGTACAGGCCTGCAACCCTATACCAGGGCTTGGCTCTAGGGTTGCCAACCTCCAGGTGGTTGCTGGAGTTCTCCCGCTATTACAACTTATCTCCAGTGATAGAGATCAGTTCCCCTGGAGAAAATGGCCACTTTTGCAACTGGACACTATGGCATTGAAGTCCCTCCCGTCTCCAAACCCCGCTCTCCTCAGACTCCACCCCCACAATATTCAGGTAATTCCCAACCCGGAGCTGGCAACCCTGCTTGTTCTTGGCTGCCAGCAGCCCTCTGGGACAATGGCCAACTGGGAACTTCATCTGTACATTTAATGGCTAGCCTGCCCTTGGGGTTTGGTTTGCCCTTGTGCAGTCATGCTCTTTTTCCTCAGTTGTGCCCATTGAACACACATGAACACATGAAGCTGCCTTATACTGAATCAGATCCTTGGTCCATCAAAGTCAGTATTGCCTACTTAGACTGGCAGCGACTCTCCAGGGTCTCAGGCAGAGGTCTTTCACATCACCTACTTGCCTAACCCCTTTAACTGGAGATGCCGGGGATTGAACCAGGGACCTTCTGCATGTCAAGCAGATGCTCTACCACTGAGCCATATCCCCTCCCCATTCTCTGGGATGGCCTCCCCAGAGTAGGTTCACAAAGTCCCATTGCTGCTTATAGATCATTTATAAGCACGGCAAAGCAGCGTTTTACCAAAAGGGCTTGTCAGGATTGCCCTGGATGAGCTGGTAAGGATGACCTTTGAAAGAGCTGCTGGCTTGGTCGGGGATGGCCTTTGCAGTTTGGGCAGCACTGTGATTACTGATCGTCATCATTTGTATCAGTGCATTGGAACGATTTTATTGCACTGGGCGTTGGAATGTAATGTGGTTGTTAGCCGGGAGAAGAACGTGAGCCTTGCATTTTTAAACAACTAAATAAATGATGCAAATTTTGCGAGTCTGTTTGGTTTGCATAATTTATACATGATCAGCCTCCATGGATAGAAGCCCTGTGCAGGAGAGGGAGCCAGACAATGCACAGAGAGTCCCAGAAAACCTTGGGAGTCCAACCCTGGGCCTCCCCCGCCACTCCTTTCTCACCATCATGACTGGGGTTTGCTACTTTTCCCTTAAAAAGAGACTTTTGATCTCTACTGGCTTGGCCAGCGCATCAACACAGCTATGAGGGCAGGATGCATAACTAGGGTTGCCAGATCCCTCTTCGCCACTGGCGGGAGGTTTTGGGGGTAAAGCCTGAGGAGGACAGGGTTTGGGGAGGGGAGGGACTACAATGCCATAGAGTCCAATTGCCAAAGCATCCATTTTCTCCAGGTGAATTGATCTCTATCGGCTGGAGATCAGTTGTAATATCAGGAGATCTCCAGCTAGTACCTGGAGGTTGGCAACCCTATGCATAACACCTCCCAATGCCCACCTCTTCCTCTCGACCTGCTATTTAATCATTCTATGAATACAGATTGCTCCCGTGATCTTCTGGAACGATACCCCTCTAGCTTCAACTCTGCTTCTAGGTCTCATGAGTTCAAAGGCCAGGGGTCAGCCCAAATTCATTGCTGCTGCAAGGCAATTAAAACCCTCCTCCCTGCATAGTTTATCATGCGCAGCGTAATAGCAGCACCTTACTAAGCTGATCAGGATTTGTCTCACTTAATACCTGTCGCTTTTTAAAAAACTTCCTCCCCTTTGTAACCAGGTCTATGTCCTGAGTAGCCGGCAGCGATCACAAGGCTCTCGATCACATCCCTTGAAATGCGAGAGAAATCAGCCACCCGTCGAGCTGCTAAGCTCCAGCGCTTGTCTCTCCAAGGTACTCACATTGCCAAGTACCTTGGAACGCCGGCGCTCTTAGGTGGTTGCCTAGTTTGGCTGTCTTTATCAGGGGCAGGTTTTAAACACAGTCATGAGCTGCCTGCAGCTCAAGGGGTTTCATGTAAAGCAATAACAAAAACTCAGGCGACGGTCTCTGCAAGTCACGTTTCTCTCCTAAATATTGCAGCTCCCTTCACAAGTAATGGCTGCTATCAGTAGACAGCAAATATCCCATTTGTACTGTAATTGTCCTGACCCTGGTCAGACATTTGTTGCACAGTTGGGTGTCTAACTGAGATAACATCTCCTAAGACTGAAGGCCTGGGGAAGTGTGTGTGTGTGTGTGTGTGTGAAGTGTCATCAAGTCACAGCTATCCGTGCCCAAATATTCTCAAGGAAAATAAACAGAAGTCTTGTGGCATCATGAAGACTAACTGATTTCTGCAGTCTAAAGACCACTTGTAATTCAGGGGAAATTCCAGGCTCTACCTGGAGGTTGGCAACCCTAGGGCCCTGCTTCCTGGAGCAGCCATTTTGGGGTGGTTTTCATAGGGCTGCCTGGGTATTTTGGGGGTGGAGCCTGAGGAAGGCAGGGTTTGGAGAGGGGAGGGACTTCAATGCCATAGAGTCCAATTGCCAAAGTGGCCATTTTCTGCAGAGGAACTGATCTCTGTCACCTGGAGATCAGTTGTAATAGTAAGAGATCGCCAGGCACCACCTGGAGGTTGGCAACCCTAGGTTTTCACCATCCTCTCTCTCTCTCTCTCTCTCTCTCTCTCTCTCTCTCTCTCTCTCTCTCTCTCTCTCTCTCTCCAAGTTCCAAAGGTGCCCCTAGGCTCAACACATTTAGAGTGTGTCTAGCATAGTGATTAATCTAGCTTTGCCCCTTGCCCCCTGGGGCCCAAATGCTTGATCTTCGGGTAGGGTTGCCAGGTCCCTCTTCGCCCCCAGTAGGAGGTTTTTGGGACAGAGCCTGATGAGGGCAGGGTTTGGGGAGATACATCAGTGCCATAGAGTCCAATTGCCAAAGCTGCCATTTTCTCCAGGGGAACTGATCTCTTTCGGCTGGAGATCAGTTGTAATAGCAGGAGATCTCCAGCTAGTACCTGGAGGTTGGCAACCCTATCTTTGGACCAGCAGCCTCAGCAAGGTGGTTTTGTCACATTCTCTGACATATTACAGCACATAAATGGTATTTTGTTGTACATGTGCAGAATTATTCACTATAAAACCTAAAACTACACAAACAAACTACAAACTGAACAGCTACATAGTCAAATAATTAACTAAAGGTTCAGTTACTTTTAAGAAGAAAGCCTGGAAATATTAAACCAGAGGCTTATATTTCTGAAATATACTGGAAAATATTTAAGGGTCAAAGCTGACTGACTAGCTAAGCCTTTCCTATCTTTTTCTGACCTTCCCCAGCCATTTCAATGGAGAAGAGCAGAGTCCCTGCTAGCCCTTCAAATCTTATCAGCTAAAGACTGTCTTCTTCTCTTCCAATGACATCATGCTCACCACCCTCCACACCACAAGACTATTCACTGCTAACTGATGACATAATGCAGCATAAGCAAAAATTTGTGTTTTATGATTTAAACATGTAACCATGATATTATTAATTCATAAATGAATGTAATGAATGCATATTGTGCTGGAGATGAGAATGATGTAAAAATTAAGTATATAGAGTTATCACAGAGCTCACAAACTGATAGTTTATGGTTTAGTAAAGTAGACTAACAGGAAAGGAAGTCCATATAAGGCAATGGAGAAGGACTCCTCAGTCCTATGGAGGAGAACTCCTCAGCCCAACTTTTGATTTGAGTCAGCAGTATTGAGGGGTTTGAAACAGTATAAATACAGGCACAGTAAGGCTAGAATTTCAGATCTCAATCAGAGTGTCTCGAAGAAGGTGCCGGTATGTATTCTAGAATGTGACTTAGATACTTTATGCTAAATCAGACTTATTTGACTGTTATAATTTGAAGTTGGATTTTCAAACTGAATGGTATGTAAGACTTGTTTGCTTTATTGCATACATTGTAAAATGCATTGTCACTGCATACATTGTAACAAAGTGTAAAGACTTTGTAACTTGCATTTACACATTTTTACTGTTAGTATTTCAATAAAAAGACTTGCTTTTTAAAAGTAGGTAAAGTCGTTGAGTCCTGCTTAGTGAGTGACTGGCTGAATAAGATAACATATCACTTCTCAGGAAGTGGTCCTTTCTAAGAGCCTATCACTTCAACAGCACGACCCACTTCAGTTTATAGGAGCAGACCTTAAATCAGCTTACCCATATTTACCTAAAAGAAAGATGACCCTAAACGTAAAGTGACACCCTTAAAAAAGAAGGTTATACGCAAAAGGTTGTTTTTTAAAAATATGACTGTTGTAATGTGTGTGTGAATTTAAGGAAGCCCTTTCCTTTTCTTGATGGCACAAATGAGAAAAACCAGATGAGTAATCCTAGTATTCATTTCAGGTAAACGGGTAAAGCTTGGTGCAAACTGGCAGCAGGTGCTGAAGTAAGGTTACTGCGATCAAGGAGAAGCTTCCTAATAGAGACAAATGCCAGCCGGATTATTCCCAGGATGGTTTAATATTTGCAAATGTCACTCAGAAGTTAAAAAGGTTCTCTCGGCTTCCGCTCGAACCACAGTTTTCTGGAACTTTGGTTTCCTTAGTTACCATGCCACATAGAGATCTTAGAAGAGTCATTGCAGATATGCTTCCTGGAAATATCAGTGGACTTCTCCAGCAACCAGCCCGTTGAACACGTGACGCTACCTGATAAAGCTGTCATTGACCTGAACAGGCTATTTTCTGCTCTGCTGCAGAGGTTTTGCCATTCAAATGAAAGCATTTGCACCAACATGTCAGTTCACTTGGAGAAAATGGCTTCTTTGGAGGGTGGGCTCTGGTATTATCCCCCACTGAGGTCCCTCCCCAAACCCTGTCCTCCCCAGTCTCCACCCTCAAATCTCCAGGAATTACCCAGCCTGGACTTGGCAACTAGGGTTGCCAGGTCCCTCTTCACCACCTGTGAGAGGTTTTTTTTTTGGGGGGGGGGAGCCTGAGAAGGGCAGGGTGGGTTTGGGAGGGGAGGGTCTTCAATGCCATAGAGTCCAACTGCCAAAGTGGCCATTTTCTCCAGGGAAACTGATCTCTGTCACCTGGAGATCAGTTGTAATAGTAAGAGATCGCCAGGCACCACCTGGAGGTTGGCAACCCTATTGGCAACCCTACCACCAAGCACTGCTGTGCTGCACCGTGTCCCATCAGGCACTGCTCCTTAGCATCCAGGCGCCACCCCTGCATCTCAGGGTTCAAGCATCTAGGTGACTTAGGTGTAAATTTAATCTTTTCTGCAACATGTGAGATGATATTCCACTTTCCATTGCTCATCAGCGGTAGCAGCTAGTAAACCTTTGGCCCTGTCTTGCACCTGCAGGAAGGGACTTCATAGTGTCTGGCAGGGGCGTTTTCCTTCTTTAACTGGAGATGCCAGGGACTGGACTAAACAGAGTTCCATTCATTCACTTTAGGGTTGCCATCCACCAGGTGGGGGCTGGAGATCTCCTGAAATTACAACTGATCTCCAAACTACATAGAACGCTTATTTATTTATAACATTTATTCCACTTCTCTAGGAGAAAATGGTTGCTTGGAAGATGGTTGGTATGGCATTGTACCCTACTGAGGTCCCTCCCCTCCCTAAATCCCACCATCCCAGGCCCCACCCTAAAATCTCCAGGTATTTCTGAACTCGACAACCCTTATTCCAGTGGCTTTAGAAGGGTGTAACTCCGCTTTGGACTGCACCGCAAGGAAGCTTTTACATACAAAGTATGTGCTGTTACTTAGCTAAGGAAAAGGCCCTCTGTTTTTGCAGCACTGTCCCATGCAAGAAGAAGAAGAGCTGGTTTTTATATGCCGACTTTCTCTGCCACTTAAGGAAGACTCAAACTGGCTTACAATCGCTTTCCCTTCCCCTCCCCACAACTGACACCCTGTGAGGCAGGTGGGGCTGAGAGAGTGTGACTAGCCCAAGGTCACCCAGCCGGCTTCATGTGTAGGAGGGAGAAACCAACCCAGTTCACCAGATAAGCATCGGCCGCTCATGTGGAGGAGTGGGGAATCTAACCCAGTTCTCCAGATCAGAGTCCACCACTCCAAACCACCGCTTTTAACCACTTCACCATGCTGGCAAGAGATAAAGGGATGACCTTACCGAAGACATTGTTTGGTTTCCAGTATAAAACCATCCTCCCTCACCCTCAAAGGAAGAATAACAAGTTAGCTTTCCTCATTCGAGTTAATCGGAGGTTAATCTGCTCGAGTTAATCTCTAATTAAAAGGTTAGTTCGAGTTAACCTCATTAAAACGGGTGAAAGGCATAAACGCTACTGGGAATAAATAGTATTCTGCAAATTGAAAAGCACTCTGTTGAAAGAGAGCCCATCAGGGCTTATGTGGCATTCATTCCTTCAGAAACGCACCCTAAAGATAGGCGAAGAACTTGATGGGAGTGTGTGAGGAGGCTCAGGGGCAGAGCGTCTGCTTTTTAGGCGGAAGATCCCAGGTTCAAACCCCAACATCTCTAGTCAAAAGGATCTGGTAGTAGGTGATGTGAATGATGTCTACCTGAGACCTCGGAAAGCTGTTGTCAGTCTGAGTAGACAATGCTGATCTTGACAGACCAAAGGTCTGACTCAGTGCAAGGTCTGTTCATGTATGGTCAAAACCATGAAAACTCTTGGGAATGCAACCAGCTCCTTTAAACAGGATCTTGATAGTAAGATGCAACCAAACCCTGAGAAAGGAGGCTGAAGTTGGTTCCCAGTTCATTCCCTATTCCCAGTTCCTTATTCGCATGGAACTGGGAATAGGGAACGAACCGGGAACCAGCTTCAGCCTCCTCCCCGAGAAGTGAGTTAGGATGACTCATAAACCCTTTTCACACAACAATTTGGATTGTGGGGAAAGCTGCATCTTCTTGTCCTAAACAAGGTCATTGCAAGAGGTGTGTGGGTGGTATACACATAGTGTTCCGTCTCCCTGCTTTTTCAGGGTGCCCAGTTATGCAAAGGGAGGCCTGTGTGCAGGTGCCCCCAACGTGGTGCCCAAAGACGCTACGGGCACCCACCAACAATTTTTAGAAAGTGGGTGGGGGCAGCTTCTGATTGACCACTGAAGATCCAATTGGCTGTGAGGATTAAAATAGCATTGTTTCAGCAGCAGCAGCCACCATAGTGTCTGTTTTATGTTCTCTCTCTCTTCTTTCCCAGTGCATTTTTATATTATACCTCTTCTCCCCTGCATTGGGGCTTCCTCTGTGTGTTTGGCGCCACTTCCTGAAGCAGCTATTTTGTGGTTACGACCACCACTCTGTGTCAGAATCCAAAAGGCTGGGTACCCCTGCCTGTGCGTATGCACATTGTGCATAGATTACAATGAACATGCATAAAGTCAGAGTGATGCTTGCTGCTACATTCCCTACCCTACTCCAGATCATTTATTACCCTTAGGGTTGCCTGGTCCCTCTTCACCACTGGCGAGAGGTTTTGGGGGTGGAACCTGAGGAGGGTGGGGTTTGGGGAAGGACTTCAGTGCCATAGAGTCCAATTGCCTAAGTGGCCATTTTCTCCAGGGGAACTGATCTCTATCGGCAGGAGATCAGTTGTAATAGCAGGAGATCTCCAGTTAGTACCTGGAGGTTGGCAATCCTAATTATCCTGGGACTGGTGTGTGCCCCAAGCTGCCCAGACTGGGGGAGGGCCATTGAGCCAGCTGGCCTAGGGTGTGAAAACCCCTTGGGCCAGCCCTAATGACAAATTCATTGCTGGACGGTCATAGCTGTAAGGGTCACAGTGTTATGCACTGCTGCAAAGCAGTGGCTGAACTGCACTGATAATACAGCCAAACTTTCTTGCGACCCCTACAGCTCTGCTTTAGGCAGCAGAGAGGAGCTACAGACATTAACAGGCCCTGATCTAAATCAGGTCCCCGTGCACTCAGGGAGTTCCTGGCATAGAAGAAGGGTTGCCAACTTCCAGGTGCAGGCTGGAGATCCCCCAGAATAACAACTGATCTCTGGGCTACATAGGTTGCTTATTTATTATTTATTTACAACATTTATTCCACTTCTGGAGAAAATGGCTGCTTTGGAAGGTGGACTGTAGGGCATTATACCCTACGGAGGTCCCTCCTCCCAGGCTCCACCCTCAAATATCCAGGTATTTCTGAATCTGTAGAGGGCAACACTACGTGGAAGTCCAGGCACACATCTGTCAAAAGTTCATTGTCCACCTTGTGGGTTTAGTAATGTTTGAATTGGCCTTGGCATTATACTGAATGGATTTCAGCTAGGGTTGCCACAAGCAGGAGGTTTTTGGGGTGAAGCCTGAAGAGGGCAGGGTTTGGTGAGGGTAGGGACTTCAAAGCCATAGACTCCAATTGCCAAGGCGGCCATTTTCTCCAGGTGAACTGACCTCTATGGGCTGGAGATCAGTTGTAATAGCAGGAGATCTCCAGATAGTACCTGGGGGTTGGCAACCCTCATTTCAGCAAAGGAAGAGGAACTAAGGGAGGGTGCCAAAGGCTGGACTGAAAAAGGGTGGTGGGAGGAGGAAATGAGACAGTTGGCATTATGCAGGTGTTTTGGAAGGCAGTACCAGGTCTAAAGGGCAGCAAGGGAGAAGTGGCAGAGTTGTTGGAAGAAGAGACCTTCAGAAGGTGTGGAGAGCCAGTGTGGTGTAGTGGTTAACAGCGGTGGTTTGGAGTGGTGGACTCTAATCTGGAGAACCAGGTTTGATTCCCCATTCCTCCACATGAGCGGTGGAGGCTAATCTGGTGAACTGGGCTGGTTTCCCCACTCCTCCACATGAAGCCAACTGAGTGACCTTGGGCTAGTCTCAGCTCTCTTAGAGCTCTCTCAGCCTCACCTACCTCACAGGGTGTCTGTTGTGGGGAGGGGAAGGGAAGCTGATTGTAAGCCAGTTTGATTCCCCCTTAAGTGGTAGAGAAAGTCGGCATATAAAAACCAACTCTTCTTCTGGAGTCAGTGGCATGAAGCTCATGGGCAATGATGTTACAGGGTACAATAGACATTCAACCTGCTTCCATGTTGCATTTGTATAGCCAAAATATTGTTCCTGGAGGAGATTTGGCACGGCCGTGATTCTTTGGAGATACAAGTGGCTGCGTCAACAAGCTCCGCTGCCGGTCCCGCACCAAATCACAGCCTTTGCCACTGGAGAATAAATTAACATTTCCCAATGGCTCAACAGAGGTAGGATTTGTTTGAAGATTACATTGATTAAATCATCAAGCATTATAATCCCCCCCTAACAAGGCTGCAAGAGGGATATGAAAATACAGATATCAGCTGCTAAGCCCCAGCAGAGGGATGACAAAATCGTCTCCCCAAGGCACCGGCTGTTGCTCAAATCACTGTATGCCACACATGCATCTTGTGTTACCTTCACAAATGAAAATAGGCACACTTGTCTGCTTATAAGACCCCTACTCACACAAAGGATTGTTGTCCACATATCCCACTCAGACACACAAGTATACCAAGGTTGAGAGAGAATTTCCAAAGCCTTCTGATTCGTTTCATGTCTTTCCATTTTGATGTTGTTTCTCCTTTGTGAGAAAACAAACTCTCTTTCCTGATGCTGACCGACCCCCATGAAATCAATGCATTTTTCAACCCTGTTTTTGCACCATCTGCTGCTCTTATTTGCCCTCGGGATTTCTGCATTTAATGGTTTTCTTTTCATACAACCAGCTTTAAAAAAAATATTTTATATACTCTTGTTTATTTCAAACTGGACGTTGTCAGCTGCATCAGAAATACTTCTATGGAAAGCAAAGAATAGAAATATTTGAAATATTTTTCACATACCATATTTCCCCCCACTGTTCTTCCAAAGATCTCAAGGCAGCATACATGATCCCTCCCTCCTCTAAGCTGTTCTCACTAGGGTTGCCAATCTCCAGGTACTGTCGAACACAAGAAATCACCTGCGCTGTACAGTATAGTAGCTAAATAAGAACCAGCACACAGCTCTGTATGCAAAAAGTATCAAACGGTGTATTACAATACAGTGAAGACAATGGTGAAGTGCAAACAGAAAGCATATACACAAAAATATATACAAAGGTGTGACAAGATTTTTAAACTCTCCAAAACGAGTCACAACAGACTTCTCTTAGGAGATGCAAGATCCAATAGTTCTCAATAGTGTCCCAATAGACACAAAGAGCGTCTTGACGCTTGTATATTTAACAAGAAGGGGGACGGCCCTAGGCCTTAATAATGGATCGGGTAAAATGGCTAGGTATCTAGATAACCTAGAGATATCTTCTCATCGCCGCGCTTTTCTATTAGCTAGGGTTAACGCATTCCCATCTAGGATGCTCTTAGGCTGATACCTTCAGATCCCTAGACACGAACGCCTATGCACGTGCGGTTTAAATTTGTTGGATACAATTGTCCACATCCTTTTAGATTGCCCCTTCTATGTGACTTTGCGGGATAAACTGCTATTTACTTTGCTCCAGTACAAGAGTTACAGGAGTAATGAAGTGAAATGCAAATTTCTTTTGAGTGATCATGATCCTAAAATTACGGCTACCGTGGCTGAATTTCTTTCAGGAGGTCTTAAAGAACAAGAAAAGTTTTATTAACCTGACTTGTAACTTATATGTATTGCCCTTTGGAGGTATATTGTTGTTGTGTTTTATCTCTGTCTTTTGGTATGCCAATAAAGGTTAATGAAATGAAATGAACAAGAAGGGGGAACAAGCCCCAGTTCCACGGAAGAATGGAAATGGTAGATGGGAAACGTCTTCCGGAATTCTGAACATTTTCCACAAATTATTGCTTTTTCAGCCTGCAAATGGTGTCTTTGCATGGCTCAAGGCACTAAGGGAGGCTGCAGCTGTTCCAACTCTATTCCTCCAGGTACTAGCTGGAGATCTGCTGTTACAACTGATTTCCAGCCGACAGAGATCAGTTCACCTGGAGAAAATGGCCGCTTTGGCAACTGGACTCTATGGCATTAAAGTCCTCCCCCTCCCCAAACTCTGCCCTCCTCAGGCTCCAAAACCTCCCACCAGTGGTGAAGAGGGACCTGGCAACCCTAGTTCTCACAATAACTCTGGAAGGAGGCTGGATTGAGAGAAGAAGAGGAGGAGTTGGCTTTTATACCCCAATTTTCTCTACCTTTTTAAGGAGTCTCAAACCGGCTTACAATTGTTTTCCCTTCCCCTCCCCAAAACAGACAACTTGTGAGGTAGGTGAGGCTGAGAGAGTTCGGAGAGAACTGTGATTAACCCAAGGTCACCCAGCAGGCTTCATGTGGAGGAGTGGAGAAACCAACCCGGTTCACCAGATTAGAGTCCACCGCTCCTGTGGAGGAGTGGGGAATCAAACCTGGTTCTCCAGATTAGAGTCCGCCACTCCTAACCACTACACGATGCTGGCGGAACATAAGCCTGGTCTAAGTTCATCCAAGCCTGTCCTAAAACCATGGCAGAAAGGAGATTTGAAGTGACCCTTCAACTGCACAACAGTGATAAAAAAATGAAGTGCCTCTGTTTATGCATGCACATTCACACACATGCATTAAAGACAATATATATTTTTAGTCAGAGCTAACTTGGTACTTCTTATTAATACAATACAACTAGCACTGTCACCTTCCAGGATCTATTATGCAAGACCTCAGCAAGGTATTAACGATAGGACGTTTTGGAGGACATTGATTCATAGGGTTGCCATGAGTTGAAAGCGACTTGACGGCACTTAACACACAGTGCTGTGTAGTGTTGTGAAGTCGTAGCCAATTCAGGGTGACCCTGTAGGGTTTTTGAAGTCAGAGGTGTTCAGAGGTAGTTTGCCAGTGCCTTGGACCCTGGAATTCCTTGGTGGTCTACCATCCAAATGCTACTCCTGTACAAAGACCCTGCTTAGCTTCTGAAATGTGACAAGATCATATTAGCTGGGGCTAATATGGAGGTTGCCAACCTCCAGGAATAGCTGGAGATCTCCTACTATTACAACTGATCTCCAGCTGATAGAGATCCATTCCCCTGGAGAAAATGGCCGCTTTGCCAATTGGACTCTATGGCACTGAAGTCCCTCCCCTCCCCAAACCTCGCCCTCCTCCAGCTCCACCCCAAAAACCTCCCGCCGGTGGCGAAGAGGGACCTGGCAACCCTACCATCCAGGTCAGGAATATTCACCATATTATTACTACAGGCATACTTTATTGCGCTTTGCAGATATTTCAGGGTTTTTTTACCGTCAGCAGCCATCAACATTGAGGCAAAATGCTCCATCAGCAAAAAGATTATGACTCACTGAAGGCTCAGATGATGGTTAGCATCTTTTTAGCAATAAAGTATTTTTAATTAAGGTATGTACATTGTTTTTCAGACGTAATGCTATTGCACACTTAATAGACTACAGTATAGGGCAAATATAACTTTTATATGCACTGGGAAACAAAAAAAATTCACGTGACTCAATTTATTGCAATGTTTTATTGTGGTGGTCTGGAACCAAACTCGCAATATCTCTGAGGTTTGCCTGCACTTATATTATTCAGGAAGTAGGTAGAGACTCTCTTGCTCTGAGGAAGCAGCCACTGAGGGGCTGAGTCTAAGCCTTTTAAAACAAGCAAGGCCATGGACGTAGTGCTGGGAAATGAAGGAAAATTTCTTTTGGTGCGGGGAATGTTATGAAAGGGGAGGGGGCGCTGTTGTAGGAAGGATTTTAAAACAGAACTAGGCAGGTGGTAGTGTAGTTTTGCCAGTTTTAAGATAATGTTGCCTTTGCTGCTTTTCTAGAGTAAAAAAAAGGTAAAGGTCCCCTGTGCAAGCACCGGGTCATTCCTGACCCATGGGGTGACGTCACATCCCGAGGTTTACTAGGCAGACTTTGTTTACAGGGCGGTTTGCCAGTGCCTTCCCCAGCCATCTTCCCTTTACCCCCAGTGAGCTGGGTACTCATTTTACCGACCTCAGAAGGATGGAAGGCTGAGTTGACCTTTGGCTGGCTACCTGAAACCAACTTCCGTTGGGATCGAACTCAGGTCGTGAGCAGAGCTTGGATTGCAGTACTGCAGCTTACCACTCTGCGCCACGGGGCTCTTATTTCTAGAGCAGTTCCAAAATATCCTCGGAGCTAAGTTATGCTTTTTGGTACGTCTTTATTTTTGCCCTATCCCCAAGCAGCTCAGAGCGGCGCATGCTTTTGCGAGCATCTATGTGTCCTATATGCTAAGTACTGCTCTTTTCTGATGAGTTAAATCTGCTGTTAGCCTTCTACTAGAAAAAGTGTGTGTAGCTGCTGACCTGCGGTGAAGGATTACAGGGGGTGGACGTTTTGTGCCTCTTATGCTCTGAGCACATAAAATCTGTTCTAGTGACCTTAGACCTAAATCAGAGAGGAAGTTTTGTTCTCTCCATTCCTGTAGAGACAATGCTAAAAAGCTGAGGCTACAGCGTGTGTGGGGAACAGCTGAGGCCAGGAGGAGAGGGTGGTTAGCATTTTAAAATACTTGCTTTATACATTTGTATGTAACAAGCTCCACCCAGGGAAGCACAGTAAATGAGACTATCATGAAGCTGTGCTGCTGGGCTTTCAGGCTTCTTTTAAATCAAGCAAGACCGCCAGCTATCTTCCACCCACAAACCTACCTGGCAATTATAGGGGAAAACTGACACTGGGCATTAAGACGATCACAATGGTTTCTTTGCAGCTAGCATTACAGATGAACATCAGGTTGAGCTCAGGCTTAGCTGTCAAACCTTGCTCTCCCCTCCAAGATCAGGTGGGTTATACACTCGGAAAGCTTTAAGCAGTACTAGGGTCGCCAACCTCCAGCTACTAGCTGGAGATCTCCTGCTATTACAACGGATCTCCATCCAATAGAGATCAGTTCACCTGGAGAAAATGGCCGCTTTGGCAATTGGACTCTATGGCATTGAAGTTCCTCCCATCCATAAACTCTGCCCTCCTCAGGCTCCGCCCCAAAAAACTGCCACTGGTTGTGAAGAGGGACCTGGCAACCCTAAGCAGTACACATCTATTTTTATTGCCTTCTTCCATGTTACCAAAAAAACAAAAAAACAAAAAAAACAAAAGATAACTTTTTAAAACAGGTGCAAAACTACTCTGGGGATTGTTGTTGTGTTGGTAACATTACGGGCACTTGCCTATAGGAGGTCATCGTGAGTGGCTTTGCCCCCGCTAATACTGACCATGCTGGGAGCTTGTAGATCTGTTTGCCTTCATCTTGCAGAACAGAGGTTAAGCACAGTGAAAGCTTTCAAGCTGGCCCTGCTGAGCTCAAAACGTTGTATCTGTGTCACCCCTTACAGAGCAGATCACTGCTGCTCTGGTTGTAGAGGCTGCTGGAGAAGCCAGATCAGCAAAGTGCCACATGCTGACATTTCCCCCTTTCAGCTCTGCACCTGCCTAGTGTTACCCACAAGGACTCCGGAAATCATTACAACGACTAATATAATTGCATGCCAATCCTCCCTGCCCTCTGGATGATATTGCAGAGGAGGAATAACCCATTTGCAATTCATGGAGTGGAAGGGGGATGACGCCTGGAATGGGATGGCCTACTGGATTTCTGGCACACGCACCTCAGCCCTCTGCATTTCGATTAGCTATGCTCAACACAGGTGGCAAACCTACATTACATGAAATGTCTTCAATTGTGTCAAACTTCTGCCTGCAGTGGTCCCCTGACAAGCCTGAAGTTCTAAAGACAGCCTTGTAGCTAGCTCTCTCCAAAGCCAACCTGCTCATAGGTATCCAAGGATGTTTCTGAACAGAGTCAACATCTCTCCCCCTCTCTCCTTCCTGTTAACTAACTCAGCCACATGAAATTACATCAAGCCATCCAGATTTTTTTAAAAAACATAAAAAACCTAACCTTTCCCATGTCCCAGCTTGCCAAGAACAAGTCTGACCATTTTTCTTTTACATCTCAAATGACTTTTAATACGTCTTACATATTTTTCATGGAGGGGGGGGGGCTCTGTTATGAATCAAGGAGTGTAAGTTGATTGGGGAGGGATGTTAAATGCACCTCTTAGAGAGGGACAACCAATTTCTATACTAGTTGATTTTCTGCTGTTGCAAAGCTTTCTGACTCTCCTAGTCAAGGTTGAGAAATCAGCACTGAATCTGCAAGGACCAAAGTGGTTAGAATGTCAAAGATGTCAAAGAGACGCAGTGCTCAGATCTGATATACACTACAGGACCTCGGCGGAGAGTCCATATTGCTCTGCCTAGCCTACCTCGTAAGGAGAAGAGACGTGAACTGTCCCAAGCTCCTGGGAGGAAGGGCAGAATAAAAAATGTGTGTGTGTTAACGCCCGACTTGGACCGAGTTCCAGTCATTCTGTCAGATGCCTCTTTAGCACCCTTGAGACCCAAGCTAGCCCTGATGTAGTATGAAGAAGTTCCCTCTAAGCCAGGAATGGCCAACCTTCTCACTCCCACTGTGTTCTCAAGACCATTCTTCTTCAAATGTAGGTTCTCTATACCGTTCTTCTTCCAATATTCTCTCTGCATAGCATTGCACTGTTAGAAGAGGAGTTAGTTTTCCCTTCCCCTCCCCATAACAGATTCCCTGTGAGGTTGGTGGGACTGAGAGAGCTCTATCAGAGCTGTAACTAGCCCAAGGTCACTCAGCTGGCTTTGAGTGGGGAAACAAACCTAGTTCAGCAGATTAGCTTCCACTGCTCATGTGGAGGAGCAGGGAATCAAACCCGGTTCTCCAGATCTGAGTCCACCGCTCCAAACCACTGCTCTTAACCACTACACCATGCTGGCTCCCAGCAAAAGGAGCCAAAGAGGGGATTATAGGGACAGCACAGGCTCCTAATGCCTATGGAAGGTCTGGTTTAACCATACAAGAATAATCACATTAGAGCAGGGTAGATTCTAAGCTTCTCTCCAACACAAACAGCACATTTTCTAAACCCAGCTGGCTTCGTGTGTAGGAGTGGGGAAACAAATCCAGTTCACCAGATTAGCCTCCGCCGCTCATGTGGAGGAGTGGGGAATCAACCCCAGCCCCGGTTCTCCAGATCAGACTATACTGCTCCAAACCACCGCTCTTAACCACTACACCACGCTGGCTCCCTTTGGACTGGAAGCAGGCACCTGAAGTTTCTGATAAGGGTGGGTACGTGTGTTTACAAATGAGAATCCCCCCGAAGGGGTGGTTTGGGAGTGGGAGCTGCTGGGTCTTGACCCTAAATATAGCTCATAGCAGAGTTGTGCTATTATGGCCGGTTTCACAAGTGGAATGTCTGGTTCTGCACGGGTTGATAGTGCAACATAGTGTGCAGCACATCTCCAACTTGACTTTCAAAAGCTCCACTTCTGCACAAAACAAAACGGGGAAAGCATCAGCCGCCCCGTGCTGCTTGAGTGCTTCAGGCGAGCCGCTGGCATAGCAACAGGAAACAGACAAGCCCCTATTAAAGAGGCCGATGAGTGAAAAGTTACAATTTGGCTGGAATGCATTTGCTTGCTTTTAACTTGAATCAACATGAGATTTTGTTTACAGTATAACTGGAACCATGTCACTGTGAAATTGGAAACACAATGTCGCCCAGACACCATCCCACCGCAGCCGGGATAAAAACACACATATGCTCGAGAGAGATTAACACATTCGTGAGACTCATCTGAATTGGGGGTGGGGAATGGTGCTCTTTCTGCTTGAAAATCCCCCCTAGGTTAGAGGGCCTCTGACTCATAAACACATTGCTATGGTCATAACCTTATGCCCTGGCCTGGACTAGTTAGGGTAGGCGCTGCAGATGCCAAACGCTTGGGAGATTTGGGGCTGTAGCTCGAGCCTGTAGCTTGTGCCAGGGATACAAAGGCTAAACTGGCAGAACTGCTAAAGCAGCAGCTGGCTTAGAATCTCTCCAAAGAGTTCAGGGAAGTCAGTCCCCCCCCCCCCCAACAAGAAAGCAGTGGTTCCTATTCTGGAGGCCCATCTGGCAGGTAACTCCTGAAGCAATTGCTCTCATGTTCTCGCTAGAATGGCACCCAAGAGCAAAGCTATATATTGGAGTAGATGGAAGCATAGTGCATCAGTGTTGCTAGTTTACATGAACCATCTTGGGGATCTTTCTGGATTGAAAAGCAGAGTAGAAAGAAGACAACGGTGAGCTGGTTTTTATGGTTCTATGAAAAAAACGCACATGAAAAAAGCCCACATGAAAATTGCCCACAGAAAAAACCCCACGGTCATAAATGCACACAAGAAAAAAGCCCACATGGAAAAAAGCCCACACAGAAAGAAGCCCACATGGAAAAATACTCATGGATACAACATAAAAGTCTCTTGATCGGGCTGACCCCCCCCCCCGCGCCTCCACGGAAGACAGGTCTATTAATTGGCAGCTATGGGCCTCAGTGGTTGCAATAGGTACACCTGGCCTCCAAGGGGGGGGGGAGTCCCCCTCCAGAGGCCAGGTCTACCCATTGGCTTTCTTGGCGGTAGACCTGGCCTCTGGAGGCCCATAGAAGCCAATGGGTAAACCTCGTCTCTGGAGGGGGGCGGTCCACTCCCCCTTGGAGGCCAGGTCTATCCATTGGCTTCTATGGGCCCCTGGGTAGACCTGGCCTCCCAATAGGACTCCGCCAGAGGCCAGGTCTACCAAGAGGCTTTTATGGCGGTAAGACCAGTCCTCCAGATGAGGACAACCAGGGGCAGGGGGATGGCAGAGAGGTGTGCCAGAGGCCTACTTCAGCATTTGCCTCAAGTCTGAGTTGCACAGGCACACTACTGACTTGCACAATTATCATACAACTATTGTATTGCTGTTTCTTTTAAATGTACATTATGAGTTTTATTTTTTATTTTTTGTAGTGCAAACAGTGGAGTTTTCAAGAAGCCAGAAGAACAATAAAGTTATGATTTACTTGGGGTTTGAATATCTCGCTTTTCGCACCATCAATGGAGTGGTGACTTGGAGATGCAGACAGGATCGTTCTATAAAGTGCCATTCAATTATAAAAACAAAAGATGGCAACATAGTTCAAGAACCAACAGAGCATTGTCATGATTCCTGTCCTCAAAAAGCAGCAGCAAACATTGCCAGAAGCAAAAACGAGGCAAGACATGGGAGCAGTAAGTGCTACTCCTCGCAATGTGATGGGAAATGTGTTGTCAGCGTTAAATAATATGGTTGTAATTTTAAAAAAACAAAATAAATAAATAATATTAAGTATTCAAATGTATTTTTCTGTGTGGGCTTTTCCCCATGTGGGCTTCTTTCTTGTGTGCATTTATGACTGTGGGTTATTTTCTGTGAGCAATATTCATGTGGGCATTTTTCATGTGCATTTTTTTCTGGTTACTGGTTTTTATAGCCCTATTTTCTCTACCTTTTAAGGAGTGTCAAACTGGCTTACAATCGCCTTCCCTTCCTCTCCCCACAACAGACACCTTGTGAGGTAGGTGGGGCTGAGAGAGTTCGGAGAGAAGTGTGACTAGCCCAACATCACCCATTAGGCTTCATGTGGAGGAGTGGGGAATCAAACCCAGATCTCCAGATTAGAGTCCACCGCTCTTAACCGCTACACCCCGCTGGCATGCATTCCCACCAGTTTGCCTGGAGATGACCGCATTCTCTAGGAAGATGGTGCTCCCATCAGGTTTACAGTGCATGGTATGCACAGCATCCATAAGAACTTAAAGACCCCTGCTGGATCAGGCCAACATCCTCTTTCCAAAGTAAAGCAGTCACCTGCTTCTGGGAAGCCGACAAGCAGAGTATGTAGACATGTTTATTTCCATCTGTGAGCATGGCAGTTTCATTTAGCTATCCTGACTGCTAATGGGTCCATCCTCCATGGATCTCTTTAAATCCTATCTCTCCCCTTGCTACATCTCATCCCTCCTTATAGCTATTTAAAGTAGCAGCTATTACTACTACACCTTGTAGCAGTATATTGCACAAGTCAAGACTATTCTATTATTTTAGGTGCACTGCTGTGTTTGCAAACCTATGTGCACAGATAGAACAGGCCCCAATTGGGGGGGGGGGGAGAGAGAGAGGGGAGACACCCGATCATGGGAGAAGACATTCACCTGTTCATCCAAGAAATGATGATAGTATTAATATTGGCTCCATAGCAAAAAGGAAGGGTCCCTTTGGTTCCCCAAAAAAGCTATGCTGGGGATCATGGCACCTGGCTAAGTGAAGAAGAATCAGGTAAAATTCAGGTGAAAAAGATCATGAGAGAGAGGGCACCTTGGCCATCTTCTGGGCATGAAGTATGGGTCACTGGGGGTGTGGGGGGGGGGAGGTAGTCTGGAATTTCCTGCATTATGCAGGGGGTTAGACTAGATGACCATAGTGGTCCCTTCCAACTCTATGAATCTATGGCTGGATCCAACCCACAGTGGTCTCTGTGAGCCGGAAAGGACAGCCCACTGGTACCGTTCCCCCCCCCCAGTCCACATTTAATTCCAGACATGCAAAATTCCCTTTGCTCCGTATAAGCTCTTTTAACGGCTGGATGATTAAATTAGCTTTTCCGTCCTTGTGGCGAGGAGGGGATTGTGAATAGATTGTGCCAGGGTTGGGATAGTTCCATGTCAATTTTGCAAGCTTGTTTGGCACTCCGCAGTGATAAACTACAAAGGATTATCCTTTTTGAAGGGAGAAAACATATACAACTCATACACAAACTAGCTGATTTAGGCACTCAGAGGATGCATGGGTTCCTGAGCAAGGACTATAGCGAATCATGGATTCACACAACACTCAAACCAAATATCAAGAGGCTGATAAGCTGTTATTCAGTGGTTTTACACCCCAGAGCAGCAGCGGCTACAATAGGTTTCAGCCACAACTCTTATGCTGATTTTGTAGCACCAACTTTTGATTTTCTCAACCTCTTAACCTCATGTGGCCTTAACACAGCCATTATCTTCAAGTCCAGGGGACAGCGGGTCCCCTATTTTCTACACAGGCTCCCCAGCCCTTTGTGTCCAGCATAAAGCCCTTGTATTTACCTTTAAAGCTGTCAATAACCTCCTCCATCTTTTCTCAGTCCTTACTCCCCTTCATGCCCAAGACCTTCAGTTCTCAAAACTCTGCCATCCTGAACTTTCCTGCACTCTTAAGTAGCATAAGAGTTCACGGGCTCTTCTAAGAGGGTCCCAGGCTGCAAAGGTTTCCAAATGAGGAAAAAGCAACAGAATTAAAAAGCAGACCACTAAGATTACTCTGGAGGAAATAGTCACCTTGAAAAGCACCTTTGAAAGAGGTTTTAAAAAGTGTTATACATGTATGGCAAAGCCTTACCAATTCTGGGGGCCATAAACTCTATCTGAACTATGTGGCTGGCAAGATTCAAAAAGATACTGACCCCCCTTTTGTGCATACTTTCAGCTTGGTGGCTCGAGCAGCACAGAATCCCTGTGCTATGCAATCTTGGATATCTTCAGCTGAATTCAAGTAGAATTGGTTTTTATATGCTGACTTTACCACTTAAGGAAGAATTAAGCTGGCTTACAATCACCTTCCTTTCCCCCTCCCCACAACAGACACCGTGTGAGGTAGGTGGGGCTAAGAGAGCTGTGACTAGCCCAAGGTCACCCAGCTGGCTTCATGTGTAGGAGTGGGGAAACAAATCCAGTCCACCAGATTAGCCTCATGTGGAGGAGAGGGGAATCAAACCCGGTTCTCCAGACCAGACTCCACCGCTCCAAACCACCACTTTAAACCACTACACCATGTTGGCTCTCTAAGGCAAGTGTGCAAAGGCCTAAAAGTCAGAACAGCGTACATCTCATGTTTCTGCAGGAGTGTTGAAGACCAGCAACTTCTGGATCGGCTGCAGAACTCTGGAACATACAGAACTGCCGCCTGTTCTAGTACTGTGAGAACTCTTGTGCATCTGGAAATACCTCTAGCAGCCATTTGATAAATACTCATTATTTTTTTAAAAAAAATCCAACCCACTGTGTATCTCCATTGTAATTTTTAGCAAAGTCAATGTGAAAGGATAAGGATCACAGACATGGTAGTGTGGCTTCCCTCCAGGGGCAGGGGGAGGATGTGCTTTCCTTTGCATGGAATTTTGGCATGCAGGAAGCCCTGTGGGAGAGCAACTGCTCTGCATGAAAAAAGCCCCCAAGGTCAATCTCTAACAGATCTCATTTAGGCAATGTTGGGAAAGACACCTCTCCCGTTGAGACGCTGGAGTCAATAGACAGGGTTGAGCGAGATGGACCTTAGGTCTGGCTCAGTGTAAGACAACATACTCAGTGTATATGTTCACGACAGAATTCACAAGCAAACCCAACACCCAGACTTGATCTCAACAGGGACTGGGAATGGTTAGCTCACTATAGGAAGTGACTGTCCCTGTCAAAAAGGAAGGAAATGGTGTTAGGGAAGCATCCCAGATGTCTCATCTTGGTTAAGGGAAAAGGAGCTTTCGAAATCCTCTCGCTTCGATCCCCAATCATGGCACAGCATGCTCATGCTAAAGCAGTTACAGCTGAGCATCAAACTCCCTGCTAAATACTGCACCAACAGCGGAATAACGCAACCTACATAAATTTTGCAAATTCCCCCTACTTTGCATAAATTAGTTTCTTAGATGGGAGAGGGGCAAAGTTAAACAAGGCACTGAAGCCCCACATATAGTGGTATTACACCCATAAGGGCGAGAAACTTGCTTTTTAATACACATATATATAAGGACAGCTGATGACGACTCAGGAAGCTCAGTTCTGTAGCCAGTATCTCACTCAGTGCACATTGCCTTAAGGACCAGAAACGTAAAAAGAAAAGTCACAGAAGCCTTGGTGTTCCAAGCGGTTGGATCTGGGAGCAGCCAGCCCCTTCAATGCTTGAGAAGAAGAGTTGGTTTTTATATGCTGACTTCCTCTACAACTTAAGGAAAAATCAAACTGGCTTGCAATCACCTTCCCTTCCCCCCATCAGACACCTTGTGAGGTAGGTGGCGCTGAGAGAGCTCTAAAAGAGCTGTGACTAGCCCAAGGTCACCCAGCTGGCTTCATGTGTGCAGGAGTGGGGAAACAAATCCAGTTCATCAGATTAGCATCCACCACTCACATTGAGGACTGGGGAATCAAACCTGGTTCTCCAGATCAGAGTCCACTGCTCCAAACCATTACACCACGCTGGCTCTCTCATGAACACATGAAGCATCTTATTCTGAACCAGACCTGTGGTCCTTCAAAGTCAAGAGCGATCAGTTTGACTGGCAGCAATTCACCAGGATCTCAGGCAGAAGATTTAACCTGGTACCTCCATGCAAAACATGTGTGCTACCACTAAGTCACAGCACCCCCCACCCCCACCCATTTATACAATGTCATCATGGATATGCTGAACATACAAGCAGGGAGGCTGATCAACACACTCTTCCTGTCACAGTGCTCAGAGTATTGCTAACGCTGCAACAACTCCCTGATCAAAATCGGAATAAAGCAGGGAATGTAAAGATGTTCCTTCTGCAAATCTCTAAACTTTATTGACTTGCATCATTTCCACACACAGCATTTGACCTATCTAGGTGCAAAACTTGAGATTTTCCTTGGCACCAATTATGCCTCAAGAGTCTATGGCAGCAAGCGCTCTGAAGTTGAATTCTGCTTACTTCATGCCTCAGTCTTACAGAAACCGAGGCCAGGTTTTTCAGGCTCTGCTGACACTGCCCACGCCTTCCTAGGCCTTTATTATAAAGAAGCCACTCAATGCAAAAAATTACTCTTTCCCCAAGAAGGCAAGACAAATGCCCTTCCCAGACTATGCAGCCACTCTTAGAAAATGTTGCCCACTAAGGCTGCTCCTTTTCTTATCTCGATCTTTGAAGAAACAGAAAGGTACGAAATCCTTTCTTTTAACCGCTTTCAGATCTGCAGCAAACATTTGGTTGGGTTTCATCCAACTGTGTTTTTTCTTTGGAGATGGACAGGGATGATCTTCAGCCCACAGAATGGGCTAGTTCCCAGGTAAGCAAGGGCTCCTGCATCTCTATGCCGGCGTGGTGTAGTGGTTAAGAGCGGTGGTTTGGAGTGATGGACTCTAATTTGAAGAACTGGATTGGTTTCCCCACTCCTACACGTGAAGCCAGCTGAGTGACCTTAGGCTAGTCACGCTCTTTCAGCCCCACCTACCTCCCAGGGTGTCTGTTGTGGGGAGAGGAAGGTGATTGTAAGCCGGTTTGACTCTCCCTTAAGTGGTAGAGAAAGTGGGCATATAAAAACCAACTCTTCTTCTATTATCGAGTTCATACAGCAGCCTGTGAACCAGCAACCACAGGATCAGAGGTGAGTGTAGTAACACCCGTCGGAAGAGATCACTACAGGCATCCACGAGAACTCTTCCAGCTCTCCCAGTGGTATCACTCACACCCTCTAGCAGAGCCTGGCTCCTTCAAACAGTGACTTTTTCATTCCCTCTGCTTTCCGAAGTCAGGTACCACACAGCAGAGAAGCACAAAAAAGAGTACTATCAAACAGGTTACCTAAAGGGCAGCAAGTGCATGTTTTTATGATTCTGGGTTGCCTCCCACACAATCTTTCCCCCCATGGTTCAGCTGTGGCCAAGTAGTACTACAATTTGCTTCGTATACAGCTCCTGAGCAGACAATATAGGTAAAAGGTAAAGGTCCCCTGTGTGCAAGCACCGGGTCATTCCTGACCCATGGGGTGACATCACATCCTGACGTTTCCAAGGCAGACTTTGTTTGCGGGGTGGTTTGCCAGTGCCTTCCCCAGTCATCTTCCCCTTACCCCCAGCAAGCTGGGTACTCATTTTACCGACCTCGGAAGGATGGAAGGCTGAGTCAACCTTGCGCCGGCTACCTAAAACCAACTTCTGTTGGGATTGAACTCAGGTCGTGAGCAGAGCTTTTGACTGCAGTACTGCAGCTTAACACTCTGTGCCACGAGGCAGGTATCCAGACAATATAAGCCTCCCCATATCAAGGGTGCGTCAAGGCAGGAAGACTACCTCCAATCAGCAATTTGCTGGACTGCTGACCTAAAGTGAATGCATAAAAATAGAAGTAGTGTGTGCGGGAGGAGATATTGCGGTACAGTTTTTCCATGTCTGACACACACCAATTTGGTGGGAAAGACTTCATGGGAAGGTAGTATAAGAATCTCCCAATAAGCTACTGACAGCTGCTAGAAGAGTTGGTTTTTATATGCCGACTTTCTCTACCATTTAAGGCAGAATCAAACCAGCTTACAATCACCTTCCCTTCCCCTCCCCACAACAGACACCCTGTGAGGTAGGTGAGGCTGAGAAAGAGTGACTGGCCCAAGGTCACCCAGCAGGCTTCGTGTGTAGGAGTGGGGAAACAAATCCAGTTCACCAGATTAGCCTCTGCCACTCATGTGGAGTAGGGAATCAAACCCGGTTCTCCAGATCAGAGTCCACCGATCTAAACCACTACACCAATACCCTTGGTGTATCAACCGAGACCCTTGAGCAACCAACGTCCTAGACCTCCACTCCAAAACCGTAATGTGGCTTTGACTGCTGTCTGACTGTGAACCCAAAACTGCCAGGAAACAGAGAAGAAACTTGACACATTGCATACTCTGGTTAGTAAAAGGAAGCCAGAATGCTTCAGAAGCAAGAACTCTGGGTTCCATGAGATAACCATCTCTGTTGAAGGGCATACTTGAAAAAAAGATGCAACAGGCCCCATCCTAATGCTGTCCGCAATGGACACTTTGGCATAAGAAGACTGCCAGCCAACAGAGCAGCTTAGGAATAAAGCAAACGCCACACAGTAGATTCCAGAGATAAAAATTGTCTTGGAAGCAACTTCACTGCCACCATCAGGTCATACGAAAGTACAGCACTCTTGGAAGAGAAGCACAGCACACCCCCATCTGGCTCCATCATACCATTCGTTACACTTCTGAGTATGCTCGCATACAAAGCCAAGGCCTGACAATGGCGCGTGACATTTTGCAGAAGCCCCTCTCTCCAACAAGACCACCCCACTGGTCAAGGAAGGTGAACTGTTGTGACCACAACGTGGTGCGGTGTGCGACAGGCACCACCGTTTGTGAAGCTCTGCTTACACTACCTCCCTCCCTTAATCCAGAGTCCAGTCCTTCCTTGGATCCGCCCCCGCACCCCCACAGGTAACATCAGAACACCCCTGCTTCGGGGCTACGAAAACCAAGTTCTTCCAGCAGCTTTGGAGTAACCAAGTTGGGGGGGGGGGGGAATTGTACTCTCGGGATCTTGAAAAACTTAACCCCTTTTCCCTGAAACCCTGCAGGGGTAACGTTTCATAACGCTGGATAGCAACAGGCACTGCGGGAGGATTTGTTCGCTCTCCTTTCAGTGCCTGGCAGCTTCGCAGACTGCTGGTAAATCACCTCGAGGCCTTTTCACCACCAAGCTGGTATTGCTCAGTTTGAAGATTAGAAGATACCGTTGCGTACTCTTTGCAGAATGTCAGAATGCAAAGATTAAAAACATTGGCATACATTCTCCTTAAACAGTCTTTAGATACAAGTGGGGGGGGGGAGCAAACAAAACTAAAGCCTCAGGCCAAACTCCAGGACACTGCTTGGGCTCATGAGAGACAACTGGAATAACGTGGGCAGTGAACCAACTGCTTCCAAGGGAGTGGGGGTGGGGGGAGAGAATGAACGTCTTCTGAC
Organism: Euleptes europaea; assembly: GCF_029931775.1. NCBI lineage: Eukaryota > Metazoa > Chordata > Lepidosauria > Squamata > Sphaerodactylidae > Euleptes > Euleptes europaea. The sequence goes on from NC_079324.1 coordinate 46,779,025, forward strand.
AAAATCCCGGAAGAGCAACTGTGAGTCTCCATAAGAAAACTGATTGTCTTTAACACGCCACAGAAGCCATCAGTGCGCTGCGTCACGCAGCTGACCGCCGGCGGATTACAAACGCCCCTCGCTGTAGCTGGCCGAGATAGATCCTCATTTTTGTGCTGTCGCTGGTTTTCCTCACCCAGATCTGCAAAGGAAAGAAAAAAAAAGATCCACGAGTTCAGGAGCCTTGGCAGAACAAAAAGTTTTGGGGGGAGATTATTTAAATCGATAAAGCTCCCTACCCTTTCGATGGTTTTTCAAAAGCAGAACTATTGTACATTTCGTTACATACAATGGGCTATATTCACGGGAAGGAGTTATTGGATAGAACTCATGGAGAACATGAAACACAGGTGCACGAGAACGGCTCCATGTTACATACAATGTGGTAGGAGATGCCATCGACTTGCAGCAGACTTTATGGCGAAGCTGTAAGGTTTGCAAGGCAAGAGACAAACAGAGGTGGGCTTGCCATTGCCTGCCTCTGAATAGCAAACCTGGACTTCCTTGGTGGATTCCCATCCAAGTACTACACATAAAGCTGCCTTGTACTGAAAAAGACCCTTGGTCCATCAAAGTCAGTGTTGTCTACTTAGACCGGCAGCGGCTCTCCAGGGTCTCAGGCAGAGGTCTTACACATCACCTGCTTGCCTAGTCCCTTTAACTGGAGATGCCGGGGATTGAACCTGGGACCTTCTGCAAGCCAAGCAGATGCTCTACCACTGAGCCACAGCCCCTCCCCATAACCAGGGTTGACCCTGCTTAAGCTTCCTAGATCAGGCTCGCCCAATACAGAAGACACCACAGTTGGTAAAAAAAAATACTATTCAGTTTTTCCATTTGAACCATACAGAAATACTTAACTAAAGCTCTAATTTTCAAGTGGCCAGTTCCTGACTTAAAAGAAGCAGATGTACTTAAGAAGCAACGTGGACTCTTCTGAACTGATTTCTCCTTTGTTTCCAGTTGAAATAGAAGATAGCCCCTTCCTCACTTTTATCTGACGATTTAAACGTTTCAACTGGCAGACTCCAGAAGAATCCTATGCTAAAGCATCTTTGCTGCTATGGGACGAGATGGGACTTAATTTCAATTACGCGGTCATCTAACCACATTAACAGTCTTATTGTTAGTGTTAATAACCTTAAATCAAATTAGCAATTTCACCGCTACATTATATAATGTATCTCCTGGTACAATATAGCATACTTATACAGCCAGCGTGGTGCAGTGGTTAACAAAGGCGGACTCTAATCTGGAGAACCGTGTTTGAGTCCCCGCTCCTCCACATAAAGCCTGCTTGGTGACCTTTGGCTAGTCACATTTCTCTCCGAACACTCTCAGCCTTACTTACCTCACAAGATGCCTGTTGTGAGTGTGTGTGTGGGGGGAAGGAAGGTAATTGTAAGCTCCTTTGAGACTCCATACGGTAGAGAAAAGAGGGTATAAAAACCAACTCTTCTTCTTCTTTAAATAATCACCCACTGAACGTAACATCTCTGTGGCGGGTTTCATTAACAGAAAAGAGACACTTTGAATGATAGTCATAATTCAGACTTCATGTGGAGGAGTGGGGAATCGAACCCGGTTCTCCAGATTACAGTCCGCCGCATTTAACCACTACATTCCGCTGGTATGATGGACTGTTCCCACTTCAGACTGCAGGCAGATGACCACAACTTGTAATACTCCCTAAGTAGAAAACCAGCACAGAAAGCAAAGAGGGGAGAGTGGAACCTTTCCTCCCTTTAAAGCTAGCTTTCCTATTTGCGTGGATGTTCTTAGTGCAAAGGAACAATCAAAGTCAGAATCCACCAGCTGCAGTTTGAAGAGGTGCAGCCCACTCTGCCTTCTGGCCACCACTTCATTCGCTCTCATGTGTGAACCAGGCCAAATATGAACAGAGCCACATAATGCCATATTTTCAAATGGAAGACCAGTGCGTGGGCAATCATGCTCTCTCTCTGCTGAACCCCTCCCCCGCAGATGATTTTAACCTCCGTTAAAGGAAGCCCACCAGGTTCCCTTGCTTTCCCACACTGGTCTTCCACTTCAAACTGCAGCTTCAGCAGCTGCACCGTCTACAAACAAACCATGGAACTGTACATAACGTGTCATTCAAACCTAATGAAAGTAAAGGGTTGTGGAGATAGGGAGGGGTGGTTTCAGAAGAAGAGTTGGTTGGTGCTGTGGAACACAGGCAGGATGGTGCTGCTGCAGTTGTCTTGTTTGGGGGGTTCCTAGAGGCACCTGGTTGGCCACTGTGTGAACAGACTGCTGGACTTTTTTATATATAATTTTTTTATTGTTTTCTAATTTAATTACATATATTTCCATCATTCATTTAATATAATTATACAATACATATGATGTATATCTAATCAGTATAAATGTTCTATCTATTAGACTCCCCCTCTCCCCTCCTCTATCCATTTAATTATCTCTATTCTTCCCTTTGTATCTAACTTCTAATTCATTATAGTAATTTATTTATACATTTAATCACTTATCCCATCTAGACTTTAACATTAGTATTACTTTTACTTTAGTCAATTGAATTAGATCAAAGCATATCCTTTAACATACCCCAAGTTAAATTCATTAACACAGTATGTTGTCCATGCCTCCCATTCTCCCACAAATTTCGCATTTTCCTTTTGATTTATTAATGCAGTGAGTTTGGCCATTTCTGCTAGTTCCAACATTTTATTAATCCAGTCAGTCTTATCCGGTATCTCAGGTAGTTTCCATTTTGCTGCATAAACCAATCTTGCAGCAGTGGTGGCATATATCAAAAAAGTTCTCTGAGTTATGATAGTCTGGTATAATACTTAACATCATTTCCGGTGTTTTAGGGATATTTTGTTGTAATATCAATCGTAATTCATTATAAATCATATCCCAAAAGTTCTTGGCTTTTTCGCAGAGCCACCAAGCATGATGAAAGGAACCAATCTCATTTTGACATTTTCAACAGTTTGGTGACATTGTTTTATGCATCTTAGCTAATTTTTTAGGAGTCAAATACCACCTGTAGATCATCTTGTAAATATTTTCTCTTAACGGTTGTGAAAGTATATTTTTCATGTCTTTTGACCAAAGTCTTTCCCATCTATTTAAAGGAATATTGTATCCCAAAGTCTGTGCCCAAGTTATCATCGTAGGTTTTATTTGTTCTTGTTCTGTATATAATATCAGCAGCACCTTGTACATCTTTGAAATTAAATGTTCGTTACTTTCCAATAACATTTGTTGTAAAGTTGATTTATCTTTGTTAAAACCTACTTTTTGTAATCCACGTTCAGCAAGGAGATTGGCCTATAATTAGTTACTTTTTCCGGGTCTTTCCCAGTTTTATGAATTAAAGATATGAATGCATGAGACCACGTCTCAGGAGAGAGTCCCGTATCCAATATCGTACTGCATACCTTCAAAAGAAGGTTCTTCAAATCATCTTTAAACAACCTATAAAACAAAGCTGTAATTCCATCTGGGCCAGGTGTTTTATCTGTCTTTTGTTTAGATATTGCTTCTTCCATTTCTGTTGTTGTAATTGGGGCGTCCATAACTTTATGTTGTGCAGAGGTTAACTTGTTGATATTTACCATTTGCAAATATTTATCCTTTTTTTCTGAAATGATATCTTTTTGATACAGTCTAGTATAAAATGATACAAATTCTTTCTATATATCTATTGTAGAATAAACCGGTCCTTTGTCAGTCTGTATTTTACTGATTATCTTCTTCTGCTTGGAGTCTCTCAATTGACTGGCCAAAAGTTTACCTGGATGGTTTGCATGTTCAAAATCTCTGCTTCACATATTTCATATTTTTATTCATTTCTTCCATTACCACCAGGTTAAGTTGATATTTAACAATCTTGATTTTTGTCAAAATATCTTTCCTTTGATCTTCTGTAGATTCCAAAATAAGTTGTTGTTCTAAATTTTGTAATTCCCATAGTTTATCATTTGTTATAATTGTTTTTTCCTCCATGCAGTATTCTTCTGAATCATAAATCCTCTCAGCACAGCTTTAAAAGCATTCCAAATTATATTTAAGCTAGTTTCTCCATTCATATTGATCTCAAAAAAGTCTTTAATAAGAGTATGAACTTCTTTTTTTATATTATCCTCATGTAAAAGTTTATCATTTAATCTCCATCTGAATGCTTGTCTGTTGTTCCATTCAAAGGAAACCGGATTATGATCTGAAAAAGTTCTAGGTATAACTTGCACTTTACGTAATTGCATAAATATAGTTCTACTGGCCCATATCATATCAATACGGGACTGTGAATCATGTCTTGCAGAATAGAAGGTGTACTCTTTCGATGACGTATTCGTTGTTCTCCAAATGTCTTGTATTTTAAACAGACTGCTCGACTTGATGGGCCTTGGTCTGATCCAGCGTCGCTTTTCTTATGTTTTTGTATGCCAACTTTCTCTACCACTTAAGGAAGAATCAAACCGGCTTACCATCACCTTCCCTTCCCCTCCCCACAACAGACACCCTGTGAGGTAGGTGAGGCTGAGAGAGCTCTAAGACAGCTGTGACTAGCCCAAGGTCACCCAGGTGGCTTCATGTGTAGGAGTGGGGAAACAAACCCAGTTCAGCAGCTTAGCTTCCACTGCTCATGTGGAGGAGCGGGGAATCAAACCCAGTTCTCCAGATCTGAGTCCACCGCTCCAAACCACTGCTCTTAACCACTGCACCATGCTGGCTCCCAGCGAAAGGAGCCAAAGAGGGGATTATAGGGACAGCACAGGCTCCTAATGCCTACGGAAGGTCTGGTTTAACCATACAAGAATAATCACATTAGAGCAGGGTAGATTCTAAGCTTCTCTCTAACACAAACAGCACATTGGAGTCTACACAGTGGAACATTTTCTAACCTAAAGAACGAACGGAGAAAGAACAGGTAGGAATTAAAAATGCCAGAGGTACACGACGTTCCTCTTCTATTTCTTTTACTATCTTTCTCTGCATTTCTTTTAAAGGAACAGTCCTGCTCGTTATTCAATCCAACATGCCCACCCAACGGCACAATGTTTTCCCACCTACTGTCCAAGTTGCGAACAGCTGCACAACGCAACAAGCTCAGTGTTAAAATCCCATGCGCTGACGATCAGAACGGTTTGGTAAAAACCTCAGCTCTGGCTCTAAAGTAAGACTCTTGCCAGTCTCTGAAGCTCTACTTCATCAGGCCCCTGATGATAGTTGCTATGCAACTGGCTAGACAGAAGCCAGCCAAGGACCCTGTGTCTGGTTCAGAACCTGCACTGATCCCCAAAATGGGAAGAAAAAATCCACTTTGCTATACATAACAGGCAGTTAACAGGAAAATATATCTGCTGTGAATCCTTGTGAATAATGTATATATCCTGGGCCTGGACCCTGGCATGCATATAATGGCCCAGGATATATATATGCCGGGGTCCAGGCCCAGGATACAGGCAGCCAAAAATCCTTTGAACTGCCTGCAGGACCATTACTAAAACTGAAGAGCATCACGTACCTCGTTGGCTCCCACAGAACTGATCACACAGCTGATTTTGGTGTTCTCTTTCGATTCCAAATAAATAGCCTGGCTCTTGTGATACCTGCAAACAAAGAGGTCACACTTCTTTAAAAATGTATAAGGGCTCAGCACCACACAGCTGCAAAGATCAACTGATCTATTCTTCAGGAATGGCCCTTTCTCTCTCGCCCCTGTGCTCCACAGTGAACAAATTTTCAATATACTGCACCTATGATATTTCTCTATAACCCTGACAACCTTGCCTACAGCAGCCTTGCTTGCAGACTGCAGCTTGTATGTAATGGAGGCTCTGCTCTGCCATATAATCTCATGTTAACGCTCCAGATTCTGCAAGGTCTTTTTGCTGCCTTCAAGGAGCAACGCAAAATACAACGGCTCACGTCCTACACTGGACAATCCTGTGCGGACGCAACAGTGGCTCCTTGCCAAGCACGGCTTACGTAGAAAAACCATCCTAGGGAGTGTGGCTTTTTCACCATCCCTTATCAGTTTATGGGCGAGAGTTTGGGTTTTTTTTTGGGGGGGGGGTCATTTTTCTTTAACAACTAAGCTAAGGGTACAGAGAAAGGTGCTCTCCTTGTTTTAACAGAGACCAGAATTCATAGTCATTAAAGTATTTGTACGCCATCTTTCCTCTTGGCTCAACGTGGCTCATAGGTAATATTTAAAACATTACAGCAGGGGTGTCAAACATAAGGCCCGCAGGCCAGATCCAGCCCGAGAGCTCTTAGCCAGCCGAGACAGCCATCCACTCCCACTCTCGAACTGGGCTGGTGAGGCATGGCCCGGCCAAGTGACATTTACATCATATCCGGCCCTCGTAACAATTGAATTCGACATCCCTGCATTACGGGTTAAAAGCATAAAATAGTGAGGATCTGTCTGATTAAAAACCCAAACAAGCCAAACCACTGAAATTCAAAGAGGATCTTAACAAAAACGACTAACACGCAAGGTGCCACAAGACTCCCATGTTAGCTGACTAACGTGGCTATCCCACTGGAACTTGGATCCCAACAAATCATGCTTCAGACCAAACTGGTGGATACTGAAAGGCACAATTTAAGCACACAAGAATGTAAAAAACAAAAAGCCCCCCACCTCTGCTGGATCATACCACCTTGACCAGCCAGATGCCTACAAGAAGCTCACAGGGTATGAAGGCAACGGGGCTTCCCCAGTTGGCATCAGCATCTAGTATTCATAGGTAGAGTGTCTCCAAACCCAAAGGCTCCATTTTTCAGGCATTTCATCAAATGAAAGCCTGTTCTCCGTTGCCTTCTAAGCAACGTCAATTCTTGGGGGCAGCGAGTCCCCCAAGTTAATTGTGCGAAGGAACCCTCTTTATCCATCCTGAGCCTACCTAAATCCATTTCACCGGAGGACCCTGAATTATAGTGCTATGAGAATGTGAGGACGATTTCCTTCTGCAAACACAGAGCTGGATTTTATGACTGTTGTCCCTTCCGTTGCCGTAATAGCTTGTAACAGCTGTGCATTGAACAGCTAAAACAGCCCTCTTTTGTAAATTGGGACAAATCAGCTGAAAAGTAGACCTTGTCAACCAAATTCTGCATACAGCTTGGACTTCAGCCAACAAACCTACATTTTGCAAGAAGGAAATCAGCGAAATGCTGCTGAAGAGTCAAAGACAGGCCATTCCTAGTCTTAACCATTTAATTGTCCTTTGTGTTTCCCACCAGGAGGAAGGGGAGAGGTGGATGAAGTACTCAATCTTCAGCTCTTGGGTTTCATTCTTTTTGACACCTGATATTAAAATCTTTAAACTATATACTTAAAAATTGTCCTCCCACACTCAAGTTATTTTAAACATATTAACTACTTTACAGAGGCATTATTACTATCAATCAAAAACAAAAATTCTTACAGCAATGAAGGGGGGGAAGCAAAACGTTTATTGTGAAGAACAATATTATTGCCAGGAGCAAGGAAATGAAATGCCCAATAATCCCTGTTAAAAGCAAGCAAAGATTAACATTAACTGATGCAAAAATGGCAGGCGTCATACCAGCTGCCTGGAGACCCAGTGTGATGGAAAGCTGGATTTAAATGCAATTCCCTGCTCAGACATGGAGCTCACTAAAGTGACCCTGGATTGGCCATTCTTAAGGACCGCCTTCTCCCACATGAACCGACCCATCCACTCTGGTCATCTTCGGAGGCCTTCTTTTGGGTACCACTACCATCTGAGGCTAGACGGGCCTTCTTGGTTGTGGCACCAAAACTTTGGAACTCCCTCCTTAGGGAGTTTTATCTGTCTCCATCATAGTCTTCTGCCAGGAGATGAATACTCTCTTTTGTTTGATGCACCCCTGTAAACTCTTATTGGCCCTAATGTGTTGTGTGTTTATGTCTGTTTTTATTCCATTATTAAATGTTTTACATATACATTTTAAATGCCACCCTGGGGACCTAATTTGGCTAGAAAGGCAACATAGAGACATTTAAAATAGATAAATGCTCTCACTTTACCAGTGTGCTTCCTAGTGCAATTCAAGGTACTGGGTTTTGGCCTTAAAGGCCATAAACAGTTTGGGGTTGTACATATATGACCTTCCCAGTTTAAGGTTTGTTGGTCAGACCATACTCTAAAATTCCAGCTTATATAAATGCCAAAAATGGTACCCATAAGAAGCAAAGCTTTTGAGTGGTAGCTCCAGAACTCCAGAATGTTCTTAAATGAACTGTTTTTCCGGTATGCCTTTGCAAGAAAATTTCTGTGGATCCTGGTGGTGGTGTTTGTTACTGCGCTGTTTTAAATTTTAACTGGTTTCAGCTCTTTTGTATACACATTTTTATCAATAGCATTTAAGAACCCTGTAAATAAGTTCATAGATCTGTTAACTTAGTGGAAGAAAGACAACCATGTACTATGTGGAGAAAAGACAGGATAAGAAACAGGGTTCTCAAGTAAGCAGTATTTCCTTGAGTATCCTCCTTAGAGGCAGCATCTAAGATGGAAACAATGAATTCACAGAGTGCATTTAAAATGGGCAGGAAGGGCACTGCTGCTCTCATTACCTCCCGTCATCTCAGGTTTTTGAGACTTCTGCTAGAAAAAATATCCTCCATTCACTCTCCAAAAGGGACTTATTTTGAACAAACCCACCTGTCAGGATTGAAACAGCTACATTAGACGGGCTCTACAGTTTAGGTAAGCTGAGTAGGACTTAACTTTTTGACTGATCAGACCCTTCCATGTTCACTTTTGAACACCCGGCCATAAAGGTCTTTAATGCCAAATCCTTATCCCAACTCTGTTACGGTGCACAATTGGGATTTTATAATAATTTCACCACTTTGGAAAGAGTCCAATCTGTTTATCTTGGGGCTCTTTTTAATGCACCTAACTGTATATCGAATGCTGCACTTAGATTGGAGGCTGGCCTCCCCAAAGTAGAAACAAAGATATGGTGTATCCCTATCAATTACTGGCTTAAAGTGCATCTTAACCCAATTGGTCTATTAAGATATCTTCTATCAGCTACACCGTATCCACAGTGGTCAGCTAGGATAATCCATAAACTTTCTTCAATTGGCATTGATCCTGTGCATTTAATGGCTCTAGGGTTTGACAGAGCAAAAGCTATAGACCACCAACGCTTGAGTGATATGGAGTTCCAATCGGAGATTGCACAACTTTCTGGGGTGTATAGGGATTTATTATTGTGTGGTGGCAAAGCCATGGCCCCATATCTCTTTAACATTATATCACCTCAGCTGAGATGGGCATTCTCCAGAGGAGGGATGGGGAACCTCAGGCCCGGGGGCCGTATGCGGCCCCCGAGGACATTTTTTGTGGCCCTTGGGAGCTCCGGGGCCCTACTGCGGAGGCGCGGTGCAGGGCAGCCCTCCCTGAGGGTGTTCCTGGGGCCACAGCTTGCAGGGGCACTGCGGTGCCCTTTGGACCTCCTCTCGCCGACTGACGGCTGTTGGTTGGTGAGGAAGGGGAGGGACGCTTCCCCCAAGGCTTCCCCCTATAGCCGCAGCGTGCAGGAACGCCGGGGCATACTGTAAGCCCCTCTCGCTACCTGTCGGCTGTTGAGCAGCGAGAGGGGGGGGGAAGAGGCCCGCGACTCCCGGCGGCAGAGCATGCGTGCAGGAGCCGATTGGGCTTCGGAGGGCCTTTTGTGGACTCTGGGGGGGAGGGCATGGAGCCTGGGGCCAGGTCGCGTGGGGCCGGCGGGTGTGTGTGTGGAGGGGAAGGCTTTTCTCTCTCCCTCTCTTTCTTTGTCTGTCTCCCTCCGTCCTTTTATTTCTCCCCCTCTTTCCATTTCTTTATCCCTCTCTCCCTTTTCCTCTTTCTCTGTTTTCCTTCCTTCCTCCCTTTCTGATCGACCGTGGGCTGCGCCCCCCTGGTGCTTCGTTTGCTCGGGCCCACCGCTGGCTGCCCTCCCGCCTTGGAGGAGGGATGACCGGGGGAGCGGGGGCGCCCTCCAGGCCTTCTCTGCGTGGGATTAGTGTTTGGCATTATTGGAAGCAAAAGTCCTTCACTCTTCTCTAGCAAGCAGCAACTTCTTATCATGTTCTGCCACCTTGTGGCACAAAGAAACACCGGCAGTTCAGATGCTCTATAACTGAGCCATTTGGCCACAGCTCCTGGGTATTGGTCACCTTCCTGGAAGTCTAATGTTATGTTTGGCTGCAGATTATTTATTTGTTAATCAAAACATTTATACCCTGCCTTTCTTCGTGGTTCAAGAATGCAGGGCAGGGCTGAGCGTCAGTACAGGATAAGCCTCAGGCTCCCGGATTCAGCTCGTGGCAAAGCAGCAGCATTATTATTGAGGGGAGGCTTCTAAACAGTGTTAACAGGGTTAAGGGATCACCATCTGCACCCTGCAATCCAAGGTCTGCAGAACCTACAGCTGCTTTCAGAAGCAAGCAGGGTGAAGATACTCCTGGGTTGTACCTCTGCTTGACTGTACGGAAGATGCTGTGGTAGCCGCTACAGCATGAGCGAAAAGTTTGCACTTCAGCTGCATGAGCGGTAGCGGGGAAACCTCAGCAGCTGCAAAAGGAGAAAGGCAGAGAGCCAGCTTTCCAGGTAGAGACAACAGACAGGGACTTTGGCTTGCAGTATTTCCATGCGAGACAGACTCTCTTGTCTCAAATTGCTCCCAACATGAAAGACAGCCTTGCTGAATTAGACCAAGGGTCCACCTCATTAGGTGTTCTTTTCCTATCCATATGAATACCGTGCATCTGAAGAAGCGGGGCCTGACTCACAAAAGCTTATGCAAAAATAAACATGGTTAGTCTTCAGGGTGCTGCTTGATTTCTGTTTTATTTTGCCGCAATAGACGGACATGGCTACTCTTCCACACATATTGTCACAGGTGGCTAGAGAAAGGGCATGAAGGCAAAAGCCCGTCCTTATTTGTCCCCAAAGAACTCAAATTGAGGTATATTGCCCCTGAACATGGAGGCTCATTTAGTTATCATGAGTAGTAGCTGTCCTCCATGTACCTATCTAATCCTTTTTGAAGCCATCTAAGCAAGGGATTGCCACATCCCTTGTGGCAGAGAATTCAATATGCGAATATGCATCGTCTGAAGCAGCAATTTCTTTTGCTGTCCCAAAACTACTACTCATAATCTTACTGGATGACCATCAAGTTCTAGCACTATGAGAAGTCTCTATCAATTTTCTGCACACCGTTTATAGTCTTATAAACCTGGTACATCTTCCCATAGCTGACACTGCTAAACTAAAAAAAAAAAACAAGCCACCCCAGAAGCTTTATCCTTTCATCATAAATCCCTTGGACATTTTGGTTGTCAGAACCTTCTCCAGCTCCATGATGGACTTTCTGGGGAGATCAGAAAATGACCAGCTACAGTAAGATACAAAACTTGCATTAACTGGCAGAGAAACATGTCTTTTTGATGTACAGATGAGCTTGGAGCAAGCTACATTTTAGCCAAGACTCACCATCTTTTATCATAGTAAAGTTTGCCATCTTCTATCCTTGCTTCAAATCGCTGCACTGGGGATTCAGCTGGTGTAGCTGGCAGGTGCTCTGGGGATGAAGGAGATGCTGGAACAGAAAAGTGAGCTTTATATGCTGTTTAACATCCAAACAGCGGTGTTAGTGAGCAGAACACTAAATACCAAGTGTTGAGCGCTTTTGTAAGTAAGGCACACTAGCTAAGGGATTAATCACACTTATGCAGATCTGATTCAAACCAAGTCAGGGATGGGAGAGAAAAAAAAAAGAGTTCTCAATATTAAAACCTCAGTGTTGGAGACAGCAAGTCCACCTAGCCCAGAACTACTTTGTGCAAGGCCCTGGGGAGAGTCCGTCACACTCCGGTCTTATCTGAGATACTGGAGATAGAACCCAGACACTTTCAGCATGCGCTTTACCACTGAGCTATAGCCGCTCTCTCTTCTTTGCTTCCTACCTTTACCCCGTGTCCCTGCAAATTTCTTGTAGTCTTGTTTCTCGACAGGCAACCTTGGTTAGAACTCTCCTTTGTGTGCCCCCTCCAACACAGCTGAGGTGGGTGGCAACTATTTTATTGTTCTGAACCATGCTTCACTGAATTGAAGTGGAGGGCTATAAATACCTCTAAATAAAATAAACCTGGAGAGTTCTACAGAGATGCTGAAGAGTTGTTGTTTCTCAGAGTCATCACTGGACTTAGAACTTCAATTGCCTGTTCTGCTTTGCTTTCCATTTACTTTCAGAGACGCCCATTCCTGAGCTTTCAGCATATGGGGACGGCGGGGAGGAGGCGCATCAGTGGAGCCTCCTAAGAAGTTCCCCATAGACGAAAGCATGAAAAAAGCCTTTAACCGGCTTTTTCGTGTAAAATGGGGCAAAAAGCCCCATAGAGAATAGTGGCCTCCACACCGTTGCTAGGGCCACTAACGCTGGCGTAAGTAACCCGGGGACCAGCACAGGGGGCCCAAACACCAGTGCGCCCCCTTCCTGGCATCCTAAGGGCTTTTGCCCGTGAAGGTCAGGAATGCGCTGTAAGATTTCCAAGCAAAAAAACAAACTACAGTATTCCAAGTCAAGCTCTCTGTAAATACCATGCACATCTATGGCACTATACGAAATGATACATAATAGTAAGTCATATGTAAAGAGATATTAGTCGCTTACCTGGTCTTTTAGGTGATTTAAGCTACAAGAAAAACAAAGAATTTAACGATTTATTAGACTAACTACATCGTAATGAATAACCCTTTATAAAAGAAATCATTGACCAAATGAAGCAATTTGAGCTGCAAGCAATTGACACGTAGGTAAGAGATCATTCAAATAAAACTTTAATCACGGATTTTAAACTACTCAGAATTAAGCAGTACTCCTGACAGATTCCAGATTCCAGTGTTGTCGTGCAATCTGTCCAGAGGCACGCTCACACACATTTTGTCCTCTCTGCGCCAAATATGATTTAAAAACTTGAAGCTGCCTCCTCATACAGTCTCTGTCGAAAGCTAACGAACTGTGGTTCTTTCGGGATTGAAGCAGTATGGCTCTCCTTGAAAAGACAAAAATGTCAACTGAAGCTGACAGTTTTCATATGGAAGTACACCTGACACACATTGCAAATCTGCACCTTCCACAACACAGATGGGGCCATTTAAAGCTCTCAAGTGCTACTGAAGGGAATATTTTCACATGCATGTAAATCTGATTTTAAAAAAACATTCCTCGCTAATGAGGAGTGGCAGTTTATGCAGCAATAAAGAGAAATGATCAAGTGGGACGGTTTCCCTGCTTCAGAATCCTCAAAAGAGGCACTTGAATGTTTTGTAATATGTACATTTTATATGCTGAACTACAGCGAGAATTGAGAGAAACACTTAACTAGTTTCACAGCTGAAGGTTCTTGGGATTTATAGCTCTCATCAGCAGCTCCCTTTCCATAACACTTGACAAACTGTTTTGGAAATATCTCTGCTTCAAAAGCCATGGCAAAAAAGGTCAAAAGGCTACAGTTAGCCCAAATTCATTTGTGAGCTTTAACGGCCTTTTGCATTCTGGACAACATTTCTGATTACCTACAGGAAAACTGATAATAAATCCTCTCTTGGAGTTTTGGAAGTGGGAGATACTGGGCCCACCCGAGCCTGACTTAGGCAGCTGGGGGTTAGGGCTAATCATTAGCATGTGAGAAACTGCCATGTCTTTCCTTTTCTGGTTGTCACACCTCTGTGAGCATGCCATATGCATGCAGGATCTTCAAGAGGGGCAACTCTCAATGGCATAGACAACAATGCAGCTACTCTCCACAAAAAATGAGCGCAAGGACAGTATCCCTTGGGTGAGCAGGAACAAAAAGTCAGGGGTGTTTAACAGAGGCCCAACTTAACTCTTCATGTTTCTCTGGAAGGTTTTCAAGGAGGGTAGCCTTCCGTGGTTTGGCAGAACTTGCTGACTCAAACCCACCATGGCAATTTATTGGTGTATTTGCTCAAACTGAACTCCAGTGTGTTGCTGGCACCAAGAGTATCTTTCTCCTCCTACCTACTGTTGGTGCCAGGGGGGTGTCCTCTCTCAGCTGCCGCACTCTGCCTGAGATGGCTGTTAGCAAGGAGTTCCTTCCCTTTCCCTGCTGGGGAGGAAAGCTACACTCTGGCTACATACTGTGCAGATACCCAAGGGGGCCAACAGAGAGAAGGTCCAGTCACCCCACCCATGTCCATGGAGGATAAGACATTGATACAGAAGGCAAATAATAAAAATCAACATACAGCCTGTCAAATGGAAAGTACAAGGTAGGGTTGTCGGGGGCTTCCTGCTTAAAACAGAAGCCCATTAAAACTTGCTCCATCTGCTGAGAAAGCACAGCCAAGAACTAGGAAGGGATTCTTTGCCAGATAGAGATATCAAAACTAGTTGGCCCTGCCTTCTGCTCAGGAAGAGGAGGAGGAGGGGCTGTCAGTTCTCTCCTGCCTGCTGGACGAGGAGAGTCTAACACTGAGCTCTTACCTTATTGAGGGTCCGCAGATCCTCCATTATCTGTTCATCCGTTAGAAGGTAATTAAGCTGAGGTATTCTAAATTAAGGTCAAGTAGCCAAGGCATTGCACTCGACAGAATGTATGAAATTGGCCAGAGAAACCCTTACACCAAAACTGTAGAGGACGCAAGCTCCAAAGAGGTTTTCAAGCTCGTTCTGGGAACCTTGGAGTTCCCTGGAAGCTTGCCTGGTCTTCAAGACAGCTTGCCTGCCACTGCTGAACCTGCTCTGGAGTGCCAGGTTAGACAACAGCAAGGCCCAGCAAGGCTTGTCAACAATTGTGTGCCAGACCTGCAATACACAGATTCCCTGACAGACTATTCAATACAAAATGCACTTCTTCAGAAAATTGAAAAGGTGCTGCTTCAGATTTCCACTGCTTATCTACTTGTCTCTAGGCACAGCTCAAAAGGCTCATGAATTTTGAAGTCCTTGGTATGGCCCCATCACGTCAGACCTCAGAAGCTAGGTAGGGCTGGTACTAGGGTGGGAGACCTTCAGGGAAGGCTTGACAAACCACCTCTGCTTCTCACTTGCCTTGAAGGCCCCTTGCTGGGGTCACCATAAGTCAGTTGCGACTTGACGGCAAACACGTATGTAAACAGCTTGGGGCCAAGGCACTTGAAAAATTGCTTGCTGCAGTAGGAACATACCCATATTGAAGATCACCTTTAAAGGTCCTACTTTAGGGCCCCATTGCCAGAAGCTACCCAACAGGGGGCCTGTTCTATGCTGGCATCCCATCTGCAGAAGGTCTACCTCACTGCGGTTTGCCTGGGGCCCATCTTTTTTGTTTAGGATGCCACAATTTTACTTTGGTTCAGTTTTGTTGCTGTGAGCAAAACTATTGTTTATATACATACACGTACATTTAGGAAATTGTTATTTTATGCATTTTTATCTGGACTCCCAGAGAAGCGAGGTATAAGCATTTTAAATAAATGCTGGACTGCAATGCTCTGCAGAGGGCATTTGGAAATTAGCAAAAAATCACTAGTAGGTACGAACCAGTGTTTCTGATGGATTTTAAACCTAGCCTTCACCGCTTCTCTTAGTATTAAACTATTTTAATTCGTGTACTATTTTATTTGGTGTCCTGCTACTGATTTAGAGAGCCAGTATGCTATAGTGGTTAAGAGAGGTGAACTCTAATCTGGAGAACTGGGTTTGATTCCCCATTCCTCCACATGAAGCCTGCTTGGTGACCGTTCTCTCAGAGCTCTCTCAGCCCCACCTACCTCACAAGATGTCTGTTGTGGGGAGAGGAAGGTAATTGTAAGCTACTTTGAATCATAGAGTTGGAAGGGACCACCAGGGTCATTTAGTCCAACCCCATTCACAATGCAGGAAATTCACAACTACCTCCCCCCCACATCCCCAGTGATCCCTACTCCATGCCCAGAAGATGGCCAAGATGCCCTTACTCTCATCATCTGCTTAAGGTAATAGAATCAGCATTGCTGACAGATGGCCATCTAACCTCTTCTTAAAAACCTCCAGGGAAAGAGAGCTTACCACCTCCCAAGGAAGCCTGTTCCATTGAGGAACTGCTCTAACTGTTAGAAAATTCTTCCTAACGTCTAGAATTCTAGACTTCCTAATGTCTAGAATTCTAGATTTCTTAACACCAGGGAAAATCAGGGTATAAAAAACACAACACTCTCTTAAAAAGGTAAAGGTCCCCTTTGCAAGCACTGGGTCATTCCTGACCCATGGGGTGACATCACATCCCAACATTTACTAGGCAGACTTTGTTTATGGGGTGGTTTGCCAGTGCCTTCCCCAGTCACCTTCCCTTTATCCCCAGCAAGCTGGGTACTCATTTTACCGACCTCGGAAGGATGGAAGGCTAAGTCAACCTTGAGCCGACTACTTGAAACCAACTTCTGTTGGGATCGAACTCAGGTCGTGAGCAGAGCTTGGATTGCAGTACTGCAGCTTACCACTCTGCGCCACGGGGCTCTTCCAACTCTCTCTTAATGCTATTTTATTATTGAACCATTTTTTATTTTCTTGCATTTCTACTATTTGTCATGAATGAAAACCTTGTTTAACAGGCAGTCTTTGCAATATTTTTAACTGAATAAATAGAACAATTAAAAGGATATCAGGGGCTGGCTTCCTCCTTTTGTCAGGAATAGGAACAGGGTCATTCGGCCGCCGCCTCAATTTTCTTGTCATGATAGGCTTCACCTCCATGGAATCTGTGAAACAGAGGCAGGTGACAAGTAAGAGCACGAGCTTTTTAAGAAAATGGAACAGAAGGAAGAGCTACGTTTCAACAGTAGTAAAAGAAAAGTAACCTTTTCTTTAGGCAACATTAAACAAGGCTTTGTCTCAACTTTGACAAAGAACTAGGCAGACACCTAATTTTAAGCAAAACAAATTTTAAGAGGCTGCCCTTGGCACACAATTCTATACCACAAATTGACGACGAATCAAGGCATTTAAGAGTTAGAGCCGCAATCCTATGCAAACTTACTAGTAAGTTCCACTGAGGCCAGTGGGACTTACTTCCAACTAAAGGTGTTTTGGATTGGCCCACACAATACTGTCCTTCAAAGCTGAATCAAGGAGGATCCTACGCATAAAAACAAAATCCAAATTCAACAACAGATTATACAGCGCATAAACAGGCTTGTTGAGTTCTGTTTCTCTGGAAGCCCCCCCCTCCAGTGCTGGCATCATTTCTGGCAACTTTACCGCCCGTTAGCTCCATGGTTAGCTTTTCGCTCTCTATCATTTTCTTCTTCTCTTCCAACTCAGCAATCAAGTTTTCCTTCAGCTCAATCTTTTTATCTTCAAATTCCTTCACAGCTGCCTTCTTCTCCTTGATGTAGTTCCTCTCTACCTGCTCTGTCTGACAAAGAAAACAGGGAATTATCTAAAGGGTGGCCCCACAACAGGGTGGATACTTCTATGACAGGACAACTGTTGTGTCCAAGACTGCTTTATCACATGTCCATTGCAAAGAGTTGCATCAACCATATGGCAAGTGTTCCATCAAGCTAACAAAACAACCTGCATGAATAGTCACCATAGGCCTAGGCCGGGGAGGGCGGGATAGAAATTTAAAGTAATGAAAATAAATAAGGCACACTGATACTTGGTTCATGGGAGGGAAAGGTAAAAGCTGGGCTGCAAAACAACTAAGGGCCATGCAAAGAAATTCTACGCCCTGCTTAATTTTGTGGAAGTAGTTTGTATCACCTTTTTAATGCAGTTCATTGGCCCATACAGGAAAGTCCTACTGGACCAGACCAAAGATTTGTCCAGCATCCCATTCCCAATTAGGTCAATGTCTGCAGGATGCTCACATATCAGCAGGCCATGACAGCAACATCCCGTCCTCGTCTATCCCCCCCTAACAACTTGTATGTAGAACTGTACAGCCACAGAGCAAGAAATTCCATTTAACTACAATTACTAATAGTCAGGGTAAGGCCTATTGTCCAGGATAATGTCCTTACAGCAGCTTTTGTGTTCCATTGCGTACTTGGTTGAAAGACCTAATTCCAATCAGAATGGTACCACATGTATAAAAATAGCTTTATATACTTTCATATGTCCTTTAAATACATGGAAAATGCAATCAGGAAAATATCAGGCTACTTCTTGTTGAAGGGAATGGTATGGTTTTATACAGGCATCACCTTTCATAATTCTGTGGATTCACCACATTTTTTTTATCCTATTATTCCTCCAGGGAGATATATAAGGTCCCCTCTCTACCATTTTATCCTCTCATCTCTGCAAGTTAGGTTAGGCCAGTGGTTCCCAAAGTGGGCAGCACTTCCCCTGGGGGGCAGCAGGATTACCCAGGGGGGTGCTAGGAGGCAGGGGGTGCTGGACATGGGCCCCTTCAACCATATTGTGCACTTATTTACAAATGATTGGGCTATGGCACCATGCTGACAAATGGCACTCCAAGTTTCTGCCTCTGCATAGTGCTGAAGTCCGGTGGAAACGATCTTTTTTCAGACTTTGAAAAGCTGGTATCACTGAATCAAGTTTATCAATTTTGTTGAATAAATTAAACTAAAAAGTTTTAATTGGATTTTGAATAAATGTGCAATTAATTGTTACCATTTTGTATTTTATTATTATCTTCCTTAGTGGGTCTTGCAAACAGCTACTCTGAATAGGGTACCCTATTTTTATAGGGTAGGGGACACTGGGGGTGAATTTATGGGACCAACGGGTTGGTGGCCTGAAAATGTTTGGGAATTACTAGGTTAGACTAAGAGAGCACAATTGGCCCAGGGTCAACCAGTAAGAGCCACAGGTAAGCAGGGATCTGAATCCAGGTTTCCCCTGCTCTACGTGAACCTTAGCCTAACTCTAACCATGACATAATACTCATGGTGCACATATATTGAGAACAAAATAAAGCCTGGGAAGGTATATTCAGTGGCACATGGATCTGAAGACTTGGTATTCACCCAGTTACTCCTTAGGGGAAAAAAGAGTAATGGTTTGCAAAATATTGTACAGCAACAAATTGTTAGCAGTATCTTAAGTGAAAGCATCAAAGGGTACAGTATTGCCTGCTCTTCTTTCCTAAAAATGTAACAAAACCAAAAATTCACACTTACTTCCAGCTGAAGAAAGAGTTCTGAAAGAAAAGAGACCAAGTTGAATTATTTTACAGTCATATGTGAACCTATCTAACTCCAGCAAAATCTCATCACCAGGCAACCAATAAGGCTGCTACCCAAATCAGAACGAGCCTCAGGGCCTGCCCCTCCTTGCCCTTCCCAACACATGCTTGGCTACAGGGCTACTTGACCTTCTTCCCTACCCTCTTCACTGCTGCTTTCTTCTGTGTGTAGTCAGTGTCTCCCTTAGCATCTGAGAGTTTCCTAGCTTGTATCTTGCAGTCTACAAGCAGCCAACCAAGGAGGCAGCAGTAGAAAGATCCTTGTTGATGGCTCTTCAGTCATGGGGACTGTCCAATTTGAATAGCTGAAAGTACTGAAACGCCTCTATGTCTTAGATGAGCTCGGTACCAGAAACCCGGCCCGTAGAGTTTGTTCTCCTCTTTATTTGGGATTGGCATATCCAAACTCCAGCCCAGTCTATCTTGACTACTTGACAGTTCCCAAATACCAACATGCCTTTATGTTGGCTCGCCTTAATTCAATCCCAATGGCAAACTTTTTTGGCCGCTTTGGGAGGATTCCATTTTAGACACACTTTGTAGCTGTGATACAGGAAGCCTTGACACACTGCTCCATTGTCTATTGGATTGTCCAAAATTTCATAGGTATAGAACTATGTTTGTCTCTCCCTTACTAAAGGATCTGGTTAGCATTCCAGCCCGTTGTAAACTACAGGCCCTTTTGTCTGGAAGTGATCATATTACTCTGGCAGTTGCCAAGTTTTTTTCTCCCATGTAATCAAATCTAACAGACAGATCTGAGCAACCTGATGCCCTAGTTGTCATAGGTGTATTTATTGTTATTGCTATTTTGTTGTTGTTGTTGTTGTTCTGTTGTTGGAACTGTTTGTGCTCAAGACTGTTGTCATAAGAGCGGAGAATAAATAGCGGCAAGTATGAGGCCAGAGGGCAAACTGGTGCCCACAGGCATGTTTATGTTGGAATAATTAGCAAACAGCGTAGGCCATACACCTAAACATGACTTTCTGATACGAGGGGACAGGTTACCAATGTGGCTGCCCAGAACAGCCTTTAGTTAAGAACTATAAAGGGGGGGGGGGAAGCAACACTGATATTTCCATGTCCCCCTAACCTTGCTCTTTATCAAAGTTGGAAAGCCCTCCAGGATGGCTCAGGCTTTAGAAAAAGGTTCAACAGAAATTACTTTCAACTCTGCATGCATGGCTGAATGCAAGAATCCCATCCTTGTGGTGAATGGGCATGTATCTTTCTGTGATATACACACACCTCGAACTACCAAAAGACTCAACTAAACTATCGGAAATTCAAAGTACTCACCTGCATTACGTATCCTCTCCTTGTATTGCTGATCCAATTTTTTCATTCTTTTCTGATACTCTTGTAAAGTACCTGTTTTGAAAAAGGTATTACAAAATGAGGAATTATTGCTAAGCCACAGCAGTTAGGAGAATGGAGGCAAAAAGTCCCCAGCCTGAACAGATGACACCCCTTCTCCTCATTTCACTGTTTTACAGAGTTATCAAGTTACTGTTGGCTGATTGGGGCTAGTGCCTTAATATTGCTAAGGAGAGGGGGAGATGCTCCAAAAAGTGCCTTTACAGAACACAGACTATACATTCCATCCTTGCTAAAGTATAAGCAAAGTTTTAACCACACACAACCGACACCCTCATTTTAGAAATATGGAACATTGTTTGTTTGTTTTTTTAAAAAGGGCCACCCTCTCCACTGGCTGATATAGGACTATGCCATTTGGCTCCTCTCCTACCAGAACTGTCTCCTGCAGTTTCATTAAGTACCCCCAACCATTGACACTTATGAAGAGCCAGAATGCTGTAGTGGTTAAGAATGTTGGACTAGGACTTTTAGATCGGTCTTGTTCTTTCAGACTGACTTCACTAGGTTATTGTGAAACTGAAGATGGGGAGAAACACGAACACTGCTGAGCGCTACCTTGGAGGAAAGGCAGAATATAAACATGTGACAGGCAGAAAAGAGTGGGTACCTTGAATTTTATTCTCCTCTTTTGCACTGGGTATCTTAGTCATTATCTTACGTTGTAAACTGCCTTGACTAATTTAGCAGAAAGGTGTTGCGTATCTGCAGTAATGATACCAGAATATTCAGCCTAAAAAAGTCAGACCAGGCTACTTTCCAGTTCCGCGAAATGGGTATGAAGTCACATTCATTGGACCTACCCCTGCTTAACTTCAATCAACTCCATCCTCCATTCCAGCAAAAATTATGCAGGGAAAGGGTAACACAAGCAACAGAGATGCACCCTGCGGGTCAATGGCCACTTATCTCTTCAACTGGGTGTCCAGCTGGCATGACAATGGCTGCCCAGAATGTTGTTTAAAAACGCAGGCATGTGAAGAAAAACACATTATTATCGCAAACCCAGCATGTTCCATTGTTTGCAGATGAATCTGCAGTAATATTAACAAACACTGCTTTTTTTTCTGCCTTTTTCTGGCACCCTGTTTTATTTTAAACTTGATGCTGAAGTCAGAAAAACAAGGTAAGTAGGGATGCCTACATGCGAGTTCTGAAATCTCAGCCTGAGCACTACAGCTAGAGGGATGACAGTTATCAAAGAATGTATGAGGAGATCTGATTTAGCCATCCTGAGATTGTAGAAAAGCAGAATTAGGAACTCAAGAACACTTAAATTTCCGTTTTTAAACATTACCTTCTTGCAGTTGCTGTAGCTGCCTCTTAAGAGATGCCAGTTTATCCTGGTACATCCTACAAAAAAGATGTGAACAAAGAATTGCTTATTTTACCTTCTATTTTCCCAATCCTCAATGTCTTCTATTCTACAGTCCTATAGGGCACCCTGGGATCTCCCCCATTAAAAAAAAGGACAACAATATAGCTTCAGTAATACTGCAATTCATTCATACATCCCCCACAAACACATTTGTTCCTCAAAGGCATTCAGTAAGAAAGGGGCAGATAATTAAATTTAGGCATTTGAGCTATAACAGTATCTTGGTCAGCCGCCCTGAGCTTGACCTTGTAGAGAAACGTGGGATAGAAATAAAAGCTGCCTTATACCGAGTCAGACCATTGGTCTATCAAGGTCAGTATTGTCTACCCTGACTGGCAGCAGCTCTCCAGGGGCTTAGGCCGAGGCCTTTCACATCACCTGATCCTTTTAAACAAAGATATTAGTGATTGAACATAAAACCCTTTGTGTGCAAAGCAGTTACTCTACCACTGAGCCACTGCCCTTCCCAATGGCATGGATATTGAAAGCAGTGGGATTTGGAGATATCACCACAGGACAGCATAATATGGAGAAAGACGGCAACAGATCCAGAATAGAACCCAGAAAAACCCTTGCAGAGATAGACAAGGCAGAGAAGAAGCCTCCTTCAAAAGAAAACCAAAGTAGTGATTTGACAACACGACAACTAGTTGAGAATATGCTCCCAGAGACTAGCAGAAGTTGATGTCACTATCTCAAAGGCAGCAAAAGACAAGGAGGATCCTGCAGGAGATCACTGGTAATTTTTAGTGAGGCCAGCCTCTGTGAGAGAGGCCAGACTAAACACCTCAGTGCTCAAAAAAAGAATTGCAGCAAGGACAGTCAATATCAATTTACAGGTGCATCAGGTAAGGAAATTATACAGCAGTAGGAACAGGAACTTAGGACAAAGCGAGGCAATGGTCTAGGGCCCTGCCTCAGTAGGGTGGCAGCCACAAGTTTGAGACGTGTTTTAGCGAAACCACCTCTCTAAATCAAATAACCGCAGCCAAGCAGCATCATTTGCAATGTTGCCTTCATCGAAGCAAGAGATGTAAAGGAAGAGAAGCATTCAGTTGGACAAAATTTTGAGTTAATCTGTTTGCTTTGTGGATGTTCACAGGGGAAGGGGAGATACCCCTAACAATGTGCCTTGCTCCAGGGCCCAAAACTCACAGCAGTATCAAAGCAGAGAGGGCTAGTTGAACTAAGTAAAGGTTTTCCTGATGGACAGGATTTCCTGATTTACAAAGTACTTAAAAGAATTCTAGCAGCTTCATTATTAACAAATCCTGGCACTCTTTTATTTTAAAAGATGAGTTATAGGGTTGCATCATACACTGGTGGGCCCTTCACCAAAATCTACATGTAGCTACTTTGGCAGTACCGTTTTCCATCAGAAAAAGCAAATATATTTATAACATCAAATGGAGAAGAATACTTACTGTTCCTTCATTTCTACATAATCCTCTTCATCATGTTTGGCCAGATCAGTTTCACTAGCATCCTCGGTATCTGAGCAACATGAGAACCATCAGTGTCAGATAGTTGCATACTTCAAGGACTGTCCCTCCACAAAATTCACCCCAAGATAACTAAATGAAAGAAAAACTGCACATTCTTTTTACAGTGAAAAATCTTTACAAATACATGGAAAACCAAGCTCCTTCGGATCAGCTTTACTTTCTGCTATTCAAAACTTGAAATTACAGAAAATACTGATGTAACATATCACAAGAATGGTGATATATTAAGTCAGTATATATATCAATAAAGTGTTGAAATTTTTAAAAAAGAGTCAGTATCTTCTGTAATATGGCAACAGGGGTTCGACAGTGGTTTCCACCAATTTCATTCATTTCTTACGGACTGTCTGATGTAGGCATTACACTGAGTTCAACGCAACTCACAAATATGGCAGTTGCAGCCATGCATCCTAACAAATCATGGCCAAACCCCAGTTAGCTGTGATATTCAAATGCAGACAGCTCAGTAAATCCAGGTTTATTAGCTGGTGCCAGAATTTAACCATAGTTTATACTAACTGCAGTTTGTTTGGAATTGTGAATTCTCAAGCCAGTTTACTGAGTAGCACTGCCCTATTGCAAAGCAGAAGAGGCAGACAAAGCAGTATGAGTTATTTACGGCCAGAGGCCTAACCAGGGCTGATACCAGAACAAAATCGCTCTGTAAAATCTCCAAAATTCAGAGGGTTTAGCTGGTTGCCCTCAGTACGTTCAACAACTACTAAATTTAGGCTTAGCTTCTCTAGCCAGCTTTCACACCCTCTTAGCATTCCAATCTGGAATACTTTACACGCCCAGCATTTTCTTTCAGTACTAAGATTAAATCCATAACATTCACATTAAGAAGGGAAAAGGTTGCTACCCTAATATTGAAATGTTAAAAGCAAACCCACAGAAATTTTCATTTCCCAGTAAATGTTGCTACAGATTGAACTGAAAGGACATCCCATCACACACAATTCTTCTCTAACTCTTGTAAAAACAATCTTGCAGAAAGGAGAGGATACATAATGCAGGTGACTACTTTTGATTTCCAATAGCTTAGCTGAGTCTTTTGGTAGTGTGAGGTGTGTATATCACAAACCTCAGAAATTCTTCACGTACCATGTAATTAACATAGTTAAACGGCTGTTCCTCATGCAAGAAATCAATTATGATATGCTATATTAAAAAACATAAATGCAATCAGCCAAGCTCCGAATCATTGATCGCATCCCAGTAAACGTTTATACAGATGAGCAACTTTCATCCTGCCGTTTTGTATCAGCTTCCACCAAAACATTTAATGAAACATTACCTTCTTCTAGCTCCCCTCCACCATTTGTTTAAACAAACACTGTTTTCTACTTGAAACTTTTTTTTAAACGAGGGAAAGTTTATAAGTTTTAAAAGAAAACATTTACTCAGAAGGAAATCCTATTACAACCAAACAGCCTTACTTCTGGACATTCTGGGTTGAAGAAACATCTCTTCCTAAAACTAATCCATAATTTTTCTATTTCCCCAGCGGGGTGGGGGGGAGACCAACCCTTCTTTCTTGTCTGCTGAGCGCCCACCGACTCCCAACAGTGAGCCAGCCTGGTCACAACTCTCTGCACGCTTACTGGCGAGTAAACCCTCCCTTCAGATCAGCAGGGACTACTTTTAAAGGTTTCCTTTTTAAGGCAGCATCAGTCTGCGCAGACGGTGTTACCATTATGCGAACTAGGCAGTCGCCTAGGGCAAAGCTTCTTGAAGTGTGGGTCGAGACCCCATACGAGGCCGCATAACTGAATGGGGGGGGGGGTCGCGAAAAATTTGGCAACAGTATAAGTTTCTTTATGATTTACTATCAGTAAATGTTTGATTTGGATACCTGTTTTATGTACCTATAAACCCGGGGTCGTGTAAAAATTTCTCAGGCGAAAAGGGGTTGCGAATTGAAAAAGTTTAAGAAGCCCTGGCCTGGGGCACAGACCTCAGAGGGGCACAGAACTGGCCCGAGGGGCACAGTTTTAAACTGATTAGTTTCTTGTGGGAGGAGAAGGCAATTGACAATTCGTATATATATTTTTTATTTCAAGGTCAGTACCACAACAGTGCTACGGAATGTAATGAATTATAACATCTTACAAAAAAAAAGTTTTGCGCTTTTATTTTTTTTCCTACAAGGCATGTTTTTGAAAACTGGTTAGCAACTGGGGGGTGGGGGGCGCGCAAGTAGTTAGCCTTGAGGAAAGTGTAAAATTTTAATTTATTTAATTTAATTCTAGCATGTTAGTTATTTACAAAATATATATAAAAATATGGAAGCACCAAAAGTATTATTTTATGAAGGTAACAAGTTTATAAAATAATATCATTTGTTAATTAACACTTGTAAGCTGTAGTTATTTAGATAAGCCAGTAAAAAGCAGTATATCCTAACAAAAGTTTACCTTTGCTAAAGCTTTTGCTAAAACTTTTGAACAGGTGTCCACCCTTAAAATTACATCATAAGCTAATACAGGCTAATACTAATAAACAGGATGGTAAGCTAATCGTAAACTGAGCTCCTGGGGGGGGGGCACATCACAAGGTTACTGCATCATAAACAAAAGTTTACTTTTGCTAAAACTTTTGAACAGGTGCCCACTCTTAAAATGACGTCATAAACTAATACAGGCTAATACTAATAAACAGGATGGTAAGCTAATCGTAAACTGAGCTCCTGGGGGGGGCACATCACAAGGTTACTGCATCATAAAATCTGAAAAAACTCCAAAATTGTACAAAAACTAAAATAAAAGGCGTGGGGATTTTGAAAGAGTTCTATGCTCTGGCCCTAAAGCTAACTTTTCCCTTGCTAGCAAAATAAATTACCCTCTTGCTTCCAAAAAAAACCCCCCTAAGTTGTCTCAGTTCTTAGTTAAATCTGGCCAAAAAAAAACAAGTCGCTCTTTGCATCCTACAGCCTTGCCTCGGGGCGCCCCAAACGACCGGCCCCGGCCCTGTCCACGAGCGGAGGGGGGCCGCCACTCACCCTCGTCCGAGTCCCGCGCGCGGCCGCTGCGCTCCCCATCCTCCTCGTCGGCGGGACTATCCAGCTCCTCCTCTTCGTAGCTCTCGGCGGCGGCGGCGGCGATGACCGCGGCGGCGGCAGGGCCTGATCCCGGGGGCAACGCTGTGGCGGGAGGCGGAGGAGGCAGCGGCGGCGGCGGCCCGGGCGGGAGCGCGGGAGGGACCAGCGCGGCGACGCTCATGACGGCGGCGCGCGAGGAAGGGCGAGAGGCGGCAGCCCCGCCGGCAACGGCGGACGCGGCTTCCCGCGGCAGCTCGCCTCCCCTCACACGGCGCCGAGGGAGCGGGCTCTCTCCCGCGCGCAGGCGCGCAGGCCACTTCCGGGTCCCGGCGGGAAGGGGGAGACGGCCTCGCGCGTTTCGCCTTCCCTACCTGTTTGTCCCATGGCCTCATCCGTAGGCGTAAGGAGTGGCGTCGCCGACGTAAGACGTTCCCCGATAGGTCCGATTCCAGCACGCCGAAATAGATGCAACAACGCCTTTTTTTGGGCGGGGAAGGGGAGGTATATATGCAATTAAGGCACCGCCCACTATCTTTAAGGACAATTAATCAAGGACACGTGTTTCAACAGCTGTTACTTATTTAATTGCCAATTAATCGTTTATTTTGCGAGGATAGTTATTATTAGTTATTACTAACGACGACATTTATAATTCACAGTGGGCAAGAGTCCAGTAGCGCCTTAAAGACTAACAGAAATATTTTAGGGTATGAGCTTTCGTGAGACACAGCTCACTTCTTCAGTTACCTGAAGAAGTGAGCTGCGGCTCACGAAAGCTCCTACCCTACCAGAAAATATTTTTGTTAGTCTTTAAGATGCTACTAGACTCTTGCCCTTTTCTACAACGACATTTATGAACAGCTGGTATAATCTTATTTGAGTGCTTGTGTGTGTTGAGTGCCATCAAGTCGCTTCCGATTCTATGAATCTGTCCTCCAAAATGTCCTGTCTTTGACAGCCTTGCTCAGATCTTGCGAATTGGGGGCTGTGGCTTCCTTGATTGAGTCAATCCATCTCTTGTTGGGTCTTCGAGACAAAAATAAGACACGGGTCCTACACCATAGTACATACCATATACAAACATTCTGCGAGCACTTTTCAGTGCCTGCCTTTGATTTCCTTATGTGATTCAGCATAATTAACGATTGATTGACTTCATTTATCACTCGCCTTTCTCACCCAGACTCAAAGTGGATTACAAACTGTAAAAAACACAATTAAGTCGGACAACATAAAATCCAGTTTAGTGTAATAGGACTAGGATTAGAGAAAATAATGCAAACAGTACTGTCTAAGCCTGACATACCATAAACAATGTAGAAAATGAATTACAAAGGCAGGAGACATAATATAGTTTGTAGTGCTTCTCTGTAGGCTGTGCTCAAAGGGATGTAGTGCTTTCCTTTGCAGGACCCTGTATGTGAATGCCAGGCCACCCAGGGTTAGGGATGAAATTTACTTCCCAACTTTCCTTGTGGCTTACAAGTCATAGTTAAAACATTACAATTTAAAACCAGTAGATTAAAATTCCAGATACTCCCCTCCCCCAAAAGATGCCTACAGTCTATACCCTGTTAAAAGCCCTGGTAAATAAAATGGCATTGCAGCACCTCTTCAAGTTTTCCAATGATGATGCTCTACTCACCTCCTCAGGAAGCCTGTTCCACAAAGTGGAAGTTACAGTGGAAAAGATACAAGCTCAGGTTGATGCCAGGCAAGGCACCTTAAGTGGGGGAACAGCCAGTAGGTGGCAGCCTGAAGACCATAGTTAGCTCCTAGGGACATATAGGAGAGAGTCTTTTACATATATGGGTCCTAGGTCACAAAGGGCTTTAAAGGTCATAACCAACACCTTCAATTTTATTTGGAAACTGGCAACCGATGTGGCTGTGTTAAGAAATATTTCTTATCAACTATCTCCTAGCACACTGCATTAATCCAACCAAGATTTTACAAAAATATGGGTCACCATAGCCAGATCAGCAGAGTGTTAGTGAACCAGGTGGAGATGACACAGGTTCCAGCTTTGTCTCCTCTGCAACAGTATTCTCCAGTGCAGACCTGTAGGTTTTCCTTAGAGATTAATCACTCACTTCTATGATAAAAATCAAGGAAAGGCACACAGAAATACCGCTGTGTACATGGAAGCTTAATCTGCACCCAGCCGCTGAGGCTTGCTCCTCTCTGCATAGTCCCATCCTGGGTTTCGTTTCTTAGTCACTAAGAAGTGTGAAAAAAATAGGAAACTGTTTATAGGGTTATTTAAAATATTTGTATGTCTGCTTTCTCTTGAAAAAAAAAATAGGGACCCAAAGCAGCCCCTATGGATAAAGATCACAGGAAACTCCACTATGCCTGCTCAATTCTTTGCTTTTAATAGGATAATCCGAAACTTGGGGCAAAAAAAGCGTGACTCTTTTTAGAATTGCATTGTACGTGACCTTGAGACAGTCGCCAAGGGCCTCGCAGCTAAAGGGCGCATCTAACTCGGCTTCAGACTCACGTGCGTACCTCCACGCCTTTAACCCTTCTTCCGGGAACAATGCCAGAGGCATAACTGCGTTAGTGTGCTGCAGCAAACTGCACGTGAGGATTTGCCGCTTCCTAGATGCCCATTTTCCCTATCTGAATTCTCAAAACTCCGCACGGGGGTTCATTTTTGAGTTGTGAGGGAATTCGGAGGGTGGAAATGTGCATCCACAGAGCGGCCAATCCAAGGCAAAAACCTCCCGTGCATCAATGGCCAAAATAGGAGCCTTGCAGTTGCACCACGTTAAAAACTAATTCGGTTAAAAAAATTTTTTTAAAAAACAACAATTTTTTAGCATGAGCTTTCATAGGTTAGAACACACAGACGCAACACGCCCAGAATGAAGACGTCTTAACCTTCCGGCTGCCACCAGCTCTCTTTATTTCTTGTTGACGGGAGATTCTCCAGCTTTCCGCTGGAACGCGGAAGTGCCTCTCTCAGCCCCCATTGGACAGCGCCGCCTCTGCCCCGCCCCCTCCCCCGGCTCGCTCTGTCTGACGGCCAGGCCGAGCAGTCGGCCGCCTATCCACCCCCCCCCCCCGCCCGCTGGTTCTCCGGCGACCGCAGCGAACGGCTTTACCTCGAGGCTGGGGAGCCGAGCGCCGACGCGGTCGAACGCGATTGGCCGCGCCTGGCCAAGCAGGAACCGCACCTCAGGCGAGCGGCGGCCCCCCTCGACGGGACACCGGCCCGGCGGCTTCGCGGGCGGGGCAGGGCCAAAGAACTTGCCCCCTCGGTCTGGACTCAGGTGAGGAGATACTTTGCAGCGGTTGCGACCCCGGGGGCGGGGGGGGGTGAGGGCTGTCCTCCCTTCCCCCCTCTCCGGGGCACTGGCGGTGGAAGGGGAAGGAGCGCGACCCGGGGAGGGGATTTGTGGCCAGGGCCGTGGATGCTTGGCCATTAGCAGCGCCTGCCAGGCTGAATTGCCCCGCATATTTATTTTTCCTTCCCCCAGGAAGTGAAATACCCGCTTTCGCATTTCTTGAGAGCCCCTTTAACCCGTAGCCATTGATGCATGGGAAGTTTTAGGCTTGGGTTTGCTGCTTTTCTAGAGGCGCGTTTCCCCCAACGAAATTCTCAGAACTCAGAAATAAGCCCCCATGGAGAGAGTTTTTTTTTAATATAATTTTTTTATTAATTTTTATAACAGAACACATAAAACAAAAACAAACAAATACAAAAGAAAACCAACATAAGAAAATACAAAAGAGTACCTATGTATACTTATGTATCTGAAGAAGTGAGCTGTGGCTCACGAAAGCTCATACCCTACCAGAAAATATTTTTGTTAGTCTTTAAGATGCTACTGGACTCTTGCCCTTTTTGACTACTGCAGACAGACTAACACGGCTACCCACTGTGAATTATGTATACTTATTCATACATTCGTAGTTACAGAATTATGAAAACCAAAAAGATATCCCTTCGACCCTCCACCCACCTTCAAAAAGTGACCCATCACCCAACTTAAGTGCCTTAACATTGGTTCTTGTGGGTTATCCGGGCTGTGTAACCGTGGTCTTGGTATTTTCTTTCCTGACGTTTCGCCAGCAGCTGTGGCAGGCATCTTCAGAGGAGTAACACTGAGTTATCCGGGCTGTGTAACCGTGGTCTTGGTATTTTCTTTCCTGACGTTTCGCCAGCAGCTATGGCAGGCATCTTCAGAGGAGTAACACTGAGTTATCCGGGCTGTGTAACCGTGGTCTTGGTATTTTCTTTCCTGACGTTTCGCCAGCGGCTGTGGCAGGCATCTTCAGAGGAGTAACACTGAGTTATCCGGGCTGTGTAACCGTGGTCTTGGTATTTTCTTTCCTGACATTTCGCCAGCGGCTGTGGCAGGCATCTTCAGAGGTGTAACACTGAGTGTTACTCCTCTGAAGATGCCGGCCACAGCTGCTGGCGAAATGTCAGGAAAGAAAATACCAAGACCACGGTTACACAGCCTGGATAACCCACAAGAACCAATGAACTCTGACCGTGAAAGCCTTCGACAATAAGTGTCTTAACAGTTTTAAAAATATCTATTAACAGTAAAATATGAAAATGTTAAAACTAGTTTCTATAACTCACTAATTAAAGTAGTAAAATCTATTTTGCCAGTTTATCCCAATATGTGGCGGCCTTTGCCCAAGTTTTTTTATATTCTTCCATATCTTTTCCATGTAGGAATTCGGTTAGTTTGGCCATCCTCATATACATCCATAATTTCTCTCTCCAGTCACAAATTGAAGGTTTATTCACTTGCTTCCAAACTCTAGCTATTACAATTCTTGCAGCAGCAAAACTATAATGACAAATAACCCTATCATTATTACACATATTTTTTGTGGAATTCCCAATAGACAAAATGCAGGTTTTCTTTTTACTCTACCATTAATCAAATTATTAGTTTCTCTAATTACTTTTTTCCATAATGTTTTAATTTTTTTACATATCCACCATACATGCATGTAGAGTTTTGAGAATTCAGTTTTGGGGGAAATGTGCATCTACAGAGTGGCAAATCGAAGGCAAAACTTTTGATGCATAAACGGGTACGACCTTTTGTGTTTGCTCCGCCCCCACACCGAAGAATCCCCTCCAGGAACCGTGCAAAACGACAGCCGGAGTTAGCTATGCACACGGCGGTTGGCTAATGGAAGGAACGAAGGAGCAGGCGAGTGTGTGTGCGGAGTGGAATTTCTCCTTTTGCTTTGGGATCGTGAATAGGCATTTTAAAGGTCGCATTTTAAAAAAGGGCTTTGAGCGAGCTTCGAAATTGACCCTGCATAAATGGCCCAGGAGAAGCTGAGGAAGAGCCCGCGGGGGGGGGGGGGAGGCGAGGAAGAGGGAAGCCAAAGGAAAACCAAGGCAAAATCTCCCATGCATAAATGGCCAAGGGGTCTGGATGAAGAAGAAGAGTTGGTTTTTATATGCCGACTCTCTCTACCACTTAAGGCAGAATAAAACCGGCTTACAATTGCCTTCCCTTCCCCAGGCCAGAACTATTTTGTGGGGTGGGGGGAAGCATAGGCGAGGGGGTGAGAGGACAAGATAATTTTTTGGAGAGGACGGAGCCTAATCCACTAGGAGGGTTTTTGATAGGAAATGGTGGGGGGGAAGCACTGCGTGGAAGGAAAGTTGGGGTGCAGGAGTTGAGAGGCGAGATGAGGAGTAAGGAGAAGCAGCATGGCAGAGTGACTTGGAAAATGAACTGCGAATCAGGAAGTCCCTAGGTGGAATCTTGCCTTTGCTGTGAACTCGCTGGGTGGCCTTAGGCGAGCGGCTTCCCTATCTCAGCTCGTCATCTGCAATATAGGGATTATAATACTCTCCTTCCTTAAAGAGTTGTTGTAAGGATTACAACATAGTGTATATGAAGCACTTTGTACACTTGAGAGTACATGCTGATTACTGTTGTTGGTGTGAAGGGATAGCTGGGTGGGAGCAAACCCTGGAGACTGGAAGGGAAAGGAAGACAGTAAAGGCAGTGAGGAGGAAGTATTTGGAAAGAAGAAGAGTTATTTTTTATATGCTGACTTTCTCTTACCACTTAAGGAAGACTCAAACTGGCTTACAATCACTTTCCCTCCCCACCCCTCAGCAGACACCCTGTGAGGTAGGTGGGGCTGAGAGAGCTGTGACTAGCTCAAGGTCACCCAGCAGGCTTCACGTGGGGAAGGGGGAAATGTGGTAGAAGTTTCAGAGATTCTTAGGAATTGAAGGGGAAGCTTTACAGAAATGAACAGGTGTTATGTTGTGAATAGTAAAAGATCTAGGTAAGCTTTTCTCTAATTATAAGATTGTAGAAAACATGTAATCCTTTATGGCAAAATTTAGACTGTAAGCTTTTCAGGGAAGGACCTCTTGCTTGTAATCAGCAAATGCCACACACATTGATGGTACTATATACGTTAAAAGAATCCACTCTTATTACAGGGGATGGGGTAAGAAATTACTCTGAAGTATGGGGGTGCAAGGTACAGTGACAGTGTGAAATAGAAATCGGGGGGGGGGGGTTACTTACAACATGGTGTCTGGGTCCAAGGTGAATGTAGGGCAATGTAAGGGGAGCAAGCGTTAATTTGGTTGGGAAGCAGGATGAGCCAGAGAGGTCTTGAATATTATCTATTCATTTAAATAGGTCTGAGCATGAGCCTTCAGCAGTTTATTTTGTTTCTAGTATTATCTCCTTTTTGCAATGCTATGTATACAGATCGGTTAGTCTTTGAGCTAGCTGTATATCTCTTTTGTGTTCCCCCCCAGTTTTGGTTCTGTGGTTATCAGTGTTTAGCCTTGGTAGTGAAGCTCCATAGATGTGACTTGTACTGCAACTAGACTTTAGTCTTCCATGATTTGGAATGGAAGGAGGTGGTTTCATGTTTAGTAAGGTAAAACTGAGTTTCTGCTATATGCATAATAGTTTTTGCTGCAAGGCTGCTT
The DNA here is from genome assembly GCF_029931775.1 of Euleptes europaea. Classification (NCBI taxonomy): domain Eukaryota; kingdom Metazoa; phylum Chordata; class Lepidosauria; order Squamata; family Sphaerodactylidae; genus Euleptes; species Euleptes europaea. Next base: position 46,812,517 of record NC_079324.1, read on the forward strand.
CAGTTACTTGAGCTCTGTGTGCAACTGTGTATAAAATATAGGGCAAAGCAGGAATAGGCAGTCAGTGGCTGATGGGAATCTGTCCTCTAGGATAGCTTGAGAGGTGGATTCTTGAGGACTCTAGCTGTTTCTTCCCTTGCAAACCAAAATACTTGAACTTCCTTATCCTTAACTGTGAACTACAATCAACTTTAGCAGAGTCCTTGGCCACTCACTCTGATATGGGGAAATAGGCATTAACTATGTCAAGTTCCAGGGTCTCGGTCAGGTTCGTGCCTCAGCTGCTCCTTCCCTTCCCAAAATTCTGCCCAGCAAGAGTGAATGGTGAAAGCACACGTAAAGGGAAATACTGTCAAAGCTCCTGTTGCTGTTGGGAGGAGACCATTGCTCATGTTTTGGTACTGATAAGAGTAGTTGGGGAGGGGCTTTCAGATTACTTATAAACTCACTTTCCACTCAAGAAAATACACTGTTCCACCTTGTAATGCTGATTGTCATATTTCACTAAAAAAACAAAGTAAACTGCAGGAGTTCCCCACCCCCCTAAGTGCTGATGTGTTGTCGAAGGCTGTATTCAGAATAATTCTTGATAACATCTACCGGTAGTTTAATCTTATCCCTTAGGGTCTCGGTAACTTTGCATATTTGTGCAAACTGAATGCATTATAAGGTGAAAATTGCAGTGCCATACATGCACAAATATCCCAATAAGTAAGATGTATGACAGCAAAAAAAGTCCCCCCTCCAAAAAAGGGGGCAGATTCAACACAGGATTGTGAATCGGATGGGTTTCGCCTCAATTTAAGAAGAAAAATTGCAGATGGAATTAGCAAAGTGAATAAATGCAGAACATCAAAGCTGGCAGTAAGGGTGGGGAGGCTGTTAATGAACTAAATAAGGCATTGCAGTGGCACAGTGAGGAACTTCCCTGGGTTTCTGGGTTCTCATCTGCAAAAGGACTGCTAACTTTACAGAAAATTTTTAAATGGATGGCCTACTCCTAGTGCAATGGTGCCAGGGTGCAGTTATGCGTATAATGGCAGAAGTAATGCCACACAAGGTTTGAATCAATATTGACTTTAGAAATTCATTTGTGCTATTCTGACACAATAAAAGTCCATATGAAAACTAAAAAGCATTCATTTGTCTTTTTTAATATTGACACTACCGTCCCATTAATTATGGTGCTAATTAGAAACTCCCCATGGAACAGAATATTTCTAAAAATGAGAATGAATAAATACTTTGGGAGGATTTGTAAAATCTATTTCTTGCTGTACGGCTAAATATTAAGATGAAGGAAACTAATGATGTGTGTGTATTTTTACTGGAGTGTAATAATGAAACAAGAGCCCCATGGCCCAGAGTGGTAAGCTGCAGTACTGCAGTCCAGGCTCTGCTCACTACCTGAGTTTGATCCCAACAGAAGTCGGTTTCAGGTAGCCTACTCGAGGTTGACTCAGGCTTCCATCCTTCTGAGGTCGGTAAAATGAGTACCCAGCTTGCTGGGGGTAAAGGGAAGATGACTGGGGAAGGCACTGGCAAATCACCCCGTAAACAAAGTCTGCCTAGTAAACGTCAGGATGTGGCGTCACCCCATGGGTCAGGAATGACCCGGTGCTTGCACAGGGGACCTTTACTTACTTTTAATAATGAAACAGTGTTCTTGCAATACTGCTACGCTTAAAGGGTCCCAGCACATCCATGGCAGATTCTGCTGGCGAATACAAGCAATTCAAGTTGATCGTGTACCCATTTATTTGAAACAAGGAGTACTTTCAGCCTGTTTTGGTTTTTACTGCCATGTGGAATACAGAAGTTACAGCACAATTTTAAAGCCATCCTGGATCAGCTTTGAACACCCCCACATCAGCATAATTTAAAAATCCACCAGTGCAACACCATACCAGTATAAACATGCCAGCATATCTGTGCCAGCATCAGAACTAGAGATGTGTGGGAGGAAGAGCAGGATTTAATCAGCATCCTAAGACCTCTGAGCCCAGATCGTATCCCCACTGTAACCATACACCAGCAAATTAGGTAGTGTAAGTATAAGCTTCTATTGAACTGAATGGGAGTGCAAAACAACTGCACTCCAAACACAGCTGCATAGTTGCAGCACAGTTTATGGTATCAACAAAGACAGTAACTGTTTTCAGTTATATATATATAAATCCCAGCCAGGACATCCATATCTCAGATGATAGGGTAAATGGTATGGGGCTGCAAACACATACACACATGAGAGGCATTGGTGATGGGAATACTAGAGAGAGGGCATCGTGCATGAAGAGCCTCCAGTAAGAACATGGTTTCACCATATTGCTGATACTTGTCTGCGCAGAATCCTTACAAGTAGTTGACCTTGGGACACAAACATCTTCTACTATACTTTACCAGCTAGGGTTTCAAGGATAATGCACCCCACAAAGGTAAGCAAGGGATGAAGATGACATGGCTCATGTTTGATTGCTGCAAACCCACCTCCTGATATGTACACACTGTTTATTGGCTTAGCAACCCTTCCTCCATTGCCAGTTGTTAGCAGTGTTTCCCGCACAAGTGGTACAGGATAAATATGTACCATGAGAAAGGTGAGCCCCTCTTGGAGATGAGCCGGCATAACATCCCTCCAATATCAGCGTGATGTCATGCCATTGTAGCTGCACTTGTGGGGGTGGAGGAGGGATAGGCGGGAAGCAAGACTACATTTCTTGGTGACTGCTCACCAAACACTCAGAGCCCTTTTGACTTGCAGCATCGGGGCTCCACAAAGCAGCCCAATCAGGAACTGTGGATAGAGTTCCAAAGTAACTCCCTACAAAGGGTGGGTGAGTATTGGCTCAGTGGCTACACTATGCCCTCCCAAGTGCAGGGAGAACCAAGGAGGTAAAGGGATGAAGGACACTTTAGTGGTGCCACTCTCTCAAAGCTATACCTCACGAGCATGTATAAAGTGCTAAAGTCTGCTCTCGGTTATCGATTTCTGCTGTTGATTTTACTCATCGCTGCCCTTTGTCTCTTTAAGCACCTTCTAGGACAGTACCACAACCGCCAGTTTCAGCGACCAGTGTCCATCTAGCTGCCCTGCTGTGGGATTGCCAACTCCCTTTTTCTGTCCAGCTCCTGTACCGCTTCGAGCTACTTAACAGATAATTACTGTGCTGGTCAAACTGCTATCATGGGCATGCAGTGAGAGGAACGGCTCTGTCTGTGATTTTGCTGTCTGTCAATGCAGCTTTCAAAGGCACAGGATCCTTGCTAGACCAAGAGAGTTGGCAATCCCATTATCTGTTTTGCATTCAGTATTCCATTAGTGATTAAATAAATGCCTGGCTTGTTTCAAAGTTGTATATGTTTTAAGGGGGCTTAGTAGATAGGGATCTATGTTTACCTCCTGCTCATTACTAACCTTAGCAATGTACAGTGAGGGGAAAAAAGTATTTGATCCCCTGCTGAATTTGCCCGTTTGCCCTCTGATGAAGAAATGACCAGTCCATAATTTTAATGGTAGGTTTATTGTAGCTGTGAGAGACAGAATAACAACAGGAAAACACCCAGAAGACAAAAGTCAGAGATTGATGTGCATTATAATGAGTGAAATAAGTATTTGATCCCTTTGCAAAAGATGACTTAGTACTTGGTGGCAAAACCCTTGTTGGCAATTACAGAGGTCAGACGTTTCTTGTAGGTGGCCACCAGGTTTGCACACATTTCAGGAGGTATTTTGTCCCACTCCTCTTTGCAGATCCTCTCCAAGTCAGTAAGATTTCGAGGCTGATGTGTAGCTACTCAAACCTTCAGCTCCCTCCACAGATTTTCGATGGGATTAAGGTCTGGAGACTGGCTAGGACACTCCAGGACCTTAATGTGCTTCTTCTTGAGCCACTCCTTTGTTGCCTTGGCCGTGTGTTTTGGGTCATTGTCATGCTGGAATACCCATCCTTGACCCATTTTCAATGCCCTGGCTGAGGGAAGGAGGTGCTGACCCAAGATTTGACGATACATGGTCCCGTCCATCGTCCCTTCGATGCGGTGAAGGTGTCCTGTCCCCTTAGCAGAAAAACACCCCCAAAGCATAATGTGTCCCCCTCCATGTTTGACAGTGGGGATGGTGTTCTTGGGGTCGTAGGCAGCATTCCTCCTCCAAACACGGCGAGTTGAGTTGATGCCAAAGAGCTCAATTTTGGTCTCATCTGACCACAACACTTTCACCCAGTTCTCCTCTGGGTCATTCAGATGTGCATTGGCAAACTGCAGACGGGCCTGTACATGTGTCTTGAGCAAGGGGACCTTGCGGGCTCTGCAAGATCTCAGTCCTTCACGGCGTAGTGTGTTACCAACTGTTTTCATGGTGACTATGGTCCCAGATGCCCTGAGATCATTGACAAGTTCCCCCCGTGTAGTTCTGGCCTGCTTCATCACCGTTCTCATGATCATTGCAACTCCACAAGATGAGATCTTGCATGGAGCCCCAGACCGAGGGAGGTTGACAGTTAGGGTTAGGGTTGTCACCTTCTCACCAAGCTGCTTGGCAATAGTCTTGTAGCCCAGTCCAGCCTTGTGCAGGTCTACAATCTTGTCCCTGACATCCTTGGACAGCTCTTTGGTCTTGGTCATGGTGGCTAGTTTGGAATCTGATGGATTGATTGCTTCTGTCGACAGCAGAACCCTAACCCTAATCTGGCTGGTTGATAGGGGATCAAATACTTATTTCACTCATTATAATGCACATCAATCTCTGACTTTTGTCTTCTGGGTTTCTGGGGGTTTTCCTGTTGTTATTCTGTCTCTCACAGCTACAATAAACCTACCATTAAAATTATGGACTGGTCATTTCTTCGTCAGAGGGCAAACGGGCAAATTTAGCAGGGGATCAAATACTTTTTTCCCTCACTGTAAGACTTGGATGGAGCTGGGAGGGTTCTCCACTGACTGTGTAGTTGTGCTGTAGTCAGGGGAAGAGAGATTCAGAATTCATTACTCCCTTGATAACTGCAAATAATTCACAGTGGGTAGCCGTGTTAGTCTGTTTGCAGTAGTCAAAAAGGGCAAGAGTCCAGTAGCACCTTAAAGACTAACAAAAATATTTTCTGGTAGGGTATGAGCTTTCGTGAGCCACAGCTCACTTCTTCAGATACAGCTAGAATGTGAATCCATTGGTCTTTAAGTAGAGGAACAGTATGTAAATGTGAATAGCAGGCTTGATTGGATTAGGTGTGATATGCAAAAGAGTCTGTGATGTCCAGGGGAGAGATGGGTGTGGAGAAATCAGCATTGGTAATGGGCCATGAATGCAAGGTCTTTATTCAGCCCAATGCATTATTATTATTCAGTCAATGCATTTACCTGGGCTGAATAAAGACCTTGCATTCATGGCCCATTACCAATGCTGATTTCTCCACACCCATCTCTCCCCTGGACATCACAGACTCTTTTGCATATCACACCTAATCCAATCAAGCCTGCTATTCACATTTACATACTGTTCCTCTACTTAAAGACCAATGGATTCACATTCTAGCTGTATCTGAAGAAGTGAGCTGTGGCTCACGAAAGCTCATACCCTACCAGAAAATATTTTTGTTAGTCTTTAAGGTGCTACTGGACTCTTGCCCTTTTTGACTATTGATAACTGCAAGTGTGATAAACCATACAGGCTGCATGATGGGAAGGGCAGATGGAACTCAAGAATTGCTAGGATCATTAGCAGGAGGTACATAAGAAAAGCCCTGCTGGATCAGGCCAAGGCCCATCAAGTCCAGCAGTCTGTTCACACAGTGGCCAACCAGGTGCCTCTAGGAAGCCCCCAAACAAGACAACTGCAGCAGTACCATCCGGCCTGTGTTCCAGGCAGGTAGTAGTAATTCAGCTTATGAATCCAGCAGAGAAATTGTTAGCAAAATGAATAGAGTCTGAGACTGCCAATCAGCATGAGTGATCAGGGACTGGGTTGGATGGTGCAGAATCTCAGAAGTACCTAGGATGCCTCTCTGATTGTTAACCAGCGCCTCAGACATGTTAAGCCTGTTCTGTTCCAGATATGCTTTTCTGTGGAGGCTTTCTTTCATTGGTATATGTGGCTGGCTTTAATGGAGGATTCAGAATGCCCCATGGTATGTCCATGCAGGGAAAGGAGTAGTCTGTGAGGTTAGAGAAATGCTCTGCTTTGTGGTATGGCTTCCCGTTCTTCTACCTCCTTCTATTGCCCTGCTGCAAGGACTGGTGGTTGCCAAAAAGATTATCTTTGCCTTGTCCCCTCCCTTGTGAGATGCAAACCAATAACTTCTGATTCTCACAACACTACTTTTTCCACTGAGCCATTAAGTGGATGGCAGGAATGCCTTTTGTGAATGTTGAGCTATCATCTTGCCAGCGTGGTATAGTGGTTAAGAGCGGTGGACTCTAATCTGGAGAACCGGGTTTTATTCCCTGCTCCTCCAAATGAGCGGCTGACTCTAAACTGGTGAGCCGAGTTTGTTTCCCCACTCCTCCACATGAAGCCTGCTGGGTGACCTTGGGCTAGTCACAGTGCTCTCAGAACTCTCTCAGCCTCACCTACAACACAAGATATCTGTTGTGGGGAGAGGAAGGGAAGGACATTGTAAGCTGGTTTGATTCGCCTTAAAAGGTCGAGAAAAGTGGAGTATATAATCCAACTCTACTTCTTGTGCTAGTGTCTGTGACTCACTATTTTGCAAAAATGCTCCTCAGGCATTATTCTCCCCCAACTCCTGGACCGGACGTTTTGTCTGGAAGAGACTATGGGCTTTCCGTGCTGTGTGTTGGGGTCCATTTTCTGAATGAACTTTGGAGAGGCTAGGAGATATGCTTGGATTGGCCAGGCTTCCTTCTCCGTGTGCCTGCCTATCAAAAGTTCATGTGTTCGCAGAAGGGCCTTCGAACCCTCGTCTAAGGAGAGCCCATTATTCGGATAAGCATAGGGCTGCTACTGGGCGTACCACAATCTTCTATACAGTGAAAGGTGCTATGTTGCCCCTGTTTGTTCTCTTGTCCTGTTCTTTGCGGGTGTGGTGACATCACATAGGCATGGCGGTGTGCATTGGTTAGCTGTTTCCATGTGTGGTACAATATGGAGGCATTGTTGGTATGTTGCTCCATGACTGGGTGTTGGTAATGTAGCTGTGGCCTCCAGTGTTACTGCTATGTTCTCTGAGTGTATTTTAATGTGTCTGCTCTGCTGAGAGAACATACGATACTGAGTAGCTATGCTGGTGTGAGCCACATGTCAGGTCATGAGATTTGGGATTGGACTGCCTGTTGGATCAGATACTCCTGGAATGACAATTCTCAGATAAAGGTATTGTCTCTTTACTAGCTGTTTTGGATATTAGAGGGAGTCCTAAGGGGTGTTGTTGGGTGGAGGGATCTTGAACTTTTAATTTTTTTGCAGAAGATAAGATCCCACTTCTTCTTCCAAAGTTAGGCTTGAGACCAGTGGCCCAGTGTACTCAAAACATGTTCAGTTTGTAAGATCTATGCTGATTCTGCTTTAGGAATGCCTCAAGGATTAGCATCGTCTTTGTACCAGGAGTAACAATTGGAGGTTGAATTGTGTCTAAACTCAATGACGCAGAGATACAGAGAAAGCAAACATGTGTACTCCCACAGTTATTCTTTGTATCAGAAAAATAACTCTGCTGGCTTTTTCACTGCAGTTGCACAACCAACTGTGTATCTATAGCTTTACAGTCTCTTGTTCTTGTCTAGCATTTGAGCAGGTTAAAGACTCCATGGATCTGGCCTAACGCGGCCGACATGCACCAGTTATGACAAAAGGCACAGTACTAAGGAGCACCAAATATCTTAAGTCTTTACAAGGAAAGCAGCTAAATGTAGTTTGGCAGGTAAGAGTGTGAGCAGCAGAATCTGATTTAAATCTTGTTTATCTCAGCTGTAAACTCGCTGTGACCTTAAGCAAGCTGTTCTCTCTGAGGCTCCATTCCATCTGCAATATGGTGATAATGATATAGGCCTACTTTACAGGGCTTTTGTAAGAACTATTCAGGCAATGTACGAGCACATTAATTGCATCTCATGTTCTTAGGTCTCTGAATGAGGTCCTGCTTTGTATTTTGCTCTTTAGCCACAGAGGATTGCAGCGAGCATACATTGTAGTGCATATTCTTGGGAATGCTTGTCCGAGGGATCTCAGCGTAGCCCTCTTCTTGCATATATTCTGAATTCGTTTTCCTCCCAGGCCTTGGCACACCTTTTTATAAATGGGTTCATTTTTTATGCTGCTGTTGCAGTGTTTTTTATGTTATGCATTCTGTCACTTTTTACTTTAATAAATCAGTCTCTTTTGTATGATACACATCAATCATTGAAATCAGTGAGATATGCACACTATGTACAGCAGTACATAAACTCAATAGCTAAGTGAGATAAGTAGACTGTAAATATTATATACATAAGTCAGTTCACTAAACTGTTATAAAATCAACCAATCTCCTAAATCCTACAGAGAATTCTGTCACTGTTTTTAATTAATTTTTACTTTGTGTGTTGCCTGAAGACCTGTTTTTTGTTTTTTTTTTAAAGCTGGGAATATTTTATAAAACAGTACTTGAAATGTTCTGTCTAAACACTATTTGTGTAATAATAATATAATAAATTCTAGGATACAGCAACTACTGACTAATAGGCCTAGGTAGATTTTGTCAGATTGTTCCTGCAGATTCTGATTGGTACATGTTTAATTTTTTGCAATATAGACTTTACAGTCTCATGAAAATGCATGCTAGCTAACAACATCTTCAGAAGATGAGACATACTTGTCAATACTGTTTTCCCAAGTATCTTTGGAGACCCCACATAAGTGCCACACACAGCCTTGGCACTTCCTTGAATTGCAAGGAGTTAGTCTAGCTTTTCTTTCTCATTTCTTTCTCATGGAAGAAGTTGTGAACTGTAGAAAGAGTGACAGAAGGCATGCTTAGGTTTGTGTGAATAATAAATCCCTAATATTCTTCTGTATGCTACCTACTTCCTGCATACAGCTACTGTTTGAGCAGTGTGAAGTTGGGTGTGTGTGGATTCTTTGCCTTCTTCTTCTTTTTGTAAGTGCACTTCAGTTCAGGAAATCTAGACGTTTTCTTCCTTCTTTCAAAGAAGGAAGCATCTGTGCAAGCTGATGTTCATGATGCCTTTGCTTTAGCTACTGTTGCTTCAAAACATGTTAACTGTGTGGTAGCTGCAAGTTTGGGAGGGAGGCAAAGACGATGGGGAATGGCAGCTATGTGGCTGGAGACTAGCTGTTGGCTGAGAGAACCCATGGTGGTGTGTGAAGAACAAGCTGGGTCAGGCTCATAGACGTAAGAATATAAGATGTGTCTTGCTGGATCAGACCAGGTCATCCATCTCATCTAACATCCTGTTTCATACCATGGCTAATCGGTTGCCTGTAGGACCAACAATAGGGCACAGGGACCACGGACTTCCCCCTGATGTTGCCTCAAAACACTAGGATTTAAGATTTACTGCCTTTGGATGTAGCAATAGTTATAGCTAGTAGCTACAGATGAACGAATCCTCTGTTAAAGCCATCTATACTAGTGGCCATCACTACATCCACTAGTAGGGAATTTCACACTTGAATTAATCATTGACCGAAAAAGTACTTCAGTCTGCTGGAAATCTATTGCCCATCAACTTAATTGGTTTTGGTGTTTTGATAATGTACTAAATATAAGAAGTATTATATCTTTAGGTACAAATAGTTGAATATGTTGCTAAATGCCCATATGAATTTTAAATGGCAAGTACTTGTCAGTTATTCCAGTACTTTTGCACTCATTGGCTAGCAAACTGGAAGCAGGTTTATTTCTTACTGAGCAATTGGATATAATACTGCCTGTATGTCTTTTCTTTGTATCTCAGGAATTCTCTAGCCTTTTAACTTTCTAATCTCATGACCTAAGGGCTTAACTGGATCCAGAGCTAGTATCAGGCCTTGGTCTGGAGCTTTCAAAGACCAGGCAAGAACAGAAAGCCAGGTTCCTGAAAATTACAAAATACCTCTCCAGTCTATACCAGTTACCTTTCAGAAGGATTAATATCGTACGCCACTGTTCATCCCCATATGTATGAGAAAGAAACTGACAGACTTGGGAAGGCACAGGTGAGTGGATATGACTGTGTTTTGCTCATGCTTTATGAATCTTAAGTAACTTGTACTAAACCCCTGCTGCACAAAAACAAACTAAGTGATCATCCTTGCGGCTCACTACCTCATGGAGTGAGCAAGGCAGGTCAATGTTTGTTTTGTTTAAAATAAAACGATCTATTTGCATTCTACCAGAAAGCTGTTTGTGGCCTACCATTGTGAAAGAGCGTAGATAGGCACTTCTGCAACAACTCCACATCTGAACCTGCACTGGATCTTTGCAGGAAGGGCAGAGACTCTGTGTAACTCATGGAAGTCAGACTGAAGTGGAGAGAATGTCATTTTGCCATTCAGGAAGTCTAGCTGCACTCAGACCCAAGGGCAAGGGAAGAAGGCAGAGATTAAGACTCCTTGTTTTGTCGCAAATATTACATCGATCAAGGTCCTTGACCTGCAGTACTTGTAGGAGTCAGGGGATATCTTCTGAACAGCCCTTGCTTGTAAAAGGCATTCTTACTGGTCCATGTGACTTCCCTTTAGTCCCCCCCCCACTTTTCTTAAGAGCTGTGTGGAGGTGCAATTGTCTAGTTTGTGGGCTTCCTAAAGGCACCTGGATGGCTACTGTGTGAACAGACTGGTGGACTTGATGGGCCTTGGTCTGATCCGGCATAACTTTTATTATGTTCTTATGTAAAATCACTAATTAAAAATCCCTCGTGTTCCAGGCAGAGAATCTGTTGTGGGCTTGGTTCTTACTTTTCTGTGAACTGCACCAGTGGGGAAACATCTGTAGCATGCACCATTTTGAATTTTTATGGTTGGGGCATAAGCACATTTCATGTACTTGGAGAAGGTGTTCTTTCTTTCTCTTTTACAACGCCTTCCCATGGTAATCTGGTCAGGATGAGAAATAGGACTCTGAACTAGATGTACTTTGGTCTGATTCATTTATTACTGAAATAGTTCCTCCTGGTTGTAGGTTTTTTGTTTTTTTTTACATCAAGTCACACCTGACTTATGGAGACTCCTAGTGGGGTTTTCAAGGCAAGAGATTTTCAGAGGTGGTTTGCCATTGCCTGCCTCCGCATCAACAATCCTGGTAATCCTTGGTTGTATCCCATCCACATATTTGCCAGGGTCAACCCTGCTTAGCGTCTGAGATCTGACAAGATTAGGCTAGCCTGGGCTAGCCAGATTGTAGTGGTAAAGGGTTTTATGAGAGGAAATGGATGCTTCCTGCTTTACACAGCGGTGCAGTGTTCATGCACTTAACTCCAAAGGGTAAGCTCATGCTGTATGTATGAGGAATTCATTACTCGTAGTGTTAGGGAGGAAATCTGGTTTAATGCAGCAAGCTTGCAAAATAGTTCGAGCAGAGCCATAAACAAATGTTTCCAAGCAGTAAAAGGCCGTCTTAACATAGGGGTTACCGCACTTGTATTCCCAGTGATGTATTAATAGTTTAAAAATGTTATAAAAAAATACCATTCGCACTTTCTATGTATTCCCATTGATGTATGAAGAGTTTGAAAACGTTTTAAAAAATACTGTACACACTTTGTTTGGCCCCTTTAGCTGTGAAGATGTCTTCCAACCATTTATAAGCCATGGTATCCAAAAACCCTTTTAAAGCGATGTTTTTTACAACATTTTCAAACTCTTAATACATCGCTGGGAATACAAAGGTCGGTAACCCCCATAGATTTCTTTCTGGCCTGTTAGTTCAAGATATGCTCGGTAGCTAAAGGACCAAGACATCATTCGATAGCCTGCAACTGTGCATCTTTTACTTTGAGAGTATGTTCATTCTACCCAGTTTATTTTCCAAGCGAAAGACTGACACACTCTTTCTCTTCATTTCTCCCCTCCTCCACAACATTCTAAAACATTGAATGCATCTAGTTTGTACCTAGAAAGCACCATTAAAGTATGGACAGAAAATGGAACTGTATTGTTTGGGGCGTGATACGTGCATCACACTTTGAAGTTAATCTTCAGTGGGCAATAGATGGTTCTAATGTTTTATTTTCTTAGGTAAGCATTTCATGATCCCTTCCCTTGAAAGACAGCTTTTGCTGCATCCACAAAGAGCAGTGGATGAGCTATTTGTGAGTAAATACCCCAGCCCAACATGTGAAGGGGCAGGTTGGGGGGGGGGGTTCTTATGAATACGTTCCAATAAATTGGCTGGGAGGGTGCCAGCCACTGTTTAAATAAAGACCTTCTGAGCTGCCCCGTAGAGGGACTGCAGCAGTTCTGTGAACTGGGAAGGGCTCTAGTCCAAGCTAGAGGGCTGTCAATCGTTGGATCTACTTATGGGTATGCACAGCATATTTCACACATGCATAGATGCATCCTACCTCTGTCACCTCTTTGCATGAAGCCTGGTGAGAGAACTACTCCAACAAGGAGTGGAATATAAAAAATGAAGCTAGAGGTACAAGGTTATCTTCTAGCATATTAACCCATAAAAGGCTTGATTTTTTCATCACTGTCTCTATAGGTCTTGCCTATTACTGGATTGCCCTGACCTGGATGGCCCAGGCTAGCCTGATCTCGTCAGATCTCAGAAGCTAAGCAGGGTCGGCCCTGGTTAGTATTTGGATGGGAGACCACCAAGGAATACCAGGGTTGCTGTGCAGAGGAAGACACTGGCAAACCACCTCTGTTAGTCTCTTGCCATGAAAACCCCATAAGGGGTCGCCATAAGTCAGCTGTGACTTGACGGCACTTTACACATACACATTACTGGATTCCCAAACTGAAGTCATAGATGTCTTGCAAAGAATTTTGTTTTGTTCAAGTCTTGTGGAGTTTTTCTTCCCTTTTGGTTTGTCCCATAGGGTCCCTTTGCTTTCGCTGTGTGTGCGTAAAGTGCCGTCAAGTCGCAGCCGACTTATGGGGGTACACTCTATGAAATCTCAGTTTCCCCGACTCCCATCTAGATCCGCTCACCAGGTATCAGAAGACATTTCCTTCTTTTCATGCCAAAGATATCCTCCAATACCTTGCTGAAGGGTGAAGAATTTTACACACACACACCGGCTCTACAAGACTCAGTTAATTCCTGGTGTGTCTCCTCCCTCCCCCACGTATGCATAGACTGCCAGAGCACTGCGCCTGAGTCATCCTAGCTGCTAAAAAAACTTATGCTGACACTTGGGAATTTTAAATGTTTTTTCAGTCCTGTATTTAATATGACAAGGCTTGGAAGGGTGGACATAATGGATATCCAGCATTCTTTCTCTCATCTTCTACGTAACCTAGATTCAGTCGTAGGACCCATTTTTAAGTTAACTTGGTTGTTCTGCCTGAGCAGGAAAAATCCCAGGCACTTCATTATCTGGGTTCCTAGAAATATGATGGTTGTGCTTAAGAATTTGTGCAGGGTTGGTTGCCAGCATCCATACTTCGGCACTAAAGTATATGAAATATTTTCATAGCCTTGCTGTGCCCTAATTTTTAGTTGGCATAGAGCAAATATGCCAGCTAGATCCTCATGGTGGTCTGTTTCGGCTCAGCTGTTCGCAGCCAGTTTGCCAGCTCAGAGTTTAAATTTAGAGGGGGGGAGCCTGAACTTTTGGTAATCCTGACTTGTGTGCACTGAGCTCCCTCCTCTGACTTCTGAACATCATAGGTTTGCTTTTTTAGTTTTGAGTATGTTGAAAAGTCTAGGTATGAATTCCTTCACTCTGCAGGGAGAATATGCCTGCAAAATTTCCAAACACAATGGATTGTGAACATGGGTTGTGCTCGAATCTAGCACTGACGTTTACGTGTTGTCACCAACTGGCTTGTTCAGATGACTGGGGATGCCCTGAATCTGTGCCTTTTGGGGGTAAGGGTTTAGCCACGTTCTCTTGCTGTCTATATCTCTACTTATTCTCAAATGGCTGGTAGCTTTCTTTTGCCCTGTACTATACTTGACACGTATGAAAACGTAGGCTCATTTGTAGGGGTTAATTGCTTGAGAAGCTTTGGGCAAAGGTTTAGGCTGGGTGATGATTTCCTGATTCCTTCCAGAATTCAGATTCCAGGGATGAATTTCTTTTCCAGACTTAAACTGGTTAAAGATACAGTCCTCCTCAGTTCTGATATGAACAAGGAACAGGGCTAGGGATATAGTGCCACTCCTGGTGAATTATAATTCCTGGGATTCTTTGGGACAATTCATGACAGTCAAACTTGTATGAAGCTTACATACATCTTTGCAGGATTTCCTTATGTGTTTGAGATTAAAGTTCAAAGGATCCAAACATCCCTCAAAAAGCTGCAAATATTATGTTGTCTCTTACTTTTAATCTATTATGTTCCTAGTTTTGAATAAAAAATCTGTTCTTTGTCTCTCACATCACAAATGTGACGGCGGCAGGTTTATTTTGGAAAGGGAGGCGTTGACAGTCTTTTCAGTTCTTTTAAGCCAGTTTCATGGGAGTGTAGTCAGCGGTGATTCACCCGAGGAGATGCATGCTCTGTAACAAAATGTAAGCCAGTGAGTAAGTAGAATATGGAATCTCAAAAGAAAAAAAATAGCATGAACAAAACCCTGTTTTAATGCTACACACTGAGAAAGAATTCGAGTTGTATAATTTTTTGCATGAGATTAAGCAGAAAGCTTGAATAGATGTACTGCTGTCATTCTCAGAAAAACAGAAGTAACGTGCAACAATGTGGGGGAAATGTTACCCATTCTGTAATTTCTAGTCTGACACTCTGTGTTCCCTTTATGGAGAATGTGTAGAGGCAGTTTTGAATATCATATATTTAATTCCAATGTAGCCCCACTATATTGATTAAAAAAAATCCTTCAAGAGAGGAACACTTGGGATATTGCAGATGCTTCTAGAAACCTGGATGGGGGGACTCCAGGTTTGCAGAGAAAGGAGAGGGGTTTTTAAAACCCTGAATTAGTAGAACATGATGTCAGGGTATGTGCAAACATCCCAGGGAAAAAGAAGACACCTGGGTGCCATTTTGGGTTGCTATGACAACCCTGAATGTTGGGTTTCTCCAAAACAAGAGGTAATGGGGTCGTATTAGGGGGAGGGCTGCAAGGAGGAGATGCTTAGGAACCGCAAGGGAGAGAGGATGCAATAGGCTGGCTATGCTGGGGCTGAGAGAGTTTGCTATGTGCATTCAGCCTCAAGTCACATGCCCTACCTATCATCTGGCATACAGGTACTTCAGCAATGGCTTGGGGCTGAAAACAGGGCATGGAAACAGTGGTCTTTTTTATTGTTTTATCCCAAAATGTGGTATCTGGATGAAGATTGCCTCTTAATATGGAGGCCCCATTCTGTTTCCATGGCAAATTCGTTCAGGTGTAATGTTTTCCTCTTTAGTTAATGTTCATATTAACGATGTCTGGAATTCTCCATAATTTGTTTAATTTTTGGCTGCTGGCTGTTTGGTTTCCTAGAGATGAGGCTGCTGAAGATAATCTAGTGTATAAGAGCACTGTTAGATGAAAATAACACTGTGTTTTGTGATGTTGACATAAATCCTCCCCCCTTCCCCCATGGCACAACAGGAGCTTGAAAGATTGTGTGCGAAGATTCTTTCCTTGTGCTTAGCTATAGTTGGTATTGCTCACTATCAGGCATAATATTGACATTGTGTATGTGTCATCTCTATGAGTAGTCAATGAATAGTAGGAAGAAATTAAATGAAAAAAGTAAGAGTAGGGCTTTCGGTTTTGCTTAATGTTATGTTATCTACCATGTAATATGAAAACTATTTGGGATGCACTTGAAAAGCCATGAGACCTGGAAAGACAATAAACTTATGTATAGTTTTGAGATGCAGATTTTCCTTTTAGTAAGAGTCTGCAAAAATCTGGTGCCTTTGAGCAGGAAAATATGTTTTGGGTCATAAGAACATAAGAAAGGCCCTGCCGGATCAGACCAAGGCCCATCAAGTCCAGCAGTCTGTTCACACAGTTGCCAACCAGGTGCCTTTAGGAAGCCACAAACAAGACGACTGCAGCAGCACCATCCTGCCTGTGTTCCACCGCACCCAAAATAATAGGCATGCTCCTCTGATACTAGAGAGAATAGGTATGCAGCATGACCAGTATCCATTCTAATAGCCATGAATACCCCTCTCCTCCATGAATATGTCCACTCCCCTCTTAAAGCCCTCCAAGTTGGCAGCCATCACCACATCCTGGGGCAGGGAGTTCCACAATTTAACTATGCGTTGTGTGAAAAAATATTTCCTTTTATCTGTTTTGAATCTCTCGCTCTCCAGCTTTAGCCGATGACCCCGTGTTCTAGTATTATGGGAGAGGGAGAAAAACTTCTCCCTGTCCAAAATATTGTTGATTTGGTGTCATCTGCAAACTTCTCCCTGTCCACTCTCTCCAAACCATGCATAATTTTATAGACCTCTATCATGTCTCCCCTTAGCCGCCTTCTTTCCAAGCTAAACAGCCCTAAGCGTCCTAACCGCTCCCCATAGGACAGTTGCTCTAGTCCCTTAATCATTTTGGTTGCTCTTTTCTGCACCTTCTCAAGCTCTGTGATATCCTTTTTTAGGTGTGGTGACCAGAACTGTACACAGTATTCCAAGTGTGGTCTCACCATAGATTTGTACAAGGGCAGTATGATATCAGCAGTTTATTCTCTATTCCTCGTCTAATTATGGCCAGCATGGAATTTGCCTTTTTTACAGCAGCCGCACACTGGGTTGACATCTTCATTGAGCTATCCACCACCACCCAAAGATCCCTTTCTTGGTCTGTCGCTGCCAGCACAGATCCCATCAGTGTATATGTGAAGTTGGGATTTTTTGCCCCAATATGCATCACTTTACACTTGCTCACATTGAATCTCATTTGCCATTTTAATGCCCATTCTTCCAGTACGCAGAGATCCTTCTAGAGCTCTTCACAGTCCGATTTTGTTTTAACCACCCTACATAATTTGGTGTCATCTGTAAACTTGGCTACTTCACTGTTTAACCGCAACTCCAGGTCATTGATGAACAGGTTGAAAAGCACAGGTTCCAACACAGATCCCTGAGGCACCCCACTGCTCACATCCTGCCATTGTGAGAACTGACATTGATTCCTACTCTCTGCTTCCTATTTTTCAGCCAGCTCTCAATCCATAAGAGGACTTGTCCTCTTATCCCATGACTATGAAGTTTGCTTAGCAGTCTTTGGTGGGGGACTTCATCAAAAGCTTTTTGGAAATCCAAATACACAATATCCACAGGCTCATTCCTGTCCACATTCTTATTGACGCTTTCAAAAAACTCTTAATAGGCTAGTGAGACAGGACCTACCCTTACAGAAGCCGTGTTGGGTTTTGCCCAGCAGACCTTGTCCTTCTATATGCTTGACAATTCTATCTTTAATAATGCTTTCCACTAATTTACCCGGAACAGACGTTAAGCTAATTGGCCTGTAATTTTCTGGGTCCCCCCTGGAACCTTTTTTATAAATGGGTGTTACATTGGCCATTCTCCAGTCCTCTGGTACAGAGGCTGATCGAAGGGACATATTACATATATTTGTTAGAAGTTCAGCAATTTCCCATCTGAGTTCTTGAAGAACTCTAGAATGAACACCGTCTGGTCCCTGTGACTTGTTAGTTTGCAGTTTGTCTAGACGTTCTAGGACTTCCTGCCTTGTTACCACTATTTGCCTCAGTTCCTCATTTTCCCCTCTCCAAAATCTCTGTTCAGGAGAAGGAATCTGCCCTGTATCTTCAACAGTGAAGACAGATGAAAAGAATTCATTTAGTTTTTCAGCAATCGCTTTATCCTCCCTTAGAGTTCCTTTACTCCCATTGTCATCCAATGGTCCAACCGCTTCCCTAGCTGGTTTCCTACTCCTAATATACTTAAAGAATTTCTTATTGTTTGTTTTGATGTGTTTAGCAATAAGCCCCTCAAAATCTTTTTTTGCATCTCTAATTAGCTGCTTGCATTTCCTTTGTGTAAGTTTGTGTTTGCTTCTGTTCGCCTCGTTTGGGCAAACCTTCCATTCTCTGAAGGAAGACTTTTTTCTCTCTAATTGCTTCCTTCACCTTACCCGTTAGGCATGGTGGTGACCTCTTGGACTTATTACTACCTTTCTGACCTGCGGTATACAAGCTAGCTGAGCCTCTTGTAATGTGGTCTTGAGTAACCCCCAAGCCTTTTCAAGAGATTTAACCCTCTTAACTGTTCCTTTCAACTTCCTCTTTACCAGTTTTCTCATTTTAGAGAAGTTCCCTCTTTTAAAGTCAAAGGTAATTGTATGAGATTTCCCAGTCACTTTCCCACTTACATCTAAATTAAATTTGATTCCATTGTGATCACTATTGCCAACTGGCTCAACTACATCCACATCCCGCACTAAGTCACCGCCAGCACCACAGAGTATTAAATCCAGGATTGCTTCCCCTCTGGTTGGGTCTATGACCAACTGTTCGAGGGCACAGTCATTTAGGATGTCTAAAAATTTTATCTCTTTGGCTTGTCTGGAGCATACATTTATCCAATCAATATGAGGGAAGTTGAAGTCTCCCATTATTACTACTTCGTTACCTTTACATGCTTCCCTAATTTCATTCTCCATCTCAAGATCACCCTGAGCCATTTGGTCAGGGGGCCGGTAGAACGTCCCCAGTACCAAATCGTCACCCATAAGGATTCTGTGGACGAGTCTGCCCTTTTTATGGTCTCTAGCTTATTAGACACTATGCCTTCCTTGATATACATAGCAGCACCCCCTCCAATACGCCCTACCCTGTCATTTCTATACAGTTTGTAACCAGGGATGACTGTATCCCACTGGTTCTCTCCCCTCCACCAGGTTTCTGTAATGCTCACTATATCTATTTTTTCTCTTAAAACCATGCACTCTTAATTCCCCCATTTTTTCTTGGAGGCTTCTAGCATTAGCATAGAAACACCTCCACACTGTTTCTCTCTTTCGACTTGCCTGGCATGTGCCTTTGGGCATCTTTAAGTAGCTATCCATCATTTTTTTTCCATTTCCTTTCATGTCTAAGTAATTCCTATGTGGGCAATCTGAAGCAATTTTCCCTTTGTCCGTATGCACTGAGTTTGCCCGAACCGGATGCTTCTCAGCTCCTGTCGGCTTTCCCGCCAAGTTCAGTTTAAAAGCTGCTCTGCCACCTTTTTTATATTATACGCCAGCAGTCTGGTTCCATCCTGGTTCAGTTGGAGCCCATCCCTTTTGTATAGACCCGGCTTGTCCCAAAATGTTGCCCAGTTCCTTACAAATCTAAAGCCCTCTTCCCTGCACCACCGTCTCATCCACGCATTGAGATTCACCAACTGTGCCTGCCTAGCTGGTCCTGCACGTGGAACAGGTAGCATTTCTGAGAAAGCTACCTTGGAGGGCCTGGCTTTTAGTCTCCTGCCTAGCAACCTAAATTTGGATTCCAAGACCTCCGGACTACATTTCTCCACGTCACTAGTGCCAACATACACCACAACCACTGGCTCCTCCCCAGCACTATCTACCAGACTACCTATATGACGGATAATGTCCGCAACCTTCGCACCAGGCAAGCAAGTCACCCGCCAGAAACCCAGCTATCTACATTCCTAAGGATTGAATCTCCCACTACAAGAAGCCCCCTCCCCTCTGAGGCATATCCTCGGTACAAGAGGATATCTGTTCATCCACCAAGGAAGAGGTCCCTTCTAAGGAACCACATTCCCCTACCTCAGTGAAATGGCCTCCTTCCCCAAGGGCTCCATCATCCGTGACTGGAAGGTTGCTGTCACCTTGGGACTGGGATGTGACTATTTCATCCCTGGAGTCCTTAGTCACCTCTCTCTCTGCCTGCCTCAGCTCCTCCAGTTGAGCTACCTTGGCCTCAAGGAAGTGAACTCGCTTCCTGAGAGCCAGGAGCTCCCCGCACCGAGCACACACCCACGACTTCTGTCCAGCTGGCAGATAATCATACATGTGACACTCCATACAGCACACTGGATAGCCCCCTGACCCCTGCTGGCTTTCTACCTTAATAACTGGTATTTTATTTATTTATTAATTATTATATTATTCTTTGGTGTTGTAACCCTGCCTTTTACTCTCTTGCACTCTTCCTGTACCAAATGAGAACTGAGTGCCGAAGTTCCTTGCCCTGCAGCTATCTGCTACTAATTCACAGGGATATTCAAGTTGCTTGGTACTCCAACTGGATGGAGCGAGTTACTCTGCCAAGATAACAAGATTTTATACTCACCCTACAGATCCACAGGCTAAGAGCCACAGGGCTCGCGCCTCTGGCAAGCAGGAGCCTTGGAATTTAAATGCTCACCACCCCCACCTCTCTCACACAAGCTCCAATCACAACAGCCCCACTTAACAAGGTAACAGTCAAGCTTTCGGCAGCAATCAACCTTAATCACCCACTGGCACAAAAACCACAATCCTCTCCCAGCAAACCTCAATTAAATTCTCAGTTTAGTTAGGCTTCCCAGCGTTTAAAAAAGGCAAAGTTTAAACTCACCCCTGCCTGTAGTCCCCAGCTCAGCTGAATCAAAATGCTTTTTGAACGGGTCCTACAATTCAGCAGTAGAAGGTGTTGATGGTCATCGGTCTTCCCAGCTTTTCCCTCTCCCCAGCAGCCATTTCTGACCATGGGAAGCTTTATTCCTGGGATCACAGAACCCATGTAGTATATTAATAACCATGTTCAAGAGACTGCAGTGGGGAGGGTGAAGGGATGAAATTACTCCCTCCTCTCTCATGAGTGGAACTCCATTGATGGAAGAGGTTAAAAAAAAGAGATTTCACCATCTCTCCATTGCAATGTCCTTTCTCAAGTGACTGTTACTCCACATGGGTTCCATGACGCTGGGAATAATGTTTTTCAGGGTTGGAAGTAGCTGCTGGAGGCAAGGAAAGCTGGGAAGATGTGGGATCCTTCAGCTGACCTTGCATGGTTCTTGCATTGAATCCAATCCTGTACTGTTTTCCACCCTTTGTTCCATGTCTGGTTGGCCAATGGCATCTTTAGCTTCTGCATTTTCTTTATTTAGTACATTTTTATCCCACACTTCAACCAAGGAGCTTAAGATGGCATACATTATTCCCCCCCTTCCTCCATTTTATCTTCACAACATCCTTCTGAGAGATTGGCTTCTGAAAATCACCCAGTAAGCTTTATGGCTGGGCGGAGATTGGAACCTTGGTCTCCCAGATCCTAATCCAACACTTTAACCACTATGCCACACTGGCTGTCTTGGTTTGTTTGTTTCAGTATGTACACACTTGGGAGAGCAGTAGCTTTCTTTTGGTATGGAATTGTTGTCAGAGCTTTTGGAGTGTGGTCTTTCAAAAAAGGTGCAAATTTTGCCTCTCAAACTAGAGCATGGTGTGGATGGTATAACTAAGTGTATCAAAACTGAACCATTGAACATGCCTTATGTGAGTCTCAACAATGCAGTACTTCTGATAGCACATTAGCAGTGCAACCGTCTGCATTTACTCCAGTTTTGGCCCACTGAAATCAATTGGCTTAGAGTGGAGTAAATTTATACAGGACTGCTCTGCAACACGTGCATGTAGAAGTTTCCCTTTTCTCTAAATTTTAAGTGTTTCTCTTAATGTTGCCCTACATGTACAGGTGGCTCTTTGCCAGAGTATGACTAATGGAAGCTTCAAGACTTGGGCTTTGGCCATACATGTCCCTGGACCCTGTTTTTGAGAAGAAATCCATCCGTAATTCAGCCGCACTTTGCCTGTCTCAATCATATCCACCCTTACATTACCTTCCTCCTCTGAAAATCAGTACATGACAATCTCATTCTGGCCAGGCTACCTCCATGGGTGTAATGATGGGCATCCACTATTCTCAGCTACTGAGGGTTTGAAATAAATGCATTGCAAGGGGCAGAATTAGCATTGCCTCTCTGCTCAGACTTGCAGGTAATTATATCACTGGGTAGAGCCCAGCTTCAGTAGGGCCTTCTCTGAAGCACAGAGAATAAAGCCACATATTGGAGGGCAAAGGCGGGGATTCTAACCTGGTAAAGTGAATGTAGGGTGAACATTTGCAGGGGAGAATCTATAAGCACTTAACCATTCTGCCCCCTAGTTCTCCCCTGCAAATGCATTCATGGGTCATTTTAAAAACCATTTTTTCACTCAGCTTCAAGAAGAGAAATAAAATGGCCAGAGGTAGGTACACTGCAGAATGTACATGGCACACGTAATGTTGCGATTTCCTCCTCTTGCAACCAGCCCTCCCCAACCCCTGGATTTTTATCACCCCAGTTTGTGCCAAGGTACTATGTAGTATACGATATGATCTGGCCCTGTTCTCTGCAACTGCAGGGAGAAAGGCAGGCTTCAATTTTTAAAAAAAAAATTAGGCATCTCTTTAAAAGAGAAGCTTCAGTATTCAGAATTTGGCAGCAGTTACTGGATTGTGTGTTAGAGGCCATATTTGATGTCATGCATGCTTCTGTCCCTGTAGTTGCCCTGTACATTCTCTCCCCCTCCCCCTCTAGTTTTAATTGGAAATAACGTTGCCCCTTACTGGCAAAATAGCTTGCCTGCGTAAAGCACATAATAACTAGGAAAAGAAACATAATAACTAGGCAAAGCTGGCACACGGAGCACAGGAGCAGAATCTGCTCATTTCTTGTGAATTAAAAACATTGAGAAATCAGAAGGAGATTGATTTGGACTTAAAACCTAAATAACAAAAGTTTTACTGGTTTATCTTTGTTGGGGGAGGCTTCTGTGTAGGCCTCTGTGGTTTGTTCCCTCCCAAGTTCAGCTTTCAGTGTAGAAGGAAGCATGCTTGGGGGAAATGAAGTGTTTCTGCCCAGCTACATACAGTGGGAATTGCAGCCGGCTGGTTATTTTTAGCATCTGGAGTTATCTCATTGCAAGCATGAGTCTTTGTGGTTGCAGATGCGTGGAGTGCATGGGGGTGGCTGTTGGGTTTTTTTTCCCCCTTGCTCGTTCTCTTTGTGCCACCCGTATCTTACTAAGCAGAGAGATTGCATAGAGATGACTGGGCAAGAGCGAGGGCTTCACCTTCTGCATGCTTGGTATGTTACAGACTTTCCATGTTACTTTCCTGTTTTGGCTTATTCTGTGAATTCTTGTTCAAAGAGCAGGTAAACTGTTGTGCAGTGATTGGGACCTTAGTTATAATGTCTGTCTGCTTTGTTGGGTAAATAAATGTGATGTAAGTGGAGCTGCTGCTTACTCCTCAGGTTGAAAAGACACAGTTCCTTCACCCACTTTCATTTGTGTTTCAGCTTCCACTTTTAACACATGGCTTAGGATTTCTTTTACTTTGTTTTCTATCATGGGAATGCAAAATTGAAGCAGCTTCCTTTGAGTGCATGGGGGAATCTGATTTTTGTTGTGAAGAGTAGAATTTAGAGCAGCTCAGGTTGCTTTAAAAATAGTGTAAGATTCTAGCCCTCATGAGTATTCAGACATGTTTTCAGAAGATTCAGACTATTGTTATTGACAGGGTCTAGTCTCTAGTGTTCAAGGGAGTACCTCCCCCCACACGTGACTTTGTTGCTACCAGTTCTTGCCAACAGGCTGAATTGTACCAGTTACTGATAGCTATTTTAGGGGGCAATGTTTGGTTGAAAAGCAAGATTAAAATTAAATAACTGTGCAATTTATTGCAAATTCATTATTTATTTCATAAATAATGAAAATATGTACAGGTCATATATTGAAGCAAAGTCTTGGAAGCTAAGCATAATCAGCTCTGGTTAATACTTGGATGGGAGATAGGGTTGCCAGGTCCCTCTTCACCACCGGTGGGAGGTTTTTGGGGCAGAGCCTGAGGAGGGCAGGGTTTGGGGAGGGACTTCAATGCCATAGAGTCCAATTGCCAAAGCGGCCATTTTCTCCAGGTGAACTGATCTCTATTGGCTGGAGATCTGTTGTAATAGCAGGAGATCTCCAGCTAGTACTTAGAGATTGGCAACCCTAATGGGAGACCACCAAGGAAGTCCTGCATTCTATGCAGAGGCACACAATGGCAAACCATCTCTAAACATACCTTGCCTTGAAAACCCTACAGGGTCATCATAAGTCACCCGCGACTTGACGCCACCTTACACCACCATTGTCCTCTCCCCCTCTTATTCTAAGTGCAAAAATTTGAATTTCCTTGACATGCAGTTTGTGCTTGATACTGCCTCTGTTCAGAAGGTATTCCTTTGAATACCAGCTGCTGGAGACCAATAATAGGAAGGATGATTGCTTGTGGGATCCTTGAATGTATCCTGCCAGCAGTCTCTGTTAGAAAAAGATGCTGAGATAGATGGATATTTGGTATGATCCAGTAGGAATCTTTTGTTTTTCAGGTATTCAGTTACACTATCCGAATCTTGCATATGGTGATCCTGTATAGTGGAGGGGTCATGGCTCCATGGTAGAACTTCTGCTTGGCATGTAGAAGGTCCCTGGTTCAATCCTTAGCATTTCCAGTGAAAAGGTTCAGATAGTAGGTAATGTGAGACCTCCATCTGAGACCCTGGAGAGCTGCTACCAGTCTGAATAGACAGTACTGACCTTGACGGACCAAGGATCTGACTCAGTATAAGCCAGCTTCATGTGTGTGATACCATTCTTCAGGATCAATGGACAGATGCCATCTGTACCAGAATTAAGTATGCTACAGTATTTGAATGTTTGTCTCTGGATTCAGCATTGTCAGTCCAAAGCTTCGTGGGCCTTCATTAGGGCATATGGAGTTATACATGAAAAGGGGCTATTTCACTTACCCTTTTAGATGCTAGTAAACCCCTTCTGAGCAAGGCCACTTGGATACATAGCCTCACAATATCTCAAAATGGCTTGGTGTATAGTGAAATGGTTGCCAATGCGGGTTATTGTATTTAGCAGTACAATCCTAAGTAAAATTATACCTTTCCAAGTCCACTAATGTCAATGACCCCAGAAGGACTGTAACACTGTTTAGGACTGCACTGATAACCCTGCTTCCCCAAATGGGGCAGCAACTGAATGGGGCCAAAGCATGTGTGTGTGTGTAAGAAAATATAATTCAGAGACTCTGCATCACCTGCAAACATCCAAGATGGTCCTACTCCATTTGGCTCTCAGCAAAACTTTGTTGTAGAGAACAAAGTCTGGTGTTTAGCTGGGATTGCTTCTTTAGAAGTAGATTTGCATTGTGGGAAACTTACAATTTCTCTGTTTTGCTTATTCTGGAGGTCTCAGCCCGTCCACAATTGGTGCATGCAGCTTTGTAAAAGCTTTTATATGATACACCTTTCAAAACTATATATATCTGGAGCACAGAGGGCCGAGACAGAGATAATCTAAACCTAAAGATGCTGCTGCGATATAAATTCTGCCATTTAATTTTAGCTTTAAAGTGTAGCACTGTCACAGAAAAAGGACAATTCTGTATGGTGAGAAATTGAGCAAGGTTCCCTGCCTTCACCTGTGACTTCTGTACTTACTGCCAGATTCCAGTATGGGATGATGTTCAGTTGCTCATAAAGGTTTCAGCCTTGTTTTCTCAAAAGATATGTCCAAGCTCAGTTAATATAAGAAGAGCCCTGCTGGACTGGACCAGTGGTCCATCTAGTCCAACAACTTGTTTCATGCTTATCCCTGTTCTAATGATTCACATGGTTATGTAAGAACATAGTACACATGGTGGTCAGAGGGGCGAGACCTTCAATTTTTTTTACCAATATACATTTAAGTGAGATTTGATGCCCTGATTATGTTTTTTGGCAGAATGCATAAGGAAGCGGCTGGACAAATTTGTCACCTGTACAGTAGTAAACAATGTCCCTGGGGAACAGCCAGGTAACACTTATACTATGCTTTCTGTAAGCTCAACACACACAAAAAAGTTCCCAAGGTACTTTCTGCTATTGGATGAAAACTCTGATCCAGGGAACCATTTTGAGTGTTCTGTATACAGCCCTTCATGACAACCTGATAACTTAGAGAATATTAACGTCACCTCAGGGAGAGAGATGTGTGGGGTAGAAAACTATCCCAAAATACGGAAGTGTTTGAAATATTTCATTTCAGATACTTTATTTTAAAATCCATGAAAGTGTATTAGTTGTCTAATCGCATGAGTTCAAAACATAGGTTTTGTTACAAATAAAAAATTGACAGCTTTGCAAAGAAGTCACACTAAAGTGGAGGTGTGGGTCTATGCAAATGAACCATTGTGCCTCACATCAAAGTGTCTTTTAAAGCTCTGAATGCTTTATGGTGTCTGCCACCACAAACATTTTTGGTTTTGTGGGAATGTTTCTAGTACACTGGAATTTGTTTCGGAGTAGAAATATATCCCATATGCCACATGTGTAAGCTTTGTTACCAGGGTTAATGGTGGTCCTTTGGGACCATATAGGGCATAAGCAAGTGGGGTGGAAAAACTAATTTATATAGAAACTAGGAAAATCAGAATCCCCATCCTAGGTGAGCAGTTGTAGGCTAGTACAGGTTATGCATGGTTTTTGTTAGGCTCCATAGGAGTCTGTCTATCCTGCATAAATAAAACAATGGGTGATTGGGAGGCTTTGTAAAATATATCAGGATGGAAAGTACTTTAATTTTCACTGCATTCATCCAACCCCATAATGATAGCTCTAGGGCCTGCCATCTGTTTGAGTACTGTTTTGCAAACTACTGCCCCTGATCTGAAGTGGCTTCCCCTG
This sequence comes from Euleptes europaea, assembly GCF_029931775.1. Classification (NCBI taxonomy): domain Eukaryota; kingdom Metazoa; phylum Chordata; class Lepidosauria; order Squamata; family Sphaerodactylidae; genus Euleptes; species Euleptes europaea. Next base: position 46,839,314 of record NC_079324.1, read on the forward strand.
AATCTTTAATGGTGACTGGTATTCCCAAATACTTAATTCTTATACCATTGCCATGTAGAAGGCTAGTTAATGTAAACTGTTGAGGTGGGAAGCCCCAGTTCCAATTAATCTTGTTTCTCGACAGGGAGACCAAATGTTTTGATTATTTCAAGCAGCCTTGGCATGGGAATGTTCTTGATCGGAGAGACCGTGAAGATCAGTATTAGTGTTGATCATTATTAGTGTATGGGTGAAAACGCATGGTCTCTTTATCCTTCTTTAATCTCTGTTTCAGCCAGGATTCAGCCTGGATCGAACGCATGTGTTTCGCTTAATGTGTGTTCGATCCTGGCTAAAACAGGGATTAAAGGAGGATAAAGTGACCATGCGTTTTCGCCCTATGCCTGGAGTTAAAACTCCTCTGTCTTAAATGTTTTATCATTGGAACTTTTCTAATAGTAGGAGCCAATAAAATAAGGGCAAGGTTAGAGAAAGTGGATGAAAGGGACATCCTTGGCACATGCATCTGTGTAAGTCTAATGGATTTCAGTAAGTCTTGTTTGTGGACACCCTAATCATCTTAATACATTGAATGGCTTAATACACTTAATACTCTGAGGGGTGAGATAAAATCTTAGATCATAGTGCCAAGATGAATTCAATTTCTAAACTCCTTGGTAAGGCAAACTAGTCAGAGAGAGAAGGACATAGTGGTTTGCAGGGCCTAGAAGGAACTTACAGGGCTGGGAAGCAAAGTGGGAACAGAGAGCAGGGGGTGGAGGTGACATATTGCAAGATGTACACATTAATTGCATTGTTGCACAAAGTCTGCTAACAGGAAGGGGAAGAGTATAGAGGGATAGAAACCAACTGCAGTGGGTGAAAGAGGAGCAAGGCAAACTTCTGGCAATGGTGTTTGGGTCCCAGCAACCTTACAGTTTCCAGCAGAAAAGCAATTGCTCATGGAGCAGGGCTATAGAAGGCTATATGCCGAGCTTCTCTACCACTTAAGGGAGAATCAAATCAGCTTACAATCACCTTCCCTTCCCCTCCCCACAACAGACACCCTGTGAGGTAGGTGGGGCTGAGAGAGCTCTAACGAAACTGTAACTTGCCCAAGGTCACCCAGCTGGCTTCGTGGGTAGGAGTGGGGAAACAAATCCAGTTCACCAGATTAGTCTCTGCCGCTCATGTGGAGGAGTGGGGAATCAAACCCGGTTCTCCAGATCAGAGTCCACCGCTCCTCCAAACCACCGCTCTTAACCACTACACCACGCTGGCTGTAGTGGGGAATGTAGGTTAGCAGGAATCCAGAGCTAAGAGCTGAGGCTTTGAGAAGTGTCTGTGGTTCCCTCCTGCCCTCTGCTTTCAGCCTAGGGTAAATTTACTAACCTGGCTCCAGTTTTGCTGGCTTGGTCAAGGGCATCATGGAATCTAGTGTTCCCCTTAGAGGCTGAATGCTTTATTTGCTCTGTGGCTGTTTTTCCAAGCAGATGCTTTCAGAGAGCTCTCTGCAATGACCTGAGGTCTTTTTCCTTAGTGGCTACAGTGAATTGTAAAGTTCAGCAGTGTGCATGAGTAATTCACATTAATTTTCACAGTATGTATGTTGTGTTACATTTGTCAGGGAGAACAGAGTTCTCCCAGCTGTTAGAGTTTTACATCTTTCTCTCAATGTGGTAATGCTTAATATTTTTTCATTACCAGTGTTCTCTCAAAAGGAAGATAATCCCTGAATATAAGACTACCCCCCCCACACACATGTTTTTATTACTGTATCTACCTGTGACTTGTATGCAAGCCTAAGACTACCTTTTTCCCCTCGAGTGGACACTTGGAAAAAATAGCCTTTATTTCAGGTAAATAGGGTACATAATGCTTTCTGTCAAACCTGGAAAACTGCAAACAAAAGGTCTCAGGCAGAGGTCTTTTCTTGCACTAAAATGTTGGTTTTATAACACTGTAGTTGTTGTGGCTTTGTGCAGCGAATCCTGGGAATTGTACCTTGAGGAGCTGAGCATTCTCTGTTAATGATCCCAGCACCAGCCTTCATAGATTGCAGAAAACCCAGGGTTATTAAGATGAATGAAATAAAGGTGGGGTGTAACTGCTCTGTACAACAGTACTAGGGGGTTCATTTAGGGTTGCCAGGCCCCTCTTCTCCACCGGTGGGAGGTTTTTGGGGCGGAGCCTGAGGAGGGCGGGTTTGGGGAGGGGAGGGGCTTCAATGCTACAGAGTCCAATTGCCAAAGCGGCCGTTTTCTCCAGGAGAACTGATCTCTGTCGCCTGGTGATCAGTTGTAATGGCAGGAGATCTCCTGCCACCTCCTGGAGGTTAGGAAGTCAGTACAGGAGCGAAAAACACATATAGGTGCAAAGACTGCTTATATGCTACTGTGTCTAATATAATACGCACTCATAAATACACAAGGTGAACAACACATACAATCATATCAAGCACAAACATACAAAACCATCTCAGGGATGGTGGTAACAAGGAACAGTTCAATTCAAAAGTGCAATGTCTCTCAAAGTATACACATCAATCTTCTGTATTTTGTATACATCTCATGCAGGTAAGTGAGCAGATATAACAGATACTTAATATTCAGGGAGGAATAACTTCATGGAGGATACGGCCGTTTCAGATTCTTTGCAATTGAATTCTTCATCAGTCCTTCGAGCATGTTCCTCTTATATTGCACAATAGTAATAATAATTAATTTCAAAGTGCTGGATACAGGTTAGTTCCCACGAAGGGGAACTAACCTGTGAATGTTACCCTTCGTGGGAACTAACCTGTATCCAGCACTTTGAAATTCATTATTATTACTATTGTGCAATATAAGAGGAACATGCTCGAAGGACTGATGAAGAATTCAATTGCAAAGAATCTGAAACGGCCGTATCCTCCATGAAGTTATTCCTCCCTGAATATTAAGTATCTGTTATATCTGCTCACTTACCTGCATGAGATGTATACAAAATACAGAAGATTGATGTGTATACTTTGAGAGACATTGCACTTTTGAATTGAACTGTTCCTTGTTATCACCATCCCTGAGATGGTTTTGTATGTTTGTGCTTGATATGATTGTATGTGTTCACCTTGTGTATTTATGAGTGCATATTATATTAGACACAGTAGCATATAAACAGTCTTTGCACCTATATGTGTTTTTCGCTCCTGTACTGACTTCCTAATCTCCCGATACTAGTACAGTGGTGTCTATTTTCTCCCCCACCACCTGGAGGTTGGCAACCCTAGGTTCATTTGGTGCCTCATATATGGCAAATATGCAGTCTGCCACTGACTCAGCTATCCTTATTTCCCTTCCTAGGGGATCTGCTATCCATTCCGAATAATTATGCTTCATGCCAGCTCCCTTTGTGATTGTGTTACCTAACAAGACAATATATTTTTCTAAGGAGAAACGCCTCTAGAAAAAAGGTGCTTTTAAAATACACAATAGATTTTTTTTTTGCCTCAGTCCTCATTTTTTGTATCTGTTCTTCATTGGCACAAGAATGTATCATGGGCACATTATATTTTTAGCAGTCCTTTAAAGTTCTGTTCCTTTTTACATCTAGCAGATCAGTCATAGGAGTTAGCATTTAATAATAATAAAACAGTATATCCATTTCCATATTGTAATACATTATATTTATTGCTTAATATTTTGTTTTGGTATATTAAAATCCTATAAAATGCCGTGGGGCATGGTAAAAAAAAAATCAGGCACCATGAGTTTTTGTTGCTCATGAAATACTACTTGCTGATTGGTATGTCTTAAAAACAGTTATTGAGAGGTATTCTAAAATGATATTTGGGCAGAAATGGTAACTCTGGATGGTCACTAAATGGAATTTGTGCCCTAGTGAATGTGGAAAAAAACGTGATCATGTCTGTTTTGCCAGAATCTGATGCTAATTTGTGAGGATTAAATAAGGGTAATTAAATTCCACATCTTCTTTGATAACTCATCTGCTCTAGAACCTTTACAGTTTGGCTTCAGGCCAGGCTATGGGCCAGACAGCTCCTATAGCTTTAGTTGATGACCTCCGTCTGAGTGTAGACAGATGTCAACCCTCTGTTGCTCTTATTGGATTTATCTGCAGCATTTGATACAGTAGACCATGCCATCTTGTTGAGGCAGAAGTAGGTATCAAGGGATGTGTGTTGAACTGGTTCAAATCATTCCTCATGGATTGGCTAGTGGAAACCAGTTGTCATCTTGTGGGGTTCCACAGGGTGCAGTTCTATCCCCTATGCTTTTCAATCTCTATGTAAAGCCCCTAGGACAAATCATTTCGTAGCTTTGGGATTTGTTGTCATCAACATGCAGATGATATCCAGCTCTATATATCCCAATGTAAATCCCCTGTTGGTGCAGCAGAGGTCCTGAATTGCTGCTTGGCTGCTGTTGTTAACTGGCTAAAAGTGAACAAATGGAAACAAAACCCTGAAAAGACAGAGGCAACGCTGGTTGGGAAAGTGGAGGTTTTGAAGGACATTGTTCTCCCCACTTTTGATGGAGTTCACCTGATCCTTGCTGACTCAGTTCAAAGCCTTGGGGTATACTAGATCCAGGTTTATTACTGGAGAAGCAAGTTAAAACAGGTACAAAAAATGCTTTTTATCAACTCAGCCTATCCCGTAAGATAGCCCCTTTCCTTGATTTGGCTGATTTGGCCACCGGGATCCATGCCACAGTAACACTGAGACTAGACTACTATAATGCACTGTACATTGGTCTTTCCTCAAAATCAGCTCAGAAACACCTGTGTGTGTTAAGTGCTGTCAAGTCGCTTCATTTCTTTCTGGTGGCTCCAGACTTCTAAAATCCCAATGCATTGTTTATTGAATGTCCCATTTTGTTAATTGTATTGGCTCGCTATGCGTAGTCTGCCTTGGGTCCCTATGAGAAAGGCGGATTTTAAATATAATTAATTAAATGCCACCAATATCACAGTCCATGTAACACCTTTTATTAGGATCAGTCCAACGTCAGGTAACAGTATACACGCTTTTGAGTTACACTAGTCTTTATTAAAGCACTATTAAGACCCAGGCATAATGTAGCAAATTTTAAGAAAATTGGACTTAGAACTGACATGGAAAACCATCACGTCTTTGAAAATGTATAAATTACAGTTTGGTTCAGGATTATGTGAAATAAAATTCACTCTGAATATTGAGGCTCTTGCTTGGATAAACCTGAAGTGGGAAGTGAAGGCGAGAATACAATTTGGGGAGGGGGGTTCTTGCTTCCATAGCTGAGATGGTGTTGATGATCAGAGTTGGTGGTTGTGTTATACAGCGTTTTTATAGAAGGTCAGTATTAATGAAATTGGGAAGAAATGCAGTGGAATAGGTATTGCTTTACAAACTGACATGAACTTCCATTGTTACTGTACTTGTGAAACAAGACATTTAAAATGGAATATTCTTGTTTCTCCCAACAAGAGATGGATTGACTCAATAAAGGAAGCCACAGCCTTCAAATTGCAAGATCTGAGCAAGGCTGTCAAAGATAGGACATTTTGGAGGACTTTCATTCATAGGGTCACCATGAGTCAGAAGTGACTTGATGGCACTTAACACACACACACACACACATTCTTGTTTCTGGTAGGAGGAGGTATCATTGTATTTGGTTTGCATTAATGTAATTGTCAAGAAACCTGATGAATGCTGACATGTGTATCTATCCCCACTCTGCCATGGATGTTTGCTGGGTGACCTTGGGTCAGTGACATAGTTTCAGCCTAACCTAGGGTGGTTATGAGGATAAAATAGAGCAGAAGAGAGTGATGTCAGCTGCTTTGGTTCACCATTATTTGGGGGAGAAAGGTGGGGCATAAATGAAATATATAAATAGCTTGCATTCTTTAAGCATAAATGTTCTTCCTCATAGTTTTATGTATGATTCAAATAGGAAGAGAACTTCTACAGCTCAGCACTCTGTGGTTGTTACGTTTTTACTATGTACACAAAGATTTATATACTTGTTGTTTAGAAGCTATTGTTGGAACTATTATACTAGTTTCAAGTATACCCAGTTGTAACCACAGTTATTACACTTGCACATATGCTATTAAAACTAAGTCTGGTGGTACTGTCACAATATTTTGGATATACCACCTGAACATATTAACTTCCCAGCTGCTTTTCTACAAATGGCACTCTGTCTATAAGCAAGATTAATATTGATAGTGCACTTGTTTCCCTTTAATTTCCCCCTCTTTAAAACTTAAATTCCCTCCTCTTCTCCCAAGCTGCCTGCCCTTTTTTGTTTAATCACAGTGTCTGTGATTGAGCATGAGGACATTTTTCCTACAGTTGCTCAAATTTTTCGGAGGAAACAGGTTTCTAGGCATAAATCTGCTGTACTATGCATAAGTAGGAGCCCCGTGGCGCAGAGTATTGGAGTCCAAGCTCTGCTCACGACCTGAGTTCGATCCCAACGGAAGTTGGTTTCAGGTAGCCGGCTCAAGGTTGACTTAGCCTTCCATCCTTCCGAGGCTGGTAAAATGAGTACCCAGCTTGCTGGAGGTAAAGGGAAGATGACTGGGGAAGGCACTGGCAAACCACCCCATAAACAAAGTCTGCCTAGTAAACGTTGGGATATGTTGGGACCCATGGGTCAGGAATGACCCGGTGCTTGCACAGGGGACCTTTACCTTTACTATGTGTAAAAGGCATGCTGCATAAAGAGAATACCCCCCCCCAAAAGGCACATGTAATCCTGTGGCTTACCCACAGGGGTTCCCTTGTTAGAAGTTAAAGCAGAACAAGGTACCTTTAACCCATTCAGTACAGCAACATATGCCTTGGCTTCTGGCGAAGGCTCATGAAATGGTTCAAGTTCTGAAGGTAAGGGGTCTGCATAGGATGCTTCCTGTATACCAGTTTCCACTGAGCTCCTGTAATTTCAGGGTAGGGGTGCAAGGTGTAAAGATAAATAATAGTTAATGTAAGTTTGGTGAGGATTGGTTTCCCGACTTTTTCTGTTACTTTGGTTGTGATATCTGTTTCCCCTACCACATTAATTCACATGAGAATACAAGGGCTGTTGTTTAGTGTTTGTTGAAGAAGTTTTTTTAAAAGCCTTGTTATTGTTAAATAGAGATGCAGAAAGAATCCTCTGAACAAAGTTGCTAAAAATCCTGACAGAGGGTTTCATAGTACGGGACAGGGGAAAGAACCTAACATTTCAACTTTGTTCTGATAATGAAGCTTAGCCACCACACCCTAAAGCCTGAGCCAGAGAATGCAGGCTCTGGGAGAGGAAGAATGAATAAATTGCCTGTTACAATTTATTTTCCAGCTTACATTCCTCTCTGCTTGTATGTATATCATTTAGCATTCTGCTCAAAGCCCGCTGGGGATGGGAATGAGGTTTCTGAAGCACCGATGCTCTTGTCGTCCTCTTGCTACACACTTCTTGCATTAAAGAAATGGTGTGGATTAGCATTCTGGCCCTCTTCGTTTTGTCAGGGAGGAGGTATGCTAGCTAGCCTCCTACTCTTAAGAGTTTTGCTTTTCTTTTGCTTGCCTGTTCTGTAAAGCAGTGAGTCACAGAAAAGGTGATGCTAGCAATGATACTGTGGCCCTCGATGCTGGCCGTGCACTCCGCAGGATCTTGCATGTGGCTGTTCTGTGTGGGAATTCAGGGCACATTTGGGAAGGCCACCTCTTTTAGACCTACATGAACAAGCTCCAAGTGGGCTATCTGTGTCAAATCAGAACCTGTTTCCCTATGTCCAGAAAGGACTCATGTCTGACAGCAACCTCTAGTATACAGCACATATGTACTTTGTGTGTAGTGGAGTAGCAGTCTTAACAAGTAACCTAGATGGGCTGTGGCAGCCATTTTGAACATGTGCATCTGCATAATGCTTTTTAAAAGGCCTGTTCAAGGAGAAACCAGTGGCAGGAAAAAAGGCTGAGGAAGGACAGTATCTAGGCTTGGTGAGGCTACCCTTTTGTCTCATCCAAAATTAAACGATAGTGAACAGATTTCTGGCTTTTCGGTCAGCAGTCTTGAAGAGTCTCAAGCTGTTTTCCTTGGTCTTTGGAAGATTCAACAGAATAACCTCTGTGCTAGAGAAATAATATGGTCTGTGAATTGATACCTGGAATATTTAACGTATCCTTGTGTTTTTGGTTACAAAATGTTTCCAGTGCCATATTCTATGTCTACATTTATGAGCATGAATGGGGCAAGAAATATGGGATGGGGGATTTTCTAAAATGGTAAACTTTCTGGGGTGGGAATTCAGTACTGTATTTTTCTGTGGAAAATCTTCTATTTCTGAAGATCATTGTTTCATAAAATGACAACTAATAGATGCCACAGTCGATACAATATTAGGCAAGCCTTGCAGTTTCAAAATTGTAATTCATATTTCTCAGGTGATTATTCCTTGAAATTGTGTCGGGGATTACACGTATGTTTTTTGAAGGCTAACAAGTGAAAACTTTATCCTGACAAAATGGAGGTGCTACTGGTTATGGGACAGGGGTGACCCAGGAATTGAGTTATTTGAGATTTCAGCATGTGCTAAAGCGATTAAATTTGGATCATGCCTATATAAAATTGATACATTTTGTCATGAATAGTGTCTTCAGGAAGTAAGGTTTGTGCTCTTTTTGGATATGTCCTCTGGCGATTCCCAACTTCCTTCTTTAGCATTGTGAATGGGAGGAACAATATAAAATGTAAAGCTAATCGAGGCATTATTGAAATGAAGTCGCTTCAGAAAGTCACTTTTGCAAGGCTGGTGACCAACAAGTGTTAGTTTCTAAAGAGCAGACCCTCTTATTCAGTTCATTAAAAAAAAAATTGTGCTAGAAAAATAACAAAACATTAAAAACTTTCCAAACTAATGTACTGGCGGTGATGTCTTCTTTTCTGCTGGGTTTTTCCACGTTTGATTCTGAACCTCTTTCTGTGTTAACTCATTTTGAGTCTGATTCCCCCCCCCCCCCCGCCAATCCAGTTATTTAAACACAAAGTGACTTAACATCTGTAGCTATTTCGCTAATATTACCTCAAGAGAGCCGGGAACATGTGCATGGGCGGTTGTTGGCTGGAGGCTTGAGGATCTTGGAGCAGGACAGTGCCTTGGAAAAAGATGTCCGTGTCCTTCTGCAGTTATTAATAGCTTGTGTGGAGGGCGGGTTTCATAATGCGATGAAGCGTTACACTGGGGAGGATGACTGCATGAACTTGTGAGGCATCTTAATGGCTTGTTTGTACATTCTGTTATTCCTAAATTCAGCTCCGCCTCTGATTTGCTTGTGTTGAAGAGGTGAATCTGAGGTTCACGCAAGTTGAAGACAGAGCAAACCTAGAAAATTAGAGGGCTCTTAACTCTCCTCTCTTTCTCTTAATGAAGCATTTCATTGCTTGGCTGTCACTGATGGGTGAGGTTCATAGCTGCTGTCAGCAGAGACTTCCAAACTGTATTCTAAATCAGTGGTTCTCAACCAGTGGTGTGCGCACCACCGGCAGGATGCAGATGTAGTCTAGGTGGGATGCAGGGTTTTGATAACAGTTACTGACAGCTCATTCCTGAGCTTCAGGGCCAAAAGTGGTTAGGAGGTGCGCAAGCAGCCGTGCTGGCACCCGTGCCACTTGCGGTGGTGCCCATGCTACTTGCATTGACAAGACTGGCACGGGTGCCAGCATTGGGCCGCACGCACCGGCCTTCCTGCACTGCTGCAGCAGCGCATACCTGGGACGCCAGGTTGGCGTCCAGCTGGTGTCCTGATGGCGCACCTCTTTGCCATCGTCCCAGGGGGCGTTCCTGGGGCATTCTGGGGGAGGAGCCAACTTTAGGCAGCTTCCTAACCCCCCCTTCAGGCCCAGAATGCCCCCTTTGCCCTTACCTGGAATTACACCACCTTTTAGGTGGCGTAGCCCCATGGAACGCTATGGAGCGGTTCCATGGGGCTTGCTGTTAAGGGCACAGGTCTAGCTTCGGGGGATGGCAGCTAAATTTTCCTTTGGAGGCGGTGCGGCTGCACTGCCTCCAGCCACTGCCTCAGCCCTCCCCCTCAGGAATGGGCTGTAAGAACTTTCTCATTCCCATGTTCACCTGCAAGTGTGTCCTGCCGTCTCCTGACTCTACTTCCCACAGATTTTCCACCTGTGACCTTTTAACATGCTAATAGTAATCTTGGGGAGGGGCTGTGGCTCAGTGGTAGACCATCTGCTTGGCATGCAGAAGGTCCCAGGTTCAGTCTCTGGCATCTCCAGGTAAAGGGACCAGGCAAGTAGGTGATATGAATTACCTCTGCCTGAGACCCTGGAGAGCCGCTGCCATTCTGAGTAGACAATACTGACTGATTTAGTATAAGGTCTGATTTAGTATAAGGCAGCTTCATGCGACATTTGGTGTTTCTCTTAATCCCCCCCATTCCCCATGCCAACCAATAAGTGTCTTTGATGTGCCGCTTCCTACTCATCCTACCTGCCAAGGATTATCCATTATGCTTCTGCAATTTTTTGGGTTCTTAAAATTTATCATAAATTATAAACATAAAACAGAATGCCTGCTTTTCCTCCGGAAAAGTGGGTTTTTCTGTTTCTAACATGGCGGGACACATGTTCTTTCAAGGAATGATCGGTGAGGCGTAAGATATGACAGTGGTGGTGTTTTTATAGTAACAATGGATCGAAGTCAATGGTATCCATGTAAGATGGATTTTAGGAACAGGTTGTTGTTTTTTCTGTATTCATTACCAAAGCATTTATTGCCTTCATTCTTTTCATGTTTGATTTCAGCTGAAGCTGATGAACTTTCAGTTGGGAAAAGGACGAGTTAATCTGGGAACGGTGTACCCTGATCTAATTTCCACGTTTCTGGCTTTCCTAATAAATGAAGAGTAGCCTAGTACGAGCATAGGGGCAAGGTGGTCTTACAATTTTTACACACCCAGCCATTTTGCAAAATTATTTGCCCTGATACCCTGCTTCAGAGGTTCCTTGAGAATAGCGTAACATGCTGTGTGTCCCTACTGCCACAACCATGTTACTTGATGTTCTACAATGATAAACTTATTTCTTCCACTAGAAGATACTTGTGTAAACAGATCTGTGTATAATCCGACTTCCATCTTTAGGAGGAAAACTGTGCTGTAAAACACAACCCTACCCCTGCTAAATTTTCTTCTTCTTTTGTCTCTTCACCAAAATATATGCTCACCAGTTGCACTCTGACCCTCCCTCAAATAGGGTTGCCAACCTATTAGCTGGAGATCTCCTGCTATTACAACTGATCTCCAGCCGATAGAGATCAGTTCACCTGGAGAAAATAGCCGCTTTGGCATATGGATTCTATGGCATTGAAGTCCCTCCCCAAACCACACCCTCCTCAGGCTCCACCCCAAAAACCTCCCGCCGATGGCGAAGAGGGACCTGACAACCCTACCCTCAAATTAGGATGGATGGAATCTTGTCCTTACTTTCATGCCAAGCTTTGGAAGCACTCAAAAAGCAGCAGGATTACTTACAACTTTCCAAATACCTCCAGAGCTCAGTGTGAGGTTCATGAGAGCACTTACCCCACTTTGTAGCTTCTTAGCCCTGATCCTCAGAGGTACTTGGAAAGTAGCTAGACCTCATGCCTAACTGTTCTAGTACCTAAGTTCAAAAGCATGCTTTCCGAATGATACCACATTATCTTCCTGAGCCTAGAAGAAGGCACAGGTTCTTCTGAACTTCTCTCATCAGGTGGAATAATTTGCTGACCTTTGACTACCTACATGTGTTCCAAGCACATCTGTGTATCCACAAGGGTTAGGAGACTTAAAAACAACAACACTGAGAGCATGCCGAATTCTCTGCCATGCACCGAATTCTGCAGCTTCATGATGAGTTAGTGAACAAGTAGAACATGTTTTATTCATATATTTTCATATTCTATGTGATGTACAGGTTAGAGGTGTAAAAATCCAAAAATACGGTTCTGCAGAAGTTTCTGCCATCTTTAATCTAGTAGCACATAGAGTTTTTTTGTGTGTGTGTCTTTGAAACTCTGCCATGGCTGGCAGTCCGGAGGTGCAGTCAGGGTGTAATTTGGTAGGCAGTCGGCTGGTTGTAATTGAGTCGATGGTTTGTAGAGCAGGGTAATACGGATCTGTGGCAGCTGGGAAAAGCAAGTGAGGGCAATCAGTTTTATCTAGCGAAATGAAGTCTCTGCACACTGTTGAGTCAGCCTGGGCATACCAGGAAGCAGACTGCGGTACCTCTTTCCAGTCAGTTGCATTGGTGGTACCAAAGGGCAAGCTGGAACAGGCTTACCCCACCTGTCAGCGGAAAACTCCCACAGAGGTGTAGGGAGTTAAGAACCTAGAGTTGACTGCCTGTGTCCCCAGCCCTCTGGCACTATAATCTGGTGTTGTATATTTATATGTGTTGCTAGAAGGACTCCAGTGGTCAGTCAGGTGTGGTGAGCAACAGCTGTGTTGGTCTTTGAATGAATGGCATAGTAGCACAATGATCTATTATGTTACCACTACCGAGAGTTGCAACTCACTGTGCTGGTGGAACGGGAAGTTTTAAATAAGGGAATACGCCGCTCATGTTCCAATCTAGCTACTAGTTTAGGTATTTTAATAATTTGTAAAACATATATTACACCTTTCTAGTTTTGAAAGTACTCGGATGGCTTACAGCCAAGGTGACAAGTGCAACAAGCATAATTAAGAGAAATTTAAAATAATAACAGAACTAAGGTTAACTGACCCCATGAAGTTCCACCCCATGGAGTTTTCAAGGCAAGAGATGAGCAGAGGTAGTTTGCCATTACCGTCTCCTGACAGAACTAAGTCATCCAAAAGCCGAATCAACAACAAAACTAAAACCCTATTAAACTATTAAATTAAGATTGTAAAAACTTCAGCATAAATAACAACCCCTCCCTTCAGAAAACCCAAAGTCCAGGCAAGCCTTTATTCTATTTCTGGATGTGCATGTTCCATGGTCAGTACTATATTCTAATATTGGGAGTGCATTTGTAGGATTTCAGCAATAGTAGCTGCCCTCTGTGTGGGCCCTAAGGCGGAGCTGGGGCAGAATCTGGTGAGTCATGGGTAGAGGCAGGACAGGATCTAATAGGCTATAAATGGAGCTCAAGATAGCATATGGTAGCTCAGGGAAAAGCTTAATGGATTATATGTGGAACTGGCAAGATGTGGCTTTTTAGTTCGCAGGCTTTTTAGTTTACTGGCTTTTTACTGGCTTTTTAGTTCACAGCGGTGCTTGCTTGACAGAAAAGAGTTTTACAAGTTGGAGCAGTGAAATAATGCTCTGTGGGTAGTAATGGGATGATGTAAATTGTAATCTGCAGGTTGAGTTTTGCTGAAGATGCTTTCAATGCAAACTTGACCATCAAGCATAAACCTTTTTTTTGCTTATGTTTGCCCCTTTAGCAAACAATAGCATCACCACCCAGAGGCTGCATTCTTTCAAGTTAACTTATTTTGTGGGATTCCTGGAAGAGGGATGATTTGATGTCAGAATTCAGTAATGTACTAATAACCATCAATACGGTTGTTATTGTGCCAGACACCGGTGGTTGTTCCCATCAATCTCTCAACCATAGGACATGAAATGCAACATTCTTTCATGGGGTCACTTAACAGGACTCCGTGGGGAGTGAATTACAAGTGAATTGCAGGGAAGCAGTTCTTCATTTCAGCTATTTTTCCCCCTTTGGTCACATGTTCCTGCAGTTCTTTCCATAAGTGGTGTAGCGTTGCAGTTGTGTTCTTGCAAAGATTTCAAAGGAGAGTGCCTTCTGTTTTAAAAGGGCAGTGGATGAAAGTATTTTTGCTGTCAGGTTGAAAAAGAGGTATTTGACATAAGGTTTGCAAAAACAATACCTTTTCCTTAGGGCAAGTCCAGGCAGCCAGGGCTGGTCCAAGACATGTTACTGGCTGAGGTGAAAAATCTAACTTCTATTCCTTCACGCTAACGTGGGGTGCTGGCTTGTTCTTTCACTGTTCCCACTCATTTCAACGAAACTTCCACTGATGAACTTCCTGATAGATTGTGTCCATGTGCCTCCCACTCTGCTGCCCTTAATAGGACCACAAACCCAAGAGAGCTGAGGTACCCAGGATGCTGATATCTGTGTCTAGTATAATGTCTGTGCTTGTAAGAAGAAGAAGAGTTGGTTTTTATATGCCGACTTACCCACTTAAGGGAGACTCAAACCGGCTTACAATCACCTAACCTTCCCCTCCCCACAAGAGACACCCTGTAAGGAAGGTGGGGCTGAGAGAGTGTGACTTGCCCAAGGTCACCCATCTGGCTTTGTGTGTAGGAGAGGGGAAACCAATCCAGTTCACCAGATTAGCCTCTGCCGCTCACGTAGAGGAGTGGGGAATCCAACCCGGTTCTCCAGGTCAGAGTCGACCACTCCAAACCACCGCTCTTAACCACTACACCACGCTGGCTCTCTACACTACACCGCTCTTAACCGCTACACTCACACTGGTAAGATGCAGTCGTGGCGTGCCATCGATGCTCCGTTTGTGTATGATATCCCATTTATGCTTACAAAACCTCCTGAACACATTGTGTATGTGTATAATATATATTTAGCAGAAGTTGCAGCACCACAGCATATGACCCGTGTTTCGCCGCAAGACGTACATGCCAATGTGCAAAATGTACTTGTATCAAGCAGAGGGGTGGGGAACTACGAAAAATGAAGGAACTCTGGAACTTGGGCTTTGATTTAGCAGCAAAGTAGATTGATGGAACAGTATATCTTCCCAAAGCAAGAAGAAGAAAAAGCATTCACAAATATTATAGAGCCCGCTGTTCCACTGAACATTTAAGAGGTATGAAAGATGTGTGAGGAGCTTTTGGTAAGCATCATGTTCATGCGTGGGACATCTAGAAATGTGAAAGCATGGAAGAAATAGGGGGAAATCCAGGAAATCCAGGGTTGCTACACAAAGGCAGGCAGTGGGAAACCACCTCTGTTCATCTCTTGCCTTGAAAAGCCTACAGGGTCGCTATAAGTCCCTGTGACTCCGTGAGAAAGTTTCTGTCAAAATAATACTTTCTTTTGTCGCCTGCAGAATTTTTCTACCTTCAACTTTTGTTTTTCCTACCGGTCAGGTGGCAAAAATTAAAGATGCATGTGCTCTGGTAGCATAGGACGCAGCAGTTTGCAACTTTTTCTCAAATATTGGGTATACTTGCAACTTTTCTTGTAGGAAATGAAGATATTTATACTTCTTAGCATATATGAAATTTAGTTATAAATGTTGTACATGTTACATTATATGTAAAAGTAAAAGGAGGTTAAGTTGTATGCGGTAAGTATTTGGGGAGTTTTGCATACATTTCAGTTTTTCCCAAAAAAAAGGAAAAAACTTCATGGTGTCAATATTTTTGGAAATTTTACATTTTTAGTAACATCTGTATGCTTGATGGTAAAGTGGTGGCATAAATTCGCAGGTACACTGTACCACATTTTTTTCTGCCTTGAGACCACGGAATAACCATTCTGAGCTGAAAACAAAATTATTGTGAATTACCGTGTAGATTTTGTGCTACAGTTGCAGGGCACAGAGAGTTGGTAAAAAAAAGATGCTTATAGCCAGTTCTCCTAAGTGGGTCAAGACACTGTATTCATCTCCTCGCAGTACAGGTATGCACGTTCTTTTAGTCGTTCTGATCCATGTGACTGACCAATACCAGTGTAAGCTGTGCAGTGTATTTGACTGGCATGTTACAATGAATGTTAGGGCTATGCTGTGGGGTGTGGGGGTTGCGTGTATTCCTGGGATATTTCCAGCATTCTCAGTTGTGTGCTATAAGCGCTGAACCAGGAACGTGGGCAGCTGCCATCTGGCAGCATCCTGAGTCATGCTGTCAGATGCTTTGCAGTCTTCAAACAATGGTTTTTAAATAGACGCACAATTGCAGCATGCTTTGGCATGGGAAAGACTGTGTATAGGTACAGATGCTCCGGTTTATGGTGGGCCGGTAAATGAAAGAAGTCACAGAGCAACCTTTCACACTGATATCAAATCAATAATGTCTGAAAGGCTCTTTTAATTTTTAGATCTGCTTTGTTGTAAACACTGGAATGTTAGATAGGCTTGATAAGACATAGGGATAGTCACATCTTGTTTTTATATAGCTTTAAGAATGATTGCAGCGCTTCACTAACTTGGTAATCCTTATAACAGCCCTGTAAGGTAGATCCATGTGTTTATCTCCTCGTTGCAAATGGTGGGTTGAGACTGAGAGCATAACTTGGCTAAAACTGCTGAGTAAGCCCATTCCTGAGAGAAGATTTGAACACAGCTCTTCCCAGCCTTAGCCATTATGCTGAACCAACTCTCAGTATGGCTGAATTACTGCGAAACCAATCTCAGTCCTAGTTAGGGTTTGCATGTCAGCTAGTTAACAATCTATTATTTGACTTGGGTCAAATATTTTATGAAGCCAAGAATACTACTGCTTCCCTTTTCTATTTTATTTTGGCGTAATTTGTAAACAACCTCTGCCTTTAAAGACCAACATCTGTTTTTTTCCCATTGTTGCTGTTACTTTGCTTTTGTTTCTGTTTATTATCTTTTGAAATTTCTTTGAAACTGTCGGTTGACCCTGATGATTGAGAGTAAATGCCAGATAAAACTGTTCATTGAACTCACATTTCTAGAAATCTTTAACTTAGTTATGAGTTGTAATAATTCGTGATAGTTTAAAAAAAACTTCATTGTTTCACAGTAATAAATTTGTTTTTGTAGTCAACATGAATATCAGACTTGTTGATTAAAGAATCTTTTCTGTTCTAATAAAGTTGATAGTTTAAAATGAAGATAGTTTGAACCTTCAATTGTCCTACACCAGAACTACATCACTTGCTATATAGTTTAGTAGGTACTTCCTATATACTAAGCATGTGGGCTATAATGTGTGAAAGAAACATGCCCTAGTTTCTCACCTCTGCATAGCTGGTCTTTTCCTCTGCTATGTCCATGTGCAACAAAAGGGCATGTATCCAATTCACTTGTGAGAAAAGTGCAGTGGATAGGCAAGGTCTGCTTTAGGGTTGCAAACCTCCAGGTACTAGCTGGAAATCACCTGCTATTACAACTGATCTCCAGCCAATAGAGATCAGTTCACCTGGAGAAAATGGCTGGTTTGGCAATTGGACTCTATGGCACTGAAGTCCCTCCCCTCCCTCCTCAGGCTCTGCCCCCAAAAAATCTCCCACTGGTGGCGAAGAGGGACCTGGCAACCGTAGTGTACTTGCTAATTCTGTAATAGGCAGTAGTGTAAATACATGCAGCTTTTTTGTTAGTGTTGTTGAATTTGTGACTCCTTCTGTTCATATAGCATCACACACGTACATGAAATGTCTTCAGCTTCCTTTGAACTTCTCTACAAACAGTAGAGCTGAAGATATAGTTCGTATTTGTCTCCAAACCTAGGAGAAAACTAAAGGCGATTTTTCAAGCTTGTTCCTATGTCATCAGGAAACTGCATTGTGGTACTTGGTACCTGGCTATTCCTTTTCATTTTCACCACTGCTAATGTGCGAGGCAACGTTCGGTTCTGTCTCTGACTATCCTGGCCCATTAGACGGTCCTCTGGCACCCAGCTGGGTGTCAGAGAAGAAGACCTGGCATGTCCAGTAGGGGAATGCTGTAAGAAGGATTAAGAATACTGTATTTTTCCGTGTATAAGACAATGTTTTTTTCTAAAAAAAAATAGTAAAAAATTGGGGGTCGTCTTATACGCGGAATACGGGCGGGGAAGAATGGCGGGGAAAAGCCTGGTTGCCCTGGCCGGCATCCAGCCTTCCGATGTGCCCCGCTCTCTTCCCCGCCCGCATTTTTCCGTGTATAAGATGCCCCCCATGTATAAGACAACCCCTGATTTCTTAACTTTGGGTTCAAAAAAATAGGGGTCATCTTATACATGGGGGTGTCTTATACACGGAAAAATATGGTAATTCTTGTTCCAAATGTTAGCAATGTACTGGAAGAGAACAGTAGGGTGCTTGCAGAATTGGTGGCTGAAAGGAAAAGTGCATCCTTAGGCTATTGCTCACCTTTAAGTTTCTGATTAATGTTTATATCTGGGTGCACAAGAACTGGTATAAAATAATGGTGGATTCAGAGACCTGAAGGGTCATTATCTACTGCTCCCTGCCCAGAATACATTCAATAATTAAATAAATACCCTATGCTGAGTATTTGGCAAACCAACAACAGCACACAGGCTCAGTGTCAAAATGTAATGATGACACTTCGGCGAAACGTGTATTTTCGTCTGGAGAACACATCTCATCAGTGCCATTTTCCTTCATGGAATTAACAAGTTTCATCCATTTGTTATAATTTTCTGTCCCTTCAGTCTGCGGAGACTGTTAAGCAAAGGCTAGTCATCCTTGTTATACTGACAAGCCTCACTTTTCTGACACAAAGGAGTGATTGCGGACTCTTGGACGTCTGGTTATGGTTACTTATGGACCTGCTTGTCAGACTGCATTACTTCGTTGTGTTTCTTTCATAAGGAACTTCACTCCAGACGTAGTCGCGAGTTTAAAAGTTTTATTAAGAAAGCCAGCGAGTTCAGTAAGTCCATAGAAACATAAGGCTAGAATACAGACGTGGGGAAACACCAGTACATTTATAGGGTACATACAATAGGATTGATTATGTTCAGGATATAACACAAAAGGACGAGGTGTGGCAGAGCTGTCTTGATAGTTCAGATACAAGGAAACAATACAGAAGGTAACTGCCGGTAACTACTAATTGAAAACGCATACAAGGAATGAACTCGTGAAATAGCTAGACGATCTCCAGGGCTCCCAGGCATTGTACTGCGGGACCTGGTATCATACTAGCGATTATCCCTGGCAGGTCTCCATTGTGGTGCAGATGCCGGGCGGGGGACAGAATGCAAACGGGGAAGGACGGAGCGAACTCAAACTCCATTTTGTTCTGGTGAGGAACCATCGTGTTTATCTGGGGTCGACAGAAAGCCCTAGCTGACACTGCTGTAGTGTGCTTTGAGTAACTAGTGTTAGGTTGTTATTTGTTATGCCTTTTTCCATTGCATTTTGATACTGAGCCTGCGTGCTGTTGTTGGTTTGTAGAATCCATTCAAGGCAGAGGTAGGGCTGCTTCCAGCGCACCTCATTCTGGAGCCTGGCAGGGAGGAGAGTGCCTGGGGTAATTGAATAGCTCGAGCCAGTCCTGCGTGCAAACAGGAGGACGGCATATATACCTAAGAGGAGCTAGTTGCAGATGGGTCCAAAGTTGTCCATACAGAATATTAGCTACTTCGTTACAGTGTGTTACCTATTTTAATTGCCACTACTTCTCTGCCCAGGTCAGAAGACAAGAGTGTGTAGAGTTGGGGAGATACCAGAAAAGGAAGTCTAATGCTTTTACTGAAATGGGCCTGAGCCACAGAGCTTGGTTAATGCAGCCATTGCTCAGGTATGTTAAATAGCACTTTTCCAGCCTAACCCTTATTGCAGTAGTAAGTCCCTTCCACAGGACTGTTAAGATCTAAAATACTATTGTGTGTGTGTGTGTGTGTGTGTGTGTGTGTGTGTGTGTGTGTGTGAATCAAGTCTGACCAACTACTTCAGCTTTTCCCAACATTGCCTCTGCCATTCATACGCCTTCTGGACTTGAAATTTTTCTTGCAAAAACTAAATGTTTCTTTACCTGCTCCCAAAGAACTGTGGTTATTAAAAAATGGCAGCTGGAAGCCTCAGGATTCTTAATAAATGGCTAGATTTCGTATCAGAAAGCCAAACGTGGTGTGGCGGGGGCTTGTTTAGTAGTAGTTCTGTTTCATTTTTTGTATCTTGCTGAACTTTTTTTGTAAACCACTCAGAATGGATTTTTAAGGCGTAAAACAGAAATTTAATAAATTATGTCGTTACCCAAGTGTAGCTGTACCCAAACAAACTTTTAAATCTTCCAGTAGGCATGGGTGATGGAGTAGAGAGCAATATGATACTCTTGCAAAGAAAGGGATTGTCTTCAAAATATTTATGCACATTTTCTTCCTTTACTTCATTTATACCCTGCCATTCTCCCCAATGGGAACCAAAGCTCCTTACACAATTCTCCTCTCCTCCATTTTATCCTCAAAACAAACAAAGATTAGTTTGAGAATATGTGAGTGGCCTCCAGTCACCCAGCAAGCTTCCATGGGAGAGTGAGGATTCAAACATCCTAGTCTGACACTTTAACCACTACACCGTGCTGGCTGTCTCAAATGATGCTCCAAAGAAGCCTCATGCTTTCTCACATGGATGTAGTAGGCAAATCTGCAATTAAATTAATGGTATACATGCTTTATAGCAATGGTATTAGGTTAATTTGTTTGCACTGGCCAGTTCCTCCATCCAGGATCTGCTCTGAAGTGGTTGTCTGTCCTCTGCACAGCCATATGCTACTCCTGGAGGCTCCATCTCTGCTGCCATGTTTCCTTTAGCCCTGTGAACATTCACCCCTGTGTAGTATCCAAAGGATATGCAGTGCAAGTAGATGGTAGGAGCTGCAGAAAATGAGGCTCTAGGAACAGCAGTCTGTGGGCCAGCATGGTGTAGTGATTAAGAGTAGTGGACTCTGATTTAGAGAACCCGGTTTGATTCCCCACTCCTCCACATGAAGCCTGCTGGGTGACCTTGCCAGTCACAGATCTCTCAAAACTCTCAGCCCATGCGGAGGCAGGCAGTGGAAACCATCTCTGAACGTCTCTTGCTTTGAAAACCCTACAGGGTAGCCATAAGTCAGCTGTGACCTGACCACACACACTCACAGGAACAGCAGTGACAAGGAAGGGAGAGAATCAGAGGCCTGGTGGGCCTTCTCAGCCTGGGTACTGAACACATGTTTTTTACTTATACCTTGTAATGGTTTGTATGTCTGGAGCACCAGTGTCCCCAGATGATCTGAATTGCCTAGGGAAATTGTCCACATTCCTCGTCAGTCCAGTTGAAAAGTTGTGGATTAGGAATTCTATCAATTTTGGACTTTGATTCAAATATTAATATAGTTGCCAACTCCAGCATAGGAAATTCCTCAAGATCTGGGGGTGGTGCGTATGGAAGGCTGAGTTTGGGAAATGAAAGGAGCTCAGCAGGGATGTAATTCCCTCTGAAACTGCCATTTCCTCCAGGGGAACTGATGTCTGTATGGAGAAACCCAGGCCCTGGAGGCTGGCAGCCCTAAATGTTAATGAGATTGTTACTAATTACTTGCCTTTGGTAAGGTGTGTGGTGTCGTTCATGCCTTGCTCAGCTCTAACTAGCTTTTCATAGGTCCCTTCCTTCTTAGAGTCAACCTTATAAGATATTGATGAGTTCACCTTCCCAAAAGGTGCGTGGATGCCTTTTAATGAGGAATAGGGTGGGACTCTACTGCCTGGGGAATTCAAATTGCTATCTGAGAATTGGTTTAGTTTCCTTTTGAAGCTTGTTATGATAAGGGTGGTTTCCTATTTCCTTGTTCACTACCGTAACACCTACTTGGGCATTATGAAGTTTGCCTCCCATGCCTCAGGACTCAGCTTTGGAAAATGGACTTTTAATCTCTGTATAATTTAACTACACAACTATGTCCTAGCCCCATAGGGTAAAGATTTCCTGTCCTTGAACATACTGGTAAAAGACACCTTCAAATCCCTATAATGGCTAAAAGGAAATCCTCAAGAGACACATGAGAAAGCAGAACAATGCTTTCCCACTCATGTCCCTGTTATTCGGTAACCCAAAATACAGGTGTAAATTAAACCCTGCACCTCCGTCTCTAAAAAGAAGTTTAATAATCATAAAAAGTGGGAATTTCTATGTATGTCTTAGGTATAGTGATTTAAATAACTCATGGTGGCAATCCCGCTTACCCCATTAAAATGACATGCAGTTTTATTAGATATTTTTTTTAATTTTAATTAATTATACCCCACCTTTCTCCCCAATGGAGACCCAAGGCGACTTACAACAGTGAACCAGAATCAAGCAAACCAAAGGGGGGTAGAATAAATTAGAAAAAAGTTGACTAACTGTGGATGAGAACCACTCCTTGAAACAGTTTGAATGTGCCCCTGACAACCCTGCCAAAATTTATCGAGGCATGGTTAAAAACAAAGTCTGTCAACTTTAATCATAAAAGAAGAAAAATTTTCAGAGGTTGTATTTTTGCAATGGGGATCTCGTACATCATTTTTGGGGCTTTATAAGCCTGAGCATGTGTGCTCAGTTACCTGTGAGCCCTTGTTTTCTAAGTGGTGCTGGCTTTAAAGTAGACCATTACAGGCAACGAAGGAGTATGGCTTATGTAGAAAAACGTATTATATGCCACTAATAGGAGAATCAAAAAATAACAGCACATGTATTCAGCATAGTTTTTTTGTTTGTAACTGATAGGAGAATGGCATCGCTTTTGAAAAACCAGCTTGTTCAAATTTAAAGTAGGCTATTTGTTAATACTTGTACTCTTCCAAATATATAACCTTTGGGCAGCTACTGGAGCTTCAAGGATGTTCATTTATCAGAACATTATCTGAGTAATAACAAAATACAATTGTTGACAAGTAAAACATGGAATGGTTATATCCTCCCCCAAAAGTAGTTTCTTTGAAGCTTGTTATAAAAAGGAATCTGAATTAAAGCAAACTTAATTGATTAACTGACAAATACCTCTTCCTAAAGGTTCTGATTTGCTACCTGCAAACCACATTGTCAATGAGGGAAGAAACTGGCAGAGAATTTGTGGTGGGAGTGAAGTCCTAATACCATTCAACATGCGCAAAGGGGTGCCAAAGGACCCAGAAATAGCTGACCTGTTCTACAAAGATGATCCTCAGGAACTATTTGTGGGTTTGCACGAAATTGGACATGGAAGTTTTGGAGCCGTTTATTTTGTAAGTAGTTTTGCTTCCTATTCCTGTTTGGCTAAAAAAAAAATAAAAACTCTGTAGTGGTGTGTGTTGATGTGTTAGCATTTATCAAGTCTCTTCCCTCCTCCCCACTATCGTAATATGGGAGCCCTTATCCAGATAAAGAAAATGTGTGCACTTTTCCTAGATTTGTTTACTGATATGGATATGTAGCTCCTAGAGCTGCAATACCTAATAATCCTTTTCTTCTAATTTCCCAGGCATCTTTAAAAATAGCATGGCAAGCCATGTGTGCCCATTAGGGCTTCCTGAACTCCCACAGAATGAGAGGGTTTGGGAAACCTATTGGCCATATGCGGGTTTGCTAATTCCGGGTTGGGAAATTCCTGACAATTTGGTGGTGGAGCCTGGGAGGGTGTGGTTCGGGGAGGAGATGGAGATCAGCCAGGATGTAATGCCATAGAGTCCACCCTATGAAGCTGCCATTTTGTTCATTTTCTCTGTATTCTGGGCAGCCCAGAATTCCTCTCCAGGCTCCACCTTGAGATTGGCAACCCCAAGCTTGCTGCACTGGGCTTGGGGAACAAGTATAAGAACATAAGAAAAGCCCTGCTGAATCAGACCAAGGCCCATCAAGTCCAGCAGTCTGTCCACACAGTGCCTCTAGGAAGCCCCCAAACAAGACGACTGCAGCAGTACCATCCTGCCTATGTTCCACAGCACCTAAGATAATAGGCATGCTCCTCTGCTCCTGGAGAGAATACGTATGCATCATGACTAGTATCCATTTTAACTAGTAGCCATGAATACCCCTTTCCTTCATAAACAGGTTCTCTCCCCTCTTAAAGCCTTCCAAGTTGGCAGCCATCACCACCTCTCACCCTCCAGCTTCAGCAGATGACTCCGCGTTCTAGTATTATGGGAGAGGGAGAAAAACCTCTCCCTGTCCACTCTCTCCAAACCATGCATAATAACTGCTCTAGCTTCTGGGCATGTTGGTGGGATGGGGTGGCTGCTTCAGGCAGCATCCAGCTGTTTTCCAATGGCTACTCTCTGCAGACTCAAAGGTAATGCTACCTCTGCCCCATCTCCTGAAACTAGTTGGGATCGAAAGCTGGGATGGGCTCTTTGCTTCGGAGAAGAGATGCTGTCTGGTTTCGGTTTCTGAAGAAAAGTGAGGGTTTACTGCCTGTGTGGCCACAGCTGAGAGATATAATTTCAAGTTCCAAATCTGTGCAAAGGTGGGGGGGGTCATATGAGCTGCTCCAGCTGAACAGGTTCTTTTGCTCACTGTTCCTTGTGCTATACTGCCTTGCAAGCCAATTTTTTGTGCAGTTTGTCCTATCGCTTGTATTTTTGTCTATGGTTTCCTCAAATTGCAACCAGGTGGGGAGGCTAAGAGACAGCAGGTTGCCCCCAAGGCTACATAGTACATTACCAAGGATGAGATTTGGACTGAGGATGTGCGTGTCCCTCCGTGTTAAATTAGTAAAAATAAAAAATGCCATTGTTTTAGGAGAGTGTGGCATCTAGAAGCAGGTTCCGGTTTTGGATGCCTTTAGTCACAAAAGATGGTTGCTTGTGCGCTAACTAAATGAGGTGACCCAGTTTTACAAATGAAGTAGGCTGAACTTATTAGTTCCTCTGCTTTGCAGAAAAGACCTCGTATTCCTTGAAAATGAGGCAGTGCTACTTAAAGCAGCCTGCCGCACAGCATTACTTACAGCTTGTCTGATGAGCCTGTTATTTAACTGTAAGATGTCTCTGGCTGAGGATTAGTCCTTCAAGGAAAGCAGAGAGCCCTGCTGCTTTAATCATTTAAAGCTCCACCAGACAACACCATGGACGAGTAATCTGCAGGGAGGAATCCTCTTCCCAGCCAAGGAGATCGCACCAAACAGTCTGTTGCCACATCTTCTGTAGCTTCCAGAGCTAGGCATTGCTTACTTTAAGCAATCAAGGTGGGGGGGGGGGAGATAATCTGATATTGTTGGCATGATAGAAGGTGCTTTGGGAGGTTTCCAAATAAACCTTCATCATGATTAGTGAAATAATACTAAAATCACTCAATCACTTGAGGCCCTGAGCAACACTTTTCAAACACAGAGCTGTTAATTGCCTACTATTCTGCTTTACTTTTTAAAATTTCTAGCCTGCCCTTTGGTGAAGGGTTGGAACAGATACTGTTCGTCGTGCTAGTTAAAATTCCTATTTAAATCAATTTCGGAGAACATAAACATGTTCAGCACCCAATACATAAAGCACTGTGGATCTTGAACTGGGAACTTTGGCAGCCAGATCTTCTCTGTGTGTCACCATGGAAGAAACTGCTGTCATGCTGTTTGCTGTGCTTGGATGTTCCCTGTGCAGCTGGCAGAATTAAATACTCCAGTTTACTGACAGTTTCCAGGTGATGCAAGAGGCCTGTGAGGTTTTATCTGCCCCTGTAATTCTGGCCCGGCTGCTTAGTCTGAATGACTGATCTTTTTAAAAAGAGAAATGACCAAGGCACTGTCAGAGTACACATACTTGCCTGTCTGCCTTCTCTTCTCTTTCCCAGCCCTGCCTTCTTCCAGCCCTGACCCAACCTTCTGTAATAATCCCAGTTTCCAAATCCGTCCTTGAATAAAAAGTCTTATAATGCTACCAAAAGATGTTAAGGATGAGCGTGGTGTTGGGTGGGTCTTCAAGGTAGGAAATTCCATAGCTACGGAGCAGCCCCTGAACATCTTTTTGCTCCTTGCATTCAGATGCAGAGGTTGGTTGGGAGCCATCAAGGAGAAAGCTTACTCAGCTGATATTTAAAAGATGACTGGATCAAAAGGGTGAAGAGGTCTCTAGGGTAGTTAGGGACAACTAGTGGCCTGTAGGCAACATCTAGCCTACAGATGACTTAAAAAATTATTATTTTATTTACTTCATTTATAACCTCCCTTTTCCACCAAAGCGGCTTACAATGTTCTCTGTTTTGTCCTCGCAACAGCAATGCTGTGGGGTATGTTAGGCTGAGAATGTGTAACTGGCTCAAGATTACCCAACAAGCTTTTGTGGCAGAGTGGGGATTCGAACCTGGGTCTCTCAGATCCTAGTCTGAATCACTAACCACTACACTAGACTGGCTCTGGTTCCCCTTGTAAGCCTATCTGCTGGGTGGGGCAGCAGAGATGCAGCCGGTTTCAAACAAGTAGGTGCC
The DNA here is from genome assembly GCF_029931775.1 of Euleptes europaea. Taxonomy (NCBI): domain Eukaryota; kingdom Metazoa; phylum Chordata; class Lepidosauria; order Squamata; family Sphaerodactylidae; genus Euleptes; species Euleptes europaea. The sequence goes on from NC_079324.1 coordinate 46,865,402, forward strand.
ACTTTTAGCCTAGGCAACAGGCCCTTCCCATGCTTGTTAGTTCAGGAAGCAGCAGTGAATGAGAGACTCGTGCCACATTCAACCTGCAGGCTCCTCTTGTCATACAAAGTAGCAGCATGGCTCAACAACCTTCAGGGTGGCTCTTTCACTTCGTGTACCCCAGCTCCCCTAGTCAGAAGGTTTATGGTGGCACTTGGTGTTCAAAAAGCTGGTTGTCCCTATGCTACAGCCGTGTGATAGTAAACATTGGATTCAAGGGTGATGTTTAAGCTGAAAGCATATTACATTTTTGCTTTCTCCTTCCCTTTCCTCCTCCCCTTTTTCAGGCCACCAATGCTCGTACTAATGAGGTGGTTGCCATCAAGAAGATGTCCTACAGCGGGAAGCAAACAAACGAGGTAAGAGTGTGAGAGAACAACCCTGCACATAGCTGCTCTTGAACTCAGCTGCCCAACCATGCTGTTTGAGTGTTGGATCAGTGAGTCAAATTATTCTGTATTAGTGAGACCTGCTTCTATGGGAAAGTACATTTTTCTATCAAAGCGGATTGACATTAGTTTAATAGGGAAGTGGGGATGGAGGCAGTGATCTGTTTGTTCAGATTCTGTAAAATACTAAGCTAGGTGACCTTTGAGACCCACATGTGTGGGTTCTATCACCATATGAGATCCAGCCTTCATAGTACTTACTTTATGCAACTCCTATATGATTCCCCCCTCCCCATTGTTTCTTGGTGTTCTATCATCTTGCCACTTGACGTCACGGTTGCTCCTCCTCTTTTACCTGGAAAGTGTGTGAAGGTTTGTCCATCTACCCTAACTGATCTGTGCAGAGCACCAACACTGACCTTCTTCGCTCTGTAACTGATCCTTTCCCTACAGCGGTTGAAATGTTGGAGAGCACTCCGGGACATTAATGCAACTCCCATTATATAGTCCTTTCATGACTGATTTTCCCTTGGTGCTTTGTATTACGTAGTTGTTGCTATCAAACAGCCACATTTCTACCATCTGACTCATCAAACCTAGTAGGCCAAACAGCACCACATGTCCTGAAACGTTCCTTAAGTTGGTTTCTCTCCTCTTCTTTCCTGACCATAAATCACGGTTAGTAATGTCTCTAAACTATGTTACAAGGAAACTGTGTTCAGAAGAATTACACAATCCATATAATATTACTCAGATACTCTTTACCTTGCATAAGCATGCAACACTGCATATATTTAACCATTTTTATTGCAGTGTGGTATGGCATTCTTATTGCCCTTTGATAACTGTTCTTCTTTTGATCTCTGTATCTTCAGCAAAAGCTGACACTGAATTCTCCTAGCCCTTACTTCTCAGTTCCACGTGCTATCTAGTCAGAATCTGGATTTCAGAGGATCTAATCACATGAAACTGGCTTACAATAGCTACACAGGTGGTCTATCAAGGTCAGCATTGTGTTCTTGGGGTGGGGGCGGGGCACAGTGGTAGAAAATCTGGTTTGCATGCAGAAGGTCCCAAATTAAATCCTCAGCATCTCCAGTTAAAAAGGATAATGGTGTGCAAGACCTCTGCCTGAGACCTTGGAGAGCTGCCGCTGGTCAGAGTAGACAATACTGGTTTTGATAGACCAGTGGTCTGACTTGATGTGAGGCAGCTTCATGTGTTCATGTGCTAAGAAGCCGAGACACTCTGAAACCCAGATTCTGGCCAGATATAAAATGTCAATGAAATTACAAAAGACCAGTGCTGCTGTTATTGGTCCTGTCCTGAAACAGATTGGTAGCTGTGTACTTTTTCTGGAGAATCCAGAGTTTGATCTATTCCCTTCCCCCCTTTTTTAAACAGAAATGGCAGGATATCATCAAGGAAGTCAGATTTCTACGACAGCTGAAGCACCCCAACACCATAGAGTATAAGGGCTGTTACTTGAAAGAGTATACTGCCTGGGTAAGTTTGAGTTGTAATATGTTTTTGAGGAAGGGGTCTCAGACCAAATGCCCTTTATCTCCCGCTACTGCCCGTTTTTAAAGGCTATAAACCATCATGTTTAATATCTACATTTCATGTTTAATATCTACATTTCTATGAGGTATGTAGAGTGTTTTAGAGGACTGGGGTTTACTGCCGGTCACTGGAACCTCATCTGTGTTTAATCAACAGGATGATGTCAGGTAGGTATTAGAGATGATTCATCCCAAGGAGGCAAAGGATGCTGGTGTCTTAGGCTGTGCCTACAGCATTATTTTATGATTGTCCCCTTGTATTTCATTATTGTCCCCATGTAGCACGTAACTCTGCCTGTGTGTGTGTGTGTGTATACAGTTAATTTTCTGTGGAATTATGGCTACTTCCTGGCCTGTCAATCTTCAGTGTGGGCTGAGATCTCTTCTCCTAGATTATTAGATTATTGTAGATTTTCACACGCCTCATGTATTATCTGTACAGATGTTTGCAAAATAAAAAAAGGGAAGAGGTGCTGAAAAGAGGCCTCTAACAGCCGATACATGCTTTGCTGTACAACTGGCACAGCAATCACACACCAATGTGCACTGTATGAAGTTCAAATTTCTAAACATACAGAGGACATACTCGGGAGAGCTAGCACCAGTTGGTGCTCCATGGTTGATGTTTAAAGATGCGTGTTCACTTTTCACTCTTCGTCTTTGCTGAAGAGAACACTGATGTTAGGGCAGTATTATTGCAGCAAGCTAAACTGCAGTATCAAGTGTGAATCTGCTCTGAGAGACGCATAAATACATGGATCTTTGTGGAATTGGGAGAGGCGGAGTTGCTGTGGAACTTGTGTGTGGGTTATTGCTTGTTGTGTAGGAGGGTTATATACACAGTGTGACTACGTGCAAAGAGATTTTGTGATAGTACACAAAGTCTGAAGGTTTCTTCACACACAAGGGATGGCTGATAAATCTGTAATGTACAAATACCCTCCTAAAACACATTATTTTTTGTCTTTTGATCACCTTTCATTTCTGCTCCTTAATGGTTATATTTATCTGTCTCTTACAGTTAGTTATGGAGTACTGTTTAGGATCCGCTTCTGATTTGTTAGAAGGTAAGCCCTGAAATATTCCCAAGTAAGTTTTAAACAGTGGGTGGGGTGTGTGTAGAGTTTTGCATACCCTCCCATTTCACAAGCGAGTTGCCATGCAGTGCAAATGTGATCTGAGTCTTTTCTCTTTGGTGAGGGAATGGTTTCCCTCCATTGAGATGTATTTACATCTGGCCATCTGGCCCTTTCCAGTGTACCCATAATTGAAATTGCAATCCTGCAAGTGTGCTTTTTTTTTTTTTACCGTCAAGTCTCAGCTGATTTATGGTGACCCCTGCTGGGATTATCAAGGCAAGAGATGTTCAGGGGTGATTTGCCATTGCCTGCCTCCATGTCAAGACCCCAGTATTCCTTGGAGGTCTCCCATCCAAATAGTAGCCAGGGTCGAGGCAGAGAGTGTGTGACTGGCCCAAGGTCACCCAGCAAGTTTTCATGGCGGAGTGGGGATTTGAACCTGGGTTTCCCAGGCCCTAATCCAACAGTTTAATAACTACATCCATGCTATGCATGCAGCTGGGGCTTTACATCCTGTGTCTTTGCATTCATGAGTCTCTTTTCTGCACTACTTGATTCCTGGTTCAAAAATAAATTTGATAGGTGGCAAGGGAGGAGCTTGATGTGGGCCAAAGCTTCATGTCCCTTCCCACCAGTGACTTGCTGTTAAGTTGCCTTGCCACAGATGCTGCACATCCACAGTATCATTTTGTTTCGGAAGCTGGCAGATTGTGGTAGGAGGAGGGCTAAGGGGGACACCAGTTGCTGACCAGCAATCTGGGTGATTTCCTAGCACAACTTGCTATAATTTTTAAAAAGGGAGAACTGCAAGAAAGTGGAGGGAAATGTTATATTTCCGTTTATCAAAATAGAGATTACTTGAGCTGAGATAGAAAAATGTGAGAGATGGGAAAGTAACGTGTTGTTTAATTGATTCTACAGTTTAGAAGCCTGTAAAAATGATAGTTCAGGGTGATGACTGCATGGAACTTCTCCTACCATTTAAGAATTCAGGACATGTTTGGCCTGTTTTTGTAGCGTGTGCGTTCTTTCGCTTAGAAGAGAGTTCCCATCTGTAGATATTGTGATTCGTGAAAAGCAGTTGATTCCCAGTGCATAAAACACTAGCAATTCATACATTTTAGCTGAATTCCTTTATATATTTTTTTCCTTTTCAGTTCACAAGAAGCCACTTCAGGAAGTAGAGATAGCTGCCATTACCCATGGTGCCTTGCAGGGGCTGGCCTACCTGCATTCTCATTGTAAGATACATAGGTAAGAGTATAACATTCTCTGTCTTCTATATAATTTTTCTGTGCATCGATGGCTGAAGGACTTGCAAAAAAAATGCTCCATCAAAAATACTTTTCTAAAACCTCTGGAATAGTATTGCTAGGATATACCAGGAACACCTAAAGCCTCACTTACCTATAACTTTAACACTAGAAATCACAAACTGATCCAACGAAAGTAGAGCGTGGCTTTTAAAAAATATGGTATATCTTAAAGATGGTAAAGTTTTTTCACATGGAGACACAGAATTAAAATATATATTTAGGGAGAACCTGACCCAACAAGGTGATTTGTCATTCTAGAATGCAGTTTATGTAGAGATTATTAACATAATAGTAACAAGATACTGAGGTTAATGCAGCCTACTATTCCCTAGACCTTGTCAGAAATAAAAAATATTGCTGTACTCTCATGTCTCAGGGCATGAAAAGCTAGATGCATCTTTCCACAAGCATCTGAGGCTGGAACTGGACGTTATGATGACATGTGGCTGAAAGCTGCAGGCCTGTATTCTTCGGCTCATCGTCTCTCTTGCAGTACAAAACACGAGACTTGTTATTGCACTTCAAATCTCCCCCACCTTTCCCACGTCATTGGCCGCTGCGTTGGGTATGGAGAAATGTGCAAAGCGCTGATGGTTTGCCACAGGCTTTGAATTACTAGACATTACTAGGCTGCTGCCCCACCTGGCTTTTCCCTCTGCCTTGGGACAGTGAAAAGAACAGCAGTCCTAGGGGAAAGGGAGTAAAGAGCACACATCTTGGCCACAGACCCTCTGGCTGTCAGCAGCTGGGAGTGGGACTAGATGGAAGAGGATGATCAGAAAAGCTTTTCGAGTTTTGGTGAGATGCCACCCCAGAACTCTGCTATGTCAGAGGAGACAGAAGCATCCCCTAAACTTATCCAGATTATGAGACACAATAGAAATCAAATAAACATGTATCTTCCTGTAAAGGCACACATTTGGCAAATAATTCTGACACTAGTGTTGGGCCCAGCAGTGCTGAAAGTTGGACTTCCTTCCTCCTAAATCTCAAGTGGTACTCGATGGGGCTTAGCCCTGTTTGGAGCTGTATTCTAGTCCCCATGCCTCCTATGTCCACATCTCTCATAAAGGCACTGAGATTAGCATCACTTCCTTGTCAAAATAGTCTCAGGCCTGAACTTTACTGTGTTAGAATAGTGTGGTCATCCGGTTCTCATAAAACCGTGTTTCTTCCTTAGATGCCTATTCTGAATCCCATTTACATATGTTGTGGTATAGCCAAGAGTGAGCTGATGAACAACAAAAGAGGAAACATCTTCTCCAATTCAGTAGGGGAGTGGGATTGAAGATGCATTTCCCCCTGTTTTTCCTTGTACTGAAGAAAAGCCATTGAGATGCAAAGTAAGGGAGAAGAGAGATCCTTAGGATCTGGGCCAATATCAGGAGCCAGAAGAGAAGCTTCTGGGGGCCAGGTTGACAAACACCTCCCAGGCTGCCAGGTGCCCGTGCTAGTGTCTGGGAGGGAAGCTTGACAAAACCGCAGGCTGCTTATTTCATATGGTAAAGAAATTCCATTTGTAACCTTGATTGTGGCTTTCCTTCTTCTGTTTAAAAGGGATATTAAAGCAGGAAATATTCTCCTAACAGAACCAGGTCAAGTGAAGCTAGCTGATTTTGGGTCCGCATCTATAGCCTCTCCTGCCAATTCCTTTGTGGGGACACCTTACTGGTAAGTGAAGCTGGAGTCCAGTTTTCCATTAGTCCAGCCTTGAAAATAAATCCTTACCTTTTTTAGATTAACTCTTTTTAAAATATCCTGTGTGATCTGCTATTCCTGTTCTGAGCTAGTGGGAAAATGCACTCCCCACCCACCCACACCTTCAGAAGTACGACCATTTCAGATATTTAGTGCTGGATGCATAGCAGCTGACCCTTTTCCTTAAAAAGATGTTGATAAAAATAATTTATTTGTTACCTTGGAAGAAAATGTTTAATGAAAATATGGTTTCTGCCCTAGAAAACCAAAGATTTAGGCATGAATTTTCCTTCCAAAATGCAGCATGCCATGCTAAGGATAACTTAGAATAAACTTTAATTCTTCACACATCCCAAGTGAGCACTGACTGATGGAAACTTATTCCACAATGATTTCATAAGTCTTTAGAGCAGGGGTGTCGAACTTAATTGTTATGAGGGTCGGATATGACATAAGTGTCACTTGGTTGAGCCAAGCTATGCCTTTCCAGCCCAGATGGAGAATGGGGGGTGGGAATGGCTGCTTTGGCTGGCTCGCGGGCTGGATAAGAGCTCTCAAGGGGCCGAATCTGCTTCCCAGGCCTTGTTTGACACCCCTGTTTTAGAGGGCTGTTGTTTGTTGTTTTGTAACCCCCCTGTTATTTCCAGGTACAGTCACCTTAACTTTTTTATTTTGTGATTTTTGCTTTGTGATTTATAGCCCTCCTGCCCCAGCCAAAAAGCATTAATACATCAATACATAAATAAAATTAACCACAAAATCTAAATTTAAAACAATAAAATCCCAATTAAAACTTAAAAAATACAAAATTACAGATGGCGCCTAACCACTACTTGTGTTGCTGGATATTTGCAGCAGGTTATCCCTCCATTGACATTAATAATATAACTGTGTGGCTTTTCTCTCGGTATTTGCCATGAACACTGCTTTTTAGCCAATAAAACTTGACTTGATATTGTGAGTGCGGTGTTGTCACTGGCACTTACTGGTGGGGCCTATGACCTCATTACAAAGCGCATCGCTCCACACTCTTCTGCAACCTTTAAATGGCTCACTGTGAAGTAAGGTTCTTTCATATTGTTATTATCTCCTACGCCCCCCTCTGGATGCTAGAGATCTACCACTATGTAGCTTGAATATGTTTTTGAAGAAAACAAAACATGGCCTCTATCTGAGACCCACAAGGCTATTCCTTCCCCTTTTTTTCTTAAGAAACTTCATCGCCTTTATCTCTTCTCTCTCCAGTCCATCTATTGTTTTCTGTGGAAGCAGAGCACATTGCAGTCTGAGACAGAAAATCCCAATGGCTATTAAACACAGGGTGCCATCTACCAGGGTGTTATGTCGCACACTGGTATTGACTGCCTCATTTTTGTGCTGCTCCTATTCACATTGAGTTGTGCAGGAAGATTCTAGGTCATTTTGCCTATGTCCCACTTTGCTGCTCTTAATGGCATCCAGGATCTGCCCATATGATGGGGCTCGTATGCAGGAAAGACTACCCCCTGTATGGTACTTCTGCGTTCACACCAGCTGGGTTTTCCTTCCAGCACAGTCTTTCCCATGTTCATTGCTGTTGGGTTCCCAGGGATACTAGCTTTGGATGGAAATCAGTGGCAGCACTGAGATCTACCACTACGTTGCTTGAATATGTTTTTGAGGAAAACAAAACATGGCCTCTATCTGAGACCCACAAGGCTATTCCTTCCCCCTTTTTTTCTTAAGAAACGTCATCGCCTGTATCTCTTCTCTCTCCAGTCTCTGAGCCCGACCTTCGGGTTGGGGAGAGCAGGGTAGAAATGTAATAAAATAATAATAAAATTGAAAAAGAACAGCAAAGCGCTTTTTGTGGTAGCAGCATGGTTTTGGAATTCGTTCCCAAGGAAAGCCTGCTTAGAATGAAATGTGGCACGTATTTAGAGGCAGGCTTTGTTAGCCTGAATATTCTGACCAGGGCTGTGTGAGTTCCGGATGTTTTAAATCCTAATATGATGAAAGCTGTCTCAGGCCTTTGGTAGAGGAAAAGCAGAGCGCACATTCGATGGCAATGTCTAATAGTAAACTGTTTGGCTTATGCATGAATGATGAAGCAGCACAACAGGGCCACCCACGTGCAAGGTAAGGGTGGATATATCCTCAGAGGACTTCTCAGGTATGCAGAAAAATATGGCTTCATTGATGAAGAGAACCTTCAGCAAAACTGCATGAGGAGGACTGAGCATGCTCCAGGAGGGATGGAATGTTGAGAGCAGCTGAGCATCACATAAAGGGCGGTAGAGAGAAGGAGAGATCAGCCTGCTCAAACCTCTGAAGGCTTATAGAATGTGTGAGTGGGAGAATTTCCAAATCCCCCCCCCCATATTTCAATGTAGGCTCCCATTATGTGCGTATTGATAATTAGCATGTACATTGCACTTTCTTGTTAAAAACCCTTCATGTACCATAAAGTAGGCTGCTCTTATTGCCCCAACATCATAGATGTGGGGGAGAGAGACTAGTAATGCTGACTTGCCTAAGGTCGCCTAGTGAGTTTGTGCTAGAGATTAGATTTGAATAGAAGTGTTCCTGGTTCCCATCTCAGTCTCTCTCATAAGCACAATACTAGTTCTGTTAAATGCCAAGTATACATACTGGCTGCAAGCTCTGAGAACAAAAGGCATTATTCCTCTCCCTCCTCTTCCCAATCATCTATTAAAAAAAAACAAAAACCCAAAGCCATAACTTATTCTCTTTTTCTACCTGGGGGTTTCCAGATGACTTTCCACACTTGGTCTGTCACTGTTGCACAAAGTCAGAAGTAAATCAAGAAGGCCTTGAGTGAAAGTTACCTTTCTTTTTCTGGGCTGCTCTGCCTACCAAGAAAGCCAGTGTAGTGGTTAAGAGTGTTGAACACATGAAGCTGCCTTATACTGAATCAGACCCTTGGTCCATCAAAGTCAGTATTGTCTATTCAGACCGGCAGTGGCTCTCCAAGGTCTCAGGCAGGGGTCTTTCACATCACCTACCTGCCTAGTCCCTTTAACTGGAGATGCCAGGGATTGAACCTGGGACCCTCTGCGTGCCAGGCAGATGCTCTACCGCTGGGCTACAGCCCCTCCACTATTCGACTAAGATCTGGGAGACCTGGGTTCGAATCCCCATTCATGACATAGAAGTTTGCTGGGTGACCTTGGGGCAGCCACACACTCTCAGCCTAACCTCCCTCACATGGTTGTTGTGAAGGTAAAATGGAGGAGAGGAGAATGATGTAAGCCACATTGGGTCTCCATTGGGGAGAAAGGCGGGGTACCAATGAATTAAAGATGCAAAGAAAGCCTGCACTTATTCCACGGTTGCCACTGCTTGGGCTGTGGGTTTATGAGGACAAATGGGGACTCAGCACTGCATGAAGCTGAGGGGTGGAGGGGGCACATTGACTGCCAGGTGCTGGGCGTACGCCCTTCCTTCCTTTTAAAACCACCGGTGCGGATATGCTCCCCGTGAGGTTTTCCCTGATGAATTGCCACATACCCTATTTCCCCACTGTGCTCCAGATCCCCTTGTTTCTTTCATAGCTGTACTTCCAGGCTGAGCATCTCCAGGAAAACACTGTTGGTGTATCAGTGGGAAAGCTCACTGCCACTGGTGAGACTGAAATTGATGCCCTAGGACCCTTTCAGCCCCTGCTGGCTGACTCCAGGTACAACATGGATGAGGTTGGTGTACCAGCATGTTGCACTAACAGCAGATCATTAGGTTACCCTTTTTTTGTTTTGCTCATACTCTTTTACCATTACCTCTAGAAGAAGTTTGCTGAGCAGGCGAGCATTTATTTATTTCTTTATTCCAGCATGGCTTAATTCTGCTCCATGCTGATTTTTTTTTAAGTTCTGGGGCTGCTGTGCTGGTGAAAGATCATTTTGGGGGACAGAAACACCCTTCTTTTTCTGTGCTGTGGCTTTGCTTTGTGTTGTGTAACACAACATTTTTTGTATCCCTTGCATGGTAGGATGGCCCCCGAGGTAATCCTGGCTATGGATGAAGGACAATATGATGGAAAGGTTGATGTCTGGTCTCTTGGAATCACATGCATAGAGCTGGGTGAGTAAATGCCCACTCATTGCAAAGCAGATCTGCTGAATTTGGTACTGTGCGTTTACATTCTACTTTTCCACTTACAACTTCAGTTCAGTATCACAACAGTACATAATTAAAGTTAAGCCATTCTAAAAGAAGAAGAGTTGGTTTTTATATGCTGACTTTCTCTACCACTTCAGGAAGAATCAAACTGACTTACAATCATCTTCCCCTCCCCACAACAGACACCCTGTGAGGTAGGTGGGGCTGAGAGAGCTGTGACTAACCCAAGGTCACCCAGCTATCTTCATGTGAAGGAGTGGAGAAACAGATCCAGTTCACCAGATTAGCCTCTGCCACTCATGTGGAGGAGTGGGGAATCAAACCCGGTTCTCCTGATCAGAGTCCAGCACTCCAAACCACCACTCTTAACCACTACACCACACAGTAAATAGGAGGAGATAAAAGCTGTATGCCAGCATCACGGTTGTCAACATAGATAAGAGAGGTTATGTTAATTTCCACTAAATGAAAACAAGATGTGACCTTAGTCTGAGCAGTAACAATGATGGTGCCAGCAAAGCTCCTTGAAGAGGAAATTCCTCAACCATTTTGTCATACTATATGCATATAGTTCAAATATGCCCAACTTCCATGTTCCATGAGGGCCATTCAGTTCTCCAGATAGTGCTTCGGAGTCCAAAATGTACATTTGGTTTGCAAACAATTTTTTCACTGACTGTTACAAAGCTAGCCTCACTGTGCAATAATAGTATCACAGTTATGGGCAATTGTGCTTGGGCATGCAAACCCCAAATAAAGTTGTCATGTTACAGCATAGAATAGCTTAAAGCCTATTTTTTTCCCCTTTTGAACACACATGAAGCTGCCTTGAACTGAATCAGACCCTTGGTCCATCAAAGTCAGTATTGTCTACTCAGACCGGCAGCAGCTCTCCAGGGTCTCAGGCAGAGGTCTATCACATCACCTACTTGCCTAATCCCTTTAACTGGAAATGCTAGGGACTGAACTTGGGACCTTCTGCATGCCAAGCAGAGGCTCTACCACTGAGCCACAGCCCCTCCCCTTCTTTTCTTGCTTATGAAGTAAGCTGGCAGGAAACTATTCCTTGAGTAAATTTGGCAGGGTTGCTGCAGATTAGGCAGAACAGTTTCGGGAGCCATCTCAGTCTTGTAAGCTGCTAGTTGGCTATGTTTGTAGTCTATGAGGGTTGCTTTCCTTGCTCTTCGGGACTTGAGCTTTGGCGAGATGTGAAAGTTTCTGTCTGGTTAGCAAGGGCTGCCATGGTTTTCAGTAGTAAACCAAACAAGCAAGATGGGCTAGAACTTTTTCTGACCCATGAAAAATGTCAGTCAATTCACATGTGTCCTGCCTCTGCAAATAATTTGGTGGTGGTGATGGAAAGTGCCATCAAAGTGCCCTGTAGGGTTTTCAAGGCAAGATGTGGTTTGCCATTACCTTCCTCTCCATAGCAAGCCTGGACTTCCCTGGTGGTTTACCATCCAAGAACTAACCAGGACTAATTCTGCTTAGCTTCCGAGATCTGATGAGATCTGGCTAGTCAAGACCATCCAGGTTATGGCTGTAACTTGGTACTGGATGTAAAATTTAGCATTTCAGGTGTCTCCACTGGTCAATTACCAGAGTTCCAAAGATGCCCGGTTGGGGACCCCTGCATTAGGCAGTAAATAGGGAGAGAGGTACAAGGTGAGCAATAAGTAGGAAAGCAGTTCACAATGCCTCCCTTGTATAGTAGGTAATGAGAGAAATAACAGGACAAGATGTAATGTATTCTGAGATGACTTGGACACATCATTCACTGTCTGTAGAATTGCAGTTTTCCTTTAAGATAAAATGTGGGGTGGGTGTGTGTGTCAAGGCCTTATACCTGCAAGTTAGGCATGAAAGTGATGATACCTAGTAAACTCTTCAAAAGGCTGAAGAACTGTCAGTCAGAATAGGCAATGGTCAGACTCGGTATAGGCAGCATCATGTGATGGGTTTGGAGCATTGTTGCTATTATCAATAATCAGGCCCTGCAAAGCTCCTCCCTATGACATATGAAAGCAGAATAAGTTATGCAAAATCAGCAAATACATGCAAATTGGAAGCATCCATACAGGTCAGAGAATTTGGGTGATATTTGTGTATTTTTTTGGATCAGGATTTAAAAATGAAAATTGTGCATAACGCTTTGGGACTTTGCTCCTACCCCATTATGCCCACCTAGCCCCTTTAAGTAAACTAAACTATATTTTCTTGTGTTCCATGGTTCTCAGTAATGCTTTTGCGCTTTCTGTGTTTTGTGGTTTGTTTGTTTGTTTTAAAAAAGTTTACTACATCAGCATTGAATCTGCCAAACTAGCAAAGATCACCTGGATAAATATTTTCTCTCCTTTTTACTGACGACATCGAGATTGTTTGTTTATTTTTATAGCTATTATGGATCTCCTGGAAGTAAAATTTGTAAATTTGTGAGGACTTGATTCCCCCTCCCCCCATTCTTCATTACTTCTGTCTCCCCTCGCAGCTGAACGGAAGCCTCCCCTCTTCAATATGAATGCTATGAGTGCCTTATATCACATAGCCCAGAACGACTCCCCTACATTACAGTCGAATGAATGGTAAGAGTTGTCGTCCATTTTGTACTCCCGCTTTCGACACCAGCTGGGCCTTCTTTTGCCACTCCCCCTCTTCTGGTTTGCTAGATGAGATCCTTGCATGGGCACTGTGAGACAACAAAATGGGAGCCGCTTGTGTCCAGCGGAGAGTGTGTTGTTGCGGGCGGGGGAGACTTAGGTTCCAGTCCTTCCTCTGAGACCCCCGTAGCTTCAGGTGATAGCCAGGGGGATGCCGTTTCCCCCCAGCGAATGGGAGCAACAAAATGTAAAGTATGAACCACACATAGGCATCCATCCGTACAACTTCGTGTCCTGACCAAGAGGTTCTTGCAATGGCTTCCAGCATCCACATTAAAACAATAAAACCTGTAGAAGCCAATAAGAGCCATAAAGCATTAAAACACTGAAATGGAAGTATTAAAATTAGGCATATAGAAATAGGTTGTAATCATGAGCCATTTTTGGCCATTTTTTGTTGCTGGATGTTCCCATTTTGTTTATGCCATTTTAATGCTTTTGAAGCAAAACCGATGGTAATATTTCCACACAGTTTCATTAGGATGGTTGGGGAGAGGGGCACGAATGCACTTTAATCGCAAACAGGGGGAATCAGTGGCCGAAACGAAAAGTTATGAAGTTTGTAAAATTCAGTAACATCTCTAAATGAACTAGGGAAACAAAAGCAGCATTAAGCAATCAAAACAACTAACAATAAAAACCGTAAACGCATTACAGCAGCTTAAGTTGAAAGGCTAGCAGCATAAGTTGAAAGATGTTAAATGGCCAGTGCTGATTGGGCTGTGGCTCTGACACAGGCACAAGTAGTTAAGGATGTGAATCTGTCCTTAAACATGTAAAGGGGACCATGTCTCTTTGTGAAGCCTTAGACAACTATCTCATAATAGATCACGATGGGTAGCCATGTTAGCCTGTCACTAGCAGTAGAAATGAGGAAGAGTCCAGTAGCACCTTAAAGACTTAACAAAATTTCTGGCAGAGTATGAGCTTTCGTGAGCCACAGAAGTGAGTTCGTGAAAGCTCATACCCTGCCAGAAATTTTGTTAGTCTTTAAGGTGCTACTGGACTCTTGCTCATTTCTACTATCTCATAATAATTTGTATAACAAGTTGAATGCCATTGAGGTGTATACCATGGAGTGTTCCAGAGATGGCTGACAGGTTATTGGGAGCGGGGCCAGGTTTTAAAGATGGGGCTTATCATTAAGTACCCCATCAAATTTGGGAGATGTGGGGGAAACATGTCTTAGATCCAATAAAAAGCTAGTTGTCAGGGCTGAGGCTTTCATTACAGTGCCATTGTGCATGAAAAGCTGCCACACGGTGGCTGTTCTGCTTGACAGCCATAGCAGGAGACAGATGCATTTGTTTCTCTGCAGTTTAAATGTGCATAGTGCAGGACACCTGGAACTGCACTGAGAGTGCAACAGTTTAGAATGGTACAGAAGGAAACTTAATGTAGGAAACAATGTCAAGTCATCAGGATACAGTATCTCATTTATCCTTGTAATAATTGGATAAAATAGGTTAGGTCAGGGGTCCCCAACCTTTTTCAGCCCGAGGGCATCTTTGGAATTCTGGCATAGGGTGGTGGGCACAGTCGGGGAATGGCTGCCACGAGAGGTGGAACCAACCACAATGTTTCCCTTTTGTCCGTTCCTTTTGAAACCTAACTTTATTCTCTTTCATATTATTTCTACACTCAGGACGACCTCTTTCAGGGGCTTTGTTGATTACTGCTTGCAAAAACTACCTCAGGAAAGACCATCGTCGGCAGAGTTATTGCGGGTAATTTTTCATATCTCTGAGTGGGGCGGGGGCAGGCATACATTTGTGAAAGAGGAGGATTTTGGTAGAGGCTCACCTTGGGCACATGACAGGCTACCCTATCAAAGAGTTTGGAATTGGGAGATGCTACAGTGGGGAGCAGCTATGTTGCATGCTCCAAGGTTCCTTTAGAAAGTGCCTAATGCCTTCCTTACTTCAGCATGCTTCCAGATGGGATGGGTAAACTGGATTAGAACAGGTTTTAGTTACTACTGCTGTTATTAAACCTGCTGTAAAACATAATGTAATTCAATAGCTGACACTGTTTTTTTTATAACCCCAAAATCCCAAACATCTTGTTGGTCTCTAAGGAGCTGCTGGACCTGAATCTGGCTATTTTTAAAAAATATTTTTTATTAAAATTTCAAAAAAAACAAAAACACGCATAACAAACTCAATCATTCCCATACATACAATATAGTCCAACTTCCAGGGGGTTCATTTTAAATTTATGAGTTCAAGCTTACAAGAAAGAGGGGTGGGGGAGAGAAAAGCAAAGGCCTAATCAGCTGTCTTTCGATACAGTGCTTAATCATAAACTATACCAATAACATTAATCATTTCTACCTATTCACTTAATCTTCAATTGGCTAATAATCTCTATTTACCATTCCATATAAGCTATATCATATATCCATTGAATATATAATCTAATATTGCTATTCCAATTATTTTTCCCCATTTTTTTATTTTTTCAAATAAGCGCAAATTTACCACAGCCCCTCTTTACTTAGTTATAGTTTGAGTTTTACATAATCAAAATAAGATGCCCAGTTTTTCTGGAATTCTTCCATTTAAGTGAAATAAATCATTAAAAAAAATAGCCAGATGGAAGAATCTGGCTATTTTTTAATGATTTATTTCACTTAAAAGCATTTTGAGATTACTAGTGATGGCAGAAAATTTTGAGATTCCTAGTGACGGCAGAAAATTTGAAGATAAAGGGCTTGTGATGCTTGCTTCTGTTGCGTGTTGACCCCCTTGACGTTGCTGCGACCACGGCTCAACTGAAAGCGAGCTGTGTTCTGAGGCTCTGTGCTGCTTTTGTGCCTCCGCAGCTGCCATTCGTCAGACTGGGCAGCCGAAGCTGGTAGCCGCTGTTGGGACACGCTCAAAAGTTGATTGCTTTAATTTCTCACTTGATCTTGAGAATACTGTTGCGATTGCTCGAACTGACGAACAACTGTAAGGACCGCAGTTCTGCTGCCACTCCCTCCACAGAGGGATCCATGGTGGTAATCTGGACCAATAGGCAAAGCATTGCAGTGATGCGAGGGTACAAAGGCGGCAGTGTGCTACCTCCCCCCTGCATCTGCACTGCAGTTTCCAAGCTACTCTAATGAGCATGTGCATTTGCAAAGAAAAGCGAGCTAACTCAGAGCTTTTGATAAAAAGCACTCTCTCTTGTAATCTTTGCAGATGCTGCTCATAATTGGGGACTCAAGCCTCAGGCGGTATGGGAGTGCACCCATCACTAGTAATTAGTTCAGAGAGAAGATTCAGGGGGGGGGTCAGGTGGCTAACAGTTCTAGAGAAGAGTAACAGAAAACTTTAGGATAAAATAGGAGTAAGGGTGTAGTAGAAGAGACCAAGAAGGGGCGTAACCTCACCAGGGCAAGAGGATTGTGAAGATCTGGGGTTTTTTCCATCAGGAAGGGAGTGTGTCTGCTATCAGCACTGCGTAGTTGTAGACTCACTCTGAATGAGGGAGATCTCTGGTATTTCATGTAATGTGCCAGTATTGTACCGGCCACTTCCCACACTCACCTGTCCCAGCTCAGTGGGAGCACAGGCTGTGGGCTGTTCTGGCAGTTACTTGTGCTTCCTTCGGGAGGCTCGCTTTCCTTGAAAACATGAGGGAAATACTCGTCATCCGAGTCACACGGTGTACACACAAATCATTTTTGCCATAAAGTCATCTGCATGGCATGTCCTTGAACACAGGGCAGCACCATTTTTAAAAAAAATAGCCATTATCTTTTCAGCTGCAGTTAACTGTTTAATACACCCTTTACGCTGTCCGGAAATCAGTTGCAGTTTCCCCCAGCTTTTTATGACTCTGACTGCTCATGTCTCCTTTTAAACAGCACGAGTTTGTTCGTTCTGAGCGGCCGCCCCGGGTTCTAATAGACTTGATTCAAAGAACAAAGGATGCTGTGCGAGAACTGGATAACCTTCAGTACCGGAAAATGAAGAAAATCCTTTTCCAGGAGGCCCACAATGGCCCTCTGAATGAATTTCAGGAAGAGGAGGAGGTATCAAGTTTTATCTATACCGGTGATGGGTAATGATGGTCTCTTGCTTCATGTGGTTCCTCTGACCCTTTGTCACAGGCCCCAGATTGACATGGGGAATATCACTTCTGGCCCTGTGATATTTTTCACTTAGAGAATACTGTGTCATGGAAACTGATGGCATCTAAGTTTCCCAGAGAGGGGTAGGGTTTGCTGCTGGTTGGAGCCATGGAGCCCCGTGGTTGAGGCATCCTCCAGCAGTGGTGACCCCAAAGCAGCTGATCAGCAAAGAGCTGTCCATAAAACACACGCGTTCCGCTGGGATTTTTTTGTCAGGAGTGTAATCCCTCACAAGGCTTGATCCAGACAACCAGGCAAGCGCAAATACAGGAGCACTCCTAAAGGCATGATCAATAGGCTGGCGCCCTGGAAAGCTTGAACGGGTTGAGAACTGATGTGGCTTGAGCAAGGGGTGATCGGAAGCACACCTCTCAGGGTTGCTGTCAAATGGTCAGATTCCAAGGCAGCACAGCAGCTGTACACAGAAAACTCTGGAGAGGGACTAGAGGAACACGTATTGTTGGGTATTCGTCAACCGCAGAAGCTGTGGATCAGGTTGAGTTAATTTCAGCTCCCTGTTCTGATCCAAGAGCTTGGTGTACTGGATCTGCTATTCCACCACCAGGAATAAGGGGTTCTTCTAGTGGAGGTTGCTGACTATCTCTGGCCTCGGGTGGCCAGCCTCTGGGTGGGGTCTGGAGTTCTCTCCGAATTACAATAGATCCCCAGACTGCGCCTTCAGCAGTGCGAAATGGAAGATGTGCAAATTTACCCCTACCCCGAAAGACTTTGCTCATGTAATATGAAGAAAATTGATACACTTTCTCACATGATGCTGGAGTGTCCCCATTTCAAACTCCAACGTGACCAATGGATGACTCCTATTTTAACAAAATCACCTGCCACCTTAACAGATGATAAAATAGCCCCTTTTTTACTGGTGGGTAGAGATCTAAGTATAACATTGGCAGTGGCCAAATATCTCCACCATATTTTCCTTAAAGAAATAGAAAAAATAATAATTTAAAAAAACCTCCCCATTAACTGCTCAAGACCTGTGGGTCATGGGAGCTTGGAAGGAAAGGAAGAGCTCTCCAGACTATAGAGATCAGTTCCCCGGCAGAAATGGCAGCTTTGGCGGGTAGACTCTGTGGTATCACATCCCCACTGAGCTCCCTCCTTTCCGCGAACTGTGCCCTCTTCAGGCACCAAATTTCCAGGGGTTTCCCAAGCTGGAGCTGGCAACCCTAGCCTGGCCCATGGTGTCTTTTTTTGCCAGTACACCTCCTCATGCCAGATTGAATGCAGGGAGGGACTGGCAGGCAGACAGCTTCCTGTGGGCGCTCTGCCTCTCTGAAGCACGCTGTACAGTTAGCATGATGGGGTGGATGATGGGGAGAAAGGACTGCACCTGAGTAGCACCTGAGTTGGTGGAAAACTGGCCCTTCAGACTGAAGATGGACATTAAAGCTGTAGAATGAAAAACAGTCCAAAGACTAGTATGAAGAGATAGAATGGAGATGTTGCAGACATCCATTCAGTCAAGAATGTGCATTGATTTGACCATATGTTTCCATAGAGGTGGTACAGTTTCTGGGTAAATCATCAAATGTGTGTATGTGAGGGAGGATTATTTGAATTATTTTAAGGCTTTCATTTGAAAAAGCTGAAGTTCAAACTGAGATCTTAAAGGTGAAAGCCTTTTTATTTAAAGCAGCAAAGTCAGGAGGTGATTAACACATTCAACAATAGAAGGGAGATGCCTTCTAAACCATAGGGGAGGAGTTCAGAAGGAACTTAGGAGAGAATGAAGATTGGTGCTTGTGATGGGCTACTTTCTTGTCTGGGGCAGTGCAGAGTAATCATCATGGCTATCAGGAAAAGTCCGGTGGACCAATAGCATGCCCCCCCCCCCCCAGCTAAAGTGAGTCTTGTCTTGCATGGGGTGTTCCCAAGTGAAGTTTGCCTTCCTTCATCCAGGGCAGCCCTCCACCAGTCAGTCCTCCCTCCATGGGGGCAGGGAAAGATGGGGCTTTTTCCCCCAGGCTGTTTTTGGCTTCCCAGTTCACCCCTAGCCTGGGGCCGCTCAACTCCCAAGCAAAAATGTATTTGCCCCACAAACAACTCCTTTGACAGAGCTTCACAATAAAGGCAGCAACCATAAAAGTGTCAGCAGTTGGAGGGCACAGGTTTACCCAAGAGAGAGAATGTCACAATGCTGAATACTCCTTTCAGTGTTTGAAGATAGTTATTTTCTGTGAGTGAAACTGCTGGTAAACTTTTTACCACTCCTCAGTTAAATTTGGTAGGATTACCAGAGGTGAGATATAATTGGGACCGTAAGTTGCCCTTGCCCTGACCTGGATGGCCCAGGCTAGCTTGATCTCATCAGATCTCAGAAGCTAAGCAGGGTCAGTCCTGGTTAGTTCTTGGATGTAAACCACCAGGGAAGTCCAGGCTTGCTATGGAGAGGAAGGCAATGGCAAACCACCTCTTGCCTTGAAAACCCTACAGGGCACTTTGACGGCACTTTCCATCACCACCACCAAATTATTTGCAGATGGGAGACCACCAAGGAATACCAGGGTTGCTGTGCAGAGGAAGGCACTGGCAAACCACCTCTGTTAGTCTCTTGCCATGAAAACCCCAAAAGGGGTTGCCATAAGTTGACTGCGACTTGAAGGCACTTTACACACACACAAGTTGCCCTTTGGCCCTCCTGGTTTATGCCCTTGCCAGAGCTATTGTGATTATTTAGGTCCGGCACTTCCAAGGCATTCTTTTAATATTATATCAGCCAACGGGGCTTTGCTTGACAATCTTCAAAGAACAGATTCCACAGCCTCTCATGACACAACTTTATAAAATCACGAACACAGTGATAGATTGGACAGGGGGAATAAAGATTTCGTTTTCATCAGCCTAAGATTCCTCCTGAAGATAATTAGCAATATTGGCAGCCTGTGTGAACAACTTCCAGACTTTTGGTTCAAAAACCCCAGTTCTGTTGCTTTGTCTTCCCTCACTTCCTGCTACAACCAAGTTCTTGACAATATTGTCACTCCATGTCTGGCGCACAATGATAGCGTTTCCTTCATTGTTATGATACACTGGAAAGAAATGTGTCCTACTTGTAAAATTCTGAAATGGGGGGGGGTCACTTTAAATTTGAGACAGCTGAAGAAAGCGCTTCACAAATTCAAGGGGGCTGACAAAGTAGTCCAAATGAGTCAAGTAGGCTGGAGAGGCAACGTAAGTATGTTGAAAGGGCTGACTTGACTGAAGTAATGCACGAGAGATTTAGGAGAAGCGTTAATCCACTGTTGTCATGGTATCTGTGGCTCTCACCAAGACATGCTTTTGGAGTGGTCCAAACATCTTGCTTGTGAATTCTTCAAATTATGTTTGCATGCTGCATGTGAAACAGAGTGGGTGTTTTTTTTTGTGTGAAGTTATACATAAGCTTCAAATGTGCACTGGTCACAGTGAGGTGCTATTGTTTGCAAAATATCCAAATTGTTTTTCAATTCCCCCCTCCCTTCACAAGTCTCTGTGAAGTATGCAAGAAAATGCTTCCACGCCTCACCTATAATACTCTTCCCTCCCCATTGCGTGAAATATATGTTGTCCTAGCCCATTTAAAGACTAAAGAAACCTTATTCTTGAATTTCCGGCTGGCAAAGGCATTTTTTTTTACAAAATTATATTTTGAGAAAATAATAGTTGCGTACTTGACAGGAGATTTCACGTTTTCAACATATTTGTACGTGAAATAGCATGCAGTTCCTTTAAAACACAATAACTGTTTCCATTAGATACATGTGTTTTTCATTCTTGTATGCAGTGCTGAGTATATTAAGGATTTAAACTTTGGCATTCTTAAGTAGGGTATTAGTGATATTTACCAGTTTTTGGATAAGAACTAAAGATTTCTGCAGAGCATCATTATTTTGCAAAAATGCAATTACATTGTGTGGACATTCACTCAGTCTCCCCCTGGCCCCCAGTCCTGCAAGTCCCATTTTTTCTTCTTTGAATACTACATCTCAGATTAGCCACATAGATGATCCTATCAGTCAGGGTGTGGGTGGTAAATAGGGTGACATCAGGATTCTACATCTGATGACGATCTTGGATTTTTAAAAATAAAATTACTGCCAATCAGTTTGACTTTACGATTCCATCCCTGAGGGAAATTGAAAGCATGGTTAACTAAAAATATTTTTAATAAGCTGACAGTTTCACAAGGGGAACCCCAGTATCACTGAAAAGTTCATTCATTCATTAGATTTATACCCTGCCCTTCCCGGCACAGCCAAACTCAGGGTGGCTTCCAACATAATAAATACAGTGTAATTTTAATATTAAAATACATAACTGAAAAATTTAAAAGTATAAACCTATTTTAAAACACGGTGGCTAACTTTTCGTTACTGCCCTGCTTTTAGCTAACTGACCAAAACCTTAAATATATAAATTAAGTGTACTAATTCACTAAACAATGAGGGTGCCTTTAGATGATAAAGTGTTTTTTCCCCCACCACCTTCAGAATTTACCCCAGAGAAAAAGAAAGCAAGATCACCTTGGCAGTATATCCTTCCCTGCTCAGTGGTCTTTTGGCTTTGGACCCTTATAGCAGATCTATCAAGTCAATAAGATTCAGGTCTCCCCACCAGGACAGGTACAAGAATGAAAAACGAGCCCACATTATCATAGGTTATTTGAAGTGATTCAGCTTGTATGATTTGGTACAATGTTTGTGACGTGCTTACGTCACATTATCATAGGTTATTTGAAGTGATTCAGCTTGTATGATTTGGTACAATGTTTGTGACGTGCTTACTGCTTTTTTGCAGTCATTCCTCGTAAATTAGGTTGTCCATGCAACTAAGTTTTGCATGTTCCATGCAGATAGTAGTTTGTACAATCAGTTCTTAATTCTATAGTCTGTTGAGATTTGTGCTGTTTGGTATTTTTGTTTGTAATGCCAGGATTTAGTTTTGCAAAAGCAGGGCCCTCTACTGGGAGTTCCATAACTGCAAGCAGTAATTGTTTGGACCAAAGTTTACCATCTCATTCTACACCAGCCTTTGCCCTGCCCTTCTTTCTCCACCCTTCATTTGGAGCTTTTAAAAAAATCTGGTGGTTTGCATGTCTGCTTCTTCACGAAGAGAACTCTTTTCAGCTTTTCCCCCCCCATTAATATTTTTTGCATGTTTTTGCCTTTCTGTAATTCTTTACAGAGGGGAACTCCCTCCCCACCCCTCACCTTTTCAGATTTTAGTATGTGCGTGCGCGCTCAAATTTAGCCATGTGTATGGTGGGGGGAGCACAACTGGACATGTGCGCACTCAGTATAACTTTAAAAAAAAACACCATACCCAATCAAACCTGTTCCCAGAGTTGAAAGAACTTCCATGGGAAAGCCAAACCTAACTTACACTGTGGCCATTGATCACATAATGCATGCTTTACGAAGAGCAGCAAGGTGCAGCGCATTAAGAAATAAAATGCAACATTTGGTATTATGGTGTGGCAATGTGGGCACCACTTTGCTTACAGGATAATTGTCCCTGCTGGAAGGGCAAGCCCCATGAGAAAGTTTTCTTGGGGGAATCACAGAAAGCTGGGAATCTCCAACAGTTGTGTCTGCATGACTTGTCCTTGGGTAGCTCTCCTAACACTTCTTGGAACAAAGGGTACTGCGTCAATCAAAACTTCCCTTTTGGAGCATTCCTTCCTTAATGCTACTCTGATCCTTGACTATTTTTTTCTCCATGGTGTACATCAAGAAGGCTGGCACCACCCTTAGAGCAGGCTGTCCTGCTACCACCACCCTGTCTGGAGAGAGGGGAAAATTTACCCAAGGCAAGATGAAAGTGTTCCTTTCTGCAGTTGCCCCTTAATGAAACGCTCGCCACTGCAGAAGTGTGTGTTCGGGAGCTGACCCTCCTGTGGCATGTTTAACCCTCCTGCCCCCTTGTTTTGTAGGACAGTGAGCATGGGACAAACCTCAGTAGGAAGATGGACAGTCTGGGCAGCAACCATTCTATCCCCAGCATGTCTGTGAGCACGGGCAGCCAGAGCAGCAGTGTCAACAGCATGCAGGAGGTCATGGATGAGAGCAGCTCTGAGCTGGTCATGATGCATGACGACGAGAGCACCATTAATTCCACTTCCTCTGTTGTGCACAAGAAGGTATGTTCTCCGGTGCTCTCTTCCCGGCCTCAGAGGATCTCTGCTTTAATGCTCTTGCTTCTTCAGGCTCTTGAAACTAACCAATAGAATTTTCTCAAACAGCTAGCAAAGGGGGGGAAGCCTCATCACCCTTTTTTTTGCAGGATTTAGGGGTGCTGCTGATGCTTCTGACATGCATTTCAAAGTGCACATAGGATAACACCTGGAAAATTGGGCTCTTGTCTTTTTTTTGCTTTTGGAAAGGTCAGGCAGTAACTAGGAAATGCGCCCAGAAGGTTGCTTTCACATTTTGACGGTGGTGGCCACAAGGAAATGTGTAGAAGACAAGGACAAGAATGCAATGGTCCTTTCTTTGAGAGCGTCTTTGCTTCCATCCCTCACCCCGACACTGCATGAACACCTTTGCCCTTGCCTGTAACACCATCTTGCCTTCCGAACATCAATCTGCCTCATGCTGGCTGAAATGGTCGCATCCACCAAGCTAACCCCGTAATCTCTATAAGTTCTTACCAAATCCCAATGTGCGTGAGGATTTCCCCCCTTGACAAGTTAACAGCGTACTGGATCACTCCCAGAAGGTATGTTTTGAGGATTGCATTCAGAACGGCGCTTCTGCTTTTCTACAGCATTTCTCACCTTGTTGGTTGGTCTCCTTTGGCCATAGGAGAGATTCAAATTTTAAGGAGCAGTGGGCCATTAACAAAAAGGTATTGGCACAGAGGCTTCTGTTGGAAGAATATTTCAGATGAGTTTAGTAACGATTGCAGCCGCAGAGGAGTGAAATGGAGATTATGCTGGCTGTTCTTATCAGAAAATTTTCGGGCATGGTGCAGCAACTTTCCTGAAGTTAAGCAGGCCTGCGTCTGCTCAGTGCCTACATCCAAGACCACCTTGGATCCTTTTATATGCTGCTCTGAGCTCCTTGGAGGGAAAGAGGGGTAGAAAATAAGTAGCTGTAGATCCTGGCACACGTCCGTCTGTAAAGTCCTTCAAACTGTGCAAGACTCAAATGGAATCTCTTGGTGGGCAGGAGCAATGCAGAACAGAGAACCACGGGGCCACAAATTGGCCAGAGTATAGTTATAGTAATGGTTAGAATCCTAGGAGGGCTAGGATAGGCTCAGATCTCATCACGGTCTATGGAAACGAAATGCACCATCGGCATCCCATTAATTCTAATGGGACCGGCAGGCCCAATGACTATATTTACCTGGCGCTCAGTAGCTGAACCCTCACAAAGTAAAATTAAAACTACAGTTGTGTTCCAGGTGTTTTCGTGATAAGGAAACACCATAAAATAACATTTTGAAATAAGACCTCTGAAGGGGAAGATGGGAGGGAAGCTTATACTCACCCACTGAATAAGAGATGGGAAATAAGAAATGTTTTCATGTGCTTTTTAAAGGTGAGTGTCAATGGTGGTTGTGTGGCGGGCTTAAATTTCAAACTGAGAAGCTTGCTGCTGCGAAGGACTGATCACCCACCAACTTGAGAGACAATGATGGAATTACTGTACCTCAGAGGGGGTTTGGTAACCCACCACAGGTGTTTAATATATGTATTATGGCTTACAGTGTTTACAGGTTTAGGAATTAGGAAGTGGAATGTTCTGTTCAATCCAATGTCATGCAAGACCACAACTTGAGGTGGGTACTATGTGGTCATACCTGCCTGTGCTGCTGCCTTCTGAATGCTTTGCCTGTCCCATTTCAGATGGATTCAGAGAACTGAGAGTTGCAGCCACTTTATTTTAGTTGGACAGGGTGCTAAACTAGGTTTTCATCCCTAAGGGAGAAGGGAAGAAATGTTGATCATCTACAAAGGAGAATCCTGTCTTATCAACTCCTTGAAAGTGTCAGTGAGCACATGGAAAGGGGTGATCTGGGTAGACATCTGTGCTTGGACTTACAAAAATCTTCTGACATAGTCCCTCTCCAAAGGTTCCTGAAGAAATTTAGCAGTCACAGGATAAGGGGGAAAGTCCTGTTATGGATTAGGAACTGGTTAAAGAATAGAAAGGCAGTTATAGAAGTAAATTGGCAGGTTTCACAACGGAGAGAAGTAAGCACTATGGTTTCCTAAAGATCCATACTGGGGCTAGAGCGAGTTAGTTTATTTACAAATGCTGGGAGTCAAGGGTGATAAAAAAGTAACCACGTTTGCAGAAGACACTACATTATTTGCAACAGGTTAAAAAAAGTACGGCAATCAAGAGCTTCAAAATATCTCCCCAACATAGATGAGGAGGCAACAAAATGGTAAATGGGTTTCAAATATATGTAAGTGTAAAGAGATGTACCATTCAGGAAGGCCATCTTGGGGAGGATAACTCAATCAAAACATCAGATCAGGGTTTGGCGGTGGTGAAAGATTAATTTTGTGGGATTAAAGCGATTGTCACTTTTATAATGATCTTCTGTACATTTACAAAATATTTGCATATTTCTGGTTCCTTCATCTCACAAAGAACATTGTAGAGGTGCAAAAAAAGGGTAACAAATATCATCAAGGGGTTGAAGCACCTTTCCTGTGTGGAGAAGTGTTGACTGTAGAGAGACATGATAGTTTTGTAATATGGTGAATGACATAGAAGAAATGAGTACCGAGAAACCCTTCTCTCCCCCCCCCCCCAAGAAATTGGGGTCAGCCAGTGAAATTGATAGACAATAGATTTGGAAAAGAGAAAGTACACAGTATACAATTAACTTTTGGAACTTGCCACCCCACCCCCAATGTAGTAATAGGTGCTGGCTAAGATGACTTTAAAAAGAGCCTCAGGGAGGGAGAGGTGGGTGAACAGCTACAGCTCATGATAGCTAAATAGAACCTCCTAGTCTAGAGGTGGTGAACCTGTGAATGGCAGGTGGAGGGGGAGTAAGGGGGAAACTTGCATTCATGCCCTTTAACATTTGACTGGCTGCTATAAGGGTGCTGGGATATAGACATTTTGTCTGATCCTTCAGGGATTGCTCTTATGTTCTTATAAGAATCTTGAAAACTAGGGTTGTGGAAATATTTGGGATTTTTGTTTGTTTGTTTGTTTATAATAAGTTTTTTGTAAGTCAGTGAGTTATTTTCAGCTTGGAATTACGGGCATTTCTGCACTGCTCTGTCTTTACCTCCTAAGTGGTTGTGTCCCGTCCCCCACCAACCCCCTCTGCCACCAACATCAAGGATGGTTGATAAAGCTCATTAAATCAACATTGCTCCATAAACAAAAATCAAGTAGGATCAAAGTTGGTTATAAGGCTTAGGGTCAATTAACATAAATTGTCCCAGTGGGAGAGTGGAAAAGATTCCAGCAATGAATGATGGTCTTTTATCTCCTTTCTGTACGTCTGATTGCACAAACATCCTGGTGAGGTTCTAAGGCAATTGCCTACAAATAGGAAATACTTCCCACTGTGTAGGAGCCTAGGAGTGGGGCATTCACCATTCTGTTCAGCCTTAGTCCATAAGGACCTCTGGTGGAGAGATTCCTTTCAGCAACTTTCCCTTTTTTTCTTTCTTGAATAGCTTGCCTATTGCCTTACTTGTTAGCTTAAAGATATCTGCTTAGTAATGTAGGTATGTCAGCGATACTTGCCTACTAGGGAAGTAAATGTTGCAAATGGTTTAAAACCTATGATATAAAAGAAGCGAGATTTTAGTTTTGACATGTGCAGGGCTAAATTCATGGTCAAATTTCAAGATCCCAGAAAACAAGGGTGCAGAATAAAATTGAAGGAAAGGTAGAAACCTTAATATATTTAAACATTAATCACGACAGGAAGCCAAATAACGAAGAACTCAAGTATTCCATCACAGTGCTAATGCGTGCCTCTTAGACCTAGATAAGATAATACCAGCAAAGGGGAAATGTCCATGAATCTCTAGAACCGTCCAGCGAGTCTTTTGATAGGGATGTGCATTATGGACCCTGACACGCCCAAACAAGGCTACACATTTTTGAGGATAAATTAGTATGGGAAATATTTGGTGCCATAAAAGAAAATGGTATGAGAAAGTTGTAGTTAATACTTTATGGATTTTTTTATCGAAGACATGGCTCAGCACAAAAGCACCGTGAGTTGAAATGGCAGAGCTCTGTAAGGACCAAGGGAAGGAAAGCATATGAAGCTGAGTAGGATTATAACTGAGCTGAAGGAGATCTCAATGGGAAGATGGCTGGCCTGGAAGGGAAGATGATATAAAGGCTGGCCTGGAAGGGATCCTTACATGATGTGTAAGGAGACTGTCACAATACAGGACAAAGTGGAAGAGAGGTAATCATGGGCCCTTGAGTTTTGTAAGGCCAGCAGAGAAGCTGCCACCCATCGGTCCTGTCTGGTTACATACCTGTGCCATAGCGTTCCCTTTTTCAAATGGTGTCAACAGGTCTCTTTCTACTGATGGAAAGTTCCATGGTGTCTTTCTGGGGCGAACCATAGAGAATTGCCAGAGCATGAGTTCCAGCCTGTATAACCGTTACACATCTGACACCCCCCCCCCCCCACATGGGCATATATTTTACTTATTTATTTACAGTATTGTTTAAAGTGACAGTACTAGATTTTATCCCAGTGGGTGCCTTTACTGTGCCTGGGAAAATCCCTGCCCTCAGGGAAAGAGCCTTTCTCCTGCAAAAAACAAAAGGTTGAGATGGAGGAAACATTATTGCTCAAGTTTGAGGGAGTATTATTACTCTGTGAAATTTTCCCTCCCGCAAGCTTCTTATATCACTGTGAATTCTCCCTTCTCTTCACTTATGTCTGGTGAAATAACGTCAATAACTGTAGCGAAGCCCTGCACTTCACCAATTTTGCCTGGGCTTCTCACCATTTATTTATTTTTTGGCCACCAAGTCACAGCTGATTTATGGCGACCCCGAAGGGTTTTCAAGGCAGGAGATGTTTGGAGGTGGTTTGCCGTTGCCTGCCTCGGCCTCATGACCCTGGTATTCCTTGGAGGTCACCCATCCAAACACTAGCCAGAGTCAGGGATACTAGCCAGGATCAAATTAGGACTGGGAACCTACTGCCAAAGCTAAGCAGTTGGGATGTAGACCTCACATTAACAGCTTCTCCCTTTAAATTCCCAGGAGCTAAAGAGCAATCCATACAGTCTTTATATCCTTTGCATCACTGTGGCACTCAGTATTACAGGGTTTTTTTTTCCTGTGGTGCTGTGGACAAGGAAGGTGGTATAATTCCATAGACTGGTGGTCCCTAACTTTTTTAGCCCTGTCAGCACCTTTGAAATTCTGACACAGGGTGGTAGGCGCAACCACAAAATGGCTTCCACAAGAGGTGGAGCCAACCACAAAATGGTCACCATGGGCGTTGGAGCCATACATATAGGAAGCCCCAATGCAGGGGACAAGAGCAGTATTTAAAAAAAAACAACACTGTGAAAGAGGAGTGTGTGAGAGAATACAACCAACACTTTGGTGGCAGCTGCTACCAGTGTGGTGTAGTGGTTAAGAGACTCTAATCTGGAGAACCGGTTTGATTCCCCACTCCTCTACATGAAGCCTGCTGGGTGACCTTAGACCAGTCACAGTTCTCTCAGGACTCTCTCATCCTCACCTACCTCACAAGGTGTCTGTTTTGGGGAAGGGAAGGTGATTGTAAGCTGCTTTGAGACTCCTTAAAGATTGAGAAAAGCAGGGTATAAAAACCAACTCTTCTACTGAAACACTCTTTAATTTAATCTGCACAGCGAGCCAGATCTGCAGTGGTCAACAGAAGCCCTGCTGGGCAGGAGCCCTACCAGGCCCCACCCACTTTCTGCCCAGAAAGGTGCCGGCAGGTGCTATGGCATCCACAGGCACTGTGTTGGGGTCCCCTGCCATAGACTATGCTGGAGTGGAGTCCCTCTTTGGGAAAAGGGCACCATAAATCAGTCTCCCTTGCATATGCGCACATGCCCCATCCATGTTAGCGGCTCATCAGGATTTTCTAGTCATTCCCTTCATCACAAGATATACCACACACAGTGGCAGACTGGCCATTGTGTCAGCTTGCCCAGTGGCAAGTGGGCCCTGTGCCCCCCCCTTAAACATTAGACAATATGTTAAAAATAAAAATTAATAAAAATTAAACGATAGCCTTATAGTTGTGGATGGGCCCCCTTTATCTCCTGGCAACCAATATTTTTAGACCCAGTCTGCCACGGACCACACAAATGTCCTTGGAAGACTTACCCCAGGATTTTGTAGGTGGAACTATCTGTCTCTGTGTCTTTCTACGGACACAAGAAATACAGAATGTTGACTGCTCTGTAATCAGGGAGGGCACTGCAAAACATCCCTGAGATACACCTTTAGTGATTACAGGAACTTTACAGGAAAGCCTTTTTGCCTTTCTTGCTGATCCCTAAAGTAATATACTAACTGAACAGGGATAGTGCATATCCTGATTTAACTAACCAGGCATGGTTAAGGTATCTTCCAGGTGTCATTCTCGCCCCAGCCTCGGAGTAATGCCTAAGTATTGACATCATGATGTTGACTGCTCCCCTCCTTTTTGACTTATTTGGGGGGAGGGATCACCTCAAACAGTTGCCCTGTGAACTTTAGGATAACTTAGCAATAGAAAGCCTTCTTCAAAGAGATCCTCTGACGTTTAATGGCGCTGTCTTGTATCATTATCACTGTTCCGGAGAATAAGCTACTTTATGTGGAATATGTGATGTTTACTTTAGCCTCCAGGGACCATGTAGGTCAGGACTTTCCTTGCCCTCCCTAAAAGCACATCTGGTGGCCATTTCAATCTACCATGCTGACGCAGAGGCAAACACTGTACTCACCTAGACACAAAAAGTTCCATAGTCTGCAATAGGTGTTGTTCACTGAGGTTTTGTGTTTATTTTATACACATTATGGTGAAATTATCTGAACAGCAAGAAGCCTTCGATTTCTCTTTTATATACGGGCTTATGAAGCTGCCTTCTACAGAACCAGACCACTGGCCCTTCAAGGTTGTCTATTCTGACTGGCAGCAGCTGTCCAGGGTCTCCGGTAGAGGTGTTTTGCATAATCTACCTGATTCTTTTAACTGCGAGATGCTAGGGTTTGAAACTGGGATCTTCCACATGCCAAGCAGATGCTCTGCCACTGAGCCACAACCCCTTACCTATGCTTTGTGATAACTGTCATGTCAATGAATTCACAATTACAGGTAAGTCTATTCTACAGATGTGTTTCACACCTGTCATTTATGTAATGCTGTTAGTTTTCCTGGGGCTCTGCAAAATAATGTGAGTTAATGAAAGAAGTCTGTGTCCTAAGAAGCCTCCACTATAAATTTAAGCCATGCCAGTTGGAGGAATTATAGAGCCAAGCAATAAATATAAGCAATTGTAGATACCATTTAGGTTTTGTTTCATTTTGAGTGTGGTCAGGTGAGTTTAGCCAAAAGCTTCATGCAGGAATAGATAAGTGAATTATGGCTTTTCAAACTGAGCACCAGATTACTTGGAAGACACAGACCTAATGAAAAGAGGTGTGTTTGTTTTGTTTTTTTCTTAATTGCACTAATGAGCAAGTATGGAAGGAAGGATGGAGTTAACCACACTATAGAGGGAGAGACGAAGGGATTTAAATGAGTGTTTGACAAGATCATTAGGTGAGAAGAAGCATTAGGCTTCATCAGGTTTTGGGGAAAGTTAAAAAGAAACAAGTGAGATACATTGAGGTCCAAGAAGCTTGAACAACATAACTAATGTACAGTTTAAAAAAATCAAGATCACTTTTGATTTATTAGTATGTGCTCATAGATTATATTTTTTAAATGATTGCACAGGTAGAACTGTTGCATGGGGACTGTTAGGAGTCCAGCTAGATCTGTGAGCAGCATCCTTGGTTATGTAGGTTACAAAAAACATATCTTTCATAGCCAGTCTATGGATGTGTCAGCCATGACCCAGAGACAGAGGCATCCTCTACAACTGCAGGTCATGAGGTGTCTATTTTAGGAATCCTCCAGACCCCATGCCAGCCTGGGTCCAGCCCAAAGGACAGCATGTATGGGAGATACCTAGAGGACTGGATGGCCCCCAAGGTAATCCTGGCTATGGGTGAAGGACAATAGGATGAAAAGGTAGACGCCTGGTCTCTTGGAATCATATGCCTAGAGCTGGGTGAGTAAACGGCCACTCTTTGCAAAGCAAATCTGCTGAATTTGATACTGTGTATTTACATCCCACTTTCCCCCTTACAACTTCAGATCAATGATGGTACATAATTAAAGTTAAGCAATTCTAAAAGTTGTATGCCAGTGTGACAGTTATCATCATAGATAAGAGAAGTTATGTTAATGTCCACTAAATGAAAACGGTGTGACCTTAGCTTCAAAAGTAGCCTCCTTGAAGAGGGAATTCCTCAGCCTTTTTGTCATACTATATATAGTTCAAATATGCCCAACTTCCATATTCCATTCAGTTCTCCAGGTAGTTCTCCAGAGTCCAAAAGTGTACATTTGGTTTGCGAACAACTTTTAAACCGACTGTTACAAAGCTAGCGTCACTTTGCGATAATAGTGTCACCATTATGAGCAATATGTGCTTGGGCATGCAAAAGCCAAATAAGGATGTGATGTTTTAGTGGAGGGGGAAGGTAGTTGTGAATTTCCTGCATTGTGCAGGGGATAGGACTAGATGACCCTTGAGGTCCCTTCCAGCTCTGTTTCTATGTTACAGCATAGAATATCTTAAAGCCTTCTATGAGAAGTAATTGATGGCCAGGCTCTGGCCTCAAGCCAGATGTGTTCAGACTGTGAGGAAATAGATATGACAGCTTCACCATCAGCTACCAACTGGTCCTCATTCCCCTGTAAGTAGAGAAGACAAGAAATGGCTGGTGCTACCAAGGGATGCTAAGAGCCCCGTGGCGCAGAGTGGTAAGCTGCAGTACTGCAGTCCAAGCTCTGCTCACAACCTGAGTTCGATCTCAACAGAAGTCGGTTTCAGGTAGCCGGCTCAAGGTTGACTCAGCCTTCCATCCTTCCGAGGTCGGTAAAATGAGTACCCAGCTTGCTGGGGGTAAAGGGAAGATGACTGGGGAAGGCAATGGCAAACCACCCCATAAACAAAGTCTGCCTAGGAAATGTCTGGATGTGATGTCAGCCCATGGGTCAGGAATGACCCGGTGCTTGCACAGGGCACCTTTACCTTTACCAAGGGATGCCAGGCTGGCCTGCTAAGTGCTCAGCTGAACGTAAGTCATTGCTGAAGAAAATTCTGTCCAGCCTAGGGCCTCTGACAAGAGCTTTTGCAGGTCCTGAAGAACATTACCACTTCCTGCTCTTGATGTTGTCCCTGGAAGTTGAGATCTGCAGCGTGTGATACCCATGGGCCATTTCTGGATGCTTCCTTCTCCAGCCCCATTCAGGCTTTGCACAGCATCCCTTGTGGTCTTTAGCTCAACCAGTTTAGGATAATCAGTGAATACAGAACATCGCGTTGAGAGTGGCCTGTAGCCACAATCGGAATTTATCGGAGAAACAAGATTAAAATGGCAGAAAGGTAGCAACAATAACTGATAGTGACAAAACCAGAATCTAATAAAATAGATAAACACTAAGGCCCTTGAAGATACACGTGTTCTTCTGCGTGAGTAATTCATTCAACTTTGACACGCGTACCATGGGGCCATTGCTGAATGTTCTGTGCTACACTGCTGCAGTTTGATTCTCCTCTCCAGCCCAAATGCCCACAATAGCTGCTGAATCTGAGCAAAGATCAACATAGGCAAAACAATAGACGGGAGTTTAGGTCTACTGTAGACCTCCAATCTCTGATTTTTTTAAAGTTATTGCAGATACCACATCCATCTAAATATAGATTGAAATAGAGGTTGTTTTCTTCATTTGGTTACATTATTTTCTTGAAATTAAATATTTAATCTTAATGGAAAGCTACCTTCATTTAAATGTATGTAACTGTTTAGGCCCTTTCTCTGTATGTCCACAAATTCCAGACTGAGTTATTGCGGCAAACTTGACCTGTCTGAAACGGTAGCCCAATACTGGCTTCCTTCATCCTTAATAAACACATGCACCCGATCCACCCTGCCAATTACCAAAAAAGCAGAATATGGCCAATGTGTAAGAGGCTCTTTCTAGAGCACTAATTTCTGCAAGTGACCCGATTAATGGGTGATGTGTGAACAACAAAACAATGGGAACATCTGACATGGCAATGCACATAAAAATGGAGATCCTGCACAGCCATGAAACATGGGAATGAGTCATATTTTAACTCTGTTAAATGTCTCATTTTCTTTTGTCCTGATTATATATTTACAAGTGAGAGGCCCATGAGACTTGTGGGGGGGATCCCATGTACCCCCATCACGGCTCCAGGCCCTCACCTTAAGCATGCCGCTGCTGGGGGCGGGGGCTGGAGCCTCTCTCAGTGTCTGCTGCTGTGGTGGCCAGGCCAAGAACCATTCCAGGTGTCCGCTGCCGGGGGTGGGGGACAAGCCTGGAAGGGATTGCTGTGGCGGCAGCTGCTGCCATTTCAGAAGGTAAGTGCAAAGAATGCTTTTTATTTGGGGGTGAATTAACTCCCCCAATGGCTTTTTTAAAAAAAATGCCAGCTTTTCATGCAGATCTAGGGGGGTCCCCCAACTCTGCAGAAACATCTGTTTGGGATAAGTGTGGCCCTGATCCCTGGATTTAGGTATCCGCAGATGGGGGCCACACTTTGGAATTAGGTATATGGATTAAAACTTTACATGTTTTTCTTCTGTGTAAAGTAGCCATTCTGAATTTAAATTTCAGTTCTTAGAAAGATGGCTGTTTTAATTCAGGTTACTTCTTAGATGTGTCTTATCCTATTTGTGTTAATAGGGATGGTCTTAGATATATACATGATCATTCGTCCATCACCATCCCCCCCCCCAAGAGAAATATTGCATCTCTCATGGAGGCATGGGCTCTTCTGCAATAGAAAATAATAACCATAGTAGGATGTGGGCCATCAAGTGCAGCCCCTAGCTGGTAATAGTAATCTTACCTGAAGCTCTCATAATCAAAGAGCTGTGCTTGCTGGTTCTCAGCTTTGGACGTACTTGGGTATTTACGGGGCCATGCAGACAGTGTTCCTGCAATAATGAAATATTTGTGTAATGTGCCCTTTACGGACCTCCAGAGATGAAGATTCTATTACCCTCTTAGATATTTTGTTCTGGTCATTCTCTATATTGCCAGTGCTAATTGGTGTGGACAGAAGAAACTCTCTGGAAGTTGCGAAAGGGTAGAGCAAGAGAACATACACCACCAATGTACTTTCTCGGGTGGTGCGCAAAATACTCGTGCATTTGCATGATAACCAGGGAACTGACAAAGGCTTCAAAGACCATCAGCTGGCAATTTCTAGAATTGGTTGCTTTGGAAGAGCGCACCAAAATACATAAAAGTGCAGCCATGTTTTTTGGCCGTTCTTGAAATCTCTTTTGTGGATCACTTCTGGATATCCAACCTGACACAGCTCAGAAGTGAAGCATAATATGCCTGTGCTTATTTCTCTCAGGCAACTTCCTGGATCGTGTTTTGGGCCTATGTCCATATAGATTTTCTTCCTACATTTGTCTTTGGTGGATTTTTTATCGGTATTTTTCAGAACATGTGAAAGGGATGAACATGCATGTTATTTAGAAGTGAAAAACAAATAGCAATAGATCTATGTGCAAGAGGTTGTTAAGGCACTTTGGTCCAAGTTAACTTTTAGGTCAGCCTCAAGGAAGAACTCTGCCTTTAGGTCCCTGGTTAGAGGTTGGTTCTTGAAAGCTGGGTGGGGACCTAATTAGCTGGCTTAAGATTGTATTTGATTAGGAGCTGGAGAAGAAGTACTTCATACAAGGAAATTAGGAATTGGTAAGTGGGCCTGAAAGGAGCAGAATTGGTAGTTGGAACAAGAACCCATGGGTTCTAGCAACTGCATGTACCTAAACCTACTGAATACCACACATGAGCCAACCCATTGGTACTTGCTGGGGATAATGTAATTGTTTTCCTTAAATACTTTCCAAATTAACCTTGTGATTTTTTTAAAATAACTTACCGCTTGTATAACTCCATCAGCGACATGCAATGTATTTTACAGAAGCAAAACAGAA
The DNA here is from genome assembly GCF_029931775.1 of Euleptes europaea. Classification (NCBI taxonomy): domain Eukaryota; kingdom Metazoa; phylum Chordata; class Lepidosauria; order Squamata; family Sphaerodactylidae; genus Euleptes; species Euleptes europaea. Next base: position 46,900,620 of record NC_079324.1, read on the forward strand.
GAGCTCAGATCCTTGTCTTGTAAACGCTTGTATATTCAAGAAGACAATTGGAGACTAGGATGAGCTGGGTCACCGGACCCTGGATAGAGATCAGGGGCTCAGGACCTGGCATGAAAGAGACCCAACTGATCAGGCGGGTCCTCGCCAACCTTACCCTAGGGTGACAAACCCAAGCAATATCAAGACCCCTTTTCTCTCACCTAACCAATAGGAGAACTACTGGTGAGGGAAGCTCACACCGTCCATGTAGAACAGAATGATCTGTAGGTGACCCATTATAATTAGAAAGGAAATATCTGGTTTAAGATAAACTACCTTCTGGCAGCTAGATTCCAGTCCAGCAGCACCTTAGAGATCAACAAGATTTTGGTGGGTTTGAGCTTTTGAGTGTCAAAGCTCCCTTCGTCAGGTATCTTCTGGCACTTGCTTTTGTAAACCTGCCTTACAGCTGCTTCATATTGTAGTCAAAGCCATTGTTCTTGCACCCGTTGCCTGCTACTTGTGTGCACTACGGGTCCCACGCAACTTCCTTGTGACATTGTAGTAACAGTGGAATTGTGAGGCTGCTTTGCATTCTGCCTTCTTATTTTTTATGCTTATTTGTACCCTGCGTTTCTCCTAATGGGAATCACATTATTCTCCCCTCCTTATCATAACAACCAAGAGTCCTGTGAGGTAGGTTAGGCTGAGGGTGTGTGATGGGCCCAAGGTCACCCAGCAAGCTTCCATGGCAGAGCACAAAGCAGGGTGTTGTCTGATTGTGGACCTCCCAAGGGCGTCTGGCTGGCCATTGCTGGAAACTGGACATCAGGCTAGATGCTCCCTCAGTCTAGTTAAGCAGGGGTCATCTTATATCTTGTGGTCCTAGACTGCATTTTACCCTTCTTGCCATCCAGTGTTCTTTGTTCCTGCCCATGGTTGTTTGAGCTGCCCCAGTTTAGATGCTAGCAGTCTGAATCTAAAGAACCAGAACCCCCACTTTAAAGTGGATTATTTAAGCAGTTCATGTAGTATTAACCAGATCGTTTATTATCTGCGTTATCAGTATGTATTGTTAGCGTTAGCATCCTGAAGCAGCTCAGTGGCTGTGTATGTTCCCATTGTGCAGATGAGCAACTGAGGCTAGCAGTGCTCACAGACATCCAGTGTGCCCATAGGTGGGTTACAATGCAAACACCTGCCCCCGATCCAAGCTCTGGACTCTGTACAACAAAGAATGCAAGCTCTCATGTGGCCCATTAAGTCTTTTAAAACGTTTGAATATATGTGGCATTTAAATATGTGGGGTTTGCTACTGTCCACTCACTGTTTTCTGAAGCTCTGGACCATCCGAGAGAAGAAAAACTTGGCAAATATCATTTTTATTAAACGGTGCTCTGTCTCTTTAAATGTAAAAAAAAAAATCCTTTCCAAGGCTATGGAGAGAAAATGCTAGAACCGTGCACGATCATGACTAGAAAGCAGGATCCCTGAGTGGTCAGAGTCTTTCCAGCACAAGACAGAGAGGCTGGTCTCCTCCAACCTGCATCTATTTAAGCAGAAATGCTTCTTCTCCAGAAGAGATAGCAAGTCCAGAGGAAAAGCCAGGCTGGAAAAGGGAATGTGGCAGATCCTTGCTTCTGTGTTCAAAGGGAGCAGCAGCAGCAGCAGCAGCATCCTTGCTAGCCATGGAAACCATGTTTTTAAAGGGATTATTTGGGTGCAGTGTTTTAAGCAAGCCCTTCTGAGGACCGTGCCTGCTCTGCGGTGCTTTGTGTTTTTGATTCTCTTTTTTGTACATATGTAATTTCTGGAGGTTAAAAAAAAATTCTGCCAGGGATTCAGAAGGCATCCCACTAGCGATCAGCTGACATTCCTAACTGAAGCCTGCAATGTGTTGCTTATTCATTTTGTACCGTGGGAGCTGCAGGGACTAAGCAGAGAGCCAAACTATGCATTTCAAACAGCAGGGCTTGTGCAAAAAGAGGGGTGAAAGAGAGGCAGCCGGCGAGGAAAGAGCACAACTGGACTTTCTCCTTGTTTTTATCCATTTCTGCAGGATCATGTATTCATAAGGGATGAGGTGGGCCACGGGGAGCGCAGGCCTGATCTGCGGCCTACCCACTCAGTCCAGAATCAGGCCCTCCACTACCGGAACCGAGAACGCTTTGCCACAATCAAATCAGCATCTTTGGTAAGCAGCCACCACACCCCTTGCCCCACTATCCTTTTTCTCTTCGTTCCGATGTGACTGTGTCAGTCTGGGGAAGGGGTCAAGAATTCTCTCCTTTCCCAACACCCTTTTTTTTTTTGTTGGCATAGCAACTAGATATTGCAAGATGTTTTGTCTTTGTGTTTTTTGTTTTTTTTTAAATGTCTCTTAGCATTTGGAATTTCTTGCAGCTTCTGTGAAATTTAAACATGGCTTTTTGGAGAAAGGGGGGATTTTTTCCCCCTCCCTGTGATTGGTTTGTTCCAAATTGCATCCATTTTTGTTAAATATAATTTCTGTGTGTTTGTAGGGGGGTGTAGAACGGGGTGGGGGGAGGGAATCGGCTGTCTGATTTGAAGGTATTGGTGATTTTAATGAGCGCTGATGGATTTGTCCAGTGTGAAGAAAAGGGACTGTTGCCTCTCATGGTGAATTGCTGGCTGTTTGTGTTCATTCATTCTCATTCATTCATTTATGGCTTAACTGCATTGTTCCCATTTGACACTATAAAGGACCGGCCAACTCCTATAAAGGTGTGTGTGGTTTTTTTTTTTAATTTTCCTTTTCCTTTTTTTTTTTTTTACGGGAGGCTGTGAGAAAGGTGGAGGATGGGAGGGTGGTAGTGGATCAGGGAGCATTTGTACTATTGCAAATGTGATAGCTGGTGATGTCTTTGTAGTAGCGAAAGGGGTGTGTACTGGTAGAGAGCGAGGGCTGTGCCTCCTCCCCCATCCTTTCCTCGCTCCCTCTCTCTCTCACACACACATGCACGCGCGTGAACACACACACACACACACTCTCACACACAGAGCTGGGAATCGGCAGCATATCCCCAGAATGGGTGGAGGAGGGGCCATGATGCTTCACAAACCAGAAATGCTCTCCTACATATAAAATGATAGAAATCTTCGGCATTTCGTCCAAATCAGTATTAGAGGTCACATGGGCAGAGAGATTTACAGGGTGCCCAGCGTTTGGCCGTTGCATTTGCTGCCTGCCATTATGACATCATCCTAAGCCAACCCAGAAATTACAATGGACAACCCTCCCCCTTTTTCTCTCTCCTCTCTCTCTCTCTCTCTTTTTTTTTTTTGTCTTGCCTGGTATCTGAATGATTTTTCTCCTTTGCTGTTTCCATGAGTCTGCCTCACAGCATCTCTCTCTCCCCCCCTTCCACCTCAGAACACATCAAAAGGGCTTGTTTGTGAGCTCCAGACAAAGGTGGGATGAGAAGGGGAAAAGGAATTTGCAGGGATAAAAGCTTCATGGAGGTTTCCCCCCCCCCCTCGCTGCTGAAGCAGTGGAGTTCAAAGTGGTGCTCATGCTCACCACTGGCACGGATCCTAGAAGGTGTACGGGTGTGTGTGTGTGCGCGCGTTTTGCTGTGGCACGGGGAACTGCTCCCTCCGGAACTCGCAGGTTGACCCGGATGCATGGCATGGAAGAATGGTCTTCGAGCTGACACGCTTGGCACCTCCTCCAAGCAGAGGCCTTGGGTTTTCTCTCTTTTTTGTAGAGAACCCCAAGGCATCGAGATCTACTATGTGGCTTGTTATAAAAAATGGATCCAATTTAGATGTAGGTCAGTACAGTCAACCAGTCCAGTAATTTGCAGTCTCTTTCTGAAATACCACTCTGTCTAAATTTCTGCCTCCCGTGCGTGATTCCCCTTCCCCCTTTTTAGCATATAATTTGGCGAGAGGGTAAAATTCACCCAGGAATGCTCAGAATACAAGATGAATGTAGTGAATATCTGAAAACATAAGACAGGCACTTGTGAATGCTGTTAACTGTAAACATTCACTGGTGTATGCTCTTAAAGTTGGGAGTAGATGTCTCATTTCTGGGAGTGGGGGACAGCATTTGAGATTTGTATGTGATTATGGACTTTTCACCAGAATTTGGAATTTTCCTGTAACATGTACCATATCAGGTACCATGTTAGCAATTAAATAGTTGTTGCAACCATTGTGACGTGTGGAAGATGCAGTGACCTAAAGTACTCACCTATTAACAGGAGGAAGGGAAGAGCGCTGAATACACAACCGCCTCCCACCGGTGTTTTACTACTGCTGGCTTTTAACTGCTGCATGTCTGCAACCAATGCTTCATATTATCACATATGGCAATCTTACCACTGTTTGTCAGGCAGAGAGAGAATTCTTCTCATTTAGTCCCTTGCAGATATGGGGCTGACCACTCATAAGGAAGCACCACCAGTTCTATTCTTTTACCACTGGTAGTGTTTGCTATATGTGGCCTTGTTTTGACATCATAGGAGGAAGCATAAACTGACCGGGACATGCACAAAAAACAGGTTGGAAGGAACTGAGGTTCTCAAACCAGCTGCCTGTCCCCAGTTTTGAGAACCATGAATCTCATCCAGCCTCCTCCTTTACCCACATGGCACCTGGCAATCCTTGCACTGATCCTGGTGCAATAGAATATGCACCCCACCCCCACCATCAGTTCTGTAGCTGAGTTAGGTGGCTTCTCTTTGTGGAATCCCTCTTTTGTCTGTTCACCAGGTACAGCTTTTGTCCATCTATCCCTACAGGTGCATTTATTTTAAAAAGCCCCATTTTCAACACAAACCTGGCTCCCCAGTCTGAAGAACCTGGCAGCCTCTTCTCACCTGGCAGCTGAAGGCCCCTCCCCCCAAAAAGGAAATTCAGTAGTGTATTAACATACCAACATTTTTGTACCAGCTGATGTAAAGTTAAAATTTGGTCAAACTGGACAGAGTTACAAGTTGCGTCAGCTCAGGGGGGTGGATTCTGCTTGGTAAAGCTGGTGTGAGCTTCTGTACCAAGCCTCTTCACCTCAACAGGGAGACAGATATAACCCAGAACAGTTTTTCTGAGCAAAATCTGGCTCCCCTGGCTGAAGAACCTGGCAGTTTCTTTTCACTTGGCAACTGAAGGCCCTTCCAATTGCAAACTAAGGGATCTGCTCATAAGTTGCTATATATCAGGTCTGTTTTCCAATTGGAACGCATCAGTCACCCAGGAAAGGTGCAATGTATGCCAGGTGAGTAGCTGTCCCTTCCGTGGTGCGAAGAGGTTTATTGGAGGCTGGCCAGGTTAGTAGCAAGATCCAGATGTGTCTACAGTCAACCTGTTGGCCAACTTTCCTTCTATCTATTTGCTTTGGTTCCACTGAGATGAATATACACCTGTCCACATGCAACCCGAGCAACCCAAATAGTATTATCCAACTTCTAGGAATGGCATCAGGATGTGTACTTTTCATAGATTCTAACAGAACACTCTGTACCTGGCTCCAGCTCCAGTAGGACAGCTAGTGACCTTCTCCATATTTTTTCCTTGTTTTGATGGCATGGGCAGTATTGGGTAAAGGTGCCCTCTCTCCCTGGGTTTGTGCCAGAGTGCTTATGTGCCTGAAAAGTACTCTTCACCTTCCTTTCTCCTAATTTGCCCTTGACCAAACATGTCCCCACTGAGAACGACGAGGGTGATCAGGGGCCTGGAGACCAAGCCCTATGAGGAAAGGCTGAGGGAGTTGGGAATGTTTCGTCTGGAGAAGAGGAGGTTGAGGGGGGACTTGATTGCTCTCTTTAAGTATTTGAAGGGCTGTCACTTAGAGGAGGGCAGGGAGCTATTCCTGTTGACAGCAGAGGATAGGACTCGCAATAATGGGTTTAAATTGCGGGCGAGGAGGTACCAGCTGGATGTTAGGGGGAAAATTTTACAGTAAGAGTTGTTCAACAGTGGAATCAGCTACCTAGGGAGGTGGTGAGCTCCTCCTCACTGGCAGACTTTAAGCCAGGGGTGGGGAATGTCAGGCCTGGGGGCCGTTTAAGGCCTGCGAAATCATTTGGTCTGGCCCTTTGTGGGTCCTGGCAGATCTCTAGCTCAGAAGGATCTAAGACTGGCGATCCACACCCTCCCGTGGACAGGAATAGCCTCTATTCAAGGCAGATGTGAGTTTGTTTTGTTGAGAAAAGGAACCTTTCCCCCCCCCCTTGAAGAAGAGTCATTAGCTATGGAGCTGCTAGGACTGCCCAACAAACTGTCTTGTGTTTGCTGCCCTGCCTGAATCTCTCGGGCCCAGCTGGGAATGGCAGAGCTCAAAAGCGAGTCGCTCTACATGGCAGACACTCGGAGCCGTCTCAGGTCGTGCCTCTTGGCTAAAAGTTTGACCAAATATAGCAAGCTAATTTTTAAGTTGATAATTTTGTATGGCCCACGAATGATATTATAAATATCCAAATGGCCCTTGGCAGAAAAAAGGTTCCCCATCCCTGCTTTAAGCAGAGGCTGGTCAAACACTTGTCAGGGATGCTCTAGGCTCCTCCTGCATTGGGCGGGGGGTTGGACTAGATGACTTGTATGACCCCTTCCAACTCTATGATTCTGTGAGCTGCTGCCATTCCTACTGCTTCTTTGGGTGCCATATTGGTGGCAGTGTGGAGCTTCGTTTTGGAGCACTTTATTCCTTATTTCTCCGTGGCAAAGTCAAGGGGAGTCTTATCACGAGGATGGCACGGACAGATTACTGAACGCATGTCCCCTTGGCTCATAGGGGCAAATGGCTGAGGAAGCCGACCCAGTGTGTCCAACCTCATCTGAGCTCAACCAGAACTGGTCGTTTCTGGAAGGAAAGCTTTCTCCAGTCCTATTCCTGCCTCTATCATTGCCCTCACTTAGTGGTCTCGTTTGCCTTTTCTAAGGAATGACACAGAGACAAAATTGCAAGGCAGTGTGATACAAATCCTTAACTCTCCAACCCCCCTCCCCCCAAAGCCAGAAGGATGTTTTTAAAACATCCCTCTTCTGTTTTGCCCTTTTAGCCTTCTCACACTGCTGATGATGGCCTAGTTCTTGCTGAGAAGAACAGGTTTACCCATTTCTTATTCCCTCTTAATATGTTTCTGGAAGCCCAACAGCAGCATGAAAAAGCAGTGCCCCTCGCCCCCCATCCCAGCAGTTAAAATTTGGAGACTCCTATTAGGCAATTTGCAACAGCCCTAATAACAAGCAGACATTTTAGTGTGACAAAAAGGCTACTTCAGTGGGACCTACTCAGGGCACTGATGATGGTAACTTCAGGAACTGGTAGTGAAAATTCTCCAGCTGAGGTTTCTCTGCTTCTTCCTATTGCAACATTCTGGAGTGTTTTCCTTTAATGTTGAAGTTTTGCTACAATTTAGCCACTTTTCTTATTGGCTATTTTGGCTCTGTGGATGGAAGGAGTGCTCTTGGTATAAATGTTCACACTGTCCGATTTGTGCTAGACAGCCAAAATCTAGGTAGCATTAACTGCAGAATCACACTTAAAAGCACGGCTCAGGCCCCACGTTTACCTCCAGATCACGATGGGGAGCCGTGTTAGTTTGCAGCTGTAGAAAAGAGCAAGAGACCAGTAGCCCCTTAAAGACTAACAACATTTCTGAAAAGGTATGAGTTTTTGCGAGCCACAGCTCACTTCTTTGGGTATCCGAAGAAGTGAGCGGTGACTCACGAAAGCTCACACCCTGCCAGATATTTTGTTACTCTTTAAGGTGCTACTGGACTCTTGCTCTTTTCCAGTAAAAGAGCTCTGGGTCCCTGGAGAGAGTGGACAGTGCTGAGCAAGTTCTTCTGCTGGGTCAGCCTCAATAAAAGGGTACCCTTTAACTACGAAATCCCATTGCTTCCTCAAAGCTGATGCAGCGGTGTCTTTCCGGTTTCGTGAATCTTTCTTTCCTTTCTGTTCCATATCGTGTCTTAGAAGCCATTCCTGACATTTCCATAGTTACATCACTGATGATGTAGTAAAGCTAAATGAGGTTTCTGTGCCTGTCCTCACAAAGGAGGTCACCCAAAGGAGAGAGACTCGTACCTGAGCTAACCTCATGAGGAGACAAAATCCATACGTTTAGTCAGAAGAGGGGTTTTTTTGTGTGTGTTTTTTGCAGCAGATTAGTATTAATAATTACCAGGCTGATGATGAACAGTTAGTTACACAGTGCTTTAAAAACATTCAAAGCAATTTCATTTAGAATATCTTGTAACCTTTACAGCATCGCAGGTCAGTGTTGCCCCTGTATTACATGTGTAGCTTGCTCAAGGCAGAGGCGAGATTTAAATCAGGGACTTCCTGATTTGTGTGTTAATATGCTAGTCCCTCGACGGCATGCATCCAAAAGAAACTGAAAATATGGAGCGACTGACCGGTCTGTCACTCCAACATCAGCCTCTTTGTTGGAGGATAGGAAACTGCCCTGGACGTGTTGCTGGAAAGGCAGGAGCAGAAATCTTTTAAATAAATAAAATATAGGGGTGGTCCAAGTAGCACCAACATTTTAAGCTGCACCAGGTATGCTCCCAGGAACTACAGGTTGGTGATCCTTACTTGGCAAGTTGAGAGAAAGACTAGTTTTAAAAAGCAGACTGACTAAACGTACCGCCTCGTAAATCTAATATGCCAAGTCAAGTCAAATCTAATATGCTTTCGAGCATCTCGTATAACTCCATAAGGCAGCATTTTCTAAACTCTTTAAAAAGTGACCCTCTTTTCTAAACCTTTTCTACTCCCCACCCATACCCTCCCAATTTGCCAGGCGAGCACGGAATGGTCCTTACTCATGGCCACATGCATGCATTCCACTGCTGTGCTCATATACCTGTGTAATAGAACAAAGGTATGCTGGAGATTATTGCCGCAGGATTCACATCCCCTCCACCGGCATCTCGATCGTGCCATATGCAGCCCAGCTGAACTAGCATTTGACAGTGTTAGAGTCAAGTGCCCTGCTAGTTCAGGTCATTAAGAATCCCTCTTTGTGGAACTCAAAAGTTGCAGCAAAGAACCCAGTCCCCCCCGAAAAACCCTATATGGCTTCAGTCAGACGGGTGGTGCTCCCTTGCATTGCCTGATCCACAGGGTGAGAGACTGGTTTGTGTGAAGGGGGTCCCATTTTGGGCTAATGTGGGTGACAGTGGAGTGGAGGGGGCTATCTTGGGTTGGCATAAAGGAAAGGTTAATTTGGAGGGTCTCGCCAATGAGATTATGAAGGAGCCACTCCATTCATGAAGGTGAGCAGAGGTTGTGAGATCAAAGTGGATGGGGGAGCAGGAGGTAGTAATGAGGTCCCTTTGGCTGCTGTAGATAGGTGGTGGCTGGAGATCTGCCGCTATTATATCTGATCTCCTGGAGATCAGTTCACCTGGAGAAAATGGCCACTTTGGAAGGTGGACTCTATGGCATTATACTCCATTTAAGTCCCTTCCCCAACCCTGCCCTCCTCAGGCTCCTCCCCCAAAATGTCCAAGTATTTCCCAACCCAGAGCTGGCAACCCTCTCTGTAGGTGTTAGCTTGAAGGGCGGGAACTGAGCTCTTGCTCGCAATGGAGGGAATTATACCAAATTGCTGCTTGTTTACTGGCACCCCATCCAGAATTCAATCACAGTCTTATCCTCCCATTCAGGTAGACATGCTCCTGGAGGTCATGCACCACTGTTTGAGAACATGGGGGATAAGCAGCTTTATTTGGGGTCCTTGATGATGCAGGTGCTGCCTTAAGGAAGAACTTAGAGGTACCCTTTTGCAAGGGAAATGTACATGGTGGGATCGTCTCCCAGCTTTCCTTCAAATCAAGTGGTGCCTTTTGGTTTCACTAGGGATAGCTCACCACAAGCTAAATCTGGCTGCTAAAGCAAGCTTGATTGGCTCCTCCCCTGTGGTTTTTACTGAATGTAAATTGGAGTGTGGTAAAATACGTTGTTCATAAGAATATTATCATTTATTTATTGCGTTTATATCCCGCTTTTCCTCAACATTCCCCAGAGAGGTCTGTCACCCAGGCACCGACCAGATCCATGTTCAAAGTTGCTGAATCGTGTGCCCTTCAGGCGTGTCTGGGAGGTCTGCTGTTGTCACCTGTGCATTTTTGAGAAACAAATGACCCCTTGTCAGTCTTGTAAGGAGAACTTCCCAAAAGCATTTTGTTCTTCCATTTCCATCTATAAACTCATGGTGTTTGAGCACAGGTGCTTTCTGCCGGCGAAGCCCCTAACCGTGGGTGAGTAAGATCTTGATCTCTGCTGCCCGCGAGGTCATTGAACAATTTCAGCCTGTGGACTAGTGCCTGAAGCACAGTGCCCCTGTTAGGTTTTCCACCTCTAGCTTAAAATGTAGGGAGAACCTCCTAACTACAGGATTAATTCAGTAGTGGAACAAACTGCTGGATGGAGGGGGAGGGGTCATGGCTCAGTGGTATAAATCAGGTTTGCATGTGGAAGGTCCCAGCTCCAATCCCAGCATGGTCAGGAAGCAGGTGATCTGAGAGACCTTAACCTGAGGCCTGGAAGAAGTTTGTTTTTATATGCCGACTTTCTCTCCCTTTTAAGCAAAATCAAACCAGCTTACAGTCTCCTTCCCTTCCTCTCCCCACAACAGGCACCTTGTGAGGTAGGTGAGGCTGAGAGAGTTCTGAAAGAACTGGGACTAGCCCAAGGTCGCCCAGCTGGCTTCATGTGGAGGAGTGGGGCATCAAACCCAGTTTTCCAGATCAGTCCACCGCTCTTAACCACTACACCACGCTGGCTCTCTAACTATCCGCTGCTAGTTAGAGTAGACATTGACAGTAGTGACCTCAACAGACGAATAGTCTGACTCAGCATAAGGCATTTTCATGTGTTCCAGAGGGGACTGTCGGCTCTCATTTTGTAGTCCGATCACACTGGAAGTTTTTGAGGACTGGCTGAAGGGCCTATGAGAGAGGAATTAAGATCTGATATTGCGTAGTATTGTTGGGGGCAAATGACCTAGCAGATCCCTTCTAGTCATCTTGATAGTAAAATAGTGGTTTGATCATTTTATGTTATGTTTGCTGCGGTCTGAAAGAAGTGAGTGTGTTTCCCTGGTAGTTAAAATTCCTGACATAACTTGGGTTCTTACTCCCCTGTCCGGGCCCCCATCCTCACAAGCGACACATGAGCAATTTTGAGCTGAGGAATCAGTGTACAGCTTGTGAGGCTGTTTCTGCTAAACCGGGTTTTTGCAATCCGCTTAGCCCCACGTTAATGCCATGGAACAGTGTTCCCTTCTTTGGTAAGCACTTGGGAACCATGTTCAGGAGCCTGATTTTCAGAGTGGTGTGTGGGACACCCCGCTCCACTCTTTGTCTTAGCAAAGTGATTCCTAAAGGTCCCATATGAGACAACAGATTGAGCCTGGGAAGCTAGACAGCTTACCTTAAACAGAAGAGCACATTGAGAAGAGAGTCCTGCTTGGAACAACTTCTTGGAGAAAAATGTAAGCTTGTTACCTTGATGGTAGGGCCACCTAAGCTGAAAAGAAAGGGTTTTGCTTGAGGATCTGGAAATGTCCTTTTGGAAAATGTGCTGAGGAGGGATTCTGGAAGTGTAAGCAGCGCAAAAGAAAGTGAAAGGGGTCTTGACTCACCAAATGCAAATGTTTTTAAATGTCGTATCGCAGGGCTTTCTAATCCTCCGGTTTCCAGATGAACTTTGCAACCTTAGGCTATGAGAGTACCATTATGTGCAGACGCAGTTTCCGCTCGCAGCGATAAGGCTTATGCAGGAGAGCATCACAGTGCTGTGCCCTTCACGAATCAGAGGAGGCTCATAAGCACTGTGGGAAGTTAGGGCCAACTTGGGGGACCCATTGTTGTTTGTTAGTTGTTGGTTGTTACTAGCAATTTATGAAACACTTTTCTATTAAAAATGCAGAAAATATTGTTCAGTTTTTTAAAAAACAAAACAAAAATTAACAGTTCTAAATACAGCAAGAGAAATACTGCAGGCTGATTATCCCTTATCCGTATTTTGGATCTTTACATATTTTGGAATATTTGCATATTCATAATGAGATATCTTGGGGATGGGACCCAAGTCTAAACATGAAGTTCATTTATGTTTTATGTATACCTTATGCACAGCCTGAGGGTAATTTTATACTATATTTTTAATAATGTGTATGTGGGGCATCGTGGAGGACCTGCCCTTGGCGCGACTGGCCTGCACACGTGACATTTATGGGCGCTCAAAAAGTTTTGGATTTTGCATCATTTTGGATATCGGATTTTCGGATAAGGGACACTCAACCTGTACAGTAAGCATGACCACTGTGGGTTTGATCAATCCATCTTGGGCTTCCTTCTGTTTCAGTGCAGAACCAGATCCTACCTCTTGATTCTTATTTTTAACCGAACACCTGTTTTGTGCTCTAATGGCTTTGAGCTGGGTTTTAACTGGAAAGAATTTGCTCCCCCCATATAATGGGCTGCTGATGAGGACCTGGGAATGTTGCCATCTTTTAGCCTCAGTTTTCCTCCTGCTAAAGCAGGACTACAGACTCCTGCGGAATAATCACAGGGCTATTTGATGGCAAATTTTGTGAATATTATAAAGCAGTTCTAGAAATAGGACTGTGAGTTTTGGTCGACCAATTGGTGAGAAGAAATCTTAGTTGGTGGAGCTGAGAAATTAGGCTGTTTTGCTTATTTTAATAAGAGAATGAGAGATGAAAATGTTAAAGGAAGCCAGTCCCATTTAAAAAAATATGACAAGCTCTTTCTCATTTCCTTTGGTGTTCTCAAAGAGACCCACATATAAACTAATATAGTAAGGCTCCAAAATTTGGCTGAGAAGGAGGTGACCATATCCTCAGTGAAACACTGGATGACAGTCTTCAGTCAAATAAATATATAAATCTGTAATGGAGTAGAGCTGTTTATATGTTTATGACTTCAAGCATTGGCTACTTTCAGTATAGGCTGAATTATACCATGGCTTACATCAACCCAAGGCTCACCTCTCTGAGGGTCAAAATAGATGTGACCTGCAAGATCTTTGATTAGGCTTTCCCATGCCCCACCACCCAAGGCAAAAGCAGCGGGGAGAAAGAGATTTGCATCAGGGCTGCAATGCTGTAGGAGAGATGTTTTAGCCTTCCCTGCACCACCACCCCCAACATTATTTTCCTCTGCAAAGTGCAAGTACATATAACATGGAACCACTTCTTATTCTGTGGGGGCAGAAACATACAGGTACCCCACTGGTCTCAAAATATTTTCCCCAGTACTGCAAACAGTGTCTTCAGGGGAGTGATTGGAAATAATGCAGAAATGATGCAGTCCCAGTCACACATAAATACTGTCTGTGTGTTTTGGTGTTATTTTTTTTTAATCAAGATATACCTGACACAGATATAAAGTGAGCTTCAAAGACCCACCTTTGGACTTAATCAAGAGTGAATTGCATAAATAATCCCTCCTCCCTCAGTCCTTCTTCCCTGCTAGAGATGTGAAGGTCAAGGGGGAAAAGCTGAGAAAATTCAGGGGGGAAATGATTTCTCCCCATTTTTTTCCAGTGCTTTTTTCACATTTTCTAATGGAAAAATCAGAAATTTCAGGGAGTGCTGAAAAACTCCTATGAAGTGTTTTCTCTTCTAGGATTAGTGTAATGCTTTTATAGACAAGATGAGCATGCTGTAGATATACGGAGTGCTAAATCCAATAAATGTTTCCGCACCTAGAAGTATACCCAATTGTCATGAAGGGAGCATTGCTTCTCAACTCTTGCATGCCTTCTGTTGCCCTTTTGACCTGACTCTTCCCTTGTGGTTGACCTTTCCACCCCTTCCTCAAACCACAATGACACATATACCCACAGGTTGGGTTAAAAGTTGTTTGTTGCCCTACCTTGCTGGAGGGAAAAAGGATCCAAAGGAAGTGGGGGCAGAAACTGCACCAAAGCCTAAGAGGAAAACTCTGACAGTTGCATTGAGAACAGAGCTCTCTATAACCAATAGCAGCAGAAGAAAGAAGGCAACTACTAGCCAATACATATGCTAAGGTAGCTTGCAGTTTTCTCTCAAATATTGAGTATATTTACAATCTTGCTTGTAGGAAACCAAGGCATTTAGAACTTTAAATTCCCTAACTATGTCAAATATTGCAATTTTATATGTTAAGTAAGTGATAAATGATTCATTTATGTTGTTAAATCAGTAAAATTGATTTAGGTTTGATAGGACAGTAAATATTGCATATATTTCCATTTCCCCCCAAATTTCCTTTTTCCCCCCCACCCACCCCCCATTTTGCCCACCATGGTTTCAAAATTTCCAGAAATGTTACATCTCCACTCTTTGCCACTATTTTTTTAACGGATGACTTTTTTAGTGCGAGCTGATTGGGCTGAAAGGAATAAATAAATAAAAATATCGCACTTTAAGAGCATTTGTTCTAAACACAGTAAGAATAATAAGGTTCCATACACACCCTTTTTTTTAAAGGAAAAGGTTTTGTGCCCTTGCCATGTTCAGTGTGTAGAATGCCCAGCTTGCCCAGGAAGAGTAGACCCCCACCACACACACGTTTCTCTGGTTTGTAAGTATCTAGCGTGCAGTCCTAAGCAGAGTTACACTCTTCTAGGTGCGCTGATTTCAGTGGCGTTCAATGGGTGTAACTCTGCTTAGGACTACTCTGTTAATGTGGTTCTGGTTCCTCCCTTTGGCTTGTTAGTTGTCCTTCTTCAACATCTGTCAGTCAAGCCAAGAGTCTTCAGCTTCTTCGACTTTTGCTCTTGTTTCTGTCCATTTTCTGGTCTTTATAAAGTTATCGACCATCTTCTTCCCTTGGACTGGGTTAACCATTAGGTCAAATAAGCTATAGAGTGTTCCACTAGCCAAATTTAAATGGGGGGGGGGAGTAATCTCCCCCAGCTGGCAATCTTCTAACTTCCCTGAGAGAGAGCAAAAAAGCTTCAGTTGGTACAGAATGCTTCCACACATTTGACAGGCATGGATTGCAGGGTGCATATAGCAGGCAGTTTTAGAACAATTGCATTGGCTGCCTGTTTGTTTCCAGACCTAACTCAAGCTGTTGCTTACCGTTTAAAGACCTTCACAGTCTGGGACCAACATGACTGAAGGACCACCTTATTGAGTATAATCTCGCCAGTTGAGGTCTTCAGAGCAGTTGCTCTTGATAATGCTTTCTTTTGGGGAGTTGCAGTTCTTGGTAGCCAGAAATGGTACTATCCCCATGGCAGTACCCTTGCTGCGGGACACCATGCTGGAGGGAGGTACACAGGCCTCCCACCTTTCCTAGATTTCAAAAAGTTCAAAGGGCCTTCTTAAATTAAGGCTGTTTGCAGGTTACTAGCAGCAGCGTTGGGCTCTTGAAATGTGGTCGCTGACAGTTCTGCTGTATGTTGCGAGATATGTGCCTGATTTAATTGTTCGGCAAATGTTTCAAGCATTATGGTCATAACAACAGCAGTGAAAACTAAGACAAAAATAAGTAATCAGCAGTGAAAAACCAAGAGGAAATTTTCTGTATATCAAAGAAATATAGAAAATTTATATCAGAACACATTCACACAAATTGATGAGATAGGATACCATAAAACAGATGAATTATATTACACCTTTACAGTTCACCAAATTGGCCTCAGCAAATTTTCAGCTACTGAAAATCTGGAGACTCTTACGTCACAAATGTATCATGATTAGACAACAAAAACAGTTTTAGTTCGATCATTGGTAACAGACATATATCTTATCAAGTTAAGAATAAATTGCTCCCTTGGTTCAGAATACAAAGAACAGTATAATAAATAATGGCACAAAGCATAAATACAAAGGCACTGTTTTGTCATTGCTTTGTCATAGTGTCCTTCCAAATATTTTGAAAGCATGGTATGCAATTGCCATGCCAGAAATGTCTTCCTCTGTGTGCTGGCTGTCATGTCATAAAAATAAGTCTCAATGCTAATTTTTAAAAGTGTAAGAATAGGGGAAATGGTTGTCTCAATTGCCACTAGGTATGTTTTTAAGACATGTGACTGATTTAAGCAAGTGTAGATTTTTTGGGGGAGGTATTGTAGTGTATTGTTCATTTGAGATAAAGTGGAATAGAATTTTGTTTTTAAATTAACAATTCTGGCTGAGCACATGCAAGAATCTGCACTAGAGTTAGGCTTAGTTCATTCCCTCCTCTGGTTTGTTTGCATATCCAAGGGGTGAGTTGAGAGAGTTAGAAGCCTATTGCCAAATCGAGGGGGGGCGGGGTTGAACCCACTTTTCTGTTCACACCCAAACACGTTTCTACATAAAAATGAAAAAAAGCAAGGCTGTTGATTCTGAGAGGAGGGATTCACAATTCCACAGACAGAAACCGTAGCCTGCTAATAAACCAAGACAGTCTTGGTGGTTTGGGAATGGGAATGTGAGGGAAACAACCCTGATATAATAGACTCTGGTTGCTAACTGCATTTTTTTTTAATGACACCGCTGGACTCAAACACAGATCCAGCCAAGTTCCAAGCTCTTTTCTTATGCCATCATCTTACCAGTGTGTTCATGAAATTTTATCCCATGCAATTTCCTTGCACTGCAGTTGTCCTTACCTCACCCAGTTAAGTGCCCCTGATCTCTTCAGAAGGTACCACAGCCTTGGCATGGATAATGACTTTAGACACTGATCTGGAAGGCATAGAATCCAAGCATTTTCATATCCTCTGGGAAAAGAGTCACACATGCACACCCCTCAAACACATGGTAATTCAAACAGTGAACTGGATACCAACAGCAAAGATCAGCCAGAACCCCCTAAGGTCAGCTTGTTTGTGCTGCAGTTGTCTTGTTCATGGGCTTCCTAGAGGCATCTGGTTGGCCACTGTGTGAACTGTGTGACTGCTGGACTTGATGGGCCTTGGTCTGATCCAACACGGCTTTTCTTATGTTCTTATGAACCACCTCCCTACTCTTCCTTTACTGAAGATGCTAATAGACCCTCCAAGTGAAGACAGAAATGTCAAAAGAGTGTTAGGTTCCAGATCAAAGCCCCAGACAAAGAGGGTGGGTCAGAGGCAGTTTTCTCAGCCTGCACCCACCATATGTAATTTTATTCTCTTCTGGAGGTAGATTGATACCAGTATTCTGCCTGAGAGCTGTCCATAGTCCTGTAGGCTGAAATTTCACCTCTAGTTCCTGTTTTCCCTGTTAAAGCCTAGCCAGACTGCTGGCTTCAGCTATCTGCTGCTTGCTGCCTCTACTTTGCCCCTGCATAGCTCCATTATACATTTTGTGAAGGCACTGTCTTATTCCCAGAGACTTGAACTGGTAAAAATAGAACGGAAGTTGCTTTAGCTGTAGTAATGATGGAGATTCAAAGGCGAGTGTTGTCCATGCTCTTTAACATTCCTTGGAGCCCCTCTAGTTGGCAGGATGCTTAAAAGGAAACAAATACTCATGAGATGCAAAAATAGCCAGCAAGGGATGTGAGCGAATCCCTGGCAGTCCACCATACACCTGGTCTGTGCAGCTGAACTGGGGTGACACTCTCAGGCTAATTCCCCTAAGGCATCCTCTGTGTCTTGGATAGTGTAGTGAGGCCCTTATTCAGCCAGAAGCCAAGATCAAAAGTTGAGTGGAACCTATCAAAGTTGTGTAGCAGGGAAGATAGAGGGCCAAAGGTAGAGGCAAGTCTCAACTGTGACCACAAATGGCAATGCCCTGAATATAATGGCTGAGTGTGCTCCTGGAAACCGATTTACAGATGAATGACTGTCACATGCCCATTTCTAGCTAATCAAGAATACATGAACACATGAAGCTGCCTTATACTGATTCAGACCTTTGGTCCATCAAAGTCAGTATTGTCTACTCAGACCGGCGGCATCTCTCCAGGCAGGCAGAGGTCTTTCACATCAGCTACTTGCCTAGTCCCTTTGACTGAAGATGCTGGGGATAGAACCTGGGACCTTCTGCATGTCAAGCAGATGCTCTACCACTGAGCCACGGTGCTGTGCTTGTGTGTCAGAGCTTTGTACATTCACACCCTCAAAACACTCCCAGGGAGTCCTGGGAAACCCAGACACGCCTGTTCATCCTTCTATGGTTGCATCATGATGTAGGCAAACTAGGGTAATAGGGAGGGATCGCAAGGGGAAGGACCACGACTTCATGGCACTTTCCTAGTCTTGGTTAGAAGATTGGGAATGTTGCAGGTGCTCTGGTCCTTGAAGGGACTTCCTGCCCTTCTCATCAGAATTGCTGATCAGTTTCACCTTTGCTGCAGTTTCCCTCATGAGGTTATTGGTATTTAAGGTCAGCCATCTAGGAGCTGCACTTGCTTGATTAGAAGCAAAGTACAGGAAAGCTCAGTTCCACTGCAAATTAATTAAAAGACGACATGCAGAACACATTGTGCTAAGTCAAGCAAGAGTTCTTTTCAAAGCTTCAGCTGTTTTGCAAATAAACGGTGTGAACGCAGGTCTTTTGATAAGCTGAGGCCTAAAGAGTTGCGAGCGAACCTCCCCTTGTTTGGCTAGCAAGCAAGGAATTGCCTCAGGAAGTGTAAATACAGAACAATACAGACTTAAAGCCTGTGGTTTTGCTGTGAAGAATTGAAATGTGAACTATGCATCTAGACGTTCTTACACTTAGCATTCATTTAGGAATGTGGTGTGAACAATCCCAATATATGTAACCGGTTCTCTCGGTCAAGCAGTGGTGAAATTGTTCGACGTGCCCAAGGTCAGGGGAAGGAGCTTAAATCACTTTCTAGGATTTTCAGAAGATGGCAGGAATGCATGAGCTGGTCCTGCAATACAGTCGGAAATCCTGTCGGCATATTTATTTATTGCCTCCCCAAGATGGGGTCTACATTGCTACCAGTGGCTGCCGGTGACCTCACAGTAGTGTGTTGTCATTCCATCTCACCTAAAACTGTTGTGAAGCTGCATTGTCACAAGAGGAGGAAGTAGGGTTGCCAACCTCCAGGTAGTAGCTGGAGATCTCCTGATATTACAACTGATCTCCAGCCAATAGAAATCATTTCACCTGGAGAAAAGGGACGCTTTGGCAATTGGACTCTATGGCATTGGAGTTTCCCCCTTCCCAAACCCCGCCCTCCTCAGGCTGTGCCCCAAAAACCTCCCGCCGGTGACGAAGAGGGACCTGGCAACCCTAGGAGGAAGTCAATAAACCCTGGGGCAAATCTGTTTCTTAAATCTGTTTCATTCTTGTGTTGTTCAATATCTTTATAAATGATTTGGATGAAGGAATAAATGGGATGCTTATTAAATTTGCAGATGATACTAAATTGGGAGGAGTAGCAAATACGGTAGAAGATGGAGCAAGGATACAGGATGATCTTGACAGGTTGGAGAGTTGGGCTACAGCTAATAAAATGCATTTCAACAGAGATAAATGTAAAGTTCTGCATTTAGGTAGGAAAAATCAAATGCATAGTTATAGGATGGGGGAGACTTGTCTTAGCAGTAGTGTGTGCGAAAAGTATCTTGGGGTCTTAGTAGACCAAACACTGAACATGAGGCAGCAGTGTGATGCAGTAGCTAAAAAGGCAAATGTGATCTTGAGCTGCATCAACAGATGTATATGTCCAGATCACGCAAAATGATGTTATCGCTTTACTCTGCTCTGATTAGACCTCACCTAGAGTATTGTGTTCAGTTTTCAGCACCACAATTTAAAAAGGATGTAGACAAGCTGGAACATGTCCAGAGGAGGGCAACAAAGATGGTGAGGGGTCTGGAGACCAAGTCCAATGAGGAAAGGTTGAAGGAGCTGGGTATATTTAGCCTGAAGAGGAGAAGACTGAGAGGGGATATGATAACCATCTTCAAGTACTTGAAGGGCTGTCATATAGAGGAGGGTGCCGAGTTGTTTTCTGCTGCCCCAGAAGGTCGTACTAGAACCAATGGGTTGAAATTAAATCAAAAGAGTTTCCGTCTAGACATTAGGAAGAACTTTCTAACAGAGTGCTTCCTCAGTGGAACAGGCTTCCTCGAGAGGTGGTAAGCGCTCCTTCCCTGGAGGTTTTGAAGCAGAGGCTATATGGCCATCTGTCAGCAATGCTGATTCTATGACCATAGGCAGATGATGAGAGGGAGGGCATCTTGACCATCTTCTGGGCATGGAGTGGGGATCACTGGGGTGTGTGTGGGGGGGAGGTAGTTGTGAATTTCCTGCATTGTGCAGGGGGTTGGACTAGATGACCCTGGTGGTCCCTTCCAACTCTATGATTCTATGAGTAGTGCTACCTGTACCCCCCCATTGCCAACCCCAGAGTCAAAAATGTGGGCATCTGTGTCAATGGAATTTGGCAGCAAGTGTTTGGGGAGGAGGGTGTTGGCCTGTTTCATTAAAATAACCCTGACAAAAAATTTTACCTCCAAGAAATTAGAGGTTTCAAGGTCCAATGTTTTCCCTGTGTAGCAGAGTAAGTGCATTGGCAGCCCGCACACTGACAAAAAATGGGTATTCCTTGTTTCCAGATATTTTCCTCTGGGCTGATGGAACAGTCCAGAGTAAGGTAAACTGGGGTTTGGAAATCATATTGGGGTGTGTGTGTCTTAGAGTATGTCTGGTCTTCCTTCCCTATCAGGCAGGTGCTTCCATCTGACAATTTTGGGTTTCCTTCAATGACCTTATAGGTTACAAGGCAGATCCATGAGCATGAGCAGGAGAACGAGTTGCGGGAACAGATGTCAGGATATAAGCGGATGCGGCGCCAGCACCAGAAGCAGCTGATCGCCCTGGAGAACAAGCTGAAGGCTGAAATGGACGAGCACCGCCTCAAGCTGCAGAAAGAGGTGGAGACTCATGCCAACAACTCGTCCATTGAGCTGGAGAAGCTGGCCAAGAAGCAAGTGGCCATCATAGAGAAGGAGGTGAGTCAGGACCTAAAACTTGGCTTCTGTTGGACACCTTAAGGTCACTTGAGCTATCTTGCGAGAGCGCAGTGATTTCTGCCCATTCTCTCTACCCCCCACTATATTACTCTCGAGATCCACCAACCTGTGGCCAAATTGGAGGGGGCTCAGTGGGCTGCAGGTTATGCTTTCTTAACTGTGGGTTTGGGTATGGGCAAAGGACAAAGGACAAAGTCTTGAACGAAGATATGAATACAGATGGTGTGCATTTTGGAACCAAGCTACACTTCATGCAGAATGAGGTGGTAGAATTCAGGACCTTACCATTTTAGGCTGTAATCGGTGGCAGTGAGGGACTATATTTTCCAGTGCTTCCCAATGCAAAGAGCTTATTTCATGTAGTAAACTGCCATGCCAGGAAGAGGGCTAGGCTGATCCTAATGTGCTGGTTTGCTCCATAACAACGAGTTCTCTGGCTCAAGGGGCTAAATGAACTATGATCAACCCTACACTTAAATTCTGAAGACGTATGGTCCAGATTTGTATTGCCTCGTTCTGCGTAGTGTACTCCTCTCTAGATGGAATGGGAACTAAGGTTTCCTAAATAAAAAAGATTCAGATTCTGCAATGGAGGGCACCAGTTCTGGATTCAGATTAGATTACACAAATTGGATGTGTCTGCATGAGCACCACTGGATCTGCAGTTTACAACTTAATCCGCAACACGCGTGCTTAAAAACAAAGTGGAAGGGATTCAAGCGGCAGGATCAGGCAACTGCTCTTGCTAATCCATTTCAGACATCACACAGGGCCAAACTGATCTTGGGTGTGATTATTATATGGGCATCATTGAGTTCTGCTAGTCTAGACTATGAATGACCAAACAGTAGCACAGGGGGGGACAGCAAAAGAAGGCACATCTGAAAAAAATATTCATGATGCCTCTCTTGTATTTCAGTCAAAGGCAGCGGCGGCAGATGAGAAGAAATTCCAGCAGCAGATTTTGACTCAGCAGAAGAGAGATCTGACCAATTTCTTAGAAAGTCAGAAGAAGCAATACAAGATTTGCAAGGAAAAGATTAAAGAGGCAAGCTCTTCCTGTTTTTTATTCTGGGTTTCAGGCTAAAATGTGTCCTGAGGAGTTAGTGCTTTGAATGAAGCTGAAACCAGTCAATAGTTTCATTATAGTACATTAGAGCAGGACGTCTCAGAGATTGTTTGCTTCCCTGGGAAAAAAGTTTGCTTTTTAGTTGCTCAGTTGGCCTTATAACCTGCCATTTCTTAAAGACTTGGGGGAAATGTTAGCAACCAACGTAGGAATGGATGGAGTCAAACGTTCTACACAGGATTATTTCCATTCAGAAGAGAGTTTATATAGGAGTGGGAGGAGATTTTGCAAATATTCCCCCCCCCCCCCGGCACTCAATTTTATGGCCATTTTTTTTGCTGTCTGTTGTGATCCTGACGATGGCTGCATGTCTCATCACGGCTTGAAACCATTTTTAAACTTTTTATATATGACATACCAGAGGGAGAGCTGGAAGCACTGCCCTTACTTTGATTTGTCTTTGGACCTCATCACCTGGCCATATGTGATTGGCTATGTGGTGTTGTCATGCAGTCAAATTAGAGTGAGGAGCATGCTTGCCCTTACTCTGGCGTTGTTTGTGAGGGAAAAGGAAAATAGATTGTGACAAGCAGCAGTGAGGAGCACAGTTGCTGGTGCTGCTAAATTAAGCAAAAACGTTGCTGTTCATGGCACCCTTCAAAGGATAGTTGAAAGAGAAGAGGGTCCCTCTTCACAACTGGCTAAACAGAGTTGAAAATGTGGGGTGGGAATGTTTCAGCTCACTCCTAGAAGTGTAATAATTGTAGTAAGTATAGTCATCAGTTCCTCCTCCTATATAAAAGTATTTCACGGCTTCTGAAATTCAGGCTACTGCTTTGATGAACCAAAAATTGAAGGGGGTTCCATAAATCCCTGGCAGCTTTGCCTACTTGTATACCCTCAAATTTGGTGCATGGGTGATCAATCAGTGGCAGGGGTGTGATGTGTGTTCCAATTTCTTTCACCAAAAAATCTAAATTCTGCAACCTGTATGAATTATGAAATGTGCAGTTTCTGTTTTCAAATTTACTCAGCTCCTCCTTGAAAGGTCCCTGGAGCTACAAGGATCATTGAAGCCTTGCCCCCCCCCCCAGTTATGGGAGATGGTATGGCCCCCATTTCCCCCCTCCATTTGGGGGCCAATAAAATTGGACCCCTTACCCAACCTTTACCAAACTCGGTGGCTCTTGTAAGGAGAGTCACCAGCAGCTATGCAACAAATTTGGTGTCTCTATCTTAAAAAACAGGGGTGTCCTGGAAAAATTCCCCAGAGAGTATAACAGAGCCAAACAAAATTCAGGATTCCTGAAAAAAGCTGGGGGGTGGGGGGGAACCCATACCAGTATGGGGGATTCAGTGTTTTTCGAGAATGCCGAAAATTTTCAGGTCTAATATACCTGAATCTGAAAAATACTGATTTTTGTGTGTGCGCGCACACTCCTGATTGCAACTCTGATTGGCTGCCATGTGCCAAATCTGCGTACTGCACACAAGTGGCTCTCCAGATCAGACTCCACTGCTCTTATCCACTACACCATTCTGGCAAGAGCACCTTGAGGAGTAATGGGCTTAAACCCATTTGGAGGGGGATTCGGAGGGATGCCCCGTGCTGCTCTTAAGCCCAGGCCAAAGGCTGAAGTAGAGTCAGTGTGTGTGTGTGTGTGTGTGTGTGTAGACACACAAGTTCCCTCCCTGTCATTGAAAGAAGGCTGCATTTTAACAAATGGCATTTGTTTCTTGGTCATTCCTCTCTCTCTGTGTGTAGGAGATGAATGAGGATCACAGCACACCGAAGAAGGAGAAGCAAGAGAGGATATCCAAACACAAAGAGAACCTGCAGCACACACAGGCTGAAGAGGAGGCCCATCTTCTCAGCCAGCAGAGACTCTACTATGACAAAAACTGCCGTTTCTTCAAGCGAAAAAGCATGATCAGGAGGCACGAGTTGGAGCAGCAGAACATTCGAGAGGTAGCACATCTTACCTTTATCATTTTCACCTTTGTACGTGGCGGGGGGCGCGGGAGGATTGGGTACATACAGGCGGCCATTTGCCAAGTGGCAGCCAGGGTCGGTGCAAGGTGTTTTGATGCTCCAAGCAGGGTGCGCCCAGTACCTCTGAAACCCGTGCCACCTAGGGTTGCCAGGTCCCTCTTTGCTACCTGTGGGAGGTTTAGGGAGGTGGGGTTGGGGGCGGAGATCAGCGTCATCTGCATGATGACGTATGTCCGGCACCAACTGGGGCTGCAGATTTAAAAAAAGCAGCCCCAGACAACCATCCCAATGCGTGAGCAAGGAAGGCAAAACAGGATGGAAAACTGCGACCCGTTCTTCTGCCTTGTGCAAAACAGCTGATTGGGGAAAACAGCTGATCAGCAGCGAGGCTCTGGGAGGAGTGGGGAGTGTAGTTCAAGGGGAGGAAACAAGGCACGCCTTATTTCCTCCCCTCCAGCAGGAGGACGGGGCGCAGTTTTCCAGCTTGTTTTGCCTTCTTTGCTCTCGTGTTGGGATGGTTGTCTGGGGCTGCTTTTTTTTTTCCTCAGCCCCAGTTGGGCTTCTGAGGATGGCTCCCCCTCCCTTTCCCTGTCTACTTCCGCCTGCCCACAGCTGAGAGCAGGCGGGCAAGAGGAGCAATAGCCCGTAGATTACCTGCCATAAGCTACAGTTGGGAACCCTAATTCCACCGCTGGCCATGTCCAAGACAAGACCCTGCAGCGACACCCAACCAGTGACTGTGTGGGCCCAGGAGGTGATGCCAGTCGCTTTCCCCCGCTGTCAGTGGCTGGAAGTCAGCTTGAGCCCTCGTGGTGCGTCATCAGAACCTCCCTCATTGGGCCATCCCAAGCAGTCACTTTGTGCATTGAATTCTGATGGCCTGTTGCTGCTTGCCTTCCCCCCCACCCCCGTCCCAGGGCCAGCGTGGTGTAGTGGTTAAGAGCAGTGGTTTGGAGCGGTGGAGTCTGATCTGGAGAACCGGGTTTGATTCCCCACTCCTCCACATGAGCGACGGAGGCTAATCTGGTGAACTGGATTTGTTTCCCCACTCCTACACGCGAAGCCAGCTGGGTGACCTTGGGCCAGTCACAGCTCTGTTAAGAGCTCTCTCAGCCTCACCTACCTCACAGGGGAAGGGAAGGTGATCGTAAGCCGGTTTGAGTCTCCCTTAAGTGGTAGAGAAAGGCGGCATAAACAAACCAACTCTTCTTCCGCCCAATTGTCCCCTTGGTTTGTTTTTCAAGGCCTGGCACGTTTTACGTAATGGCAGTTCATTAAAAAACACACACACATAGATTTTGATACTTTTAAATCTGCTGGAGAGAGGACAAAGCCGGCTGTGTTTCATTCAAGGCCTGGGCAGTCGGCACTGTATACAGCTCTGTTCTGAAAGGGTGGGAGGTAACTTTGTGAATGGCACAAGGGTAAGCCAGTCAGCTCTGTGCCAGCCTGGCTTGTGCTGAAAATCGGGAGGGCATGTCCCCCCTGAGCCTAATTCTGAGAAGCCTGTGCATGTTCCATAAATGTAATGCACATGCTTACATAGCAGACTCGCCGAAGCTGCGTAACAAAGTCTGTATTTCGGACTTTTCATTGCACGTGGTGTCACAATAAGCATGCGCATGCTCCAGTTAATCACGATTTGTGTGCCCAATTCTATGTAACGAGAGCTTCTCAGCCCAGGGCATTTCCCTGGAACATACACAAACCACCCCTCTGAAGAGGAACAGTTATCTGTTTAAGCAGGAAGAGCCCCACTCTTGGAGCGGTGGACTCTGATCTGGAGAACCGGGTTTGATTTCCCACTCCTCCACATGAGCGGCAGAGGCTAATCTGGTGAACTGGATTTGTTTCCCCACTCCTGCACATGAAGACAGCTGGGTGACCTTGGGCCAGTCACACTCTCTCAGCCTCACCTACCTCACAAGGTGTCTGTTGTGGGGAGAGGAAGGGAAGGAGTTTGTAAGCCAGTTTGATTCTGCCTTAAGTGGTAGAGAAAGTCAGCATATAAAAACCAACTTCTTCACTCTAAAGAATGTGCTGAATAGAGGTATATGCATGGTGGCATTTAACTTGAAATAATTGTAAGGGTTGTGGGTTGGGGGAACTTGCATGATGGATTTGGGCATGGAATGACAGCAGGGATGGGTAGGTGGTAGATCGGGCCTCTCAGATAAAACTTTGTTGGAAAATTGGTATTCTGAGAATGGGAATGTTCAGAGTGATTGCGATTCAACTGCATTTTGTCAACTGGTTTCACCATTAAGTCTGGGACTGTTCCAGTCTAAAACCAATCCAGGTTGGGACCTGTACATGAGTGCCTCTAGTCCCCTTCAGTACATACGTTGTGAGGCATAAAGCTTTAAGAGATCTCAGGCATCTGCATTTTGCAGATTAGATTCAACGTTGCTGGACAGCATTGGTGCAGATAGAGAAAAACCCACATTCCAGGTTGCCATCAGGTAGCTCCAATGATGTTGAGGTGGCCGTCATCTTGTTTGGATGCTAACTGATGCCTCTTCTCCTGTCTCCGGTAAAAAAACAAATAAAAGCAAGGAAAGAGGGGAAGAAAGCTTTCTTCAAATGGGCACTATCGAAGTAGGAATGTTTCCAGCCTTTCCAAAAGTTGCCAGTGCTTACTGCCCAGTATTAAAACGTGGGCTCATTTAGCAGGTACCGGCCAGGCAGAAGAAGGGCCATCTTCACCTGCCGCATGGTTAATTCTTCTGACAGTCTTGTAAAACAAATTACACATATTGTATTTCAGGGTATATTCATTTCCCAAGGCCAAATTCTTATATAGTGGAGCAGAAAAGTTCCCACAAATACAGAAGTGATTGCATTTCACAATACTAAAACATTGAGACCTTGAAAACATACTTTGACCCGAAGCAGAGTGTTTCTGGGAACTCATTTTACCGACCTCGGAAGGTTGTATGCAAGACCAAGTCTTTAAATGCCGGCTACCTGAAACCGACTTCCGTCGGGATCGAACTCAGGTCGGGAGCAGAGCTTGGACTGCAGTACTGCAGCTTACCACTCTGCGCCATGGGGTTCCTTTCTTCCTCTTTAGCATATAGAATAACTCACAGCAGTATGTGAGAGCCAGCGTTGAGTAGTGGTTAAGAGTGGTGGACTCTAAGCTGGGGAACCGGGTTCGATTCCCCACTCCTCCACATAAAGCCTGCTTGGGTGATCTTCAGCTAGTCACAGTTCTCTCCGAACTCTCTCAGCCTCATCTACCTCACAAGGTGCCTGTTGTGGGGAGAGGAAGGGAAGGTGATTGTAAGCCAGTTTGAGTCTCCCTTAAGTGGTAGAGAAAATTGGGGTATAAAAACCAATTCTTCTTCTTCTTCTATGGTTCCTTTACAAAGTTGTTTTTTAATTGGAAACCACAAAAAATATCTTTTGAACCTAAAGTACTGGACAACTAACAAACTTCAATGAATTTTAAAGAGAATCATCTAAAATTAATGATTTCTAACACTTTTGTATCTAAGAGTATTTTCAACCTCATTGTGGGGTAAAAAATGCATAGATTTCTGGGATTGTCTGGTACCCTGGGTGCTTTTTATGGTCACATGAACACATGAAGCTGCCTTATACTGAATCAGACCATCAAGGTCCATCAAAGTCAGTCTTGTCTACTCAGATCGGCAACGGCTCCCCAGGGTCTCAGGCCGAGGTCTCTCACATCACCTACTTGCCTAGTCCCTTTAACTGGAGATGCTGGGAACTGAACCTAGAACCTTCTGCATGACAAGCAGAGACTCTACCACTGAGCAACGGCCCCCTCCCCAAAAGCAAACTCTGGGTGGTAGTGGGCTGGAGCTTGGAGGCACTGTGTCCAGGTGACAGTTTCCAACGATGGGGTCCCCAACCTTTGTGACCCTGCTGGCACCTTTGGAATTCTGACACAAGGTGGTGGGCAGAATTACAAATTGCCTGCTACACCAGGTTGGCTCCACAATTAAATTGTGGAACTCCCTGCCCCAGGATGTGGTGATGGCTGCCAACTTGGAAGGCTTTAAGAGGGGAGTGGACATGTTCATGAAGGAGAGGGGTATTCATGGCTACTAGTTAAAATGGATGCTAGTCATGATGCATACCTATTCTCTCCAGGATCAGAGGAGCATGCTGAATATATTAGGTGCTGTGAAACACAAGCAGGATGGTGCTGCCGCAGTCGTCTTGTTTGTGGGCTTCCTGGAGGCACCTGGTTGGCCGCTGGGTGAACAGACTGCTGGACTTGATGGGCCTTGGTCTGATCCAGCATGGCTTTTCTTATGTTCTTATGTTCAACCACAAAATGTCAGGAAATGAGATGATGCTTAATAACTCTTTAGTAACTCTTCAACATTTCAGGGAGATGGTCTGTTTAACAGGACGCCTTTTAAAACAGACATACTTTAAAACGAACATTTTAAACAGTGATCATTTTAAACAGTATTTTCTTACATGCACACACAGCTCACTTTCAGTCATGCAGTGAAGATCCTTGTGGCCTGGTGGCAGCTGCCCATGAAGCAATGTTTTTAAAGATCCGCACCGTCCCCACCCACTTTCTAAAAACACCTGGCAAGCGCCAAGAAAGGTGTTGGTGACTTTTATGGCACCCACACTTGGGACCCCTGTTTTAAGAGGGAAAAGCAGTCCAGCCACTGCTCTATGCATTCTGTCAAATAAAGGCACAATTGGGAGGGGGGGAATCACCCCAAGCTTGCTTCCACTGTTCAGGTTTCCATAAGGTGTGGTGACAGCCAAGCACCTTGGGTAGCTTTCCAAAGTATTAGACAGTTCTTGGATGACCTGTCTGTCTTAGCCCCAGTAGCTGACCAGAACCTCTGTGTTCAGAGGTAATAATATTTGGCTACAGCATGGTGTAGTGGTTAAGAACTGTGGCGTCTGATCTGGAGAACTGGGTTTGATTCCCCCTCTCCTCCACATGAGCGGTGGAGGCTAATCTGGTGAACTGGATTTGTTTCCCCACTCCTCCACGCGAAGCCAGCTGGGTGACCTTGGGCTACTCACAGCTCTCTCAGCCCCACCTACCTCGCAAGGTGTCTGTTGTAGGGAGGGGGAGGAAAGGTGATTGTAAGCCAGTTTGATTCTCCCTTAAGTGGTAGAGAAAGTCGGCATATAAAAACCAACTCTTCTTCTTCTTCTACATTCTGAGAACATTCATGTGGGGTGGGCTGTCTCCATAAGCCCTTGTGAACTTTCCAGGAGCAAGCCAGTATCAGAACACTGGACCAGGAGGACTTTGGCTGATCCATCAAGGCATTTCTTAGTCCTTTTTTTAAGGTGCAGCTCTGTATAAGTATTCCTTTCAAGGGTAGGGCTGGTAAGCGCTTGCAAGGATGAGAACGCAACACTCTGACATTACCTCTTGCATGATATCACTGTGCTTTATCTCCCTTGTGATTTATATGTGTGCACCGTTGATATGTTTGGCAAATAATGTGGCAGCAGTTAATGTCTGTCCCAAGGAGTTTACTATCAATATTTAGACCAAAAAAAAAAAAAGATGGTACAGAGGGTAAACAAGGAAGAATATGTATTCAGTTAAACAGCCTTTGTTTCAGTGGATTTGAACCAAATGATTTGCAGGAAAAGTGAGTTTTGAGAAGGAATTTTTCAAGGGAGAGACAGACATCCAGCACTGGATTTAGGTGTGCAGAGAGGCAGTTTCTAGGCCCAAGGGAGAAAGAGCAGGAAACCTTTAGATAGCTGGTAGAGCTGGAGGAGTGAAATGTCATTAGCAGGGTGGTATTGATAATGTATGGGAATGGATGGAGGAATGCTGTTGCATGTGTGTTTAAAAGATGCACTCACGAGCATGTCTACAAGGCACAAGCGAGGCATTGGTTCTTGGATTGCCCCAGGAGAAGTACCTGATGCTGTTCACCTTCTGTGCGATTCCAGTACTGGACACAGAGGACTCTGTGGCACGTTCGCAGTAGCTCCCTCTGAACATATCACACCTGTCTAATTAAAATTGGGCAGAAGGGGGTCTGGATGGCCCAGGCTAGCCTGATCTCATCAGAAGCTAAGCAGGGTCAGCTCTGGTTAGTATTTGGATGGGAGACCACCAAGGAATACCAGGGTTGCTGTGCAGAGGAAGGCACTGGAAAACCACCTTTGTTAGTCACTTGCCATGAAAACCCCCAAAAGGGGTTGCCATAAGTCGGCTGCGACTTGACGGCACTTTACACACACACAGAAGGGGGTCTGCCGCTTGCTTTTAAAATGACTCTTCCCCCGTGTTGTCTACCACACCAGCCACATTTACATAGTTAACAACAACAACAAAAACCACCACCACCCAGATCTGGAGTAGAAACCAAGCCATGCATGCTGTGAAAGTTTCCAAAGCTCCAGTCTCTGGGCTGGATTCTTGAGCTCATGGTGCTCATGCCTGCCACCTGCTGGGCAGCTTGGGAAGTACAAAACAGAAAAGATTTGTGGGCATCCTGGAAGCTGATGAGCAGATTTGGTTTGAAATCCCACTGCAGGCACCACAGCGAAGTTGATCTGCAGTAGGCTCAGGACTAATCTGTGAAAGTAGTTTTTCGCACAGTGCCCAATAAATGCAGGATTCGAGTCCGGTATCACCTGATAGACCAAAAAGATATCCGGAGTATATAAGTTTTTTGAGAGTTAAAGCTTCCTGGTATCTGACAAAGGGAGCTTAGACTCCCAGAAGCTGATATCCTGAAAGTCTTGTGGTCTCAAAGGTGCTACTGGACTCAGATCTAAGATTTCTAGGGTACAAGCTTTCAAGAAGGTCAGACCAGAAGCAACGAGTTGAAATTAAATCAAACGAGTTTCCGCCTAGACAGTAGGAAGAATTTTCTAACAGAGTGGTTCCTCAGTGGAACAGGCTTCCTTAGGAGGTGGTAAGCTCTCCTTCCCTGGAGGTGTTTAAGCAGAGGCTAGATGGCCATCTGTCAGCAATGCTGATTCTATGACTTTTGGCAGATGATGAGAGGGAGGGCACCTTGGCCATCTTCTGGGCATGATGGGTCACTGGGGGTTTGGGGAGGTAGTTTGGAATTTCCTGCATTGTGCAGGGGGTTGGACTAGATGACCCTGGTGGTCCCTTCCAACTCCATGATTCTACAATTCTATAAGAGTCAAAGCTCCCTTTGTCAGATACAAAGGGTAGATAGGGACAAAGGGAGATTTGACTGTTCGAAAGCTTATACCCTAGAAATCTTGTTAGACTTTAAGGTGCTACTGGGCTCAAATTTTGTTCTTCTGCAGCAGGCCAACATGGCTACCCATCTGAAAAAAAATGCATGACATTTACTACTACGAGATGTAGTGATAGTCTTCGATAATTTGATAGTGAATGCATCGTGATCATGAAATGGAACTTCCCTGCATAGAGGCCATATGGTTCTGACTACCTTGTATGGTGGACAAATAACAGGAAGGGCATTGCCTTCGTGCCATGCTGGTTGGTTGCTGTTGGGACAATGCAGGGCTAGATGGGCCTTGCTTTGATCCAGCAAAGCAGTTCTCAAGCAGGGCTCATTTTTTTAATGCTCGGTAAGAATAAAATCTTGCCACCTTGACTATGCGCAAGTGAGGTTATGGTTTGCCGCTTTGCTTGGGGTTGCCCCTCGCCAACTGTTTCCTTCCACACGCAGGAGCTAAATAAGAAGAGAACGCAGAAGGAGATGGAGCACGCCATGCTAATCCGGCACGATGAGTCGACGCGGGAGTTAGAGTACAGGCAGCTGCACACGTTGCAGAAGCTACGCATGGACTTGATCCGGCTGCAGCACCAGACTGAGCTAGAGAACCAGCTGGAGTACAACAAGCGGCGGGAGCGGGAGCTGCACAGGAAGCATGTTATGGAACTTCGGCAGCAGCCCAAAAACCTTAAGGTAATCACTCTCTATTTATTTGTTTTAATTTGGCCATAATTAGACGAGGAATAGAGAATAAAACTGCTGATATCAATCATCAACTTTATTGGCATGAAAAGGATAATCAGATAGTTAAAATACATCTTAAGTTTAAAATTTGCACAGTTAAGAAACAAGCTCCCTTATGCTTATTGCACATTGTAGGAATTCTGCTACCCAATTGATTAGGTCTGGGTTCTGGTTATTCAATAAGAACAATAATTTATATTTATCAGACGACTCCTTCTTTTTACTTAGCAAGGGTAATAAGAATTTAACCCGGATTTCTGCATACAAAGGGCAGAATAACAAGACATGAGTAACAGTTTCAACATGAGCATACTCACAAGGGCAAAGTCTATTCATATATGGAACTTTACGATATTGCCCCTCTCTCAGCGCTGAGGGTAAAACGTTAAACCTGGCCAGCATAAAAGCTCTTCGTTGATGCGGATTAGTTAAATGATAAAAATATGAAGCAACTTTGTTCAAGTAAAAGGGAATTTTCATACTCAGCGGGGGAGCAAGTTCTCCTAGCCGCACTCATGAGTTCTTGTCTTTCCATATCCAACAATCTGCTCTTAATTCTAACAAATATCGAGTTTACAGAGTCTAGGGTCAACCCATCTAAAGAAATCCCCATAGATTTAATTTTTTGTTCAATAAATTTTGACCATTTTAATTGAACATGTACAAGCATCATATGTGTGAGACTGGTAGGTTCTAATCTCAACAGTAGATGCAACCAAAATTTAATTGTGCTCAGCAAAGCTCTAGTTGGCAGCAACTTTTGGTTAAGTTCCAGGCATAATGCAGCATATGGGACACATTTTGGTATTCCTAGGATTTTACAAAAAAAGGAAGATTGTAGACTTTCAATTCTTTGATTTACCGCGTTAATCCATATTGGGATACCATATAACAGTTGGACACAAGACTTAGCAGTAAAAACCTTGAGTGCAGCAGGCACATAACTACTGATATCGCACCACCCTTGTACAAATCTATAGTGAGACCTCACTTGGAATACTGTGTACAGTTCTGGTCACCACACCTAAAAAAGGATATTGCAGAGCTTGAGAAGGTGCAGAAAAGAGCAACCAAAAATGATCAGGGGACTAGATTAACTGCCCTATGCGGAGCGGTTAAAACGCTTAGGGCTGTTTAGCTTGGAAAGAAGGCGGTTAAGGGGAGACATGATAGAGGTCTGTAAAATTATGCATGGTATGGAGAGAGTGGACAGGGAGAAGCTTTTCTCCCTCTCTCATAATTCTAGAGAGCGGGGTCATCTGCTGAAACTGGAGGGTGAGAGATTCAAAACTGATAAAAGGAAGTATTTCTTCACACAATGTATAGTTAAATTGTGGAACTCCCTGCCCCAGAATGTGGTGATGGCTGCCAACTTGGAAGGCTTTAGGAGGGGAGTGGACATGTTCATGGAGGAGAGAGATATCCATGGCTACTAGTAAAAATGGATGCTAGTCATGATGCATACCATACCTATTCTCTCCAAGATCAGAGGATCATGCCTATTATATTGGGTGCTGTGGAACACAGGCAGGATAATGCTGCTGCAGTTGTCTTGTTTGGGGGCTTCCTAGAGGCACCTGGTTGGCCACTATGTGAACAGACTGCTGGACTTGATGGGCCTTGGTCTGATCCAGCATGGCTTTTCTTATGTTCTTAATCCATCATGCCCCCCTTTCTGACAGAATATGGCACTCAAGGAAGCTTACAAGTTTTTAAGAGTAAAACTGCTGTCCAAATCAACAGTGGAACAAATTAAGGCAGCAAACAGTTGAGAAGGGGGGGGGGGAGCACAACAGACCCAAAAGTCAATCCCTCAAACTCCTGCTGTGTTAACCATGAATTCACTAGCAGAAACAAAATGGTGAGGGTGGGAGGAAGCTGACTTTACCTGCAGACTTTGTCTGATGCCTGAAAGAATGGCAAAGATAGTGGCAGGCAGAACATCTCTCGAGAGGAATTTGCATCCATGGAGCAGGGCCACAGAGGAGACTGTATAGCTGGTAGACACCCACCTGAAGGCAGGAACACCCAGAGAAGAGTCACCAATGGCCGTCTCAGCTGATGGGCTGGTTCTTAGGGGGAAGGAGATCATGGACCATTGGTTGGCGTGAGAGATGCTAAGGGTGTAACTTAGGCCACCAAACTTTAGAAGCGCTGGCTTCTTTGTGTGCATAGTTACTAGTTAATTCAGTCATTCCAGGGGGGGCCTTCATGTACATTTTCTAACCACAGAAAATTTATAGAGTTGTCCGATCTCCTAGTTAGGCCACCAGTAACCTAGCACCATCTTTTGCAGGATCGAGTAAGCATTTTTCTCTGTGATTTAAAGGTGGTGATAGAGAGCTGTGATTTGGAATTCATTATAAAATTCATAGACATGGCAAGATTGTATGTCTTAACTAGCTGGATAATTTACTGGATTTCCTCTCACAAAAATCCAGCAAAAAACTTTGCCTGGTAACACTGTGG
This sequence comes from Euleptes europaea, assembly GCF_029931775.1. Classification (NCBI taxonomy): domain Eukaryota; kingdom Metazoa; phylum Chordata; class Lepidosauria; order Squamata; family Sphaerodactylidae; genus Euleptes; species Euleptes europaea. Next base: position 46,934,984 of record NC_079324.1, read on the forward strand.
TTCCTAAGAGAACTGGAAGTGCTTTGAGAGAGATACAGTTTCTGCTTATGCACTCTTTTGTTCCACTTTGTGTGGCCAAACTGGTTTTGCAAGTTGTGAAAGTGAGATGAGTGTGCACAACCCAAACATTTGTCTCCCCCCTCCTCATCTGCTTTCTCTGAGGGGGGAACAAACACCCATAGTCTCCAGCATTCTATCTGTGAGCCAGAGAAAGCTGCCGGCTACCAGTCACATTTAAGAATTGGCCATGGTTTGTTCATGACCAGTACAGAGACAATCCATCGGTTCAGTTTTTGTTAGTGTAAAACTTCAAAGGCAAATTTGTAACGCCTCCAGTTGCTCCATACTTGTGCTGTACTTCCGTACAGGCTTATCCTGTATTCGTCCCCAGTAAGTCTGGATTGAAAAGTGACACTGGCTATAGCAGAGGCCTTCTTCACCCGTGGACTCTGCGCTGGTGTGGCATCCTTCAAAAAGGATGTGGACAGTATGGAGCGGGTCCAGAGGAGAGCAAGGAGGATGATCAGGGGCCTGGAGACAAAGCCCTTTAAGGAAAGGCTGAGGGAGTTGGAATTGTTCAGTCTGGAGAAGAGGAGGTTGAGTGGGGACACGATTGCTCTTTTTAAGTATTGGAAGGGCTGTCGCTTAGGGGAGGGCAGCAGGAACTGTTCCTGTTGGCAGCAGAGGACAGGACTCACAAAAGTGGGTTTAAACTGTAGCCGGAAAGGTACCGGCTGGATATTGGGGGGGAAATTTTAAGTAAGAGTTGTTCAGCAGTTGAATCAGCTACCTACGTAGGTGGTGAGCTCCCCCTCACTGGCAGACTTTAAGCAGAGGCTGGCCAAACACTTGTCAGGGATGCTGTAGCCTGATCCTGCATTGGGCAGGGGGTTGGACCAGGGGCTGTACGGCCCCTTCCAACTCTATGATTCTATCTGCCCGTGCAAAGCTGCAGCCACTTCGCACAGGTAGTTGCCCAGTTTAAACAAGAGGCGGCGTAAGTGCCAAGTCCTGTGGGTGATGGCTTTTGCTATAGTCAGCATTCCTTTTAAATGAAGCCTGAGGCTGAACTGTAGAAGTGACTAGCTGACTTGAGTGATTTTCTGTTGGTTTTTTTTATATAATGATTTTATCATGTTTGAGCATACCGCGATATGCAATAAGCTGATGGTGAGACTGTAAACCTTCTTGCATGAGCATTGTACAACTATCAGCCTTTTAAAAAGACCTTTTTTTAAAAAAAAATAATTGGTAAACGCATAACCTGAGCTGTCTCTTTTCCCTACAGGCCATGGAAATGCAGATCAAGAAGCAGTTCCAGGACACGTGCAAAGTGCAAACCAAGCAGTATAAAGCACTCAAGAACCACCAGCTGGAAGTGACTCCAAAGAGTGAGCACAAAACTATTCTGAAGAGCCTGAAGGATGAGCAGACGAGGAAGCTTGCCATCCTGGCTGAGCAGTACGAGCAGAGCATCAATGAGATGATGGCATCGCAAGCGGTGAGGATGACTTTTTTTGGCTGCAGAGCCTTAGTGGTGTTCTTTTTCCTGTCCAGAAAGCAGGGTCTTCTGAATGTGTCCTGCCTGCGTTCCACAGCACTTAGTATGGTGTGCATGCTCTTCTGATGCCACAGGGGGTGGGTATGCATCGTGTGTGTGCGTGTGTGTGTTAAGTGCCGTCAAGTCGCTTCCGACTCATGGCGACCCTATGAATGAAAGTCCTCCAAAATGTCCTATCTTTGACAGCCTTGCTCAGATATTACAAATGTATCGTGACTAGTGTTCATTTAGACTAGTAGCTATGGATGGCCCTATCCTCCATGAACATGTCCACTCCCCTCTTAAAACCTTTTTCTGAGCAGAGATTTTTGGGGGAGGTGATAATGAGGAACTGGGGCAAATAGTGGTAACAAGACAGGAAGTCCTAGAATGTCTAGACAAACTGCAAACTCGATTGGCTGCTGAATATTTGCATGACTCAGTCACGGCCCATCCTCGAGGCTGACTCGGGCAACTACAAAGCCCCCTTTTATAATAATTAAAATTTATTGGATAATAACAATAAACAATAACAGCAACTGAAAGAAGCAGGAAAAAAAGAAAGACAATCTTCATGATTTAAAATACAGTATGTCTATATACACAATAAGATAAAAGCAGGATTCCTATGTTACACTAAGTAAAATCCATAAATCAGAAAATGACAGCTGTTGGTACTGTGATAGAAAACAAGCAGATTTTATACACATGTGGTGGAAATGTGAGAGAGCTATAGCATTTTGGTCTGAAATATTGAAATGCTTAGCTGTTGGAATGGAGATGTATATTCTATGTAAACCTGAGATATTCCTGTTAAATCCGGAACCTAACCTAACTAAAGACCAACTTTGTATGGGATCACATATGATAACTGCTGCTAGAATGACCTTTGCCAGACATTGGAAGCAAAAATCAAATCCAAACATAGAGGAATGGCTGGTTAAAGAAATTTTAATTAAGCTAACAGCATATCAGAAAAATAGAGATACAATAAGTTTAGATGAGTTATGGTCACAAACTATAAATAAAATAGAGAATTTTATAAATAAGGACGAGAAAAGGGAATGCGTTGTGCTCAGTCAGGACGAAACGATGAATATGAAGACAAAGAAATACAAAGCCCCCCTTACTTTCTCATGCTCTTTCCAGCTGCGGCTGGACGAGGCTCAGGAAGCGGAATGCCAGGCCCTGCGGCTGCAGCTTCAGCAGGAGATGGAGCTGCTCAATGCCTACCAGAGCAAAATCAAGATGCAGACGGAAGCACAGCATGAACGGGAGCTCCAGAAGCTGGAGCAGAGGGTGTCATTGCGCAGGGCACATCTCGAGCAAAAGGTACGCTGGGGGGCAGGGGGCGGGGATTGAACTGTTGCCCCCTGTTGCAGCAGGACAATTGGAGGGGGAGCCACAGATGAAAGAGAAGTGTCCACATAGAGTGTACAGATGCGTACAACTCATCTTTTAGCGTTAATTGCCCTGGGACAAGGAGGAGGGATTCATGTTTCCTGGAGGCACGGGAAGTCCCTGGGGCCAGCCTGGTATGAAGGTCAGACCAGAACCGACAGGATGAAATTACATCAAAAGACTTTCCGTCTAGACATTAGGAAGAATTTTCTAACAGTTAGAGCGGTTCCTCAGTAGAGCAGGCTTCCTCGGGAGGTGGTAAGCGCTCCTTCCCTGAAGGTTTTTAAGCAGAGGCTAAATGGCCATCTGTCAGCAATGCTGATTCTATGACCTTAGGCAGATCATGAGAGGGACAGCATCTTGGCCATCTTCTGGGCATGGAGTAGAGGTCACTGGGTGTGTGTGGAGGTGAGGTAGTTGTGAATTCCCTGCATTGTGCAGGGGGTTGGACTAGATGACCCTGGTGGTCCCTTCCAACTCCATGATTCTTATGAGGAGACGTCCTGGAAATATCCAGAGCGTTTGTCATATCTGTAAACTTACCAGTTGAGCATAGGGGAGCAGGCTGACGGGCTAGTCTATACAAGCACCCAGAGTTTCCTCAAAGCAGACTGCATACTCCTGGACCCACCTTCAAAGCCAGTCACACACACAAACACACACACACACACACATTTAGCAATGTCAGTCTTCTTTTATTAGCTATATTCCAGCTGACAAAACTGTTTCCTCTCCTGATCTGAGGTGGACTGGGTGGCCCAAATGGCCCTGGGAAAGGACCCCCTCCCCTGATAAAAGGCCAAGGGCAGTTGTGCTGCCTCCCTCCCTCGGCTTCTCCTTGCCCGGCTGGCCCTGTTAGCAGCCCCCCTTGGTCAGTACAGCCAGGTGCAGTAGCTGATGGGGCCACATGGGCAAGGGAAAGCTGGCACTGGTGGGCCCAACTGGGGGGGGGGCACTGAGGTCAGGCACCGCACTGCCTACCTGTGCCTCACTGCCTGCTCACCTCCCAGGCCAGGTTGGGGGCAGGGGGAAGAGGGGAGCCCCCAGGGCATTGGCACATGGTGACTTTTCCCAGTGGCCATCATCTGCCCCTTCGCCAACCCCATTCTGCCCCAGTCTCCAATGCTCATTTAACCAACTGTCTTCTAGTGATCAAATAATGCAAAAGGTGGCAGGAGGTCCCTTCCCTGCCCACAGCTACTGGTGTCCAAATTTTGCCCTCCCTCCTACTACCCTTGGGCACCATGTTGGTTTTGCTAATAACTGTTTTAGTGGTTGGCTATATGGATGCTCCCAACAGGAGAGCTGTGTTGTGCACCTTTGATTTTGGCTGTCATTATCAAGTCCAAGGCATGGTTCACATCCACAGCTGAACACCTGAGCAAAATACCGCTTTAGGAGTTGGTGGGATGGAGATGTTGGACTGTAAACTGGTCCCAATAATGGCTGCTGGGTTGGTGAAGCGGGTCTTTGCACCTCATCCCTCCCCTTCTTCTGTGTAGGTTGCAGACCGCAATCCCTGCCTAGAAGCCTGCTGTGGCAAAGGCAGTACCCCCCATCAACTTCCAGGAGCATAGGCCTGACTGTTGTTACTCTCTGGCGAGGGTGGCTGTCCATAGTCATCCGTTGATGTTAATGTAAATGCACACTCTAACTTGCATCTTTGTACAATGGTATTTCAGCTAGTGCGTATTCCTGTACCCTAATTTGTTGTGATAATGAGAGGTTGGGACCCACTTATAGGGAAGAATTGGTGGGCAGGAAGGGTGTTTCATCCCCTTCCAGAGTTCCCTCTGCAAATCCCACCATCCACCCACTGATGAAAGTGGCTTGGTGTGGGCAGAGAGAAGAGGTGTCAGAAGGGGAGAATTGGGGCACAGGAAGAGTTCAGCACCCTCCCCTTCTCCCATTTGCCAGTTCTCCACTTAAAGGAGAACTTTAAGTTCTCCTTTACGCACATATTAGCCTTCCCTCTTAAGAACTCCTTCTGCCGCAAGCAGTTTGGGTTCTAGTAAGGGGTGTTGGGGGGGGGGGAGTGAGCAGCCCCCACTGAGGTTCAGTGCCCCTTTGAGGACCACGCTGACAGTCTCCCCTCCCCACTTTCTGCCATTTCAGATTGAAGAGGAGCTGGCCGCCCTGCAGAAGGAGCGCAGCGAGAGGATAAAGTTTCTGTTGGAAAGGCAAGAGCGAGAGATTGAAACTTTTGACATGGAGAGCCTTCGAATGGGCTTTGGAAATTTGGTCACATTAGAATTTCCTAAGGAGGACTACAGATGAGATTAAATTTCTTTTGCCATTAAAAAAAATGCAAACAAAAAATATCTCAAAATCCCAACATTCCCCCCCATGTTAACGGGTGTGCTCTCTCTCTTTCTGTCTCTCTCTTACTGACATCACGTCGGACTTAGTGCCTGTATATTCTTACTCCATCAGGGGCCCCACCCTTCCCGCCAGGCGTCAAACCCCCAGTGCTGGACCGCGCTCGGCAGTTTCTTGAGTCTCATAGTGTCTCACCGTATTGATGTCTCTGTGCAATGATTTTTTTTTCCTAAAAAAAAGAGAAATATATATGTTTCAGTGAAAACTTTGGAGACAATTCTAATGAATCAAAAAAAAGTGGATGTATGTTTGCTCAAAAGCAATCACTTCATTTTTGCCACCAACCAATGAAAGTACAAGCAAAAAAAAAGAGTAATTTTTAAAAAAAAGTCAATCCCCAGGGGGAGAGAGATGGATGTCGCAGCCTTACCTTAATCAGCTGCTGCATAACTTTTTAGTTTTTAATTTTATTATTTCTTTCTTTTTTTGGTATTTATTCATCAGGAATAATTAAATAAAAAATAATAAAAATTTTATTAAGAGATTGAGAAATTTGATACATTTTACAGAAAAAAATATGAATTCTGAATTGTGCTGTACATATCAGTGGTGGACATATTATTACTTTGGGGGGAATGGGAGGGGGGTTGGGGGGGCAGAGGGAGAGCGTGATTTTTTGAAAAGGGCCAGGCCAGGCCAGGTGGGTTTTTGGCCGTGGTCTTTGGCACATTCTTGATTGTATCATAATCATTTTCTGCTGTAGCAGAGGATGTGAATACACTTAAAAAAATCAAAAGACAAAAAAAAAAAAAAAACAGAAGCCCAGAGGACCCCAGGAGCACAAATTGGGCCTTGTCAAATTGTGTATTTTGTGTATAGAAGGAAATTTAAGGAGAAATTTACTTATTTTCATATTGTATTTTAACTGTTTCTCTGATCAGAAGTTTTTTTACTACCTGCCTCATTGTCCTCCCCTCCCTGGCCACTCCAACCCACCCCCCACCCCTTTTCCAAAACGGTCTTTGGAGTTCCACACTCTCCCTCAGTCACATCACCTTGATCTTTCCTACCCACCCACCCACCCCTTCCCCATCCTCCTTCTTCCATCTTTGGTTCCCCACCCTGACGTTGCCCCTCTTCCCTGACCCCGATAATCTTGGTCATAAATATTGCATTATTCACACTTTCAAACTGTGTATTTTCTTACAATAAAAAGGTTTAAAAAAAGGCTTTACTTCTTTTGCATGCACTTTAAAAAAAAACAAAAACGACAAAAAAAACCTTTTTCAGGTTCAAAGGAAGAGCATGATAACTGTCAGAGCTTTTAATTATATTTGTAAATAAAAGTGTTGCTCACGAAGCCTTGCTGTCTCATTGTAGAGGGGGAGCAGCTCTCCCCCTGAGCCGTCCCCCCACCCCACCCCGTTCCAGTCATCTGTGCCAGGGGCTTCTTTCGCCCACCATCTTCTTTGAGAGTTTGTAACAAAAAGTACCAGCGAATCTCACCTCCCACGAGACGTGGATCTTCTGCTTTGGGCCGGTTGCCATTCCTCATGCAAACCAAGGACTGAAAGTTTGCCGAGTCTGTGATTTGGTCCGGAGGCCGAGAGGAAAGCGGGTGGGAAGACGGGGCTGCAGCATCCATATGTGTATGAAAGAGGCTTATAATATGTGTCGCGTGCATGATTTCTCGGGGAGGATTTAAACGGCTTCATTTGTGCTCAGGAACACACTTTGGAAACTCTTGGGTGAAGACAGGCATAAGGCAGGGAAGCTGACTTACGAGCATACCCACTTGATCCAAACATACTTTCCCTCTCCAATTCTGAAATGAAAATGGGCCTGCGACAGAAACCGGTTGCGACTGATGCTGATTGGCCGCCACCTGCAAGATCACCAAAGAACGTTCCCCCCATCACCAAAGCAGTTTTGCTTTGTTTTGTTTTTTAAAATCCATTTTATTATTAAAGCGAAGGATGAAAGTATAAATGGGTCTGTGATCGTTGTGGTGGGGAAAAGGCCGCCTGCCTGAACTTGAAGCAGTAGAGAAAAGGCAAGGTTGGTGGCTCAGCCGGTGCTCAATTCACCGATAATAGTCTTGCAGAGGTGGAGGGAAGCGCTGCTCGCTCTGAGGCCCAGGGCCCAGCTCTTTTGGTGTGTTACATTTGTCTTCACCCTTAGGGCTCCACAAGGTGTGTTGCAGAGAAGTCTTGTCTTTGAAACAGCAATATTGTTTGGATATAATTCTGTTCAGATACCTTCTCCCCACTCCCACACAGTAGTAGTTTTTTGTTTGTTTGTGCATTTCCATTTTTACCTCCTCTTTCCCACCAGAAAGGGCCCTCACAGCAGTTCAAGACTGGAACAGTTGTGTTTTTCCAGGGCTCATGGTGCCGAAGAAGCAATTTTCATTCTGGTATCCTTCCCCTTGTAGGATTTATGTAGCCAAATACCTAAGTAACACCATAGACAATAGGAGCTAAAATGTTTCCACACAACTTCCTGCAGCGTGTTCTTTTTTTAGCTGGCCATCCAAATGCTTTTGGCTGTCTGCTGTTTGGGGGTTTGTAAAACTTCTGCAGCTGAGTCTGGATTAGCCTAAACCTAGTTCCGCTTTAGTATCACCAAGTAAACAGGCGGAGAGAGGCCGAGACTGTCTGAATTCATCCGTGGATTGTAGTGCAGGAATCTTCTGGTCACCATCAGAGTCTGTTGAGCAAGACTGGAGTCTAGTAGTGCCTTAAAGACCAGCAAGATTTCCAGGGTGTACGCTTTTGAAAGTCAAAGCTCATACTCCAATAATCTTGTTGGTCTCTGAGGCCCTACTGGACTCCAATCTTGCTGTTCTACTGCGGACCAACACAGCTACCCATCTGAAATTATCAGGGGTCTGTATATTACATTCTTAAGCCAGCTTTCCACAGGGGAAGTCTGGGTGTCATATATATTGCATGTTTCTCCCTAGTTTTATTCATATAATGGCCCTGCAGGTAGGCTAGGCTGAGAGAAGAGAGTAATCATCTCAAGATTATGCAGCCAGATTTATGGCTGAGTTGAGACTTGAATGGGGGTGTCAAGGAGTTCCGGCCTGCCCTCCAGCAAACCGGTTCCTCCTTGGGTCAAAAGTTGCCAAATGTTTCCCTAAGGAAACCCAAACTTCCCACTGGGCTTCAGGACTCTCCCTAAAGCACAATGCGGATAGACTCTGCTACCTTGTCAAGGAGACTCTGTCTGCTCTCCAGCAGGCCGATTCCTCTGTAGTTCAAAGTCACCAAATGTTTCCCTAAGGAAACCCAAATTCCTTACTGTGCTCCAGGATTCCCCCTTTGAGCGTAGTACAGGTATTTCGCCACCAGCTCTCAATTCCAAAGGGCTGGCTTTCCCAGGGATGAGCTGAGAGCTCCTCTTCCCCAGCCAGTTTCCCAAAAGTCAAAACAAGCAAAAACCGTCCCTGCAGAGTAGAGCTTCTGCCAGGGGAGGCTTATTGCCACAAAACACTAGGGTAGGTGGTTTCTCACACACACACACACTCAGGCACTTGGATTTAGCCCTGAGACCCAAAAAAGGTTTCTCAGACTTCAATATAAAGTCTATAAGTTTATTTAATAAAATGTGCTCGTTACAGAAAGGAAATTATTTGTGAGGCAGATAGCATAAAAACAAGAAAACCTTTAGCAATCTCTAACTTCACAGTAGTTCTTTAAGTTTCAGGCAAATAGGCAAAGTTTCCAAGAGGGTAACAAATACTTTAGTTGATTATAGTTACCAGAGTCCAAAACCAAGGATTTGTTCCTGACACGCAGAGTGTCAGTCCTTCATGGTTTTCCTGAAAGGGATCAGAGAGGTGATGAACGCCTCGGGACATGGCCGGCATGTCCCCCAAAGGCTCCATGAAAACTATATCAGAAGAAGTTTATTCTTATACCTTCCGAATTCGTCAGCTGGTGATCAAGCAGCCAATGAATTCCTCAGGAAAACAACAAACCAATTTCATATATGTCATGTCACTAGCCAACTCTTTGAAGACAAGGGATAAATTGCATTCCTGCAGTAAATGCAAATGATCAGGAGACCCCAAGAGTCAGCGAGGGCTAAGGTGTGACAGGATGTATCACCTTGGAGACAGATGGGCCATCAGTGAGCAAGCTTCAAAGGGAAGGGGGTTTGAGAGAGTTCCTTCCCCCCGCTCTCACAGACTACAAACGGAGCTTTGAAATGCATTTGCTAGGGGTAACTAGGCCGCAGCCTGAATTAAAGTTTGAGCCAATGTTGTGCAGTATTGTAGCAAAAGGAAATGCAGGGTGTATTTCCTTTACATCTTTCCCCTTGGGGAGATGAAACTACAGAAGCAAGCTGAGTTTCATCTTAAGGAAGGCTTAATCTACCACAGTCAAGTAAAACCACATAACATCTAAATTGGAACATAAGCTATTATCAAAAACACATATGAGGCATATAGGCCTTAGAGCAACACATACACTCATGGCCTCATACTGATGCAGAAATCACATACAGAAAGCAAAACAAGGTCAAACAGTAGAATCATGACTGTATACTCAAAATATCATAACACAGTACAAAAGGGAAAACAAGATTAAAACCTCTTAGCTTACAAAATAACTCAGAACTCTCACAAAACACGACCTTAAGTAACAGGACTAGGAAGAGTGTCAGAAACTTTATTAAAATACTGCTTTGGTCCTTCAGCAACTCCATCCGTCAGTTGAGCTAATCCATGGCACAGCACAGGCAAGTTGTCAGCAGCCATCAGCTTATCAGGTTGCCCAGAATTCATGCAGGGTTGAGTCAAACCCTCATCATTAGGAGTCCAAGCCACACTAGAACGCAAGGGGGAATTGGCAGGTTTATGGGGCCCCATGTCCCCCCTCCTTTCCCCTCCCTCAGCCTTCGTTGTCCCCTGTTGGGTTGGCACTTCGCAGGGTTGTGTGTTTACAGGCAAGGCCTCCCCAGCAATAGTTACATGATTAATCCTTGCAGTTCTCCCAAACCGATCGGGATTTACTGCCCCAAATTGTTCCACCATCACTTTCAGCCTAGCAGCTAATATGCCTTTCACCTCCGGATCTAGCCCCATTTCCTCTGACTCTCCAGGCGGTTGGCAAGCAGAGGATATTTCTAGCATCCTAGGGATTTGCCCATAGCATCGTTCCAGGGGATGTACAGGGTTTTTTAGCTGTAAAGACTTTTCCGGCATCTCATGCCCCTTAAGTGTATCATTTGCACCTGTAAGGGAAGAATGTACAGGGCCCTCTGGCCGCAAGGCCGGTTTCACTGTCAAGACTGGGAAAGAAGGATCCCCCGCTCCTTTTCTTTCAACCACAACATCAGCATTTGCAAGGGAAGAGTTCACACCAGTCTCTGCTGTAGGAGAAGAGCTGGCTGTCAGCACCGGAGAGGAGTTTCTCTCCCCCACCTCCCTTGTTTCTCCCTTTCTCACAGGGTTACATGCCCTCCCAACCGTCGTATCATTCCCCTTCAACTCACAACCAAAATCAATAAACGCCATCCGCACAGTCTCTAAGTCTCTAGATGTCCCAGCAGGCGCAGTTTCTGGCAGCTGTTTCCCGGCAGGCCTCTGTCTCGCAGGGTCACTTGAAGCCGTCGCCCTGCTCTCTGTAGCGATCTCAGCTTCCCAATCTCCCACCGCAGGTTGTTGACTGGGTTCAATCAGACGCATCCTTGGAGCAGGAGTGGGGGGTGTAGATTTCCTCCCCTCCCGTTCCTGCATGACAGGGCAGTCAAGTTTCTTGTGCCCCCTCTGTTTACAAACGAAGCACAGGCCGGATTCCACAGAGACGCGAGGGTTAACTGCTCTCAGAGGGGAGGTAGCCGCTGCTTTCCTATCTCCCTTTCCCATCTTACTCTGCTCGTGCGCGGGGCTGCGGGTGGGAATTCCAAGTTGTCCAAACTCCTTTTGTCGGTGCATCCACATCTGATTGGCCAAATTGGCAGCCTCTGTTAAAGTCACTGGATTCCTATCCTTCACCAAGGCTGCTAGCTCTCCCGGCAGCAAGCGAAAAAATTGCTCCAGAAGAATTAACTCCGTAAGTCCCTGGAATGTTTTCACATTTTCAGCACTTATCCAGTGCTGAAAGTTACGGGATAACCGCGAGGCCATGGCTGGGAAAGTGTCTGTTGTGGACTGGTCTATCTTCCTGAAAGCTTGGCGGTAGGCCTCGGCAGACAGGGCAAAATGTTGCTGTGCAAGCCTCTTGAAACGGGTATAGTCCTGCATTTCATGGGGGGGCAAATTACCCATGAGGTCGAGGAGACTCCCAGAGACTTGACCCCTCAAAACCCTCATCCAATATCTCATAGGTATACAAAAATCCAGGCAAAAATCCTCAAAGAGGGAGAAATATGCGAGGAGGTCGTTCCCATCTTTGTACGGCGGTAGCAAAGATTTGTTGGCTCTCCAAGTTGCAAGAGAGTCCCTCTGGGATCGGGCCCGGTAAGGAGAAAAATCCTCGTCTTCATCCGAAGTGTAGTAGTCTCTCCTTCCCCTCCTCCCTTGCTGTGGGCGCCTCGGGGGCTCAGAGTCTTCCCTCCCGCCGTCAAGGCCGCCCCTCCGCCAGTCTCGGTGCCGCTCTGGGAAAGGCGTTCTACTGCTGGGACTCCCCCCGCCCTTCTGTATTCCAGGGGGTAAGATCGGTCGAGGCGAGGGGAATACTCCCTCTCCTCTTCCCTCCAAACATAGTCTCTCTGGCTGGGCCGCCCCCTCTCTTCTACATCCCTGGGCTGGGCTATTGGGGAATGGGCTCGGTCTTCCCCTTCTCTCCCCTTCCCAATCTCACCAGAGTAGATATCAGCGCGTTGAATCGCCAGGCTTGATTTCCCTGGCACACCATATTTCCTCTTCCAGCTGTCTTTCTCCTGCTCCCGGGGTTGGGTTATAGGGGAATCCGCTCGGAAAGTCCTTTCCTCCCCCCTCCCCTTCTCACCGGGGTAGTCAGCTGGGCTGTAATGGGTCACCTTCTGTTTCCGAGGCTGCTCCCATTCGCGTTCCCAGTTTGATCGCATTTCCAGCCATAGCTCTTCGTCTTGCCTCTGTCGGAGCCGGGATTCCTCCATCAGCATCTCTGAGCGCTGCTCGCTGGCCAGAGGGTCAGGGCTCCCGGCCCTCAGGGTATCAGAGAAGAGGGCAAAGGTGCTGGGCAGAGTTTGCTCACCAATGTTGTTATCGGCATTCAAACGCAGTCGCCTCTCCTTCCAGCGGCTTGCCCACTCTTCCTTCGGGAAAGTCCAAATGGTGGGTTCGGCCACCGTTTCTTCCAAAAGGCCAGCCTGGTCAACCGTCTCGAGGTTGCTTTCCTCCTGGCTCTCAAACGACAGCCTGCCTATTGCCTTTGCTGTCCTAACTCAAACTTCCAAAAATAACAAAACTTGCTAGGTGCCTCACTCTGCAACCTCAGCACAAAATTGATTTAAGGAAACCTTTCAGGGTCCCAATTCAGATCACGCACGCTGCCACCATGTCAAGGAGTTCCTTCCCCCCGCTCTCACAGACTACAAACGGAGCTTTGAAATGCATTTGCTAGGGGTAACTAGGCCGCAGCCTGAATTAAAGTTTGAGCCAATGTTGTGCAGTATTGTAGCAAAAGGAAATGCAGGGTGTATTTCCTTTACAGGGGGGTCTCCCAGATTCAATTGTAACAGTTCCCTTGTAGCCTTTGCTATCTTTTCCTCCCAACAGCCACAAGTATCAGCTCTCTTTCCCTTGGCATCTTTTATTCATTCCATTCATTCATTCCTTTCCTTGTCAAGCACTGCATATTTGAACTATGGAATGATAAACCATACTGTTCCTGTTTTACTCTTCATTTTAGCTAGCTTTTCCCCAAACAAACTGCTCAAAGTGGCTTACAGTGTGAACCTCAAAGTTGTTTATTTTTAAAGCTTCTGAAGCCAATGCAAATCCCACGAAAAAGAGATGCAATCAATACTGTTGAGTAAAAAAAAAAAAAGCATTGGGTGAAGATTTACCAAGGCCTAAAATGAGGGAATGGACTTCAATTATCCAAAGGCTTGGGCAAATAAAACTTTTTTTGCTTGGTGCCAAGTGAACTGCTGTGGGGTCAGGCATTCCACGGCCAAGGCATCAATACAGAAAAGTCTTTGTCTCTGATTGCTGCCTACATTACTTCAGGAAGTGGGAATATACAGAGCCCGTTCTTGGACTCTGGTATTAGCCACGAGTTGGGTTGTGCATATCGATATACCCAAACCGAAAATAACTCCAAAATTAGCTGTTTTGCCAATATTTGGGTTTTGGGTCAACTGAATACCAAAACCTGGGAATCTGTCCTAAGCCGAATAGGCAATTCCCAAAAAAGCTGAATAGATATTTGGCTTTTTCAGGTTTCGGCTATTCACCTTTGCTCAGATGCATAGCTCTGTGCTTTCTCCCATTTTTCTATCTTTGTCTGGTTTTGTTAGTGCCCCATAGTTAGGGCCCTTTTGAGGGAGGAGTCGTGTAATTGGAACCAGCTTGGTCAGACCAAACTAGTTTGGGAGGGTCGTTTTAAAAGATAGGGCTCAACCAGTCCCATCTGGAAGGATATACCCTCCAACTAAAAAACGACCACTTCTTCACCTACTTATTGGGCTTTTGAAGAAGACTCCTCACCCATGTGGATGAGCAATCTCCTTCACAAAAGCTGCCTTGGTCACGACTTCAGCTGGCTCCGATATCACCCCCCCCAAAAAAAAACTTGCTCTCAAACTGAAGGTTGCCCCAAGTAGAAACTTCATTTCCCCACACTGTGACCATCTCTTGAAATCAGATGTTTGATGGCTATCCTAAAGGACTGTTCACAGGATGTCATTTGCCACCAAAAGAAATGTTTTCCACACTTTTTTTTTTTTTTTGCATTTAAGCTGTTTTCCTGAGTTTGGAAGCTAATTTGCATGGACATCATGCTATGCACACCAGATACGAAGGGAGCCCCCAGACTTTGAGGCGCCAGCCTGCCAATCGGCTCTTTCTGCCAGTCCTCAGCAATGCTGACCTTCTGAACCTGAAAACTGATGGACAGCTTAGCTCACAAATGCCTGGAGGATAGGTGTGACCCCTTTGTGGGCCCTCACAGGAGCTTCGAAAAAATCCCCATAGACTATAATGGACCTGCATTTTTTTTTTTTTTTTTTGTAAACCTGGAAATAAAGCCAAAAAATCCCTTTACTAGTATGGGTATTTGATTTGTTCTGGGTTTCCCGAAAACAATCGGGCCCAATAAACCCAAAATTCACTTAATTTTTTTTTTTTTTGCATGACCCTAGAACAGGGGTGGGGAACGTCAGGCCTGGGGGCCTTATAAGGCCCGCAAAATCATTTGGTCTGGCCCTTCATGGATCCTGGCAGATCTCTAGCTCAGAAGGATGCTGCCCTGCCTGAATCTCTTGGGCCCAGCTGGGGACAGCAGAGCTCAAAAGTGAGTAGCTCCATGTGGCAGACACTCGGAGCCGTCTCCGGTCGTGCCTCTTGGCTAAATGTCTGACCAAATATAGCAGGCTAATTTTTAAGTTGATAATTTTGTATGGCCCGCAAATGATGTTATAAATATCCAAATGGCCCTTGGCAGAAAAAAGGTTCCCCACCTCTGCCCTAGAAAGAAGCGGTCATATGGGGGAAATGGGTTACTTAGGTTTAGTAGATATAAACTGCAAAACAGGTAGTAAATATAGAATATTTCATGGCATGCACCAATAAAAGTCGATTGATTGATATTTCATGGCAAGGCAGAATAGTAACTTTAACAATAACTGTTTTTGTCTGCTGTTTTTTGGATCTGAGGAAACAGTGCCTCTGACTGCAGAATGCATTTTGGTTGTGACTGTTTACTATAGGAACAAGGTTTTAGAAGGCTTGGCTGTGTTCATGTGACCTCTGTTTGCCTTTGTGTACGGATAGAATAACAGATACATTGCAATTCGTGCTCGCAGTGATTACTCTTTGTTTTGATCATCTGCTTCTTTTGTCAAGTATATTGGTTAATGTCTTGCATTTGTGGTTTCTTGATCTTACACGGTTAAACAATGCTTCCTTGGCAGTGACTCAGTCTGTGGGGTAAATGATTTGTGGTGCTCACGACACAACTTTGAAATACACGGAATAGAATTCT
The DNA here is from genome assembly GCF_029931775.1 of Euleptes europaea. Lineage (NCBI taxonomy): Eukaryota > Metazoa > Chordata > Lepidosauria > Squamata > Sphaerodactylidae > Euleptes > Euleptes europaea. The sequence goes on from NC_079324.1 coordinate 46,950,386, forward strand.
TAACAATTGACATGCCACCACAGAGCACCGGTCCCCCTATGTGGCAGTTGCCTTGTGTCCCAGGAAACTGGGCAAGGCCCTTGCCCAGTGGGACTCATGCTTGGCCGTTGGTTCCCACCCTGAAACACCTGCTGCTGAAAGAACAGGTAAGCTCCGAGCCTCCCTAAGGTGCCGGCCACGTGCCAGAGAGGAAAGTAAACGTGATTCTTTTGTTTGCCGGTCAGTGCAAATGTAGCTGTTGTAAGCCGCAGAGTGAACTTCGCTGTTCTATAGCATAGGTAAACCTGATAGCAACTGTAGGCGACGAAAGGTCAAAGGGCAGCCATTGCTGCTATAGAGTGGAAGCAGTTAAGAGGCCAAAACTGACAAAAGCCTTTTTTTTTTTTATTCTACACCAGGGGTCGGCAAACTCATTAGTCAACAGAGCCAAATATCAACAGTACAACGATTGAGATTTCTTTTGAGAGCCAAATTTCTTAAACTATATAGGTAGGTACACTGTTTGTTAACTTAATAAACTTTAATTAAAGTTTTAAGTCATAATTAAAGCACTCTGAAGCATAGGAGTCTTTTATGTTGACAGGTTTTAAAAAGAAAACCACCAACCACTGAGTTCCCAGCTTTTGAATGACAATGCTGATGCTCAGCCATTACCTGCTTTTGAAGCCCCTCTCTCACACTACCACCCCCTCCCCAGGGAGGGGAAAAAAGGCTGGTGGAAAGGAATTCACCTCCTCCTCTAAACGGCCACAGCTGCCCTCACCCCCTCTATTTCCCTCCTTCCTTGCGCTTTAAACTTTACACTGCAAGCTCCTCAGGGCAGAGACCAGTCCTTTTTGGGGGGGAGGGGGGGAAGAAAAGAGTGCATTACTTCCAAACCAGAGTCATGCACGGTGACGACGGCGCAAAATAAAACCTGCAAGGAAAATGGGGAAGGAGAAGGGGGGGGAAGGATGAGTGTGTGTAGGGATAATTTTCTACTCAGTAGAGACGCAGCCCGTATTTCCAAAAAAGGGTAGCATCCATGCCCCCCTTTCCAAATGCCAGATGTTGGCAGGGGAGGGGGACGATCCTTTGCAAAGGATTACGACCCCCCCTGAGCTGCCCAGCCCCTTCCCTCACCCCCAAGCAAGCAGGGCCACTTCCCCTCCTCTCCTCCGCTTGTTTACGGGCCCGGGGATCTGGATCCAGGCGGTGGCCTCTTCCTCCTCCTCCTTGTAGCCCACCCACCCCCCTTACCCTGGCCTTCTCCATTCACTCACCCCGCAGCCTCGGCGGCCGGAAAGGGGAGAGGTGGTTGTCGGTGGTGGTAGTGGTGGTGCGGGGGCGTCGACTACCAGGGCCTCGCGTGGCTCAGGCACGCGCGGGCGTGTGACCGGTCGGGTGGCGGGTCCCCGCGCCTCCTCGCGCATGCATCAACGCCCGCCTGCTCTGCCCAGGCCCGCCTGGGGATTGAGCGGCACTGAGGAGGGGAGGGAGGGTGGCGGCAGCGAGCGTCTCTCTAGGCCAGAGCGGGCGAGCAGCAGTGACAGGAGGAGAGGCTCAGTTCATTTGCACGGCGGAGGCGACGACAGCCGCTGCCGCCTCTCCCGTCACCCGACTGAGAGCCGCACGCAAGGGGCCAAAGAGCCGCATGCGGCTCGTGAGCCGTGGTTTGCCGACCACTGTTTTACACCAACAGCTGCTGCTGCTCTCCCTTGCTGCTATCCTGCCCATCCGGCCGCGGAGAGCAGGCAAAAATAACAAGAAGAGAAGGAGTTGGTTTTTATATGCTGACTTTCTCTCCCTTTTAAGGATAATCAAACCAGTTTACAATCGCCTTCCCCTCTCTACAACAGGCACCTTGTGAGGTGGGTGGGGCTGAGAGTGTTCAGGGAGAACTGTGACTAGCCCAAGGTCACTCAGCTGGCTTCATGTGGAGGAGCAGGGAATCAAACCTGGTTCTCCAGATTGGAGTATACCGCTCTTAACCACGACACCATGCTGGCTCTTCAGAGGTGAAGCAGGAAAGCCAGAGGGCTCCAGGGGGTTGGCAGCAGGGTCCTCCTCTGAGCATGGTCTGAATAGTGCCAATTCCCATTCCCAGCTCTACCGCCGACTGTAGAATAGAGGGCCCCCTCAACAACTCCCACAAAAATGTTTGCTCATGGACTAGAAATTTAAGCAAACGATCTACTAATGTTCAGGGTGAGCAGGTGCTCCACCCATGCTCAGAATTTGTTTACTTATTTTTATTTGGTTTTTATATCCACCTAACTCTGTGGATCTCAGGGTGATGCACACAGCAATCTCCCCTCGCCCGTTTGGTCCCTGCAGCAGCTCTTTGAGGTATGCTAGACTAGGGTTGCCAACCTCCAGGTACTAGCTAGAGATCTCCTGCTATTACAACTGATCTCCAGCCAACAGAGATCAGTTTACCTGGAGAAAATGGCCACTTTGGCAATTGAACTCTATGGCATTGAAGTCCCTCCCCTCCCCAAACCCCACCCTCATTAGGCTCTGCCCCAAAAACCTCCTGCCAGTGGCGAAGAGGGACCTGGCAACACTGTGGTAGACAGACAGAATGGCCTGTATCCGGCCTTTAGGTTTGCTTAAGAGGGGGCAGAAAATTCTGCCACTGCAGACCCCCCTCATTTGCCCTTGATGCTGTTCTTTAAAGTCTATCAACTCTTAGGAACAAAATTTCAGGGTGTGTGTGTGCAAATAGATGCTTCCCCAAGACAACTTAAATACCCTTTGGAATTGCTTGCATGGCGGGATACAGGTGATTGTAAGCTGGTTTGATTCTTCCTTAAATGGTAGAGAAAGTCGGCATAAAAAAACCCAACTCCTCCTCCTCCTCCTCCTCCTCCTCCTATTATGTCTGCCACAAACTCACAAATTGGCCTTAGGCAAGTCACTCTTTCCCAGCCCCAGCCCATTCCCCCCAGTTTTCAATTATGATAACAATGTAGTAATAATGTAGGCCTACCTCACATGGTTGTTGTAAGAGTTACTGCAATAAGGGTATGAAGCATTTAGAACACCCAGCCTGCTATCTAAATGTTTATTATTATTCGTTTTGAAACTTTCTGCCTGCAAACTTTCTGCAGCATCTTGTCTGCTTGGGGATTTCCTGAGCATCTGCCGTGATACTTTTGTGGACTGCACAGGAATCTGGGATACGCGCTCAGCTTGCACGCAGTTCATGGTGGGTCTCACCATCATCTCTGTCAACTGGGAGAGTGCTCTGCAATGGTCCTTTGGAAGGGAAGACCCATCCTGGTGGGTAAGTGCATTTACAGGGAAGCCACGACCAGTCTTTTCGCCTAGCAGCCCCAGTAAGTTCCCAGGGTCCCCCTGAACTCTGTGTGACAACCACTGTGTGATGTCAAGGCAGATAAAAGGTCTGGATCTCATACCTGAATGGTATTTGAGAGCCAGCATGGTGTAGTGGTTAAGAGCAGTGGTTTGGAGTGGTGGACTCTGATCTGGAGAACCGGGTTTGGTTCCCCCACTCCTCCACATGAGCGGCAGAGGCTAATCTGTTGAACTGGACTTGTTTCCCCACTCCTACACATGAAGCCAGCTGGGTGACCTTGTGCTAGTCACAGCTCTCTTAGAGCTCTCTCAGCCCCACCTACCTCACAGAGTGTCTGGTGTGGGGAGGGGAAGGGAAGGTTTGATTCTTCCTTAAGTGGCAGAGAAAGCTGGCATATAAAAACCAACTCTTCTTCTATTCACTGCTCACTGCATTAGCAAATAATTATGCATGAGAATGCTTTGGGCCTCTCTGCAGTATGCCTAGGGTTGCTAGGTCCCTCTTTGCCATCGGCGGGAGGTTTTTGGGGTGGAGCCTGAGGAGGGCAGGGTTTGGGGAGGGGAGGGGAGGGACTTCAATGCCATAGAGTCCAATTGCCAAAGCAGCCATTTTCTCCAGGTGAACTGATCTATTTCGGCTGGAGATCAGTTGTAATAGCAGATCTTCTGCTATTACCTAGAGGTTGGCCGCCCTAAGTATGCCTTTAGGTGCTTGCTCACACAGTACAAGAAGAAAGCCATCAAATTTCTTCCTCTTCAGGCACCAGACCCTTGCGGGGGGTGGGGGCAATATGGCAGTTGTCCTGGGCCTCAAACATGGAATGGGGCCATAACAATATTGAAATAAATAAATTACAGCCAATAACACTGCAATCTGCTGAACAAGCTCTTCTGCTCCAACTCTCCTTTGGTGACCTCCTACCTGAATGCGCTTCCAAAGAGGCAAGAAAAAAGTAATAATTTTTACAGTAACTTATTGTTATTGTCACAATGTGTGCACATATTCTTTAACTTAGTATTTATATTAATTGAAACGGGAAAAGATGCAGAAGGAATGCTCTAATTGCAATCATGAGAGGGGGTTGTCTGTTTTTAATGGGTGGTCTGAGTAAGTGAGCTGCAACTCAGGAAAGCTCATACCCTGCCAGTCTTTAAGGAGCTACTGGACTCTCGCTCTGTTCTACTGCTACTGAAAGACTAACATGGCTACCCATCATGATCTATCTTGAATGGGAGATTGTTTTTCAGGTCATGAAATCTTACCATGCTGCTGGGTTCGAATTCTGAGACCGACTATAGAAAGGTTTTGAAAAGATACTATGCATGGGTTGGATACTGTGGACCAAACGTTTTCCCAACAATGGCGCTTTCCCTTTTGCAAGGTGGAGAAGGATCTTGCGCAGGGGGAAAGAGCCAAGGTTGAGAGGACAGGTTTGCATGCTCCAACCCAATCTATACAAGCCTAAGCAGAGTTATACCTTTTGAAGCCCACTGCAACTCTGTTTAGGATTGCCCTTAATACCAGTTTTTCCCAACTGAGGAAAACTTATATTGAAAAAGATGAAGAGTTGGTTTTTATATGCCGACTTTCTCCATCACTTAAGGAAGAATTAAACCAGCTTACAATCACCTTCTCTTCCCCTCCCCACAACAGACACCCTGTGAGGTTGGTGGGGCTGAGAGAGCTGTGACTAGCCCAAGGTCACCCAGCTGGCTTCATGTGGAGGAGTGGGGAAACAAATCCAGTTCACCAGATTAGTCTCGTCTGCTCATGTGGAAGAGTAGGGAATCAAACCCGGTTCTCCAGATCAGAGTCCACTGCTCTTAACCACCACACCATGCTGGCTCTCAGGATGTAGCGAGAAGGATGGGGATGTATTGGGGTTGGGGGAGGTACCCTTGGAGTCTTTAAAACAAAACAGACACCAGGTGGCATCCATAAGACGAACCAAATTTATTACAACGTAAGCTTTCATGCATCTGAAGAAGTGAGGTGTGTGACTCCCAAACGCTTATGCTGGAATAAACCTGGTTAGTCTTAAAGGTCTTAAAGGAAAAGAGGAAGACCCAACAAGAGATGGATTGACTCAATAAAGGAAGCCACAGCCTTCAGTTTGCAAGATCTGAGCAAGGCTGTCAAAGATAGGACATTTCGGAGGACTTTCATTCATAGGGTCGCCATGAGTCGAAAGCGACTTGACGGCACTTAACACACACAGTCTTAAAGGTAAAAAAGAATGGTTTCAGGTGGCTTCATGCAAGCAAGAAAGAAGCACACGTCATATCTGAAGAAAGTAATATTTATTTATCTGAAGATAAACAGAAACGTCCTGCTAGCAGCTGTTCTATATGTCATTCATTACGCTTCCAGCTTTTTGGTTTTCAATGATGTTATTCAGTTCTAGTGTAATTTTCTCACGCACGCTTTGTTCTGTGGCTCAATTTGTAGAGCATCTGCTTGGCATGCAAGAAGGTCCAGGGTTCAATCCCCAGCATCTCCAGTTAAAGGGACTAGGCAAGTAGGTGATGGGAAAGACCTCTGCCTGAGACCCCAGAGAGCCGCTGCCGGTCTGAGGAGACAACAGTGACTCTGATGGACCAAGAGTCTGATTCAGTATAACGCAGCACATAGGTTGCTTTGAGGGACTGGCTTTTTTTTTAATCTGGTCTTAAAGGTGACACTTGATTTGTTTTACTTTGCTGCAACCCTTTTTGAAGTTTTTAAAAGGGGAGTGACAATCGAAGAAAAGGTCACAAGAAGCTGCCTTACATATTGGACTCTCCAGCCCAGAGGCATCCCCTCTGCAGAGGTTCTTTTCAACCCTGCTACACCGGATCCTATTACTGAAGGGGGTAAGGATTGAACATGCAGCTTTCTGTAGTGCAGGGTCTATGCTCTACTACTGAGCCTGACCTCCACTGCTCAGGCAGAATTTTTTTTTAATTTTTAATGCTTTTATTATATTTATATAGGGTACAGAAGGAAAAAAGGGAGGAGGGAACAATTCACTCCCGTCTGCAATAGGCGGTATTTTCTTTGGTCGGTTATACATTAAAAAAACCAATTTTATACTTATTACAGTTAGTACAGTATACTAGCTTTCATCGTAGTCTTATTCAATTAAAAGATTATTAAAAAATCAAATAAACGAATAGAGTGTATTCTTAAACATGAAAGACAGCTGCTAACGTAAAAAAGAGTAACACAAGAAATATACCGTGGCTACCATTTCTCTAAAAATTACTCATTGTATAAGTAAGTCAAATATAATCTTAGATATGAAGAACATCTACTCATCTGCTCATATAAAAAGGAATAAAGCTAAGTCTAAATATTTAGAAATTTTTGTGGGTTTTTTTGCAAACTTGTTAGAGAGCTTTTCTTTTTGCCAGTCAATGGTTCAGTGGAACAGCCTATGTGTTGCATTCCAAAGAACATAGAGGTTTAAGCTCCAGCATTTCAGCTCAGACCTTTTAGGAAAGACACACACCCCCACGTGTGTTTGAGACCCTGGAGAGCTAATGCCAGTCAGAGCAGACAATGGACTGATGAACCATTTAGGGTTGCCGACAACCTGGAGAAAAAGTGCTTTGCCCCTTTAACAGAGATGGTTAATGTGTTTACCAGGCAGACTGTGTTTATGGGGTGGTTTGCCATTGCCTTCCCCAGTGATCTACACTTTACCCCCAGCAAGCTGGGTACTCTTTTTACCGACCTCAGAAGGATGGAAAGTTGACTCAGCCTTCCATCCTTCCAATGTCGGTAAAATGAGTACCCAGCTTGCTGGGGGTAAAGTGTAGATGACTGGGGAAGGCAATGGCAAACCGCCCCATAAACACAGTCTGCCTAGTCATGTCAGGATGTGATGTCACCCCATGGGTCGGTAATGCCTGCACAGGGGACTACCTTTACCTTTTAACTTAATGTGTGGGGGAAGGGGCAGTTGAAGCTTTTCATGGAACAGAGGTAAATAAGATCACCTGGGAAATAGCATCCCATTAAAGGTAAAGGTCCCCTGTGCAAGCACTGGGTCATTCCTGACCCATGGGGTGACATCATATCCCAACGTTTACTAGGCAGACTTTGTTTACGGGGTGGTTTGCCAGTGCCTTCCCCAGTCATCTTCCCTTTACCCCCAGAAAGTTGGGTACTCATTTGACCGACCTCGGAAGGATAGAAGGCTGAGTCAACCTGGAGCCGGCTACCTGAAACCAACTTCCGTTGGGATCAAACTCAGGTCGTGAGCAGAGCTTGGACTGCAGTACTGCACCTTACCACTCTGCGCCACGGGGCTCAGCATCCCATTAGACCTCTGTTAAAGGAGGAGTCTTTTTCCCCCCTCCAGGTTGTTGACTTATAACAAAGCAGCTTCATAGGTTCTTCCTCCATAAACCAACCCTGCAAAATAAGTAACTCTTCCTCCATATTCAATGCTCTCTGTAGAAACAGGCTGTGGACATAAATGGAGACCAAAGAGATATACAGACGCCACATACAGATATGTTCCTTTGCACCACAACCTCCTGCATGCACCTCAAGTGACTCCAGTTGCAAATTAAGGGAGATAAAGAAATCTTTCCAGTCCTGCAAGGATATTCACTGGATAATTATGTAAGTTGGAGCAGAGAGAGAGAAAGAAAGAAAGAAAGAGCTGCAAGTGGATCAATTGCAGCCAGGTGGGAGCCAAATTCTAGGCTGTCATCTATTTTACGTTCAGCTGCTCATAGATCTTTGGTACGAAGCTATCCCATTCAGCCTGGTAACACACGCCTGCCACAGGGGGCCCCAGCTTGTACTTCTTGCGGAAAGACGCGGCTCGGAAATTCTCCCGCTTGGCAGCTGAGATGTTATTCAAGACAGGTTCGTCACAGGTCAGTCGCTGGGGCTGCTCGTAGACTAGCCATACGTAACGGTGGAGTCCTGCATGAATCAAGGATATAATACAAATCTTTGGGAAAGGCTGACTCAAAACTACTCACTGGCCATTTATGGCTTGGTAATTAGCTGTGCGTTCCAGGCTGAAGTGCCCCGCATCTTTTTTTGAGTTTTTCACGCTGAATCGTCATTTAGGAAGTGACTGCAAAGCTGGCGCGTACCCGCTTGGCATTTCTTAGCCCCTTTAATGCAACCTTTTGTGTTTGCTCCGCCCCCACCTTGAAGAATCCCCTGAAGGAAGCATGCAAAATCATGCTTTTTCCTCCTCCCAATCTTCCCCTGATTAAGATTATGACACCATTTTCCCCCCACATGCCCCCTTTTTGTTGTGTGCCATCCAGCCTGATAAAGCGTTCTGGAGAACGTGAAAGCTGGCGAACTGTTTTATGTTATTTGGATTAGTCTCAATGGGTGGTATGACATGACTTCGGGGTTCTGCTTTGAACCCGTGCTACTGACTTCAACCTCCTGCCAAAAATAAATTCAGGAGACGTCTTATGGGACAAGACTGTACAACAGTCAAGCTCCACTACGGGCGTGAACTTTTCATTGTTAGAGACGAGGTTGCAGTTGCCACAACGTAATTCTTCACACAAAAGAGCCATTCAGGCAGCAAGGGAATGCATGCCAAGACATTCTCCAGCCCAGGGCCTGGGAGGGTGAACTGCGACATGTGCATACACTGCAGGCTCATCTTTCAACAGGGCTGCCGTGTGGCTGAAAACGCCCCTGCAAGCAATTTGGGAGGGGTAATTCAAATGCAGCCCTGACCTGGGTGGCCCAGGCTAGCCTGATCTCATCAGGTCTTGGAAGCTAACCAGGATCGGACCTGGTTAGTACTTGCATGGGAGACTCCCCAGGAACTCCAGGGTTGCTACGCAGAGGCAAGCCATGGCAAACCACCTCTGATCGCCTCTTGCCTTGAAAGTCCTTCGAGGTCACCGTAGGTTGGCTACAACTTGACGGTACTTTCCACTACCAGTTCAAAAGCAAGTCATCGTGAACTACTTCGCAGTGTAATGAAGATCTCCATGGGGCAGGGAAGGCTTTAGCAGCAATTAGCTGAGTTGTCCTAATAATCTAGATGGGCAAAGGAAGGTGGAACGATCTCTGGTTTCCACTGGCCAACCAGCTGCTATCTATACAGCAAGGGTGTCAAACATTAAGGTCCAAGGGCTGGATCCGGCCCCATGAGAGCTCTTGTCTGGCTCATGAGCCAGCCAAGGCAGCCCCCCCTCCCCCACACACACACACCCCACTCTCGATCTAGGCTGGCAAGGCATGGCCCGGCCAGACCAAGTGACAGTTATGTCATATCCGGCCCTTGTAACAATTGCGTTTGACACCCTAGCTATAGAGGAAGAGGGGAAGGTAAGAAGGCCTAGGGAAGAATGGGGGGGGGGGGAGCCTAGGACGAGAGAGCTCAAAATGAAAAAGAAAACAGGGAGAAGGAAAAGTTGGAATAAAGCAGGAAGTAAGAAATTCAGGCAATGGTTTTTAATCAACCAGCCTAATATTTGGCTGCAGGTATCTCATAATATTTTTAAGTTGCCAGTGTGCCTACTGCAGGGTTGCCAGCCAGAGCTGGCACCCCCCCCCCCCGGGGGGGCCCTTGGGGGGCTGGACAGATGTACTGGCATTGTACTTATACACACTGTCACTTCTGGTAAAAACTGGAAGTGGTGTGCTAGGATTCACCCCAAAACTCTATGGTTAAACCATCCAGTGACCACTGCCTCCCCCCCCACTTACTTTTCTCCAACCAGTCTTGGAAGCATAGGCTGGGAGCTGGGGTAGGCAGCAGGAGGTCTCCCTCTATAGCAGCAGACCTCCCCTGCCGACCCACACATAGGCTTGCCAGGCCCCGTAGCTCCACTGGCAAGAACTTTCCCGGGGTGTGGCTGCAGAGCTTGCGCACCCCCCGCATGATGCGCCTACGTCACTTCTGGGTTTACCCGGAAGTGACGCGGACGCTCTAATGATCTCGGCCAAAACTCTATGGTTTCCACAGAGTTTTAGCTGAGGTTGCCACAGTGTCTGCATCGCTTCCGGGTAAACCCGGACGTGACGTGCATGCAATGCGCGCGTTGCCCGCCGGCCCACAGCTGGTCGACAAGCAGCCCGGTGGTTTGGCGGGATTTTATCGCCGCCACCGGGCACTTGGCAACCCTACCCGCACCGCCCCTACTTATGTAGGGTTACTAACCTGAAGGTGGGACCTAGAGTTCTCATAAGAACAGCCATGCTGGATCAGACCAAGGCCCATCAAGTCCAGCAGCAGTCTGTTCACACAGTGGCCAACTAGATGCCCCTAGGAAGCCCACAAGCAAGAAGACTGCAGCAGCATCCTGCCTGTGTTCCACAGCACCTAATATAATAGGCATGCTCCTCTGATCCTGGAGAGAATAGGTATGCATCATGACTACTGTCCATTTTAACTAGTAGCTATGGATAGCCCTATCCTCCATGAACATGTCCACTCTCCTGGAACTACAGCTGATCTCCAGACTACAGAGATCAGTTCCCCAGGAGGAAATGGCTGCTTTGGACTCTACAGAATCACATTCCCACTGAACGCCCTCCCCTCCCCAGACACCCTCCCCCAGGAATCTCCGGACCAGAGTTCACAATCCCTTTACTCATGGGATCAAACAACCACGTTTCAGCATTGCTCATGTTGGCCCCTCTCCCTTGGAGTTGAGGATTACTGTGAGCTCAGCCTCGGGCTATCAGATCTGCCAAGGTGCCTTCCCATGGTGTGACTGATTCATACATTACACAGGTTGGTTCTGGGGACCTCGCCCTGTGTAGCAACAGAGTTGAGCTGTGGGTTCTCCTTGCACCCTGTCTGCAGGGTGCCCAATTCGGATCAGAACTGTGTTGCACATGTTGAGAAGAGGCTTCCCCACACACACTGTTTGAGTGACCTGAAATGATCCCAGGGAGGTGCTATTTGGCCTGTTGAGGAAACCCAGGCGTTCCCTGGGAAAATAATGCCTTGTTGGAGTGCAGGGCTTTCGTGTTTCCTCAGAAGAAACAGCCTCAAGCATATATGCCACTTTGTCAGGTAAAAAGTTAAAAAGCTGTTGGGGCAAAAGGAAAACTCTCCCCCCTTTCCCTGAATCATGTTTGAACAGCATTCAGAGCTGACAAAAGCCAGCTAATCTTTCAATAGCCTCCCCACCCCAAAAGGAAACATACCCTGCTTGGTTTCTGAGTGCCAGCACCTGGCCAGGTCTCTGCCTGTCCTGACACAATCTACCTGCCAGCCAACTCCTGCTTCGCTGCCCCCATACTCTAAACACCTTCTTCTAAATAGTCAAAGGAAGAGGATCCTCACTATACCAGCAACCAGTGGGTTCTGCAAGTTATGAAAACAAGCCCCCAAAATCCCAGAGCAGCGCACTGATAAGTAACCCCTGCTCAATGAAAAAATTATATGTATACCAAATAATTGTTTTAAAATAAATTTCTTTATGATTTATTATCAGTAAATGTTTGATTTGTATACCTATTTTATATACCTATAGACCCGGGGTCGCGTAAAAAACGTATCGGGCAAAAAGGGGTCGCGAGTGGAAAAAGTTTAAGAAGCCCTGGCCTATCCTTAGGGTCTGAATGTAGCTGATGTGTGTGCAGAACACCTGTCATCACAGAATCACCCAGGATTCGCCACTGCTAGTCAACATATGTATGCATACACCCCAATCCAGCATGAAAAACCCATGCATGGAACCACATCTGCGGCTGATACAGATGCATACTGGAGGCCTGTCTATGTCTTAGTGCACATCAGATGCCTGAGCAAGGCCCCTTACAGAGAAAACCTTTGCCTGGGGTCCCCAGAGGCCTCAGCTCTACAGCAGGGATTGACCACTGAGAGGTAGGTAGGTGGGGGAGAGAAAGAAATGAATGATCTTTAAGGTACACAATGGATTACCTACCTGTGCCTTTGGCAGGTGCTGATCCCACATAGTCAGACAGGATGCATCCACTGCTGATGTCATTGCCTTTCATGTTGGTCACCAGGAAATGGTGCCATTCTCTAAAGCAAAACAAAAAACAAAAAACAGGGGAACATGAGGATTCAGAGTTCAGCAGATGAACTCAGTTTTCCACATTAAGCTCCAATGGCACGGAAGCACTGGTCCCTTCCATGTGCCGGTCTGAAATTCATCACACACACCTGAGGATTCTCATTTGCGATAGGCCTGGTTTTCCAAGATGGCAGCATGAGGCAAGTAGACTGCACTACTTCAGAATGCAGGTGGGAGACACCATTTTTAGGGGTTCCCCCTATTTAAAAAAAAAAAAAAACTCCATGAAAGTAGAAGACTAGAACATCAGAGAGAAAGGTACTATCCTAAGCCTGTTGCGCTAGTTTTCTACTTACAGGGAGTTTTCCTAACTGAGAGAGCATGTGATTAACCACCAGCAGTCTAAAGCAACCAGAGTCCACTCAACTGCATTGGTTTGTCTTATGGGTAGACCAAACCACGGATCACCCTGGACCTTGAGAGGTCTATTTACAGTGAACTCTGTTCTCCAGATCAAAGTCCACCACTCCAAACCACCACACCCCGCTGGCTCTCCTATATAGGAGTAAGTCAAAGGGAGAATACAGCCTTCCTTTATTTCTCACCTCATCTTTGGGTTCGCCCTGCTTGGAACGTCCAGGTCCGTGAGGATCACGGTGTAGAGTTTATGTGGGTCGCAGCCATTCCACGCGATGGATGTTGGGCAATTCTGGACCTACCACAGTTAAAAAATCACAGTCTAAAAGCAGTAGCAGAAATAGCCAGCATCTGAACGTCTAGTTTTATTTTTTCACTAAAATGAAGGTACAGGGGACTCCGAATCTTATTAACAGGACAGTGAGCATTACTCCCCCCCCCCCTTAACATTTCTCCATGGAAAATCCCTCAAGCCCAACCGTCTTCCCATCTGTGAAAAGGAAAAATTACTAACCAGGGCTGACCCTCTTCTGAGGTCTGAAGAGATCAGGCTTGCCCGGCCCATCCAGATCAGGGCATCATTTAGTTAGCTGTGTGACTAGCCCAAGGTCACCCAGCTGGCTTCATGTGGAGGAGTGGGGAAACCAACCTGGTTCATCAGTTTAGCTTCCGCCGCCCATGTGGAGGAGTGGGGAATCAAACCCAGTTCTCCAGATCAGACTCCACCGCTCTTAACCACTACACCACGCTGGCTCTCTTGGTTAATCAGACTAACCTACATCACAGGGTTGATGCAAGGATAAAAAGGAGGAAGAGGAGAACTGGATACGCCACTCTGAGCTCCTTGGAAGAAGAGTGGGATAAAAATGCCTAACTGGTCTTTCTCCATAAGAGTTTTTATGATCATTAACAGCTCACGCTTGATGTTTCCTGGCGAAGAAGGAGGAGAAGAGTTGGTTTTTATATTCCAGCTTTCTCTACCACTTAAGGGAGAATCAAACCGGCTTACAATCACCTTCCCTTCTCCTCCCCACAACAGACACCCTGTGAGGTAGGTGAGGCTGAGAGCTGTGACTAGCCCAAGGTCACCCAGCTGGCCTTATGTGTAGGAATGGGGAAACCAACCCGGTTCACCAGTTTAGCATCTGCCGCTCATGTGGAGGAGTGGGGAATCAAACCCCGTTCTCCAGATTAGAGTCCACCACTCCAAACCACCACTCTTAACCACTACACCATGCTTGCTGGTGGGAGATATACTGAGTGGGCTGAGCTAGTTCTCAAATTTTAAGAATACAGCGCAACACAGCATTAAGCATGCTTCCGCCCTTCCAAAATCAGTGTGCATAAATGCACTTACACCTGTTGTTCAGACATCACAGAAGTACCTACATGTTTTCCTCTGCAGAGCAAACACAAGCTCCAGGGAAGGGAGGGAGGTTTGTTTACTGGTCACATCTGCCTTATGGCAACCCTGTAGGGTTTTCAAGGCAAGAGATGTTCAGAGGTGGTTTGCCATTGCCTGCCTCTGCCTCACGCGCCTAGTATTCCTTGGAGGTCTCCCATCCAAACTCTTGCCAGGGTCAAGGCTGAGAGTATGGGACTGGCCCAAGGTCACCCAGCAAGTTTCTGTGGCAGAGTGGGGATTTGAACCGGGTTTCCCAGATCCTAGTCTGACACCTTAACCACTACACCACACTGGCTCTCTGTTTAAAAGTTTAGTTTATTGGTCTACTCAACTTTTATTCAGGTTGTACATGAAAATATACTCAAAGCTGCTCTTTGCCAAATGATACATTTCACACTTCAGATGAAATGGACTCTGTGGAGCCCACAAAACAGATCTATTAATATTTAAGTTGTCAAAAGTGCATTTAAAATAGGGATTTAAGAAACACTGAGGTATGCATTGCATACTAAAATCATGCACACAGCCTTATTTCTGAGTTATAGATACGACTTTTGGATAATAGAAAAGATGTTTTCTATTATGTAAAAGATCACTCCCCCCTCCTTCCACAAATCCTTGTTTCAGAAGCCTTCTTTGTACAAATATACTTTTGCAGAGAAGCATGACTGAAATTCAATTTTTGAACAACTGGCATTGCTTGCAGCCCTTTCCTGGCTTACCTCCAGCCACGAAAGCCAGAACAAATAAACACAGCTTACATCAATGCTCCAAAGGAGCCCGAATGAAGCAGTTTTGTAACTGTAGAATCACTGGCAAGCTGCCAGGAAACTTTCCCAAGTACAAAAACCCTCTGAGAAGGACCCACAAAACACGCTAGACCAGAGCTGCTTCATGTGTTCCATTTTGTACCCTGGAACTACTTACAAAGTTTATGTGCACGGTGCAATCGCTGAATGGTGCATGTAAGTATAAGATATGACCTCGTATCAATAAACAGGCTCCTCCCCGATTTCCTGAAAACCAACAAAAGCCTCTCTAGCACAGTCACCATGCCCACATGCATTTGGAGTACCATTGCATAGTGTCCAAACCATGTATGCTGAATAAGTTCGTAACCCGTTTATCATGAACAACCTTCCTTAAATGAAGCTCATACCCATGTGAACAAGATGCTGAGAAGACTGTGCCAGCTATATGGCACCGGGATATTGAGGAAAATTGTGTATGCTTTGGAATGGACTGGTACTTTTCCAGTAAAATGAACAAGGGGGGAAAGAACAAGAAGAGAGAGACCCAGATTCAAAGCCTTCCCTAATATGATATACACTAGAAGAAGAAGAGTTGGTTTTTATATGCCGACTTTCTCTACCACTTAAGGGAAACTCAAACCAGCCCCCAACAGACACCCTGTGAGGTAGGTGGGGCTGAGAGAGCTCTAAGAGAGCTGTGACTTGCCCAAGGTCAGTAGGTCACCCAGCTGGCTTCGTGTGTAGGAGTGGGGAAACAAATCCAGTTCACCAGATTAGCCTCCGCCGCTCCTGTGGAGGAGTGGGGAATCAAACCTGGTTCTCCAGATCAGAGTCTGCCACTCTAAACCACCGCTCTTAACCACCACACCATGCTGAGAAGACTGTGCCGGCTATACGTCACTGGTATATTGAGGGAAATTGTGAATGCTTTAGACTGGACTGGTACTTTTCCAGTGAAATGAATAAGGGGGAAATGAACAAGAGGGAAAAGAACAAGGAGAGACCCAGATTCAAAGCCTTCTCTAATATGATATCCACTAGGTGACCCTTGTACCATTCAGGATGCATAAAATGCAGGAAGGGATAACTCGTATGTGTGTTATCTTGAGCTTCTTGGAGGAAACACTAGATGTGTGTAAACTGCTGTCAAGTCACCGCCGATTATGGCAATAGGGTTACCAACCTCCATGTGGGGTCTGGAGATCTCCTGGAATTACAACTGATCTCCAAATCACAGAGATCTGTGCCCCGGGAGAAAATGGCAGGTCTGGAGGGTAGACTCTATGGCATCACATCCCTAATGTGTTCCCTCCCCTCCCCAAATTTCACCCACTCCAAGCTCTGCCCCAAATCTCCAGGAATTTCCCCACTCGGAGCTAACAACTCTATATGGTGACCACATTGGGTTTTCAGGGCAAGTGATTAAGCAGAGGTGGGTTGCCATTCCCTTCCTCTGCAATGTCTGTTTTGGAGGTTTCCCAAAAGATGGCATACAAAAGTTAATAAATAAAATAATGTACACTATAATTTGGAAGTGTGTGTGTGTGCGGGGACAACAACCACAATTTTCCTTAAAATTCAGCATTCACCTTGTGTTGCACACAGATACAAAAAAACGGCCAAGTATCAAAGCCAGGGGACAATCTGGCCAAAGATAATATCTTTCAGGCTTCATTGTTTCCAAGGAGGAAATGGTTTTCAAAACGGTGCTTTGGAGCAGTGGAGTCTGATCTGGAGAACCGGGTTTGATTCCCCACTCCTCCACATGAGCGGCGGAGGCTCCCTTAAGTGGCAGAGAAAGTTGCCATATAAAAAACCAACTCTTCCTCTTCTTCTATTGAGCTTCCCACTGAAACCAAGCAGACAACTCAGGCTTAAGTTTGACTGCTTTTTTTTTTAATAGCCTATGTGCACAAAAGTGACCTCTCAAAGTCCAGCATTGTTAGGTTACTGCCTGGGCTATTGTTTCAGCCAGCCAACCACAGCCTTGGAGCCAACCCCTCCTTTGCATCGTCTTCATTTGCAGTGGGGAAGCTTTCGCCCTTAGAGCTCAGGAATGCACTGTAGGCCTTACAAAAGTTCATCGCCCACTATACAATTGATTGTTTTTCTCTTGAACGCTTGTTGACACCATTTAACACATGGCACGACCTGTCAATCAGTTCCGTTGCGTCCTCCTCTACTCCCCGTTTTCTGACGCACCCCTGAAAGTGTTACCTGCGAGGACTCCCTACATGCTGGGAATCCTACAGCATTGTGCCAACCCAGGTGATGTCACCAATGTGGTCATGCTGGAAGTGACATTGTGGCATCAGAATGATGCCTATTTGCATGTCCTTCCCCCGGCCCCCGCCCCTCATATATCTCCTAGTGCTTGCCAGCACTCAGAACGCATTCTGCAAGCCCTTGTTCTGTTTGTTTACACTTGCATCTGCAATACGAGGGGTTGCAATACCGGACTGCCTTAAGAGATTGTTGTAGGGTCCCAGGATGCCTCAAAAAACAATCCATAAATGCTGCTGTTAACATTCCTTTCGATTTATATTTAGCAGAAATCCCCCGAGGCAGTTAGTCTCTTGAGAAACGGTAGTGGGTGTCAAAAGGCCACATTTGCACCCAAGAGTCTAGAACACGATAAGCCACACAAAACTAGAAGTCTTAGGTGAGCTCCATGCAGATATCTAGGAGCATTTTTTCCCTCTTGCAGATTAAATTTGGTGTCCTTGCAGAAGAATAATTGATAAATAGCAGGGGTTGAGCCTAACAGTTCTTATCTCTCCCCCGCCATAGTTTGCGTCAAACTTTCATAGGTGTTCTGAAGATTCCACCTCTTCTTTTCTGATCCACCTTCAGTAAATGGGCACTGGGGGGGATACTGTGCTTATGTAAGGTAGTACAGTCCTGGTGCTAGGTAATTGTATCCCTTCAAATTTTGCCTGGGAAGCTAATAATCAGTGAATAATAAGTGAAAATCATTTTAAAGGTCAGCTGCAGCCATCTTGAGATCCTAGGTCCATAGGGTTCCCAGCCATCTGCTGGCAACCCTGAGCTTTCTGGGGGCAGGCAGGGTAACATGTGACACTTTTAGTTAAAAAGGTAAAGGTTCCCTGTGCACGCACTGGGTCATTCCTGACCCATGGGGTGACATCACATCTTGATGTTTACTAGGCAGACTTTGTTTATGGGGTGGTTTGCCAGTGCCTTCCCCAGTCATCTTCCCTTTACCCTCAGAAGCTGGGTACTCATTTTACCGACCTCGAAAGGATGGAAGGCTGAGTCAACCTTGATCCGGCTACCTGAAGCCAACTTCCGTTGGGATCGAACTCAGGTCGTGAGCAGAGCTTGGACTGCAGTACTGCCACTTACCACTCTGCGCCACGGGGCTCCTCCACTTTTGGTTACATTCCTGGAATTCAGGTTACCAAGTATAGCCTAGCAACCAGTGGGAGCCATAGGGGTGGGGACAGAACATAAGATAAGCCATGCTGGATCAGACCAAGGTCCATCAAGTCCAGCAGTCTGTTCACACAGTGGCCAACCAGGTGCCTCTAAGAAGCTCCCAAACAAGACAACTGCAGCAGCATTATCCTGCCTGTGTTTCACAGCACCTAATATATTCGGCATGCTCCTCTGATCCTGGAGAGGGGGGTGGCCGGTGGCTTCAGCATGGCATCAGTTCTGGGGAAACCCAGAATCGATGTCATGCCTTTCTAGGGATTGCCAGAAATTCTATGGCAAAACTAGAGTTTCCAGTGATTCCTACAGAGGACTGATGTCCATTTCTTGGGGTGGGGGGGACCCAGAAGAGACATCACACCATTTGGCCAATGGCCATTTAAAAAGAAATTCTCTTTTGAGCGCTGGGAACTCCTCACCCCCACCAGTGCGAGGGTCAGGATGGCAAACCTACTTGGAAGTGATGTCACTGCATCGCTCTAGGAATCTGGGAAATTCCTTCAGCATTGCTGCAACATCACTTCCAGATGCATAACTGGAAGTGATGTTCAGCATCGCCACAGTGCTTTTTTCTTTATGTAGCTGGAGACTCGGCTGCCCTTCTGCCCTGCCCTACTGTAAAACCTCAGAACACTCTTCTAGCTGAGACATGGAAGAGGTGTTATTGGATCTTCTGACATTTCTGATTTTATTTCAAAGATGTGAGAGTACGAGGAATTTAACCATTTCCCCCATGCCGCTTGTTGGCCCCCTTTTGTTGCTCTTGGCCTCAATAGATGGGAAAAAATAAGACAGGCACCTGTACTTTCCCCTTCAGTGTTAATAGCTGGGGTTGATTTCTGTCTCTGAAATGGCAAAGGGGGGAAGGGTTATCCTCCATGTCCTAATACTACAAAGTGGAGACAAACTGGCTCCTCTCTGCAATCGCTTTTAATAAAATTAAAGAGAGGCCCTCACAGAGATGTAACATTAGCCCAAGTTGTGGAACTCTCCCTTAAGAGATAACATTGGTTCCTAACCAGAAAGGGAAGCAAAAGACCTGAAATGGCAACACCTGAGTTTAAAATGGGATAAACTTAGCAGAACAGTTATATTCCAAATAAATTTCTCCCGCTCTTATAAGAAATCAGCAGACCCTGATGTGTGGAAATTGTTTCTCAAGCACAACCCCCTCCAAATGTGAGCTGGACTCAGAAGAAATTCCACAACAACAATATATATGGTGTAAAAGATCCAGCTTTATTAGTATTTTGAGATGCATTTCCTTGGAGGAGTAAACACCCAAGAGTCAACAATCCTCACTTAGCATTATGGTGTTGGGAGTTTCTTTTTGTTGCTTGTAACCCAGAAAAGAAATATTTTCCTTTACAAGGGAAGCCATGCAGAATTGGCTAATCCTCGCTTAAAATAAAACTCAGTTCCTTGGCTTGGCAAAATAGCTCCAGGATTGGTTTTTGGGTGCAGATGGTCTCCTCGGAGCTCACGGATCTTTCAGGCAGGCCGGTGATTTCTTTTCCTCTCCCTTCTCCCTGGTCTTCCCATAGGCCTGCCACTTGCCCAGGAGAGAAGAGGGAGGGATGTTCCTTTAGCTGACCACTGGCTGTGGGATGGCAGGAACACGTCTGGCCAAATCCAGGGTCCTGCCGACTATGCCAGAGGGGCCAGCGTGCGCATCGTTCGACTTGGAGGGCTTGGCCAACCTGTAGAAAATCTCCTCGTCGGAGTAGTGCCTTCTGGGCTTGGCTGTTTTTGCCACAGGAGCGCCCTTTTGCTTGGCGCGTCTCTTGTCTGCGGCCTTGATGGCGGTTTTCAACGACTCCGGGCAAACGTTGGTACGGTGCCGCTTCTTCTGCCCACCCACCTGCGGGGTCGTCAGACGACAGGCTTCGGCAGAAAAGGAGCCCGGAGGGTACTTGGCGATGCGCAAGGAGAGGACGTTATCGTGCACCCGCTTGCTGAAGTAACTGGACAGGAGGGGGCAGCTCTGGAGACGGCAGCTCTTTGGAAACCTAATATGGAAAATGTTTCTCCTCGGTCTGGGAGGAAGCTTGTTTTGCTTGGGCAGGTTCTTCTGAGGCCTACTTTGCTGCCTCCACTTCTTCTGTATGGGGGCCTTCTGGTATTTTAGGATGGCAGCCATGGCGTTTTCCCACGTCTTCATTTCAGCTTCCCCCCTGCAAGTGAAGGGGACTTCCCTCTCAGCAAGCTTATATAGCGGCAGCTAGGCAAATGAGGGGTTTGCTCCAAGGGCTGCAATTGGCTGGCTGGAACAATAGCCCCAGCAGGTACCTAACAATGCTCGATTGTGAGAGTTCACTTTTGCGCACACTGATGTGTAGGGGGGGGGAAAGCCACCAAACTTAAGCCTGAATTAAGTCTCCTCGGTTTCTTTTTTAAAAAAAAATTTTTGTGAAAAAAAAAATAATTTGAAAAGAAAAAGAAAAGGGGAGGGGGGAAATTAGGAAAAGATAAAAAAAAGAATGATGTACAGTACATTCAAATTTTCTTCTTAAGGAAAGCCCTGCTGGATCAGACCAAGGCCCATCAAGTCCAGCAGTCGGTTCACTCAGTGGCCGACCAGGTGCCTCTAGGAAGCCCCCAAACAAGACAACGGCAGCACCAGCATTGTCCTGCCTGTGTTCCACAGCACCTAATATATTAGGCATGCTCCTCTGATCCTGGAGAGAATAGGCATGCATCATGACTAGTATCCATTTTAACTAGTAGCCATTTTAACTAGTAGCTGCTGCTTCTTCTCCCCTCCCCCTTCCTTGGCACCCAGAATATGAGTCTCCTTGGTTTCGATGGGAAAGCTCAGAATGTGCTCAGGACCATCTTCTCCTTGAAAACAATGATGCCTGAAAGATATCATCTTTGTCTGGATTGTGCCCTGGCTTTAATGGTTGGCCTATTTTTTTGTACCTGTGTGCGACATAATATGGTTCCAAATTATAATACGAAGTTGTTCATTTACTATGTTTTGTACCTTGTTTTCCTTCAATAAGCTCCGGATAGCATACAGTTATCCCCATTTTATCCTAGCAACAACTAGGGCTCCCAACTCTGGGTTGGGAAAATCCTGGAGATTTAGGGGGTAGAGGCTGGGGCGTGGTTTTGGGAGGGACCTCATTGGTATATAATGCCAGAGTCCACCCAAGGAAGTAGCTATTTTGTCCAGGGGGACTAATCTCTGTCATTTGGAGATTGGTTGTAATTTTGGGAGTTCTCCAGGCTTCACCTAGATGTTGGCAGCCTTAACAACAACCCTGGGAGACAGGTGAGGCTCATAACAGCTCAAGGCCACACAGTGAATTTCATGGTAAGGAATTCTGAGCCCCACTCCCACCCCCAGCCTAAATATACATTACATTGACTTTGTGTCTCCCCTCGCTCTTATCCAGCAGGTATACACTGAAAAGTTCCATCCTCAGGACTGAATTCCCAGGTTCATGGGAAGTCAACCCCAATTCGGAGGAGGACTAGGGTGCTTGGGGGGTCCCAAACTGTGGAGAAGCCGCTTAAACCACTTGGAGAGGAGTGACTAGTGGAGTGCATCAGGGATCTGTCCTGGGCCCTGTGTTGTTCAATATCTTTATAAATGATTTGGATGAAGGAATAGAGGGGATGCTTATTAAATTTGCAGATGATACTAAATTGGGAGGGGTAGCAAATGCAGTAGAAGACAGAGCCAGGATACAGGATGAGCATCAACCTCTGAGCATAGTCTGGTCAACTGAAAGGGGAGTGGGGGGGGGGGAGGCAGAGCACATGCACAATGTAATGTAAATTGAGCCCCCAAATTGCAGCTCCCCCCTCTTTCTAGGTATAGCACGGACTATCTATTTTCCTCCTTTTGTTAACCCTTTGTTCACTGCATACTAGAAGCATCCTTAATTCATGTGAAAGAAAAGAATCAAGACAACTAAAATTGGATACAAGTAAGACTCAAGGATAAATATGGAAGAATTTCCAAACGTTGGCAAAGTCTAAAGGAACTGCTAGCTACTTTGGAAAG
This sequence comes from Euleptes europaea, assembly GCF_029931775.1. Classification (NCBI taxonomy): domain Eukaryota; kingdom Metazoa; phylum Chordata; class Lepidosauria; order Squamata; family Sphaerodactylidae; genus Euleptes; species Euleptes europaea. The sequence goes on from NC_079324.1 coordinate 46,972,704, forward strand.
AAAAACCCTCTACTCTTCAGGCTTTATGAAGAAAAAAGGATTTTGAAATGAGAGACATGTAGGTCGGATTCTGGTAACCAAGTTAAACAATGAGCAATGGATAGACTGATTCCTCCAGTGATAAAATGGAAAGTAACATGAGAACATAAGAAGAGCCATGCTGGATCAGATCAAGGCCCATCAAGTCCAGCAGTCTGTTCACACAATGGCCAACCAGGTGCCTCTAGGAAGCCCACAACTGAACATAAATAGAATCCCACTCCTAAAATACTTGCTAGGAGTTCTGGGAGAGGGGTGCAGGTTTAAGCTGCATGTTGAGAGCCTGAAACTCTCAAACCTGAGGATGTAGCTGATATGGTTCTGCCAACTCACCCTCAAGACCCTTAAGGGGGCCCCCTCTTTCGAGGGGAAACTAATGGTGCATATTCTTGCTTTCCCCTTGACTGCAGTCTCTGCCTGAATCCTAAGTACCAACCCAATCGTATCTTAATGTACCTATAAATTGCTGAATTTCCAAGGCTTGTCATTTTTTCCTTTTTGAGGTGGTTTGCTAAACTGAGGGCAAAAAACTCTGGTTGCCCTGTTAAACGGCAGGGTGACATTGCTACCTGGCTCCCTTCACTGGTGCCAGCATTATCCTGCCTGTGTTCCACAGCACATGCATGGGGGGATCCTAATGGGATACCTTCCAAGCCTATTAATTTCAGTGGCCATAGAAGGGTGTAACTTTATTTAGGTTGGCACGGGCAGTGTCTTTTGACACCGTGATGGAATTTCTACACCATTGTTAAGATTTTATACAGCCCTAAACAACCCAGACTGAAAAAAGTATTCATTCAAAAGCCACCTAAGAAGTCCTGTGGAAATGTTAGACATTTCAGCTCAATAGAAGAAATAGACATTTTATCTAAATAGAAGAAACAAATAGAACAAGCTCAAGAACAATAAGATTCCTGGCAGAGATGGGTTTATAGAAAAAAATATTATTTTATTGATTTGATTTCCCTGTTTTCTGTGCTTTTCACACACACACAATCAATGTGAATCTTAAGTGTCGCGTCGTCGTAAAAACCAGTAAATAGCATTTAAAGGCACAGCAATATGTCTGTACCAGGGAGCGTGTCCTTTTTTATATATATATATATATATTATTTTTATATTATAAAACAAAACAAACAAATACAATAATAACAAAAAAATAAAAATAAAATACAAAAAATACAAGAGTATCAGTTATAATTGTACAAAGTTATAAAGTTCAACAAAGCCAAAATACCCTTTTGACCCTCCACCCACCTTAAAAAGTGACCCTTCACCTGACTTCTGCAGAAGTGTCTAAACAGTTTTAAAAGTTGTTAATAATAATAATATAAAAGTAAATAAATTTGTTTCTATAACTCACTAACTAAAATAGCAAAATCCATTTTTGCCAGTTTGTCCCCATATGTGATGGCCTTTGCCCACGTTTTTGGAATTCTTACATATCTTTTCCATGCAGGAATTCCGTTAATTCGGCCATCCTCCTATACATCCACAGTTTCCCTCTCCAGTCACGAACGGAAGGTTTATTCCCTTGCTTCCAAACTTTAGCTATTACCATTCTTGCAGCTGCTGGGGGCGGGGGGGCGGGGAAGCGTGTCCTGAACGGGGCGCGTTTTCTCGAATTGCTGCCAGGCAGGCACTCTGCACATGGTCAGAGAAACGCCCGCCCCTCTCCAAGCCGCGCACAGTCACCCCTCCAAAAAGAGGAGCGGCGTTCGGGGTCCGGCGGAGAGGTCCCGCTGGTTACCTGGGTGGGGGTGACCTGGGTGGGGGTGAGCCGCTGGTTACCTGGGTAGGGGTTACCTGGGTGGGGGTGAGCCGCTGGTTACCTGGGTGGGGGTGAGCCGCTGGTTACCTGGGTGGGGGTTACCTGGGTGGGGGTGAGCAGCTGGTTACCTGGGTGGGGTGAGCCGCTGGTTACCTGGGTGGGGGTGACCTGGGTGGGGGTGAGCCGCTGGTTACCTGGGTGGGGGTTACCTGGGTGGGGGTGAGCCGCTGGTTACCTGGGTGGGGGTGAGCAGCTGGTTACCTGGGTGGGGTTACCTGGGTGGGGGTGACCTGGGTGGGGGGTGAGCCGCTGGTTACCTGGGTGGGGGTGAGCCGCTGGTTACCTGGGTGGGGGTGAGCCGCTGGTTACCTGGGTGGGGGTGACTTGGGTGGGGGTGAGCCGCCGGTTACCTGGGTGGGAGTGACCTGGGTGGGGGGTGAGCCGCTGGTTACCTGGGTGGGAGTGACCTGGGTGGGGGGTGAGCCGCTGGTTACCTGGGTGGGAGTGACCTGGGTGGGGGGTGAGCCGCTGGTTACCTGGGTGGGGTTACCTGGGTGGGGGTGAGCCGCCGGTTACCTGGGTGGGGTGACCTGGGTGGGGGGGTGAGCCGCTGGTTACCTGGGTGGGGGTGAGCGCCTGGCCCAGCTCCTCGAGCTCCAGGGCCCCGTAGCGCACTCGCAGGGGCTGCGCCGGCCTCTCGTCCGCCTCGCCCAGGCTCAGAGGCCCGTCCCACGCCGCCAGCTCCAGCGGCATCCTCGGGGCAGCGACCGGCGCGCAGGGGAAGGCGGCGCTGGGCGAGCGGAGGGAGCCGCGCCGCGCTCAGCCGCCCCGGCCAGCCAGACAGCCAGACAGCCAGCCAGGCGCGGCTCCAGGCTCCCATTGGAAGCCTGGGGCGGGACGGGACGGGAGAGAGGCGAAGCGAGGCTCGGCCAAGCCCGGCCCGCCGCCCACGCCCTGCACCGCCCACCCTTCGCGCTTGTCCTCAAATGACCTGGGGGTGGGTGGGTGGGTGTGGGGGCCATTTATGCAACAAAAAAAAAAACCTAAAAAATTAAATCCGACCTTTAAAATGACTCACAGTGGGTCGCAGTGTTAGTCTGCCTGCAGTAGTAGAAAAGCACAAGAGCCTAGTAGCACCTTAAAGTAAGTGTGTGTGTGTGTGTTAAGTGCCGTCAAGTCGCTTCCGACTCATGGCGACCCTATGAATGAAAGTCCTCCAGAATGTCCTATCTTTGACAGCCTTGCTCAGATCTTGCAAATTGAAGGCTGTGGCTTCCTTTATTGAGTCCATCCATCTCTTGTTGGGTCTTCCTCTTTTCCTGCTGCCCTCCACTTTTCCTAGCATGATGGTCTTTTCCAGTGACTCTTGTCGTCTCATGACGTGACCAAAATACGATAGCCTCAGTTTAGTCATTTTAGCTTCTGGGGTCATGTTCAGGCTTGATTTGATCTAGAACCCACTGATTTGTTTTTTTGGCAGTCCACGGAATCCGTAACCCTCTCCTCCAACACCACATTTCAAAGAAATCTGTTTTCTTCCTATCAGCTTTCTTCACTGTCCAGCTTTCACCCCCATACATAGTAATAGGGAATATGATGGCATGAATTAATCTAGTCTTGGTGGCCAGAGCACCTTAGAGACGAACACAAATATTTTCTGGCAGGGTAGGATGGCCCAGGCTAGCCTGATCTCGTCAGATCTCAGAAGCGAAGCAGCGTCAGCCCGGGTTAATATTTGGATGGGAGACCACCAAGGATTACCAGGGTTGCTGTGCAGAGAAAGGCACTGGCAAACCACCTCTGATAGTCTCTTGCCATGAAAACCCCCCAAAAGGGGTCGCCATAAGTCGGCTGCGACTTGAAGGCACTTTACGCACACACACAGGAGCATTTACCTGGGCTGAATAAAGACCTTGTGTTCATGGCTCATTACCAATGCTGATTTCTCCACACCCATCCCTCCCCTGGACATCACAGACTCTTCTGCATGCCACACCTAATCCCATCACGCCTGCTATTCACACTGACATACTGTTAACATTTACATGCTAATGCTTGTCTGAATTCACTCTCCTCTACTTAAAGACAGATGGATTCACATTCTAGCTGTATCTGAAGAAGTGAGCTGTGACTCACAAAAGCTTATACCCTGCCAGAAAATATTTTGGTTAGTATATTGTCGAAGGCTTTCACGGTCAGAGTTCATTGGTTCTCGTAGGTTATCCGGGCTGTGTAACCATGGTCTTGGTATTTTCTTTCCTGACGTTACGCCAGCAGCTGTGGCCAGCATCTTCTGAAGATGCCGGCCACAGCTGCTGGCGAAACGTCAGGAAAGAAAATACCAAGACCACGGTTACACAGCCCGGATAACCTACGAGAACCAATTTTGGTTAGTCTTTAAGGTGCTACTGGACTCTTGCTCTTTAAAATGACTATTCGCGGTCCCGGTGCAAAAGGATTCCACCCCACCCCACACACTCGCCTGCTCCTTGTTTGCATAGCCACTGGCAATCGCCAGTTGCATAGCTAACGCGCAGCTGTGATTCTGCATGTTTCCTTGAGGGGATTCTTCACAGCGGCTGCCTATGTGTCCTCCAAAACATCCTGTCCTTAATAGCCTTGCTCAAATCTTGTAAATTGAGGGCCGTGGCTTCCTTGACAGAGTCCATCCATCTCTTGCTGGGTCTTCCTCTTTTCCTGCTGCCTTCAACTTTTCCTGGCATGACTGTCTTTTCTGGTGACTCTTATCTTCTCATAATGTGACCAAAGTATGACAGCCTCAGTTTAGTCATTTTAGCTTCTAGGGTCAGTTCAGGCTTGATTTGAACACACATGAACACCTGAAGCTGCCTTATCCTGAATCAGACCCTGGGTCCATCAAAGTCAGTATTGTCTACTCAGACCAGCAGCGGCTCTCCAGGGTCTCAGGCAGAGGTCTTTCACATCACCTACTTGCCTAGTCCCTTTAACTGGAGATGCTGGGGCTTGAATCTGGGACCTTCTGCATGTCAAGCGGAGGCTCCACCACTGAGCCATGGCCCCTCCCCTAAACAAAAAAGTCCATAACCCACTGATTTGTTTTTTTGGCAGTCCAGGGTATCCATAACTCTCTCCTCCAACACCACATTTCAAAGGAATCTACTTTCTTCCTATCAGCTTTCTTCATTGTCCAGCTTTCACACCCATACATAGTAATAAGGAATTCGAGGCTGAACTTTAAGGCGGCAATCCTATGCCTTTTACATGTGACTAAGCCCCATTGAACTCAGTGGAGGTTACTTCAGAGTAAAACATAGACAACAGTCTTGTGCTAAGATTGTAATCGGAGGCTGTTTCCTTGGGAGCTAGCCCATTCAACTCAATGGGGTTTCCTTCCGAGAGGTTGTTTCTTGCAGCCAAAATAAACAGGAGTTTTGTGGCACTTTAAAGATGGACAATCTCTGTTTCCGGGATAAAAATTTTTCATGGGCTCCAGTCTACCAAAGTTTACGATGGAGTAAAATGTTCTTGATCTTGAAGGTGCCGTTTAACCTTGCGCTGGACGGCTGCAAGTTTAATCGCTGAGGTTGCGAGTTGCAGCCACGCTTCTAGGGCTCAATCCTATGCAGGCTTACTTGGACAGAAATCCCATTGATGCCAGTGGGAGGCAGGCAATGGCAAACCACCTCTGAACATCTCTTGCCCTGAAAACACTACAGGGTCGCCATAAGTTGGTTGCGCCTTGACATCACTTTACACACACACAAACATGTCTTGAGCTAGTTCTAGGTTGCTGTAACAGGGAAGGGAAAGGAACTTTTCAAAAAACCTTAGAATCATAGAGTTGGAAGGTACCACCAGGGTCATCTAGTCCAACCTTCTGCACAATGCAGGAAATTCACAACTACCTCCCCCCACACACACACACACCCAGTGACCCCTACGCCATGCCCAGAAGATGGCCAAGATGCCCTCCCTCTCATCATCTGCTTAAGGCCATAGAGTCAGCATTGCTGACAGGTGGCCATCTAACCTCTTCTTAAAAACCTCCAGGGAAGGAGAGCTTACCACCTCCCGAGGAAGCCTGTTCCACTGAGGAACCACTCTAACTGTTAGGAAATTCTTCCTAATGTCTAGCTGGAAACTCTTTTGATTTAATTTCAACCCGTTGGTTCTGGTCGGACCTTCTGGGCAACAGAAAACAACTCGGCACCCTCCTCTATATGACAGCCCTTCAAGTACTTGAAGATGGTTATCATATCACCTTCTAACTATCATTATTATTGTCTATAAATTGGGCATTATTTTCAAGGACTTTCAGTAGCTGTTAGTGTTGCCAGCTCCAGGTTGGGAAATACCTGGATATTTTGGGGGTGGAGCCTGAGGTTGAGGTTTGGGGAGGGGAGAGGAGAGAATGCAATAGGGCAGGGGTGGGGAACGTCAGGCCCCCTTGCAGAAGAGTCAGTAGCTATGGAGCTGCTAGGACTGCCCAAGAAACTGTGTTAACCCTTTCCCACCCGGGCCATGGAGAAACGTATTCCCTCTGTACTACAAGAGGGCTGGGGTGGAAGTGGCTGCAATGGAAGGGTTAAAGGGGACAGGGCCAGAATGCGCATGGGGGGAGGGGGTTCTTAGCCAGTGTGTCCTCATTTCATCCCTGCAGGTGGAGGTAGCAGGAGCCAGCTGTAGAATCCGGCCCCGACCATGCAGAGCAGGACCAACTCCAGAGTGTGGCTGGATGGCTATGCCCGGCTGGGGCAACAGACCATCCTGTGCACCAGGTGGGTGAGTGTGCCACCAGTTGGATGCCTCCCTGCTTGCCCATGCGGAGGGGTCATCTAGGGCAGCAGCCTGCTTGGGGCTTGGCCGGCTGATTTTTAAGTTGATAATTTTGTATGGCCAGTAAATGATGTTATAACTATCCAAATGGCCCTTGGCGGAAAAAAGGTCCCTCACTTCTGCAATAGGGTATAATGCCATAGAGTCCCCCTTCCAAAGCGGCCATTTATGATTTCTGTCTCCTGGAGATGAGCTGCAATCCAAGGCAATCTCCAGCCACTCCCCTGGAGATTGGCAACCTTAGTAGCTGTTATCTATGTATTTTTAACTATCTAATCATTTGCATGCCGCTCCAAAGCAGTGAACAATAAAAAGCAGATATGGTAATACACACGGTTGTAAAAGTATAATCGGTTAGTTCAAAAGAAGCCGATTGATCTGCTGAAAGTTTTTGAATGGGCGTCGATGAACAACTATGCAACGGAGAATGTTTTCCGCTGGCTATCTTGGACTGAGCATTCCTCCTGCGTTGATCACCAGTGGCCAGCAGGGGTTGCTATAAAGCCATAAGTGTCCCCTTGGCCTTCCGAGAAAAAGCTTGCATGTTGGTGGCTGAGGTTAGTATCCCTTTCTTCAAAAAATGTACTCTGGAAACTCTCGTTTCTTTGTCTTTTTTCACTGCATTCAAAAAGCTACAGATAAGTCTCCAAGTCTTTTCAACATTCCTTTCAGGATGAATTTCCCTTCTCACATATTCCTGGAAGCACCTTCAATCCCCTTATCCCCCCCTACTGTGGTAAATGAGTTTGCAAACCTGAGAACCAATTTAACTTCCCAATTTAGAACCAAACCTGAGAATCAATTTAGCTTTGTTGTGTCATATGTGTTGTTTTATTTTGTGTTTTGCTGGTAAAATCCCAGGGCAATTCTTAGTCCTTGGAATTATTTTAAAACCATGTGTGTGCGCGCGCAAGTGTGGTTGTTAAGTGCTGTCAAGTCACTTCCAATTTATGGCAACCCTATGAATCAATGGCCTCCAAAATGGTACTATCCTTAACAGCCTTGTTTAGGTCTTGCAAACTTTTAAAGCTTAAAAAAAAAAAAAAACTTCCAAAGAAATTCTACATCCAAAATCAATTTTCTTCCAGAGGACCTGTCATGGAAGGTTTAGGAAGAAAAAGCTCTATGAAGCCTGCAGATCAACAACATCATAATGATCTCGTCATTATAAATAGTAATAGTACTAACAGTAGCATAGAAGCAGCACTTTACAGAACTAAGAACTTAGACTTGAACACATGAAGCTGCCTTATCCTGAATCAGACCCTTGGTTCATCAGAGTCAGTATTGTCTACTCAGACCAGCAGTGGCTTTAAGAGGGGAGAGGACATGTTCCTGGAGGAGAGGGCTATTCATGGCTACTAGTAAAAATGGATATTAGTCATGATGCATACCTATTCTCTCCAGTATCAGAGGAGCATGCCTAGGTGCTGTGGAACACAGGCAGGATGGTGCTGCTGCAGTTGTCTTGTTTGTGGGCTTCCTAGAGGCACCTGGTTGGTCACTGTGTAAACAGACTGCTGGACTTGATGGGCCTTGCTCTGATCCAGCAGGGCCTTTCTTATGTTATTATGTTATGTTCTTGTCTATGAGGACTGGCAGAATCACCTCTGGGTCCATCCCAGCCCTGCCGCCCAAGATTCCCAGGAGATGCCACGGGTTGAACCTGCAGCCTTCTGCCTGCAAAGTTGCTACTGTACAGCTGAGCTGTGGACCCTGACCCTAAACTGAGGTGTTGCCTAAAAGAGGGGAGAGGAAAGAGGAAGAAGCTGAGTTTCAGGCTTTAGAAGAGGATGAAGAAGAAGAGTTGGTTTTTATATGCCGACTTTCTCTACCACTTAAGGGAGTCTCAAACTGGCTTACAATCACCTTCCCTTCCCACAACAGACACCCTGTGAGGTAGGTGGAGCTGAGAGAGTGTGACTAGCCCAAGGTCACCCAGCTGGCTTCATGTGGAAGAGTGGGGAAACCAATCCAGTTCACCAGATTAAGGAAGTGGCCAAAGATTATGAGCCAAGGTTGGCACAGAACAGGGAGTGAGAGGCGTCTGGGGCAGCAATGTACAGTGGGTACAGTTGGTTCAGAAGAGACAAAAGGTGGCAGGTCTGGAGGAGTCATGGCTTTGGCAGGATACGACGGCATATGCAGCAAAGAGAGAAGGGGGCGAAGCCATGGGCAGATGTGGTAAAGGGCAGATGTGGAACGTCTGCGTCGGTCCTTGTATGCCCAGTGCCTTGCTAGCTCCAAGAACTGGTTTGGAGCTTAAGGAGCTCTACTACCCTTCAATTGCTCCCCTGATTGTCCATTTGTACCAGGATCTTCCCTTGCCTCAAGACTGGGCCTGTCTTGTGTCTTCAGATGCAAAGAGAAAGTGGTATATTAACACACACCAGTTGAGATGCACTGGCAAACCAACCAAGGTAAACCAGGTGAAAAGTAAGTATAGGTACATGCCCCTGGTCCATAACTACCTATTCTGGCTAGCTGAATGCTCCCTGCAATTAGAAAATGAGCAGAACAGGGGTGGGCCTAGCCTTAATCCCTGAGGGGATAGTTTCCTACCTGCAAGGAGTTTTTGCTCAGAGTAGCATTCAAACATGGGGTCACCTACCGGTGGTCTATTTTACTGCTTTATTCCTTTATACCAGGGGCCCCGTGGTGCAGAGTGGTAAGCTGCAGTACTGCAGTCCAAGCTCTGCTCTATGACCTGAGTTTGATCCTGACGGAAGTTGGTTTCAGGTAGCCAACTCAAGATTGACTCAGCCTTCCATCCTTCTGAGGTCGGTAAAATGAGTCCCCAGCTTGCTGGGGGTAAAGAGAAGATGTCTGGGGAAGGCACTGGTAAACCACCCCGTAAAGAAAGTCTGCCTAGTAAATGTCGGGATGGGACGTCACCCCATGGGTCAGGAATGACCTGGTGCTTGCACAGGGGACCTTTACCTTTTATGTGCCAATGAAGCCTTAGTTCCCATGGGGGGTTGCACTGCTTGCTGGGCATTACTGTCTCCTTGCATGAAGTGAGACTTTGGCCTCAAACACATCCCAAATCTCCCTTCAGTGCTGGAATGCTGGCGAAGACCATTTGAAAACTAGTTTGACTATCACTGTTGTAGTCAAACTAGTTTTCAAATACATTATTTAATTTTTATTCCATCCTTCCCCAGAAGCTTTGGGCTGCACACGTGAGTCTCCCTTATTGCACTTATTCCTCGCAACAACCTTGTGAGGTAGGCTAGGCTGAGACAACAACAGTCCCAAGGACACCCGGCAAGTTTTGTGACAGAGTGGGAATTTGAACTTGGGTCTTTCCAGGCCTGGACCTAGTCCAGCTCTCTAATCACTACACCACACTGTCTCTCCTTTGAGACTGATATTCTTATTGAAGGACCTTTGGTTGTACTCTGAGGAACCGCCAAGGTTGCCTAGAGCACAGCTGAAAACTCCACTGTGCCAGGAGATCAAGCGTGCCGCTGTCAGATCGCATAACAGGAATAGAAACCTATAATAAAGCTGGAGTTGTTTCTCATTTCTATTTAGAGCTGAGGTTTGGGCTGCAGCATCAGTCAAACGCACAGCGACAGCCACGTACGGCTGATGCTGTTTCTCGTAAGGGAAACTTGCCCGGGCTACGTCTGCATCGACAGTTTGCATAAATCGCCCGCACAAGTTTCCCCCCGATTGTTGCAAGAAGACTGAGCTGGCAGCAAAACGCAGCCACGACTGCGCATTTGGCAGGCGGTGTGCTTCGAAACAGGGGCGGATGAGAGAGCTCTAGACAATGATAAACACAATAGAGTTTTTTGGGGGGGTTAAATGTGTTCCTCTCTGTTCACGGTGTATAGAAATGATGAGTGGTGACTATGGACAGAGAAAACGATCCCTCACTTGTGGAATACTGGAATCCCGGTCTTTGAAAAAAATACTCATTAAATTCAGAAGTAATATAATATACACAGTTCACAGCCAACATTTTGCAGCACAAAACAATCACCAAACATTCCCTCTTTGTTTCTTTTTATATTTCCTTTTTTTTTTTTTGTCAACAGGGGTCATGGCTCAGTGGTAGAGCATCTGCTTGGCATGCAGAAGGTCCCAGGTTCAATCCCCGGCATCTCCAGTTAAAGGGACTAGGCCAGTAAGTGATGTGAAAGTCCTCTGCCTGAGACCCCCGAGAGCCGCTGCTGGTCTGAGCAGACAATACTGACTTTGATGGACCAAGGGTCTGATTCAGTACAAGGCAGCTTCATGTGTTCACATTTGGTTCAACTGTGCACACGTGTGTTGACTATGCATACATTTTTTAACTATTTATTCATACAATGTAAGTATAACACTTACAGAATGTAATAGTGCAATGCTAAGAATGAACTTTAGAAGGGTGTAACGCTGTTTAAGACTGCACTGTAAATCGCTGATAACATATCGGTTCACAAATCTCGATGGAAAATGTGATTGCTTTGGGTTGGCCTTATTTCTTTTAAAAACATGCTGTTCAGAGAGATAGTAAGCCTGACTAAAATTCTATTTTACTCTGTTGAGGAAAATCCAAGAAAAAGGAAAATGGTACAACAATAAAGGATCACAAGTTTCACTTGCACAAGGGAAAACCGATTTGAAACGGCGTTGGGACACAAACAGCAGGGATATGAATTTTGAAATGAGTGATAGTGAAGACATCAGGGTCCATACAGGCAACTGCTTACTAAGAAATAACTTATAACTTATACGGTGCACCATATAAGTGACCCAGTCATCTGTATTGGTCTTTCCACTCCCGTGCTTCCATGAATTTCTGTAGTGTAGTAAAATACTGCTCTTGAGTTGGCAAGTCTATGCAAACAGCTTACTCAGTGTTTATGTATACAGGGCAGTAGCTTACTACTTTTTAAAAGGTTAATCTACATTCATCCTCTTTTTTAAAGGGTGGGGCAGATTCTCATTCAAGTGCAAAGGCCCACTCATATAAACACAACTACCAACTTAACATCCAGCCAACCAGGGATCCTGGCTGCCCCTCCATTCTGTCACATTCGCTCAAAAGTTGTGAGATCTAGAACTTCATCTGCCACTTACTTCCACAAGAGATAAGACGAGCCAGCTCTCTTGGAAGTTTTCAGAAGGGGTACAGTTGTCTTTTCACTTGCAATGCAGTCCACTCGGATGTGCTTTTCTTGTGTTGGGACTTTTAATATAGTACAGTATTGTGTCGTTTCAATGGCGAACCACCTCTGTTTCTCACTTGCCTTGGAAGCCCTGTGCTGGGGTCACTATAAGTCGGTTTCAACTTAACAGCTTACACATATATACGTATTGTGTGGTTTTATTGTTAGGATTAATTGCACACTCACCCTTCTCTCTCACACACGCATGCAGCCACAAAATGGTGGAGGCGAGCCTTGCCGGAATGGTCCGCAATCCCCCACACTGAAAAGCCACACCGGGCACCAAAAATCATGGTCACCGGCACTCCTGGCTCTCTGAAGGAGGGAGGAGTCCCAAGGATGCCAGCACAGGGGGCAATGAATGGGAGTGCTAAAAGGCGCATCCCTCAGCTTGCCATGTTCCACCGGAAGTCTATTGTTAGGATTCACTGAATGTATTGGCTCAGTGGTTCTTCATGTATTAATATTTGTAAACCATTTTGATTCTAAGAAAGACAATACATAAATAATTAAACAAATACATGTGGAATCTCTGTGCGTTAAGTGCCGTCGCTTCCGACTTATGGCGACCCTATGAATTAATGACCTCCAAAACATCCTATCATTAAGAGTCTCGCTCAGGTCTTGCAAACTGAGGGCCGTGGCTTCTTTATTGAGTCAATCCATCTCGGGTTGGGTCCTCCTCTTTTCCTAGCATCCTCTTTTCCAGTGACTCTTGCCTTCTCGTAATGTAAAACACAGTGCCTCAAAGCAGTCAAAACAACCATGATTCTTGTAGCCCTTTAAAAACTAACACATTTTCTTGCAGAAAGAGTCAACTTCATCAGAGCGTGAAGTGTTACATTCACAGGCCACATATACACTCACGGAGGCAGTGATGTTGTGAAAAACCTGCCCGACGGCCCTGCCATCTAAGACATAGGTGTGCTATTTTAACTGGCAAGGGACCAGAGGGGGGATTACTTTAAATTGTGAGATATCCACTCCCGGTCCCTATTGAGACCAGTTTTGATAGCGTGAGCCTCTGCATAGCTATTCAAACATACCAACACAAAGATATATTTCAAAGGCATTTATCATGGTCCTTTTTGTCTTCTGTGTTCCGACAGTAACCACTTATCAAGACAGATCAGTCTAGGTTTGCCAACTCCAGTCTAGGGTTGTTGGAAAATTCCTGGAGATTTAGGGGCAGAGCCTGGGAAGGGTGGGACGGTAGCTGCTTCTAATGCTACAGAGTCCACCCTCCAAAGCAGCCCTTCTCTCCAGGGGAGCTGATTTTCGTCCCCTGGAGATGAGCTAGAGGTTGGCCATCACGGGTCAGTCACACAGCGTCTTGCTTTTAAACAAAGGGATTTGGGCTTCTGAAATACCGACTTAGTAAACAGACCCATTGAAATGTCTGCAAGAGCACAGAGTTAGAAAGAAAGGCGGTGCGCCGGAAGAGTAAGCACCTGATCTAAAAGCCTGGCCCTCCTCCCCTTGTGAACTGCTTTTTGGGCCTGGGCCGGGTGCGGGAATTCATGAATTCATTTCCTTGTGCAGCCGAGAGGGAACGGCATTCCTGCGTCCGGACCCTCCGCAATGCTTTCACGCCAGGCAGCGCCGATGCCCCCCGAGGGCCGCGCCCTTCTCCCCCACCCCACTACCACACCGTGCCGCCGGTGGCTTGCGCCTGGCCCGCGGGCAGTGCCAGATTTCGATGAAGAGAGGCCCTAGGCTATTCCATTTGTGACTGGGAGGCCCCTCCCAACCCCCCACCCTCACGGCTAGAGGAAGATGGAAAGAGGGTTTTTAACAAAATTCAGTGAAGCCGAGGATGATGGCGGGTGTTTAAAACCCCACACTTCACAACTCCTCCTCTAAAGGACATAAGATGTCATTGTTAAATACTGTAGCGATGGGGGGGGGGGAGCAGAAATGTTAAAATTAACACTGTGAAAAACTTTTGCCATAACTGAACTTTGTAAACCTTTTGTGGAAGCAGGAATGTTTCGGGAAATGAAATTATTCTGAAATGGAGTGCAAGGAACCTTACTGAAGGGCCATTTAGAGACTACAGTGTGTTATGACAGCATGTGTAAGAAAGAAGAGTTGGTTTTTATATGCCGACTTTCTCTACCACTTAAGGGAGACTCAAACCGGCTTACAATCGCCTTCCCCTCCCCTCCCCACAACAGACACCCTGTGAGGTCGGTGGGGCTGAGAGAGCTGTGACTGGCCCGAAGTCACCCAGCTGGCTTTGTGTATAGGAGTGGGGAAACCAACCCGGTTCACCAGGTTAGCGTCCGCCGCTCAGGTGGAGGCGCGGGGAATCAACCCCACTTCTCCAGATCAGAGTCCACCGCTCCAAACCACCGCTCTTAACCACGACACCACCCTGGCTCTGACAGTGTAAATAATATTATTCGCCTTGGCCGGAGGCCCCCTAGATGATGAGGCCCTAGTAGGGTGGCCAACCTCCAGGTAGTAGCTAGAGATCTCCTGCTATTACAACTGATCTCCAGCCGATAGAAACCAATTCACAGTGGGTTGCCTTGTTAGTCTGCCTGCAGTAGTCGAAAAGGGCCAGAGTCCAGCAGCACCTTAAAGACGAACAGAACTATTTTCTGGCAGGGTAGGAGCTTTCGTGAGCCACAGCACACTTCTTCAGATGAAGAAGTGTGCTGTGGCTCACGAAAGCTCATACCCTTAAAGTTCGTCTTTAAGGTGCTGCCGGACTCTTGCTCTTTCCTACTCCCATAGAAATCAGTTCGCCTGGAGGAAAACGGCCGCTTTGGCCATTGGACTCTATGGCACTGAAGGCCCTCCCCTCCCCAAGCCACGCCCTCCTCGGGCTCCGCCCCCGAAACCACCTGCCGGTTGCAAAGAGGGACCGGGCAACCCGAGGCGTCAGCCTGCCACGCCTAGAGGCAACTCCGGCGCTGCCCGCGAGAGAGGGGGCAATTACACTCTGCACGGGCTCAGAGGTCGGAACCCCCGGGCGGATCCCGGGGCGCGAGGAGGAGCGGCCGTCCGGCTCGGTGGGAGGGGCGAGGGAGGGATCCCCCCCGCCCCCCCCCCCGCCGCCGCCGCCGCCCTTCGGCGGCTCCCCGCGGCCGCAGTCGGCCTGCGCCATCGCCGGCGGCCGGGCGGAGCGCGGCGTTGGGTAGGTGGCGGGGCGGGGGGTGAGGGAGGGGGCGGAGGGGCGCTGGGGGAGCGGGCTGGGGCAGCCCCTCCCCTCCCCTCTCCGCCCTGCCCGTCGGGGGCGCGCCCCCCGCCTCCGCAGCCGGTCCGGACCCCGCTGCGCCTCGGCGCTCCGACCAGGGGAAGGGAGGGGAGGGGAGGGGAGGGGGGGCGGCGGATCTGGGAAGCGCCCCCGCTTGCCCGGCCCGCCGGAGCGGCCGCCTTGCAGAAGGCGACAGAGGTAGGCGGGCAGGCTGGCCTCCTCCTGGGAAAGAGAGCAAGGAAGGAGAGATCTTCCATCCCTCCTTCCATCCCTCCCTTCATCCCTCCTTCCATCCCTCCATCCATCCCTCCTTCCATCCATCCCTCCATCCCTCCCTCCCTTCATCCCTCCTTCCATCCCTCCCTCCCTTCATCCCTCCATCCATCCCTCCCTCCCTTCATCCCTCCTTCCATCCCTCCATCCATCCCTCCCTTCATCCCTCCTTCCATCCCTCCCTTCATCCCTCCATCCATCCCTCCTTCCATCCATCCATCCCTCCCTTCATCCCTCCTTCCATCCCTCCCTTCATCCCTCCTTCCATCCCTCCATCCCTCCCTCCCTTCATCCCTCCTTCCATCCCTCCCTCCCTTCATCCCTCCATCCATCCCTCCCTCCCTTCATCCCTCCTTCCATCCCTCCATCCATCCCTCCCTTCATCCCTCCTTCCATCCCTCCCTTCATCCCTCCATCCATCCCTCCTTCCATCCATCCATCCCTCCCTTCATCCCTCCTTCCATCCCTCCCTCCCTTCATCCCTCCCTTCATCCCTCCTTCCATCCCTCCATCCATCCCTCCCTTCATCCCTCCTTCCATCCCTCCCTCCCTTCATCCCTCCCTTCATCCCTCCCTTCATCCCTCCCTCCATCCCTCCCTCCCTTCATCCCTCCATCCATCCATCCCTCCTTCCATCCATCCATCCCTCCCTTCTTCCCTCCATCCCTCCCTTCTTCCCTCCACCCCTTCATCCCTCCATCCCTCCATCCTTCACCTGCTCAGCCGCGATCCCGGCTTGTTTCTCCTCGATCCTCTTTTGTGTCTGGTGCTTGCAGCAGCCCGGGTAGAGCCCCCCCCCCATGCCCCCTCTTGGGGTGCGCGTCCTCCCCCCCTCCCCAGGCTGGGAGGGGGCTGTGCCCCAAAGAGAGGGTGCTCGAGGAGGAGGGGAGTGGTTTCTCCCCCTCCTGCACGGAAAACGGCGGGGAGCCTATGAGGGGAGGGGGGGTCGCGAGGCGGAGGGACGGAGCCGGCCAGCTAGCAGCCGGGCGGTGCGGGGGAACGGGTGGCGGCGACCCAGCCGGCTCCCATCCGTCCTCATTTGCCCTCTTTCCCCTTCCAGGAACCCCTGCATCACTGGAGGACCGGACCAGGGCCAGGCTGCGGAAAACGGGGATGACAGCGCCTCCGCGGAGGGAAGGGAGGAGATCTCCAGAGCAGGCAGCGTCGCCAGCGTCTCGCCGCCCCCCACAGCTGGCTCAAAAACAGTGGCCTTTTAACCCAGCTCGGTTGGCATAGCCTTGTAGGAATACCCTCCTCCCCCGCCGCCAGCCCTGCCTTGGAACCGTCTGCGGGGCCCATCGGAGTTGAGGAATCGACCAGGGATTGCTTTTCAAGGCCGTGGGAGCCCCCCCTCTCCCGGCAGGAGCTTGGCCAGCGGCTCCCCCCACCCCTGCAGCGGGACTTCTGTTTCCTGCAGTGGAACCTCCTTTCGATAACCCGAGGCCAGGCTGTGGGGTTGTGGAGGTTTCTATGCAAAGGGAACGGTGCTGTTGGAAAGGCAGGCTGGAATTGGTGGGCGCTTGGGGAAGACTTTTTGGGAGGCCTTGAATGAGACAATGCCACCCCACACACACACACACACAATTTGACAACCAGGAACACTGAGCATTTTTGCTGAGAATTTCTCCCGTTCCCTTTTGGCTTCCTCCTGCATTTAGGAAGATTACCGGCACATCGGCAACAGGGCTTTGCTTTGTTTCTCCCCAGGCAAGCCCTTTCTGGGACATGTAATGTCTGCTGGTTGGCATTGTTGTTTTGGGGAGGTTAGTGAGTATTTTTCTCTGAACCTCAAAGGCCAAATAGTAATGGGGCGTGCCTCTAAAACCTGTTTCCGCCGTTCTGCTCTTAAAAGACTGGCCGGTCCGGCAAATGTATAAACTCTTGCGTTCTGCGAGAACAGTGGGGCTACTTGCCTCCTCAGCTGATTGAGAAACTGTCTCTCTTCTCTGCCTTCCTCAGTCCGTAAAGCTAGAATTTCCTTGTGGGGCTCAGGATGTGGGGAAGAGGCTGTCTCCTTTTCGAAGCGCCCTGAAAGGGTGAGCCCCATGGGTGCTCCAGAGCCTATGGAGAGGACACCGCCTGGTGACCCAGCCTGCCTTGACTCTTCCATGCCCAGTCGCCAAGAGCTGGCACTATGGCACGGCACAGCACGGGGACGCTGGTCTTGGCCAACGGACTGGGCTTCCCACCCAATAACGTGGCCCGCGTGGTGGTGTGGGAGTGGTTGAACGAGCATGGGCGCTGGCGGCCCTACACCGCGGCCGTCTGCCACCACATCGAGAACGTCCTGAAAGAGGATGCCCGTGGGAGTGTGGTCCTGGGGCAGGTGGATGCCCAGCTGTCTCCGTACATCATTGACCTGCAATCCATGCATCAGTTCCGTCAGGATACAGGTAGGGAGAGGCGGAGTGCTTGCCTAGCAGAGACGAAGAGGTAGCCCCATCCCTGTTGGGCACTGATCCCGGTTTATAAAACTGTTTGGGCTGCATGTACCGGTGTGTGTTTGTGTGTTGCTTTGCGTGAATGCCCCCTCCATTGGGGAAAAAATGTCTGCCTGGACATAGAAAAGCAGGACATTGTAGATCTTACTCCCTGACATTCTAGATTTCTGCATGCAGGGAGGGTCCTTCATGGGAAGCATTCAGCATATTCTGTCCCCTACTGGCATTATAGGAGAATATCAGTGGAATCCGCTGGAAGTGTAAGCACTGGGAACTTGGGCTGCTGTGTGGGGCTGGAAGCTCTCCAGATATCTGAAGAGGGAGACTGAGTAGTTTTTCAGCTGTTTAACTCTGGAATCTGGTTAAATGCTAAGGCTATGAGAGCCAGCGTGGTGTAGTGGTTGAGCGGTAGTTTGGGGTGGTGAACCTGTTCGATTCCCCTCTCCTCCACATGAGCGGTGGAGGCTAATCTGGTGAACCAAGTTGGTTTCCCCGCTCCCACACATGAAGCCAGCTGGGTGACCTTGGGCAAGTCACACCTCTCTCAGCCCCACCTACCTCACAGGGTGTCTGATGTGGGAAGGGAAGGTGATTGTAAGTCGGTTTGATTCTTCTTAAGTGGTGGAGAAAGTCGGCATATAAAACCCAACTCCTCTTCTTCTTCTATCTCCCCTGGAGAACACATGAATTGGTATTTTAATTTATTTCACAATATTTATAGTTCACAGCTTTGCATCAGACGATGGCTCAAGGCAGCAATGGAAATAATCATAAATGTAACAATAAAAATGTAAAAAACTTGAAAAGGTGATAACCAAAATGTAAAACCAGGGATAAGATTCTTCTGAAAGGGCTTTTGGAAAATTTTTTTAAAAGGTCTTTAGTTGGTACTGGGAGACCATCAGTGAGGAAACCAAATGTGACTCCTCCTCTGGGTAAGCACAGAGCACTGATCTTTCCCTGCTATAGCTAGTCTCCCTGGGCCTGGAGTCGGAGAGAAATGAGCAAATTGTTTGCATTCAAGGAAAGCCTTCTTCCCCCACCCCTTCTCTTTTGAGAAATCAGCCCTTGCAAATGCCCTCAGGGATATCTGTGGGGACTTAAGAAGGGGTTTTGACTTGGCAGCGAGGATACTAGCATGTCTGCCTTTTCCCATTCATAAACTAAAATCAAAGGAAAATCAGATTTTTTTTTTTAACCACAGCAAAAAGCACCTTAAAGACTGACAGATTTATTGTGGCATCAGTTTTTGTGGAGTAGAGCCCATTTTGTCGAAGGCATCTGTTGTTGTTTGCGTTGAAACAGACTAACACTGCAATCCTAATCAGAGTCACACCCTTCTCAACCCGTTGACTTCAACGGATTGAGAAGGGTCTAACTGTGTTTAGGATTGCACTGTAGCATCCCTCCAAAACAGATCTTCTAGATCTTACGATTGCTGGAAAGAAAGGCCGAGATCAAAATTACATGCACCTCTGTGTACAGGGCGGCTGTAATGGCCGCTGTCTCTCTGCCCTCTCTTTCCCGCTCTCCTCCCAATTGTAAAATATATAACTGTGTGTAAAATATATAACTGTGCAGGAGTTGATGTGATGTGGCACATCATCAGGGTTTAGCGCCAGCATCTGTTTTTAGTACCAGCATTAAAGGTCAGGGTGGCTCTGGGCACGTGCAGAGTGTCTTCTGTTCACCATTGGACGCACGCATCTAGCTGGCACACACATCAGGGGTTAGAGATAACAGTCTGGGACCTACAGTTCACACAGGGGAGGGGGCTGTGGCTCAGTGGTAGAGCATCTGCTTGGCATGCAGAAGGTCCCAGGTTAATTCCTTGGCATCTCCAGTTAAAGGGACTAGGCAAGTAGGTGAATGTGAAAGTCCTCTGCCTGAGACCTTGGAGAGCCACTGCCGGTCTGAGTAGACAATACTGACTTTGATGGACCAAGGGTCTGATTCAGTATAAGGCCGCTTCATGTGTTCAATAGCCTTGACCCCAGCACCGCAGAGCTCTGTTATCTGCCCTTGTTGACTGGGCCAAGCCGACACTGTGCTCTATGGCTGCGCGGGCACTTTAGTCTTTTGATACATGATTGTGGAGGTGGTTGATTGTTTTCTAGGACACTGAAAGGATAAAGGGAGTGCTTTCCTTGGTGCTTGCCCCAAGTCGTGACCAGCAGTGCAAATGCACTTTCACTCATGGCTCGAGCACATCAGGCTGCCTTCACACGATAGCAGGCAATGCATACTCCTGGACTGAATAGAGAACTGGGGTTCCTGTCTCATTACCGTTGCTGATTTCTCCGTGCCTACTACCCCTCTGCATATCACAGCTGATCCAATCACATCAGCTAATGTCATTTACTTGCTTTTGATGTTTACATTGCCATTGTGTGTCTAATTCACTCTACTTAAAGATAGATGGACTCACATTCTAGCTGTATCTGAAGAAGTGAGCTTTGGCTCATGAAAGCTCGTACCCTGCCAGAAATTTTGTTAGTCTTTAAGGTGCTACTGGACTCTTGCTCTTTCACACGATTGGTCTCTCAAGGTCCTTGTTGTCTACACTGACAGGCATCAGGTCAAGCGGTTTTCCCGGGGTCTTTCATATCACCTGCTATCCAGTCCTTTTAACTCTGGATTGAACCTGGGGCCTTCTTCACGTAAAGTCCCACTGAGCAATGGCCCCCACCTCACAGCCTGCCAAATTCTTGCAGATTTCCAAGAGTGGGAAGGAAAATCTGGTTTCTGGAGCCCCTTGTGACTCTGGCTGGTGGCTGTTGCACAGAGAGACCTTTCATCCCAGGTTTTGCAGGTTTTTAAAAGTCTTGTTAACAGTGGTTTAGAGACAGCTGCAAATCCTGATGCTCCCCATTCAAATCTTGCCTCTGTCCCAAAGGGCTGAGGAGGAAGTAGGAAAGCTGCTATTGTTGCTAAGCCTCACCTGTCCCATCTTCAGAGGTTTCTTGGTAGGCAAGCCCATAAGAAAAGTATGTCTTTATTTTGAAATATCTGTCTCTCGCCTCTCCATAATAGATGTTCAAGGCAGCTCACATTGTGTTGGATCCTGCATATCTGTTCCACTAATGGGGGTGCTTCCAGCTTGGTGTAGTGGTTAAGAGCGGTGGTTTGGAGCAGTGGACTCTGATCTGGAGAACCGGGTTTGATTCCCCACTCCTCCACATGAGCAGCTGAGGCTAAACTGGTGAACTGGATTTATTTCCCCACTCCTACGCATGAAGCCGCTGAGTGACCTTGGGCTGGTCACAGCTCTCTCAGCCCCACCTACCTCACAGGGTGTCTGTTGTGGGGAGGGTGAGGGAAGGTGATTGTAAGCCAGTTTGAGTCTTCCTTAAGTGGTAGAGAAAGTCGGCATATAAATAGCAACTCTTCTTCTTCCCCTGGTCCAAGGACCTTTCTTCTCTCATAAGAGGCTGTTGCAAAGGAGAAGGCGCCCTGCCCAATGGTAAAGCACCCCCATTAGCGGAATAGATCCACAGGAGTGGACATGTTTATGAAGGAGAGGAGTATTCATGGCTACTAGTAAAAATAGATACTAGTCATGATGCATAGTCATGATGCATAGCTATTCTTTCCAGGATCAGAGGAGCATGCCTATTATATTAGGTGCTTTGGAACACAGGCAGGATAATGCTGCTGTGGTCTTGTTTGTGGGCTTCCTGGAGGCACCTGGTTGGCCACTGTGTGAACAGGCTGCTGGACTTGATGGGCCTTGGTCCGATCCAGCATGGCCTTTCTTATGTTCTTATGATCCAATCCAATATTATTATATTAATAATACCCACATTTATGCTACTGTACTATTCTGCACACTAAAACACCAATCACATCAAAAGGATTCCATTTTGAAATATTCTAGATATCAGTTCCAGCAACCAAGAAGTAAAGTCCATATTTGTTAGATTCAAGTCCGGTAGCATCTTAGAGACCAACGAGATTTTTGAGGTATGAGCTTTCAAGAGTCCAAGCTCACTTTGTCAGCTACAAGTAGGAATGGAGATTTCTGTGTCCCTATATCCCAGCTACCTTCTGAAACTATCTCAATATTTGTTGGAAATTAACTGAAGAGTTCCTACATTTTTTAAAAAAATGTTTCTGTAAGTTTGTCCGTGGCCTGACCTGGATGGCCCAGGCTAGCTTGATCTCCTCAGATCTCAGAAGCTAAGCAGGGTCAGCCCTGGTTAGTACTTGGATGGGAGACCAGGGTCATTGTCCAGAGGAAGGCAATGGTAGTACACCACCTCTGTTAGTCTCTTGCCTCAAAAACCCTACTGGGTTGCCATAAGTCAGCTGCGACTTGACGGCACTTTACGCTCAAGCATGTTTGTCCATATATGTTTGTTTAAAATATTTATATGCCTGCCTTTCTCCTGTAGGAGCCCCGTGGCGCAGAGTGTTACGCTGCAGTACTGCAGTCAAAAGTTCTGCTCACGACCTGAGTTCGATCCCAAAGGAAGTCGGTGTAGCCGACTCAAGGTTGACTCAGCCTTCCATCCTTCCGAGGTTGGTGAAATGAGTACCCAGCTTGCTGGGGGTAAAGGGAAGCTGACTGGGGAAGGCACTGGCAAACCGCCCCGTAAACAAAGTCTGCCTAGAAAACGTCGGGATGTGACCTCACCCCATGGGTCAGGAATGACCCGGTGCTTGCACAGGGGACCTTTACCTTTTTACCTTTCTCCTGAGCATCTCAGGACGTCTTCGCAATGTCCAAAGTCTTATTGTACCATTCCTGAGTTGTAGGTACATACAATTTTTCCAGTATTTTGCTCAAACTACTTTAGCAGTTAATAATACCTGTTATTGATATTAAGTTGCACATCCACATAGATTCAGTGCAGCAGAATATTGCTACTATGATGTGACAATTTAGAATAAACAACTAATTGGAAGCAGCAGTATCAATCAAAATGTTTATTTGATGTCATTTAAACTCCACTTTTCTCTCTAGTGGGGATCCAAAGTGATTTACAACATTCTCCTCTTCTCCACTTTATCTTCTGTCGGACCAGAACCAACGGCTTGAAATTAACTCGAAAGAGTTTTAGGCTAAACGTTAGAAAGAACTTTCTGATAGAGCAGTTCCTCAGTGGAACAGGCTTCCTCAGGAGGTGGTGGGCTCTCCTTTGGAGGTATTTAAACAGAGGCTAGATGGCCATTTGTCCGCAATGCTGATTCTGTGAACTTAGGCAGATCATGAGAGGGAGGTCAGGAAGGGCTATGTCAGTGTTTGGCTCTGGTGGCCCTTTCTTGCATGCCCAGGGTAACGCTGATTTCCACTTTGGGGTCAGGAAGCAATTTTCCTCCAGGCCAGATTGGCCAGGGATCCTGAAGGGTTTCCCCCTCCCATCTTCTGGGCATGGAGCAGGTGTCACTGTGGGTGTGCGGGGGGAGGTAGTTTGTGAATTTTCTGCGTTGTGCAGGGGGTTGAACTAGATGGCCCTGGTGGTCCCTTCCAACTCTATGATTCTAACCTTGTGATGGTAGGTTAGTCTTAGAGTCTGTGAGTAGCCTAAGCTTCCATGACGAGGTGAGGATTTGAAGGTGGGTTCCCCTGATACTAGTCCAACACGCTAACCACTACACTGCGCTGACACTTATACAGGCTTCCATCACACGCAGTCAGATCAGATGAATCCTGGCTCTCAGTGGTAGTATAGCCTTTTGACCTATACAAAGGCCAATTGAAACAGAAAAGTTTTTTCCCCTGACATCAAAAAGGCCATTTTGTTTATATCCTGCCTTGGGTCCATCCTCAAACTCCAGGTGGTGTCCATAGGGTTTCCAGAACATCTTTCATCCAGGACCTGGCCACACCCAGATCTGTTCAGCTTCAGCAAACTGACTGCATCACGTGCCCTTTTGATCCTGTTCTGGAGATGATAAAAGATAATCAAGGCAGTGCCAGAAAACATGTGTCATGAAGGGGGAGGGGAGGGGCTGCGGCTCAGTGGCAGAGCATCTGCTTGGCATGCAGAAGGTCCCAGGCTCAATCCCCGGCATCTCCAGTTAAAGGGACTAGGCAAGCGGGTGATGTGAAAGACCCCTGCCAGAGACCCTGGAGAGCCACTGCCGGTCTGAGTAGACAATACTGACTTTGATGGACCGAGGGTCTGATTCAGTAGAAGGCAGCTTCATGTGTTCATGTGAAGGCTGTTCCACAAACATGGTGCCACCCCAGCAAAGACCCCTTTCCCCGGTTAGGGTGTCTGGAAAACCCCTGCTCTCAAAGTGTTGTTTTTGATTCGGTTGTGTCGTCCCCCAGGCTGTCTCAATTACATGGCCTCATTAAGCACCTTCCTCATGAGACTGCTGAGTGGTTTTCCTCCTTGAAGTTCTCTGTTAAAACGATCTCCCTGCGTAGCAGCCCAAGTGCTGTTTGAGTCTCTGCAATCCTCATTTGGGGCGGCGATGCTCACTCTACAATTTCATAACCGAGCATAAGTGTGCTGTGTAATAAGAAGCTCCTTTGGATGCAAACAAATTTATTGTAACAATTGCATTTCTATTTGGAGCCGAAAGCTCTCCAAGGGAAAGAGCCATTTTGTCTGAAAGGGGGAAAAAATGTGCCCAATTATTATTTTTTCCTTTCGTGGTTTTAATGACCTGTTTCACCTCAAAGTAGACCATTCCTTTGAAAAACTGTCAAGACTTGAACTGATTGTAAATAATTCCTGCAATCTCATAGGAGATTGTGGTTGCATATTGTATCTGAGTGTTGCTAGATGTGATCTGAGAGTAGCAGACTGGCTTTTGGGGTGGGAGATCCAGGTTCAAATTCCTCTTAGACTACAAAAACCTGAACAAGTCATGACCCTCTTGCTTAGCTCAACCCTGGCTCAAAAGAGAAAATTTGCAGAGTGTTTAAGTGCTCTTCTGTACTGAAAAGGAAGCTCCTCTTGCACATACCCATAGGGTCTCCAGGTCCCTCTTTGCAACTGGCGGAGGTTTTGGGGCGGAGCCTGAGGAGAGCGGGGGTTGGGGAGGGGAGGGGCTTCAATGCCATAGAGTCCAATGGCCAAAGCGGCTATTTTCTCTAGGTGAACTGATCTCTATTGGCTGGAGATCAGTTGTAATAGGAGGAGATTTCTAGCTAGTACCTGGAGGTTGGCAACCCTATATATTCAGTATAATAGATACTTGCGCAGGGGTTTCATGGCTACACTGTTTAACTGAAAACTTGTTGAATTCAATACATTAACAATGTTTTGGTCGATTAAAATGTGTGCCTTCCTCAGCTTCTTGAGCAGCACATTTTTGTAAAACTATTTTTGATGTAAGCATTTGAAAAACCATTTGTGGCAGGCGCTTTCTTAGAGACATCCTTCCTTTTTCTATCTAATTTTGCCCACCTTTCCAAGGAATTCAGGGCAGCGTACATGATTTATGCTTCATTTTATCCTCACACCAGTGTGGTGAGCTGAGCGAGACTGAGAAAACGACTGGCTGAAGCTCTGGGCATTGTTGGAATCTGAATTCATACCTTAATGCATCATCTAATAACAAAGCAGTAATGGTTTCCCCCCCCCCCTTCAAAACGTTTGTGCAATTCATACGTAAAATGTTGCAGATTTAACCAAGTAAGCAACCTCACGCAATTTATTATTTATTCATTTGCAAAATTAATATCCTGCCTTTCTGCCCAGTCAGGGCCACAGGGTGGGTAACAATTAAAAACAGAGCATTATACCCATACATCACAGAGCCCGTTACAACCAACACAAAACTACCTATCTGAAAACACTGAAACAGCAATTACAACATTAAAACGCCAGACCAAACAGAAAATCTATACCTGGGGAGGGAGTTAACCGACTAGAATGTCTTTCATCAAGTTTCAGCTCAAGTCATAGTTAACCATGAAATGGACAAGAGTCCAGTAGCACCTTAAAGACTAACAAAATATCTGGCAGGGTATGAGCTTTCGTGAGCCACAGCTGATAAAAGCTCATACTTCACCCCAAAAGCTCATACCCCGCCAGAAATTTTGTTAGTCTTTAAGGTGCTACTGGCAAGGCTTCTTTTGTAGGCCTCGGCATTTTGGAAAGATCCATAACGGAGGAGGTGCCTTCCATAAAGATGCGGGATTCAGGTGCTACATATAGGGTTGCCAACTCCAAGGCAGGGGCTAGAGATATTCCAGAATTACAGTGGTCTCCAGATGACAGAGACCACATCCCCTGGAGGAAATGGTTGCTTTGGAGGGTGGACTGTATGGCACTGTGCCCTGCTGAGGTTCCTCCCTAAACCCTGCCCTCCCCAGGCTCGACCCCCAAATTTCAGGGAATCTCCCAACCTGGAGCTGGCAACCCTAGCTACATAGCTTTTGGCGAATGTTGTCATAACCATTTACAATACTCCACATTTTTCCTGGCCCCTGTTCAATATATGGTATTTATAAATCAAATTACAAAAAAGCAGGACATTTTAAAAGCATTTGTTAGAGTTATTTTTAATATGCTTCATAAAGATATCATCATATTAATGCAAGTGGAACAGCTGTTTGATTGCCTTCTGTTTATAAAATGGATTTGGGTAGTACCAAGAGGCCCATTTTGGTCACATTATGAGAAGACAAGAGTCACTGGAAAAGACAGTCATGCTAGGAAAAGTTGAGGGCAGCAGGAAAAGAGGATGACCCAACAGGAGATGGACTCAATAAAGGAAGCCACAGCCTTCAATTTGCAAGATCTGAGCAAGGCTGTCAAAGACAGGACATTTTGGAGTACTTTCATTCATAGGGTCGCCATGAGTCGGAAGCGACTTGACGGCCCTTAACACACACACAAGAGGCCCATTTAGGCAAATTCTGTGCATGTACCAAAACAGGATCCAGGTTCCTTTGCAGCTTATACATGTCCCATTGTTGTCAAATGTACTGCTCCCTATTGATCCTGTGCGACATGCATGCACCCGTGTTTTCTGGGACTGGTTTGTATGGACACCGTTTTTCTTGCCGTTGGTTGTATTTGAAACGTTCTCTAAATAAAAGTCAATCTCTTCTTAAGGGCAAAGCTGAGGGGATCCAAAGTTTGGAAGCTGAAAGTACTGTGAAAATGCTGACTGGCTGTTTGCCTGCCACAAACCACCCTCCCTGGTGCAGTTTCTCCGCTTAGAAACCAGCAGGTTGTAAGGGGGGGGGGAATCAGGTGTAATGTGGTTGTTTAAATATCCCGATAAATCACTGTCTCTTTTTTGTCTCTGTTTTCCCCCATGGAGTATGCCTAATTAAACTGTTGTTAGAGAGGTGCTAGAATGGTTTCTTCTCAAGGTTCAGTCAGCTCTCTTCCTTGGGTCTCTAGCAGGATAAAATGGAAGGCAGATGCCCTGTGCTTCTTTTGCCCATGCATATAAACACACGGATGTGAACGTGAAGCCCCGGGAGGGGTGTTGTCTGCCACTTTGCACACAGCAGCTGCTGATGTGCAAAGTTGCACTTTTGACAAAAGATTGTAAGACAATTTTTTTGGGGTAGTGTATCTTTAAGCCAACAACCACCCACTCTCTAGGCGTTGAAAGTATTGGAGAACAGGGTACGGCAAAGTCAATGAATACAGCAGGCAGTGTGTTTATTTTAAAAAAAAATATATTTCACACTGTCAGCACTTCGGGAGGTGGCTCACGGTCATAAAGCATAAAAATACAACATAGTAAAAAGGCAAGAGTATATATAATATAAAAACTCATCGATAAAACACCTGGCACTTAAAGTAGGAGTCCCGTGGCGCAGAGTGGTAAGCAGCAGTACTGCAGTCCAAGCTCTGCTCACGACCTGAGTTCGATCCCAACGGAAGTCAGTTTCAGGTAGCCGGCTCAAGGTTGACTCAGCCTTCCATCCTTCCGAGGTCGGTAAAATGAGTACCCAGCTTGCTGGGGGTAAAGGGAAGATGACTGGGGAAGGCATTGGCAAACCACCCCGTCAACAAAAGTCTGCCTAAAAAACGTTGGGATGTGACGTCACCCCATGGGTCAGGAATGACCCGGTGCTTGCACAGGGGACCTTTACCTTTTTAAAGTGAGATGGGGTTGCCAGAAGAATCTCGATAGGGAGGTTTGAGTCCGGTAGCACCTTAGACACCAACAAGATATTTTGGATAGAAGTTTTTTTCTTGAAAGATTACACCCAAAATATCTTGTTGGTCTCTTAGGTACTACCGGACTCAAATCCCACTGTTGTACTGCAGACTGATGTGGCTCCTCTCTGAAACTAACTCCATTCGGAAGGAGTTCCGTAAATAGTAAGCCGTTACCGAAAAGGCCCTACCCCTTATGACAGACTCCGGTAGTTATACAGACAGGAGCACATGGAGAAAGGCTTGTCTTAGGATAGTAACTGTCAAGACGAATAGTATGAGGAAGGCGAGAGCCCAGCCCATTTTAGTCCCTAAAGCTAATGACTGATGTCTTGGATTGGGCCTGAAGCAACGAAAGGGGAGGGGCCGTGGCTCAGTGGTAGAGCATCTGCTTGGCATGCAGAAGGTCCCAGGTTCAATCCCCGGCATCTCCAGTTAGAGGGACTAGGCAGGTAGGTGATGTGAAAGACCTCTGCCTGAGACCCTGGAGAGCTGCTGGGTCTGGTTCACTATAAGGCAGCTTTATGTGTTCATGTGAAAGAGCCACTTCTTTCCTCCCCCCCCATCCCCCACCAATGGTGTGATGTGTCCTCTGTCGCCAGCCAGAGATAGCAATCTGGCCGCATCATTTTGTACCAAATAAAGCTTGAAATTTTGAAACTGTTGTGGAGCGAAAACATCTGCCTACAGTCACCGGGGGAGACCATTGGGGTGAGGATAAGGATATGAGTAGGGTTGCCAACGTCCAGGTGGTAGTTGGAGATCTCCCACTATTACAACTGATCTCCAGCCAATAGAGATCAGTTCACCTGGAGAAAATGGCCGCTTTGACAATTGGACTCTATGGCCTTGAAGCCCCTCCCCAAACCCCACCCTCTTCAGGCTCCCTGTCGGTGGTGAAGAGGGACCTGGCAACCCTAGGTGTGAGTGACAGGTGCCTCTCGCTGTTCCTCCTTGGAAATCCCTGCGGTGATTCCCTTCCCTTGTGGACTTTGGAACATGTGTTTTGGGACCTCTCTTTTAAGAGCAGCCCTGCGTCGGAGTGGTAAGCTGATTTTACAGCAGTAGACATCCATTGACTCTGCTGGCTGGAAGTTTTGATCCATATTGCCTTCTGTGCTTCATTTTAAGAGTTTTTTTTTTTAATTGTTTGTATTTTAGTGCTTTTATCCACTTAAACTGTTGCAAGATATCTTTGGGGGCTAAATACAGTGATACAAGTTTTAGAGATTGAGGCATTGTTAGATCTGAGTAATAAAAAATAGCAAGGAAATTGTGAGATGCTGTAAAAAGAAAATCCAGCATGAAAGAAGAACTATGTTAATTTCTCATTGTTGTCAAATATCAAATAACCTTTTCTGGGAACAGCAAAAATCCTCCCCCCAAGTGGATTGTACAACAGTTGTTTTTACACACCCACACCGAGACTATATCAATCATATTTTTCAAGCTTTACCGCTCAGCCCTCATTGAGGGACCTTTGAGAAAAAAGGCAGAATAATTTCAAAAGTTTAGCAAGTGAGATATTTTTTGCTGATGTTAAAAAAACAACAACTACTCTTTTGAAAACTGGTCATTCAGCTTGTTCATTAAATGTCACGTTGTAATATGCTCCTCGATCCAAAAGTTATTCTGTTGGGTTCTGTAAAAGAGCACGCCCCTCTTTTCAGATGAAGCATTGGTCTCTTGAGTTTACTTTCCACTATTAAACTGACAATAGCATCACAATGGGAAAAATGAGAATCTCCTTTGGAGGGTGAATGGTTCCACTCTGTGGAATACTGCCTTATTAACTAAATTAACATATTATCAAAGAGCCTAGATAAATTAATTTCAGTGTTCAGATATATATTTATTGAGTGTTGTATATTATTTATGTTTTGGAATATGTATTTATTGGGTGTTGTATATTATTTATGTTTTGGAATAGCAAGGTAAGAGAAAGCGTTTCATACATTGTATGATTATGAGTTATTATAATGCGTCTTTCTGTAGTCAGCGTGGTGTAGTGGTTAAGAGCTGTGGTTTAGAGCGGTGGAGTCTGATCTGGAGAACTGGGTTTGATTCCCCACTCCTCCACATGAGCGGCAGAGGCTAATCTGATGAACTGGATTTGTTTCCCCACTCCTACGCACGAAGCCAGCTGGGTGACCTTGGGCCAGTCACACACTCTCAGCCCCACCTACCTCACGGGGTGTCTGTTGTGGGGAGGGGAAGGGAAGCTGACTATAAGCCGGTTTGAGTCTCCCTTAAGTGGTAGAGAAAGTCGGCATATAAAAACCAACTCTTCTTCTGGTTCAGAGGATGAAAAATGTTATATATGTTGTGTTTGTATTTTCTGTTACAACCTAATTTTAAAACAGTTTTGCAAGGGGTAAACATGATCCATCTAGAAATCAGATGCGTAGACACAGGCTTAATTCCAGCAATAAGCCTGCTATGGAAACACGGTGCCACTGCATTTCTAACACACATTTTCCTGGGAGTAAGCCCTATTGAATTGACCCGAGTGGGATTCTGAGTAGAGTTGCTTAGGATCGCTCTCATACTCCCTTCTTGCATGCCTTGATCTCTGGGAGAACCTGTTGTTACGGCTTGAAACAGAAGCTGGATTTGCATTGTGCTGAAGCAACTCCTCCAACTCTTCCCCCCCGAAAAAAATTATTATGGGTTGTTTAGCCTTTAAAAGCAACTGTGGGTTGGATATGGTGGATATGTGGGTGTGGACTGTGGTGCTGAAAGGAGATTAACTAGGTAACTTTTCTTCCATCAAAACCTGCCCTTCCTGGGTTGCTTTTCCCCAGATGAGAAAAAGACAAGCTAAGAGAGAATGCCTGTCTTTTTTCTGCCTGCCAACACTAAAAAGCAGCGATGAAGGAGGGGGGCAGTTTTAATGGGTGGAAATAGTGTCAGTGGAAAGAGTCCTTTCTCCAGCACTGCTGCCATGATAAATAGCGATTCTCTGTCCCCTCCTCTCCAATGGCTGCTTTTAAAAGGCTTAACTACATACCTGGGGAATCTGATTACAGATCTCCATTTTAATCTGTTTTTGGCTTCAGAAACAGGTCGCTGGACTAAATGGATTGGTCTGATCCACCTTGGCTACTTTTACGTTCTGATGATTAATTGTACAAGTTTTAGCCAATTAATTTATTGATTACGGTAAAATTTTGTGCATGAGTCAGACCTATAGTTCTGAAGCAGAAAGCAGGTTTCTTTTTTTTTTCAGATGATACATGTGCCTGTTTGGGGAAATAGTTAACTCTTCCTTCTCCAGCACCTCAAAAGAGGATTTCCCTTCCCATGCAAGACAGAAGAGGAAAGCTTTTTGTAAGGCGCCCTTGGAGGTTTTAAAATGTATTTATATTTAATTACAACGTTTATAAACGTTCCTTTCTCCCAGACAACTGGGACCCAAGATGGGTTTTTATTAATTTTTAAAAAGAAACATTTTTTGGTTAATCTGCTGTATGGTGAATTGGAAACACTTTTTTAGCCTAACTAATTACTCAGTTAAATGTTGCTGCCTGTGGCCCAAATTCCATGTGGGGGGAAAACTGGTTTCCGTGTAAATATTTCTGGCAATCATACAGATTTTGCATTTACTTTCAATCATGGAATGGAGAGGGTCTTGTATCAGGATCCTATCCCCCCCATAACTATGTCCCCCCCTCTATCCCCCTGACGAGCACCATGCTTTAAAAATAGTATGACATTAATTGCATGTAAATAAGGAAACAATCATGTAAGGTAAGTCAGGGTCTAACTCAGGGGTCCCCAACATGCCACCCATGTTGGCCATGGCACCCACCGACACCTTTCCTTGTGCCCACCAAAGGTTTTTAGAAAGTGGCCAAAGCCAGGTGGGTCTTTTGCCTAGCAAATCTTCTGATTGGCAATTGCAGACTTGATTAGCAGAGCCAGTTATGAAATGGAAGGGCCGTGGCTCAGTGGTAGAGCATCTGCTTGGCATGCAGAAGGTCCCAGGTTCAATCCCTAGCATCTCCAGTTAAAGGGACTGGGCAGGTAGGTGATGTGAGACCCTGCCTGAGACCCTGGAGAGCCGCTGCCAGTTTGAGTAGACAATGCTGACTTTGATGGCCCAAGGGTCTGATTCAGTATAAGGCAGCTTCATGTGTTCATGGCTGCTGTAGCTTATCTTCACACTCACACTAAAAATCCTTATGCTGTAGTGGCAGATTTTTGAAAATGTATTGGCAGCAGGTGCTACTACAGTACAAGGATCTTTACAGTATGAGTGTGAAGATAAGCTGCCGCAGCCATTTCAAAACTGGTTCAGCCATTTTGGGGCTGCACCTACTGCACTGTGTCAGATTTCCGAAGGAGCCCCCAGGCTGAAGAAGGTTGAAAGCCCCTGGTCTAACCAAACCTCACACTGTTTGCAGATGTCCACCCTGGGTCCTTTCAAGCAGAAGTGCTGCAGGAGTTCTCTGTTAAAACTCAGATTGTCAGGTGCATGGGAACCTGGTTTGGATTGGGACCGTAGTGTGCAAGGGGAGGGGGCTGAAGCCTCCAATGTTACTTTACTTACTGGACCATTGGGGGAAACAAATGTGTGCAGTTGTGCTTCATGTATACCAACAATGGGCTACACCTAAGTTTCTCCAACAGGGTGCAACAGGGTGTGGGTGTGGGTGTTTGTGAGTATGTATATTAATATTGCCATCAAGTCACAGCTGACTTAGGTGACCCCGTAGGGTTTTCAAGGCAAGAGATGTTGGGAGATGGTTTGCCATTACCTCCCTCCATGTCAGGACCCTGGTATTCCTTGGAGGCCTCCCATCCAAATACTAGCCAGGGTCAGGGCTGAGAGTGTGTGACTGGCCCAAGGTGACCCAGCAGTAGGGTCTTTGCAACCGGCGGGAGGTTTTGGGGGCAGAACCTGGGCGGGGTTTTGGGAGGGGAGGGGACTTCAATGCCATAGAGTCCAATTGCCAAAGCGGCCATTTTTCTCCAGGTGAACTGATCCCTATTGGCTGGAGATCAATTGTAATAGCAGGAGATCTCCAGCTACCACCTGGAAGTTGGCAACCCTACCCAGCAAGCTTCTATGGCATGAGTGGGGTTTTCAACCCGGGTTTCCCAGGTCCTAGTCCAACACCTTAACCACTACACCATGCTGGTTCACATTATATATATTATATATTTTATACACACAGAGAGAAGAGTCCCCAGCTATGCATAAATGTATCTATACTAACATAAATAGCCCCCTCCCCCTTCTGATAAAGTTTGATACTCCAGGAACAGTTTTATCACAGGGTCTGCCATTTATTTACAGAACTTCTGAGACACAAGATAGATTCCTCCCACTTTCCACTGCCAGGTATTAGGCTGCACATTGAACTTGCAGCCTGGATTGGGTCAGTTTGTCTATTTATTCAATGAAGTTGAGTCGCTTTTCTGTTAATATTAATATACAAAGTGCCATAGAGACTCTCGATGATGCTGTTAAAATAGTGAAAAACAGTTTAAAAACAACAACTCTTTATTTTTTAAAGAGAGAAAACTGTTTAAAGCATGGCAAAATATTGCAGTAACCTTAATCATTGGGAAGAGCTCTTGAAAACCAAAACACACAAAAGACATTGTGCTAAAAAAGCTGAATGCCTTGGGATACTTATAAATTGTACAGGTAATTGTTGCATAATTTATTCCTCTTCTACTAACCATGGGGTGGGATACACAGCTATGTGGGACTCTGACGTTGTACCCTCTGACTACCGAAAATCCAATTCAGCAATTCCATGTTCAGATTTCACCAGACGTTGCTTACATATTTGTAATCCTGTCTTCACACCGATATGGGCTGGAACTAGGGCTGCCAGCATCCAGGTGGCACCTGGAGATTTCCAGCTATTACAGTTGATCTCCAGACCCCCAAGATCAGTTCCCCTGGAGACCATGGCTGCTCTATGACATTATACCCCACTGAGTTCCCTCCCCAAACCCTGCCCTCCCCAGGCTAGACCCCCAAAACCTCCAGGTAGTTCCCTATCCATCGCTGGCAACCCTCGCTAGAACAGGATTGCCCAGTGTGGTGGTGTGGGTGCCATGGCGCCCACCAGTACTTCCCTTGGTTCCTGTCAAGCATTTCAGAATGAGTGTGGGGCCATTGTAAGGCGGTGTTTGTTATTTTCTGCCTTCATTCAAATGAAAGGGTTTTCCACTGGAGGATCAAGAGGACTAGTAAGCCCTTGGCCTTTCTTTAGCACATGTGTGGTTTAATTCCATCCTTCCTTCTTCCCAGGAGGTGTGAGGACGGAAATATTCCATTTGGCTCTGCTTCCTGTGGCTGCCATTTTGCGTTTGGCGTCCACTCCTGTGGGCGGCCCTTTTTGGATGGCGCTCAGTGCCCTCCTCAAAACGTCAAAGGTGCCCACAGGCTCAAAAACGTTAGGGATCCCTGGGCTAGAAACTTGATTGAATATAAAATCGTCTTAGCGAACTGAATTCTGCCGCCAGTATATCTGTGACATACACAGCACCTTCATCCCGAGCTAGGGTTGATGACCTCCAAGCGGTGACTGGAGATCTCCTGGGATTACAACGGATCTCCAGGTGACAGAGATCTGTTTTCATAAGAACATAACATAAGAACATAAGAAAGGCCCTGCTGGATCAGACCAAGGCCCATCAAGTCCAGCAGTCCGTTCACACAGTGGCCAACCAGGGGCCTCTAGGAAGCCCCCAAACAAGACGACTGCAGCAGCACCATCCTGCCTGTGTTCCACCGCACCCAAAATAATAGGCATACTCCTCTGATACTAGAGAGAATAGGTATGCAGCATGACTAGAATCCATTCTAACTGACAGCCATGAATACCCCTCTCCTCCATGAATATGTCCACTCCCCTCTTAAAGCCCTCCAAGCTGGCAGCTATCATCACATCCTGGGGCAGGGAGTTCCACAATGTAACTATGCGTTGTGTGAAAAAATACTTCCTGGATAAAATGTCCGCTTTGGAGGGTGAACTGTATGGCATGATACCCCATTGAAGTCTATCCCACCCCCTCCCCAAGCTCCCCCCCCCCAAATCTTCAGGTATTTCCCAACCTGGAGCTGGCAACCCTATCCTAAGCCCCTGCCGGCTACATAACTGCGTTGCCTGAAGGAACCTGCTGACAAAATCTTTGGTGTCTGTCATGGCTGATTTGGTCCGAAGAACTGCATCCAGGCAGAAACATCTCTCTTGGCAATGGTGCAGGCAGCATTTGCCAAGGAGGAGAGGTTGGGTTAATGTGAGGCCTTCCGCTGCCTTCCGCCTCCCCGGGCCTGCCTTCTCCAGGGGAGCAGAATCGCTGCCTCAGCAAAAGCTCCCAGGCTTAATTCAATTCCTTCCCTTCTGCCAGCCCTCTCAGGAGGCAGTTGATTAATTACCATAATTATGGCAATTAATCGGGCTGGACAAACAGACACAGGGAGGTTTTTGTGGGATTGGTTCTGCCAGGCCATGGGCAAGAGGGAGGCAAAGCTCTGTAAAGTTAGGGAGGGGGATGGAGCCAGGTGAACTGGCTCAACTTTGTGACACGAATCCTTTGTTGCAAAGCCAAGCCAAGCAATGGCTCAATGGCTGAGCAGTGGCCTGGCATGCAGGAAGTCCCCGGTTCAAGCCCCCTGGTATCTCCAGTTATCCGTTCATTGGTGACGTGGAAGACCTCTGCATGAGACCCAGAAAAGCTGCTGCCCCCCTGGACTAGACAAGTCTGACCACGATCGACCTGCGTATAGGGTAGCTTCATGTGATGCCTCCTTTTCCCCACCTCTCAGTTCTTATCCATATCAGCCCCCTCCTCCAGCTGCTTACTTAACAGGGCAATTACATGCACCCCAGAGCTGTTTTAGGTCAGGAAAATGACACAGGGTGAAAGGTCTAAGTGGCTTCTCCCCAACTTGGGAACCCTAAGCACTCTAGTCCAGGGATGTCAAACATAAGGCCCATGGGCCGGATCCAACCCCTTGAGGATGCCAGCCAAGGCAGCCACCACCATCCCCGTTCCCAGTCTGGGCTGGTGAGGCATGTCCCAGCCCAACCAAGTGACATTTATGTCATATCCAGCCCTCGTAACAATTGAGTTTGACACCCCTGCCATAGTCCTTAATTGAATTGGGTTTGACTCCTTAATTGAATTGGGTTTGACTCCCTATGATTCAGTCCTGAGGATGGACTGAGTGAAAATGACTGGACCAAAGTCACGCAGTGGGCATCAGGTCCTGTTCTTCTCATTCCAGATCCATCTCTCTAACCGGTGTACCACAAAAGGCAGACTGCCTGCCTGACTTCCAGACTGTGCTGGGTGTGTCTGACTGACTGAATGGCTAATGAGTTGGGCTAGGCTGTAATGGGCTGGGCTTGTTGATGGGCTGGGCCGACAGGTTGACTGATTGGCTCTGTAAGTATTAATGTCAAAATATGTAGGCTTGGCTGGGCCGTCCAACAGAACGGCTCATGGGCTCGGCTGCCACGGGATGGACTTGCGGATGGGCTTACTGATCAGCCATATAATAACTTCAAAATCTACAGGCTGTGATGGGCTGTCCAACAGAATGGCTGATGGGCTGGGCCAGGCAGAGGTAGGCTGGGTTTGCTGATAGGCTGAGCTGACAGGCTGGCTGACTAGCTCTTTAATTATTAACTTCCAAGTACATGGACACCCCCCCCATTCCTGAAGGAGGGGGCGAAGCTCATTTGGATCTGACATGACCCCGCGCTGGCATAGGTGCCATCTTGCCATGAAGTAAGGTGGCATCTACACTGGTGCGGGCACAAACATGGTGTCCAGGCGCCGCCTGTACCTGCCGCTGGCACAGCTGCCCTGGCAGGGCTTTCCCCAAAGGGAAAGCTCGCGCTGGTGTGCGGGGGCTTTTCTGGAGGTTTCTGGGGGTGGAACTGCCTTTAAGCAGCTTCTACAGCCCTTTTGCCCTGGGTACGCCCCCTTGAGCGGCAGCAGGGCTGCACCACCTTTTTTGGTGGCACAGCCTCGTGGTTTTCAATGGACATTTCCCCCCTTTTTTTCCTTTTTTATTTTTTAAAAACACTTTTTTAGGCTCCAAGTTGGCCAGTAAGCCTCTGAAGAGGCGGCACGGCTCCCCCACTCCCCCATGGATCTACCCCCCCTTTAAGGTTGCACTCATATTCTTATAACCTAAAAAACACAGTTTTAAGCATAGACATTCCTGTTCTGCTTTGTCTTAATCTGGGCCACCCATATAGGCAGGCCAGTGGTGCCATTTGGATTTTCTCCTACAAACCCCCCCCCCCCAAAGCTAGACTGAGTATGGAAATGTCATAGAATGCATAATACAATTGGTGACAATTCACAGCAAGGACTTCTTGCTGATGGAGCTGAGCACAAAAATACCACCCTTCCCCCCAAAACAAGGAGAGATGCTAACATTAAAGTGTGGACCATTTCCACCTTGCGCATCGTTTGAAAACAATGTTTCTTACAGGAGAAACTGCAAGCAAAATGGGTAGCCGGTTTTCATTCAGATTTGGTAGGGCAACCAGACAAAATAGCTTCCCACCGGCACTGCCAGGTAACCATCCCGGTGCAGGGGTTCAGCTGCCAACTCTGGGTCCGTGTCACGAAAAAGCCCAAAGTATAACGGCAAGCGCATGACGGCATTTCGCTGTCGCAGAGCTGCAGTTCTAGTTTAAGACTGCAAGAACGTCTGACCCAAGGAGACAGAGGCAACGGAGGGGAGCTGCTCGGGCCTCTTGCTGGGGGAATAAAACGCTAGTCCTTGATATGCCTTACCGGCAATTACTTGCACAGCGGCGGGGCGGCATGGCAAGGAAGCAGGATGGCTGCCAAGCCAGCCTCGCTGAAAACAAACACCACGGAAACCGCTGGCGCGCAGCCATTTAGCTTTATGAGTCTCCAGGGAGGGATGCATAGTTAACGTAACACTTCAAACATCATTATTGACTGCATACACAGCCTGCTGTTCCGGCTGCACCATCAGCAGGCGGAGGCCGAGCTCGGAGGCCGAGCATGGAAGACCCTGTTTCTTTATCTCTCTGACCCTGGCAGGGCCTGCCCTACTCTGAGGAGTCCCACTGCAGGCGTGCGGTGCAGCAAGGGGCCAAGAGAGGAGACACACAGAGTGCGATGTGGGTGGGCTTTTGTGCACTGACTGGTGGTCTCTCTGGAAACCCCTTGTCCGTCTTTGGCGCAGGACAAGTTTGAGTTAAAGGCGAAACTCCCTCCCTCCCAAACCTCTGGGAATGCTGGTTTTGACTGTCCTTTAGGTCTTCTCTGATGATTCTCTGCAAACGTTTTACTGACTTATTGTAAACTTTTTAATCACCCGTTTTTAATAAGGTTGACAGTAGAAATCCGTTTCCTTAAATTTAGCTGCTCGGGACTAAACACAAATATTAAAAGGAAAATTGGAGGGCGGGAAGAATTACCAACCTGGTAAGGTAGGCTGGCGGTATTCTCCCCCTGTGTTGCATACAGGGAACTGGGGGTGGGAGAAAATGTCTTGCCTAAGCCCCTTGTGGGTTTGTAACAGAAGAAATTTTGAACTGGTGACCTTTTAGTTCATATCTCGTCCTCTTAGCCTTTATGCTACATCACCTTGGCTAAAGAAAGATGGTTACAGTGTTCTCATACAATATTATTCTTTATCTGTGTAAGTTAAGAAAATGTTCTATTTTTTATCTATGTAAGTTAAGAAAATGATCCATTTGCGCATAAGATGATTTGCACATAAAACATTTACCATTCCTTTTGTCCTTTGTTAGTATTTTGCCCCTTCCACGCCAAACATGGATAGGACATATTATGTTTATATTTGACATCAGTATTAGACATGAGGCAGTATTTAAAAGATTACATATGCCGATACTTAGGAATTCACAGCATTTGACGGTTTATGAGATTTCCTGTGTGATTTCATCTAGAAGATACCAGAGATACTGATGATAGTCAAGTTTCATGTCCAAACAATGCATTAAAAATGTGAATGCAAACTTCTGTAAATTGTGAGTGATGAAATGTGATATGCATGTACATTTTTTAAAATATTTGTTTGCATTCCAGTCCACATGTTTCAGGGAGGCTGTATGGCATTCTTCTGGCCAGAGCGGAGGAAAATGGGTACAGTTTCTGACTGCTTTTTAGATTTTAATTCGTAAAAAAAAAAAAAAAATCAGGTGTGATATTTCTCATCTCCTTGCTTCATGATCATCTGCAGATTTATAGCTCTGGGCATTCGTGTGGACCAAAAGGTCTTGCAAGATCGGCTTTTAGCACCTTTGCTCAGTTTAGTCCAGTGCACTCTGGGAATATCTTCGCTGATCTCCAGTGCTTTTCTAGCTCTGACTGTCAGCTGCTAAGCAAGCATAAATTGTGCTAAGTCAGGTTCCACCCAATCCGAACACCCTCCCTCAGCACAAGCCGCCAAGCCAATTTGGACCGGGCCATGGTTAGTCACACGCTGCTTCTTTCCAACCGTCCAGCCTTGCTTGTCCAATCCAGCCATTGTTCTTACTGTGTTTCCCCTCGGAACGCCAGGAAACCCCCTGAAGCTGCGGGTGAGTCGACATTTTCCTGTGCACATTTCCACAGCCACGATAGAGGGAGCAGCCCTTGCCCTCCATTCGGATGTTCCCAGCTGATGTCATCCTTCTGTTGGCTACCTTTTCCAATTTGTGTCTCTCCCCTCCGAGCATATTCCATCGGAGATCACAGCTGGTTTGATTTTGGTTTTTTTGTAGGGAAAGGTTCCCTCTCCAACCTTTTCCTCCTGCTAATAAAGTTCCAATCCAAATGTGGACAAGAGGATGTTCCAGTTCAGATACAGGACATATATGGCAGCATTAATTCATTCAGAGAGGCGCTGAAGCACTTGGAACCCCTGATCTTCTAGGGCAGTAGCACTGTCAGACTTTCTATTTTCATAGAAACCTTCCCAAACAAAGAACCCACGGCATACCTTCCAGGGATCCTTTCCTTGGAGCAGAGGATTCTGGGAAGGGTACAAGGCTGTAGACTCAATTCACAGGGAGGACAGGCCAGTCCTGTTGAGCTTCACCATCATTCTGAATGAACTGAGTATACTGAAGAACACACAAAACTTGCCTGCAGCCGTACACTGCAGTAGCAGCTGGCAGAACTGTCTTTATGGACCACTTGGTGATCTTCTCACTCTGGAAGGCAGGCTTTCCTAAACAGAACAACGATGCTAGGATTGCAAACCAGGGTTACCATCTTTAGGAGACTCTGGATGAACGGCCAAGAAACTCTGATGCTAAACTTAGATAGCAGTGGATGGGCACTGGATGATGGGAGTGAAGAGCTAGCTGTAGACCGTGTAGCTTTAGATTTAGGAAGGTTAGTACTTAATGAGCAATTCTCCTAAAAGTCCCCAAGTTAAATTTGTTCATTGCTGATAATCTGCTTGGTAGCCTTAGCCAAGTCTCTGTCCACACCCTAGCTTCAGCAGCCCATTTCCAGTATGGATCCAATAATAATGGTGTCCTTCTTAAGTCTGTTTTAAGGTTTAGAAGAAGAGTTGGTTTTTATATGCCGACTTCTCAACCACTTAAGGGAAACCCAAACCAGCTTACAATCACCTTCCCTTCCCCTCCCCACAACAGACACCCTGTGAGGTAGGTGGGGCTGAGAGAGCTCGTAATAGAACTGTAACTTGCCCAAGGTCACCCAGCTGGCTTCATGTGTAGGAGTGGGGAAACAAATCCAGTTCATTAGATTAGCCTTCGCGGCTCATGTGGAGGAGTGGGGAATCAAACCTGGTTCTCCAGATCAGAGTCCACCACTCCAAACCACCTCTCCTAACCACTACACCATGCTGGCTCCACACTGGTTTAGTGAAATAATCTGTGGGAAGCACTTTAAATGCTGAAAGCTCTATCTTTACTCCCCCACCAGGGAAGCTTTAGCCTCCCAGGGAAACTTTCCCACAGCAACTTGACGTTGAATTGCAAATTGAACATTAATTGTGTTTAGAAAAAAAAAATTATTGTTTAGTTATTTATTTAGAAAATTTCTACGCCACCTCTCCAAGGAACCTGCCCAAGGCAGTTTGCAGAAGTAAAACTTAATAAAAACATAAAACACCATAAAAGTTAACGATGACAACCCAGCAGTAGAAAACCCAGACTGAGCTCAAAGCAACATCAAGCACTGAGCAGATTGAGTTATCAATTTTGAAAAT
This sequence comes from Euleptes europaea, assembly GCF_029931775.1. Lineage (NCBI taxonomy): Eukaryota > Metazoa > Chordata > Lepidosauria > Squamata > Sphaerodactylidae > Euleptes > Euleptes europaea. The sequence continues at coordinate 47,013,711 of NC_079324.1, forward strand.
CATGTTGTGAAGAAGAGTTGGTTTTTATGCCCCACTTCTCTGTACTGTAAGGAGCTGCAAAGCGACTTACAATCACCTTCCTTCCCCCCCCCAAATGGCACATCGAGAGGTAGGTGGGGCTGAGAGAGTTCTGAGAGAACTGTGACTAGCCCAAGATCACCCAGCAGGCTTCATGTGGAAGAGCAGGGAATCAAACCCAGTTCTCCAGATTAGTCTGCCGCTCTTAACCACTACACCACGCTGGCTTTGTGGCAGAATGCTGTGATTCAATATATTGGCTTTAATTAGCATAGCGGGCCATGGGGTTTGAATCTCAGACTGGAGGCTGCTTCCATTCAGTACCTTACCTTGACAGCCAGTCTTTGGCACAGTGGACAGAAGTCCAAATAGGATATCCTGTGCACTATCAGGTAGATCTTCCATTGTGTCATGCCTTTATTCCACACTAGTAGTCAGTAATTTGGTTGTGTCATGGCTCGGTGGTGGAGCATTTGCTTTGCAAGAAGAACATCCCAAATTGAATCCCGGGCATCTCCAGGTAAAAAGAACAGGTAACAGAAGACTCCTGCCAGAGACCACAGCCAGTCATAGTAGACAATACTGACCTTGACAAACGACTGACGTGACTCATTATAAGGCGCCTTCAAATATACATATATGTAGAATGAAGGCAGGGAAACGAAGGATTATCACATTACAAATTTCAGTACCCATTAGGGTGTTCAGAGGTGTATTTATCACGATGTCTCTACCTTTCTTCATTACGGCATGTCATGCCTCAGAGAGTTTTTGCTGCCTCAGGTTGTTCTCTGTTTGCTTTGTTTTCCAGTTCGGTAATTCTTTTCCGACCGCCTTGTTTATTGGAGGCCTTTGCCGCCTGATTGAATTGCTTTTCATATTTTGTCATCCACCTTCAGCCTCGGTGAGAAAGGCAGGCTATAAATGATGTTACTAATAATGTCTATTGTGGCTCTGCCTTCCTGGGTCATCTTGGTCTTCTCTCTGGCTTCTAGCCCTGGGAATACTGTGCTGGGACTGGAAACTATCAAGCAAGGACCCTTTAATTTATAGAATCATAGAGGTGGAAGGGACCACCAGGGTCATCTAGTCCAACCCCCTGAACAATGCAGGAATTTCACAACTACCTCCCCCCCCACACCCCCAGTGACCCCTACTCCATGCCCAGAAGATGGCCAAGATACCCTCCCTCTCATGAACTGCCTAAGGTCATAGAATCAGCATTGCTGATAGATGGCCTTCTAGCCTCTGCTTAAAAACCTCCAGGGAAGGAGCACTTAGCACCTCCCGAGGAAGCCTGTTCCACTGAATATCGGTTGCCGTGGGCAAGCTGAGTGAGACCTGGGCCTTTGCGATGATGACGGTGGGTATATGCCTGCCGTCCTTGTCACCGTGGCCCCATTCGGTGCTAAGTGGACTCAACAGCTCAGGCACTGCTTGGCTCATCTGGCACCAGGTCTGTTTGTACCTCCTAGTCTGGGCCTGTCATCAACAGGTTCTCTTTTGCCTTTGGTCGTTCGCGTTCTGCTCTTTTAAGTGATTGTTGCTGGGACCAAGCCTGTAATAACACCCCCCCTGCAAAGCCAGGGCAGAGACACAAAGGCATTTGAGATGACCCATGTTGACTGGTCTTTTCATTCTGACACTTCTTGCCATTTCAAAAAAGGCCCTCCGGGAGATCTTTGATAAGTGCTGCAACTGAACTGGGAAGATCAATAACTGGCGAACAGAACAGCAGCAGGGGAAATATCCATACTGTATTATGAAGAACAGGCTCTGAGGCTGCATCTCCACATCTCTGGATGTTCCTTTGCACTCTAGCAGTCCTTTGCAACAGGATTTTCCTGCTTCTGCTGCAAACTGTTGCTATAGCTAGGGGTGTACAACATTGGCAGCACAATCCTGAGGGCAGAGGCTGATGGGGCGGGGGCAGCTGGCCGCCAGGTTACTCTGGCACTGCTGGATTGTTCCCTAAAGGAAAACTGGATGGAAGCTGTGGAGGTCTTGCTGAGATGGGTAAACCTATGGACACAAACGCTGACCATACTCCCAGGCCTTCCCCTTCCACTGGTGTAGGGATTTGTGCCAGCAGTGCTCTGGTAATAGGGTTGCCAGGTCCCTTTTCACAACCCATGGGAGATTTTTGGGACGGAGCTTGAGGAGGGCAGGGTTTGGGGAGGGGAGGGGACTTCAGTGCCATAGAGTCCAATGGCCAAAGCGGCCATTTCCTCCAGGGGAACTGATCTCTATCGGCTGGAGATCAGTTGTAATAGCAGGAGATCTCCAGCTAGTACCTGGAGGTTGGCAACCCTATCTGGTAGAGGGCCACAGAGTTGCTGCACCAGCTCTTGGCCATGGTGCAGCGGTAGCGGGCCACTTGAGGCTATGCCAGCATAGCCGCTGGTTGCCTTCCTGAGCGTTTTCAGTCCCCCCTCGCCCCCCTGATTGTGCTGTAAATGTTTATACAATTAGATTATAAGCATTCGTGTACCTTTTATAGCTTTGATTTATTTATTAAATCATTTATCCTATACAGAACTGTCTCTGCTTTATGCAGGCTGCCCCTTTCTCCAGCTGTTCCCTTCAGTCCCCTTACAACTCAGGCGAAGAACAGATATTGGCACCCCTAGATGGCAGAGGTGCTGAAAGAGATCATTAGCTTCCCTCTCTATAGAAAACTACAGCTCCCATGGTTCCTGGGGGGGGGGAGATGACTGTTAAACCAGCAAAAGCCTGTAATGTCATTGCTATTTTGAAAAATTAACCCTGCCTTTCCATCATATATGGCTTTCAGAATCCATTAAAATGCAACAAACTAGATTTACACATATAGAAAAGCTGGTGGACAGATATAGTTTCAGTGTCTTTGACCCTCTCCTTAAAATCTTCTTGCCACTCTGGGTATTGTTCTGTCTTTGGGTCATGGTGGCTGTATGGTATAAAAACCTCTGATGCAGATTGCTGAGTTTGCTTTTGGCCAGATGTTGTCATTCTCTGAAGGATCAGGACTTCTCCTTCTCATTATCCATCTTCTATATAACCCAGCTGTTCCTTTCTGGTGGCAGCTGTAGGCAAAGAGGTTTTGGGGGGCTGGTGTTGCTTCAGTGACCCAAAACAGCACCTCTGGCTATGTTCCCGAGCTGTTTTCTTCTGTAGCAAAATAAAACAGAAGTCTGGTGTCAACTTAAAAGACTAACAACATTTATTCCAGCACCAGCTTTTGTGAGCCAGAGCTCACTTCCTCAGATGCAATGAAGAGAAAATCATTATCCTCATATTTATCCAGGAAGTTATAAAAGGGAAAGGGGGAAATGGAGCAGTTGGGGTCAGAGAAAAGCCTGACATCATTGCTTTGCTACACTGACTAAGCCCTTCTTTACCTTTATTCTTTTCCCAGGGACGATGCGTCCGGTGCGAAGGAACTTTTATGACCCTTCCTCTGCTCCTGGGAAGGGGATTGTGTGGGAATGGGAAAACGATAACAACTCGTGGACACCCTACGACATGGACATCTGCATCACCATCCAGAATGCTTATGAGAAGCAGCATCCGTGGCTAGATCTGTCCTCTCTGGGATTTTGCTACTTGATCTACTTCAATAGCATGTCTCAGGTGAACCGCCAGACGCAACGGAAGCGGCGGCTCCGGCGGCGCATGGACTTGGCTTATCCACTGACCATGGGCTCTATCCCCAAGTCCCAGTCCTGGCCCGTGGGTACCAACTCCGGGCATCCTTGTTCATGCCAGCAGTGCCTGCTGGTCAACAGCACCCGAGCAGCCTCTAACGCCATCCTTGCCTCACAGCGGAGGAAGGTGTATTCAGGCAACAGCAATGGGACACTGGCCGTCCGTCAGAGCAATACGTTCAACGGGACTGCGCTGTGGTCTTTGGGCACTGCTCCGGGCAGTGGGACGGCCAAGATCGAACAGGTCCGCTCAGCTAATGGTGTGCAAGTGACCACCTTCTCACGCAGTCAAAGTGCTCCCAGCCACACACAGCTTCCTGGTCAGAACAACCTGAACCGGCCTGGCACACAACGTGTGGCCATCCTGAGTACCCGGACATCCATCCCTCCAGGGTAGGCATTTTTAGTTTCCTTTCAAACACCCTGTTCCGTCGCAAAATGTTAATCCACAGTCATTCTGCACAAAATGTTCAGGAGTGAGCCTTGTAGATCAGTGTAGTTCAGTTGTTAGACAGCTGGCCGAGGATTAGGGAGAGCCGCGTTGAAATCCCATCAGCCATGAAGCTCATTGGGCGAGCCTGAGCCAGTCTCTTTCTGTCCAACTAGCCCACCTCACAGAATTGTTGTAAAGATAATATGGAGGCAGTGAGAACCATGTGTGCTGCTCTGATCTTCTACAAGGAAGGATAACATTAAAATGGGATAGGTCATGAGAAGAAAGATTTTTGAGAGCCCTGAATGTTCACTGAACCTCCCCCAAGACTAGTTTATCATTCTTCCATGTTTTTGCACTTCCCAGTATCTAGTTCAGCGAGCCCCGTGGAGCAGAGTGGTAAGCTGCAGCACTGCAGTCAAAGCTCTGCTCACAACCTGAGTTTGATTCTGGCGGAAGTCGGTTTCAGGTAGCTGTCTCAAAGTTGACTCAGCCTTCCCTCCTTCCGAGGTTGGTAAAATGAGTACCCAGCTTGCTGGGGGTAAAGGGAAGATGACTGGGGAAGGCACTTGCAAACCACCCCGTAAACAAAGTCTGCCTAGAAAACGTCGTGATGTGATGTCACCCCATGGGTCAGTAATGACCTGGTGCTTGCACAGGGGACTACCTTTACCTTTAGTGGCTAGTTCAGCACCATGCTTTCTTTTCTCCCTTTCTCTGCTATTCCCAGTGGCCACATTGGTGTTGATATTTGTCCACACACACGTGGATAGAATAAAAAAATGTCAGGGCATGTTATCAAATGTGGATGCTGCTGTGTAGGTTCCCTTGTGATAACCATGTTTTTAAAAAATGTATAACATTACAAAATATAAGATGGAGGAAGAGAACACAACGAAATAACAGTGATCCCTGTGTTCATGTTACAACAGTCTCAGGCATTAATAGAAATGTTAAAACAGCGTTACAAAGACATCAAACTAATAAACAGAAACATATACAGGGTGAATACAAATATTATCTTAGAATTATGTTGGAAAGTCAGTAGAGAAATAAAAATACCAAAAACATATCTAGATATTACACTAAATATAATCAACTTGCTAACATGAATTAGATGGGCTCAGACACTAAATAACAAGTTACGACACAGCAAAATAGAGAAAGCATTCAAAATACTGCACCAAAAATAATGTCAATATCCCTAAAATATGTCCACAAAACACGAACCATCCTTTAAAAAAATTTAAAAAAACAAAACAAAAAGAACTTTGCACCAAATGGGAGATAAGAAGAAAACAGTAACAGGTGGTGTAGAAGTCATAATAACAATAATAATATGATATTAAAACATCAGCAACAGGGCATTGCTCTGACCTGGATAGCCTGAGTCTACCCTGATCTTATCAGATCTCAGTACCTAAGAAGGGTTGGTCCTGGTTAGAATTTGGTTGGACAACCTCCAAGAATCGTGACACAGGGGCAGAGGCAATGGCAAACCACCTCCGAATGTCTCTTGCCTTGAAAACCCCACTGGGGGGGTCACCACAAGTCAGTGTGCCTGTGCGCACGCACACACACACACACACACACACACGAAACAGGGCATTATTATTTATCTACTGAACTTAGTCCCAGATTGCAGATTAAAAAATCTATGCCGTGGGGCCCTGATACATTATGGGGAAACGTTTCTACAGACCAGGGAGAACCCCTAGGTTTCTGGAAAATTCAAGATGGAGCAAAAAATGAGGACTTAACTCCCCAAATGGAGAAAAAGGGGCAAGGAGAGAGAGAAAAAGAAGAAAAAGAAATAGAGCTCAGACTAACTTTCTTTTGCAAGATGGCCCGGAGTAGGTTTGGGGGCTCTCACAGATTGCTACCATAAGGGAAGTGGATAGAGGGAGACCAATGTGTGGGCTGCCTAAAATACCTCTTGACGCTAGTGGAGGAGCTGGGCTACGTTAGACCTTTTTGCCCAGGAAGGAGCCTCAAGCTAGCTATGATGCTGGCTGCCGCCCCAGAGAGCAGACCTTGTGTTACCATGGCAACCAGGTACCGGTACTATAAAACACTGAGGATTCGCCAGGAATAATTGGAGCCTCGGCCGGCAGGCTTTCAGCAGCCACTCTTTCCTACCATTCGTTGCCTCCCGCTTTGCTTCCCCTGCTCTTGTTTCCAGCGTCCCTTCCTTTTAAAGGTGTCAGGCTTCTGATGCTGCGTTTGGTATTGGGGTCCAGATTCCTGGGTACAAATGACCCGTGAAGGCTGGACGCGGTGTATAAATTGCTGTTTTTCCCTTGAAAAGAGCCGGAAGGTTTCAAATCTTTCATAATTGCCGTGTCTATTTTAAAAACCTCCAGCAGTTTGCATGTATATTCATTATACAGTTTGCATGTATATTCTTTATACAGTTTGCATGTATATTCATTATACAGTTTGCATGTATATTCATTATAACAGGCATGGTGTACATTTATTTTTAAGTTGAGTATCTGTCAAATTAGGGGTGCTGTCTAGCCAGAATTTTACTAAATTCCTAAATTTATCCTCTTGCTGCTTGCTAACGTTATAGGATACAAAGCCAGAGAGAAATTTTAGCTGTCAAATCCTACAGTAACATCTCATGTTTCTTGAATGGTCCCAGCAAATTGCATTCCGGGATATATCATGTAGGAGCAAATCACCACCACCCTGATGTAAACACATCCTTTTACTATAGAAGAAGGAGAGTTGGTTTTTATATGTCGACTTTCTCTGCCTCTTAAGGAAGAATCAAACCAGCTTACAATCACCTTCCCTCCCTCTCCCCACAACAGACACCCTGTGAGGTAAGTGGGCCTGAGAGAGCTCTAAGAGAGCTGTGACTAGCCCAGGGTCACCCAGCTGGCTTCATGTGTAGGAGTGAGGAAACCAACCCGGTTCACCAGATTAGCCTCCGCCGCTCATGTGGAGGAGTGGGGAATCAAACCCGGTTCTCCAGATCAGAGTCCACTGCTCCAAACCACCGCTCTTAAACCACTACACCACGTTGGCTCCAGAACTACAAATGCCTTTAAAATGGCATCAGTGGTCATGGGATGGGCCCCTGCCCACTGTCACTTCTCGTTTGCCCTCACCAAGGGCCGGCTGCTTGCTGCTGTTCAACAGCAGACACTTCACAAAAGCTAGTGTGGTGTAGTAGTTAGTATTTCAGGCTAGGATCTGGGAGAACCAGGTTTGAATCCCCAATCTGCTGTGGAAGCTCATTGGGTGACCTTGGGCTAGTCACACATTCTCAACCTGACCTACCTCACAGGCTTGTGAGAATAAAATCCAGGAGAGGAGAATGATGTAAGGTGCTTAGAGAACCCATTGTGAAGAAAGTCGGGGTATAAATGAAGTAAATAAACAGAAGAAGAGTTGGTTTTTATATAGTGACTTTCTCTACCATTTAAGGAAGAATCAAACGGGCTTACAATCACCTTCCCTTTCCCCTCCCCACAACAGACACCCTGCGAGGTAGGTGAGGCTGAGTGAGCTCGAACAGAGCTGTGACTGGCCCAAGGTCACCCAGCTGGCTTCGTGTGTAGGAGTGGGGAAACAAATCCATTTCACCAGATGAGTGTCAGCCACTCATGTGGAGTTGTGGGGAATCAAACCCGGTTCTCCAGACCAGAGTCCACCACTCTTAACCACTACACCACGTTGGCTCCCCAGTATTATTTTTTTCTCCCTCTCCCATAATACTAGAAATCATTGGGAAATAGGTTCATGGCAGGCAATGAGTAATTGAACTGTGTAATTCATTGCTAGTGGACGTAGGGAGGTCCATGAGCATAGATGGCTTTAAAAGGGGGCTAGAGATTCATGGAGGAGAGGTCTGTCAGAGGCTACTAGCCATGGTGGCTGAAAGGACCCTCCATATACAGAGGCAGCAATCCTCTGAATACGAGTGGTAGGAGGCACTCTATGCCCTGTTTGTTTGGCCCTCCAGGGCAACTGCTTGGCTGCTCTGTGATACAGGATGCTGGACTGGATGGACCACTGGTCTGATCCAGCTGGCTTTACTTGTCTTCCTATAATATATGGAGGGCTTTACAAAAGAAGAAAAAGGAAAAGTCTCCATTGCTATTCATGTGGGGAAGGAGGAGGTTAAAGAGTGCTGTGCGTTGGCTCGTCAGGCAGTGAAATCAATGGGCAAGCTTTTCAGGTGATGTGAGTCAATGGTGGAGCATGTGCTTCGGATGCAGAAAGTCCCAGGTTCAATCCCTGACATCTCCAGTGAAAGCAGCAGTTTTGAGAAATGACTTTTCTCTGCCCAGGATCTTGGAGAGCTGCAGCCAGTCAGACTACTAGACAGTGCTGAGCTAAATGGACCTATTGCCTGATTTGTTGTGAAGCAGCATTCCATGTACAACCCTTGACCAGTAATAGGTTACCTAGTTGCTCACAATGTGACCTGTTAAATATAGCTTGCTAATCAGGTGTGTGCCCTGACCTGGATGGCCCAATCTCACCAGATCTTGGAAGTTAACCAGGGTTGGCCCTAGTTTATACTTGGATGGGAGTTGCCATCCCATTCCATTCCCAAGGAAGTCCAGGGTTGCTATACAGAGGCAGACCATGGCAAACCATCTCTGTTCATCTCTTGCTTTGAAATCCCTACAGGGTAGCCATAAGTCAGTTGAGACTTGATGGGACTTTTCACCACCAGCCTGGGGTGTATGTTTCCTGCATGCACAGTCGGGCACCTGCCTATTATGGGTTACAGCTTGCCTGCCAGTCGAAATGAAAGAGGAAGGCATCTGGCTTGCGGTACTGACCCCAGTCACGCCCAGGAACCAGCAGTTGAGCCTTTTGAGCACTGAGCTGTGACCACTGTCTGCAAGAGCTTCCTTCCTCCGCATCACTTTGTGTGTTGACTTTCTGGTTACTACCAGGGATCATTAAGGCTGCCTGTCAGGCAAGGTCTGTCCTATCTTGTAGAGGCCGTGCCACTCATGAACAGGTAAGACCATTGGTCCAGAGACCAGGGAGGCTGATATTATATATTAGAAATCTCCATCTAGAAAATAGGTTAATTGCTGAAGAGGTCCAGGGTCCATCTTGGAAGATTGCATTCTAATCCCAGGTGCCTGCATTGGGCTTCCTCAGTGATGGTGGGAAATATACTCTGCATGTGCTTTGAGCCATACCCTTATTTAGTATGACAAAGCAACTGACAATTGGTGGCTAAATCTTGCCTCCAGAAGGGCACTGCTTGGCACTTCCCCCAATTGAAAGAGATCTTGGGAAATCAGAGGCTTTCTCTGAAATAAAAAGGCATATTAAAGAGATTGAGTATGCTAGCACATTGTTTTATGCTTGTCACATTTGCTCATCTCAGTTTTTTTTTTAATTTCTCCCCCACGTTGCTGGCCTGCTTATACCTATTTCTTGACAACTTGTTTCTTAAGAGCTTTTTTTCTTGCTAGACCGAATGCTAACCCTTCTATGGTTATGCAAGGTAGATACATGAACCTACCATATTCGGAAAGGACCTGCCCGTGTTTGTCTGGTTGTTTTGATTCTCTACCACGCGTGCTCTTGAAATGTCATTTTTACAAGGATCTCAGATCAAGATATATTTATTCCTCTTCTATCAGCTCGGACTAGTAACTCAGTGTCTGAGCTAATACCCTGTTTATTAAGCGACAGCGCTCCTAAGGTTACATTGGCAGTTGCAAAGTTTATCTCAGTCCTTATATCCCTTAAACAATAGATTTAAAATTATGCTGCTCAAGATTTATGAATCAAGGTGCTTCTAAGGGGGAAAGGAAAGGAAAGGAAAAGGCAGCAACTGCTAAAAATGGGCTTTGCTGGAAGGTCGCTTTTCAGAGGTTAGGGTGGGATCAGAGCCGATGCTCTCTGTGCATTTCTGAAATTGGCTCTCTGGTGAAAGTACTTGCTGGCTAGAGCTCTGCTTGGATGACCTTCTGCAGATGCTGCCAAGGGCCCCGCTGAGAAGAAGGGGAGATTATGGCTGTTACCGCACTAGCGATGTAATAAGAGTTTGAAAATGTTATAAAAAATACTGGTCACACTTTCTATGTATTCCCACTGATGTATTAAGAGTTTGAAAATGTTATAAAAAATACTGGTCACACTTTCTATGTATTCCCACTGATGTATTAAGAGTTTGAAACTGTTATAAAAAATACTGTTCGCACTTTGTTTGGCCCCTTTAGCTGTGAAGAGGCCTTCCAACCATTTTTTAGCCGTGGCATCCAAAAACCCTTTTAAAGCGATGTTTTTTATAACATTTCCAAACTCTTGATACATCGCTGGGAATACCTAGGGCGGTAACAGCCATGTTGGATGCAGCTTGTCATTCAGGAGCGGGGAAAGTGGCATTTGCCCCAGCTCTCTCTTGTACATTTCAGATGTAGGTATTAAGTGCCTACAGCCTTTAAGCACCGCAGTAACAAGTGACTGGCTATGGCCCCTGTGCTCCCCCCCACCTGCAGATTCTCAGTTTAAAATGCAACATGGGAGGAAAATAAAAGCGGGAGGGTGAGAGAAATTAAAGATGGGGCATACAGTGGAATCTTAAGCATTAAAGACGGGACATACAGTGGAATCTTAAGTACTTTTTTGCCATCAAGTCACGACTGACGTATGGCAACCCTGTAGGGTTTTCAAGTCAAGAGATGTTCAGGGGTGGTTTGCCATTGCCTGCTTCTGTGTCACGACCCTGGTATTCCTTGGAAGTCTCCCGTCCATCTGACAAGATCATGCTGGCCTGGGGCTATCCAGGTCAGGGCACGCCAAAGTAAACACCATTGAAAATATTGTCGAAGGCTTTCACGGTCAGAGTTCATTGGTTCTTCTAGGTTATCCGGGCTGCGAAACGTCAGGAAAGAAAAGACCAAGACCACGGACACGCAGCCCGGATAACCTACAAGAACCAACAAAAATACCATTGAATTCGATGGTATTTATTCCCTAATGAATGTGAGGTTAAAGAATAGGGTTGCCACCAACCTGGAGGAAAAATATCCTGCCCCTTTAACAGGGGCTTGCTGGGAAGTTATTTACCAGCTGATGTTGCTGACCTCCGCTATGAAATGCTTCAGCTGCCTATTTCCATACATTAAGGCTCTGTTAAAGGGGCAAGACATTTTTTTCTCTAGGTTGTTGGCAGCTCTAATAAAGAACCAAGGGATGAGGGAAAAGCAGCGTATGTGTGTGTTTTGGGCTGAGGGAGTATTGTGATAGGAAGAGCATGAGGCAAGTGTGACGTTGTGAAAGCAAAGACGAATAAAGAGGGGGAAGGTGGAATGATCCAGACTTGTGCTGTGCAAAACCGTGAACAGAACAAACATCGATAGTTATATGTGAAGGAAACATTGCCAAAACTAATATTATTATTGTTAGATTTTTGAAGAAAAATAAGTAAAAAAAAAAAAAGGAAGCTGACAGGTATATTCCCCAACCCCAGGAAGTCCAGCGTACCCTCCAGTATTTTCCCAGCGATAATTCTGTAACAGTTCAGTTCTAACACCAGATATTACTTCCTAAATAGAAGTAGCTAGAAGGTTCTTTTATGCCTGCATTCTACTCTTCGCTCTGTAGGATCTAGGCCTAAACAAATTTAAAAGTCAAGGTGTTCTCTTGGTTAAAGTTACAATATAAAAACATAATTACATTACAGTATGGAATCACTTATTCCACCACCTTATCTGTTTGTGAAATGGCAAGCATTTCACACATAACACCTTATCTGTTTGTGAAATGGCATCATAATGCCATAGCATTCATGCATGAATTTGCACATTAGAGATAAAAAGTGTCCCCATTCTCCTCTACCACCAGATGTTATTGTTATTATTATTATTCCAGCGTTCTTACTGGGACTCAAGGTGGATTACACGTATGATTTTTAAAAACTTCTTTGTCATCAGTAAACCGATTATAAAATATGATAATATCAGTCAATCAGTAAGCCAATTACAAGACTCCTAGTAAAACAAAATAAGGCAGGTGGGCTGGGATTCTAGAACGGGGGGGACAAAAGAAAAACAACAATATAAGCAAATATATCTGTTTCAGGCAACAAAACCATCAGTGTAGGAAAATCTTTGTCCCTAATAAAAATCACCTCCTGAGCAGATCCATTACACTGCAGCTGTGTTCTATCTAATTGCTGAGATCCTAGGAGAATAGGGTTGCCAACCTCCAGGTACTAGCTGGAGATCTCCTGCTATTACAACTGATCTCCAGCCAATAGAGATCAGTTCACCTGGAGAAAAATGGCCACTTTGGGAATTGGATTCTATGGCATTGAAGTCCCTTCCCTCCCCAAACCCCGCCTTCCTCAGGCTCTGCCCCAAAAGCCTCCCGCCAATGGTGAAAAGGGACCTGGCAACCCTATAGGAGAAGGTGAGAGCTCTCAGGAACAATATTTTGAAATGTTCCCCCCAAAGGCAAAACAGGGGATCCCAAGTAGGGTGGGAAGGCTTCTTTAATATGTTTTCAATAAACAAAATAGGAACAATGATTTATCAGGAGCATGTTCCACAAAATACGCAGTGCCTTATCAGCGAGCTTAGACTAGAGCATGGCTCTGTACAGCTGGATGACTCCAAATTAATGGGACCTTTAGTATTTGGCTTACATTCACATTTACAGGCAGGTGAGATAAATAGCACTTACTAAAGGATTACACCAGAAGGGGAAACAGCCTGGGCTGAGCCATAAGATAGCGCTGAACAACGTTGATTTCACCCCCCTCCAGCTGCGTGTCCAAGGAGGAACAGACCTAGCGGGGAATGGAGAGCCGCATGAATTCCCAGATGTCCTTATTCACCAACTTTGTGTGGGTGACACTGCAAGAGCTGAGCCAATGGCTGGGGAAGTCTTACCGCAACATATTGAAGCCAGAGTTCTCAGAGCCAGTAGCAAACAGAGTTACAGAAACTGCAGCCTGCCTTTAACCTTAAAAGGTAAAGGTCCCCTGTGCAAGCACCAGGTCATTCCTGACCCATGGGGTGATGTCATATCCCGATGTTTCCTAGGCAGACTTTGTTTACAGGGTGGTTTGCCAGTGCCTTCCCCAGCCATCTTCCCTTTACCCCCAGTGAGCTGGGTACTCATTTGACCCACCTCGGAAGGATGGAAGGCTGAGTCAACCTTGAGCCGGCTACCCGAAACCGACTTCCGTTGGGATCGAACTCAGGTCGTGAGTAGAGCTTCAATTGCAGTACTGCAGCTTTCCACCCTGCACCACGGGGCTCTTGCTGCCTTTAATCTTAGTTTTTTTTCATCCTCCTTTGATTGAATGTTTTGGTTAGGCTGGGACGGATAAAAAGGCAAGCAAGCTATCTTTTCTGCAGATCTTTTGTGTTTTAGGCAAATATCTCATTTGCCTGCCTCCAGCCGTAGTAGATCCTAAAGGACTGTATGCAGCTGGTTGTGTCTTTGGTGATAGATAACAGAGACAAATTTTGCTTCCCACAAAGCTGTTTTGCATCTGTTCCGCCCCTCCCCACAAGTCCTAATCTCCCTGCTTACTCAGGGGGCAGGTGACTCGCTGCCCTTTCTCTGACGTGCCCCCACCCCCAGCTGCGAGAGTGACCTGCTGCCCTGGCACTTTCAGAAAAGAGATAATGCTCCTCCGTCAAGCCAGCTGACTTGGTAATCTAGACCCACAGCAATAGCACAGCCTGTGTTCCTCCTATCTGGAGCCTAGGTTTCTTTTCTGGAGGGTGGGAGACAGGCCAAGCCAGAGACAATGAAGATCAAGCTTGTAACTGGATGAGTTCATGCATGTGTCGAACTCAGTCACCCCAGCATGTGGGGAGGGGAGCCAAAGCATCAGTTCCCACCAGAGCTTCAGTGAAGACAAGATCTGGCCCTGCTGGAATAACCAAAGGGGACAAAGGTGCTGTTCCTGATAGTTTCCAGATTTTGTTTCTTAGTAGCTAGGCATCCATCTCCTTCTTTGGAGGATTTTAAGCAGAGGCTAGATGGCCATCTGACAGCAATGCTGCTTATGTGAACTTAGGCAGATCATGAGAGGGAGGCCAGGAAGGGTTGTGTCAGTGCTTGGTTCTCGCGGTCCTTTCTTACATGCCCAGGGAAATGCTGATAGCGTCTTTGGGGTCAGGAAGCAATTTTCCTCCAGGCCCGATTGGCCAGGGATCCTGAAGGGTTCTCCTCAGGCTCCACACCCACAATCCAGGTATTTCCCAACTTGGATCTGGCAACCCTACTGAAGGCCCAAACCCATTGCGGTGGCTGGAGAGCTTGGGTGTCTTTTGACACAGAGGCTTTTTCACAGTTTGGGTGCTGACCAGCAGCGGCCAACTTTCTTTTTTTCCATTTGTTGTCTTGCCCTGTTTTCTTTGCTGTTCCTCTGTGTCTTCTCAAACCACCTTTGATCTGATTTGGAAACACAGAGAAAAAAAACAAACGGACAAATGGAAGGACAACAGGATCCGAGGAGCATGCCTATTATCTTGGGTGCTGTGGAACACAGGCAGGATGGTGCTGCTGCAGTCGTCTTGTTTGGGGGCTTCCTAGAGGCACCTGGTTGGCCACTGTGTGAGCAGACTGCTGGACTTGATGGGCCTTGGTCTGATCCAGCAGGGCTTTTCTTATGTTCTTATGAGGAAGTGTGGAGAAAAACTGCTGCAGGTCAATACCCAAAGCACTGGAGAGCCTTTGTGTGAAAAGACCTTGGACTCCTCTGAAGTTTGTGTGATGGTTTTGGGGGCCAATGGCAGGCTGAGCTGGCCTCAGGCTAGAAACTGTTGTGGGAGCTCAGTTGCCTTGGATTCCCCTGAATCACAGACTAACCTAATCACGTGGAGATCCACTAAGGAATTGCAGGGGTGTATATGGATTTTTGGGAGGGAAGGCACATGGTATAGCCCGGACCCGCCAGACCTCGGAAGCTAAGCAGAGTCAGTACTTGGAAGGGAAACCACCAAAGAAGACTCTGCAGAGGGAGGCAATGACAAACCACCTCTGCTTCTCATTTGCCTTGAAAGCCCCTTGCTGGGGTCACCATAAGTCGGCTGCAGCTTGTCGGCACTTTACACACACACACACACACACACACACACACACACACACATTTGGATTTGTAGGAGCTTACTCTCAGCTTTTCTCAAGCATGCTGAGGGTTTTGTGTGTGAGTGAGTATAGTTGGTTGTCTCTGAAGTACTGGACACCCAACAATTCTCAGGGGAAAACTGGAGAAGAACCTATTGGTATTACACCTAGGATCTTACAGTAGCTGTTGGCTTTTCAATTTTTTTTATTCAACATCTCAACCTAAATTGGCTCCTAAAGTGGTTCACAGACATTTTAAAAAAGTACAAATGATGTTATAACTCGGTACAAATGTCTTTTGGAGAGGGGGTTCTTGGGTATACCTGGATAGTGCCTGTCTGCTTCCTGCCCTCCCTGTATGGTCCCATCAGTGACATTTAGAAACTGGTGGGTGACGGAATTTCCATTCCCTGGGGAGTCTATGACTTCACTGCTGGCAACTGTGCAAATTTTCTGTGACAATTTGTTTGGATTTAGTTCCTTCCTGTTCATAGTGCAAATATTGGGTTATCTTATTTGGATTACCCTTTCCGCCTTTGCTGATTTAGGGCATTGTCAACTCAGCGAGCATGAGTGTGCTTAGGTCTTTATGTTTTTCTGCAAATCTAGAGATTACCCTAGCATTGTATCACACTGTATCTAAGAACACCACACCCAGGTGTGCAAAGACCTATAGGTGCCACATCATGTGGATTTTATTATCCTTACCTGAAGACCACCCATACTGTTAGATATATGATTCCCCTCCCCTGAAAAAAACCCAGGATTGTTAAATTCTGGTTTAGAATTCTGACTTGTGTGAGGAAGCAAACTCCAGTTTGCCAAAGCACCTATGTTTGGACATCACTGCATAAAGTACTTAAGCATTGCATGCGAAAGGAGGGGGGAAGTGGGAGGAGCAAGAGGAATGAGCACACACTGCAAACCAACGGTGATTGTGTCCAACACCAGCAAACCATGGTTTGATTAGAGTGTTTCTGTCAGGATCAGGCGTCTGTCCCTAGCATCCTATAAGCAAACTCATCCAGGCAGGTAGCTCTGAAGCAGTAATACTTTATTAGGAGCGAAAAGACAGAAAAGACTGCCTACAGGCAGGTGAGGCTGGTAATGGTGAAACATAGGCAGGTTACATGTTTAAAAGCACTACAGGCTGTGAAGGTAAACATGGATAAGCAACCCCGAGATAAGCGATACCCAGGAAGGGGAAGACTAAACATTAGAGCGCAGCTGTGGAAAACAGGACGAGTGAAACTGTACACAGAGTTTACAGGCATGAGAACCAAGGACTTGCCGTGTAGCCAGAAACTGGCCTACTCATGTCAAGAGCCTTTACTCCTGCTAACAGCAAAGGCCTGACAGTTTCATGACATCTGAATGCAGCCACAGTGTGCATTGTGGTTTACACATGAGTTATTCCACTGGACCTATAGTTGAGGACAGCTATGGTGGGAGCCTGCACAAGATTTTTTTTAAAAATGTCTAATCTTAATTCAGAACCCTTCTGTTTTTCCTTGCAGGGTTCCTGCCCTCCCAGTCAAGAACTTGAATGGAACTGGTCCAGTCCACCCTGCCTTGGCAGGTACGGGTAACATAGCTGGTGCCACAAAGATGGCATCATTCTAGATATTTGGAGGTGGAGGAGCACTTGCTCAGCAGTGGGAATAGGAGATGGGATAGGCTTGGCGAAGCCCAATATGATTTAGGTTTTATCTATAATATGACAAGCTAGAGGACATACTTAGTGGATGTTTTGGTCAGATCACCAAACCAGAGCCTGAGGTCGAAGAGGACGCTGTAGCTGGAAATCCACGGCTCATGGTGAGCAAGTTGTGTATATCCTTTTTTGGATACTAGACACATATCTGGTCTTGCCTCTGAAGCAAACTAGTCTTGGAGCTTCCAAAATAAATCTGTAAAAATGAGCAAATTTCATAATCCTTGTTACTGGGCATAATGAGGCTGAGCCAGGAGGTGGGATTTGTGGTCTAGATTTCAGTCTAAATTCTGGAAAATCAAATTTTACCCAGTAAAATAAACTGGATTCTGTGACGGATTTATATGGTACAAATTAATTACACATTTCCTATTTGCATAATTTATTCTGTTTTGCAAGGCACGGGGAAGAACTGGACTGCTGAAATATCTTCCCTGTGCCCACTAGAAAATTTTATTCAGCCACCCATCTCGATTCTAATATTTTTAGCTGACATTGCCTCCATAATTTCAAACACATGTTTACATGCAAGTGGACTAGAAACTTCTGTTTTCAAAATGATGTGGAGGCCAATGTGGGTGTAGTGGTTAAGAGCAGTAGACTCTTATCTGGAGAAGCAGGGTTGATTCCCCACTTCTCCACATGAGCGGCGGACTGTAATCTGGTGAACCGGGTTGGTTTCCCCACTCCTCCAAATGAAGCCAGCTGGGTGACCTTGGGCTAGTCACAGCCCTCTTAGAGCTCTCTCAGCCCTAGCTACCTCACACAGTGTCTGTTGTGCGGAGAGGAAGGGAAGATGATTGTAAGCCGGTTTGAGGCTCCTTAAAGGTAGAGAAAATTTGGGTATAAAAACCAACTCTTCTAACATTCTCAGGGAGCAGAATTCTGCAGCCACTGTGAAAATTCTGCATCTTTTCTGAGTTTCATGCGTGGTCTCATGACTTTCATGTCGACCTTCTGTCTTGTTTCAATTGCTCTTCCCTTTCTCTGGCCATAGGAATGACAGGAATCTTGATGTGCGCTGCAGGTCTGCCCGTTTGCCTCACTCGAGCTCCAAAGCCCATCCTGCACCCACCACCTGTCAATAAGAGCGACATGAAGCCGGTGCCCGGTATCAACGGCATTTGTCGGAAGACCAAAAAGAAACATCTGAAAAAGAGTAAGAGACGCCTTTATCTGTGCTGCTCTCTCAGTAAGCTGCCTACCTTGGCTTTTAATAAAAACTCAGCTAAATGTGATTGCTAGCATTCCCTTGGGTTATGTCTGCCAGCAAAAGGGAAGTCTATATTTATTTTTAGGAGTCCATAAAATGTACCTGGGATGGTCGGCATTCTTTTCTTGATCCCATTTGAATGGAGAGCGGCTGCCAGTCAGAACAAATAGTACTGATCTTGACAGACCAATAGTCTGGCTCAGTCTAAGATCGCTTGATGTGTATTCGGTATATGTAGACTTTAACTTCTGACCCAAAAGGAGAAATGGACTTGCCCTAGAATGTGGGGCAATTATCATTCAAAGAATGGCATCTCCAGTTCTCTGAGGGTTGTGCCAAATTAAAAGGTATTAAAATTATTAAAATTAAAAGCACCGGGTCATTATTGACCGATAGTGTGACATCACATCACGACGTTTACTAGGCGGACTATGTTTACGGGGTGGTTTGCCATTGCCATCCCCAGTCATCTACACTTTATCCCCAGCAAGCTGGGTACTCAGGCTACTTTTCCAAGTTACTCTTTCCCTAAATGGACACCTCTGATGCTCCAGTGAGGAATTGTGCACCATAATCTAAGTTGAAGAGGGATGGCCCTTGTATATTCTCAGGGGAATACTGTATTCTGCAATCTGGGGACTGGAAGTACATTTTCCCTGCCAAGGATTAGTTGTCCTCAGACAAAGTCTCTGAGGGAGAAAGATGTATAGCAGTAGCTGAGGAAGAAAAATTGATTGGGCTTTTGACTGACTCTGAGGGGAGGCAGGCAGCAGGCCTTCCCAGTCTTCCCTTCTCCATGTTATTTGAAATGATAGGATATTCATAATGTCGCAAAGTTCATGTGTAGGTAGGGTTGCCAGGGTCCCTCTTCGCCACCGGCTGGAGATTTTTGGGGCGGAGCCTGAAGAGGACGGGGTTGGGTAGGGGAGGGACTTCAATGCCATAGAGCCCAATTGCCAAAGTGGCCATTTTCTCCAGGTGAACTGATCTCTATCGGCTGGAGATCAGTTGTAATAGCAGGAGATCTCCAGCTAGTACCTGGAGGTTGGCAACCCTATGTGTAGGGTGGAACCAAAGTGGGATGTAGAATTGACATTGTTGGGGGATGTCAAAAATGGAAGGGGTCTGGGGGCATGGGCATGTCTAGTTACAAGCTTGTTCTGCCTTGTCTAGGCAAGAACCCTGAGGATGTAGTGAGACGATATTTCCAGAAAGTGAAGAACCCCCCTGATGAGGTGAGTCTTTCTTCACACACACAACCCGGTCCCATGCTTAGTGGGAGGTACAGGAAGAGTGAGCAAGGGGCTAGAGACAGCTGTCTTAGACCGTGCAACCAAATTTGATCTCATGCTTCACTGTCTATAGGCAACAGCATATTGTTATGGCCGCATTACCATCCTTCTAAAGATGGGGAGAAAAGAAATATCTGTTTAGAAACTGTATGCGACTGAAAAATCTGATGTGCAAGTCACATGTTACGGTTGCCATGGGGATGTCATCCAAAATGGTCTCCCTGTTGCTTATCTTGGGGCAGCTATTTTCAGTGACATTCATGTGGCAGTTGAGCTGCCTCTTGGATGTTTTAATCTCTGCTGGCTACTGGTGCAGGTACAGAGGCTTTCAGTTGTGATGACACAGATCATGAATTTCTATAAGTTACAACTGGGGCAATCATTGCTTACTAGGAAGAGGCCATTTTTGTTGGCATACTTGTTGCTGCTGTGACGTGTGCTTAAGGACATCGCTAAGAAGCTCAGTATGTCACATGGAAAACTGTTCCACTACATACTACAGGAAGGGGATGGTATTATTGAATCCCCCTACAATAAACGTACACATTAAAAAAAAAAGACAAGACCTCTTCCCCTGATATCTAAGGGGCAAACTACCCAAGACTTTAATCCTGTTCACTTGTTACACGTTTTCATGCTTTTCTCTGAAGCCATAAGGACCAGAAACCTGTCAAATTATTTTTAAATGAGGAAGCCAGAATAAAAGGTACTCCATTCACCTGCTGTATTTACTTGCTCCCATCCCATATTATCTCCTCACAACAGGACTGCACAATCTGTATGGAGAGGCTGGTGTCTTCATCAGGCTATGAAGGCATTCTCAGGCACAAAGGCGTGAAACCAGAGCTGGTGGGGAAGTTGGGAAAATGTGGACACCTGTACCACCTTCTCTGCTTGGTTGCGATGTACAATAATGGCAATAAGGTAAGGAGATGGGGGAGGAGGAATGATTTGTCTTCTCCGTGCCAGCCAATGTGCATCTGTTTTAAGGGAAGTGCCTTCAGGGTGCTTTTTGGTGAGAACAGAGGCGACCGCAAGGATGAGAAGCTGTCTTATCCCAAGGTCAGACTAACATTCTGAGTCATCGATTGGCAAGTAATAACTTGCCCAGGCTCAAAACACACACACAGGGAGGCATAAAGATCATGCATGCTTTATAAAATGCAAAAGGCTAGCTTGTGAAGCCTCAGTTTGTCTTGGGGCTATACAGGAGAGAGGGAGGTTAACCCTTCAACTGCCACACTGTTTCACAATTCAAAATCAGATCACCCACACTAGCAATTTAAAGGAAAAGATTTGTTCAAGGACATAATCGCATGTGTTTAAAATACCAATAGTAGCTCAATGGAGCTGGTATCAGATTTTGTAACTTAATTGAGACTGATGGGATAAACCCCTTCTCTGCATAGCTCTGAGGCAAATTGAGACTGCACAAGCCAGCAGTTTGTATTTTGTAGATGGACCAAGATGCATGATCTGAGACAGACCAAGGCCTTTCTTGGTCAGCCTCTTGAAAGCTACACCAGCGCTGAGGATAGAACATGAGCTTTCTAGATGGATGGCGTGTACTCAGTCACCAAGCCAGTAGTTTTCAAACTGTATTCCTGAAAAGCCTGGAGATCCCTTTGAAGTTATTTCAGGCCTTTCATCTGTAAGATCAATAGACCAGTTTTCCTGGAAGACAGCTTGACCAATGCCTATCATTATAGATTTTGCTCTGAAATGTACAGCCAAAGAGAAGTGTTGTGTGTCTTCCAGAGTCCACATGGATCAGTGGTGAGATTCCCCCTGGTGCTCCTTAGGACATAGTCCAGAATCTTCTGCAGTTCAGAGGGGTTCCTTAGCTAAAGTTATTGCAGAAAGGGTTTCCTGAAACCCTTGGGCTCTCTCATCAAAGCTATCTCATTGCATTGATGGTGGATGTTAGTAGCCAATGGTAGGAAGATGTAGTCCATGTTCAGTTCTTTCATCCGTTCCTAATCCCTCTTTTCTCTTTCTTTGTGAAATGGGTCAGATGCTAGCCTCTTACAGAAGCCCCTTGAGGTCCCCAAGGAATCAGCTTGCCTCCTTCTCTGTATTTCTCCCATTCTTTCAACAGGATGGCAGTCTGCAGTGCCCCACCTGCAAAGCCATCTATGGGGAGAAGACTGGGACTCAACCGCCAGGGAAAATGGAATTCCATATTATCCCACATTCCCTCCCTGGCTACCTGGACTGCAAAACCATCCGCATTGTGTATGATGTTCCCGCAGGAATCCAGGTGAGAGAGGAAAAGGGCTGCGGAACAAAGGGAGGATCAGAAATGTCTGTCTGTGTGTGTACGGGGGTGGGGAGATGCCTACGAAGTTGCATTTTAGATCTTTTTCTATTTGGGGGAGTGCCGGAACCCTCTGAAGGACAGTGACCAGGTTCAGATGTCACAGCCAGGCTGCTGGAGCTGTGCGCTGGTATGCATCTGGGAGGCACAAAGCTCCCATTGCACATCTGATAGAAAGTCCTCGTGTCATCTAGCAACATACGCAAAGACTTGTGTAATGTGTCGCAGTTCAGCAGGAAGTGGGACAGGCCCTTCTTCTTTTACAGGAGTAGTCAAGCCACAGAGCCCTTGACTTGGTGATCAGTACAGCCTGAATCAATACTCACCTGCATAATACATTCATTTGCTTTGCTTCATCTTTTCTCTCCTCCTTCCTTTCCCATACTGTGTTCCTTAGTCCTTACTGCCTAGGCTGGCTTCTGCTCCGGCCTTGTCAGACCCCAACAGAGATGGGCATATGGTTGGATTCTGTTGAAGAGTCACTGGGGGGAATACCTTTTGGCCTCCCAAACCATCTCATGGGCTCTGTTTGCAGCTCTGGCTCCTTCTTTCACCAATTTTCAGACCTTGTAAATTCTGCACACTTATGAGCCCCGTGGCGCAGAGTGGTAAGCTGCAGTACTGCAGTCCAAGCTCTGCTCACGACCTGAGTTCGATCCCAACGGAAGTTGGTTTCAGGTAGCCAGCTCAAGGTAGACTCAGCCATCCATCCTTCTGAAGTGGGTAAAATGAGTACCCAGCTTGCTGGGGGTAAAGGGGAGATGACTGGGAAAGGTACTGCCAAACCACCCCGTAAACATAGTCTACCTAGGAAACATCGGGATGACGTCACCCCATGGGTCAGGAATGACCAGGTGCTTGCACAGGGGACCTTTACCTTTTTAAATTCTGCACAAGGTCTGCTTTAACAATCCCAAGAAGGAAGTCCCTGGGCTTGGTGGTCAAAAAGAAAAATAATTACTACAGTGTATGGGTTTTGTGTGGCTTGTAGAATGTGGGTAAAAGGAGAGGGCAGCCGCTATAGCCTTATTAGCTGCTTCATTGTGGATTTGAAAAGTATAACATTAACTTCTGGGGGATAATCCCGTGTCAGTGCGGTGGGGGATTCTTATGATCCCTGTTGGTGAAGCACTTAATTCTCTGAGCTCTCTCTTAACCAGGGCCCAGAGCATCCCAATCCTGGGAAGAAGTTCACAGCGCGAGGCTTCCCACGACACTGCTACCTTCCTGACAACGAGAAAGGCAGAAAGGTAGGTGGTCACCTCCCCCCTGTCCTTTCACCCCATGCAATTTTCATTTGCCTTGCAGTACAGCTTTTCTAGGCTTGCTGTGAAAATCCTGCTTAGCCTCACAATGGGATTTCTGAGAGTTTACCACATGTTTGGAAGCATATGTCCAAAGCCCAAAAGAACTAGAACCTTGCAAGCTTTTTTTTAAAAAGGCAGTCTAATCCTAAACAGAGTTACAAGAGCCCCATGGTGCAGGGTGGTAAGCTGCAAAACTGCAGTCAAAAGCCCTGCTCACGACCTGAGTTTGATCCCAATGAGAGTCAGTTTCAGGTAGCTGGCTCAAGGTCGACTCAGCTTTCCATCCTTCCAAGGTCAGTAAAATGAGTACCCAGCTTGCTGGGGGTAAAGTGTGGATGACTGGGGAAGGCACTGGCAAACCACCCTGTAAAACATAGTCTGCCTAGTAAACGTTGGGATGTGACTTCACCCCATGGGTCAGGAATGACCCAGTGCTTGCACAGGGGACTACCTTTTCCTAACTCTGTTTAGGGTTGCACTGTAAGATACTCAGGATGCTTGATATGGGATTTTGCTCCTACTTGGTGTGATTTGGAAAGCACATAATACATACATAGTTGGAGTAGTGTTCCATCAGAATAGAAGTGAGATGGCAAAAGGATTGGGGGACCAATCTGTCCCTCTGGTTAAGCATGCCCCAGTTCTTTTGCCTCTCCAAGACAGAAGTTTGGCAATGTAACTTCTATTTCATAGCAAGGCTGGGCCTAAGACATGTTGGTACCCTAGACATAAAATCTCAGTGGCACCCAACTTCCAATACAATTCCCCTCTAAGCCAGAGATAGCCTTTATAGATAGATGGGAGATATGGTTCAGTGATAGAGCGTCTACTTTGAGTGCAGAAGGTCCCATTCTCAACCCCCAGCATCTCCAGTTAAAAAGATCCAGGTACTAGGTGATGTGAAAGACCTCTGTGACCCCAGAGAGCCCCTGCCAGCCTGACTAGAAAATTCTGGCCTTGATAGAACAAGTTCTGTCTCCAGTATAAGGCAGCTTCCTGTGTATGTATCACCTATTAACAGTTTTTATTTGAATAGGTCTACCAAAAAAAACCCAGTTAATACGAGTTCAAAAGATAGTGTCCAAGATCAAAGAGTTCAAGATATAGTATTTCTAGATTCTGTATGTCAGAGCTTACGTTTATGGCATGGGTTTGCAGCTATCTGGTTACCGAAGAATAAGGTCTGCCAGAAGGGTCCAAATTTTCCTTTTTTCAACACACGTTGACATCTGTTTGATCTCTTACATAAATGCTTCAGTTCAATGACCTCTGCACCATAAACAAAAGCCTTAGTAAGGGATAAATAAATGCTCTATTTATTCATTAACAATATATTTTTTTCTCCTAAAGAAGGCTTGCGGCAGCTTACAAGAAGTGTCCTACAAAAATATTTTTTAAAACATGCAAATGCTAAAAACAGAGCCTATAATCATAATTGCAAATTATGTTGCATAGCAGGAATCAGACTTGACCGAACCTTTGGATAGCATTCAGATTTCCAGAAAGTGTTTATTTGCTATACTTTGGGAAATGCTTCATCATTTAAAATCAGGGCATTAGACAAGAACTGGTCACGCTAACAGTACCTCATGAAATGTCTGGCAAAACTCGTCCATCAGTAGTGGTGTAGAGCAGTGGTTCCCAAACCTTTCGGGCCACCGCCCCCTTGGTTCCACAAACTCAACCCCAGTGCCCCCTACCCTATCCAACACCACCGTTGAAGGGGGCCCGCCTCTAGCACCCCCCTGCTGCCCCCTTGCCTCTTAGTGCCCCCCAAGGTAATCTCACTGCCCCCCAGGGGGTGATACTGCCCACTTTGGGAACAACTGGTGTAGAGTGAGGGGCCTCCTGATGGATCAGATTTACCATCAGAGTCCACCTCTGTTTCAGAGGGCTTTTTGATTTTCTGTCTTTTGCTCAGGCTCTAAAACTCTTGATAGTCGCATGGGAACGCCGACTCATCTTTACCATCGGGACATCCAACACAACAGGTGAATCCGACACGGTGGTGTGGAACGAGATCCATCACAAGACCGAGTTTGGCTCCAACCTCACTGGCCATGGCTACCCTGACCCCAACTACCTGGACAACGTCCTGGCTGAACTGATGGCCCAAGGGGTCTCCGAAGCCAGCCTGAAGGACTGAGGAAGCATCTCGGCTCACTCCTCCCCCCACACTCTGCCATCTTCTGGGTGGAAGTGTGGACACTGCCTGCGTCCGTCTGCCTGTGTGTGTCTGTCCGTCTCTCCGCCTCTCCACCAGCACTTGGAATAGATCCCCGTCACTTCTCACGTTGCTTCCGCTGCCTTGACTTCAGATGACCTTCGCACAGCAACGCCAGGCTTACTAGCCACAGGAGACCCCGGGGGATGCACCTCTCCTCCTGGATCAGAGTTGCCATTCTTATCTCTAGGTTTTCCCACTGAAGGGACAGTAAAGGGAGACCGCAGGGAACTGTGCAAGTGAGCAACCAATGCAAATGCTCAGCTGTTTCGTTTTTTTTTTATATATATATATCCTTGGCAAACTGCAATATTCCTTCTGCCCCAAATGTAATATAGCACAAAAATGTGCACACAGATGCTCTATATTACATATATTCACTTCTTGTATAGGATATCCTATGTAATAGAAGAGGCGTATGAAACCAGTCGCGTGACTGTCGGCGTCCCGGCCTTCGCTGTCTCACCCTGCTCTTCTCCCGTGGCTCGTTCCTTGTGGCTCCTCATTTCTTTGTGTGACGATGCCATTGTCACTTTGCAGGGAAGCAATAGGAAGGCATTCTGGTTTGGGAGGCGAGAAGGAGACCCAACGGGCGAACCCAGATGTAACCTTTTTTAACAGCCGGTTCGTTGCCCGCGGTTTCATCCCAGCTTTGCAGTTTGCCTTACACACGTACATACCAGCAAGTTGAACACTGGCTCAGCTCTCAGTGTTGTCCCTCTCTTCACGCTTCAGGCGGACCGTCTGACTTTTTTGTAAAATTAGATTTTAGAGTGGCATATACATGTGTGGGGTCGTTCCCGTGCCCTAGACTTATCTCCCCAGGGCCTCAGCAGGAAGGAAGGGGGTTCCTGTGTCTCTCAGCTCCTCTTCTTCCTCGCCATTCTCTCTCCTGGAGAACCCATGATTAATTCTCCTCAGTGGTTTCTCTCTCTTAGGGCAAAAACGCACTGTCGCTTTATCCTCCTTTATTCCCTGTTTCAGCCAGGATTCAGCCGGGATCGAACACATGTTTGGCGAAACGCATGTGTTCGATCCTGGCTGAATCCTGGCTGAAACAGGGAATAAAGGAGGATAAAGCGACCATGCGTTTTCGCCCTTAATCTTCTGCGCCCTGGGTTCCCCCCCCCCCTCCTTCCAACCAGGTCTTGTAAAACTTCTCAGCCTTGCCTGGCTTGTCAGAGCTTGTCCTAGACCCCCCCCCCAGACCAATGCTCTGTCTTGTCATTTGGGTAGGGGGTCTTTTGACCATTCCCATGACTGAACAGGAGCCCAGTGCAATGCTCTCAAGCAGTGGCGGACCTACATTTTTGGAGCCCTGAAGCTTGAACTGTTATGGGGGGGCCCCTTCGCAACCAGCAACAATAGGGCAACACCCAACAAGGTCCAAAGGGCCTTGCTGCCCTTGCGAGGACCTTGAGGCCGAAATGCTGGAGGACAGGGTGGTGGGGTGGAGTCCTTGAAAATGGGCCATACAGTGACGAAATAAAACTACAGAACTATGAAACAGTGCACCAACGAAGGATTTGAGGATCCAGCTGCCAAAATGTAGGCTGTGAATAGATTCAGCTGGAGGTTCGAGCGCTGCAAGCCCCCGAGAAAATTTTAAAATTTGACCAATTACAGGGACATTTTCAAGCCATGTGAAATGGGTATTAGAGCATATTCTAAAGTCAATATTAAGTACTTCAACCCATTTGCTTATGATACTATCACTAAAAAAACTCCATCGATTTTGTTGAGAAATTCACTCATTTAAAAAAGTTGCTTCAGGGGCCCTCTCTGGGATTAGGGGCCCTGAAGCTTAAGCTTCATTAGTTTCACAGCAGATCCACCTCTGCTCTCAAGACGCTGCCCCTCTGCCAGCCCGAGCCAAATGGGCTCTGTCCTCCTGCCATGGTGGACCAAGCAGCTTCTCACCCTTCCCTCTTGTTGCTGCGGCTAGACACCCACCACCACCACCACCACCACCCTCCCAGCCTCATGGCCAAGCTAGATGTGACGGCATTCTCGTGGCCGCCACAAGGACTCCGCCACCGTTTAAAAATCATTTTAAAATGCAGCCGTCTTGTCCCCCCCCTTTTTTCCAAGTGGTGAAACAGGCATGGGGGGTGAGGCTGTTTTGGCACTTGATAAGGTGTGGGAGGAGAGGAAAAACAAGAGCGTCTCAGCCCCCCCACGCTGCAGGCCCAATCAGGACCGGGCCCTCGTGGTATTTTTAAATGTCTTAAAAATGGCAGCTGCATCTTTGTGGCAGCCGTGAGGATGCCGTCACGTCTAGCTTGGCCCTCAGTTACCACTTATGTTGAGAGGGTGGAGCGTACCCCAGCCCACACATGTAAAATTACTTTTTGCCCTATGAAGCAATTGCAACCGTTTAAAAAAAAAACCCAACCAGGGTCAGAACAAGATAAATCCATTTTGAACGCTGGGTGCAGTCTACCTGCCCCTTGTTTCTATAACATTTTACCTTTGGTTCCCTCACACCTGGTTTCCAGGTTTCTACTTTTGGACCTGCCTCCACATGGTGTTTATATCACTTGTGGTAGTTCTGACTGGTTGTAAGCATATGTCTTAAGAGATCTGCAGGATGCGTAGATTTTTGCATTGTAAATAGCACAGTGGAAAGGAGAATATGATCAGCAACAGTTTCCCCTGACGCTTCCCCCAAATTCTCCCATTAATGTTAAAGGTACAGAATCCCCTGCTAGGTGGAATCCGGCCACCCTTCAACGACCTCTAAGGCCACATAACAATTGCCCCGAGGGAGAATTTCAGATGATGCAGCTTCTCCTTCCTTGTCGCAGCCCCAGCCTCAAAAACCTTATTCCATTCTGCACTCCTCTGACCCCCACCTGCAGGCTTCCAGCTAACATTTTAGCCAATCAAGAAAGAGAGAAGGAAGGGAAAGGGGGTGCCCATTGGGAATGGCTTAGCCAGTACGTTAAAGCTGTGGTTGCCAGACTTTTTGGAGTCATTACAGTTTGTCTGTGTGATCTCCTTAGTTCTAAATATAATAAATTACATCGAAAATTATAGATAGTATAGCAGAAAATGCATTTCAAAACACTCACGTTTAACTCAGGAACAACCACCATTCGTGTCGAATTGCACTTGGAATTGCAATAGGCCGACTGACTAAAGCTCCATTCCATTCCTACAGCCCATAACTTTGTTGGCTGCCCTTAACTGACCAATGGAAAGGGAGCCATGGCAGAGCTTCTCAATGGGATGTCTCTTCCATAGAAGGTCTCCAGGACAAAGCTGGCAGAAGGTAGCGAGGCTAATATGTTGTTATGTCAGTGGGGTCACCATGGGGGTGTGAATTCTGGCAAGCAAATGCTGGCAAGTCCAACCGTTGCCACCCAGCACACGAACTAAGGCATCCCTGCTTTGTGTTGTACCTTGCTTGCAGAGTCAGCTGCCAGAGCAGGACTGAAACAAGAAGGGCCTTTAGCAGTGTGAGAAAGTGGTCTGAAAAATTGTGTCCCCAGCTCGAAAACCCCCTGGCACAGGTCTGGCGTCAGCATACCCTGCGGTGGGGCAGTTGCCAAGGGCTTCTAGTGGGGCCTACTGCCGCTGACCCCCCATTTATGCACCTCCCCTTCCCCCTGCCCTTCCCCCACCCACCTGTGAATGCCTCACCACTCATGCTCCCAACTCCATGTACCTCCCAGCATCATTTGGGAAGAGCATGCCAGTGGTGCATGGCCATAGTGCATCTGGTGGTCATGGCACCGACATTCATAGCCACACACACAGTCCAGCTCTGTTGTGCAAAGGGGTTGCAGGCAGTGTGGGCAGCTGGGAGTGTAGGTGGATGGAGGGCTCATGAGCAGGGGAGGGATGCACAGGTGGTGCATGGGGGGCAGAAAGGGGGCATATGCTGGGGCGGCCTGATGGAAGGCTGAGGAAGGCCCCTGGGCACTGGACCTGCCCAGGAACATACACTAAAAAAGGACAAGGAAACATCCCTATTGGCCAAATTGCCATAGGATCCCTGACTGGATAACCTGCTTGCCAAGGAGCAGCTCAGACATGACGCCAATTGTGTATTGAGTGCAAAAAACAGCAGCTGCACATCTGCCCTTCTTCTGTAATCTGTTTTTTTATTGTGTGTCATGGCACCACAGTCCTCCAGTGACAGCCAATGGTAGGTTAAGCAGTGCTAAACATTGCATCGGAGAGGGGAAATAAATGTGTGGTTGCTGATTTGGGCAGCATGTACTGGTTTGGAGCTCAGAATGAAAAGCAAATAGCCTGTATATGGGGTTAGACATAGGTTAGCATAACTACAAAGGTTTATTTATAATAGATCAGCATAGTGTGGGTTTTCTCTATCCAGAGGTTTTTTTTTCCAGAGTTCAGTCCCACTATCAGGCTAGAGCAGTGCTTCCTGGCTTGCCAGATTGCAACCTGGACATTTGTGTTGCAACCTGGACATTTGTGTTGTACCTTGAAACGCAAGAAAGACACAGAAACCAAACCAGTGCAGCTTTCCCCACCTGTTCCTTCCCTGATCCTCTTGTATGCCCATCTCTGCCTGCTGTGTGACCCATTAAAGAAAGTACTTCACCCCATGTCAAACTTGCCCCCTTTGCACTATAGCTACCCCTCCATCCTGCATGAGTGAGTAGTATTTTCAGTCAAGTGTAGGTCATCATGGCTTGATTTGAACCAAGGATTAGCATCATGGTATTTTTTTAATGGTCAACGACAGGTGTTTGCCCCTGGAATGCAGGAAGTGATAATGCAGGAGAGTGCCTCAGAGCATGTGCAAAGTGCCTTTCTCTCACCACTGTGCAACCCCAAACAGCCATGCATACCCCACGCTATACGCAAACACACAACTGGGGCTATACTGGAAAGATTTCCAGGGCACAAACTTCCTACCTGTAGCATCTCTTTGAGCAATGTACCCCAAGAAACTGGCATCAGCCTTATGCTTTCAGTGTTGGATGAAGGTGGCCAAAAATCCCTCTGCTCCTTTCCCCCCCCCCCTATTTTTCAATAGCATCAGGAAGTGGTTACTTTCAGAATATGCCAGTTCCATTAAAAAAATGTGCCTGGCCTGGGTTGAGCAGGGAGCGATAAGGAAATTTGACAACATCACTTGCTTCCTTGTGGAACCTGTGCCCTATTGGCCATGCCGAGGGCCAACAGGATGAGGTGGAAGATATTTGTGGCGCTCTTGAAGGGTGAAAATGTCAATGATTTAATCTATGACTATTGTTTACACCATCTAAGCCTGCAAATTGATGCTGTGCATGTGCCTTTGTCTTTTCTTTTTACAAAATTGGACTTTTTTGGGTGTGTTGCAGCGATAGAAAGTCATGACGATGAGGCCTCAGCCTTCCCATTCCTCACAGGAATCAATTGCAGTCGTGGTCCAGGAAGTTCTCTATACAAGAGCTTCAGAGCACCTGGGAGGGCAGCTGGGGGAAACACACTAAGACCCCGATGCCAGCTATTTCAGCTGTACAACATGTCCTGTACTGGAGGCCGGTATTGGTGGAATCAGGCTAGGTTGAAGCATCCTTAGGGCATCACTCAGAAAGGCAAAATACCTGGGACATTTTTCTCCTTACTGAATTTATTGGCATTAGATTACATAGGCCTTTTATGCATGAGTTGTTTCCGTCGCGATCAGCCCCCAACTACTTTGGGGCTTCGTTTTCATTATGCATATCTTTTCCAACCTTTAGAAGTAACTTCGTTCTCTTCCCACATTTCCCCCACGTTTTCTGGATGCTGTTTCTGGTGACTTCCAAAGATTGGAAAAGACGTGCATAACGAAAACGAAACCCCAAAGTAGTGGGGGGGGGATTGTCACAAAAACCACCTGTGCATAAAAGGCCTTAGCCTTTCCAAGTTATGCAGAACTCTTAATCAGCCCACCTTAAACCCCCAGTTTTGCATTAGAGCAAAAATAATCTCTCTATATCGCTTCTTCTTTAAAAACCTGGTTTGCTGTCCACATGCTTGTTCTCAGTGGGCTAACAATCTTCCTCAGCTTGTTTTGCTTTGTGGGATGCAATTCCCCTCTGTAGGAACAATATCTGATTAACAGCTTTTTGGGAAATAAAAAATTTCCTCCACCCAGCTTCTAATCAATGAGGCACAGAAGGCCCCAGGTGGACACCATTAAGTCACTTCCTTCAGGAAGTCCAGGTTTTTGCAGAGAGCAAGTGGTGGGGAACTCGGGGTGTTGGAAGTTGCAAAGGTCTTGTCCTGACAAGATGGAGATACAGATGCCACCATGCTGGTACTGAAAGCCTGGCAGTTGGTATGAATACCAGCCTGAGGTTTGAATACCAGATGGGAGAAGATCACCATGAGCTGTAAGCTTTAAAAGTTTTATCCGAAAGACTTGAAGAACTGCCTGATGGAAGGTTGCCAACCCCAGCTTGGGAAATTCGTGAAGATTTGGGGGCTTAGTGCCTGGGGAGGTCAGAGTTTGGGGAGGGAGCTCAGCATGGATGTGATGTCAGTCTAGCACTTCCATCTCTCCTAGACTCTATGGGGTACCATAATGTTTGCCCTCCAGAGCTGCCATTCCCTCAAGGGCAAGTGGTCGCTCTAGTCTGGTGATCAGTTATAATTCCATGAGAGCTCCAAATCCCACCTTGAGCTTAGTAACCTTAGCACAATGGATGCCATATTGTCTGCGTGCAGCGGGAATTGTTTCCTCCAGTTTGTGAGGGGTGTAGCCAAAGATGGGAGGGACAGTGTAGTGAAAGGGCAGCGTGTGGTTAGAAGACCAGCAGTACCTGTGAGTGAGGTTCCCCCCCCCCTTGTTTACAACACTGAGCTGTTTAGGCAATTTAGCTCTTCAGTCCCACCATATGAGAGCCACAAAAATCCATTCTCTTGGGCAGAGCGGGAGGGGGGGAGAAGAAATCTGTTGTCTAAACCCATACCTTTCCCAGAGTTAGTTGTGGGAGTGAGGGATGAGTTACAGCAGCCCAAGATGAAACAAGTTATGTTGTCTAGATCTCATAATATACCCAGCCCTGGCCTGAGCTTCTGAGGGAAGGGAAGTTGCTAGATCAATAGCATGGTTGATTGAGGTTCCCGACAGGAGATCTCCTAAGGGCTTTGTAATTTTCTTTGTCTCTCTTTCTCTCTGTTCATGGTCAGCATGTGTTGATGTCTTTACAAATTTATTCAGTAAATGTGGAATCCAAAGGCAACCAGTGTACTGCATTTTTTGAACATTCCAAACTTCAGAAAAAAAGCTCTGCTAAAACAGACCCAGTTGGTCAAATCTATAGATAGGGCTCCCCCCACCCATTCCTTAGCCCAGCTGTTTGGTCCCTCCAATGCCATTATTTGTGCAAATTAAAGCCATTTATTACGTTTGCACTCTTTTCTGTTGCCTTGCACTGACTTTCCCCTGTAAAATGTATGCATCTTTCAACATGATTTGTGCATCAATAAAAATGGGTATAAATCAGATGTGCTGTACAGATAAAGACCATGTAAATTGCATATACTGGGCAGACAAATCTTCAGAAACAAGGCTGGAAAGTGGAGAATGAAAACCATTGGCAGAAAATCTGGATGAATGTTAAAAGCACACAAAGTAGGGAACATTTTCTCATCCTTAATATATATTCTGCATCCTCTTTCCAAGTACAGCAAGGGAAAGGTCTCCAGAAGGCCCTGAACTGGGTTTGGAGGTGACAGAGGCCCATACATACATTTCTGCCTATTCCATTTCAATCAACATTAAAAATATCATGAGAAATTAACATAGATAAAAATTTGCAATCTGAAAAAAAATCACATAAAGGTAGTTTTTATTATTTAGATTTTAAACTCTCTCCAAAGGCTCAGAGCAGGTAACACTTAGAACCAAGTAATAAACACTGCGATATAGCGAAATCTTTATTTATAAATTAGCCACTGAAGTCACACTTTAAAAAATTAATACTGACAGTGCCAGATGTCAAGAGCCACAAAGCTTCACAAATGCTGACTGTTGAAGTATTTATGTATCTCTGTCATATTTGTACCCTATCCATTCTCCGTGGCTCAAGGTAGTGTATGTATGGGGTTCCCTGCCCTCCCATTTTATCCTTACCCCACGGAAGGTAGGTCAGATAGACAGAAAATGACTGGCCCAAAGTTGCCAACTGAGCATTTCCAACAGAACCAGGAGGATTTGAACCCAGGTCTCTCCTTGTCCCAGACCAACAGGGTACAGCCAATTGGTGAGCAAGCGTCCTACTACTACTGGTTTGTGCTCCTGTTGGGTTCTCCCTGCCAGAAATGAAAAAGACGCTGTATGGTTGGGGACAACCCACGGTTCAGTGGAAGATTACTTGCTCTGGATGCTGAAGGGCTTGCATTCAACCACCAGCACCAGCTCTTGGGTAGAAAGGCTGCAAAAGAGTCTCTCTTTCTCTGTGCCTGAGACCTTGGAGAGCCACTAACACCTCATTTCCACACAGGTTATCTGCCCCAGATTCAATGCTGTTAGGGAGCATCCCCCCCCCCGCTTCCCTATAGCATCATGGTGCATTCATGCACCTCCCAGGGTTTCCTGTGCGCTTTCCTGATCTGTGGGGAAACATCACAGTAAAGCCGAGATGAGTGCGTTGCGGGGTGGAAAGTCTGGATTTCCCCTGACACGGTCTCCACAGTTGTCATTTCCTCCTTCCACACTGGGGAGGAAGGGGGGGGAGGCTTTTGGGGTTTGTGTTTTTTCCAGTCATCAATTTCATATTGTGGGAGGGGGATTGGGTGCCGCTGGGGGACCAGGGAAGGAAAACTTGCCACAAGGAAGCCCCATTGCTGCTTGTGCTGTATTGGCAGCTGCAGCAGCAACAGGGAAACCGCCCCAATCAGAGTAGACAATACTGGGCTAGATGGACCATCGTCTGACTGATAGTGGGTAGCGTCATATATTCCAATACACGGCTCACCCGACAATGCTGCATTTGAGTGCAAGGGGTCTTAATTCATTTGTGGGGAGGTTTTTTCGGTTGTTGTTTTTCAGTACCAAGTAATGTTTAAGGCAGGGTCGACCACCTGCAGTCTGAAGAGGTACCATCCATTCTAACACCTCTGTATTCTGCCACTGCAATCTCCCGCATGCGTGAACCAGGCCTAAAACCCCAAATGTACAATTTGGATGTCCCCTTAAGGGAAGACAGCTGTTTGGCTCACGACGACAGCGGTGGTCCTGCTCAAACACCATTTTGACTTCGGGCGTGTCCAGGATTTGCCCCGTTTCTACAGACCAAGGTTGTGTGCCTGCCAGGCAGAAAAGGGTACGGGCAAAGCTTTGGTTTTAAACTGCACACCCTGATTTCAAACAAGGACTTTGCCCACCATCCTTACAACAGGAAAATATACAACCTCTCCTATTAGACTTCTGTCAGGCACACCATTGTTAACACAGTGGCTTTATATGGATACCCACAAGCATTTGAAAGGGAACTAAGCAGATTCACGGAGGAGAGTCCCAGCAATTGCTACCTAGCCAAGATAACTGAGGGAACCTCAGGATGCCAAGATAATAAGTCTCTGAATTCCAGAGCTAGGAAGCAGCATTGTGGGAAGGCCTTGGCCTCTGTGCCCTGTTTGTTGGCCCTCCAGGGCAACTGGTTGGCCACTACATGAAACAATGCTGGACTATGTGGCCCACTGATCTAATCCAGCAAGGTCCTTCTTATGTTCTTGAACTACTCTTCATTGCAACAGAGAAACTTTCGATGAACTCTGGTGGAGGAAAGTGCTGTCAAGTCACAGCCAACCTATGATGACCCTCTAGGGTTTTCAAAGCAAGAGATGAATGAACGTAATTTGCCATTGCCCACCTCTACGTAGCAACCTGGGACTTCCTTGGTAGTCCCCCGTCCTAGTACTGAACAGGGCCAGGCCTGCTTAGCTTCTGAGATGTGATGAGATCAGGCTATCCTGGGCCTGGTCCAGGCGAAGGATGCAGATCTTCTGCCTTGGGCAGCAATCTCTCCTGGCCAAACACCTCATACACATACCTCTTTTGCCCTGGCATCCTGGTTCTCTTACCAACTTGACCTGGGACAGCTTGTTGATGGTTTCCAAGTCACCATCTGACTGGAAACATTGCAGGGTTTTTTTTCAGGCAGTTTCCACATTATTGAGAGGGGAAAGAGGACTCCTCCCAGAGGGCTCCAGGATCCCCCGAGAGACAGTGTTGCTCATAGGCTCTTTGGTGTGAGCCATGATTTATGAGCTATTTAGCACTGCTTCATCACCACTTCTCCACAGGATGTCCCTGGGGAAACTGGGCCTTGCAGCTGTGGCACTCAGGAAATGTGCTTAGTGAAGCAAAGTTGACATCCTGTCAGCCCCCGAACGGTCACCCGCCATGTTGCAAGATTGGCCTGACAGTGTTTTTCATGGAGATCTCTCCAGCGGAGGGTCAGCTGTGGGTTTGTGTGAGAGAAAGAGAGAGAGATGGAGTGATCTCGCTTAGGGTTTCATCAAGATGGGCTGGCAGCCAATGCACTGGCCAATACAAGCCACACGGTGACCCGCTCCAAACACCTGCTTCCGTTTGCTTGTCCTGACCTGCCTTTGGCCCTCCAGGGAAAACCTATTCTGGTCTACCTATGAGTCATAGCTGCCTGCACAACAGTGAAAGACAGACATAATACGTTAAATGTGGTGGAGGTGGTTTGACAGAACCATGATCAAGAACACATAGTTTTTTTTTCTTGTCCTGAGGAGAACTTGTGGGGTGGGGGAATGTCTGGCAAATTTTCAACAGTGAAAAGACAGCTCTGAGGGGTGGCTATTGGCTAATGCCCTTGGCCTCACCATGCGAACTCCCAACTATTTTAAAACTACGGACAGGTAGTTGTGTTAGCCGGCTGCAACAAAAAGGATTTCCTGGGACCTTAAACACTGATGGTATCACGCTAATAACACTTTCCTTGGAGGAAGCCCCATTGAATATCCCGAGGTGATCTGCCTAGGCTGAAACTGCAACAGATTTATTATGGCAGACGATTCCATTTTCTCAGTTGTGTGATGAGTGTTCTGCGTTGGCAAAGTCATATAGGTATATATTTAGGCAAAGGGGGAAAACTATGCTTAACAGCAGACTCAAAAAGCAATGAAATGAAGGGGAGGGGCCGTGGCTCAGTGGTAGAGCATCTGCTTGGCATGCAGAAGGTCCCAGGTTCAATCCCCGGCATCTCCACTTAAAGGGACTAGGCAAGTAGGTGATGTGAAAGACCTCTTCCTGAGACCCTGGAGAGCCACTGCCAATCTGAGTAGACAATATTGACTTTGATGGACCGAGGGTCTGATTAAGTATAAGGCAGCTTCATGTGGGTACCGTTCATGACATTCCCAAGCAAACACAAATCCAGATCGAATGGCGGTAAGTCTTGCAGTATCATTGCTCAGTTGGAGATGAGGTTAGAGCCGCGGTCTGGATTTGCGACAGGTGGCCCTTTCTGGCTGATAAGTAGCCACCACTATCAGGGGCTCATTCACCTGCTCATCCTGCTGTACACCAAGGTTTACTGTACACCAAGGACGAAAAAAGGCCAGTTTTTAAATGCCAGAACAAACCCGGACATCAAAAAACGGCAACATTCACAAATCATTTCAGTCTCCCGGGACACACTGTCCTTGACCTCAAGGCTGCCGTGATTTGACAAAAGAACTTCAAAGGGAGAGTTTTTTTGAAATTTCCTTTGAAATTTCTGGATGAGAATTTCTCAAACAGCTGGACACCACGCCATTAGGGCTCAATCACAATGATGGTTTTCTTTCACACTGGAGGTGTTTAATTGGTTTAGCAAGTGTTCTGTTACTGCTGATGCAAGTGATCATTGGCCTTATCTTATGTTCCTTTGAAGCCCAAGCCACACTGTTCCTTCCTCTGTTTATCTCTTGATGTAGTGGTTAAGAGCGGTGGTTTGGAGCAGTGGAGTCTGATCTGGAGAACCGGGTTTGATTCCCCACTCCTCCACATGAGCAGCAGAGGCTAATCTGGTGAACTGGATTTGTTTCCCCACTCCTACACACGAAGCCTGCTGGGTGACCTTGGGCTAGTCACAGCTCTCTCAAGCCCCATCTACCTCCCAGGGTGTCTGTTGTGGGGAGGGGAAGGGAAGGTGATTGTAAGCTAGTTTGATTCTTCCTTAAGTGGGAGAGAAAGTCGCCGTATAAAAACCAACTCTTCTTCTTCCATTTTGTGGTCTTGTACCTCCATGGTTTACACCCCCCCCCATTATGTCAAATAAAGGCAAACTTCTTACATTTGCTGAAGTGGGCTTCTGTCTATTGAAGATTACAACCCCAAAATCCTTTGATCTTCAAAGATATCACATGACTCCATTGGGGTGATTTAAAAATATACCTACAAACACAAAATGTCTGTTTAAAATAAACTAAAAAGTGGACAGCTGCCCGACGCAGAAGGGTAGGGACAAACCTAAGAGCTGACGCATCTCATTTGCATAGCAGGCTTCTGGCTCACCCAGCCTTCAGCTTGCTGCTCTGCATATGTTTCTAAAACAAGCCGCAAAGAAGAATCATAGAGTTGGAAGGTACCACCAGGGTCATCTAGTCCAACCCCCTCCACAATGCAGGAAATTCACAACTACCTCCCCCCACACCCACAGTGACCCGTACTCCATGTCCAGAAGATGGCCAAGATGCCCTCCCTCTCGTGATCTGCCTAAGGTCGTAGAATCAGCATTGATGACAGATGGCCATCTAGCCTCTGCTTAAAAACCTCCAGGGAAGGAGCACTTACCTGGAGGTTTTTAAGCAGAGGCTAGATGGCCATCTGTCAGCATTGCTGATGCTATGAACTTAGGCAGAAGAAGAAGAGTTGTTTTTTATACCCCGCTTTTTTCTGTCTTTAAGGAGTCTCAAAGCTGCTTACAATTGCCTTCCCAACAGACACCTTGAGAGGTAGGTGGGGCTGAGAGAGTTCTAAGAGAACTGACTAGCCCAAGGTCACCCAGAAGGCTTCATGTTGCCCTCCTCTGGACACATTCCAGCTTGTCTACACCTTTCTTAAATTGTGGTGCCCAAAACTGAACATAGTACTCTAGGTGAGGTTCCTTGGTTGCTAGCTTGCCACTTATTCCAACATCTAATGTAATCTGGGTTAGACCCAACCCATTTTCTACTGGTGAACTTGGAGCACCAAAAAGGCTGTGCTGAGGATCATGGGACCTACAGGACCATGGGGTCAGGGGCTGTAGTGGAGGTAGAACTGGGCAAGACTAAGTGATAAAGCTGGCTAGATCCAACCCCACCTCTTCCAATAGCCTACCTCAGGGTATTCACTGGCATTTCAGCAGTAGCAGATGCTACAGTGGGCACGTGTTTGCATTGTGCTAACGAATTTTATAACTTCTGTGCATCTTGTCATTTTTATTACATCATCACTATATTTTACTTTGTTAACCACCTTGTACAGGCTCTACGGAGGCAGCACCAAAGTCATCCAAATAAATAAACAAATAATATAATGAACATTAACGACCGTGGAATGTACAGGCAGGGGAGGGGAAGAAGAACATATCTCAGTTAAAATTTCTTACAATGCTTTGGCAGATGGAGATGGACTTCATAAGGCTGCCGCTTCTTTGTGCCACAAGGCTTTGACAGAAAGAAGCTGGGAGATCCGGCCAGAAAGAAGTCAGACATCACTTTACCCCACGGCATGGCCTACAGCTCGCTGGCCCAGTCCTCCAACCAAAGACACCCTGTTGTGGCTTCTTGCTCTGCTGCGCTCAGATACAGCCCCACTGCTCAGGCCCAGACTATGTGGGACAGCCCTTGTGTGGCAAGATTGACGAGTAAACAGGAAAACGGCACTGTGCAGTTTGAGGGAAAGGCTGAAGTGGGGCTGTGTGCTTTTAACATTAAAACCGGCTTTCTAGCAAATCCAGTTTCTGACCCCGCCCCAAAATAATAAGATCTCTATTTGCACAGTGATTCTTATTCCGCATCATTTGCACTGCAATGTTTGCTACTCGTAGGGAGGGAGAAGGAAAGCTGTGGGAGGACCCCAAAGGCTCACCCTCTGACCTGCCAAACCCACCGGCTATCTGAGATGCAACCAGGCATCACCCACACAACTTGGCAAGAGTGAGACTAAAAAACTGGCGCACTTTAAAAAAGAAAAAAAAGAATAAGATTCTTGAGATGCTCAATCCTGTACCCAGTGCCATGTTCCACACCCTCAGAGAATCACTGAGCGCGCACAGCTCTGGATGCATTTACCTGCCTTGTCAACAAGCAAGGAGGCCTGCAGGCAAAGAAGACCCACCTCAGGATCTTCCTTTTTCTGGGACCCAACCAAGTTTTGGCCAGGTCACAAGCAGCAGCACACAAACTGAAGCAGTCACATGGGAAAGAGATTTTTGCAGCTTCTCCCAGGTGCCTTCTCTCTCTCTGAAGCAAAAATTAGGTGGGGCCCCAAACACAGGCAAAGCCTCCCAGCCCCTCCCCGACAGACATACACACGTCATCACATTACGGAGTAAACACAAGTGGAGTCCCAAATAGAGGCGGCCACTCAGGGCTGGGGGGCAGAGCTGGCTGAGGCTCTCTCTTCCTCTTCTTGATGCTCAAAGGCATTGTGGGCCTGCTCCAAATCCTGGATGACTTCTAGCAAGCGGGCAGCTGCTGCCATCCGCCGGTTGTTGGTGTCTGGATGTGGAGAAAAGGAGCATTAATCCCTGTCTTGGAAGAGGCTGGGTATAAAGGCAGCCACCCCATCTGGGAGGGATACTGGGACAGATAGATCTAGCATGTCTTCCGGCAAGAAGGCACCATTTTGCACCCAGCTGGGGCCACGAAGCAGGCAACGTAACGTGGACTGGCGTCCTGCTGAGGCCCTACAACAACTGTTAGGTCTTGCTGAGCACCAGAGAAGGTCTGTGCTCATTCAGCTGTTCAGCCATTCATCAGAGGGCTCTCCTTCTTCCCTCCTTACAAGTTCAGAGTGTTTTCACTTTCCAGCTTTATGAACACCGATCACCCATCCAGGAGATGGAATCAGTTACACTCGGTTAGGGATAAGCAGAGCTATCATTGTCATGTGACAGCAATTCACATTTCCATGGTTCTGGCAAGTTGGGCAGGGAGAGAAATGTCATCTTCCCTAATCTAATCCTTTTTAAAAAAAAATCAGGAGTTGCTTGTTTGAGAAGAACAAACCAGAGAATGTGTTTCCAGAATTTCTCACCTAGGTGAGAAGGCACAATCTATACATCCCCTATGAGTCCCTCCCTCAACAACCACCACCATTGGCTGGCTGCTGTGATGTCATGATACACTCATTGAGGTGCCAGGAAAGGAGATGCAGCAACAGATTGTTGACAACCAGCAGCTTCTAGGTCCTAATATCATGCAGCTGTGCGCTGGTTATCAAATTGTGAGATTCCCCACCTTCCAATTGTTTTGCTTTTGATCATCATGAGTTCAGGCAATGGAAGAGCCGATCCTACCTTTCTGGGTTCCTCTGCCTTGTTCCAGCACCGTCTCCTTGCTTGCAAATTCCAGGCATTTCTCCCTAGGGAGAGTGACAAGGATAATATGCTCTAGGGCTGCAAGCTTTAAGCATGAACGGATCAATGCAGTTAACCAGCTAACACTTCAATTGCTGTAACAGTTTCACTTCCTTTTCTGCTCCCAGAAATGACTTTGCTTAAGGCAAAGGAACTTGGAATTTATATTCACATGCCAATTAAAAAAAAAAACCTTTGTGTATCCCAAACTCTAAAACGTATATATGTTTTCGTTATAATTTTACATTAAAGAAAAAGAACTTTGAGTCAAATAGTCAAACCAAGCCTAAACAGCAATCTGCTAACACTCATTTCTTTAACTAATAAATGACATCTGTGGCCCAGCTAACTGCATTCAGAGCTGCATTCACAAGAGACAAACCATTTTAAAGAACACATGAAGCTGCCTTATACTGAATCAGACCCTCGGTCCATCAAAGTCAGTATTGTCTACTCACACTGGCAGCAGATCTCCAGGGTCTCAGGCAGGGGTCTTTCACATCACCTACCTGCCTAGTCCCTTTAACTGGAGATGCCGGGGATTGAACCTGGGACCTTCTGCATGCAAAGCAGATGCTCTACTACTGAGCCATGGCTCCTCCCCAAATTACAGAACACCATTATTCACCAGCCAGAACAAATCAGCTGATTATTCATTATTGTTTTTACCTGATTGAACAGGTAAATCATTTAACTCAAGAACCAGGTGAATAGCCATTAAAAAAGACTGTCTCTGTTCTTTAAAGGGTGTATTCATAAATCTAGGAAGACGCAAGACTGCCACTGAAAACAGCAGTCCTGCGTCTGTACCTCCCCTCAGCTATGCATCTCTTGTAATGTATAGTTCTCCACAATGACCCATACATACACATCCCTTTTTCAAAGTATCCTCGGCTCTATGAAAGATATAAGCCAAGATCAACCTAGATCAACGGATCTGAGGTATTAAGGCCAAATGAGAGTAAATAAAGTAGAAAAGGACTGGCTCAGTGGGACAGCACCTGCTTTGCATGCAGAAGACCCCAAGAGCAATCCTTGGCATCTCCTGGCAAAAATTAACTCAGGTTCCAGGTATGGCGAAAGATCTCTCTTTTAAGTTAGTTGTATATGTTCAAAGGTTGTTTGAATTTCTAAGTGTTTAGAAACGTGTGACTCTCAAGATTCACGTCCTTATGTGGTCTGGAGAAAGGGCTTGGTCCTATATATTTTTAAAGATGGGCACATCAAATTGCTTCTCTTCCTCTTAGCAAATTTGAAATACAGCTTATGCTGAGCCGGTGAAGAGAGAATTTCTTAAGGAAGGAGGCCCTCTGCTGGAAAGACTGTACAAACGTGCAGCGGTGGGACCCAATGCGTGGCCCCAAAAAAGATTAGTCGAGGCCAGAAAGTAATGCCCACTGCAGTTCTGTAGGGGCACAGAAAAACTGCAATATGTGATTTAGGCCAAAAATTCAACTTCCTAGGAATCTTTTATTTTTATTTTTTTTTAAAACTTTAAAGAGCAAGTTTCTAGCCCCATGCATACACTTCAAAAAGAGACTGGACGG
The DNA here is from genome assembly GCF_029931775.1 of Euleptes europaea. Classification (NCBI taxonomy): domain Eukaryota; kingdom Metazoa; phylum Chordata; class Lepidosauria; order Squamata; family Sphaerodactylidae; genus Euleptes; species Euleptes europaea. The sequence goes on from NC_079324.1 coordinate 47,056,080, forward strand.
TTGTGGATGAAATCTGAGGCACTGTTGTATGACTTCCAGAGATCTGAGAGTAGGGGGTTCTGTGCCCTTCCTTAGCAAAAGCAGAATAAATTATGGGAAACATTATGGGAAGCAATTGTTCTCAGTTGACCTGATTTACGCCCGTGTTTCAGAATTCTGCACGCCCGGTGCAGAATTCTGGGCTTGTCGTTGTTTTAGTATGGTCTGAGGGTTACGTCTGTCCATCCTATAATAGTTAAATTCGCGGAAAGCCAGAGCAGGTAATTATTAATTGACGAAAACCCCATGATTTCAAAACAAGTGGCCAATTTTTGTACTGGTGTGATAAAATCCCGGACCAAGAAAAGGGCTGGTGGAAAGGGTAAGGAAATTTAGTAAGTATAGCAATTCTGCTCCAAGTTTTACACTGGTGATAGTATTTTATCTGTGTTTTATCTGTCCTTTACCAATTTTTTTAATGTAAGGTTTTAGATGTTCGGATTTGTAGCATAGCAATGCAATATGATATTTACTGGTCTATGACCGCAATAAATTATTATTATAGTATGATGTTATCTAGATGCTTGTTCAGCACCTGCTGTAGCAGTTTGCTATGGGCCACATAACACAAAAAAAGCTGTGCTCATCCCATTGGGAAGCCACACAGCACCACAACGTAGCTCTCTCCCATCCACCTCGGAAGAGGAGTCTTTGCCTCCGTCATGACTGCTGTCACCAACACAAACCAACCAACCACTGACCTGAGTTTGTCTCTGCCCAACAGAAGTTGCCTGTACACCATCTGGGCCTCCGTGTCTGGGTCCAGAGGGTCGCTCCAGTCGCCGAGGGTCACGGCAGAATGGGTGCGGCTGCAGCCACGAACTGTAACCAAACCACAACCACGGATGGTCCTGTAAGGTGAGGGAATGGACGGCCACATAGCATAGGATCTGATCTGGACTTGGGCTGGTATCGCTATAATTCATTTTAACAATTGCAGTCTCCAGTGTGATGCGTCGCATTATCTGTCTGGCCATGAATCGAATGACAAGTGACCTTGAATGGAGATGGTCCCAGGGTAAAAGACTGGCAAAAGATTGAGTGACAGGGGATGACCACGAGAGGCACCACTGGGTGAGGCCATATGTTTCTCTTTGGATGGATTCAGACATCACACCATACCATAACTTGTGCTAACTACGGTTTAGAACTCAAATCATGGGTTGAACTTCCAGACATGCAACAAGAAACAAGCATAGTTTAGAGGTGTGTATTTGTTTTGCTTCAGAAAGTCATCCCAAGACACAAGTGTGGTTTAGATGTTACACCAGATCACAGCTTGGTGATATGTGAACAAGCTCTTTGTTCATGCGCGCCTTCCTTCATCCTCCTGTCACACATTCATAGAATCACAGAGTTGGAAGGAACCTCCAGGGTCATCTAGTCCTGCACAATGCAGGAAATTCACAACTACCTCCACCCCACACCTCCAGTGATCCCTACTCCATGCCCAGAAGATGGCAAAAAAAACCCTCCAGGATCCCGGGCCAAACTGGCCTGGAGGAAAATTGTCTCCTGAGCCCTAAGTGGCAATCTGCATTACCCCAGGCATGTAAGAAAGGGCCGCGAGAGCGAAACACTGATGCAACCATTCCTGCCCTCCCTTCAGTTTCAATTAATAATTTCTGCTTTCATGCAAGACATAATTTGCTTTTTTGCACTTACCCTGAAAACTAGGCTTTCAAACCATTGCTTGTTTGCTTCAGCACAGGGCTTGTTCATGTAGCACCAAATATAGGACCGATTTGTAAACCCTGCCAGAGTGAGGGCCATACCTACAATGTGTCAATTTGGACGTAATGCCAAAGCATAGCTAGCTCCAACCACGGCTTGCAAACCCACTTTAAACCCCGGTTTCTCATTCTAGTTAGCAGGTGGACTGAAAACCATGGTTCTGCAACCTGGACAGCATGTCAAACCATGCTTAAGGTTCCTTTGTTTGGTGAAATGTCTGAAATGAGCCTCGACTGCACGACCCACAAAACTTGGATTAAAAAAAAAAATCTGCAAAGAGTTCCCCAAGGATAAGAGTTTTCTTTCAAGTCCAGAGACGTCCCTGCCTGCTGGCATCACACAAATGGAGCCCACCCACCCCCACCTATGTATGCTGAACCTCAGCTGGGTTACCCGTGCGGTCTGTTTGTAAACAACAAGTCCAGCGATTGCCGCGGAAGGCTCCCGGGTGGCAGAAGGGCAGCATGCACTCATTAGAGATGGTTGCTTTCCGGATGGCTGACAGCCACTGATTCAACTCGTTGATGTTCTGCCAAAGGAAAGGAAAAGACCCTGAGGAGTTCACGTGATCGGTTCTATCAAACAATCAATCAATTGACCTTTATTGGCATATTCTCAGAAATACAGCATAGACGGTACACAAGAATCCTCAATCCATACATTTCTCATATAAATATGATTTAAACTTTAATCCTAGTCTCAACAACTTCTGTCAAAAATTCCGCCACCTTTAATGTGACTTCAGGGATAGAATCATACATTAAAAACCGACATACAGAAGTTTCTTGGCTAGATTTCATTTTATCAGTCAAGGGTAAAATTGTTTTCTTACGAGGGCCATCATGCAGATGATTGGTTCTACTGCCCCATTCCCTGACCTAGTAGCCAGACTTCCAGGCCAGATACATGCACCCAAGTCATTTGGATGTGTGGTCCACAGAACTGCTGCACAACAATGATCTTCTGGTAACTGGTATTAATCTTTAATGGTACTAAGGTTACACAGGTTTCTTTCCCCCCCACCCCTTTAAGATACTCAGCTTCCTCATACCCGGACCATCCCAATACCTGGCTTAGAGTCAGCTCTGTGCACAATGCCTCACTGTAGGAGAATTGTTAACATTCTTTAAACACTCCCACAACCATTGTGTTGAACAGGCACGGTACAATCGATAGCACAAATAAAGAGGAACTTGCTTTGATGTAGCCATTCCCAGGAACAGGTGATTATTTTTCCCATCTTAAAAAAGACAGACTGGGTGCTGCGATTTAAAGGGAGAAACTGATGTGCATACAAAGGAGAGGAGTTATTTACCTTTCCTCTCTGTACCATTTTCTCTGATCTCAACCATCCCCCTGGAGCTGCTATTAGCCCAACTTGGGAAACTTCAGAGGCAATCGTAGGATGCCTGCGTGTTTCTCCCAGCCAGGCAAAAGCAGCTCTGGGGGTCTGTTTGAGGTCAAGGGAAAAAGCACAGGAAGAGGGAAAGTGAAGGCCCCCTTCCCCTGTTCAACTTGATTCAATTGGAGAGGGGGGCATGGCTGCGGTTTGGCATTTAAACTGCTCATGGCACAAACTCTTCTCCTCGAGCAGTCGTATTATCTGTGGAGAATTGTACCCCAGTTTGATTGTGGTACAATCCAGGAAAATCTGTAGCATTCGATTCAGCCACTTGGGCAAATGAGCCAGAGTACAAAATAGGGAGGTAGTAGCTTGTTTGGAGGTTTAGGTCAGCTAAAAAGGTTTTGCTTTGAAGCTTCTGAATGCCAGAGACCACCTCATTCACCAACTGTTGGCACTGCCTCCTTCAGCACTAGGGTTGCCAGCTCTGGGGTGGGAAATACCTGGAGATTTTGGGATGGAGCCTGAGGAGGGCGGGGTCTGGAGAGGGGAGGGACTTCAATGCCATAGAGTCCAATTGCCAAAGTGGCCATTTTCTCCAGGTGAACTGATCTCTATCGGCTGGAGATCAGTTGTAATAGCAGGATATCTCCTTCCACCACCTGGAGGTTGGCAACACTATTCAACACAACACAGGACTTTCATAATCTAAGGCCAAATGCAAGGCCAGGATTTACCTTACACAGGATGTACATGGTGGATAATTGCCCTCCATTGTCACGAGTTGTAATCTGCATCATGTGCGTCTGCTGGAAAGCATTTTCATCCACACGCTCCACCGCACAGATCCTCTGGACAGGGATGGAGGTGTGCACCTGAAGTTTTGAAATAACCCCCCTGCCCTGGTTAGTAAGGATGGATGCATTTCTCCATCCTTTAACAGCTTCTCAAAATCCATCTTGCAAAGTGAAAGTACTTTCCCAAAAGATATGTAAACACAAAGAATGGCAGTCTTTGGGGAAAAAAATATTTATCTCATATTCTAGCATTAAAAAATCTGTCCTTTGGATTATCAAAATCAGTGATATTCCCAGTCAATTAAGATTTAAAAATACTAATTTCCTTATGGGCTATTCAGATAGTTTCCTTATATAAAACAAGAAGAGTTGGTCTTTATACCCTGCTTTTCTCTACCGAAAGGAGTCTCAAAGCGGCTTACAATTGCCTTCCCAATTGCTCACAACAGGCACCTTGGGAGGCAGGTGGAGCTGAGAGATTTCTGAGAGAACTGTGACAAGCCCAAGGTCACCCAGCTGGCTTCATGTGTAGGAGTGGGGAAACAAATCCGGTTCACCAGATTAGAGTCCGCTACTCTTGTGGAGGAGTGGGGAATCGAACCCAGTTCTCCAGATTAGAGTCCGCCGCTCTTAACCACTACACCATGCCATTAACCGCCTAGCACAGCACCAGAGCCAGGAGAAGATGCCCACCTGCCACTCGGGAGATCTGGAGTAGGACAGAGCCTCATTGCTCAGCCAAAAATAGCGTTTCTTGAAGGTGAACCGTGAGATCAAGTGGAGGCCTTCAGCTTTGCGTTTCTGCAGGTAGCCTTCCTTGATAGTGGCAGAAGGGTGGAAGGGTGTCCAAGACTGGTTCTCGCTTGCTTCTAGAGAAAAGTGACATTTTTACCTCGGGTGTCCAGCACCTCTCTTTTTTTCTGCTCAAAGAAGTACAGCACATTGAGACCTTGGCATAGATTTAATCGTTTATTCCAGAATGCAGAATAAGAGTTGTTCAACTGTGACAACCAAACCAAATGGTGCTGATTCTTTATGGGGCAGGAACAGCTTGGGCCAGGGAGGGAGGTGACTATGACCCATCTAAATGATAATTCCAACCACCAGAAAACACCCCCAGGCCCCATAGGGCTGGCAGCTGGCAAGAGATTGGGGAGGAAGGGACTTGGAGGGGACCCATTGCATCGATGGCATGACATCATTTCTAGGGTCCCATAGAGCTTCTGCTGAATCCTAGAGTGGTATAATATCACTTCCATGTTCACCCTGGACATGATGTCATGCCAACAATGCAACAGTGATTGTTTTCTCATTCTTTCCTCTGCTGGCCTACTGAGTGGTGGTGGGGGGTCAGGGTGGCTGCCAGTGGGAGATCACCTGCTATAGCAGGATACCTGGCAACCCTAGCCCCAAACACAGCTTACCATTTTCAGTGTCCACGTCAATGAGCCTGTCTAGGAAGTCCTTTACTTGTCCAATGCTGGAAAGGATAAAGGGGTGCAGAGGCTCCATCCACTGCTCCTTGCCATGACCCAGTTGCAAACCCATGTTGCCGATGCTTTGCACTGCCTACCGGGGAAGAGAAGCAGGGAAAGGAGGGATTGTAAGGGAAGGTCGGGCCTGGAGGCCAGCTGATAAAAGCACAGCAGGAAGTTTGGTTTCAGGTCCTCCTCTGGTGAGTTCTGGGGCCAGGACGCAATGGGTGGGGATTCTTCTGTCTATTAAGTTGTGATGGGACTCACCATTTTTTCTCCTCCCTTGCCCTGACCTGGATGGCCCAGGCTAGCCTGATCTCGTCAGATCTCAGAAGCTAAGCAGGGTCAGCCCTGGTTAGTATTTGGATGGGAGACCACCAAGGAAGACCAGGGTTGCTGTGCAGAGGAAGGCACTGGCAAACCACCTCTGTTAGTCTCTTGCCATGAAAACCCCCAAAAAGGGGTCGCCATAAGTCGGCTGCGACTTGAAGGCACTTTACACACACACAGAGACGTCAAATCTTTGGAGCTTATGTGACTTGTTGCAGCTAATGAAATGGAGTTTTGGTCTGCAGAGTTCCTCAGAAAACTGGCCTTTCTTATAGCTAAAGAGAGAGGGGGTTGTTCTGCTATTACAGTTGAAAGCTCCTCCTCGTCCTCAGCAACATGGACCTTCTCAGGAAAATAGGGCCTGGGCAACAACCAATGGCTACTGACTCCAGACACCAGCCCACGGTTTAAATAGACTGTACAAGTGGTGAGATAATGAAGAAGAGGAAGAAGAAGAGTTGGTTTTATATGCCGACTTTCTCTACCACTTAAGGAAGAATCAAACCAACTTGCAATCACCTTTCCTTCCCTTTCCCACAACAGACACCCTGTGAGGTAGGTGGGGCTGAGAGAGCTCAGAAAGCTGTGACTAGCCCAAGGTCACCTTCATGCGGAGGAGTGGGGATTCAAGCCCAGCTCTCCAGATTAGAGTCCACGGCTCCAAACCACCACTCTTAACCACTACACCCCGCTGGCTCTAAGGAAGACATTTCAATGTTGGATATTCTCCACAAAGGGCTGCCTTTATGTTATCATGGGTCATGGACTTAATGATGTGAAGTCCCTTTAAAAAAAAGGACTGTCACTCAGATTTCCCTCAGTCTTGTTGTGTTAATATGGAGCAACATTTCTTCCCAACCATGTGCCCATGCGCCAGTGATACCTTTGCCAACAGCAAGAGGGTGCGACTGGTCTGGGTGTCCGCATGCTGGTCTCGGAGGTTGAACAGCTTTGGGGTCAGAATGGAGGGAGCAAAGAATCGGAGGAAGAGGAACCCACTGATGGAGATGTATTTGGCATCCTTGAGGAGAAAAAAAACCAGGTAGACCAAAAACCCAAAAATTGATCAAAAGGAACTTGAGGTAGAAAATCTATCGTGTTTATTTAAAAAGTCCTCAGTTACTCAACATCCACCACAAAAACCCTAAGAATGACAAATCAGAAACATCAGCAAAATATATATTAATGAAAGTAATTTTTCATTGAGGTGAGACTGCCAACCATGTTTTGACATGATATATTTCCTTGTTCATTTCTGTTTGCTAGGTTTTTAAAAACCAGATCATTATGTTTAAAACATAGAGCTGGCAGGTACCTCAAGGGACATCTAATCCAACCCTATGCACAACGCAGCAAATTCACAACTACCTCCCTCCCCCAATGACCCCTGCTGTATGCCCAGAGGAAGACAAAAACCCTCCAGGATCCCTGGCCAAACTGGCCTGGAGGAAAATTCCTTCTTGACCACTGGCGATTAGCATTACCCTGGATAAGTAGGAAAGGGCCACCAGAGCCGAGCACAGACTCATCCCTTACGGCCCTCCCTCTCATGATCTGCCTAAGTTCACAGAATCAGCATTGCTTTCAGATGGCCATCTAGCCTCTGCTTAAAGACATCCAAAGGAGTGCCCACCACCTCCCAAGGAAGCCTGTTCCACTGAGGAACCGCTCTGTCAGGAAGTCCTTCCTAATGTTGAGCCGAAAACTCTTTTGATTTAATTTCAGCTCGTTGGTTCTGGTCCGACCTTCTGGAGCAACAGAAAACAACTCGGCAGAAAACAAGCCCTTCAAGTACTTGAAGATGGCTGTCATATCAACTCTCAGTCGTCTCCTCTTTCAAATCAGAAGCTATGCACTCCAACATACAAGATGTTAGAAATGGCATGAATTTCAATTTTTTTCCACTCTAAATATTATGAGCATATGGCCCAGTTTGGATTGGAGCAAGGTTAATCCTCCCCTACCCAGTGCTGTTTTCCTCATCTGACACATTTTGGCGGGTTGCTATTTTCTCTCTTGGGGAAACATACATATGAGTACCTGTATGATTGCCCAACAGGACAAATAGCGACCCTCTGGGGCCATTTCAAATGGAGAAAATGGGTTAGGATCTCCTGTAACAGCCCTGATCCAAATGAGGCTTCATGCTCTTGATTTTTAGAGGTGGGGGGGAAACACTGAAAGGTAGTTTGTCAACCTCCCAGTGTCTTGTCTGTTGGAGGTACAAGGCTTCAGATCACAAATTACTCATTCTCAAGAATTAATCTGCCTTCCTGATGTGTTCCTGAATACCATAGCTGGACATGTGTCATCCTTCAGGCTTGCTGAATCTTTCCTATAAATCCACATGGTCAATACATGTGCCGGGACTCCAGAAGGGGTTTTTTGGCCCTGAAAAGGAGCCTCAGCAGAGGGGCTGATATGGATCAAAACTGTAGTACTGGGGAAAGGAGAGTTAAAAGGTAAAGGTTCCCTGTGCAAGCACCGGGTCATTACTGACCCATGGGGTGACATCACATCCCGACGTTTCCTAGGCAGACTATGTTTTTACGGGGTGGTTTGCCAGTGCCTTCCCCAGTCATCTACACTTTACCCCCAGCAAGTTGGGTACTAATTTTACCAACCTCGGAAGGATGGAAGGCTGAGACAACCTTGAGCCGGCTACCTGAAACCAACTTCCGTTGGGATCAAACCCAGGTCGTGAGCAGAACTTGGACTGCAGTACTGCAGCTTACCACTGTGCGCCACGGGGCTCCTAAGGGGGAGTTACCTCTCCTTTTTTGTGCCATTTCTCTGAACATAAATGCCCGGCAGATTTCTTTCAGGTACCTCTTTCTCTACCATCATTATCATGCTATAGCGATATGCCAACTACCAATTAAAAAACAACAACAACGTCAAACAGTTTGCCATTGGAGGGAGAACACGGCAAGTGTAAGGGCAAGTGGTGCCTGGTGTGGGAAGGGAGGGGTGGAAATCCTCACGTTCCTGTCCACACTACAACCCAACCCACTTTGAGGAAAATCTTCCAGGAAAGGTCACACCAAAGCAGGTTTGGGAAACCACACAATAGAGACAGGGAAAACTCAGAAGGTAAATGAATACACAATGAAAATGTACAACAATTTTTAAAAATCCACTGCAGTTTTTTTGGGGATGGGAAGAACATGGAGAACCTCTATGTGGAAGCAACCTCAGCCCTGCTCAGGCCTAACAAAGTGCTGGAGACAGGGAATGGTACCCAGGCCCAATATTTAGCTGGAGAAGCACAAATAGCTCAAAACTGTCCCACCTGGTTCTCCACCTCTGGGAAGCGGTCCTCAACACGCCCATGCAGCTTCTTGAAAGCCACCCTCATGGTGTGGGGACATTTCTCCATTGAGCCCACAATGGACTCAATGATGTCCCCCAGGTACCCCTTTAGCACCTCCAAACTGCTGTCTCGTATCTGGGCCTCGGACAAGGAGCCCTTGAAGGAGATCCGCCTGAGAGAAACACGAGAGGAGAAGAGAGGGGAGCAAATGCATTACGGCTGACTCTACTTATGCATCTCAGTTCCATTGACCAACCCTCATGTCTCTGTGCTGAGGATGCAGTGCTTTCATAGCAAGGGAACACATTAACACATGAAGCTGCCAGCGTGGTGTAGTGGTTAAGAGCAGTGGTTTGGAGTGGTGGAGTCTGATCTGGAGAACCGGGTTTGATTCCCCTCTCCTCCACATGAGCGGCAGAGGCTAATCTGGTGAACTGGATTTGTTTCCCCACTCCTCCACATGAAGCCTGCTGGGTGACCTTGGGCAAGTTACAGCTCTCTTAGAGCTCTCTCAGCCCCACCTACCTCACAGAGTGTCTGTTGTGGGGAGGGGAAGGGAAGGTGATTGTAAACCGATTTGAATCTCCCTTAGAGAAACTTGGCATATAAAAACCAACTCTTCTTCTTCTTATACTGAATCAAACCCTTGGTCCATCAAAGTCAGTACTGTCTACTCAGAGCGGCAGCGGCTCTCCAGGGACTCAGGCGGAGATCTTTCACATCACCTACTTGCCCAGTCCCTTTAACTGGAGATGGCGGGGATTGAATCTGGGGCCTTCTGCATGCCAAGCAGATGCTCTACCACTGAGCACAAAAAACATTCTGCAGCTATGGCTTGTTCATGTACATGGTCATGCATCCTTCCCGATCAACCCTTTCATACCTTGCTACATTTTTATTACGTTAGATCTCCAAGAGCTTAGAGAGGTATACTTGGGATAAGCACATGGCGAGGATGTGACAAAAGAAGGGAATGACTTAGTGTTTTTGTACCCAGCACAGAAAATCTTCTTTGATGACCCTGATACAAATCTTCTCCAAGGGAGTTGTACACTGAATGTGTCCTGCATGAATCAGGAATGAGGAGGAACATTTTCCAGTGGTCAGACCCTTTTAACTCAACATTGAAAGCCCCAGCACAATGTTATGCTTGATGCAGAGCCATGCTCTCCTTGACAGCATCCTGGAGATACTGTTGCTTAGCAACCTGCACAAAGAGCATCTCTCTCAGGAACGTTGCTATCTTTGGAGCAGCTTAAATCTTTGAAGCGGGTTGAATACATGTCCTCAGTGCTGATGTTCTATTAGATCTACTGGCAGAACTCCTGTCAGTAGACAAGATTGAGGCCAATATCCCTCACATAAATCAAAGTTTATGCGCACACACATGCGTACTCCTGTCCATGCTTGTTTCTCTTGTGAAGTCAACTCTCTCCCCCCCCCGACCCGCTTCTCTACTGAGTGATTTCCTTATCCCAAACTGTTGCATTTCCCAAAGATATGTAGGGTCTATGTATACTAGGAAAATGTACTCAGTTAAGTGCTCATAGCTTCCCCCAAAGAATCTTGGGAATCGTAGTGTGGAAAGGGAATGCAACAAAGAAGGCTACTTGCTGCAACTCTGCATGAATCACTGCTCTCATCTGTATCCCACTGCCTTGTTTCTATCTCATCAGGTTTCACTTGGCAGCGGGCAAATCTGTGAGTGAAATCCAAATGCAGCAGAATTTCCTAGTCTGAGAAGGATGCGCCTTTGTGTCTCTGTTTAAATCACTGCTCTGGGTTTCCCTCTTTGCACTGACTCATGGAGAGACACGGGGTGAGCTTCAGGGGAACACTGTGAAGGAAAATAAGCTGTCACTACTGTGTGTCTGATTTTAAAAAAAATTAAGATTGTACTTTTCATTGCCTTGCCCTTGGGCATACAAATACACTTTCTCATTCCTTTTCATTTCCATGTGCTATCATTGCAAGCCTTTTCATTTTGCCCACATTCATTGCTGGTGTTTCCAGTTCATTTCACTCTTTTACTGCATTTATACACACAATTTTTACAAGGCTGATGAAAAACGGGCAGTTATTTTCATAGCAATATTTTTACCAAGTTTTACTGTTATGGTTTCTGGGATTAAAAGATTACCACCATTTCAGCCCAAGGAGGGACGGGTTTTTTAAATTGGAACAAGGCGTGCCTGCAAAACTCAGTACAGGTTGAGTATCCCTTATCTGAAAATCTGATATACAAAATGATCCAAAATCCAAAACTTTTTGAATGCCCACAAAGGGTAATAAAATGGCACGTGTGCAGGCCAGTCGCGCCAATGGCAGGTTCCCCACGATGGCCCACATGCACAAAATTATTGAAAATATTGTCTAAATTACCTTCAGGCTATGTGTATAAGGTATATACAAAACATAAATTAATTCCATGTTTAGACTTGGGTCCCATCCCCAAGATATCTCATTATGAATATGCAAATATTCCAAAATCCAAAAAAAATCCGAAACACTTCTGGTCCCAGGCATTTCAGATAAGGGATACTCAACCTGTATCATCCCAAGAATGGGGCTTGAGAATTATTTGGAAGAAGTCCTTGGTCACAGAACTACACTTCCCAGGATTCCCTAAGAAGAGAGAATGACTGTTCAGCTGGTCAAAAATCTGTACTTGATGCATAGTTTTACCTCTGATTGTACAGTCAGTCACATTTGTTATGTCCAGCAAGACTTTGGGCTTATGATTCTGAAGCAGCAGAATTCTCCCAGTGGGGGTGATTCAGCATGTAACAGGAGTGTGTGTGTATGTGTGTGTGTGTGAGGGAGGCCACTGTGCCACGAAGACAAATCAAAACTCCCCCATTGAGTCTGTTCAACTCCTGAAGAAGAAGAAGAGTTGGTTTTTATACACCAACTTTCTCGACCACTTAAGGGAGACTCAAACCAGCTTACAATCACCTTCCCCATCACCTCCCCACAACAGACATCCTGTTTGGTGGGTGGGGCTGAGAGAGCTCTAACAAAGCTGTAACTAGCCCAAGGTCACCCAGCTGGCTTCATGTGGAGGAGTGGAGAAACCAACCCGGCTCACCAGATTAGCCTCCGCCGCTCATGTGGAGGAGTGGGGAATGAAAACCCGGTTCTCCAGATTTGAGTCCACCACTCCAAAGCACTGCTCTTAACCACTACACCACGCTGGCTTTCTGGGCATACCTGTGTAGTTCTCAGGTATAAGCCCAGTGACTTGCTACCCTTAACAGTGTAATTCTAAGCAGAGCATAATTCCATTTAGGATTGCTATCGCTCAGGAACTATTTGGAGAGGACAGGGAGATATCAACCCCCTGTCCCCACATGTGATCTTTTCTTCAGCAGCACCTTTGCTTCCGGCTCAAACTCACTGATTTTATGCACTGCGTGGCTATTCTAATAAATAATAAAATGGGCCTGTGTATGAGCTGACCTGACCTGGATAGCCCAGGTTAGCAGAATCTCATCAGATCTTGGAAGCTAAGAAGGTTTGGCCCTACTCAGTATTTGGGTGGGAGACCACCAAGGAAGTCCAGGATTGCAAGGCAGTGGCAGGCAGCGGCAAATCACCTCGGAACATCTCTATTCTTGAAAACCCCACAGGGTCGCCATATGCCAGCTGTGACTTGATGGCAAAAAAGTACTAGTTCAAGAGCTCCTTTGCCATGGCTTGATTCTTCCCAGTTAGGAAGCCACAATTATGTGGGGGCAGCTGTCATTCGGCATAGCCTCCCCACCCAAACCCTCTTTCCCTGTTGGACTTCCGCCCCATTCCTACAGCTCCTAATGTTCCTGCTTACAAACTAGACCCCGTAGAGTTGTTTCTCTTGGCCAGCACCACTCTCCCCAATTATTTTTAGAGCCATAAATCATCCACCCAGGCCGAGTTTCACCATTGCTGCTTTAATTAGCACCGAGGAGTGAGAAATCCTACCTGTGAACGGCACCCTTTTCTACATGCCACTGTTTTAATGATTTCTCGTTGTATTTTCCACCCTACCCCCACTCGTCAACCAAAGCAGTCTCCGCGGCTATCTTCTTCAAACTCACAGCACAAAGCGTCTCCCCCCCCCCACCCCCCGCAACTCACTGGCTTACATTTTGGATACTGCTATGCAATTCCCTTGGGATCGCGGATTTCTTTGCTTTTTTCCCACCCACTTTGAGGCGACGTAGTGGAGGGCAATATCTTGTAGGCACCGAGATATACTGCATTGCTTGCCCACTTAGATTTGGCCAGGAAATTATACCATAAAGCTAAATCAGAGCAAGGTCAGTGTTTCCTGACCTCAGTCTGAATGGTACCTCATATTCCAAGCTTCCCTCCAAAAAATAACTGAGCAGAGCTTTATTTTGTGGGGATGAAAACAGGAAAAAATAACATGTCAGGTGAGCATGATAGTTTCAACAGTACATTTGTCCTCTCTCCAGCATTTCTGGGATAGACCTATACTCACATCAGAATAGACCTTGCTCACATCAGCCCTGAATTCATTCTCCTGACATTCTGGGAGGTTCTTAATACAGCCTAATCCAAGCACCTTGCAGCCCCCATTGCACGAAGCACCATAGCACCTGCCCTCACCTGGCTCGGCTTGGCTCAATCTTGCAGGGATCTAGTTCTACATATTTCTTCTCCTCGAAGATCCGGTTAATGATGAGCTTCAGCACCTCATGCAGATAAGGCATTCCCACCACCTAGATGGGTGCAGAGAGGACAAGTGGATATGGAAAGGAAAAAATGCATATTGAAAAAGCACATACTTGGAATGAAACAGGAAGGAAAGGGATAACCAATAAGGGCATATCTACTCTACACATTTATATTGCTTTTTAAGTTGATGCTTCTGCTAAAGACCCCCAGGAAGAGTAGTTTGTGATAATACTAATATTCTGATAGCGATCCCTAAGACCACCTCAGGAACAACGGTTCCCAGAATTCTCTGGGGAAAGGGGATGACTAAGTTAAATCTGTAGTTTTCACACACCCTAAATAATTTGGTGACTTTGGCTTGCCCAGGTTTTACCCCAGTTCAGACCACCAGATGGCAGCTGGAATGAAGTGGCTAAGAAGAGATTTGTACTAAGAATCACCCAATCTGTTTTAAACCAGTAAGAGCACTACGTATTTACAAAAGATCCCATGTAAACCTCATAAGCACATATGAATAAGCGTGAAAATATCTTCCTTTTAAGAGAGAGCTGTCGCTTCAAAGGAAAAGATCTAGAATCCTTCACCCTCTCCTCTCAAGTATTTTGGTAGGGGCAGGGGTCGCTCTGGACAGCTCTTCCTTTGAATTGACAGCTCCCACTTCCAAGAATAAATGCCATATCTGAACTCTGAATTGTCAGATGAATCTAGGTCCTTTTTTATTTAGGAAATGCTCATTATTTTTTGAGAGTCTTAATATCAGAGTGGGAGAAATGCTACACATAATAATCTGGAATAATTCTAAAATCAATATTACAGGGCTAAGTGCTTGCTAGTATTACCAATATCATACAGCTGAATTTATCCATACATGGAGATCTGCAGTAAAATAAAACTGTTGTATGGAGAATTATTATCCACGGATACCTCTCCACCTTCAAAATTATGGAACTTTATTAAGTACGGTTAATCAAGACCTCAAAATTTAGCAATATATCCAATTACTGATTAGATAAACATTATCTGGATTTTGCATGTGTGTGTGTGTGTGTGTGTGAATGTGTATATATATATATGATACAAGTATCTTCCCACCTGTTTGCTTGTTAAATTACTTACACTTTATTATATTTCAGATAATTTGTGTATTTAGTATTTGTATCTTGTTACAATATCTTGTTACAATAATTATCTTGTTATTATTGCTATTAATATTACCGTATTTTTCGCTCCATAGGACGCACCGCTCCATAAGACGCACCTAGTTTTTAGAGGAGGAAAACAAGAAAAAATCTTGTTTTCCTCCTCTAAAAACGCGGGCAGGGAGCGGGCGCGCGGGCGCGCCAAGCGCTCAGAGCGGGTGGGGAGGAGGCGGGCGGGCGCTCCAAGAGCTCAGAGCGAGCTGGGAGGAGCCGGGCGGGAGAGGCGCGCCAAGCGCTCAGAGCGGGCGGGGAGGAGGCGGGCGGGCGCGCCAAGCCGCCCCCCCTCCGCTTCCCAGCTGGGAGGCGAGCAAGCGCACAGAGCGGGCTGGGCGGGCGCACAGAGCCGGCTGGGCGCGCTGGAACGGCGCGAGGCAGCTTTCCCCGGCTGCCTCCCAGCGCGCCCAGCCGGCTCTGTGCGCACATTCGCTCTATAAGACGCACCCACATTTCCCCTCACTTTTGAGAAGGAAAAAAGTGCGTCTTATGGAGCGAAAAATACGGTATCTTGTATCTTGTTACAATAATTAATAAATCTTCCTTTTAAAATCAACCTGCTACACAATGTACCCTCCCCTACCCTCTTTTGATGACAGTAGAAGGTACTGCAGATGCAAAGTCATATTTCATAAAGAGAAATTTCTCTTCTGATGGGAACTCTTTTCTTCCCACCATCACTCCCAACATAATAGCAACTTTTGCAGTAAAAATTGGAGCCCCGCAAATATTTGGCACAATGCTACATGAAACACACGGGGTACTTCTTATCAAAGACTACTTCCTAGCACCTTTCGGGTAGGCGAGTATGCTCTCTGCTGCTTTCCAAGAACAGCAAGTTGTTCCTTTGCCTCTCTCTTACCTTCATGAATTGCTCCATGGATTTGGAGGCGAGCGAATTCGAGCGAAAGAGCGTGTTTGGATCCGCTGGAAGGACAGAAAGAGACTGGGATTGGCGTGTGTTACAAACCAGACCCTTATTATAACATTAACGTTACAAAGATAGATGGAGTTGGGCATAGCAGAGTGTGGGCTGGAGAGTCCCCCAGTTCAAATCCCACCTCTACAAGCCCCTTTTCTCTCAGCTTCTTACTACCATATTAGTGCGCAGAGAAAACCTGAATTCTGGGCCAATAAAAAGCTAAATTTTGGGCCTCCAGAAAGGAAAGCTGCACTCCTTTCGGTCTGCGTAATTTATTCGGCTTCTGCTCATGGAGATGGACAAGGAATGATACAGGACACTGAATCCCTGCCCTGTAATAACTGGAAATCTTATTTAGTACCTTTGGGTTTTGTAAGTTCCACACTTGTTACCCATTCCCTTTCAAGCATATCTATATGGACCAGTGGTCGGCAAACCGCGGCTCGCGAGCTGCATGCGGCTCTTTCGTCCCTTGAGTGAGGCTCTGGAAAGCGCCCTCCTCCTCCTCCCCTTTCCCTCCCCTCACAGTGCGGCCGGGTTTTGCACGCGGCGCTCAAGGGCCGGCGGCGCCAAGGCGGGCTGCGGCAGCCAATCAGCGGGCGGGATTTTTCCTGCTGGTTTTGGCTGGCAGAGGAGGCCGAGGCGCTGAGGAGGGGCGGATGGGCGGACGGCATGCCAGCCGGGGACGGAAGGAAGGAAGAGCCCAGGCGGCGGCGAGGAGGAGGAGTCTGATATCCAGAGCTCCTGCTCTGAGGGGAAAGAGAGGAGGAGGAAGAAGCCGGGGACGCCAACGTGCTGGAGAAGTTCGCCCCGGTCTGGGCAGCCGAAGCGTTTTTGCCGGAGGAGGATGAGGTGGGTGCCGCGGTGGTGCGGTCGAGCCATGCGCGGGTAAGGGGAGCCGCTTAGCCCCCAGGGAGAAAGGAGGGAGGGTGGCGAAGAAAAGCTGGCTTTGCCCGCCCGCCTGTTGCCCCCCCGAAGGTTTTCCTGGGTGGGGCTGCAGAAACTGAGGTGGCCTCCCCTCTCCCTGTCCTAGTTTGCTTTATCCGGGCTCCTCTGGAGCCTTCGGCGGGGCTCCTCATGGGCTCCTTTCCACCCTCGGAGCGACTCCTCAGTTTGTCGGTGAGCCTCCATTAGGCTTACTCCCGAGTAAGCAGGCGCAGGATCTTAGTCTGCGAGAAGCGGTCACGCTAGGAAGGCGAGGGGTTCGTTCCAAACGTTTAAGTATCTCTGTTTTTATAATAGTTATGACTAGGGAGGGACCGTGGCTCAGTGGTAGAGCATCTGCTTGCCATACAGAAGGTCCCAGGTTCAATCCCCGGCATCTCCAGTTAAAGGGTCAAGTAGGTGATGTGAAAGACCCTCTGCCTGAGACCCTGGAGAGCCGCTGCCTGTCTTGAGTACACAAGACTGACTTTGATGGACCAAGGGTCTGATTCAGTATAAGGCAGCTTCGTGTGTGTTTGTGTATTTATGAGGAGGAGGAGGAGGAGGAGGAGGAGGAGGAGGTCGGGGCCCGGGGGGCAAAGCCATGTTTGATTCATTTGTACTCTCTTTTTGGGATTTGTACTCTCTACATGCACATTTTCCCCATCCAGATTCTCAAAACTCTGCATGGGGGGTTATTGGCCATTTATGAATGGGAGGTTTTGCCTTGGATTTGCCACTCAGATGCACATTTTCCCCATCCAGATTCTCAAAACTCTGCATGGGGGGTTATTGGCCCTTTATGAATGGGAGGTTTTGCCTTGGATTTGCCACTCAGATGCACATTTTCCCCATCCAGATTCTCAAAACTCAACAATAAGCCCCCCTGCAGAGTTTTGAGAATGCAGATGGGGAAAATGTGCATCCAGAGAGCGGCAAATCCAAGGCAAAACCTAACGTGCATGAATGGTTGTTAAAAGGCGTTTTGGCTCTCAAAAGAAATCTCAATCGCTGTACTGTTGATATTTGGCTCTGTTGACTAATGAGTTTGCCGACCACTGATATGGACTAAAAACCCATTTATTTAAAAAATGAAAACGGAGATTCTCAGAAAGCCTGAGTGTGCGCCTAGCCCCAGTTCCTGCAGCTTTCGACTTTCCTACAGAATTGCAACACACACAGAGATAGCCCTGGTCATGTGGTCGTTCTGGTTGTGATGTTGAACCTGGGACCAGGTTGAAATACAACGGTTGTCTGAATGCAGAGTGCTTACTGGTTCTGGAAACTTCATGGAGATTCAGGTAGTCCAAAAAGGGTACCACCAGGCCTTGCCCAAGGAAGATCTTGACTAGTTTGGTAGCCACATCTTGACGACTCTCCACCGAGCATACCTCTTCCAGCATGGCCAGGGGTGTGACATCACCTTTCTCCTGCAGTGCAGCATAGCATCCCCAAGTAAGATGTCAATATGCATTTAAAGACTGCCTTCCTTCAGTGCCCAAAATAGACTTGGGTGCAGACTGAAGTACTGGAACGATGTGCATATGTAATTTGATGTGTTTGCACACAGGAAGGGGGTTTTTTTGTGCAAGGGGAAGGCTCCGGCTGTCCTCAGACCTTCTTGGGAACATCAAGGCTCTGCTGAGCGATGGACTTTGCTGGAGCAACTCCTACTATTCTAAGGAACTCTCCAAGGTCCTGCAATGTCTTACTCTGGCTGCCTGTACCTACCTGCCAAAGGCTGCCTACCTCCCAACTAGTTTTCAATCTGGCTAGAAAAAGAAAACCTGCTTTTCGGCATTGTTACGACCCCCCATTTTGTATACGTTCCTACTTGATCCACCCCTTCCATTTTTTTCTCTCTTTTAACCCCACACTCTGAAGAACAAAACAGGTAAAAACCCATCACAATTCTATCCAGCCAGTGTCTGGTCAAGTACCCACCTCTGGTGGGCACAAGATGGATTCCATCAGCAGGTCTATGAGCGGCTGGTAGTACCTGGAGGGCAGGATCCTATCCTCGGCAAGACGAACTCGCAGCCTCAGTGCCCCCAGCTTTCCACTGAAACCAGAATACAGTCAGCATACACACAGTCCCAAAATGTAGATCGCAAAGGATGATTTGAAGAGTTCTTTTGTGCAAACTTGGGAAAGTTGCACGCAATGCAATTAAATGAGCAGGCCTGGAATGACATAACCTTAAATGTGACCCCGCCCCCTATGCTTTCTATCACTACTGCCCAATAAAAACTGCTTCATGCAATTCTGAAATAAGACAGGGCAGATCTGCTTTTTGGGTGTACAGCTGGAGCAGATGGGCCTTTCAGTCCCTTTTCAACCCTATGACGCGAGAACATCAGAAGAGGTTCCACATTTACCCAGCGTCCTCCTCTGCACTGGGGAAGGGCAGCAGGCGGTACCAGCCTTTGAGAGGGACTTTCTGCAAGGTGTCCAAAGAGAACTTGACCTGCGTGTATCAGAGACAGAGGAGGATCAGAGGAGAGGTCCAGAGGAGCAACCGGCAAACAATGGAATCAGAAAACACAACATCACTTCTACAACCCTCCCAGGACCCGTACTCTGGTATAAACTTCTTGCACAAAAGAGAGAAGGGTGTCTTCTGGCACATGGTCAGTGACACTGGAGAGAGAGACTCCCAAGCCAAGGCTCTGCCTTCCTAAGTTCCTGCAAGCTTTCAGCTAGGGGATGGAAACTCTGCAGACACTCCATGGCTTACCAGTCAATGACTGGACTCAATTTAAGGTCTTAACTATCAATTACAAAGCCCTTAACAGCATTAGACCCACGGCCAGTCTCTTCCAGGTCTTTGTTCACACCTTCCTTGGCACTCACCCTTCCCAGGAAGTCATTCTTGCCCACCATATCCCAGTCCCAGACCTCCACAGCAAGGGGGGCTCCTCCGACAGTTTCCTCTTCCAGGACAAACTCCAGTACCTCATCCCAGTGTGGGAAGCGGGTTTTCTTGATAATCTGTAGAGACAAGAGAAGGCGTAAGACACTCAAGCTCTCTCCAGCCCTATAAGGAGTGTAACCATTCCCTTTCACTTTCTCCTTTGACGGAGGATTGCATGTGCCAGAAGAGGGAACATGGATTAAAGGAAGAAGTTCATGATTCAAGCACTATTTAGGGAACACTAGCTTAACGGGGCAGACAGGAATCCTACCCCCCTCACTGCTGCCCAGATTCCTTCAAACTGTGACATCTTTGCAGACGATTGTCCGTATTACAAGGACCAGAGCCCTTGGGGGGCGGGGGCAGGAAGAGTTCCTTGGAATCCAGCAGAAGTAACCAGCTGCATGTTAGCCAGGTCACAGCCCACATTTAGGCCAGTTACACTCTCAGCCTAAATGATAGGGTGGCCAGGTCCCTCTTCATCACCGGCTGGTGATTTTTGGGGAGGAGCCTGAGGAGGGCGTGGTTTGGGGAGGGGAGGGACTTCAATGCCATAGAGTCCAATTGCCAAAGCGGCCATTTTCTCCAGGTGGACTGATCTCTATCGACTGGAGATCAGTTGTAATAGCAGGAGATCTCCAGCTTCTACTTGGAGGTTGGCAACCCTACTAAATGACTTCACAGGGTTACTGTTGCTTTGGATCCCCATTGGGGTGAAAAGGAGGGGTATACATAGCTAAATAAATGCAATAAATTTCCATGTTCAGGTACACCATTCACCTTGTCTGTCAGGATCCCAAATTGGAATCTATTCACATGGCACATCTGAGCAGACGGGTAAACTACACTACGCATAGGGCTCAACTATATTATTATGGTTTTATCCGTGTTTACTTTGACATTTTCCCCTTTGCAAATTTAGCTCCTAGGACTGCTTTTACCTAGAAGGAGAATTGTGTGGGGAGAGAGGGAAAGTTTAACCATTTAATCCCCTGCCATTTTCTCCCTGAAAAACGCCCCCCCCCAGAACCTGTTTTACCCCCTGAAGAGGAAAAATAGGGTTGCCAACCTCCAGGTGGGGCCTAGAGATCTCCCAGAATTGCAACTGAACTCCAGACCACAGAGATAAAATCCCCTGGCTGCTTTGGGGGGGTGACCTCTATGGCATTATACTCCACTGAAGTCCCTTGACTCCCCAGGCTCCACCCCTAAATTGCCAGAAATGTCCCAGAGGTGGCAACCCTAAATATGCGTTCCCATACATTTTTGCCAGTGGAGGTAAAATCAGTTCAGGGTGACTTTTTTTTTTTTAGCAAGAAAACAGCAGAAGATGAAAAAATTTAAGTCCCCCCCCCTCTCCCCCTAGATTCTCTTTGGTAAATCCAGGGAGCTAACTGCTTAAAATAAATGTGGAAGCAATTGTAAGGTGCACTTGAACCCACAGAAAGAGGTTTCCCTGTCTTGAACCTGAAGAGCCAGCATGGTGTAATGGAGTGCCAGCATGGTATCGTGGTTAAGAGCAGTGGATTCTAATCTGAAGAACTGGGTTTGATTCCCCGCTTCTCCACATGAGGCCTGCTGGGTGACCCCCCACCCCCGAGGTATAGGGTCACCATGTCCCCCTTGGTCACTGGTAGGGGATGGGGGGGGTTGGGTTGCCACATCCAGATGGGGAAACTCCTGGAGATTTTGGGATGGAGCCTGGCAGGACAGGGACCTCGGTGTGGTACAATGCCATAGAGTCCACCCTCTAAAGCATCCGTTTTCTCCAGGGGAACTCAGTAGTCCAGAGATGAGCTGTCTTCCCAGTGGAATTACAGAGGCTTCCTAATGTGTGCCAGTCACAGACACTAATGTAGCCCACCCTTCTCTGTCCCTCAAGGGGCTGTGAAATCTGAACAGGCACAATCTCCACAGCTCACCAGGTTCGGTTCTGATCACCAGCGGTGAAGTTTCCAGTTCAAGACCTTCAGCTGTGACCGGCTGCCAGGAACTTGACAATTCCCACCGCTAACATGCATTGAGATAGCAGCGCTGGCAGGACTGAGTTCATTAAGTGGAGGAAGGACTACTGAAGGGTTCATTCCCCCAGATCTGTGGTGAAGGGGGGATAATAATGTTTCTGGATTATACTCACAGATGTTTCCAGGACCTGCCCGTTCCATAGTACGCGGGCAAAGGGGTCCGAGGTGCCCGAAATATCACGTGGCGCAAGATCTCTAAGGGGAAAAAGAAGCCAGATAGAAGCTGGAGGTATTCTACGAATTCCAGGCAATATCTAGGGTAGGGGGATGCAATTCGTAAGGAAGGGGGATTATTTCGCCCTTCAGACTCACTTGAACCTACTGAATCCCAAAAGGATGTGTGTTCTAGTTATCCTCCAACCTTCTTTATTTGCTAGCAAAATTCCTAACTAGGTGGAAAGAGGAGCTTGGATGTTGCAAGGAACCACTGCAATGTGTCTGGGGGAGACACAGCCTCTTCTTGTGTTCTTTGAACCCAGATACGCATTCACCTCATTCACAAGTTACAGCAAAGGCACATACGTGTACACTTGATTTTTCTTTAAATGTTAAGTGTACACTTGATTTTTCTTCAAACGTGCATTCAGTAATTCTCATTTTACATTCAATGCATGTACATGTGATTTAAGCTCCATAGTCATCTGAGTACTAGTCCCTGGTTTCATCTGTAAAGTGAATGTGCACCTGATCTTTAGTACAAACACATGTAGAAGCATGCATGCAGGATGCACAGATGTTCAGTGTAACATGAAAACAGGTCTACTAGGGTCCCAGGGAATCGTTTCTGGAGGGTGCAACAAACAACCATGTTGCTGAAGCTAAGCAAGAATGGATCCAGCATGGGATAGCTTCTGGGAATCCTATGTAAATTGCCTTGAGTTCTGTGATAGAAGAAAGGCAGGATATAAAGATTAAAAACAGACACATTTTACATGCATAAAGACATGTCGGAGCTTGACTGCCGATAAAAGAAACCCAGTTTTTTAACAACATCTAATGAGTGTCTTGAGAGCCAGCATTGTGTAGTGGTGAAGAGCAGAGGACTCTAATCTGTCAAACCGGGTTCGATCCCCCATTCCTCCACATGAAGCCTGCTGGGTGGCCTTGGGCCAGTCACAGTTCTCTCCGAACTCTCTCAGCTGACACAGAGGCAGGCAATGGCAAACTAACTCTGAATGTTTCTTGCCTTGAAAACCCCAAGAGGTTGCCGTAAGTCAGCTGTGACTTGATGGCATGCACACACACACACACACACACACACACATAGTTAAATTGTGGAATTCCCTGCCTCAGGATGTGGTGATGGCTACCAGCTTGGAGGGCTTTAAGAGGGGAGTGAACATTTTCATGGAGGAGAGGACTATTCATGGCTACTAGTAAAAACAGATACTAGACATGATGCATACCTAGTCTCTCCAGGATCAGAGAAGCATGCCTATTATATTAGGAGCTGTGGAACACAGGCAGGATGGTGCTGCTGCAGTCGTCTTGTTTGGGGGCTCCCTAGAGGCACCTGGTTGGCCGCTGTGTGAACAGATTGCTGCTGGACTTGATGGACCTTGGTCTGATCTAGCATGGCCTTTCTTACGTTTTTATGTGTCTTCCTTCTATTCTTCTACTGTATCTGGTTAACTTTGACACACTTAATGTACTCCTATAATTTGCTTTCGCATTCTGGGACTGGTGGGTAGACTGGCATTCACATTATCTCCGGGTAGCTATCACATGGGACACTTTGTTTCTTATCACTAACTGGCACTGCCTTAGGCCTAAATTCAAAAGAAAAAGTTAACACATCCAAATGTCATAAAACATAAAGCAGTCATTTCCTCAATAGGCTGAGGGACTCTTAGTTCCAAACGCTTTGACCCATCATGGGAACATCGTCCCAAAGCAAACAAACACAGGGGTTCTTGTAGGTTATCCGGGCTGGATTGGATCTGTAAAGGGGATTGGATCTGTAAAGTTTACAGAGGGATGCCGGTAGCCCCAGCTCGACCTTATGCTGGTCTGTAATACCATATCTGACTGTACCACTCACTCACTACAGCCACCCCTCCATATAAACTCTGCTATCTCCCCTTCCTCCATTGGCCATCTGGTTGCCTAGGTGCCCGCTTCTGTTTCCAGGGAAGCAGGATGCTTTCTCTGCTTTGATGAACTGTCTCTCTAGTGAGACACGGCATAAGACCAGGACAGAGTTGTTTTCCACATCCCCCCTCCCCCACCCATTCAAGCCTTCCTGCAGAACTGTACAGCAGAGTGGGACATCTCCGCTAGGGTGGATTCCTAGCACTTCATTTAAAAAATGAGAGGTACGATATGCCGTTCTTAAATTCAGGCTGTCTGATCTGGAAACTCACTGCTTACTAACAGACAGGTAATGAACAACATAAGAACATAAGAAAAGCCATGCTGGATCAGACCAAGGTCCATCAAGTCCAGCAGTCTGTTCACAGTGGCCAACCAGGTGCCTCTAGGAAGCCCACAAACAAGACCACGGCAGCAGCACCATCCTGCCTGTGTTCCACAGCACCCAATATATTCGGCATACTCCTCTGATCCTGGAGAGAACAGGTATGTATCATGACTAGCATCCATTTTAACAAGTAGCCATGAATACCCCTCTCCTCCATGAACATGTCAACTCCCCTCTTTAAGTCTTCCAAGTTGGCAGCCATCACCACATCCTGGGGCAGGGAGTTCCACAATTTAACTATGCGTTGTGTGAAAAAATACTTCCTTTTATCAGTTTTGAATCTCTCACCCTCCAGCTTCAGCAGATGACCCCAGCGTTCTAGTATTATGAGAGAGGGAGAAAAGCTTCTCCCTGTCCACTCTCTCCAAACCATGCATAATTTTATAGACCTCTATCATGTCTCCCCTTAGCTGCCTTCTTTCCAAGCTAAACAGCCCTAAGCGTTTAACAACAAAAACAAAAAGCAGTGCCTCACAAACTAGGAACCATCTTCCTTCCAGCATCCCTTATAGCTTCCTAAGAGCTCTGCTAGATCAGAACAATGGTCCGTGTAACTGAGCATCCGTTTCCCACACTGGCCAGCCAGATGTCCTTAGCAGGGCTATGAGCAGGGCACAGAGGCCAAAGTCTTCCCTTTGTTGTTGCCTCGCCCTGGTTTTTGCTGCAAGCAAAGAGCCTGATGAAGCTTTCTAGAGACCTTGCATGCTAGTTGGTGACACAGTGGTCCATCCTGACCTAAGATACTACTCTGCTGCTGTCCCAGGGCAAGGATCACTCTTGCCCATCTAATCATAGAATTGGAAGGGGCCGTACAGGCCATCTAGTCCAACCCCCTGCTCAATGCAGGATCAGCTTAGAGCATCCCTGACAAGCGCTTGTTCAGCCTCTGCTTAAAGACTGCTAGTGAGAGGGAGCTCACCACCTCCCTAGGTAGCTGGTTCCACTGTCAAACTCTTACTGTAAAACACTTTTTCCTAATATCCAGCCGGTACCTTTCCGCCCTCAATTTAAACCCATTACTGCAAGTCCTATCCTCTGCTGCCAACAGGAACAGCTCCCTGCCCTCCTCTAAATGACAGCCCTATCAAACACTTAATGCCTCAGCTCAGTTACTAACAGACGTTAGATGGGGCCTGCATACTATACCCATTCTGCAGGCACTCCGCTGGTTACCCATTGGCTACTAGGAGTTAGATGGGGCCTGAATACTATACACTCCACTGACTGCCCATTGGCTGCTGGGTTCAATATGAGGTACTGACTATCACATACAAAGCCCTGCATAACCTTGGGCCCTCATATCTGCAGGACCGCCTTTCCTCCCATGTTCCGCCCCAACAGCTCCGCTCATCTGTCCAGGGCCTTCAGCAGATGCCACCTTGCAAACCGGCAGCATCAGCAACTGCCCATACACCTGCTTTCTCTGAGGTGGCCCCCACCTTGAGGAATGGCCTGCCGGAGGCGACCAGGAGGGCTCCCGTGCTTCACTCATTCTGCAAACGATGTAAAACAGGAAAGCTTTTCTAGAAAGGCAGCAGGGAGATACGATAACAGAATGGTTCAGGAAGATGCTCTAGGAAGGGAAAGGGACTGTGAATTATACCACTGTACAGGACGTATTTAAATTGTGGAACTGCCTTCCCCAGGATGTGGTGATGGCTGCCAACTTGGAAGGCTTTAAGAGGGGAGTGGACATGTTCATGGAGAAAAGGGGTATTCATGGCTGCTAGTAAAATTGGATACTAGTCATGATGCATACCTATTCCCTCCAGGATCAGAGGAGCTTGCCTATTATATTAGGTGATTTGGAACACAGGCAGGACAATGCTGCTGCAGTCGTCTAGTTTGTGGCTTCCTAGAGGCACCTGGTTGGCCACAGTGTGAACAGACTGCTGGCTTTGTTGTGCCTTGGTCTGATCCAGAATGGCCTTTCTTATGTTCTTATGTATTACCAGCTTGCTGTATGTATTGCCCTATTGTTCTTTCATTGTTTCCCACTGATATTATACCATTTTTCTTCATTATATCCACACCCTTTGTCATGCCTAATATGCTTCGCTCATTCAGATTTCGGTCATCCTAGTCCCAGGATGCTGCTCGTTCAGTGTCTCCTCATACTGATTGTATCGCCCTATGCTGTGTTTAATGGGTGTCTCTTCGCAGGGCCTGTTTATCAACTTACACTGCGCAATCTGCCTCGAGTGTCAAGTGAGAAAGGTGGACTATACACACGACAAACAAACAAATAACATAATTGCTGGGAGGGATAAATATATTTTGTCCTGGCAACTGGAACCTTATCCAGAAAGAAAGTTCAGCTCAGAATGAGGACATCCCAGAAGCGTCCCCCACCCCACCCCTCCACCAAGCTTTTCACAACTTGGCGTTCTGCTATTTTTTTTTATGAGCTGTTAATTATCTCACTTCGTAAAGAACTCTGGAGAGGGGGAAGATGAGGGCCAGAGAATTCACACTCCCCTTTCAACACCCACAAACACCTTTTTACTCCAGTACCCTTTCTGTTCACAAGTGGGGAAGTGAGAACTTTCAAGCGCTCTGTCTATTTAAAAATAAGTGCCAATTATCAGTCAAGCTGCCCCCCACCAAAGCCCCAACATTTGGGGACTTTTTTTGTTTGTTTTTTGCTTTCTTCACTGTGCAAACAGATAAGGCCTGACACCGTGGATTGCAGTGGGCTTAGGCTGCAACGACCGCTTTGCATTGCAATGACTGCTCCAAGACTGAGCAATCCCCATCTCCCGTTTTGGGGGGCACAACCGGTTTTAAGAACGTAAGAAGATCAGTCTATCTAACCCACCTTCCTGTACCCCACACACACGGCCATCATGGCTAGTAGCATTTGCTGGACCTATCCTCCCTGGATGAATCCTGTTTTAAAGCCATTTAAGTGCGTGGCCATCATTACATCTTGTGGCAATGAGTTCTGTAAGTTTAACTGGTGAAGATGCACTTCCTTTTGCCACTCACCCTCAACAGGGGCAGCTGTTCAAGAACATGCCGTTGGGTCCCTTCCTAGCTCTGAGAATGCCAGGACTCTCTCTAGAAGAGGAAGGGGAAGAGGAAAAACAGAGCTACTGCCCTCTCCTACCTGGCTTCAATAACATGGCAGCTAAGCACCTGTCTGTGGGCCTCTTTCAACACTTGAAGCTCCAAAGAGATCTCGCCCTGCACCTCCTCATTGGGGTCCACACGGCTCAGGTTGATCCAGCTGTCGATACCTGCAACAGGGAGAAAACTCACCAGAATTGGGTTCTAGCTCACATACAGCTGGCCGTTGTTCCCAACTCTGCCACCACAATTGAGCCTCCATGTTTAGAGGCAGGGCTGAGCAGGGCTTTGGCTTCTGTGCCCTGCTTGCAGGACTCCTGGGGCATCTGATAGGACACAGTAGAAGACAGAAACCTGGCCAGTGGGCCTGTGCTCTGATCCAGCAGGCCTTAAGATGCAGAGAATCTCTGCAGAATGAATCTCAGCCTCGCCACCCCCCACTCATTTCTATTAAACTAAAAGAAGTAACACAACATGGATCGTATCCAGATATTCTAATAAACACTACTTCTAAAATGACACTGAAGGCTTCAGCTCATCAGTGAGAGCCAGTGCAGTGTAGCAGTTGGAGTGTTAGGTTAGGACCAGGAAGATGGGGAGGGGCCGTGGCTCAGTGGTAGAGCATCTACTTGGCATGCAGAAGGTCCCAGGTTCAAGCCCCGGCATCTCCAGTTAAAAGGACTAGGCAAGCAGGTGATATGAAAAACCTCTGCCTGAGACCCTGGAGAACCGCAGTCAGTCTGAATAGACAATACTGACTTTGATGGACCAAGGTTCTGACCAAGGCAGCTTCATGTGTTCATGTGGGTTCAAGTCCCCATAAAGCTTACTGGGTGACTTTGGGACAGTCACTGTCTCTCAGCTTGATTTCCTCATAGGGTTGTTATGAAGATAAAATACAAGAGTAAAGAAACATGAGAGCCACGCTGACAACTTTGGAGGAAGGATGGGATAAAAATGGAGAGAAATGTAAACAACCAACCCAACAAGGCCTATCCCTAAAACACATCGAGCTCCAGGATACACAGAATGGCTCGGTTAACATGGAAAGTCAAGCAGAGATATAAAAATTCCTTTAAAATGCCCCCCTTTTTGTAAGAGCAGAGGTTCTCAAACTTTAGGATAGAGCCCAAAAGTGGGTTGTGATTTTCTCACAGGTGGTTCAGGAGGCCAGGAAGGAAGAGGTGGGAAATGAGGCTCCAAGAGGCTCAATGGCAAATTTGGGTTTGCACCTGCATAATGTGAAAAATGACCATAACATATAGTCTGCTGCTCTGTGTGTATGTGTGTGTACTATGCATGAAAAAAGAAAACACAAACTTATTTTGTGTTAATTGTGAGAGTCCTGTGAAATCCCTGCAATCAACACTGGGAAGGAAAGAAAGTAACATGGAGTTACTTTGCAAGTACATTCCAAAATAATTCTAGATGATTCCAAAAAAATACAGCAAGTTTAGAAGTGTGTCCCACTTTAAAAAGTCTGAGAACCACTGTTCAAGAGTATATAAACACGAAATTAAAATTTAGTGGACAGTACAGCAGAAAACACCATCTCCATCCAAAAGAATTTCTCCATCACAACACTAGGGGGCACTACACTCCAGTAGAACTGCTCTATTCAATCATGGCCTTTGCATATATTTTTAAAAATTAGTGTTTTATTATAATTCCCCCCCTCCCATTTTTGACCACTTTTAGCACTAACGTGTCACTGTGTGTATGCAGTGGAAGCCTAAGTGTAGGAGCCTAAGATTCTGCATCAGGCCTCCTATCCCTCCTTCTTACACATCGCAGGTTTATTTACATACCCTACCTTTCTCCCCAGCGAAGATCCACAGTGGCTGCCATGATTGCTCTCCTCTCCTCCATTTTATTCTCACCACAACCCTGCAAGGTAGGTTAGGCTGAATGTGTGTGACTGATGGTCCCAAGGTCTCCCAGCAAGTTTCCATGGCAGAGTGAGGGATTCCAACCTGGGTCTCCGAGATCCTATTCTGACATTCTAACCACTCCACCACATTGCCTCTCAGTAGGAGCAGATGGCTTGCTGCCTCCTGATGGATGAAAAGTCCTCTGGCCACCAATACCTACCCCGTGGGTGGGACGAGATGTACTCTTTACTGAGTGAGACTTTGCCAATGACATCGTCGTGCCTGCAAAAAAATCAAGAAGAGAGACGGCACACAATGGGGTCTGACAAAGGAATGGTCTGAGTTTATGAGAGGCGAGGATCTGAGGTGGCCCATAGCTCACTGACAGGGCACGTGCTTTGCATGCGGAAGGTCCTAGGCTCAGGGCCCTGAATCTTCCATTAAAAGGACCAGGTAGTAGGTGAAGTAAGAGACCTCTGCCTGAGACCCTGGAGGGCTGCTTCCAGTCTGAGTAGACAATACTGATCTTGATGGACAAATGGTCTGATTCAGTGTAAGGCAGATGCATGTGTGATCATGTGTAACTCTTCACCCACTCAACCCATACTGAAGGGTTGTGCTTGGTGGCAGAGCCTCTGCTTGGCATGCAGAAGGTCCCAGGTTCAATCCCCAGCACCTCCAGTTAAAGGGACTAGGCAACTAGGTGATGTGAAAGACCTCTGCCTGAGACCGTGGAGAGCTGCTGCCGGTCTGAGTAGACAACACTGTCCTTGACAGACCAAAAGTTTGGCTCAGTATAAGGCAGCTTCACGTGTGTTCACACATGTGGTTTGGTTTGTAGAAACCCTAAGGGCCCGTTGGGGACATCTGCTGTATGCTAGGAAACAATCCCTTGTCTTAACTACAGGTACATTACTATTAATATATAAAATGTTGAATGAAAATGTAATGAGATATTCAGTTTTTAAAATGACTAAACTAATAAGCAAACACACACACACACACAGTCAGTCTTCTGGCATGTCTCTTGGTCACAACTCTGCCTCTGACGAAATGTGCATTCCTTTTCAGTAGGGGTACCCCACAGACTGACTAGATCAGGGGTGTCGAACACAACTGTTACGAGGGCCGGGTGTGATGCAAATGTCACTTGGTCGGGCCAGCCCAGATCTGAGAGCAGGGGTGGCTGCCTTGGCTGGCTCTCAAGGGGCCGGATCCGGCCCACGGGCCTCATGCTTGACACCCATGGACTAGATGTTACTTCATCCTCACACACACCCTTCCCTCTCCCCTTGTCTACCCCAGTCCTGTAGACTGGATGTGAGCTGGGAGTTCTGTGTTGAAACCTAATTCTCAGGCACGTGGGGAAGGAAGGCTTATGGATTGGGGCCATGGCTAGAGGGGGTTTAAGCCAGGGCTATTTTCCGCCCCCAAAGGCTCCAGGGAGCTGCTATTTGCTCCACTGCAGAAACCTGCAGGTTGCCCATCAGAATAGTAAGCTTCTTCAATGGGGCTAGGAGTAGCTACCCAGGGTTTGTGGAGGTCAGGAAAGCTGAACAGGGAGAAGGATTAAGTCCCCTTTTCCCACATGCTGTGGCCCTTGTACTAAGTGGGCCCCGCAGGCTGAGGGATTCAGTTCTGAGTAGGGTTGCCAACCTCCAGGTACTCCAGGTACTGCGCTCTCAGTAAGATTTAAAATGGTGTAAAGTTCTTTTTCTCTTCAGACGTCTTATCTAGCCGTCCGTATATATTAGGAAGGTACATTCCTTTGTCTTCTGAATGGTATGTGTCTATTTTTAACTTTGTATAATTATATGGAAAGCACTGTAAGATATATCGTTGTATAATCTCTACATATGGCTTCTAGTTATATTTTTATTTTTCAGAAGCTACAAGCACATGGAGGAATCTAAAGCTTGAAAAAATCCCTATGAAATCGGAATTTTACCGGAAGCCCATTGCGCTATATTCTTATTCCGTGCTTCTTGTTCTATATATGGACTTTCATGATTTGTGAGCGTTTTTACGCCTTTTGCACTTATTAACGCTTCGTGTTTCTATTTATTGTATATATTTTGGACTTTTGTGCCTTCGTTCTTTACAACTGTGGTTGTCCTTTTGAGGTTTTCCTCATAATATATTTATTATCAGCATACTCCATTGTGACATTCTTTTATTTGCCTCGATTTTGGCTTGTCTGTATTTGTGCTTTGCTTTGAATTCTAACCTCCAGGTACTAGCTGGAGATCTCTAGGTACTAGCTGGAGATCTCCTGCTACTACAACTGATCTCCAGCCAATAGAGATCAGTTCACCTGGAGACAATGGCTGCTTTGGCAATTGGACTCTATGGCATTGAAGTCCCTCCCCTCCCCAAACCCCGCCCTCCTCAGGTTCCACCCCAAAAACCTCACGCCAATGGTGAAGAGGGACCTGGTAACCTTAGCTCTGAGCATGCAATTCCCAGCCCAAGACTGACTGACAAAACGGGGGAGAGGATGAGGACAACATAATGTGTCGCTAGGCCTCCGAAAGAGTTCTGCAGGGCAGATGGAAGCAACAGCTGGTCTCTGTGTGTAGAGAAATCCTTGGCGTCTCGCTGTGTCTGATTCAGAGAGGACTTGAAGGGAGACGCCAGATTTGCAAGCTCCCAGTGTCCATCTTTCACCCAGAGAGAGGAAAGAAGCCAGGGTTGCCTCCTCCGTTGGCTTTGGCATCCCCTTGTCTGCGGAAGATGAAGGAGGACGCATCAAGGAATGTAAAGTGGGCAGGATGGAGGATCAAGGGCTCATCCTCTCAGCCTTCCAAACCTAGAGCTCAGAGAAGTACCCATATATTTTCTCTCTAGTCACAAATATCTCCTGTGGGCACATGCTAGGTGCTGTGGAGCTCAGCCAAGGACCCAGACAGGGGAAGCACCAAATCCTTCCACCCGCCACAATGTCCATTTGTAGGGTTGCCAACCTCCAGGTACCAGCTGGAGATCTCTTGCTATTACTACTGATCTCCAACCGACAGAGACCAATTCACTGGAGAAAAATGGCCGCTTTGGCAATTGGACTCTATGGCACTGAAGTCCCTCCTCTCCCCAAACCCCACCCTCCTTAGGCTCTGCCCCAAAAACCTCCCGCCAGTGGCGAAGAGGGACCTGGCAACCCTATCCATTTGGAATCCGAATCCTGGAGCTCTCCCCCCCCCCCTTAGAACTCATATGGAACAGGGTGAGACGGGGGTGGCAAGGGAAACCCAGCCTCCTCAGCACCCCCTGCCTTTTCCCTCACAACATCATCATCAGGTGCTCCATTCAAGAAAGGTGGAGGAGGAGCAGAGCTGCCACGTGCCTCCAAAACAGCTGCCCTGCTACTCCAAGAAGCAATGGCTCCAGGCGCCTAATGCATAAAGGGAAGCGACAGGGATCCTTTAAACCAAAAGAGTTTCCATCTAGACAGCAGGAAGAATTTTCTAACTGTTAGAGTGGTTCCTCAGTGGAACAGGCTTCCTCGGGCGGTGGTAAGCGCTCCTTCCCAGGAGGTTTTGAAGCAGAGGCTAGATGGCCATCTGTCAACAATGCTGATTCTATGACCTTAGGCAGATCATGAGAGGGAGGGCACCTTTGGCCATTTTCTGGGCATGGAATAGCGGTCACTGGGGGTGTGGGGGGGAGCTAGTTGTGAATTCCCTGCATTGTGCAGGGGGTTGGACTAGTTGACCCTAGTGGTCCCTTCCAACTGATTCTATGATCCTCCTTCCCTTCTCTTTTGCAAAACAAACAAAACAAACACCCTCAGCCTTTTAAGAAACATTCCCTTTCCCCTGCAACACCACCAAAGAGACGCAACCCACAATTTAGCTAGAAAAACTGGGAGCCCTGTCTTCCATACTCGGCTGAGGCGCTATAGCAGGTGCGGCCAGAGAGGGCGGACAACAGCCAAGAAATGCATTTCGGTGGCAGAGGAGAACAGAAAAAGCGCCTCCTCTCCAGCCACCCAGCATTCTTCCACCCACACTTTTAGCTCAAGACTCGCTTGCTGTGCCAAAGAGGGGCCTTGGCTCAGTGGTAGGGATGCCAGCCTCCAGGTGACATCTGGGGGATCCCCTGGGATTACAGCTCATCTCCAGACTACAGAGATCAGTTTCCCTGGAGAAAATAGATGCTTTGGAGGGTGGACTCCATGGTATTGTGCCCCTCTGAGGTTCCTGCCCTCCCCAGGATCCATCTCCAAATCTCCAGGGGTTTCCCAGCCTTGATCTGGCAAATCTACCCCCTATCCCCAGCCAGTGGCTAGGGAGAACCTGGCAACCCTGCTCAGTGGTGAAACACTGCTTCACATGCAGGAGGTCCCAGGTTCAAGCTCTGGCATCTTCTCCTTTAACACATCTCAGGGAGTAGGTGTTGCAAAGGATGTTTCTCTGCCTGAGCTACCACTAGACAGTAGCCAATACTGAGACAGATACACCAACATTCTGGCTCAGTGGTAGGTAGTATATATAGGAGCCATCTGCTACAGTTGGAGATCAAAAGCCGGATTTGACACACCCTTTGTCCGATTCTGCAAGATATGTGCTTCTCATGCAAAAAACCCAAGTTCAGACTCCAGATAAAGAAGGCTCTGAAGGCACAGGGGCCAAGCGGACCTTTCTTTGATTGAGGTTCACAGTCTACCAGAGGAGACCGTGCTGAGTTAGATGGACCTGTGGTCTGAATTGGTTTGAGACTGCTTTGCGGGTTCGTGCAGTGCCACCTTCCCAAATACAGTTGGTATCAAAATAGGTGATGCACCGAGCAAGCATGACTATTTGCACAGAGGAATGCAGAAGGTCTCTTCCCCTGGCTTCTCAGACCTGCATCAGAATTCTCACAACACATTTACACATTTAGCAACATTGCCGTCACTGGTTGGAGGAAAGAACGGCAATCATTTCAGGCCAGTCAGTCTGACATTCCTAGCCAGAATCCTCCAGAACTTGGAAGTCAGAAGACCAGTCTCTTTCTTCTGCCTACCATAAGTAGGGTTGCCAACCTCCAGGTAATAGCTGGATGTCTCTCGCTATTACAACTGATCTCCAGCTGATTAGGTCCCTCTTCACCACCGGCGGGAGATTTTTGGGGAGGAGCCTGAGGGCAGGGTTTGGGAAGGGACTTTAATGCCATAGAGTCCAATTGCCAATGTGGCCGTTTTCTCCAGGTGAACTGATCTCTATCGGCTGGAGATCAGTAGTAATAGCAGGAGATCTCTAGCTAATACCTGGACGTTGGCAATCCTCCAGCCGATAGAGATCAGTTTACCTGGAGAAAATGGCCGCTTTGGCAATTGGACTTTATGGCATTGAAGTCCCTCTCCTCCCCAAGCCCCGCCCCTCCTCAGGCTCTGCACCAAAATTCTCCAGGTATTTCCCAATCCAGAGCTAGCAACCCTAACCATAAGCTCCAAGTCCTGCTGCAATTCCTCAGTTTGGGTAACTCAACACTGTGTCCTTCTTGACACATGAACACATGAAGTTGCCTTATACTGAATCAGACCCTTGGTCCATCAAAGTCAGTATTGTCCGCTCAGACCGGCAGCAGCACTCCAGGGTCTCAGGCAGAGGTCTTTCACATCACCTAGTTGCCTCGTCCCTTTAACTGGAGACGCCAGGGATTGAACCTGGGACCTTCTGCATGCCAAGCAGATGCTCTACCACTGAGCCACGGCCCCTCCCCATTTGACCATTTGAACTGTGGCCCTGCATCCAGGCTGTAGATGCCACCCTTGCCACCTCTTCTGTTCCAAGTCACCTGTGTTGTTTTCTAGGCATTAGGATCTGACCCTGAAAACACGCAGTGATGGAGAGCCTGAAAGAGCTGCATTTGCCAGCATCTCGGGCTGCTCGTTACCCTCTGGGAGGGCTGGTTTATTTTAGAAGAAGAAGAGTTGGTTTTTATAAACTGACTTTCTCTACCACTTAAGTGAGACTCAAACCAGCTTACAATCACCTTCCCCTCCCCACAACAGACACCCTGTGAGGTAGGTGAGGCTTAGAGAGCTCTAACAGAGCTGTAACTTGCCCAAGGTCACCCAGCTGGCTTCGTGTGTAGGAATGGGGAAACAAATCCAGTTCACCAGATTAGCCTCCTCTGCTCATGTGGAGGAGTGGGGAATCAAACCTGGTTCTCCAGATCAGACTCCACCGTTCCAAACCAGTGCTCTTAACCACTACACCACGCTGGCTCCCAGCGTGGTGTACTTTCTGAAAATGTCAACTTTGCTTTCAGAAAATGTCAACTCCTCTTCCACCCAGACGTTTTGTGTACAGAGGACTTGGGGAAGACCACTAGCTTGGTGGAAGAGCACCCCCTGTGCACAAAGAAGGCCCCCAGGTTCCATCTCCGGCATCTCCAGCTCAAAGGACCTCAGCTAGCAGGTGTGGAGAAAAGACCTTTGCTGGAGACCTTGGAGAGCAGCTGTGAGTCAGAGCACAAAAGGATCGTTGGTGGTTTTCAGCATATGGCAGCTTTGCGTGTTCAAAGGAAAGCAACAACCGGGGTGGGGGTGGGGATATGTCCACAGCTGCAATCCTACGCACCCTTACCTCTCCGAACACAATGGGACTTACTTCCAAATCAAACTTGCCCGGGGCTGTACTGAATCATGGTTTCTTTCAATGTTATGTTTTATGCAAGTTTGTAGTGCAAATAAGCAACGTGACTTCCTTCTCGTATAATAGGATTACCTTCTTGACATCCCCTCCAGCACACATGGAAACCTCCTCCGTCATTACCTGCCTGGAACAACTGAAACAATTGCACTTGCCAAAAAAAATTAGACACGGAGATTAATTTAACAGCCAGGCTGAAGGCAACTCCAGGAAAGAACCTACTCAAGCCCAGGCGGCCAAATTTGTACCCGGGAGCTTTTCCATCCCCCGAACGTTTTTCACAGCATTGTGAATGCCTCTAAACAGACTAATCTCATGAAAATCAACACAGAAAAGTATCCAATTATATTTTATGTATGTGTAACTGCATTTGTGCCCTGACCTGGATGACCCAGGCTAGCTGATCTCATCAGATCTCAGAAGCTAAGCAGGGTCAGCCCTGGTTAGTATTTGGATGGGAGACCACCAAGGAATACCAGGGTTGCTGTGCAGAGGAAGGCACTGGCAAACCACCTCTGCTAGTCTCCTGCCATGAAAACCCCAAAAGGGGTCGCCATAAGTCGGCTGCGACTTGACGGCACTTTACACACACACAACTGCATTTGTTCCCCACCATCGTTTGCTAACAACTCTCCTTTAGCCTCTGTTGTCTCTTCAAATGAGCAAAATAAATAAATAAATAAAATCACATGCATTACCTGATTGACTGAGTGGCAAGAAGTTCTAGGGACCCAACTACACATTACAAACTCCACGGGTACTGCTAGGGTATATGCAGATGACAAGGCCGCAAATCTGCTATCCCACATCAAATGCCCAAAGAGACAAAAAAGGAAAATCCTGTACCCCAAAGTGTTTCAGCCAGCTCAGAACTGACTTTGTTTCTCTGTCTGTTCCAAACTCAGAACTACAATTTCATTACATATGCACCCATGAGGAGGGGTCACCTCCGAAGTGATGGGTACTTTACAGATCTACCAACAGACCATCTCCCAACAATTAAAGCCATGGAGGAACATTCATGTTCTTTTGTCTTAGGCCAGTACCAGGAGGAGTGTCACTTTGAGATCAAGTCCACAGCAATAGGCCCATTCACAGTAATCAAGCCACAAATACCGGTACACAATGTGTGTGTGTGTGTGTGTGTATGTAAAGTGCTGTCAAATCGCAGCCGACTTATGGCAACCCAGTAGGGTTTTCAAGGCAAGAGACTAACAGAGGTGGTTTGCCAGTGTCTTCCTCTGCATAATGACCTTGGTATTCCTCGGTCGTCTCCCATCCAAGAATGAACCAGGCCCAACCCTGCTTAGCTTCCGAGATCTTACGCGATCAGGCTAGCCTGGGCCATCCAGGTCAGTGCACAAACACCCAATTATTACTAATAGCATAATGCTAATAATGTTAGTACAGATGCCGTTACACGCATTGCAACAACGTGTGTAGGATCAATTGTGCACTGGTGCACATTCCACTTATGTGCACATTGCTTTAACAAACATCTGTAGAGGGGTAGTATGATGATTACATGGGACTTTCACAAAATCCAGTCTGACAGATGGCTGGCTGGCTAGCTAGACAGATAGACAACTTCTCCCTTCTCTCTCCCACACTTACCCAATAGTATCTTCATCAAGCACGTAGAAAGAGAGGTTGTGGAACCCCATGGGCAGGTGCAGGGTATATTCCTCTCCCCAAAAAGGGTTCAGGTTTTTCCACACAGTTGCAGTCCTGCAAAGAAGATGCATATGGAAATGTCAGTGGCCAGAAGTGGTCTTCTGTGGTGGTGGAAAGCTCCTATCATTTATAACAAATATGTGTATCTGGTCATTGTATGTTATTGAATGTATGCATTAGGCTTTGCCTAAGGAAATCCAACAGCCATTTTCTCCCTTTCTCATAATGCCAGAACGCGAGGTCATCTGCTGAAGCTGGAAGGTGAGAGATTCAAAACAGATAAAAGGAAGTATTTCTTCACACGAAAGGTTGAAAGGTTCTACTGACTCTCTTTGCTTACTGAGCTGTCTTTCTATTTGCAATGAGTTTTTAACAGAGAGGAATGTTCCAAAATGACATTCTCTGCCTGCAGTCAGAAGCAGTGCAATCCAGTCTGATACTTCATTTCCCTGCATGTGTGAACCAGACCCTAAGGGCGCTTTCACACATGCCAAATAATGTACTTTCAATCCACTTTCAATGCATTTTACAGATGGATTGTACAGTGTGAAACAGCAAAATCCACTTGCAAACCATCATTAAAGTACATTGAAAGTGGACTGAAAGTGCATTATTCGGTATGTGTAAAAGTGCCCTAAGATTTTGCTAATGGGTCTTGGATGCTCGACAGTTCTCTGGATCTAAGAAGGGAGCATTCCAACTCCTCCTCTGGCATCCCCAAGAAAGAATGAATCCCCAAGAAGGAATTCTGGGGGTTATCCGAACATAGCTGAGGGCTGTACATTGGACAAGGAGTGACACACCCTCAACCCCACCTCTCTCCTGCACCAGCATAATCACTTACTAATTCCAAGAAAAAATCTTTACAGCTCAATCTTCTGCTTGCTTCAAGTCCCTTAAAATGTCGTTAACTTCGAGCAAATATTTGAGATGAGAAGGGAGTGTCAAGGCAACGCATGGGGCAAGAAGATTTTACCAGCTTAACAAGATTGGAGAGAATCAGGACTCCTTATGCCTTGGGCACGGTGCCAAACTACTGCCAAGCTGCCAGTGAAATGACACCCAATTCACAGAAAGGAAAATGGAGGTTAGCATTCCCACTCCCAGAAGGGAATTTGAACCTGAACTGGAAATCTACATGTTGAATAAAGCTCTGAAAACAGTACGGGCCTTGGGGAAGAGCCAAACCACACATGATGTTGGGGGTGTAGGACTGGATTTGGTCCCCACCCCACCAGTGTGTAATTTGGCTGCCATGGGTGAGGAGAGCAACATGGATCAGGGCTATGTCACTTGAAAATGTACTTCTGTATGTACAGGCTCACAGCGCTTTCTCCTGAGTTGTCCCAGTGAGATCCTCTAGCAGACCTGCAGCCCTTTGCCCCTCTCCAACCCCCCTTAGGCGGGATGTTCGAACCCATCTCCAACAGCCTGCCACCACCACCCCTCGCACTGCCCAGAGGTACAACAACAAAGGGGAATTTTACAGTAGCGCTGGCAAGCAATCTCAGCCGTGGGTAAGGAATTGTGTAAGGCTCCTTAGATAAACAACTTCATTACTACAAGGCACAAACTCATTAAGTAGCTACAAGACAGTTCTAAGTACAGCTGAGTAAATAGAAGAACATGAAAGAAAGGTTATTGGCTAGTTAGCTTATAATACTTGAACATCTGGTCCAGCCTTGGTGGGAGACTGGCTGCTGAATGCACAGTGTGCCGCCAGGGGTGCACCTGCAACCTGTGACATTTCTTTCCTGATCGAGCTCATCCACCTTTCTTGACTGGTGTATTTATTTATGTTAACTGTCGTACACCTTTCTCACTGGGGCTCAAGGCGAATTCCGCAGAGTGAGCCAACAAAGTCAACAGGATGGGACAAAGGACAGGCCTCCTCGTTGTTCCTATGGATTTTATCTGCTCCCTTTAATACAGTGGACCATGACATCTTGTTGAGATTCTTGGAGGCAGAAGCTGGGGGGGGGGGGAGTAGTAGTAGTTGGTTTTTATATGTCGACTTTCTCTGCCTCTTAAGGGAGAATCAAACTGTCTTACAATCGCCTTCCCTTCCCCTCCCCACAACAGACACCCTGTGAGGTAAGTAAGGCTGAGAGAGCTGTGACTAGCCCTAGGTCACCCAGCTGGCTTCATGTGTAGAAGTGGGGAAACCAACCCGGTTCACCAGATTAGCCTCCGCTGCTCATGTGGAAGAGCAGGGAATCAAACCCGGTTCTCCAGAGTCCATCGCTCCAACCCACCACTCTTAACCACTACACCATGTGGCTATTGGGTAATACACGCTGAACTGGTTCAAATCATTCTTCATGGATCATACTCAAAGGGATCTATCCTGTTATCATCAACGTGGGATCTATCCTGTGGAGTAGCCGGTGGTCAGACCATGGTGCAGGGCGAATCTCCAGCCTTGAAATCCAACCTTCCCTCAAAGAACTGATGCAAAACATTAAGTCCACAGTGTGACTTCTTTCATGTGTTGGGCTAGTCACAATTTGAGAGAGACCCAAGGCGGACAAAGCAGCTATAAAATCCGACCTCTCCTTCATCCCAGACGCAAAGGAACAGCTCCCTTTTTAGACCCCCCCTCCCATGCGGCCTCATCGGGCATTAGCCAATCTGGGTGCCAGGTTTTGGAGCTCAAACCCGCCAGATCATAGTTGCTCCAATCGAGAGACGTTAACACATCAAAAAGATGACATGCTTTTCCTGATAGAGGTCTATAAAATTATGCATGGTTTGGAGAGAGTGGACAGGGAGAGGTTTTTCTCCCTCTCCCATAATACTAGAACGCGAGGTCATCTGTTGAAGCTGGAGGGTGAGAGATTCAAAACAGATAAAAGGAAGTATTCTTTCACACAACGCATAGTTAAATTGTGGAACTCCCTGCCCCAGGATGTGGTGATGGCTGCCAGCTTGGAAGGCTTTAAGAGGGGAGTGGACATGTTCATGGAGGAAAGGGGTATTCATGGCTATTAGTTAAAATGGATACTAGTCATGCTGCATACCTATTCTCTCTAGTATCAGAGGAGCATGCCTATTATCTTGGGCGCTGTGGAACACAGGCAAGATGGTGCTGCTGCACTCGTCTTGTTTGGGGGCTTCCTAGAGGCACCTGGTTGGCCACTGTGTGAACAGACTGCTGGACTTGGTGGGCCTTGGTCTGATCCAGTAGGGCCTTTCTTATGTTCTTATGTTCTCTCCATCCCAGTGAAGTGTATCTGTCCCCAGTCTTTGGGGCTCCATCTCAGCCTGTCCATCACCATAACTGCCTCAAAGTATCTGCCATCTGTCCCTCATCCCACATGTTTATGTATTTACTTCATTTATGACCCGCCTTTCTCCACAACAGGGACCCAAAGAGGCTTATATTGTTCTCTTCTCCTCCATTTTATCTTGACAATAGCTCTGCGCGGCAGGCTAGCCTGAGACTGGTCCAAGGACACCCATCAGGCTTCAAAGGGAGATTGGGGATTTGAACCTGGGTCTTCTAGATCTTATTCCAGTGCTCTAACCACTACACCACACTGGCTCTTCCAAAGGGAAAGGGGGGGGATTAACTACTTTGCTGCCACACCTTTTCCCTGATGGAAGCTGCTGTCCTCTCCCAGATTTGCTTTAAACCCTGGTAGGGGGGGAAGACCTGTCTTTTTTCATTATTGGGATTAAAAGCTGCCCTGTGTGGTCCTTTTTGTCACAGGGGACAAAGAGTTAACACCGCCTTCCCAACATCACGGCTCCACTATCCCCTGCAGATATTGTGTGTGTGTGTGTGCAAAGTGCCGTCAAGTTACAGCTGACTTATGGTGACCACATAGCCAGTGTGGTGTAGTGGTTAAGAGTGGTGGTTTGGAGAGGTGGACACTGATCTGGAGAACTGGGTTTGATTCCCCACTCCTCCACATGAGCGGCGGAGGCTAATCTGGTGAACTGGATTTGTTTCCCCACTCCTACACAAGTAGCCAGCTGGGTGACCTTGGGCTAGTCACAGTTTTATTAAGAGCTCTCTCAGCCCCACCTACCTCACAGGGTGTCTGTTGTGGGGAGGGGAAGGCAAGGTGATTGTAAACCGGTTTGAGTCTCCCTTGAGCGGTAGAGAAAGTCGGCATATAAAAAAAACCCAATAAAAAATAGGATTTTCAAGGCAAGAGACGATCGGAGGTGGTTTGCCATTGCCTGCCTCCACGTGGGCTGAGAGAGTTCTGAGAGAACTGTGACTGGCCCAAGGTCACCCAGCGGGCTTCAAGTGGAGCAGAAGGGAATCGAACCTGGTTCTTCAGATTAGAGTCCGCTGCTCTTAACCACGACACCATGCTGGCTCTTCCTGTAGATATTAGCAACCTCTTTTCACCTGTACCTCTTCTCTGTGTTGGCTGCCACAAAAGGGGCAATGCACCTCCCAACCAGCTCCTACTGCCTTGGGGCTGCCTAAATCAATATGTGAAAGAACTGGTTGTTCACAATCCCCGGGGAAGCGAGTCTATTTTTTAGCTCAAGAGGTTCATCAGTGTACGTCACTGACAAATACTGGACTTGAAATCCCAGCAGCAAGAGCCATTCACTAGGCAACGTGAATGGTGTAGATAAGATCCTGACTCTCCAACAGTGCAAGCCTTGGCATGTCTACTCAAAAGTAAGTGCCACTATGTTCAGCAGGGCTCTCTCCCTGAGCAGAGTGCATAGCATTGCAGCTTCAAGTAAGTATAAGGACAGTCTTTACATTTAAAAAATATAATAAGGGCATGCATAGGCTGAACGTTGGGTCAGATAGAATTGACTACCCTAAATTACTGCAAGCTTCAATACGGGGTGGGGGGGGGGGGAATGGGCAACCTAAACTAGGCCTCAGTGGGGTTATTAAAATAATAATAAAAGGCTTTGGAAATAAATTAGTCTTGAAGAGGGGGGCTGAAGAACAAAGAGAGGATTGAGGAATTAGTTTTAGATGCAAGGAGCAACGAAGCAGAAAAAGTGGCGACAGGAGATGGAAGAGGGGAGAGAAACCAAGAGCTTGCGCGAAATGAAAGGAGGAGAGAGAAGGAAGCAGGCATGGATTTATTTGTCTGTTTGTAATATTTATACCCTACTGTTCTGACAACCATCTCCCAAAGTGACTTACATCAATAAAGAGACACATTATCCCACATTGCTATGATCATGTATAAATCCTAACAAGGTAGAGGCACAGTAGGGTTGCCAGACCCCTCTTTGCTATCGGCAGGATATTTTTGGGGCGGAGCCTGAAGAGGGTGGGGTTTGGGAGGTGAGGGACTTAAATGCCATAGAGTCCAATTGCCAAAGCGGCCATTTTCTCCAGGTGAGCTGATCTCTATTGGCTGGAGATCAGTTGTAATAGTAGGAGATCTTCTGCTATTACCTGGAGGTTGGCAACCCTAATGCACAGAGGGAAAATTCCAGACCCAGGAGCAGCAGCATTTTACATACCTGGCCACCACCTCATTGTCCACCTTGATGATGCAGTAAGGGTCACTGGTGCCAGACCTGGGGGAGCCAAGGAAACGGGTGAGATTTCATTGTTGACTTAGGCATTAAAAAAATTAAATTAAACTAAAAGAAAATCCCATTTCGTGCACTTCCTAAATGGCTCAATTTAAAAAAAAATTTTTTTAAGACATTTATAAGCTTGCCATTCTTCCAGATAACTGTGACCCCAGGCAAGTCACAGAAGTAAAACTAGCATGATGCAAATAACCTCTTCCCCAATAAAATCAAGAAACTGAAAGATAATCTTCATAAGAGGCCTCCGCTCCTGAATCAAATAATAATCAACCGAAGACCTGAAGTCGTCGGAGGGTGACGGTGAGTGAAACAGCCATGCATAAAAGACCTACGAGCCAAACTACACGTTACACACGGTCACACGTTTCTTTTTCTTGGGGGTTTAACGGAAAGCAGCCTCAGAGGCTGCAACTTGGAGCGGAAGAACGGCTGGAGGAAGGAGGTCCTTAATCTATTTCCTGCCATTTGTCCACTCAGCGTTCCCAAACGGCTTTCTCACCCGTGAGGGGGAAAATAAAGGGAGGGAAAGGAACTCTTCCCCTTGCTCTCCCATTCTCAATTGCAGACTTTCAAGACTCCTTTTCATTTTTTTTTTTAATTTCTTGAGGAAATGAAAGACAGAACTCCACATCATGTCTAGTCGGACCCTGAGTTTGATTTCATCCCAAGTGGAAGCAAAGGGCCAAAGCCATAAATGGGAGAGCACAGCCCCACTTCCCTTCTGTTCCCTGCCTCATGCGTGGCTGAGTTCTCACCAGCTGGCATCCCTGTGAAACATGTTATTATGTCCAACCCACCTCCATTAT
This sequence comes from Euleptes europaea, assembly GCF_029931775.1. Lineage (NCBI taxonomy): Eukaryota > Metazoa > Chordata > Lepidosauria > Squamata > Sphaerodactylidae > Euleptes > Euleptes europaea. Next base: position 47,099,833 of record NC_079324.1, read on the forward strand.
TTATAGATTAATATCAGCCTGGATAGTAACTCAATAACTAATAACAGTAACTTGAGCCGGTGACTCAGCCTACTGAACTCTTAGCGGGACGGGCATGGAATGTCCTCCCTCACGGGGGGACCACATCACCATTCGAAACCAGAGCCGGGGGGAAATTGGGGCTTCACGAAGAATCATTGGGAGGGTGAGAGAAACAACTACGAGAGCGTCTTCTCTAGCCCTGAATCTGAGAAGCAAAACACAGAAATTGGGGATTTTTACCTCCCTCACCTTGTATTATTAGCAACAGAAGTGTGGAACTGGCGTCAGAAGAAGAAAAAGAAGAGTTGGTTTTTATATGCCGACTTTCTCTACCACTTAAGGGAGAATCAAACCGGCTTACAATAACCTTCCCTTCCCCTCCCCACAACAGACACCCTGTGAGGGAGGTGGGGCTGAGAGAGTGTGACTGGCCCAAGGTCACCCAGCTGGCTTCGGGTGTAGGAGCGGGGAAACCAATCCAGTTCGCCAGATTAACCTCCGCCGCTCACGTGGAGGAGTGGGGAATCAAACCCGGTTCTCCGGATCAGTGTCCACCACGCCAAACCACCGCTCTTAACCACCACCCCACGCTGGCTTGTCCCACACATCCCCCATCCTAAATTTGCACACTCACACACAATTTCAGAATAGGGGTTCTACAGGTAAAAGGATCCTTGGAAATTCAGACTGGGGGAAGAGTTTTTGTTTGGAACCCAACTCATTTTTCAGACAGGGCAATTTGGGCTTCAGACAGGCCGGAGCCCTTAAATGCTTTTGACACCCAGGACTGGCCCGGTAGGGATTTAGGACTGGGGGATGCCTGCTGTGAGCTGTGCATCCCTAGATCCTAACATCCTCCTCTACGAACCTGAAGTGACTTAAGGATCCCTCTCTGTTTGCCTTCTCTTCTTCTTTAGGTAAAGGTAAAGTTCCCCTGTGCAAGCACCGGGTCATTCCTGACCCATGGGGTGACGTCACATCCTCACGTTTCCAAAGCAGACTTTGTTTGCGGGGTGGTTTGCCAGTGCCTTCCCCAGTCATCTTCCCTTTACTCCCAGCAAGCTGGGTACTCATTTCACCGACCTCGGAAGGATGGAAGGCTGAGTCAACCTTGAGCCGGCTACCTGAAACCGACTTCTGTCGGGATCGAACTCAGGTTGTGAGCAGAGCTTTTGACTGCAGTACTGCAGCTTAACACTCTGCGCCACGGGGCTCCTTCTCTTCCTCTTTACCTGTTGCTTAACCGCAGTTCTGAGGTTCGTTCAGGACCATGAGCATGTTGAGCACTTGTCAGACTGGGTTTTCGTGTGTGTGAGAAAGTATTTGTGTCTGTATACCCGGGGAGTTCCCCAAGGATGCAAAACCCCTTATCTCTAAGTTCCCTACTAACTGGCATGGGGCCGGCAAGAGTAATAATACCATGTAGCCAAGTGCGTTTGACAGAATTCTGTAGGGCCTTCTGTTAATTTTGGTGTCACAATTTAATGGCCGGTCCTCCTTACCAGCAAGACCTCCCCCCTCCGCCCCAACCTCCTGCAATCTTGTTAGCCAGCCTCTGAAACTAGCAGCGTGAAGAGCCGTCACCACATCCATGGAAACAGTAAAATGCCACAAGCCAGACTCAGCTCGGAAACAGAAATATCCATCCTTCGGCTTTCCACTGAAGCTGACCCAGGAAAAAGCCTCGATGTGCTAAAGATAAACTGAGAGTCCATTTTGCTCTCGGACCATCCAAGATCTGGGTTCAAATTCTGCCCGGGAACACAAAAATAAGCTTCACTTAATGTTAACAACATCAACCAGACAGATATTTCTGGAAAACTCACAGGTAAAGTACAAAAGCATTGGCTATTCTGTTTTTTTAATTTGTCCCTGGCATTGTGGCCATACAACATACAATTAGAACTCCAGACATGTTATTAAAAAAGGTAAAGGTCCCCTGTGCAAGCACCAGGTCATTCCTGACCCATGGGGTAATGTCACATCCTGACGTTTCCTAGGCAGACTTTGTTTATGGCAGGGGTGGGGAACGTCAGGCCCGGGGGCCATTTAAGGCCCGCAAAATCATTTGGTCTGGACCTTTGTGGGTCCTGGCAGATCTCTAGCTCAGAAGGATCTAAGACTGGTGATCAGCACCCTCCTGCAGACAGGAATAGTCTCTATTCAAGGCAGATGTGAGTTTGTTTTGCTGAGAAAAGGAATCTTTCCCCCTCCACTGGCAGAAGAGTCATTAGCTGTGGAGCTGCTAGGACCGCCCAAGAAACGGTGTTAACCTTTCCCACCCGGGCCATGGAGAAACGTATTGGTCGGCTAATTTTTAAGTTGATAATTTTGTATGGTCCGCAAATGATGTTATAAATATCCAAATGGCCCTTGGCGGAAAAAATGTCCCCCACCCCTGGTTTACAGGGTGGTTTGCCAGTGCCTTCCCCAGTCATCTTCCCTTTACCCCCAACAAGCCAGGTACTCATTTTACAGACCTCAGAAGGATGGAAGGCTGAGTCAACCTTGAGCCGGCTACCTGAACCCAACTTCCGTCAGGATCGAACTTAGGTCGTGAGCAGAGCTTGGACGGCAGTACTGCAGCTTACCACTCTGCGACACGGGGCCCCCTTTTATTTGTTATTTGGAGTAGATGTTATTTGGCTGCCTTAAAAAAAAACCTGCTGGGAAATAGAGAAGGGATATGGATCAAGGCCATGGGGCCATTTTGGTGATTGGAAATGCCCTCTGCTCAGTTCCAGTAAGGAAAAAAGACAGGCACAATATGAGTGCCCATCTTATTTCCTGTACTGCGGCTAAAAGCACCTGTGGGGAGGGCGATTTCCAATTGGGGAAATGGCATGGGAAAACAATCCATTTCATATTCAGTACCATGACACCAGTTAATATCTGCTTCCCCAACTTTTTTGGGCCAAACAACATATCTGGATTTCTAATCACAGAACTGCAGCATCACATGGAATTTTGCATACAACCTCATTCATTCCAGTATTGTTAATCTGCTATGATACATTACATGGTGATTGTAGGAACTGTTGATTTACTTTAGCTCCGCTGACAGGTAAAGGTTGCTGAAGCAAATTCAAGAAAATCCCGCTCCATCCAAATATACTTCATGTGAAAAAAGCCCACAGGACACATATTATTTGCATATTAAGTATTATTATCCTCTGATCCATAAAACATCTTAGGCTCCCATATGGGGCTTGAGTTAGCCTAGTCGAGTTGAAAACATTGTGGTCTGAATTACAGACAAAAACACGCTTACATCTGTGCCTTTTAACAAGTAGTTTCGTGGCTGCACTTTCCAAAACAGCTTGCCATGTGGTGTGGGGGATCTGCTGTCGGGAAAAAATAGTTGCAAAACCTCGGGCTTCACTGTTCTTTGGCCACAATTATGTATGAAACAGGAGCCTTGGTACACTTTAAAGACTTAAAGTTGGCCTTAAGGGGCCCTTTGGCAGGGACTCTCTTGTGCATCCAATGAAGCCAGCTCTGACTCATGAACACTGGAATAAAACATTGGAATAAAATGTGTTCCATCTTTAAGGTGCCACTGGACTTCGGTAAGGATAACACAGCTACCCCATATGATATTATAATGTTAAAAAGGTAAAGATAAAGGTCCCCTGTGCAAGCACCAGGTCATTCCTGACCCATGGGGGGGCATCACATCCCAACGTTTACTAGGCAGACTATGTTTATGGGGTGGTTTGCCAGTGACTTCCCCAGTCATCTCCCCTTTACCCCCAGCAAGCTGGGTACTCGTTTTACCGACCTCGGAAGGATGGAAGGCATTGTACCAAAACATGCAGTTAGACTCGGGCACACATGAAGCTGCCTTCTACTGAATCAGACCCTTGGTCCATCAAAGTCAGTATTGTCTACTCAGATTGGCAGCGGCTCTCCGGGGTCTCAGGCAGAGGTCTTTCACGTCACCTACTTGCCTATTCCCTTTAACTGGAGATGCTGGGGATTGAACCTGGGACCTTAAGCATGCCAAGCAGATGCTCTACCACTGAGCCACGGCCCCTCCAGGCATGTCTACTCAGAAGTAAGGTCCACCGAGTTCTGTGGGACTTATTTCCAAGGAAGTGTCCATACAGCCGCAATCTTAGTGGCTCTGAAATTACAGATGTGTCATTAAAAACAGCTGCAAAACGCACAGGGCAATATGGAGAAGACTGATCCATGGAGGACAAGTCTATCAAGGGCCATGGTGATTAAAGGGAACCTTCATATGCAGAGGCAGTCAACTTCTGATTACCAGTGCCAGGAGACAACATCAGGTTAAGGCCTCTATGCCCCGCTGATGGCCTTCCAGGACGAGTGAGTGGTTAGTGATGCAAGATGCCAACCAGATGGATTATTTGTCCAATCTAGCAGAGTGCCTCTCATCTTCTCACCAGCCCCAGCCCCACAATTGGAAATTGCTCCCCCTCACCTCCTGCTTAAGCAGCTCTAAGAGGAGCAAAAAAACAGATACCCACACATCCTTTGCTCCAGGTACGTGGGTGGCTGGGGGGTGCATTTCTGATATGGAAAATGATACGTGGAGGAGGAAAGAGTTAAACATCCCCTTCCCTAGAGCCACAGCCCTATCTACACTGGGGTCCCCCACAGCTGGTTTTTGTTTTACACATCTGGGAATCCAAATCTGAACTCCCCCCCCCCCCACATCATGTGTCATTTGGCCATAAGTGGCCGTTCAGGCAGGGACTCGTCTTTCAATTTTGTGTGCAGTGCATAATTTATTTTAACTGCTATAAATTTTATTAATAGCAACAACCGTCTCTTGGAAGCCACGAAACTCTCTGGGATTAGGCCACAGTGCTCTTATTTTTATATATTCATTACATTTGTATCCTGTCCTTCCTCAAAGAAACATTGGTGGGCACACGCAAAGTTTTTACTGTTCCGATCCTCACAACAGCTCTGTGAGGCAGGCCAGAGAGAGAGAGAGTCAGTCAGTACAGGTCACCTGGTGAGGCATCGGGGCTTAGAGCATGGCTCTTATTCTAGGTTTCCCCAGCCCAGAGAGAATAACACTCTTTGCCTATCTTAGTCAAGCGAAGATGCTGCCTTTCCAGCATAAGAATGTAAGAAGAGCCTGGTAGGATCAGCCCATGGGGCCTTGTAGACTAGCAGCCTGTTGCCAACAATCTCCAGCCTAATTCTATCAACGACGTTTTTATCACATGCTTTATCCAAGGAGCTCAGGAAGGCATGCACGGTTTCCCCCTCCTCCATTTTAACTTCACAACAACCCTAAAAAGGTAGTTTAGGCTGAGGAATGGTGAGTGGCTAGACGTCACTCAGAGAACCTCGTGGCCAGGTGGGTATAGAGCGGAACCCAGGTCTCTCCAGATCCAGTTTGACACCCTTACTTCAATTGTAGATGATACAGCTGCCTTGCTGAACGGAAACATGTCTGAGTCCAGTTAGGGCCCGGGTGGAGAGAGACACATATATGCTGTTAGTTTCACAGGGGACCAGAAATATCAATGTATTTATTTATTTACATTGTTTATTGTCTGCCTTTGCTCACAGGGACTCAACGAGAATTACACAAAGTGAGTCAGTATAATCAACAAAATGGGACATTCAATAACCAGTACGTTAGGATTTTAGAAGTCTGGAATCACCAGAAAGAACTGAAACATGGCCTAAGTATTAACATGACATATTAAGCAGTAGTGATTAAGCAGAGGGGGGTTTGCCATTGCCTTCCTCTTCAGAGTCTTCCTTAGAGGTCTCTCTTCCATGTACCGATCTGGCCCGACCACCTCTGCAGAAAAGCCCTCTCGAATAATTCAGCTTTGCATAGTTTTACGGAAAGCCAGGACAGCGGGAGCTTTCCTGACCTCAGGCAAGCCATTCCACAAGGCGAGAGCACCAACGAGAAAGTACATGGAGGGGCAGTTGTTGATGTTGCCCATTTGTAGGTGGGTACCCACAGAAACTCCTTGAGGTATGAGAAAGAAATAACTGCTTTTGCTGTGTTGGCTCTCTTCTTATAAGGTCTTCTGGAAAGCAGGGCATGATGGTTTTTCCCAATTTTATTTTTGTTGCCCTCAGTATCTGGTATTCAGGAATATACTGCCTCGGCGCATGGAGGTTCCACTGACTTAGCCAGCAGCAGCTAAAGGCTGTCGGTCGTTTTCACCTCCATAAATCTGCTTGTTTTTCAAGGCAACGAAGGCAGCAGCCGTGGCAGCAAAAGATTCCGCAAGTTAAAACCTTTGAAAATATGCATTGTGTGGAAAAGTGCTTCCTGGATTCACCACCCATCAACTTCAACAGGTGCCCCTGAGTTCTTCTACACAACACAACACAAGCCTTTATCGGCATATATAACCCCCTGAGTTCTAGTTATTACAGAAGGAAGAAAAAAAGCTCTCTCTCTCTCTCTGTTTTCTCCACCCCATACTTAGTTTTAGAAATCTATATATAGAGTTCCCTCCTATAGTCACCCTCTTTTTCAAACGAAAAAGCCCCCTTGCCCTTCAAGCTCTCTTACATGGAAGGTACTCCAATGCCTAGATAAAATTCCAGGTAAACAGAGTGTGTGTGTGGGGGGGGGGTGTCCTGGGGTAACAGGGGGTGAAGCCAAGTCAAAGCCACTGTGCGGGAGCAGGGCGGGGGTCCGAAAACTCTTCCAGGAGACCCACAAAGTCCTTATCACAAGGAAGACCACTATCAAAACCGCTGGGTTGTCATTCCTGTGATAGGGAGTGACCCTAGGACCGAGCTCCGGTTCACCCCTTCTCTAAATGTGAAATCCCCAGGGAGAATCCACTGAAGTCAATGGGTTTAGAAAGGTGTAAGTCTGTTTAGGATTGTGGTGTCACTCTGGCCAGCCCCCTACCACCGAAGGGAGTGGATCCACTCTCCCCTGAGTTAGAATCACAGAGTTGGAAGGGACCACCAGGGCCATCTAGTCCAACCCCCTGCACAATGCAGGAAATTCACAACTACAACCACCCACACACCCCCAAGTGACCCCTACTCCGTGCCCAGAAGATGGCCATGATGCCCTCCCTCTCATGAACTGCCTAAGGTCGGAGAATCAGCATTGACTGACAGATGGCCATCTAGCCTCTGCTTCAAAACCTCCAGGGAAGGAGAGCCCACCACCTCCCGAGGAAGCCGGTTCCATTGAATCATAGAATCATAGAGTTGGAAGGGACCACCAGGGCCATCTAGTCCAACCCCCTGCACAATGCAGGAAATTCACAACTACCCACACCCACACACCCCCAGTGACCCCTACTCCGTACCCAGAAGATGGCCATGATGCTCTCCCTCTCATGAACTGCCTAAGGTCAGAGAATCAGCATTGACTGGCAGTTGGCCATCTAGCCTCTGCTTCAAAACCTCCAGGGAAGGAGAGCCCACCACCTCCCGAGGAAGCCGGTTCCACTGAATCAGAGTTGGAAGGGACCACCAGGGTCATCTAATCCAACCCCCAGCACAATGCAGGAAACTCACAACTACCTCCCTCCTCCCACCCACAGCGACCCCCTCACTCCACGCCCAGAAGATGCCCAAGATGCCCTCCTTCTCATGATCTGCTCGAGGTCATCTAGTCCAACCCCCAGCACAATGCAGGAAACTCACAACTCCCTCCCTCCCCCCACCCACAGTGACCCCCTCACTCCACGCCCAGAAGATGCCCAAGATGCCCTCCTTCTCACGACCTATTTGAGGTCATCTAGTCCAACCCCCAGCACAATGCAGGAAACTCACAACTCCCTCCCTCCCCCCACCCACAGTGACCCCCTCACTCCACGCCCAGAAGATGACCTCCTTCTCATGATCTGCTTGAGGTCATCTAGTCCAACCCCCAGCACAATGCAGGAAACTCACAACTACCTCCCTCCCCCCACCCACAGTGACCCCCTCACTCCACGCCCAGAAGATGCCCAAGATGCCCTCCTTCTCACGACCTGCTTGAGGTCATCTAGTCCAACCCCCAGCACAATGCAGGAAACTCACAACTCCCTCCCTCCCCCCACCCACAGCCACCCCCTCACTCCACGCCCAGAAGACGCCCAAGATGCCCTCCTTCTCACGACCTGCTTGAGGTCATCGAACCAGCCTTGCTGACAGATGGCCATCTAGCCTCTGCTTCAAAGGCAAGGAGAGCCCACCACCTCCCGAGGAAGCCCGGGCCACCGGGGAACCGCTCTCCCCGTGAGGACATGGGCTCAGGGATGATGGGATGCGGCCCGGAGAGGAAAAGAGGAGGGTGGGGAGAAAGGGCCGGCTTCCCAAAGCGGGGGGGGATGGAGCTTGGCGACCCCCGGGGCACTCACACGTCCTTGGCGGGCAGCTCCTTCGCCTCCACCACGCGGAAGTGCAGCGAGGTGTTGGTGGCCATGCCGGGGCCCAGGGCGGCCAGCTGGCTGCGCTCCGCGGGGTTCATGCGACGGCCGGCCCCGACGGACGGCCGGACGGCCAGCCCAGCCGCCGCCGCCGCCTCCCACTTCCTCGGCAGCCGCGGCTCCCAGCTGGCTGGGCGGCTTCTGGGCAGCGCGCGCCGGGCAAGCCTCCAGCGCGGCAGGCACGCAGGCGAACCGGTCCGCCCGGCCGGCGATCTGCGCCCGATCCACCCTCCAGCTCGGCCGGCTCCGCTCTGCTCGCGGCGTCGGGGGCGGCCGCAGGTGGCCCGGGCGGAGGAGCGGGCTTGGGCCGCCTCCTAGCGGCCGCCAGGGGAACCTCCCCGGCTCCGGCCGCGCTGCGGGAGGGGCTGGTCACTCTCCGGCCACGCCTGGCTTCCCAGCAGGTGGCCTCTTTTTCCTCGACGGTGCCCAGGATCCTTGGAGGTGGGGAGGCCATGGTCCTTAAACCGGAATGGAACCGATGTACTGGGGTGTTGGTTCTTTTGGGTCATCCGGGCTGTGTGACCGTGGCCTTGGTATTTTCTTTCCTGACGTTTCGCCGGCAGCTGTGGCCGGCATCTTCGGAGGGGTCACGCTGAAGGACAGGGTCTCTCCGTGTCAAGTGTGTAGGAAGAGTAATAGAGGAAAGAAGATGCCAAGACCACGGCCACGCAGGCCGGATAACCCAAAAGAACCAATGAACTCTGACCGTGAAAGCCTTCAGCAATGTTGTGGTGTGCTTTTAAACAAGGTTTGCAAAAGGCCAAGGCTGCGTGTAGGCGTGCGCCCTGGGGTTGCCAACCTCCAGGTACTGAGCTGAGATAAGGATAGTAGGAGGCTCTCAAATAACTGCAAAAACCTGTGTTGACAAAAGAGTAAGTGAACGTGCACACACGTATCAAAGGAAACTTAGCTAAGAAGTAGTGGACACAATGACACAAATCAACGAACTGCTATGTACAAAATCGAGTATAAAAGGACTCTCATGCAGTTCATATGTCTCAAATATGGTCAAGAAGACTCAATAACAGTTCGTGTATCTCTTAAGTTCCCACAAGAGACGGGAGAAGAAACTGACGCCGGGAGGAGTTGGAACGCCGTCCGGATGCTTTGCGTTTTCACCGCCACCAGGGCGGCTTCTTCAGCTCCCCGTTTGCAAGGAGTCAAGGCTCCTTAGATATAAGAAAAATATTATAAATAAGCTGGTGACTTCTTACGCCCGACTGGCTGCTCCGCTCAAAAAAGCGTGTATGTGTGTGCCCTGGGGTTGCCAACCTCCAGGTACTAGCTGGAGATCTCCTGCTGTTACGACTGATCTCCAGCTGATAGAGATCAGTTCCCTTGGAGAAAATGGCCACTTTGGCCATTGGATTCTAAGACACTGAAGTGCCTCCCCTCCCCAAACCCCTCCCTCCTCAGGCTCCACCCCTGGTGGCGAAGAGGGACCTGGCAACCCTAGTGTGCCCTCAAGTCAAAGAGGACTTATGGAGGGTTTTCAAGTCAAGAGACTTGCAGAGGTGGTTTGCCATTGCCTGTCTCTGTGTGGGCTGAGAGAGTTCTGAGAGAACTGTGACGAGTGCAAGGTCATTCATCAGTCTTCATGTGGGTTCAATCCTGGATCTCCAGATTAGAGTCCATTACTCTTAACCACTACACCACACTGGCTCTCAAAAGGCCAAGTACCCGTTATTTATTTATTTCCTCCTCAGTGGGGACCCAAAAGAGCTCGCAACACCATTCTTTCTTACTCTCTTTTTATCATCACAACCACTCTGTGAGGTAGGCTCAGGTGAGAATGAGTGACAGGCCCAAGGTCTCCCAGTGAGCTTCTGTAGCGGAGTGGGGGATTTGAACTGGGGTTTCCCAGATCCTAGCCCTGCACTCTAGGCACTACACTTATGATCGCCAACCTCCAGTTGGGACCTGGAGATCGCCCAGAATTACAACTGATCTCCAGACTTCAGAGATCAGTTCCCTGGAGATAATGACTGCTTTCAAGAGTGGGCTCTATGGCATTATACCCCAGTGAGGTTCCTCCCTTCCCCTACCCCCATTGTCTCCACCACCAAATCTCCAGAAATTTCCCAGTCGGGAGTTGCCAACCCTAACAACACCACACGGGCTCCATTGAACATGAAGCTGCCTGGTGTCTCAGCATCAGTTTTGTCTATTCTGACTGGCAGTGGCTATTCAGGGTCTTTGACATCACCTTCTCCTGATCCTTCTAACTGGAGATGCTGGGGATTGAACCAGGGGACCTTCTGCATGCAATACAAATCCTCTGCCAGTGGGGAGGGATGCTAGCTGCAGGGCCGTCTTAATGCATGGGCCCGCTGAGCAGTTGCCTGGGGCCCCCACAAGCATAGGGGCCCCATGCTAATCTATGTACGTTGTGACGCTGTCAATGAATAAATAAATACTGTACTAAACTATAAATATTATGTTATATTGTTCAAATGTTTGTGCTGATTAGTCTTTGCTGTGCAGCATGTTTTTTTAAATGGTTGAACACTGGTTTTGTTGGAAGTACCAATAAATATATCTTTATCAACCACTGACATTTTTATTCCTGTGAGTGGCAGTGTAGGTAGGGGCCCCAGGGCACTGCTTTGCCCGAGGGGCTATAATGCTGTTGACTAGGGTTGCCAGGTCCCTCTTCACCAACAGCGGGAGGTTTTGGGGGCGGAGCCTGAGGAGGACAGGGTTTGGGGAGGGGAGGGACTTCAATGCCATAGAGTCCAATTGCCAAAGTGGCCATTTTCTCCAGGGGAACTGATCTCTATTGGCTGGAGATCAGTTGTAATAGGAGATCTCCAGCTAGAACCTGGAGGTTGGCAACCCTATTTAAGATGGCCCTGGCTAGCTTGCTGACTTCTGAGCTTTGCAGCACCAGGGCTCCAGCTGAAGTAAACAGGAAGGGTAGGGCCAGCAAGAAAAACTCTGTTACATCTTATCTTGACTGGTTCAACAGTACATGGAATTGCTTCTGTGCTAGCCTGGGCAGTGCTGCGGTTGTGTGGGCTTGTCCCACTGGACAGGGTAGGTGCAGATCCAGCCTCAATGAGTAGAGTTGCCAGGTCCCTCTTTGACACCAGTGGGAGGTTTTTGGGGCAGAGCCTTAGGAGGGCGGGATTTAGGGAGGGGAGGGACTTCAATGGCATAGAGTCCAATTGCCAAAGCGGCCATTTTCTCCAGGGGAACTGATCTCTATTGGCTGGAGATCACTGGTAATAGCAGGCGATCTCCAGCTGGTACCTGGAGGTTGGCAACCCTAATGAGGCATTTGTGGCTTAGTCCCTTGCCCCTAGCATCAAGGCCTGGTTTTGGTGTTCCCTACCATTCAGAGGACGCTTAGAAAGATCCGGTGATAGATCTCCAGTGTCCTGTTTTGTTTGTCGACTAAATAATGGTGACCCTTCATGGGGGCTGCAGCCAGTCCAACGTTTCCAGCAGTGGGAAACTCACATGGAAAACATAAATGTTTATCCCTGCTGTTCATCCCTGCCATTTGATAATGCAGGCGCCCGGCCTCTAAACATGGAGGATCCATTCAGTTATCAAGGCAAAAGTCTTTGCTGGGCCGATTACCCTCACTCATTCTTGCTGGATACAGGAGAAAAGGAGAGAGAACAGGCAGTTGCCTCCCAAGCGTGTTAGAGCAGTGGTTTCCAAATAGTGCGCCAGGAGAAATAAATTGATTACTCCCATGAGCTCAAAGTACTCACTTGCAGAGGGGGGTGCCTCCTGAGTCTCTGTATGAGTCACTGCCATGAGCATGCCTCATTCCATTCAGGAGAGACGCCAAGAACAATGACTCACACAGAACCTGAAAGGATGTACTTTTGTCCCTTTGCAATTGGAAGCGTCACGATGAAGGGAGAGTGTCACAGATCTTTGTGTGTCTTTCTCAGCAACTGTTGGGTGGTTCATGAAGGAAGGCCCCACCAAATGCCTACTTTGGGAAACACTGGAGAAATCTGTTTATGTTTCAGTCTTTTGAAACTGGGGATGACAGGAAGAAAGGGAATGGAAATCTACTCATGTGCCTTGTGAAAAATCTAACAAACATTTTTTTTCAAAAGCAACTTGATGTGTCCTCTAAAGTCAAAAGGTGATGCTCTTGGCTGTTTGAATTTACTGGGGGTTTGTTTATTTGTTTTTTGCAGGTAGGGGAGAGGATAGCGAGACAGACATGGTGTTTCGGATTGCTATCACAGTATGCTTATTTTACCACTATAAAACATTTCAGTTCTGCTTTCTAATTAAAATTCACGGAGCAATTTGCAGTCAAAAACAATAGAAACAACCAAATGGAAGCACAATCAAACACAACCAGCGAAAGACACAGTACTACAGATGCCTCAGGATATGACAGTTTTAACAAATCAGCAATTGAAGTCAGACCAAAGGAAAAGACAAAGTCTTGAACTGCCTTTTGAAAGACAACAAAGAGAGCATCACACCGTGACATTCTTGATCACTGTTTTTTCTCTGTATATTTCTCCCCCAAGGGGAGGAAGATACCCAGAAAAGCTTCAACTGTCCACTCCTACACATTAAACCGTTATTCAACGGACAGGATATTTTCTTCTAGGCCTGTTGGCATCCCTATTTGAAGCCCTCCCTAAGGTCTTTTAAGTGAAATGGAAATGTGAAGTACAGCCATGTTTACTCGGAAGCAATTCCCACCGAGTTCAATGGGGCTGACTCCTATGTTAAGCGTGCATAGAATTGCAGCCCTAATTACAGATCGCCCACTTTTAATTTGTCGTTTGGCTCTTATCGATAATGTATTTCTTATGTGTTATTGACCCATTGATTGTGATTTATGAAGAAGTGGGCATTAGCCAATTGTTTTATCTTGAGCTGACCGTTTGGGACAGTAGCATCTTTAATGCCGAATTGTGAAACGAACACTAATGCCCCTGTCTTAAGACACTGGAGAGGCACAGCAGAGTTCGATGGCTGCAAGACGTACGCCTTGCAAGAAGTGAACCAATCTTCTTTTAGAAGCAAGGCTCTGAAGCCTGGATGCGTTTCCGAAAGTTTGGCAGCCACCCACTACAATTAAGAGTGCCACGAACGATGAGTGAAAAATGGATGCCGTCTGGAGAACAAACAGGATGCTCGCCACCTAATTTCCTCCTCCTGCATAACCGTCAGAGGGCCAAATACAGAGTCAGGCGTAAACAGGATTTAAATCCTCACTTCTTCTAAAGAGCCAAGCCTTGTTGCGTAAGTAAAGTGCAGCCTCACAATCTAATCGCCAGCTGGGGTGTGAATCTGACAAAATCAAACGGACAAAGTTGTGTCTGTGCTACAGTTTTGCCAGAGTTCAGAACAACAGGCAACGTCAGTATTGGCAGTAGAATCTGGCTGCCTAAGAATCTTAACTTTCATTTAAAAAAAAACTTCTAGCTGTGCAAAATCTGTTTGGGAAATATGTGGGCAGCGCCCAGAGAATTCTCTGAAGCTAGAGGAGATGTTGAATAAGACCTTCGGTGCTTAGACTGGGCAGGGCTTTCGGTGCCCTGGAGAGATCCACATCTCCCCTTGATCAGCCAAAGCAGAATAAATTATACAGACTAGTAAAACCACAGAATAAATTATGCAGAATAAGAGCAATCGTGCTAGGTGGGTTAATCTGTGTCATGTTCAGAGGCAGTAACATTCAGCTTTTGTTATTGTAGAGTTTTATTAACAGGCATTTTCCCCTACAAAGATCAACAAAGAAATCTACGCCATTTGGGTTGTCCTGGCTCAGAAAGTTCAGTATGTTGCTGGGACAGTATGTTGCTGTTTTTCAGCATTCTGCTATTGTACTGATATTATTTATTATTATGATTGCAGGCAGGTATTTCCTGTTCTAAGCATGCATATTTTTTCCTCTTTCCCCCTCTCCCATTATGCCCACAGTTTCAAAAGATGCAAACAGGGTTGGTTCTGATCCCAACAAAACTGAGATATGGTTGGCTACACACGCAAAGGGTTGCCAACAGACCTGAAGGAAAATCCTTAATAAAAGCTTAATGTGTTGAAATAGGCAGGTGAAGCTTTTCAGGGCATAAAAGTAAATAACATCCCATAAAGCCTCTTGAAAAGGGGCCGGACATTTTTTTCCTCCATGCCTGTTGGCAACCCTAACACACGATCTCAAAGATTGTTTTTTTTTTTCCCCCTCACAACAGCATCAACCTGATTCCTGAAAGACAAGGTGGCATCGGTGACTGGTTGTTCACTGCTACTGGTATGTACTCCACATAAAGCAAAGGCAGAGTGTTAGGGGGTGGAGCTTTCTGAACATCTGATCTGCATTAGGCAGTCTCAGATTGTGCTCCATTCTTCATGTTACACAACAAGACACATTGTCACCAAAATGGAACTGATTTTAACCTAGGATTACCAACCACAAGGTGCTGCAGGTGTCCATTTGATATAATGTCCTCACATTTCATGGGCCCCACCTCGATTCACCAGTCCCATTAGGATCTACCCACTGAGCCAATATTTTTAAAATCACACATCAGTATTTTAACCACACATTTCATGATGGAATCTAGAAATAAAGCACACCAACTGTGTGATGTAAGTTACATCCCAGTCATTTGGCATAATATTATATGATACTTGTTTATGATTTTTATCTCCTGCTTATTGTGCTTTGCCTAGATTCCTGATTTTCATTGTTTGGTTTGTATTCACATTTTCATTTTTGGTGCTTTAAAGATATAAGAACATAAGAAAAGTCATGCTGGATCAGACCAAGGTCCATCAAGTCCAGCGGTTTGTTCACCCAGTGGCCAACCAGGTGCCTCTAGGAAGCCCCCAAACAAGACAACTGCAGCAGCATCCTGCTGTTTTCCACAGCACCTAATATAATAGGCATGCTCCTCTGATAACGTAGAGAATAGGTATGCATCATGACTAGTATTCATTTTGACTAGTAGCCATGGATAGCCCTCTCCTCCACGAACATGTCCACTCCCCTCTTAAAGCCTTCCAAGTTGGCAGCCATCACATCCTGGGGCAGGGGGTTCCATAACTGAACTATGCGTTGTACGAAGAAATACTTCCTTTTATCAGTTTTGAATCTCTCGCCCTCCAGCTTCAGCAGATGCCCCCGCGTTCTGGTAGTATGAGAGAGGGAGAAAAGCTTCTCCCTGTCCATTCTCTCCAAACCATGCATAATTTTATAGACCTTTATCATATCTCCCTTTCACCACCTTCTTTCTAAGCTGAACAGCCCCCAGCCTTTTAACCGCTTCTCATAGGGCAGTTGCTCTAGCCCCCTGACATTGCTGGCACATTCGATGGGGCATACATTTCTGCACTTCAGCAGGCAGTAACAAAGAAATCCCTTCCTCCTGCCCTTCCAGGTTGGTTTTTTTTTTTATTATTATTATTTTTTGTAAGGCTCCTGGCTATTGTGCGCTCGAACAGAAAGCCGTCTGTTGCAATGGTCGAGAAACAGTGTCCTTCATAAATATCAGTCGAGCATCAAATAAAATGCTCAGGGACTCTCGCAACCCACCCAGCTACACCCCCCTCCTGGACGGAGGGGGGGGGGCGGGGAAAGGCGAAAATGCTTTTCTACCGAGAAACGCCCCCCTCTCCTGCAGCCCCATCCAGCCGTCGGCGCGCACGCTGGAAAAAAAGAAAACTTTCCAGCGCTTGCAAAGCCTCGCGGACGCGTGCCCATGGCAACAGAACGTTGTGCTGCCCGTCTCCGTGGCAACGGGCGGGCGGGGCTCGCGACGCTGCTGGGAGGGAGGTTTGCAAGCTGCCGGCTCCCTCGGACCTTTGCAGCAAGGGCGTCCGCGGGCGGGGGGTGGGGGGGGTAAGGTGGCCCTTGGACCGAGGAACCATGGCTGCGGAGTTGGAGGAAAGAGTGCGGGCGGCTTTCCGCGACAAACTGCTGCTCGTGTAAGATCTGCGGGGGGCGGCGGCAGCGGGGCTGCAGGGGATGCTCGACGGCGGCGGGGTGGGGGGAAAGCCGTGCCAGCAGGAGCGCTTGGGCTTGTGAGCGACCCCGTGCGCCCAGGGCCCCGAGCATCATCCCCAACGTGAAGCACGCGATGGGCTTTCCCTTCATGCACCTGGTGCTGTCGAATTTAAGCCATATCCTGAGTTATGAAAGGGGGGGGCATTGCTCAGGGGCAGAGCATCTGCTTGGCATGCAGAAAGTGCCAGGTTCAATCCCCAGCATCTCCAGTTAAAGCAGTGGTTCCCAACCTTTTTTTTGACCAGGGACCACTAGGACTTTTTTGTTCAGTGCAGGGACCCCAGGGTTCAAAATAAAAATTCCAAGAATTTGAAAATAAACTAATCATAACTCAAAAAGGGCAAGAGTCCAGTAGCACCTTAAAGACTAACAATTTTGTTAGTCTTTAAGGTGCTACTGGACTCTTGCCCTTTTTGACTACTGCAAACAGACTAACACGGCTACCCACTGTGTTTAATCATAACTGTTAGTTAAACATTAAGCTTAGAATAATATTGGAATATATATTTTTATAATAGAGAACTTTTAATTGAAAATATTAATTTATTATGGGTTTATAACTTTGTTTCGCGGACCTTAATTTAGTTCTCGCGGACCCCTGGGGGTCCACGGACCCCTGGTTGGGAACCAGTGAGTTAAAGGGACTAGGCAAGTAGGTGATGGGAAAGACCCCTGCCTGAGACCCTGGAGAGCCACTGCTGGTCTGAGTAGACAATACTGACTTGGATGGACCAAGGGTCTGATTCAGTATGAGGCAGCTTCATGTATTTTTGAAATGTAGATCATATCAGGATAACGTGTTTGCAGACCTCACGGTGCAGATGAAGTGTGGCCTCTAGTCGCAACCAGCTCATGGCCAGCCCATGAAGTTCCTTCCACTTCATAGGGTTTTCAAGGCAAGAGATGAGCAGAGGGGGTTTGCCATTGCCTGCCTCTGCATCTCATCCCTGATGGGATCGGGCTGGCCAGAGCTGCTGTGCTTGCAGGCCTTATCTCCAAGCATTCTCCACTCCGACTCATGTACGGTTGCCAACCTCCAGGTAGTCAAAACCAAAAACTCGTGCCAGCAATAGGAAGTTATGGGGAAAAAGCACTAATGGCATAATTGGCCATCCATCAGTAAAGATTTTGTTACGCAGGATACAGTCCTTTTCCTGGAACAAACGTTCTAAGGAATGTTAATCTCACTACAAAATATTTGCTACAAGAGCTGCTAGACTATTCAGGTAGTCTTCAGAATTGACCTGAAACTGAAGAAGCTGACTTGAAATTGAAGAAGCATGATGCAAAATGGGGAATAATACCAGAATCCCATTTTTCTTTCTCTTGGCTTTTGAACTATGAACCCTTATCTACCATTATGATAAGACTATTTCCCCATTCTTAGTGTCCTCTATTTTGCTTGTACCTTGTGACACCATTATTGTCTTAATTGGATTGTAATTTATATAATTCTTATGTTCTTGCATTGTTCTTATAAAGTATTTAGCAACATTCTATTTTGTACAAATTGTACTATTTGATATTTGTATATGCCATTAGTGCCTTTTTTCTATAACCTCCAGGTAGTAGCTGGAGATCTCTTGCTATTACAACTGATCTCCAGCTGATAGAGATCAGTTCCCCTGGAGAAAATGGCCGCTTTTGCAATTGGACTCTATGGCATTGAAGTCCCTCCCTTCCCCAAACCCCACCCTCCTCAGGCTCTGCCCCCAAAACCTGCTGCCAGTGGCGAAGATGGACCTGGCAACCCTAGACTCATGCCTGGGTGCTGAATGCAAAATTATCCAAAATTAAACCCCATTGAGGTTATTTATTTATTTGATTTTACTTCATTTACAGTGAGGGAAAGAAGTATTTGATCCCCTGCTAAATTTGCCCATTTGCCCTCTGACGAAGAAATGACCAGTCCATAATTTAATGGTAGGTTTATTGTAGCTGTGAGAGACAGAATAACAACAGGAAAAACCCCAGAAACCCAGAAGACAAAAGTCAAAGATTGATGTGCATTATAATGTGTGAAATAAGTATTTGATTCCCTATCAACCAGCCAGATTAGGGTTAGGGTTAGGGTTAGGGTTCTGCTGTCGACAGAAGCAATCAATCCATCAGATTCCAAACTAGCCACCCTGACCAAGACCAAAGAGCTGTCCAAGGATGTTAGGGACAAGATTGTAGATCTGCACAAGGCTGGACTGGGCTACAAGACTATTGCCAAGCAGCTTGGTGAGAAGGTGACAACCCTAACCCTAACCCTGTCAACCTCCCTCGGTCTGGGGCTCCATGCAAGATCTCATCTCGTGGAGTTGCAATGATCATGAGAACGGTGATGAAGCAGGCCAGAACTACATGGAGGGAACTTGTCAATGATCTCAGGGCAGCTGGGACCATAGTCACCATGAAAACAGTTGGTAACACACTACACCGTGAAGGACTGAGATCTTGCAGAGCCCGCAAGGTCCCCTTGCTCAAGACAGCACGTGTACAGGCCCGTCTGCAGTTTGCCAATGCACATCTGAATGACCCAGAGGAGAACTGGGTGAAAGTGTTGTGGTCAGATGAGACCAAAATCGAGCTCTTTGGCATCAACTCAACTCGCCGTGTTTGGAGGAGGAGGAATGCTGCCTATGACCCCAAGAACACCATCCCCACCGTCAAACATGGAGGGGGACATATTATGCATTGGGGGTGTTTTTCTGCTAAGGGGACAGGACACCTTCACCGCATCGAAGGGACGATGGACGGGACCATGTATCGTCAAATCTTGGGTGAGCACCTCCTTCCCTCAGCCAGGGCATTGAAAATGGGTCGAGGATGGGTATTCCAGCATGACAATGACCGAAAACACACGGCCAAGGCAACAAAGGAGTGGCTCAAGAAGAAGCATATTAAGGTCCTGGAGTGGCCTAGCCAGTCTCCAGACCTTAATCCCATCGAAAATCTGTGGAGGGAGCTGAAGGTTCGAGTAGCTACACATCAGCCTCGAAATCTTACTGACTTGGAGAGGATCTGCAAAGAGGAGTGGGACAAAATACCTCCTGAGATGTGTGCAAACCTGGTGGCCACCTACAAGAAACGTCTGACCTCTGTAATTGCCAACAAGGGTTTTGCCACCAAGTACTAAGTCATCTTTTGCAAAGGGATCAAATACTTATTTCACTCATTATAATGCACATCAATCTCTGACTTTTGTCTTCTAGGTTTCTGGGGTTTTTCCTGTTGTTATTCTGTCTCTCACAGCTACAATACACCTACCATTAAAATTATGGACTGGTCATTTCTTCGACAGAGGGCAAACGGGCAAATTCAGCAGGGGATCAAATACTTTTTCCCCTCACTGTATACCCTGCCTTGCTCCACCGTGGGGATCTAAAGTAACTTACGTTGTTCTTTCCTCTCCATTTTATCCTTACAACAACCTTGTGAGTGGCCCAGAGTCCAAGTGTATGACTGGAGAAAAGCAAGGGTGAACCTGCATAGTGGACAACATTGTGTAGATGCTAAAAAACAAACACATGCATCCCGCTTAAGTTTAGGCATGAAACTGCAAGAAAAAACCTGAAAGCAACTTAGCATTCCACAGTAACAAACAGATTTTTCCAGGAAGCCTATAAAAATATATAAAGGCAACCGATTTCCACAGCCATTGCTCTCTGGCAACTGGAATTCAGTGGCATGCTTCCTGTTCATACTGAAGTTCTGTTTCTTGTTGCTACTTCATAGCTGTTGATAGGCATCCATTAATCTGTATAATCCCCCTTTCAACGGCCACATAAGCATCATCATAGATGATGGCAGCAAATGTCTTAAATTAACTGCATTTCATCTGTCCTACCTTACAGGGCTGTTGTAAGCTCTACTGAGTTCTTATGCAATTGTTCTTTTGAAACACTTGAAATATGCTATATGTAGGCTATCTATTATTCAGGGTCTCGTGGCTCCCAATAATATTTTGGATGTGTCTCTTAACACCAGAGTATTGTTTGGTGCGTGCATGTTTGTGTACATGAGAGCTGTTTTTGTATTCATATACATCAGCTGATTTCCAAGCATGTGATGACTGGGTAGTTGAGCATGAGACCTGACTTCACTGAGAAGCATTGCATGGGAGATTGTATGGAAGTCTGTTTATGGTGTTAGATCTAGGATGGCCCCTTTATCCATGTAACTCATCATGACATGTATGAACATATGAAGTTGCCTTATACTGATTCAGTCCACCGGTCCATCTGGCTCAGCATTGTTAAACTGCCAGCGGCTCTTCAGAGTCTGAGGCCAAGGGACATTTTCCTCAGTACCTGCAACTGTATATGTCTAGGACTGAATTTGGGATTTCCTGCTTTCAAAGCATAGGAGGAGCCCTGTTGGATCACACCATCTAGTCCAGCTTCCTGTTTTCCATCTAGATGCCCCAAAAGGCCCACAGCAGGGGCACAGAAGCTAACTCTCTTCCTCTGTTGCTCTGTCCCTCCACCTCTGAACATGGGTTGTATACTGTCTCTGAACAAAGAGGACCCAGTGGCTAATAGCAATGGATGGACCTATCTTACATGAACTTGTCCAGTGCTCTCTGAAGGCTATCTAAGATAGTGGCCATCGCTATAATCCCCATAGCAGGGAGTTCCACGAGTCAATTTCATGTTCTACCTTTGAGGTATAGGTCCTCCTCTAAGCTGTGTTGTAGGACTTAGGCTATAATTCAAGGAGCAGCACAAGGGCTCAGTAAAGTTCAATTTGTCCTTCAATACAATGTTTATTAAATTTCATAAACATATATTAATACTAATCCTAAACTAATTCTAATTCTAAACTAATCTCTACACACTATTTATACAATTCTTTATGGTGTGAATTCACCACATACAGTTCAAAGTGCAAGTTCACATACAGGAAGCACAAATCCTGTTAAAGAACACAGGCAAAAATACAATATTAATCCAAGAGTACGTGCCCTCTAGATTTTGGCAGCGTTTCGTAAAGGTCTTCTTCAGTTCGTAAATTAATATTGTTGCTTGATATTTCACCGCGTGGGTAAATGGAAATTTCTTGTAGTCCACAGACTTCTTTAGGCAAAGATATTCTCGCAGTGGTATTTGCCTTACATATATGGCCAATTGTAGGACTTGGCTGAAGAATGCACACGTTGAATCTAATGGGTTGTACATTGATACCAGTTATCTCCAAAAGTGCACAGCAAAGAGAAGGTTGATGTGGTCCTTGAATCTTTGTTCCAGGAAAATCCCTGAACGAGAAGATGACTTTTTGCCCCCTGGTTGCTGCCTGCTGGAGAAACGGAGAGAATTGACGGAGGTGCAACAAGCGCTCTTAGCCCAGAAAGAGGTAATTATGCCACTGGCATGAGCTTGTTGAAGGAACTAGGATGAGAGGGGTCTACAGGACAGGCTTCCGTTGTTGATGGATGTGCACGAATTCTTCTACATCTACAAAAATCAAGGGTCTCTTACTGAGATGCAAGATCTTCAGCATTGTTCGAGCTCTGCCCTCATTCTTCCGGCAAACTCATTGTCATAGGTTTTTACTAGGGCAAGGTTGTCCTGGCTGCCTGCAAAGCATTTGTGGAACTTTAGTTTCCTGAAGGTGCAGAATACTAAAATTCTCAACATTTCCAGAGAAGGAATGGAGTAAATATAGTATGCAGATAAGCAGTTTTTCCATGCACCCTAATATTGAAAAATTGCATGTGAGAAAGAACAGTCTGTACCACATCCCAGATAAAGCAGTGGTTGCAAACCCAATAACTTAATGTCATCTTGCAAACTTTTGGGTGGTGCTTGGTACTGGGGGTCACCAGTGGACTACAAAACCCCCACCTTCTCCTGTTCTTGTGCACTAATAACTAGGCTCTGAGCAGATCTCGGCCAGTGAAGGTTTTCATGACTTGAAGATAAGCATCGTTGCTTGCTAATTTCTACACCTGAATGGGAATGCTAACATTTTTAGTGTTCACAGGGCTTTGTGCATATTAAGTTGATATAATCATTTTGTTTTTGCTATATCTTTCTACGTGTTATTTAAAATTTTCAAAAAATACAAATAAGAAAAAGACAGAACATTTAAAAAATACATAAGATTTAACTCTATCCTGAGTATTGTTCTGAAACAATAATTTACCTTGCCCCATATTTCAAGAAATCTGCCTACATAAACATGTATCTTTCCAGCTTCTATAGTTTACTCATAAAAGTGGCTTTACAAATCCAATGAAACTATCAATCACAACTTTCAGGCAACACAACAGAATAACTTTGGGATCCAGTGGCACTTGGTACCCTCATGTGCCATAGATCAAACTCAAGACCTGAATACTAAATACAAGGAGCAGAACAAATGCAGCAAATCTTCCAGTTGGTTAAACCATATAGAAAGCAAAATTAAACAAATAGGAATCCCCTTGGATTTGCTGTACTGTCTCACAGAGGAAGCAGCTTATGCCCTGATCAAGCACAGATTTCTAGATATGGAACAACTGGACCTTAGGAGACTGGCAAACAGTAGGTGTTCACCTCTCTGCTGGGAGCCTTCCCTCAACAGCCCTTCTAGACCCCAATATTTAACATGCCTAACTGATCCTAATCAAAGAAGAGCCTATATGCTGGCTAGATTAAATGTTCTCTCTTCTGCCGTGCTGCAAGGGAGATATAATAAAGTCCCTTTTGCAGAAAGGGTATGTCCTTGTGGGGAGGGTAAAATTGAAACAGTCTCCCACGTTTTAATCAACTGTCCTCTGTATGCTAGAGGTCATTTTCAATTATTAGACCCAATTTTCGCGGACAAAGAATGGCTACCTGTAAGCACTAAGGCCTCCATCCTTATGAACGCGCAGGATCCACTAATAATTGATGTGGTGGCAAGATTTTTACTGAGGGCAATTAAAGTGCGTGAAAGCTTGTGCAACTCATGAGGTAATTTTAGGGCTGTGAAGTGAGTAACTTCTAATGTATTTAAACCTGTTTTAGTGTCAATTTTATGGAGATGATTCTAAATTGTTTTTATCATGTTTATATAGATGTTGTATAACTAATGCCAATAAAGGCTTCGTATTCGTAAATTTGCAGCAAATCTGCTTATACAGATTGACTTCTCCAGCATATTCCTTTGGGGTCCTGTTAACACTTATGAGGGGTTAAATATGGTAATCTAAAAAAAACCCAACCCTATAATATTGCAGATGGGCAGGGTGAGGCTTAGAGTGAATGGCTTGCCTAAGGCTAGCTGAGGAATTCATGACAGAGACAAGGTTTGAACTGGGGACCTTCCTGATTTGGAGTGCAATTGTAAGCATATATAAAAAGAATTGTACAATTGCATTCAATGGGACTTGCTCTCTAGTAAGTGTGCTTAGGATTGCATCCCTTAGCCTCTGTCGTAGACCAGTTATCATGCTGCAGTTACAAGCACAGCTACAGTGGCAGGTTGAAAGGTTAGCCGCTCAAATGTTGCCACATGTATTTACCTTCTTTTTTTGGTCAACCATAGAAATGGAAGGGACCACCAGGGTTATCTAGTCCAATCCCCTGCACAATGCAGGAAATTCACAACTACCTTCCCCCCACACATCCAGTGACCACCATGCCATGCCATGCCCAGAAGCTGGCCAAGATGCCCTCCCTCTCATGATCTGCCTAAGGTCACAGAATCAGCATTGCTGACAGATGGCCATCTAGCCTCTGCTTAAAAACTTCCAGGGAAGGAGAACTTACCAACTCCCAAGGAAGCCTGTTCCACTGAGGAACAGCTCAAAGTGTTAGAAAATTCTTCCTAATGTCTAGACGGAAACTTGTAATTTAATTTCAACCCGTTGGTTCAAAAGTATGTAGTCTCCTCCCCACCAACTGATGTTCCTTTTACAGGAGTTTCAGATGAAGATGGAGAGTCTGCAGCATCGTCGGGAGGAGCTGGAGAGCAAGGAAAAACAGCTCAAAGAGGCGGTCTTGAAGTTTGACAAGTTCCTGAAGGTCTGGAGGCATCGGAGGAGGGGTCAGCTGATGTTGCCAGATGTTCTATTGTGGGGCTAGGAATACTTACACCGAGGGTTGGGGTTGAGATTTTTAGCTCAGGCTGAAACTGCAGAGGCCAAAGTGGTCTAAAAGCTGTATACTAAGAGCTATCAAGTTAATTAAATTAGTGCAATTGAAAAAGAACTTTTCAGGGGAAATGTGGCCTGACCCCATATTTCCTCTCCTGTAGGACAACGATGCCAAACGCAGCCGGGCCCTGTGGAAAGCTGAGGAAGAGCAGCGGCAAGCAGCGCAGAGAGGAGCAGAAGCGGAGCACCTTCAGCGGGAAATAACCCGGCTGCTCTCTGTGAAGGAGAAGCTGCAGCGGCGGCTTGAGGCCCACAATGCTTTCCCCGAATACCTGCAAAAAGTTGTAGCAAAAGCAGAGCAGGTGAGAGGGACAAGTGGAGGAGCCCGAGCGAGGATGCCAGGAAAAAAGCCCCACAATAATTATTTCAGCGCAAGCCAAGGTCTGCATCCTGGAACTCTGTGGCAGATGGGTATGGTCACTCCTTAAGCTGCATAACAGATGTCCGGTGGTATCACTGGCATGTAACTGGTACTGCCGGACCGGTCAGTGAGCAGCTGGGCATGTATAGAGCACTGCGGGAGCAGCCCTGGTGCCTCCGTTGCTGCCTCTTGGTAATAAGGTAATAAGGGCACCTATTCCCCCTCTTTCTTCAGCAGTGTACAGCAACTGAGGGTCTGGTCCTCTGAGCAAACTCCTGTGGAAGCACCTCTGGTTTAGCTTGCTGGAGCCATGTGACCCATTCTGGGTCTCCTCTCAGACCACCAGTTGGTTTTTATATGCCGACTTTCTCTACCACTTAAGGGAGACGGCTTACAATCGCCTTCCCTTCCCCTCCCCACAACAGACACCCTGTGAGATAGGTGGGGCTGAGAGAGCTCTAACAGAGCTGTAACTTGCCCAAGGTCACCCAGCTGGCTTCATGTGTAGGAGTGGGGAAACAAATCCAGTTCACCAGATTAGCCTCCGCCGCTCCTGTGGAGGAGTGGGGAATCAAACCCGGTTCTCCAGATCAGAGTCCATCACTCCAGACCGGTGCTCTTAACCGCTACACCACGCTGGCTCTTACAGTAGGGCCTGCAGATGGCTCACATAAGGTGCAGACCCTGCTGATGGAATGGTTGCTTTCAGGCAAGGTGGAGTAAGGTAGAGAGGCCAGCATTAATAGAGAAAACCGTAGCTGGCCTCAACCATAAGCCTGGTGGAATAGTTCTGTCTTACAGGCCCAGCGGAACTCCATAAGGAGACTATTCCACCAGGCAGGGGCCAGGGCAGAAAAAGCCCTGGCCGAGGCCAGCTGGATGCTCTTTGGGCTGGGGACCACCAGTAAATTAGTATTTGAAGATCTTAACGTTCTCTGCGGAACACACCAGGAGAGGTGGTCCCGTAGATTTGTTTGCTATGCAGCCTCTCTCCCTTTCCAAAAGGAGGAGCTCCTGCAGGGAAGGCGTGCAATGCTTTTCTGCCTGCCCCAGGGTCCGAGTGATGGTACCACTTTCTTATCTTCTTGGCAACCCTTCTGGGAAATGAAAGAAATGCCGGTCAGGCTCAGAAGCAGCGACACACCTCTTGGGTACTAGTTTAAGGCCTTCTGCGGTAGAGCACTCTGGCTGTACACAGGTTGAAGTGAAGGGACTCGTGTCTGTTATCTCAGGAGAATGATCACATTCCTGCTGTCCATTTTATTATTGTTTCTCAACCCCAAGTTTCAGGAAATCCCGGAGCTGATCGGCCGTTTCCAGACCCTAATTGCTACCCAGGCCAAGTTGGTGCAGAAGGAACTTGTCAACCGTGAAGCCATGGAAGAGGAACACGCCCGCCTGCAGAAATACGTGGAGGAGAGCAGCAACCAGATCTTGCGGCAAAACAACCAGATTGCACAGCTGCAGGCCCAGCTGGAACAGGCCCAGATCAGGGTTCACGAAGGGGTAGGCTGACTCTGCTTAGGTTGCTTCTGCATTGAACTTTTGCTCTGGCCTGGCATCCAAACTGCAGCGGGATTTTTGGAGCGTCCACACGACACTGTTTAATCACAGGGTTGTAAGCTCTGGCCCTTGGCTGGCAACCAGCAGGAGTCTTAGGGGAATGGAGACAGGTGAGAATGGCACTGCGCATTGTCACTTGAGGCTGTGTAACCAGAAGTGACATCACTGTGTTGCTCGATGCTCTAGTGTCCCCCTGAAGCTCAATGGTAAAAACCATAGAGATCAGGAAATTCCTAGAGTGTGACACAATGTTGCGATGTCACTTCCAGATTCTGAGCTGGAAATGATGTCACAACATCTCTTGACACTGTTCCCCCCACCTCTCCATTAAGCACCGGCAGAGGCGGGGGGAATGGGACAAGGACCATCGGTGGAGGCTTCCCTTAGAGTTGCCAGCTTCAGGTTGGGAAATACCTGGAGATTTTTGGGGTGGAGCCTGAGGAGGTTGGGGTTTGGGGATGGGGATGGGAGGGACTTCAATGCGGTATAATGCCAGAGTCCACCTTCTAAAGTGGCCATTTTCTCCAGGTGAACTGATCTCTGTCGCCTGGAGATCAGTTGTAATAGCAGGAGATCTCCAGCCCTCACGTGGAGGTTGGCAATCCTAGTTCCCCTGCTGCCACCAGGCATCTGACAGCCCTACCTAATCATCTGCTTCCCAATGTTTTTCCCTAGTTTTGCTGCAATCTTTCCCAAACCTGGTTTGATATGATCTTTTTGGAAAGGTCATACTTTTGCACACTGTGTGGACAGGAAGAGGCACATTTTTGAAGGTCCCTCCCATTTTGGCACCGTTTTCCTTGCCTCGGCAGCCTGGGACCGCTGTTTTCCCCTGTGCCAACGGAGTGGTTTTCCAGGCTTTTTTCTTTTACAAAAATCAGCAATTGCTAGATTGCTACAACACTGTAACATTACAATGATATATTGCCACAATCTACTAGCTAGATGGAGAAAAGGCCGCTTCTCCAGAGGTAGCAACAGGTCAGAATCCTAGGAAACTGCATTCTGGGGCAGGTGAACTGACTGGGTCTACAGCAGGTGTGTGTGTGCGAATTAAAGCTCGGGGAGGGGCCATTTCCAGCCTGCGGGAGCTTTTCACCCGGCCCTCCTGCTGTTTATCAGTTTGTCAGGAGCCTTAGCCTGCCGGACTGCCGCTGTGGCTCGTGTGCTAGGGCTCCCCTTGGCCTCCTCTGCTTCCAAGAGCTCTGAGCTGGACGGTACCTCTGCCTGATCTCAGTGCTGGCAACGGGAAGAGCGGGCACCCAACTGAAAGCCCTTAAAAGCAAGCAAAGACACCAGTTTGGCCTTCAGGCTGAAAATGTTGGCCATTCCTGGCCTTAGGGTTGCCAGGTCCCTCTTTGCCACCAGTGAGAGGTTTTTTGGTGGAGCCTGAGGAGGGCGAGGTTTGGGGAGGGACTTCAATGCCATAGAGTTCAATTGCCAAAGTGGCCATTTTCTCCAGGTGAATTGATCTCTATCGGCTGGAGATCAGTTGTAATAGCAGGAGATCTCCAGCTACTACCTGGAGGCTGACAACTCTACCTGGCCTGTGGTGTGGGGGAATCCTAGGATTGGTTTTTGTTAGTGGACCGAGAAGAAGAAGAAGAGTTGGCTTTTATATACCGGTTTTCTCTACCTTTAAGGAGTCTCCAAGCGGCTTACAATCATTTTCCCTTCCCCTCCCCACAACAGACACCTTGTGAGGTAGGAGGTGCTGAGAGAGTTCGGAGAGAACAGTGACTAGCCCAAGGTCACCCAGCTGGCTTCATGTGGAGGAGTGGGGAAACCAACCCAGTTCACCAGATTAGAGTCCGCTGCTCACGTGGAGTGGGGACTCAAACCCGGTTCTCCAGATTAGAGTCCACAGCTCTTAACCGCTACACCACGCTGGCTCCGTGAGTCTCTGTTCCTTTCATAACTGCATAGCAGGCACAAATCAACAGCTTCAGCCTCTGCCATTGCTGAATCTCGAGGTGCCGTCAGTTTCTTTCTACCTGCGAGGGAGCTACTGGTGGCCCAGGGCCTCTGTAGCTTAAAACAACACACAATGCAGAGCTTTGGGCATGCTGGAATGCACTCCGAGGGGGGGAATTGCAAACAGCCGTGTTCTTGCCAGAAAGTCCCTGTTCTGTGACTTTCACTGCAGGAGTCCATCTGGAACAGAATCCAGAACACAGCGGCCGAGAAGACCTTGGAGGTGGGGCGGATCAAGCTGGCGGCTTTGAACCTCTTCCAGATGGTGGCCAAGCACAGGAAACTGCCGGCTGATGTGGCCCGAGAGGACACGGACGCCCAGCTGGATGCGGTCAGTGTCAATCATTTTCTGCAGGAGCCCAGTTGTAGGCTTTTCCCACAGAAGGTTCCATGCCCAGTCCTCTCCAGCGAACGTCTGTTTCATTGCAAAATGAAGATCTCGGACAGCAGAGTTGGAAGAGATCCCTGCCTCAGATGCTAGGCAGCTGTTCCCAGTCAGTTGAGATCCAGATAGATCCAGTTTGGTTCACTGTATACTAGTTTCATGTATGGAAGGTCTGCCCCCACCCCAATTACTCTCAGGGACAGCTATAGAGCTCTGTGTGCTCTGTGCTGCAACACACACACACCCATTTCTGCACCCAGACAATCCAAATTCTGCAGCCTGTATACATTCTTCAAAGCTGGCATGTTTTTATTATCATTTTGTATAATTTATTCTGCTTTTGCTTACCTGGGGGGAAAAACTCTTCAGGGCACTAAATTCTGGCTTTGTATTTCAAACCACAGGAGATTTGCATTCAGACTCTTTTCTGAGCATAAATCAGGCATAGACCATTCACTTCCAGGCACATTTGTGTGACATTAAGGGCTAGTAACTTGCAGTCTTTTATATTCAGAAGGGGCCGCGGCTTAGTGGTAAAGCCTGTGCTTTGAATGTAGACAGTCCCAGGTTCAATTCCTGGGATTGCCTGAGTCATAGAGAGCTGCCACCATTCAGATTAGACAATACTGATCCATTCAGAACCTGGCTGGGGAAGTGGTTTGAATGTCATGCCAACATCTGTGATGTCCAGGCTCAGATTCCCAAGGGTGACCTTGGGCCAGTCACTCTTGACTTCAGCCCAATATGTCTTACATGGTTGTGGTGAGGATAAAATGGGGAGCAGAGAGAGCCAGCGTGGTGTATTGGTTAAGAACAGTGGTTTGGAGCAGTGGACTCTATTCTGGAGAACTGGGTTGGTTTCCCCACTCCTGCACATGAAGCCAGCTGGGTGACCTTGGGCTAGTCACAGCTCTCTTAGAGCTCTCTCAGCCCCACCTACCTCACAGGGTGTCTGTTGTGGGGAGGGGAAGGGAAGGTGATTGTAAGCCAGTTTGATTCTTCCTTAAGTGGTAGAGAAAGTTAGCATATAAAAACCAACTCTTCTTCTTAATAACCCTATAGATAGATGTTATACTCAGGTAGATGAACCAGTTGTCTGACTGGGTATAAAGAATCTTCATTTGTTTTTACTAGAAAGCATATTTTGTAGGATCCAAGATATGTATTCAGTATCTATGAGCGCTCACATAACTGCAGGCTGGAGAATTATTTATTTGGCAAGTGCAAAATAAGTTATTATTTTGCCTCTTCAGAGATCTACTAATGTTGGCTCACAAAATCAAACAAGTCACTCTTTAAAAAATAATAAAATCATTAAAATTAGCAAACAGTTAAAAAAACTCAGTCAATAAAAAGCCGGAGCATAGAAGCACTCAACACATAAAACATATAGCAGTCTATGTGATCCATTTAACAGTCCTCAGATTACTTACTTTTATTAACAAAGCCCCTTCAACCTGATTTCTTGAGCCGTACAATAAATTTAGTTACACAATGTTGATAAACCTTACTAAAAACGTATAAAAACATGAACATAAAACATAATAATAAAAGGTAGCAACTAGAAGCAGATTGGAAAAGCAATTTATAAATAACCCCCTAATTAAAAGCCTGGGTAAAAAGAAATGTTTTGGTGTAGCACCTAAAAGAGAGCAGAATAAGAACCAGGTGTGTCTCAAGGGAGAGGACGTTCAACAGGTGAGGTGCTGCCATTGAAAAAGCCACATCTCTACTCACTACCTACCTTACCTGTGCAGAGGGTACTGTTTGTTCAACGTTTGTAGTCTGTTCAATTGTTCTAGTCCCATTTTACAGATGGAGAATTGAGTGGAGGAGAGTGACTTACGGTACTCAAGGCCACCTTCATAGGGGCATTTGAACCCAGGGCTCTTGGATTAGATACATTGAACCATCAGACCCTATGCTACATAGTTTTCTGGTTACATGGATGAAAATACCAATAGATTCTACCCAGCACACCTTGACAAATACATATTATTCCAACTCCACCAGGTCAAGCTCTGCATGGTAGACTTAATTGACATCCTGGCTGACTTCCGCAAAGGGGACCCACCATCCATTCCCCAGCCTGAGCCAACAGCAACTCCTCAGTCTGAGCGCACCAAGACATATCCATCATCTAGGTGAGTAGATACATCAGCTACTCCTGTATCTGCCAGTATGCCAGCCATCTCAACAGCAAACAGCCACCAATTGTTTGCAGTCTTGTTTTTTCCAAGTTATAAGGAGTCACCTACAGCTTGAAAGGCTGTGTAATAATTTGTAGAGCTGTGGGTAATGTTCTGTGGAAGCACAGGAAAGACTAAGGATTCTGCTTCCAAGAAATTTCAGCTTTTTATCTGGATGGTTCCCCCCAAAATACAACACCGTTATTTTTTACTTCAGAAGTACCTTCTGAAAACTGAGAGGAATACTTGGGATATACTGTTGCTTACCTGACCAAAACTGAGGTAAGCTTGAACTGGGAAATAAGGGAAGAAGTCCAAAGAGAATGTTATTACAAGATGTTCTCTTCTGACTTCTTCCATTTCCCATAGTCAGAAGAGAACGTCTTGTAATAATGGGTGATTTCAACTATGTTAATGGTTTCATAGTTATTTTAGATTTTTATTATTAGAGTGTTTACCATTCAGGGAGCCAATTGTTGAGGGGGAGCCTTTCAATCATGTCCCCCCACTCTCTTTAGTTTTTGTAACATGAAGCCAGATGAAGAGTGAACTCAATGCTTGCAGACTGTTTTATGTTATTTGGTTGGTCCTAATTAAAGGTATTAGGTAGATAGCATTGTTGGTTTTGGAGTTTGCATTTGGACCAGTACAGCTGTAAACAACTTCTTTGTATCACATGATTGAAAAGTAGTAATGCAGTAGTAAATAGTAATGCAGATTTTATAAAGAGATTTTATAGAGCCAGCGTGGAGTAGTGGTTAAGAGCAGTGGACTCTAATCTGGAGAACTGGGTTTGATTCCCCACTCCTCCACGAGCTCCGGACTCTAACCTGTTAAACCGGGTTGGTTTCCCCACTCCCCCGCATGAAGCCAGCTGGGTGTCCTTGGGCTAGTCACAGTTCTCTTAGAGCGCTCTCAGCCTCACCTACCTCACAAGGTGTCTGTTGTAGGGAGAGGAAGGGAAGGAGATTGTAAGCTGGTTTGATTCTTTTTAAAAGGTAGAGACAAGCAGAGTATAAAAACCAACTCTTCTTCTAAAGGGAGAGTCTAAGAAATTACAGGCCATTTAGTGTACCATCAGTTCCCAGTAACTTTACAGGAATAAAGACACAGAAGAACAAGCACGGCTTCGGCAAAGGGCTGTTTCGCCAACTTTTGGAGTTCTTCGTGGTTTATCCACAAACATGAGACAGCAGATGTTATCGATGAGCTCCCACTGTGGTTTTGGAAAGTTCCTCATCAAAGTCTCCTGAATAAATTTAGCAGTCATGGGATAAGAGGATAGGATTTAGGGGAGGAATAAAGGGTTAGCTCTCACAATGGGAAGAAGGTTGAGTCTCTTCACAGGGATGAAATGACCAGTGGGCAACCTTGAACAAATTCCGTTCAGCCCCCTCTGAGTTCAGAGCACCCTTTCTTCTCCAGTGGGTCAGGTGTCTTTCAGAAACACAAACAAGGCTTTTTATGTTCCCACTTGGGTTAGCGACAAACATTAAATTTAAGCAGCTACTTGCATTTAAGCAACCATGTTCTGGAAGATGATCTGTCAACAATGTCCTTCTGCTTTATACACAGGACAGACACATCACTCTCTACACAAAAGAATAAATGGACACCAACCTGACATCAAAAATGGCAACGTTTAGAAACCACCGGGAGAACCGTTTTGATCTCCCAGGACGTACTACTGCAGACACTCTCCACCATTCCTAAAATTAGAGCTGAATGTTGTATTCACCAATTAAAAACAAGGCATTTCTCATCCTCTACAGGTCTTAATTCACCTTAGCCAAACTAGGAACCCCTGTGTTGTCTCACATGACCATGGCTATGATTTTCACAGACTATGTTGAATATACTTGAGTTTACCCAAAATGTTCTAGTTTCCAATGTTTTAAAAGGCTGTTTGTTCATAATAAGAAAAAAAGTTAGCCATCTTGGGGGGGGGGCGGTATTAGGAAGAAAGGCAGCATATACATTTATTAATGATACATCATATTGAGGCCCACTTCATCTCTTTCATTGGCAATTAAGAGGCCCTTAGCCAGGCACATCACATTCACAGTTAACACTAGGAATTGTTACTGTGCATTAGCCCCCTCTTAATATGCTGTTGTAGGCTTAGCTTCATATGCTATCACTGGCGGGGTGTGATATAAGAGACTGTAATCTAAGCTTGCACTCGAGATTTTACAAAGCCCGAACTAACCCTCTGGGTGCATATGATGAAACTCCACTGAGAATACACTAAGCCCCTTGTTTTTATTGCATACATTTGGTTTAGAGGTCAGGTACTTTGCTGATCTTAACACTCAACTGGCAAACTGCGTTTGGCTAGGCCAAGACCCATGTTGTACAGGCTTGTTCTAAATCCAGTTCAGAAAACAGAGAAGACCAAACCCTGGGGGTGAAATATTACTCCAAATTGATCGGCACAAGAACAGGAGATGCAGGAGGGCTTCATTGGTGCACCAGGCCCGATGGATCGAAAGAACCATTTCAGACACATTAGTTGTAAACAAAGCTTTTAGAAACATTTAATGTTTCCCTCGAAACCCAGAGTTTGCAAACAACGAAACAGGTGCGGAAAGCCTTCTGTCCCCTCATCACACCCCTACATCTTCTTCCGCAGCTTGCCCTTTTTGAAGCTTCCGCGCCCAAAAGCGCTCCGGCGGAGGTCTTGGACGTGCTGACGGCTGCGGGACTTCAAGCGTTTGAGACCCCCGCTCTGCAGGAAGTGCTGCTTTTCCTCTTTCTTCCGACGTTTGAGGATCTGCTGCTTGGTTCTCAGCTCAGAGCGGGCCTGAGTCTGCTGGGAGCCACGGCGGCCTTGGAAGGAAGGCGCAGGGCGTGCCCCTACAAAGGAAGCCACATGGTCACGTTACAAAGAATCCCCTCTCCTTTCTGGGTCAGCTCTCTGTCCCTTGGAAGACAGAGCTACAAGTCGTCTGCTTGGCCTGAAAAGCACCTCTCACAAGAGTCAAGAATTTGGGACCTGTAAGGAATTCGACAGCCTGTAAAAGTTGTCTTTGGGAAAGCAAAAGCAAGTTTCTAGGTTGCACGGTGGCAGAGAGGTGTTTAAAGACGTACAGCTGCAGAGGTCCCAGTGTTCAGAGGGGATCCTTTGTCCTACATACTCAGAGCCACGGTTAGGTACCCTTAAGATGTGCCTGGAGAAGCCACATTCAGCTATCGAATACAGGTCATGAAGTTTAGAATCCCAAACATTCAAATATACCAAAGTAGGGGGGGACCTGCAGAACGAAGTAGCAGAGTCCAGGTTAGCTTAAGCTACATAATATTCGCTAGACGTTATGACTGAGCCAGACAGGAGAACCTGTAAGATTTGGCCTGCGCAGCCCCACTCACCTCTGCCTTTCTGTTTCTTTCCACTTCTGTTCTCTCCTTCAGCCTCTGAGTCCGAACCCCGTTCATCGATCCTGTTTCTCTTTTTCCATTTCTCGTAACTACGGGAGCACGTTCAGGAAGTTTAACTTTCCGGACCCTTCCTGAGCAGCATTGATAGCTCATTAATACTTGCCCGGGCATCATTTAATCTCATTTTAAAAGGCCTTTGGAGGCAGCCCCTCGGCACTGGCAGAGCATGTGACCCATGTACTGAAGGCCCCGGGTTCAATCCCTGGCACTTCCATTTAGAAAGTGTCATGGATGCGGGTAAATGCTTTTCTCTAGCCTGCGACCATAGAGAACCATTGCCAATGCCAATCAAAGCAGACAACACTGAGTGAGACGGACCAATGCCATAAAGACAACTTTAACAGGAACAGCAGGGGGGTCTGGTCTCTCTTCAGCTCCCACGCAACCGAGGCTCTGTGTGTGAAGTGGGGGGGGGGAGCTGTGGCCTTCTCCACAAGTAGCCCATCCTGTCCCCAGGCACTAAGAAGGAAACTATTTCCCATCTCTTGCCACACAGGTCACATCACCTCAGCTGTGTGGAAGCTGCAGCTGAGGTGGTTTCTTTGATAACAGACTCTTTACCTGTGACTGGGTTTTTTTGATGCGCTGGGGGGGCCAAACAGGAGACGCCATGAAGCTAACCTCAACAGGGCTGTCACCCATTGTAAGAAATCCTACCCAACCGTACACATTTTAATCGGCTAAAATCGGCACATGAACAAACAAAATGATTCTGAGGGGGAAAAAGCACTCTTTGGTTTTAGGATGAGGTGTGGCAGGTGTCATAAGCTTCAGAAGAGACATTCCCTCCTGTGTCACAACAAAAGAGGAAATGTCCCTCCTGCTGCTTGTAATTCTGGGCAAGTACTTTTATTAAGCAGTGACACCCTCCTCAACCTGGCGGAAGGATACAGGTTGTTTTTGTATGAGCTGCTGATGTATGCCCCGCTCTCGGTTCGGATTTTCCTCTTGTTCTCCTGGCCCATCTGCCTCACAAACCGCTTCCTCTTCCGATCCCTGAAACACAATGAAGAGGTTAAGGGAGGGTTGCAGAAACCAGAAAACCCCATCCTGTATTTTGTTTGTCTTTTGACTTCAAGCAATGGCAGATTTTGGGGTCTCATTCCCATTCTTTTGATGGGCTGTGGGGGGAAAAAGGCACCCTAAGGGACAACATGTGGCCCCCACAGTATTTGAAACTGGCCACTAACAATGTCAGCTGCTGCGTGATAAAGCGTTTGTCCAGAATGTCATTTGTTTGGAAAAGAAGGGGGGAGAAAACCAAATTAAAATAGTTTTACATCAAAGGTAAAGCAACGTTTTGGGCCTAAGTGCTGGGGTGGGAGAGAATGCGACATCTACCAGTGATGGTGTTGGTGAACTGGCAAACCAAGATGCAGCAGGAAGAGAAAGACAAGGGTTGTACCTAGCCAAACACAGCCCCGGGAGCGCTGTCAGTACCTCTGGTTCACTGGTGGTTGGATGGGAGGGGCAGGCATCATGTTGCAAGTACTAGAATCTAACATGTACCGCTATTGAGCTAATCCGTGTGCCTGTCAGTATCTGGTACTACCACAACAGGCATGGCAGGCTGCCCTTTTTCCTCCTTAACTTTTTTGTAACATCTACCTGATGAAGGGCTTGCACAATCTTTTGGGTCATTTTAGCTGGCCATAATAGAATGATATGACATCCTGCCCCAGGATGTGGTGATGGCTGCCAACTTGGAAGGCTTTAAGAGGGGAGTGTACATGTTATTGGAGGAGAGGGGTATCCATGGCTGCTAGTAAAAATGGATACTAGTCATGATGCCTACCTATTCTCTCTAGGATAAGAGGAGAATGCCTATTATATTAGGTGCTGTGGAACACAGGCAGGACAATGCTGCTGCAGTCGTCTTGCTTGTGGGCTTCCTAAAGGCGCCTGGTTGGCCACTGTGTGAACAGACTGCTGGACTTGAGGGACCTTGGTCTGATCCAGCATGGCCTTTCTTATGTTCTTGACATGGATTTGGTTTCTTGCTCTGGATTTTGTATGGGCCAATAAGGCTGCCTGCAACTTGCCAGGTTGATTTTTTTTGCAACGATAAATATCAACCATGCAATTCCTCTCCCGATCAGCATCTCAGGAGGCCTGCCTTGGGCCCAGCTAGCAGATGCGCTGGTCCAGGAGAAGGTGATGGGCATAAGCCACCCCCACTGCCTTCTCCCAGGCAGTTGTCCTCAGGAATGCTGGAAGCACATCAGGGGCTCACCTCGGTTACTCAGGCACAGATCTGAGTGTTGAGAAAACACTCTGGGGTGCTGTTTGGCACACGCGTTGCGGTTCCTCTATCCCTGATCTATATGTTAACGCTAAAGCCTTCGGGATGCCGGGTGCGACCTTCCAGGCTTTTCTGCTGGGGCAGTAGCCCAGTGATGGGGAACGTCAGTTATTTGTAAGACTTTTAATTGCTCAATTAATTAAATCTGCAAAAACCTGCAAGTGAACAAATGTTTTAAAGAGAAAAACAAGCTGGTGCGTGTGTGTGAGTCACAGCAGACACCACCTTTAAAAAAGCATTCCTTCCCGTGAGGGAAGAAAAGAGAAATGTCTTTTCTAAGATGGCACTTGCTTTCTGCAGCTTGTATAAGCACTTTACACTTTAAAAAAAAGTTCTTCACCGTACAGAAAAACAGTCATCTTGAGAAAAATGAAAGCATCCACAGGGAATCAACCTACTCAGATACCTACAGGTATGCAGAAAAATATGCCTTTGTACATTTTTTTTTAAAAGGAAGGATGGCCTAAAAACATCACCCCGAGGACTGAAAACACTCCAGATGGGACTGGACATTTAATACAGTAGCAGAATCAATTAAAGTGGGAGAAAGACATCCGGGGTGGGGGTGGGAGAGAATTCAGCCAGCTCCAGCATCGCAGCGGGGGACATTTTCAACCTGTTTTCCCCCTCCCGCATACACATCCCATCTCATCTAACCAATTTATCAACTAGCCTCCACCTGCCTCAAACCCGGCACTCACCACTTCAGGAGTTGCTTGCTTGTGTTCATGTTCCGATTTTCGTCACCCATAAGGTCGAGGACGGCACCCGAAGCCTGCTGCTCAAATGCACTGCCTTCCCCGCCGATGCTGAGCCTGGCCGCAGAGAACAAGGTCAGAAGGTCAGGAAGGGTTGCGCCTGTGTTTGGCTCTCATGGCCATTTTTTTTCAT
The DNA here is from genome assembly GCF_029931775.1 of Euleptes europaea. Lineage (NCBI taxonomy): Eukaryota > Metazoa > Chordata > Lepidosauria > Squamata > Sphaerodactylidae > Euleptes > Euleptes europaea. The sequence continues at coordinate 47,137,453 of NC_079324.1, forward strand.
GCTCAGGATAAGGCTGATCGATCGCCACTTTGGGGTCAGGAAGTAATTTTCCTTCAGGTGAGTTTGACCAGGGATCCTGGAGGGTTCCCCCCACATCTTCTGGACATCAAGGTCACTGGGGTTGGGGAGGGGAGGTAGTTGTGCATTTCCTGCATTGTGCAGGGGGTTGGACTAGATGACCCTGGAAGTCCCTTCCAACTCTACGATTCTATGATTCTAAGAGTGTCCCCCTGCTCAGACAGAGGCTTCGCCCCCAACACCCTTGACATACCCACGCTCAGAATCAAAGTCCTTTGGCCGGTAAGGGATGTAGAATTCCTCGTCTCTCTGCGTCGCCTGTTTCCTCTTTTTCCCTGTGCCTCTTCCCATCTGGGGCTGCTTCCGCTTCCTTCCAACCACGGTGGAGAAGACATCCTGGGGCAGAAGAGTTAAGACCAGTAAGTGACCCCCTGCCAGGAACATGAGCCAGCTCCACTGAAACCACAAGGCCCCCAGCACAGCACCCTTGTTCCACACCATGCTCTGAGCCTGCCCGCCTCCACACTCCAAGAGGGTCATCCTAGAAAGACTTCCTTGGACATCCACTGAGGAAGTGAGCTGTGGCTCATGAAAGCTCATACCCTGCCAGAAACTTTGTCTTTAAGGTGCTACTGTGCCAGCATGGTGTAGTGGTTAAGAGCAGTGGTTTGGAGCGGTGGACTCTGATCTGGAGAACCGGGTTTGATTCCCCCCTCCTCTACATGAGTGGCGGAGGCTAATCTGGTGAACCGGGTTGGTTTCCCCACTCCTCCACACGAAACCAGCTGGGTGACCTTGGGCAAGTTACAGCTCTCTTAGAGCTCTCTCAGCCTCACCTACCTCACAGGGTGTCTATTGTGGGGAGGGGAAGGGAAGGTGATTGTAAGCCAACTTGAGTCTCCCTTAAGTGGTAGAGAAAGTCGGCATATAAAAACCAACTCTTCTTCTTTTCTACTGAACATCCACTGGCATTCTTCCTAAGCAGGACTCTGCACACATCACAACTCTCCAGAACTCTTGGAAGAGCGGCCAGTAGCTGTCACAGAATTAAGCTTCTTGAAAATGGAGGCTCTTTCCTTTTTTAAAAAAGGAACCAAGTTTCTAGTCCTTGTTAAAGGGCATAGAGAAAATTACCAATGGGCTCTCATAAGAAGAGCTGCTTAATCAATATTTCCAGGACTTCTGAGTCCTACACTAGAACCCTTTGCAATGATTATCAGAAGCAGAATCCAATTAAGAAGAGGAAGATGTCCAAGCATATTTGCTTAATTTATACAAGTTGCAGAATTCCGCTTTTATCATTGCAGAATTTGCGAGATTTTGGTTCATTCGTTTTGAGCACAAGCGACACACAGCCTTGTCCATAACCCACAGCCTTACCTGAAGCATTTCTTCCCCCTCCTCGGAATCTTGCTCAGCAGCAACTAGCACAGCTGGATCTTGGACCTTCTCTGCTGCCAAGGCCAATCTCTCTTGCTGCTTCCTTTGGTGCCGGTCGATGAGCTGCCAGTCGTGGTTCCGTTTGGCTCGCATGATGTCGCTGGCCAGAGTCTTGTTGGTGGCGTTAATTTCAAAGATAGTCTGATGCATGACAAAGAAAAAACCCACAAAATTATGAATGGCGGAGGCAGAGGCGACCTCCTTCCCACTAATCTACACCAGACAGAACTGGAAGTTCATGCCCCAATGAAACTCCCATCAGGTACAGCTAAGTCCCAGGCTATATTTATACTACTAGATGGGTTGGGAGCCCCATGGTGCAGAGTGGTAAGCAAAAGGAACTATGGAGCCAGTTTGCAAGGGCTGGGAGAAGTAGGCTCAGTCCTGTCATTTCACCCTGTATAGCTTTCCCATGACACTCACATTGGTCCATCAAGGTCAGTATTATATCATCAGACTGACAGCAGCTCTCCAGGGTCTCAGGCAGAGGTCTTTCCCATCACCTACAGCCTGTTGCCTTTAATTGGAGATGCTGGGGGACTGAACCTGGAGCCTTCTGCATGCAAGTCAGAGGCTCTTCCACTGAGCCACAGCCCCTCCCCACTGACAGCAGGAAGGCAGGCAGGGACTGACAAGAGGAGCCCGCTGTTACACTTACTGCCTTGGAACGGTACGTTTTGATGCTATCCACAAATTTGAGCCGCTCTATCTCATCCCCCTCAAAGCGCAAACCTGAAGAGAGACAAAGCAAAGGAGGTCACTGCATATTCTAGGCTAGGCAGAAATCACCAAATGAGAATGTCTGGGAGAGGCCTACGCTAAATGCTGATGGGCTTTTTTAATATATATGGGGAATCTTCCCACAAGAGGGGCAGAACATTCAAACATATGTCAGCCTCCCCCACCATCTGCCATGGTGCAGTCCAGAATTCCAAGCCAGCCATGAGAGAAAGGGCCACAGAAGCCAAGCCATGGGACTCTTGCTACTCGGCCTGTTTGCAGCCAGAGGCTCCAGTTATTTCACTCCCACTCTATGGGCAGAATACTCACTAAAGAGAGGATGAATGCCCAGAAGGGAGAAGTCCATTTCTTTGACCCTCTTGATGGATTCCGGCGACGGACCCGGCCGGGACTTCAGGTACTGCTTCTGAGCGTTGTCGGACACTCGACGCAGGCTCTGCAGCTCCAGCGAGCGCTCGTGGTCCGTCTGCAGCAGACTCTCCTCGTCGTCAATGATGTTCTGGGGCACACGACCAAAGACGCCGTCTGTATCTGAAACAGAGGAAAAGATTGGCCACGGAGCCCAGGAGTGGGAACAGGCGATGGAGAAGTCTCCAAGGCAGGATACAGCCAAGTATCCAGTTTCAGAAGCAAATGGGTTGCCACCAACTAGAAGTAATGCCAGGGCCTGAGGGAGTTTTGACAGAACAGCCTTGGCAGCAGAATACCAATGGGCAACTTACGATTAACCTAAAACATGAAGCTGCCTTATACTGAATCAGACCCTTGGTCCATCAAAGTCAGTATTGTCTACTCAGACCGGCCGCGATTCTCCAGGGTCTCAGGTAGAGGTCTTTTAAATCACCTACTTGCCTGGTTCCCTTAAACTGGAGATGCCGGGGATTGAACCTGGGACCTTCTGAATATCAAGCAGATGCTCCACCACTGAGCCACTCCACCACTTCCCCAACCTACAATTAAGAATGTGCCAACTTGTACGTAAGCTTGGAGTTCATCGATCTGAAGATTTCTGGTTGTGTGTGATTAGGTGCCTAATTCTTTGGGCTGAAAGTTTAAGCCAAAAAGCATACAAGCTCTGTACTATGCATGGTGAAATTTTTTAAGCTGGAGGGTCTCTAATTCTCTGTACAGCTCCTTGCCCCATATTTGTCTAGCAGGAACAAACACCTAGCAGGAAAATTAATGAAAGTATGTACACAGAGAAGGCAGAATAAATTTTCCCTTGGTTGCAAACGTTTATGCATTTTTAGCATGAATGAGATGTGGGCTCGTTGCCACGTCTACAAACCGCCATTTTCGTAAGAGTCTTAAAGATCCCTGCACGACTAGAAGCCTCCAGTGGACTGTAGAAGCTATTGGTTCCAACAGCTATTGCAGGCAGTCAGGAAGCCTCGTTCTGGCCATATCGCTATGCTGCCATTGCCATTACTACCTTCACAATCTCCTGCAGTGCGGACATCCTTTTTGCAGCAGAGAAGAACTAGAATCACACCAGAAGGCTTGGAGGAACACCTAGATGCCATGCAGTAACCTTACTATCAGTCTACAAACATTACTCGCTCATCAACATTTTTTGTTGCTAGGCCATGTTGGTTGCTCATGGCCTGGGGAAAAAAAATTCTCCAAACTTTTCCTTGCTGTAATTACTACGTTTGATAGTCGAGCCACAGTTTACAAGCTACCATGTACCTTCCCTGATGACGCACCCCTCCCTCTCATGCCACAGCTTGGGAAAGATGGTTCAGTTCAGTTTAGTTTGATTGCATAAAGCCAAAAGCCATTACAAGAAACAATAAAAAGTAAAATACTCTAAAACTGGATTAAGGCACTGTCAGAAGTTACATTTTTAAAAGTTTAAAACTCATTTCATTAAAGAGAAAGAGGGTCCCATGTATGTCTTATCAGATGACTAAGAAATGAGGTCTTTAACTGATCTGTGCAGACACTAGTGTGGCCCAGATTTTCTTTGCTGCTAGAGAAAAAAGGGAAACCTTGTGAGAAACCTCTGGCTCCAAGCCTGTAAGGAGAAATAAGACTTTCTCTATCACAGTGCTTAGGCCTGAATCGGCCAAGGTTATGTCTAAATGTTTTTGCCTTGGAATTGCATAAAGTGGGCAAACCAACAAATAACGATACAGATTTTCCGGTTTTAAACTCCAGCACATACAGAAAGACTGTCACTCACCAGTCAGCCACACTGGATAGTGGATTACCTACCTGTGGGTTTCTTGTGGGGACTGGCAAGGATAAGGGGACGGCCTAGAAACAGGTGCAAATCAAAGACATACGGAGTCTCATCCGGTGCCACCAAAGAGTAGGCTGTTCCACTCCTCCCAGCACGTGCCACTCTGCCTGGGTGGAAATAAAAAAAGGAAGTGTCAAATGCAGAATATGATTGTGAAAACTCAAAAGGTACCTCTTACTTTCCCCCTCCATTTTTATTGAATGCAAACTCATTTTTCTCCAGTTATCATATCCAGGTCATAGGATCTGGTGATCTGTGAAATCCAGGCTGTTACACGCATGGCACTGTTTTATATTCCACTGTTCTTCAAATTGTGCAACCCAGTCTTGTTCCACAGTTTGTTGTATACATTACACTGGTCTTTTGTGCACTGCCCTTATAACTCTGTAACCTGTCCCGAGTCTCAATGAAAAAGACAGAAAATAAATGCAGTAAACAATAAACTTAAGTATGCCCTAACCTTTTTAAAAAGAAAAGCTCAAGGGGCCTTACATACAGAAATCAAAAGAGTTTTTTTGGATCCTCTGACTGCTTTCTGGGGCCAGGATTAAGGTGGGGTAGCAATCAGTTGAATATGAGCTCTTTAACATTTCACTGAGCAGTTTGTGGAAAAGGATACCATAGGAAGAGATCTGCTATAAGCAACTTGCATGGCTAGCAAAATGATGTTATTTGGACACTGGCAAAATATGGAGTGCCCTAACCTGGATGGCCCAGGCGAGCCCGATGTTATCAGATTTCAGAAGCTAAGCAAACTTGGGTCTGGTTATCATTTGGATGGGAAATTACCAACCAATACCAGGGTTGCTAAAGAGGCAGGCAAATATAAATATAAATAAATCAATGAAAAAAATGTTGTCCTAACCTTGGACCTGTCTGCCCAGGATACCCCGATCTCATCAGATCTCAGAAGCTAAGTAAGGTCGGCCCTGGCTAGTATTTGGATGGGAAACTACCAAGGAATACCAGGGTTGCTATGCAGAAGAAGTCAATGGAAAACCACCTCTGTTCATTTCTAGCCTTGAAAACCCTATGGGGTTGCCATAAATTGGCTATGACTTGACGGCAAAAATAAAATAAAATAAATGGGGTGGACCTGAAACCAGAGGTACCAAACTCCCTTATTGTTTTGGAGCAGGGCTGCTTGTCACCATTTTCTAGCCACAATGCTGGCACTACCAAAGATCATGTGAAACCTATCACTAAACCAAATCAATTTTTTGCAGCCATATGTTCTAGTTATATCTACATCAGTGCTCTGCTTCTGAGGACCCTGAGGCACCATGGGCCTAGTCTGATGGCATAAGGCAGCTTCACAGATTCACACACATAAGGCTCCAGGCTTAGATCAAGGCCTCCAGAACTCACCCACACGGTGCAGGAAAAGCTTGGCCTTGGCAGGGAAGCTGTAGTTGATCACGTTGTCCAGCAAGGGGATGTCAATCCCACGGGCAGCCAGGTCGGTGACGATCAGCACAGAGCACTTGCCGTGGGTGAATTTGCCAATGTTAATCTTGCGGGCTGTCTGGTCCAGAGAGCTGTAGATGTGTGTGCAGTCCACACCCTGAGCTGTCAACAGCTGTAGAGAGATCAGTAAGTCAGTAGGCCCAGCTTTCCAACAATGAAACAAGCATCGCACTGCCCACGTTTTTTAGCCCTCCATGGAAACAGCATAGGACTGAACTGAAAATTTACTTTTTTCATTTTTCCCCTTTTTAAAAAGGCACGTTTCTAGCCCTCATGGCTGTACAGAAGAATAATAGTTTCAGAAGCATGATCCACCAGTCGCTGGCAGATTATACCACGTTCACAATGAATCCTTGAAAGCCATGCTAATGAAGCTGTTTTATGAATGTGATTTTAAAGGCAAAAAAAATGGGAGTGCAGGTATAGATCTTTAATTTCTGAAGTGCTGCCTAGGGGCAAAGAGGTTCATAATACAAGGAACTCCACTCTCTAAAAGAGTTAACAAGGTTCCCACGTATAGCAAATGAGGTGGTACAATTTCAGCCTGCCAGTTCACCTCACGATTGAATGTGAATCTAACAGCTTTCCCCCTAGAAGCAGTCCATCCTGCAAGACCCCACCTTCCATCTGTGGCAGCAGATTCCAGGAAACAGGTAAGCCCATCCACTATTTGCAAGAATTAGATCCACCAAGCTGCCATTTGGCCATTTTCTGACCCAGAAGTATGGGGAAAGCCAGTTCAGTAGTTGGTGGGGAATGGAATAATCTCCTCTCATAAGAACATAAGAAAGGCTATGCTGGATTAGACCAAGGCCCATCAAGTCCAGCAGTCTGTTCACACAGTGGCCAAGCAGGTGCCTCTAGGAAGCCCACAAACAAGCATTCTCCTCTGATCGTGGAGAGAATAGGTACGCATCACGACTAGTATCCATGTTTACGAGTAGCCATGAATAGCCCTCTCCTCCATGAACATGTCCACTCCCCTCTTAAAGCCTTCCAAGTTGGCAGCCATCACCACATCCTGGGGCAGGGATAGCTCAACTAACTTCTTTTCCACATAACTAACTCCTTTTCAACTAACTTCTTTTCCACAGGCTGATCAACAACTGGCTATCCATCTTCACGGTCCAGCCCATTACAAGCAGAAAAGGAGAAACTAACAGCCAGGTCCCCACATTCAGGAGAAGGAGGTGGCTGAGACCTGAGGTGGAAGCACTTTCAACTGCAGGGGGAGAAGCCCATTCTGGAATGCTCCCCTTATGTTAAAAACTCCCTTGCCAATGGGGGGAGGGAACAATCCAGCAAGAAAAGAGAGGGAGTGGACATATTCATGGAGAAAAGGGGTATACATGGCTATTAGTTAGAATGGATACTAGTCATGCTGCATACCTATTCTCTCTAGCATCAGAGGAGCATGTGGTGGAACACAGGCAGGATGGTGCTGCTGCAGTCGTCTTGTTTGTGGCTTCCTAGAGGCACCTGGTTGGCCGCTGTGTGAGCAGACTGCTGGACTTGATGGGCCTTGGTCTGATCCAGCAGGGCTTTTCTTATGTTCTTAGGGGAGTAGAAGCTTCCTCCCGGCTGTGCTAGTTCTCTGTTGACAAGGAGCATTTTATGCAAAGGAACATTTTGAACTACAGTGGTATGATCCATTCTGTCACCTCAGCCTCCTGCCCCCTCATTCTCTGGCATGTGTGAAGCAGACGGGAGATTCTACATCCCGACTCTGCTTGGGGAGATTACTACATGACACCAATGTACATACTGCACTGCAGAATGAGAGGTCTTGGCCTAAGGAGTTTACAACTGACAAAGAAATGAAAGTTTTGTTGAGTTCAGTTGAAGGGGTCCAAATAAGAAAACTATATGCAGTAGAAGAAAAGCCTGTATTAATTGATCACGATCAAGGAAAGTATCTGTCCCCGCAAGAGTTCAAGACACTGACTCCGCTCCTCTGTCCAAACAAAAAACTTAGGCCATTTATGCTTGCTAATTAGCAGCGCATTTCAGGCTGAAGTGCCCCGCATATTTTTTTGATTTCTTCACGCTGAACCGTCATTCCAGCTGAACCGTCATTCAGCCATCACTGCGAAGCCCTAAGAGCCCCTTTAACGTGACCTTTTGTTTTTGCTCTGCCCCCGAACCGAAGAATTTACTGAAGGAACCATGAAAACTCACAGCCCCAGCTTAGCTATGCAAATGACTTTCTCCTCTTGCATTGGGATCGGTGAATAGTAATTTTAAAGGGCGGATTTAAAAAAAAACAGCTTTGAGCGAGCATCAAAATCGATCCTGCATAAATGACTTTACAGCAATTTTTACATCTCATGTCTACGTTAACATGCACCAATAGCTCCATGCCAGTGCAGAATTTGTGCAGGTTATCATCCAATCCTGGCAAAGCTCTTTGTCCTCCAGGTCTGTTAGCAACAGTACTTTGCATAACTTCTACACATTCTGCTTAAATTTAAGAATGTTACTACCTTATATATATATGCTACATGTGCAACACGAACTGCTGACTATAGTTTAAGAAAACAGGATAGGTGTTAAAGGTTAGTTTGCCCTATGAGGCAAAGAAAAATGGTAATTTCTCAGTCACAATGTAAATTTGGACAGCTGGGGATGGAATGGGGGGGAAAGAGACCATGGTAGCGAAGACAGTGTGTGATAGTGGCTAGAGAAGACCAGGGGTCAAATCCCTACTCACCCATGAAGCTCACTTGAGCTTGTCATTTTCCCTTAGACTAACCTACCTGTCAAGGCTGTTGTGGAGGTAAATAAAAAATAAAACAATCAAATGCAGCAAGGAATGAATCTGGACAACCGTGGCTATATACTCAAGCTTTGGTTCAGTTGTGGCCTGAAGAAAAAGCGTGTAATGGAAATAGATCTGAGGAAGGATTTGAGGGGAGGAATCACAGCACTGCACAGATGCCAAGGAGGCACACTGCCATAATGGGCCCTGCCCCATCTCCAGAGACCCACACACACCTCTTTTAGATACTCTGTGTGGTGTTTGGTGGCCACGAACACGATGGTCTGGTCCTGGGGTCTCACCGCTGTTCTGAGGAGATGCAAGAGGAGCGCTGGCTTGTCATCCGCACGGACGTGAAAGAAGGAGAGCTGGAGATTAAGACAGGTAGGAAGTTATTCCAACAGCAACCACAGCCAGGAAGTGCGCGGAACTACTGAGGCCAAGAGGCCCTCCCACCCAAAAGGGTTTAATGCGCACAAGTAGAAGAGTTGATTTTTATATGCCGACTTTCTCTACCACTTAAGGGAGACTCAAACCGGGTTACAATCACCTTCCCTTCCCCACAACAGACACACTGTGAGGTAGGTGGGGCTGAGAGAGCTTTAAGAGCTGTGACTAGCCCAAGGTCACCCAGCTGGTTTCATGTGTAGGAATGGGGAAACCAACCTGGTTCACCAGATTAGCCTCCGCCGCTCATGTGTAGGAGTGGGGAATCAAACCTGGTTCTCCAAATAAGACTCCACCACATCACTGCTCTTAACCACTACACCATGCTGGCTTCACACAAATAGGCAAGAAAGGTGCAGATGAGCTACAGCAAATACATCAAGCAATGGTTTTGAATAGGGAAGAGGTGTGCTTAACACCTCAGTTTCAGGAGACACCAAAACAACCCTCCCCCAACATACACACAAACAGCTTTTCCAGAATTTTGCATCTTCCCCACCTTCAGTTGCTCGCTGAGCTTGGACTCCACATCCAGGCGGATCAGTACTGGTTCTGTGAGGCCTGAGAAGGGAGTGGGAGAAAAAAACAACCTGAGTGAATCCTGTCTCTTACAGAAGACCGTGTGGGGCAGGTGTCAGGGATGGAGGGATGGGTGCCAAAACCGAGAAGCAGGCTGAGAAGTTCCTTCTACCCTGGCCCCCTCCTCTGTTTGCACAGCTGTTAGGACTTGTCTGTGGCACTGATTTCCTAAACAGAGGAAGAAGAGTGTTCTGGGGGAGAAAAATAAAAGAGGGAGATTTCCCACCCAAGAGCACAAAAATGACACCTGGGTGAGTCCTAAGACCCCACCAGAAGGCCAAACTCTGCATCATTCATAGTCCCCTATCCTTGCTTCCATCTCCTTCCAAATACCAGCTGGGTTGGACACAATTTTGACACAGGGCACAAGAAAAGGAGGTGTGCCTCAGCGCTAGCTAGAGCACCTTGTTTTGTGTGCAAAACCCCTTAAAACAAAACAAAAAAACCAGAATCAAGCCCTGACACTTGCAGCTAGCAGGTGCTGAGAAAGCTATTTCTCCACCCTCCCCCATCACCAGGCTTGCCCACTTACCAGCTCGGGCAAACTCCACTAGAAGTTTTGGCAGGGTGGCAGAGAACAACACCGTCTGGCGGCCCTCCGGTAGCCGGGCAAGGATCTCCTGCAACTGCTCTGCAAAGCCCATCTCAAAGAGCCTGGGGAGGGAGGTGGCACAAAAAGTTCAGCAAGTGGCAGGGATGGAAGGGAAGAACAACCGGGCAGGATCCATGGCAACCTTCAACCCCAAATTTTAGATGGCTTTGGAAGTCAGCCACATATCGTATTACTCATTGGTTTGGAAGAAGAGGTAGGGCATTATTCCTGGCATCCTGATAAATCAGGGACATTTGGAAGGGGGTTATTATTTATTAAAATATTGATACCCCACATTTCCTATAGCTCAAAATTCATTACAAAACAAAAACAAAAAACACATCACCTGCAAAACAATTTCAGTATTCTGTGCCTATTGACTACAACACTACAAACTTAAAAAACCCAGCAAGTTCCTAGCCCCTTTAGTTAGAAGGGTGGTTGAGTATGTTCCAGCCCTGGTAGGGACCCCACGTATCCTGGCCAGATCCCCCTCCAATGCCCAGGGATACAATGGCTACTTGGGATTGCTCAGAAACTTATCTGGACAACAGCACCCAAACTGACCTGTCTGCTTCATCAAACACCACGTATTCCATGCTCTGTAGCTTGAGTTTCATCTCTACGGCCACGTGAACCAGGCGGCCAGGAGTGGCGATGATTCTGGGGGTGGGAGGGCAAATGGGGAAAGAAACAGTGATTGCTTGCTGTAAGGAAAAGAGGAGCTCTCTCTCTCTCTCTCCTGCCCTCTGCCTGTGCGAACTAATCCCAAGATGCGTCCGACACCCTTCCAATGGGTCACAGAGGCACAGGCAGAGTATCTCTTATCAAGATATCTCATAACTGGACTGATCCGAAAACCGGACCCTTCGGACGACATGCAGACAGATCCATGCTGCCTGCTTTCAATGTTTCCTCTCAACGAAAAAAATAAAACTACAGTGTACAACTGCATCGTAGGTGAAGAACTGAAAGCCTGCAATTGTTAGTTTGTTTGTCATTGTTTAGCCACTGATACAGGTATTCTGGCAAGATAAGTTACACCTTTGCTTTCTGATGGTTCAACGCACACAAAATAATTAAAAATATTGTTTAAAGTTACATTCAGGCTATATGTATGAAGTGTATATAAAATATAAATTAATTTGGGTCCCATAACCAAGATATCTCATCATGTATAAGCAAAAATTCCAAAATATTCCAATATACAGAAATATCCAAAATACAACCCACTTCTGGTCCCAAGCAGTCTGGATAAGGGATTCTCAACCTGTATAGTTTTTACAGGTAACCTAAATATGGACTGTACCATTTCAGACTGTAGGTGACTGAATGCTGCCCCTTCCTAGCAAGAAAAAAAAAGAACCTGGAAGTCGGTTTCAGGTAGCCTGCTCAAAGTTGACTCAGCCTTCCACCCTCCCGAGGTCAGTCAAATGAGTACCGAGCTTGCTGGGGGTTAAGTGTAGATGATTGGGGAAGGCCATGGCAAACCACCCCGTAAACAAAAACTGCCTAGTAAACGGCAGGATGTGACATCGCCCCATGGGTCAGTAAGGACCCAGTGCTTGCACAGAGGACCTTTACTTTTTACCTACACATGGGTGGGGGGAATCTGGTATGTCAGGAGAAGAGTTCTAACCTACATTTCTCCCTGATATACTAGCTTTCTAGGTGTGATGATCCTTTAAAATATGGAACAGCATTTGGTCAGGCCAGCCTCCAGCTGTGGTCCAAGGTGGTATAATCCAGACATAGATTTACCTCCTCAGGACAGAACTACATCTGATGCTGGGGGAAGGGGGGCGGCAATGGAATCCCCCAAAGTATCATTCCCTGTACCTTTTTGCATCCATGCAAAGGCAGGAACAGACCTTAGAAGTGGTAGGAGTACAACTTAAGTGACAGTGCAAGCAAATTGACCTAAACCAGCAAGTAGGCACAGTCCAGTGTTGCACAGTGTCAGACTAGGACCCAGGTTCAAATCCTGCCTCAGATTGACAGCTACAAGGAGCAACGCCAGTCCTTTCCCAGATGGAGATTTTAACACAGGTGTGTCTCAAGGCAGCTCCAGCTACCTAGACTTGATCCTAAATGACTCGTCCCCACCCAAAGTTAAGAAAGAGAAATTCTCTCCACTACACACACATGCCCAGCCCAGCAGGAATTTTTTGACTCACATATCAGGGTTTTCATGCAGTGCTGCAAACTGGTCTTCCATTCTGGAAAAGAAAATGCAAATTCATGGCAGACAAACATTTGAAGAGGGACAGAGATACCATTCCTTCCTTTCCCCTCAACCAGAAAGCCACAATTCACACCTGATTCAGACACGCAGGAGAATGAGGTGGTAGAGTGAGGTGCATCACTTCACAGTGGCCAATGATGGATTCCAGCTCTGAGTGTTCCTTGGCATAAAACACTCCCTGCAACTGGAAATCCAGCACAGCAGGGGAAAATGTTCTACCCACTCTCTTTCCTGGTTCTACCCACTCTCTTTCCTGGTTCACAAGTTCTTTTTAAATGAAAGGGAACATTCCAAAAAGGGGGGTCCTCCACTTGGGAGTTCAAAGTGGCACTCCTCACAATCCTGTTACTTTTATTTTGCACATGTCTGAGCCAACCTTTTTTATTCTACAACATTCACAAGCTTTGCACCAAATATTTCATCTTTCTCTGCTTTTCAGAGCAACAATTAGCTTTCTTGGAAGGAGGAAGAAGAAGAGTTGGTTTTTATACGCCAACTTTCTCTACCACTTAAGGAAGAATCAAACCGGCATACAATCACCTTCCCTTCCCCACAAGACACCCTGCGAGGTAGGTGGGGCTGAGAGAGAGAGCTGTGACTAGCCCAAGGTCACTCAGGTGGCTTTGTGTATAGGAGTGGGGAAACCAACCCAGTTCACCAGATTAGCCTCTGCCACTCATGTGGAAGAGTGGGGGATCAAACCCGGGTCTCCAGATCAGAGTCCACCGCTCCAACCACCGCTATTAACCACTACGCTATGCTGGCTACCTCCATGCTGGAGCAATCTCATGAAAAAAGGAGTTGGCTGGGCTTCAACACCCACCCACCCGCAGTGATCTGAGACAGGTGCTGCCAAAAATACCATTTCCCCTCATGCCTCTACGCTGATATTTGTGGGGCGGGGAGCCTATGATAGATTTGCTGGGGTGGGGACTCTTCCAGTTCCTGAAACTTATTCTATTTAATTGGTTTTTATCTAGCAGCTTCAGAGACTTCAAACAAAGATCTGATAAATCTATGATGGAGGGGTCTTTCAATGGTTATTAACCATGACAGCTAAATGGAGCATTTATGTTTAGGGGCAGTGTACCCCTCAATTTGAGATGCTAGGACCAAACAGGATATGAGAGAGCTGGTTGACTTCATGCCCTAGTCATGGCAACTGGCTGGACACAGGATGCTGGGCGAGGTGGGGCTTTGGTCTCATCCAGGATTCCTTCGACAGTCTTAAGCAATGCACGCCCTCAAGGATGGGACTGATCAGAAATCGAAACACGGAAACTTACTTGTCTCCTCCAAGAATCAAGGCAGTTTTCAGGCCTGTGAACCGGCCAAGCTGCAACACCAGACGAAGGAGAGTTAGGCTGATATCTTGGGAACTTTGCTGCTATACTTTCCAATTCTCAAAAGGGCCGTGCAGCCCACTCCTAGCCTTCGCTGTCAACCCCCCACCCCCAAAAAACAAAAACGTTACAAAGATATTTTTTAAAGCAGCCATAGCTTTACTGCATAATTCCCTGAAACAGGTTTGCAGGCCCCAAACCTCAGCAGGGAGCATGCAATAGGAAAAACCTGAATGTCGGCTGACAGCAGGCTCACTTCTGCCAAGAAGGCAAAATGCAACCATTAAAAGATGACACAGTGAGCGGATTGTGTCAGTTTTCAGGGGTGGATTGGCCCTTTCACTTACTAGGAAGAGTTCCTAGTGGGATTGAAGACCCAATGGTAGCCAAGCCAAGCCAAGGAAGGGGGCTCATTTATACAGCTCTGCTGTTTGCACCCTTCATTATATTGAGACTGCACTGCACAGATGTGTTTATCACTAGGTTAAAGATCAGGATCATGGTTACATATTAGATGTTGTATCACCATATGCTTGTCTAAGTCATGCTAAGCACTTAACAGAAATCAAGTAGAAGTATGTTCCACCAGCCAACAGCACATGCTCCATCCACACCTCTCTAAAGCCTCAGGAGAAGACTTGGGATTGATAAACAGGTTTCTAAGACCCGTTCTTTTTTTGTCGTCAAGTCACAGCTGGCTTATGGCGACCCCATAGGGTTTTCAAGGCAAGAGACGTTCAGAGGTGGTTTAACATTGCCTGCCTCCGCGTCACTCCCGGTATTACTTGGAGGTCTCCTATCCAAATACCTGCCAGGAGCGAGGCTGAGAGTGTGTAACTGGCCCCAGGTCACCCAGCAAGTTTCCACGACAGTGGGGATTCGAACCTGGGTTTCCCAGATCCTAGTCCGACACCTTAACCGCTACACCACTCTGGCTCTCCCCATTCCTTTTACTTGTTGCCAATTCCTCCACGTTTGGTGTACCTCTTTGGTGAACTTCAGAGTCTGCAGGGCAAGTTCCCGAGTGGGCGACAGGATGAGTGCCCGGGCTCCAGTCTTTGCGCTGTGAGCCTTCAGCTTCTCGAACATGGGAATGAGGAAACAGGCTGTCTTCCCACTTCCCGTTCTTGCCATGGCAACCACATCCTTGCCATCCAGGATTGGAGGAATAGCCTGAAATGAGGTAGCCCCATGTGAATAAGGTAAAACCTATCAGATTAATCCTTAACTCTTAACTGTGAACGAGAAACAGTTCACAAAACCAGCAAAAACCAAGAGAGTAAAAGATATTGTTTTCTGAACTGTACCATTTCAAATTGAACGCTGCAGCCTGTATCGATACAGGCCAGCTCCACTTCTATTTTATTTTACTTTATTTATAGCCCACCTTTCTCATCAAGGCTCAAGGTGGATCACAAAGTTTTCAGCAGCCAATGAAGGCTTAATTTCAGCAGTGAGCAGCAGATCCAATATTCTCTGCTCAGCGATACCATAAGAGCAGCAAATTCTTGCCACGATACTGGGAGATCAGCTGCTCACCAAAAGGTAGCAAAGCAAGTTTAGGATGGACAGCAGAAAATGTTTCTTAATGTGCATCAGTGAGCCATCATTTAAGGATGGGTTTCAGGCATCCCACCCACCCCTTTGCCCTCACACTCTGGCACTGCCCTTCTCTCTTTTTTGCCCCCCTCCTTGCCACAGCTGCAGTGCCTGGGAAACTGCCTTTGTTTTGTCAGTGCTATAAAACAGACATAGCGTCCCGAAATACAAAGTTTGCCGGTCACTCACCTTCCTCTGGATTGGGGTAGGCACCTTGTAGCCTTTCTTCATTACCCCTTTGAACACTGGGTAGCTCAAACCTGGCAGAGAAAATAGTTTGTAAAATCAGCAGCACAGCCCAGCTGGGTCAGACCGATGTTGCCTAAAGTAGACAGTAGATGCCCTGCAAGGTCCATCATCTGGGAGATGGAGGCCAAAGGCACCTGGTATTCATACACGTACTCCCTCTGAACACAGAGGTTCCATTGAGCCATCATGGCTAGTGGTTGTGGTGGAAAGCGCTGTCAGGTCGCAGCTGACTTACGGTGACCCCATAGGCTTTTCAAGGCAAGAAACGTTCGGAGGTGGTTTGCCATTGCCTG
This sequence comes from Euleptes europaea, assembly GCF_029931775.1. Lineage (NCBI taxonomy): Eukaryota > Metazoa > Chordata > Lepidosauria > Squamata > Sphaerodactylidae > Euleptes > Euleptes europaea. The sequence goes on from NC_079324.1 coordinate 47,153,469, forward strand.
CCTCCGCATGAGCTGAGAGTTCAGAGACAACTGTGACTGGCCTGAGGTAACCCAGCAGGCCGCATGCACAGGAGTGGTGAATCGAGCCCGGTTCTCCAGATTACAGTCTGCTGTTCTTAACCACTACCCCACGCTGGCTCTCTATCATGGCTAATAACCATGGATATATTAGTCCTCTATAAGGGAGGATTGCCTGAATCTGTCAGAGTTAACATCCTTCTTAAGGATGAATTTTCTCAGGTAACAAACTTGGTGGCCATGTTTGGTAGAATAGTATTTAATTTTCAGAAATCTAAATAGAGATGAAAAGTTGTAAATGGGGTTGATTGTTTAAATTTATATTGTAGAACAGTTTTTAACCATTTTAAAGAAAGTAATGTTTTGTATAGTGTTTTAACCAAAATGTATTGTTTTAAACTGCTGGTTTGGGTAAGGCAATGTAACTGCAAAAATGTTTATGTTTGGTCTAAGGACCGTAATAATAAATCTTTGGGAGGATCACCACCCTCCCTTTCAAAATAAGAGGCGATATGGTACTCCCAAATAGCACAGGCATTTATAGTGACGTCTGAGGCTACAAACACGGAAAAGTAACCCTGACGTACCAGTCCATTACCTGGGACCAATAGTAAATTCTGGAAAAAATTGGAAAACGCCATGTATTATATTCCCAGGAAAAGGCACAATGTGTCCCCCTGCCTCAGATCAACCAACACAAAACAACTGAGACACAGTCTTGCAGCTATCCCTCACTCACCCATGGACTGGAAGCCCCCCGACTTCTTCTTTTTCTTGTTCTGGGCCCGAACCATTTCCCGGGTGTCTGGTTCCACATCAGAAGCACAATCAGATGTGGGGAAGGTCGGCACCGGCATCTCATAATCCTTTGGGCAAAGGGGAGGGGAGAGAAGTGTGCACCAGATATGGAGTAACAAGAAGTAGAATCATCATGCTGTGCTATCAGAATCTTTACAAGTGCAAACATTAGAATCTCTTTTGAAAAAGTGTCTGAATAAACAATATTTGGGGAGGGGCTGTGCCTCAGAGGTAGAGCATCTTCTTGGCATGCAGAAGGTCCCAGGTTCAGTCCCTGGCATCTCCAGTTAAAGGGACTAGGCAGGTAGGTGATGTGAAAGACCCCTGCCTGAGACCCTGGAGAGCTGCTGCCAGTCTGAGTAGACGATACTGACTTTGATAGACCAAGGGTCTGATTCAGTATAAGGCAACTTCATGAGTTCAATAAGACTTTAAACATTACTATAATCAGTGCATCCGAGAAGTTTTCTTTAGGCGGCAGCTCTACAGACAAGCCAATGTCAGAAATCTGTCAAACGAGCCCTTCTTGGATTGTGTGAACATACTTATCGGTTCACCACCGGTACTGGTTTTGGGTTTAAACTGTTTTTGCCCTTATTCATTGTGTTTTTATGCCATTTTACAAGCCGCGTTAGCGAAAGGCAAAGAAAGGCTTCGATCACCCCCAGTGAATACAACGGAGGCTCATTTCTGTCGAAATATACATGTGTTTACAACTAGGTTGTTACTTGGAAGCAAGCCCAATTACAGTCAGCAGGGCTTACTGTCGAGTAAATCACTTCCAGGTCAAAAGCGGCACTTTCCATGCCAAAAAAATAAAAATAAATCTAGACTAACTCAGGCCATTTATTAACAGTGGGTAGCCGTGTTAGTCTGTCTGCAGTAGTAGAAAAGAGCAAGAGTCCAGTAGCACCTTAAAGACTAACAAAAATATTTTCTGGCGGGGTATGAGCTTTCGTGAGCCACAGCTCACTTCACTGAAGAAGTGAGCTGTGACTCATGAAAGCTCATACCCTGCCAGAAAATATTTTTTGTTAGTCTTTAAGGTGCTACTGGACTCTTGCTCTTTTCTACTCGGGCCATTTATGCCTGGGAGGTTTTGCCTTGGATTTGCCGCTCTCTCGATGCACATTTTCCCCATCTGAATCCTCAAAACCCTGCATGGGGGCTTATTGTTGAGTTTTGAGAATTGGGATGGGGAAAATGTGCATCTAAAGAGTGGCAAAACCAAGGCAAAGCCTCCCATGCATAATATTGGCTTACTGTTGAGTTTTGAGAATTGGGATGGGGAAAATGTGCATCTAAAGCAGTGGTTCCCAACCTTTTTTTGACCAGGGACCACTAGGACTTTTTTGTTCGGTGCAGGGACCCCAAGGTTCAAAATTAAAATTCCAACAATTTGAAAATAAACTTTAATCATAACTGTTAGTTAAACATTAAACTTAGAATAATATTTGAATATATATATATATTTATAATAGAGAACTTTTAATTGAAAATATTAATTTATTATGGGTTTATAACTTTGTTTCACGGACCTTAATTTAGTTCTCACGGACCCCTGGTTGGGAACCAGTGATCTAAAGCGTGGCAAATCCAAGGCAAAACCTCCCATGAATAATATTGGCTTACTGTTGAGTTTTGAAAATTTGAATGGGGAAAATGTGTCTCTAAAGCGTGGCAAATCCAAGGCAAAACCTCCCATGAATAATATTGGCTTACTGTTGAGTTTTGAAAATTTGAATGGGGAAAATGTGTCTCTAAAGCGTGGCAAATCCAAGGCAAAACCTCCCATGAATAATATTGGCTTACTATTGAGTTTTGAAAATTTGAAACCTTTTTTAATTTTTTAATTCCCCCGAATTAAAAACAAAAACAAAAAAACCTTTGGTTTTATCAGTACCTGTTGCTGGTCTAAATCATGATCTTTATACCGCCGCTGCCTTTTCCTTCTCCGTCCCGAGGCCTTCTGAACTGGAGCCATAGAAACCGGCCCTGCTGCGATCCCTCCCGGCCCAAACCCGACCAGACACCCGGAAGGCGGAACCACGTGCGCCCGTGGGGGCTGAGCGTGGACTCAACCACGTGAAAGAAAGGGAACGGGCGAGTGGCTCTTTCGATTGCCCCGCCCCCTTGGTACATTCCCGGGAATTGCCGGCTGCTCCGTCACTCAAGCGCTCGGGACGCCTCCTGCCACTCTTCACCCCCTCTCAAGAATGGTTTCGTCCACTCCGGTTCGTCCTTCGTCTCGCGACCACAGTCTCAGCAGGGTTTCGAAAACACTTCGGGTTCTCGTTCGAACGGTGCGGGTCCTTCCTAGGAGGGGCGAGCGTGATGGCAGACCTCAGAACTGGCCCGAGGGGCACAGTTTTCAACAGATTAGTTTCTTTCTTTTCTTTTTTTTAGTGTGATTGTTTTATATATTTTTATAATATACAACAAAACGAAGAAATACAATAATAACAAAAAAAACATAAAAAGAAAATACAAAAAGAGTATCAATTATAATTATACAAAGTTACAGAGTTCAGCAAAGCAAAAATACCCTTTGGACCCTCCACCCACCTTAAAAAGTGACCCAGATTTGTTTCTTGAGGGGAAAAAATGCAACTGACCAATTTATTTATTTTTTTAAATTTGGAGATAAGTACCGCCAACAGTGCTATGGGATGTAATTAATTATAACGTCTTATAAAAAAGTTTTGTAGGAATGCATCAGGCTTTTTTTTTTCCTACAAGACATCTGTTTTTGAAAATTGGTTAGCAATTGGGGTGGGGGCACAAGCAGTTAGCCTTGCCTAAAGGTAAAGGTCCCTTGTGCAAGCACCTGAAGGTATCTGAAGAAGTGAGCTGTGGCTCACGAAAGTTCCTTCACTGTTAGGAATGTAAATCACAAGACCAAGTGCTTGCTTAGAGACAGCTTCTACCAATCTCTATATACTATGTTAATTAAAAAAAGGCAGACAATCAATGTTTAGTAAGTCGACGTAATTGGAACATCCCTAACCAGAAGTTATATTTGGGGTAGCAATCCTTTGTTCGGTATGAAGACTGTCCTGCGCATTAGGGCAGTTTCATCCGGTATGTATATTGAGCTCAATAAACTGCTGCTTTGAACTATCAACCTCCCACTGTGTTATATTGATTCGAAATTAATATTATAACACAGGCATTTCAATACCCTTCAGGTATCTGAAGAAGTGAGCTGTGGCTCACGAAAGCTCCTACCCTGCCAGAAAATATTTTTGTTAGTCTTTAAGGTGCTACTGGACTCTGGCCCTTTTCTACTACTGCAGGCAGACTCACACGGCGACCCACTGTGAATTATCTGAAGAAGCGAGCTGTGGCTCACGAAAGCTCATACCCTGCCAGAAAATATTTCTGTTAGTCTTTAAGGTGCTACTGGACTCTTGCTCTTTTCCACTACTGCAGGCAGACTCACACGGCGACCCACTGTGAATTATCTGAAGAAGCGAGCTGTGGCTCACGAAAGCTCATACCCTGCCAGAAAATATTTTTGTTAGTCTTTAAGGTGCCACTGGACTCTGGCCCTTTTCTGCTACTGCAGACAGACTAACACGGCGACCCACTGGGAACTATGAATGAAAGTCCCTCCAAAGCGTCCTAACTTTGACAGCCTTGCTCAGATCTTGCAAATTGAAGGCTGTGGCTTCCTTTATCGAGTCCATCCACCTCTTGTGGATTTCGCTGGAGGCGGGGGTGGAAGTTACAGCCCATCCCTATGTTTTTTCCACCATGCGGGGTGGGGGGGGGGAAAGAGAGACTACAAACGGGAACCGGTAGTGAGACGTGTGGCGTCCTTAGCGATGCGCCTGTCTTTGGCGCCTCGCCTTGCTCGAGGAAAGCAACGATCGCCTCTGCAGGGGAGGAACCGCAGCTCTGTAAGACGGGGCAGAGGCGTCCGCTTGGGTCTCGGGGCGGCGCTGGGGGAGCCTGCGGGGTTGGGAAGAGGCGGCCGTCTGATCTCCCCAGGGCCCCCTTCGCCTGCAGCTGCACAGGCATTTTTTCCCCATGCAGAGCAGCGTGTCTTGCCCGGGTCTCCCAGGGATGCAGCGGGATGCAAACCATTTAGGCACGGGAGGTTTTGCCTTGGATTTGCGTGTGTGTGTGTGTGTGTTAAGTGCCGTCAAGTCGCTTCCGACTCATGGCGACCCTATGAATGAAAGTCCTCCGAAATGGCCTGTCTTTGACAGCCTTGCTCAGATCTTGCAAATTGAAGGCTGTGGCTTCCTTTATTGAGTCCAAAAGGGCAAGAGTCCAGTAGCACCTTAAAGACTAACAAAAATATTTTCTGGTAGGGTATGAGCTTTCGTGAGCCACGGCTCACGAAAGCTCATACCCTACCAGAAAATATTTTTGTTAGTCTTTAAGGTGCTACTGGACTCTGGCCCTTTTGGACTACTGCAAACAGACTAACACGGCTACCCACTGTGAATTATCTTTATTGAGTCCGTCCATCTCTTGTTGGGTCTTCCTCTTTCCCCGCTGCCCTCCGCTTTTCCTCGCATGACTGTCTTTTCCAGTGACTCTTGTCGTCTCACGACCTGACCAAAATACGATTGGCCTTGGATTTGCCGCTCTGGAAATGCACATTTTCCCCATCTGGATTCTCAAAATTCTGCACGGGGGCTGATTTTTGAGTTTTGGGAATTCAGATAGGGAAAATGTGCATGGAGAGAGTGACAGATGCAAGGCAAAACCTCCCGTGCAGAAGTACGCGGGTGCGGAATAGTCGTGCAGCCCGAGTCTCTTGCATGTTTGCTCGGAAGGAAGTTGGGGCAGAGTTCCAGCTTTACAGCTTGCTCTTCGGGGTGTTTACTCGGAAGCAAGTCCCGTGGCGTGGAGGGGGTGTGTGTTTATTGCTAGGCGACCGTGCGCAAGATTGCAGCCAGATCCTATGCACGGCAACGTGGCAGCAAGCCCCGCTGAGCCTCAAGAAGTTTGCCCCTGAATTAAGCAGGTCTTCCCAGAAGCAAGTCCCATTTTATCCAATGGGGTTTACTCCTCGTTCTGAAGACAGCGACCTAACTTTGCTTAGGCTTTCAGCTTCAGGCTGCTCTGAGCTGAAGTCTCTGGCGTACTGCGGAGAAGGGCTTGAAAAATCACCACTTCCCTTGAATTCAGAAGAGGAGCCGATGTGTTGTTATGGCTGGGATAGAGCAGGATATAAATCCATAAATAAATAAACCGTTGTGATGAGTCAGACCCATGGCAGAAAAGAGTGGGAGAAAGAACACTCGGTGCTTTCCCCATTCTGAAAAGGTTGAGTTCATGCTCATATCCCAGTTATGCAGTTCACAGAATCCTTTACCAAAGGGCTCCTCTAACAGAATAAAGAATGCTGCATCTACAAACTAGCCCTAGTAACCTTGATCCAAAGTCGGCATTTTAATTACCTCTTGGGTGTTCAAAGTGTCGGCAAGTCTGCATTAAACATACCACCTTGCCAGCATTTGATTGTGTATGTGTGAAAGCCCTGGCCGCAGAGAATTGTGTCTGGAGCCCAGAATGTTTGTACAGAATTTAACGTTTACCAAACATAGCAAGTTTGTACAAACCTATAGCAGTATTCTTAATTTCTAGGGCACCTTTGGCCCTTTTACGAGAGGAAACGCGGAGTCAAAATATTTGAATAAACATTTCAATAAATAAAGCAGAGGCCTATCAAACATAAAAACAGAGTTGCACTTACCTGTAACTGTTGTTCATCTAGTGGTCTTCTGTGCAGGCACACATGAGACTGTGCATGCGCACGGCTGGCCTGTGCAAGCGCAGATCTCATGCGGGACTGCACAGAAGCCACGGAGATGAAAACAGATCCCAGGCACACATGGGATCTGCACTTGCGCAGGCCAGCCATGCACATGCGCAGACCCATGTGGGACTGCACAGAAGCCATGCAGATGAACTGCTGTCATGTCACTCGGCCTCCATTCACCAGTGAATCGTTGTTCACGCAGATCTGGATCCTGCGCTCCGTCTGCATCCCTGCAAGACACTTTCTACAGTTTGGCTCCGTTGGATCCATGAAGGCCTCTGTAGCGCTGGCGGTGTCGGGAATTCAGGCGCAACGCAGGGGCAGAGAGGGCTACAGGGCCAAAGCCTCCTACGTGGATGAAACGCTCTTTGGCAGCCATGTGGCGCGGCAGGCAGATGTCGTGGAGTTCGATCCTCCGTGGGTGGATAAGCAGCCCGAACGCCAGAGACCCTTGCTCTGGAGCCCTGCAGCAACGCGATGGGAGGCTGATGCTGACCCCTCAAAAGCTCCTGTATCACCTACCGCTCCAAGAAAGACGAACAAGTACAGGTATGTGCATTTTGAGGGGGGGGGGTGATCCATCCACCGACGATGATAGCACTTAAAGTTCTCCCCAAAGGCCCTGTCCTGATGTGACTAGAAGCATTAGCTATAGTAGCCGGGTGGCTAGCCACTATAAAAATTCCCCAAATTTGGCAGCCTGGCTATATGATGCATAAACCACTTGGTTGCATAGGATGTTGGAGCTCCTTGACCAGAAATCTCGAAACAGTTTTGGGCCCTCAGCAGCACCCACAGAGGACAATTTGGAGCAGGGTTGAATTGCTGGGGAAGAGGGAAGGATGAATGCACATGCATTTTCCGATTATGCCTCTGTAATTTTAATTCAGTGGAGACAATTATACATATTTTATTATACTGTGAATTTTATCGGGAGGTTAGAAATAAGTTGATTTTACCGGTGTTGACCAGAAATTTTAGGAATGTTAGCCATTCAGATGATTTTATTGTTAAGTTTTTACTAGAAGATAAAGATGCTTTTATCTCTTATTCAGTGGCAAAGCTCTGTTATGTAGCCAGTAACATACGGAGATCCTCACTTGGGGTTTTAAAATCGTAATTTTGTACTGATATTTGGTGGTCAAATGATGGTAAATAAACTGAACTGAACATGCATTTTCTCCAATTGAAAGTCCCCTCCAGCTGCAGACAGCTATAATGTATAATATTTTCTGTGCTGGGCCCATTTTTGATCAGGGAAAGTGCCCAGAAGGGAAGTTTTAAAACCGTTCCTCCCTCAGTGCCAGGACCCTGATTGTGTCTCCCTCCCACACATTCCAAAGATAAAACTGAATTAAGATTGGTGTCTGTCTATACAGTTTCATCCTGCCTGTAAGGTTGACTAGGCTGAGTGTGTGTGACTGGCCCAAGGTCACCTGCTGAGCCAAGTGGGAATTCGAATTGGCATCTCCCTTGTCCTCATCTGACCCTGTAACCACTGCATCACACCGATTTGCTTGATTGCAGCTCGTGGATGAGGACACAGAGGCTGGGCTGAGTCAGGGAACCGTCTGCATGAGGGAACCTCCCATTAATCATTTGATAACCCCGTTGCGCAGAGTGGTAAGCTGCAGTACTGCAGTCCAAGCTCTGCTCACGACCTGAGTTCGATCCCGATGGAAGTTGGTGCTTGCACAGGGGACCTTTACCTTTAACCTCCGGGACTACAGAATTATGTTCCATGGCATTACTTTTTAACCTTTCTATTAGGACCGTCACCTAATGAGTTGATCGTATGCATTGTAGTTGGTTCACAAATTAACCGATTAAATCTACATGTGATAGTATGAAAGGGAATAAGTATACTTTGTTAATAGATGATAATTCATGTATCAGAGGCAGGCATCATCTCAGAAGAGGCACTCCACTATCTCTTCCACACCACAGGCAAGAATGCCTCTTCTAAGACAATGCTGGTCATCTGCAGTGTTTGTGAGCTCTAGTATTTAAAAAAATTGAGATACTTTGCCAGTTCTTTGGGTCCAACTTTTTAGTAAGTTGAGATGTTTTTAACCGAGTAACTGATGAATCAATTTGAATGCTGCACCCCAGATTTGTATTAAAGATACATGTGTAAGGTCAGGCAAGTTTGCTGTAGACATTCTACTGGGGGGTCAGAGAGGAAGTGATGGCGAGGAGGGAGATCTCTAATGATTCTTTACTGCGATGTTTCAATGGCTATTTACCCCCCCCCCCAAAAAAACCCTGTAAATATAAATAAATGAAAAATGGTTCCTAACCTTGTACCTGTCTCCCCTGGATAGCCCCAGGATAGCCTGATCTCATCAGATCTCAGAAGCTAAGCAGGGTCGACCCTGGCAAGTATTTGGATGGGAGACCTCCAAGGAATACCAGGGTTGTGATGTGGAGGCAGGCAATGGCAAACCATCTCTGAACTTCTCTTGCCTTGAAAACCCCATCAGGGATCGGCTTAAGTCATATGTGTCTTGATGGCAAAAAACAACAGCAACCTTGTACCTTCATAGTATTTGAAATGGTTTTCCTTGCAAGAGTTATGTATTGCTCCATGTCCCTTTGGGAATAAACATTTCCACCTTCTTACTTCTCCCTGAAGATTGAAATGTCGGACTCCGTCCTACTGTGACGAGACACTGTTCAGCACAAAGTCAGGAGGACAGGATGGGGCCATTCCCTGGATGAAGGAGGATGCAGCTAAACTCCGCCCTTTGCTTTGGACCTCACCTCCCGCTTCCAGAAACCATTCAAGCCTTCCTTCTTGTCAAAAAGAGAAACCGTGGAGAGCCATTCATCGCGAAACACCCAGATCTCGGCAGACTGAAGGGTTCGAGGCACAAAAAAAACACTCTTTTTGGAAATATCCAGTGCATTCAGATGAGGACGACCAGGGTATCTTAGGCTGGACAGGCTACCACCCCAATAGCCCGGTGTATAGTGCCTTTGATATACTCCAGCCACCAGAGACTGATTCAAGGACAAATAGGCAGCAGAATCACCTCCTCTTAGATGCCTCCGTGGCTTTCCCAGGATCTAGGCCACATTCAAAGGGCATATCAAGGTCACCATCTGCCAGGTTATCAAGAGCTACAGGCTCATGCAAACCTCGGCCTCCCTGGAAATAGAATTGCATTATGAGAATGTGTATGGAGTAAATGGAACTTTTTGCTTACTGGCCAATTGAATCACAGCAGACTTTATGAGGCAGTTGCTTGTCATGCAAATAGATCTGAGAGGAGGGGGAGGATGAAGTGAATCAAGTGAAACCAGTGCTATTTTTGTATGCTTTTCCTGGGGTGAAGGGGGATTTTGAGGGAGATATTTTTCTCAACTGAAAGGTGGCAGCCCCCCTCCCCAGTCTGTTCTGTCCATCTCAGCCTCCCAACAGTTGTTTTCCACCCTCCTCTAATAAAAGCAATACGGGAAGAGGTGGCAGGGAAAACAGATTCTTGCATATGTGTGTGGGGCATTATTTTTAAAAAAAACAAAGATTCTGTATAGATCCGCTTTTTCTTGGCAGGCATGAAAACTGTGTTGTGGGTTTCTTTGGTTGAGAGGAGTGCAGATTTTTGCCAGAGACTATGCATGAGGAATGTCCTTCGGTCAGGCAAGGTGACAAATGTAGATGTGTAAGGGGACAGGCAAGGAGTTATTTGGATGGTTCCGAATCCCAAAAGCGACCCTGTTATCTCCCCTGCTGAAAATTATATAGTTTATAATATATTATTGTAGCTCAGATTAACTGTGCCATTGGACAGAAAGATGACTACTCTGATTTGTTGCTATTACACTAGGAATCATTTCTTTGAAGCAGATTGATATAGCTGGCCGTGTCCCCCGTTTTTCAGAACATCACTGCAGCAGGACGTCTGCAGTAGGCAAGCTGAAAAGTACAAGTCAGGTGAAGAGGCCAAGCTCCGGTAGTGGCAGGTCAGCATTTCAGATCCTGATCGACAAAGCTGTTTACTTTGCAGTATCTACTGAAGGAGCCGTGGCTCAGTGGTAAATCATCTACTTGGCATGCAGAAGGTCCCAGGTTCAACCCCGGCATCTCCAATTAATAGGGTCAGGTGAAAGACCTCTGCCTGAGACCCCGGAGAGCTGCTTCCAGTCTGAGGAAACAATACTGACTTTGATGGACCAAAGGTCTGATTCAGTATAAGGCAGCTTCCCGTATCCATGTTATATGCATTAATTTCCACGTTAAAAATTCCAGGGTTTCTTGTCCAGCAAACTCAAAACACTGCAGCAGTACTTGGAATATTGGGCACAGTTCTGGTCACACCATGCCAGAAAGGATATCCAAAAGGTGGGAAAGATTCAGAAAAGGGCACAAAAAATTGATCAAGATATCAACAATGAAGAAAAGCTAATGAGTTTGTAGCTTTCTAGTGTAGGGTGTGGGGGGAAAACAATTAGGAGGGGAAAGGAGAAGTCTGTACCGTGTACAAGGTGTACGGAAAATGGATAGAACGCTCCCCCCCCCTTTGAAAAGTGGAGTCATACAATGCAGTCAATTGGAGTAGTTACAGGAGACATGAAAGAAACTACTACAGTATATGGAATTAAATTACAGCACATACAATCTGTGGAGGCTCTGCTAATGGCCACTGGCTTAGATGGGATTTTGTAGAGGGATAGACTAGATGGGTGAGACTAGATGGCTAAATGAAACCTCCATGTTCTGAGGCAGTGTTCCTCAGAATACTAATTGCTTGGGGAAGGAGGGGCGACAGCAGGGGAAAGCCACTGCCTTTGTTCTCTGTACAATGATTTCTGGGTGGCCTCCATGAGAAAGGATGATGGACGAGACACTGGCCTGATCTACTGATATTCTGCTTTACAGCAACGGAACACATCCGTACTGATTTGCAAGCCGAGTCGTTGGACCAATATCTAAAAAGAGACTCAAGTCTCATCTCGTGCTCCTGTTGCGAAGCAGCCATGATTTCCACTGGAACCCTGCTGAGGGGGGAACAACTCCTAGGGAAGCCTGCATGGTTGATCTAATATTTATTAAGGAACAACCTCACCTCTACTGTTCGAAATCTATACATAAAGCTATCCAGGTCTGGCACAGTTGCCTGTTTTGGCGAGGCAGGAAAGGGCCAGTGTTTATTTCTTGGCCTTCTTCCCTTTGCCCTTCCTCCTCCTCTTGGTCCTCAGCAGTGACCTCACCAGGTAGCCCTTCCACAAGGCCTGGATGAGGGTGGCGGCCCGGGACAGAATTGCCAGCTCTTTCTGAGCTTTCTCCCTCTCTTCCTGCTTCTTGAACCTCTCCTCCTCAATCTGGCTGAACTCTTCATCGAGTAAGGCAAACCTCTCCCTCAGATCTTCCAGCTGGGCCTTCTCCACCTTGTAGACCACATCGATCTCCTCAAGCTCCTCCTGATAGAATAGAGAAGGCCGATTAGTTAGAGGAAAGGTACCCAGAGACATGGCCCTGCCCTGCTGTCATCTACGGGCCTGGTCGGCAGCTGCATTTTGAATGGGACAGTGGCTCCATCCACCGAGGGCTCTTTACAATGGGGAAAGGGGTTTAATCAGCAAAAGGTTTTCGTAGATTTTTTTTCATTGAGAAACCTCCTCGGTGCCGGTTGCCTGAGATGTGACTTGGTTTGCAGTGGAGAGAAGGGGGTTAAAAATTCCACTTGTATTTCAATTTGGGAGAAAGCGAGCGAGGTACAGAATAGCAGCCTGTATCCAACCGGAGTTGCTCACAGAGTGGATCTTCCTGAGCAGGTTTCTCCCACTTCCCCCTCTCGCTGCAGGCCACTGAGTCCCCCCATCCACCCCAATTTTATTCCTGGGGAATCAGCCAACCCAAAGGAGCAACCCAAAGATGAAGCGGGGGGAAGAGTGGGTGTCTGTAGTGGGAAAGGGGAATTGGTAGAAGTCACCATTCCCTCTTCCAAAGACGGAAGCCCCTTTACGTCTTCAGAGGCATGGGGCTGGATACAAGGCGGTGTGTGCTTGCTTGGAAGGGGGCGTTCATCCTTGGCACTGGGAAAAGGTTACAGCTCAGATGCGGCCATCATGCTGTGTGTGCCAAGGCACGGGGTTCAAAGCCCAGCCTTTGATTGAAAGGCTCTCAAGTGGCAGGTGTTGGGACAAAAGTGTGGGGGCCCAGAGAGGCAGTCAGAATTGACAGCATTGGCCTAGATGGAGAATCGGTCCTCATCTCGTTATAAGGTAACTTCGTCTATTACAAAGAAGGACATAGATCAGTGGTAGAGCAGAAGGTTCCAGGTCCAATCCCTCTAGCCAAATAAGTTTTTAGGTTGCAGGACTGGGAAAGATCTTTCCACGGGAGCCGCTGTCAAAACAACGCTGATGTACACAGCGCTTGGCCACTTAATAGTCCTCGGCACACAAGCCCTCCATGTGTTGACTGATCGTACCAAGAGTAGGCTATGAGTGCACTGGCCCCACGTCCATGTGATTACCAGCTTGGGTCCACGCATCTGCTCCCCTCCTGTGTTTGGCAATGTTTGGAAACAGTCCCCCATGACAGGGAGGGAGCATACGCATGGACACTGCCTGTGTGTGTAGGCGCTGTGCCCGCATCAGTGTGTGGAGGGAATTGAGCATAAAGGCCTCCAGTTCAATTTTCCTCAATGAAGGCTCCCAAATGGCACTCCTGTCCATCATAAGTCTAGGAAGAGCTACCGTGCTTGTATTTTTACTCTGCTGGGACTCTGGCTTAGGCCTCCCTTTCTCCCACTTTACAACCCACTTATCAGCATCCTTGATTATCCTTCCCATCATCTCATTTTGCCATTTTTTTTGTACCCAATTCTCATTTTGATTGCCCAGGAATGGTACAGATGACCAAACTATGCCAGCGTGCCACAACTGACCCTGGGTAGTGGGGAAGTCATTCATAGAAACCTACTGGATTGGAGGACCCAGATGTGGATGCCCAGCTCAGCACCAGCTGAACTGTTCCATCTAATTAGAAGCTGGGAGGAATAGCTTGGTTTTGTGACCTTGAGGTAAGAGACGAATTCCATCAGATGAGAAGGAGTAGAAAGAGCCATCTCACCTCAGAACCCTGAAAAATTTGGAGACTTCATGGATTTTTTTTTATAAATGACACTTGAGGGAAAAAATTCCTGAGACAGAAAGAGGCTCAAAGCAAAACATGCAGGATAATGAGAGGTACCTGCTTTTCCATCATCTCAATGTCGTACTTCTGGATCCAGTTCTCTATTTCTGTCTCCACTTTGTATTTTTTCTAAAATCAACAACAACAACAACAAAGCATTTCTAGTTAGAAATCAGAGGCTATCTTTTCTAGGGATTAAGTGCTGAGCTAGGGCAGTCCCAATACTGGGAACTTTCCTATAGGTTGGCAATCTTGCGCCAGCTTTAAGGAGTCTGATATTCTCATTCAACCAACGCAGCTTCTGGCTAGGAACCAGCCACACAACCATTTGCTGTACAGGCAACAATCAGCTGCTCCCCCCCCCACAAACAGATGCCGTTTACACCTATTGGGAATGGTCCTGCATTATTGGGGGATGTTCTGTTTCTCCAGGCAGTGATGCTGGAATTGGGAATATATTTTGTAACACAGGTGGGCATCTACACAGAACTAGTACTGCTGAAGAGTTTTGTTGTTACAAAAACTGTGTGTTCCAAACAGGAGGAATGCTTTCCCTGCAGATGAGGTGGGGAGAAGACAACCACTCAATAACCATATTGAAATGATATTCAGTACACTCCACTCCCAGCTTACTCTAAAATAAATAGGTATTAAAGTGCAAGGATATAATATTCCACTTTTTTTTTTTTGCCAGTCATGGTTGGCTAGGACAGGGGTCGTCAACCTTTCCAGACTTGGAACCCACTCAGCCACAAGCATGTGACATCTAAATCATGTGACAGGCAGGGCAGGTACCAGAGTTATGACCTCACTCGTGTCGAGACTGGAATTGGATGGAGCAAGCCAACAAGGAGGTGTACCATGGTGAATAACAAGCCATGGAGAAATCTTCACCACAACCAAATGACCTGGTCCTGCACTCAGCATGTTTACAAAGAGGAGTAGGACCTGGGGGGCCCTTGTTGGCAACACAAGTGCCCCAGCAGCAGCGACTTCCAAAAGGCAGCAAAAATGACAACTCTGGAGGGGTTCTCAACCCACTCAAGGGTTCCAAGCAATAGACAGCCACTGGGCTAGGATGCTGAATGTTCCCAGAATATTTTCTTAACACAGGTGTTGATCCTTTCCTTTATCCCTTAGAAGCTCCTTGATCCATTGATCTTGAGCAGCGTAAATCTAATGTTTGAGGGATATAAGGACTGAAATAAATCTTGCCACTGACAATGTAGCCTTGGGATCCCTGTCACCCAACAAAGAAGGAATTATGTCAGACTCAGAGGCATTAGATTTATATGTTAAAAGGGGAGAGATATAATGTGATCGAAGTTCCTCATAAAAGCGGCATTCCAAGAGGACATGAGCTAATGAATCTATAGAGCCAGAAGAGCAAGGACAGGTCCTGTCTGGGTAGGGTATATTCATAACCATACAGGGGTTAGCATTCAGTCTAGCTAAACGTTGATCCTTTTCAGCATTCTGCTGTGTGGCACAGACCTAGTTGCCGAATGTGGCGGGTGACAGCAACTGTTTTTCTCTGGAAAGATCTTTCTGCCATGCTTCTTCTTGTGGTGTACCATGGTCTGGGATAAGTACCTCCATCTGTAGGAGGCCAAGGAATGGATGCTCCTCCCTGGAGAAGGGGGATGGTCTGGCTCTATGGATCTGTCTCAGGCTAACACAACTCGTGGGTGACCCACAAAGCCACACACAGTCCACCAGCCCTGATGCCCCACTGGAATTTGTGCTGTACTGCCAAGTTTTCATACCATCTGACATTTCACAGGTGGTAAGGAGAACACTCAGGTACTACATGCAATGCCATATTTTCACATGAAAGAATGCTGCCCAAGCACAACCATGCCCCCTAACCACACGTGAAGTAGTGGTTAAGAGCGGTGGTTTGGAGCGGTGGACTCTGATCTGGAGAACCGGGTTTGATTCCCAACTCCTCCACATGAGCGGCGGAGGCTAATCTGGTGAACTGGATTTGTTTTCCCACTCCTACACATGAAGCCAGCTGGGTGACCTTGGGCTAGTCACACTCTCTCAGCCCCACCTACCTCGCAGGGTGTCTGTTGTGGGGAGGGGAAGGTGATTGTAAGCTGGTTTGAGTCTCCCTTAAGTGGCAGAGAAAGTCGGCATATAAAAACCAACTCCTTCTATCAAAGGCTTGCGGTACATCTGTGGCAACCCTGTGAAGCCAATGTACTGTGGCTTGCCTAGCGCATAAACAACCCTCCTATTCTTGCAAGGAAGAAGAAGAGTTGGTTTTTAAATGCCGACTTTCTCTACCACTTAAGAATAAAACCGTCTTACAATCACCTTCCCTTCCCCTCTCCACAACAGACACACCCGTGAGGTAGGTGGGACTGAGAGAGCTCTAAGAAAGCTGTGACTAGCCCAAGGTCACCCAGCTGGCTTCATGTGGAGGAGTGGGGAAACCAACCCTGTTCACCAGATTAGTGTCCGCTGCTCCAAACCACCACATCACGTTTGAAGTTTATCAAGCTCCAGGCGGGGCTTGTTTGGCTTAGCAGCTGTGCAGGGCTGTTTCATTACTCTGATCTTGGACACAACAGAGCTTGTTTCCAAGGCAGTGTACTTAGGATAGCAACCCTAAGATCCTCCGAACTCCCGTCACCCTGCACTACCTTTCGAAGAGCGAGCTCCGAATCTCGGTTTTCAGCAATGAGGGCATTGAGCTGAGCCCTTAACTGCTGTATATCCTGCATCATCTTGGCACACTTTGCCTGAGAGCCACGCAATTCCCCCTTCTGTTGCTTCTCCACGTCGGCTCGGGTGCGCTGGATTTGGTTTTCGGAAAACTTGGCCAGATTGTGTAAGTGGGTTTTCAGATCCTTGATGGTGGCATTCTTCCTGGAAATCTGAACAATACGTGGGACTCTCAGTACACATGCAGTAGCAACAAAACAAAATACACAAAAAAGGAGTTTTATAGGGGCTCACAACCCAGCAGTTTGAGCTTTACAACACACTTGAGGATCCTGATCCATCACCTGAAGTCTGTTACCCTAGCCTAATAATACATATAGAAGTCAACTAGTCACAGCTCTCCTGCCAGGGCCCTTTTCCACTGTTTTTCATTCCAGCCTTCCTCCAAGGAGCTCAGAGTGGCGTACATGGTACACTCTCTTCCATTTTGTCCTCAAAACAACCCTGTGAGATAGAGGAGGCTGTGACAGAGAGTGACTAGGCCAAGTTCATCCATTTAGCTTCATGGATGTGCGGAGATTCGAACACAGGCTTCCCCAGTCCTCGTCCAACCACTCTTAACACAATAGCATACTGGCTCTTCTCCCTCAGTCAAAGGCCTTTTATGCAGGGATGTTTCCCCACGGTCAACCCCGCTGACTGCTTCGGGGCTTCCTTTTGATCATGCATGCCTTTTCTAACCATCATAAGTCGCCTCGCTCTCCCCACACATTTTCCAGATTCTGGCTAAAGCAGCATCCGGAAAACACAGGCAAAATGCGGGGCGTGGGGGGGGAGTAAGCTGACCTCTGTCTGTTGGTAACTTGCACCATTTCCTATGGGATTCTTGCTGGGAAGACTGTAGATAGACATCTCCCTATTATTGCTACATGGGAAGACTGTAGATAGCTATCTTCCTATTACTGCAACATTATGCAAAGAAAAGCCTGATGAAATCTTCATTTGAAATGGAGGATTGATCAAGACATCCTGTCCCTTGGAATTATATACATCTCTTCATGTGATTCCACTGATGTTGCTTTTGTTTCTTGTTCTACATGGACATTTATGGTTTGATTATTGAACCAGTTGATACTGCTTTTGGAATGTTACTTGTTATATTCCTCTTGGTATATAAGTACATATATTCTACTTCTTATATTGACTTGCTGTAGTTACCTTGCAAAGTAATTTTTGTTGGTTTGAGCATACAATATCGGCTACCAGTGAAATTGTTCAGTTTCTCTAGCCACTTATGCTGTTGCTTGTGTTATGCTGGCTTCGTTCAGCATTGATCCCCTTTTTTGATTGTGGGAAAACGCAGGCATAATCAAAAGAAAGCCCCGAAGCAGTTGGCGGGGGTAACGGCAGGGAAACGTCCCTGCATAAAAGGCCAAAGTGTATTTGGCCATTCTGATGGAGAAAGCAGTAAGTAGCCACAGCTGAAATAGTCTTCTTGGAGACCATTGCTGTTCTGATCTTTTGCATATTCATGTAATGTGCCTGGTCCTCTTCCCTGGCCCAGCTTCTCTACTGAACCAGTCCTCTACTTGACTTCCCATCAGAGGAATAAGGATGCCCCTTTGCACACCCAGCAGCACCAAAAGCAAAAGTACACCTTTGAGGCATTTCTCCACCCTACCCAAACCTGAAGCGGGAGAACACAGGCTCTTGTGAGGAGGCCTTGTGGCTTAGAGGCACCAGGGCAGGGTGCTGTCACCAACTGTTCTTGTTCTTCCTCTCAAAATATATTGGGGGGTAGGAAGAGAGGGAGGTTGAGGGAATCTCTGGAGAAGGCTGGCTCATTTAATTGCAGCTCTGTTCTTTGCCATACTGGAACTGTCTAGGAACTCTCTAGTCGCTCCTGCAAAACGCTTAGCCAAAAGCTGGTTGGAAAGCATGTTCCGTATAGGGTTAGTTGCCCTTTTCCCTCAGCTTGGGAAGAGCAGCCCAACCAATGGATGCACCCTGCCTATTTCCTGCCTGTTCTATTGGCTCAACACAAAAAATGAGTCTATAGTCTTGTGCACAAGTTACAGAGAATGCTCATACCATCGGTGTACACTGTACCCTTGATTTTAATATGCACACTAAGTAATTCTCATGTTATATTCAATGCATGTACAGTTGAACATGCAACTGAAACCCAACATTTATCCGGGTACAGGTTCCCAATTTAGTTTGGAAAGTGAATGCATGTTGGCTCTCCTTAAACAGTTGTCCGCACACACAGGCAGGATGTACGTGCGTGCACTGTAATGTGTGAACAGGGCATCTATGTTCTTCCATCACATCTGGTTAGAAACTTGCTCATGTTAATGATAAAAGGTTGGCATTGGTCCCTATTTCATGTCTCCCCTCCCTCCCAGTAAGGTGGGGAAAACTGAGTCTACTCAGCTGTAGCACCTTAACTGTCACATGACCAGCTCCTACTCTGTTAAGCTTTAGGCACCAGGTGATAGCATTTTTCTGCCTGGTCATTCAGTTAATTTATTTATTTTTAGAAACAATGTTGTGCATTGCTTCTTTAACGATTTCTATGGCTTCTTTCAAATGCTATCTTTATTCTGCTCTTTTACTGTTGTTTACACCAGATACTGGTTTAGCTTTGTACCTTGTTTTTAACTACAGTCAATCAATCCAAGTGTTAATAATGGACAGGCAACCAAGGAACACTTATAATAAATACATGAAGTGCTTTGGCCATCAACTAATTGTATCCTTACTCCCCCCTCCCCAGTACCTCCTCATCACGGTTGTGAATCGCTAATGTCAGTTCATCCTCCAAAGCTGCAATCGCCTCCATGTTTTTCTTGTCTCGGAGGGCAATTTCTTGCATAAATCTCATTTTTTCTTTATCTTCTGATGGAGTGGTGAGGAGCATCTCAAACAGAAACCTCCGGAGCGCCAACAGGCCTCTAAGCAAAACGTCAGCAGTTGGACTCCTGGCAAAGGCAGCATCTCTCACTGCCCGACAAGCTATGGGGTTCATGTAGAACAAGCGCACAATATTTCGGACCGAACTTTTTAAGCCTTCGATGTGCAGATGAAGCTGTCCGCTTCGATCCTCTGAGGCAAATAGGCTGCCTCTTGCAACACCCTTAAGAAGATGCCCTTCTTCGTCGAGGCGGGCAATCGTGGCTTCCATATTGTTTGAAAGACGCAGGTGTTCCCTAAGAGCCCCCCAAAGTTCTGGTCCCAACGCGATGCTGAAATCTTCAAGGTTCTCCATAACGTACGAGAACACAGTGACCAGCTCTGTTTTAACGATAGTGTCATCCAAGACGGATATGATCCTCTTGGTCTCAACAGTGGTCAATTTTGACCTACCAGGATCCAGGATCTTTAATGGCATTTTGATGGTCATCTTTGGGGAAGCTAGATTCATTGGGGAGACACTCATAGGGCTCGGGTCAACAGACTCATGGGATGAAGACAGCACTTCGGTTGCCATGATGTCAACTGAGTATGTTCACGGTATGTGCTTTAAAGCAGTTTGGATCTTATATACCAAGACTTTCAGATGCTTTGACACTTCTGGCTTCCGTGAGCAGATCTGCTAACAAAACAATTTAAGTGGCAGAATTAGAAATTTATTTATTTAGTCAAACCCATATGAAGCTGCCTTATACTGAATCAGACCCTTGGTCCATCAAAGCCAGTATTGCCTCTCCCCAGCATGCCAAGCTCAGAGCGGTTCACATAATCTACAAAATATACAATAAAATAATAAAAGTGGATAAAACAATACATTAAAACAGCCCTAAATGGATTAAAATCACAAATTCTAATTCCTAATAGCACTTGGAATTGCAATATATGGCCACAGTGTGGCCTGCAGGTAGTTGTTTGGCAGGAAAGATAGGGAGGCCAGCATTTTTAGCACAACCGTAGCTAGCCTCAACTACTGAATGCAGCTCAGTAGCACAAGAGAGTCTAAAATGACACAGAGATGCTTGCACGATGGTCCTGGTGCATCAATGTGTGTGATGCTCTTGCAATCAAAGGTAGGAGGATGAGGATCTGTGGGCTGGACTGTGCAGCAAGGTAGATATTGTCAGTGGCAGCTGGTGGGTGGAGGAGAAAAGGCAGGAGGATGGCAAAAGAGGTGAGCTCTGATTGAGAAATGGCTTTGGGCTCATGGGTGGGATAATATTTACAGACGAAAGCCAGATGTCTGCGCTGCTGGGCTGATTTTGTTCTTAGTGAGGAGTATTAGATCACTGTTGTGAAAGCAAACAGAATTATATGGTTTGTGTTTGTAAGGTTCAGTGGGGAAGGAAGGGTTTGGTAATGGCTACACCGGTGGGGAGGGGAATCTGTGAAAGAGCCCGCATAGGCCATTTTAGACTGTCAGGCTACACTGGAGCTCAGGCACACCACTATACATAATAAATAATTTTCTGTGGGGCTTTCAGATGAGTGAATGGTGCATATAACTATATAAGAGGCTCACCCATTTTGTTCCATGTGTCATGGTGAGTGCATGCAATCCTAGGCCCATGCTCCAACCCATGTACCAAAGTGTGGCCAAGAGTTGCCGAAAGCCCTGGGAAAAATGTTCTGTCCTTTGAACAGAGGTTTGGAAATGGTAAGGTGAAGCTTTTTGTGGCATGGAGGTAAAGATACATCCCCTCCTGCTAAATAACTTTTACGCCTCTATTAAAGGGACAATGTTTTTTTTCTCCAGGCAGCTGGCAACCCTAAGTAAGTGTGCCAGCTGCAGGGAGGAAAAAAAATGCCTTGTCACTTTAAATGATGCTTAACGGGATGTTGCTTCAGCTTCCCATTTCCACATATTAAGCCTCTATTAAAAGGGCATGTCATCTTTTCTCTCCAGGTGTGTTGGCAATCCTATGAAAAAATCTATACTTTGTTTGCCCTTTCTTCCTACAACAACAGGCCCCCACGGCAGTTTACAACAGGCCCCCACGGCAGTTTACATCCGACTAAGAAATATAGAAGACACACAAGTAATATACAGATAGCGATAATACATCCAGACCGAAGTAGCCTTTAATTCTTCTTTGATGTGAAGCTCTATGTTTACAAAGACCTGTTTTTACATAAAACTGCAGCATTTCTCCCTTACTTTAGATTTATTTCTGACTAAATATGGATAAACACAGGCAGTTAAAACTGTAAGCTCTGTGGAGCAAAAAGCCATCTATTTTTCCTCATATTTATGTTTATATCACTCTGCAAAGTGCGACGTAAAATCAGGGCACAACAATAATGATCGCAACTCCAAGAGGCTTCCTTCCAGGTAAGCACGCAAAGGATCAAGTTACCAGTCCCACAGCCATCAAAACGACTTCCATAGAAGAATACTTAGGACTGCAAACTTAATTGGCTGCTATTTATCAAGTGATGTTATCTACCTCCATGCCACAAAAATCTTCACCTGCCCATTTTCAAAGGATAATGTATTTTTCTTCAGGTCTGTTGGCAAGCCTACACAAATGATGCTATTTAGGCTCCAATCTTGAGCATTCTTACAAGGGAATAGTTCCCACTGAACTGAGTAGTAGGATTTACTTCTGAATATACATGCGTTGCTAGTCATTTAAATGGTGTTTATCAGCCAAAATTTGGTTCTTGAGGCTTACAGTGAACCTGCACACACAATAAGGACACTGCCTCTGAACATGGAGGCTCTAGTCCCAGAACATACAGACCGTTAATTTAATCGGGGGAACCCAAAGTCTAAGAACATGAGAAAGGCCCTGCTGGATCAGACCAAGGCCCATCAAGTCCAGCAGTCTGTTCACACAGCGGCCAACCAGGTGCCTCTAGTAACATTATCAGGGGTGGGGGCAATACATTCTCATTCCACTTCATCCATACGATTCATGATTTTTAAAAGATCTTTACCAAGCCCTCTTTTACAACGATTAAAAAAAAATGTTTTAAACATCTCCTTCTATGGAAGCTGTTCTCTTTGATGCTTTTAAAAAAAATTTATTGATTTTTTACAATTAAACAAAAAGTAAAAAAAAACTAAAATAAAATCATAATACAAACAAAAAAAGAAAACATAAAAATACAAAATCACAAAAAGAGCACTTTCACAACCAATAAATTTACATTGTATAATATGATTTGTAAAATATATAGTGCCCTAATATCCACCACCCACCTTAACTGTGTACCCACCACCCTTGGACTTCCGGAGAAGTGTTTTGACAGTGTTTAAGAATCTATTTTTATTTCTAATTTAAAAAAAACATTCATCTATAATTAATATAATTAATTAATACAATAATTAATAATATAATTAATATAATAATCAATATATAATCTATAATTAATACAACTATACTTGTAAAATTCATTTTCGCCTATTTATCCCAATATGCAGCGGCCTTCAACCAGGTTTCTCCTTGATCCTTTCGATAGACTCACCCCAAAGAAGCCCTACAAAAATAAAACAAAACACCACGCGAGACCGTTGCCCTGTCGAAAAGCCCAGCTGTGCCTGTTGCTTAGCAACCTTGCCTCACTATGGGGAAGGGAAGGCTTCTATGCCCGGAAGGGGAGGGGCGTCATTGGACAAGCCACCAATCAAAGCGTCCAACGCTCATCGGTCCTTGACGGCTCATCCGCGAGAGGCTTGTCCAATAAAATTGGCTGAGAGGAGACTTCCTGTCCCGCCTTCTTTACATTACAAGGAAGGGACAACTAGATCTAGATTTCCGGTCCCCACTGTGGCCTTTTATGAATGGGAGGTTTTGCCTTGGATTTGCCCCTCTTTAGATGCACATTTTCCCCATCCAAATACTCAAAACTCAACACTGAGCCCCCATGCAGAGTTTTGAGAATTCAGATGGGGAAAATGTGCATCTAGAGAGCGGCGAATGCAAGGCAAAGCCTCCCAGGCATAAATGGCCGAAGCTCTCGCGGGGCTCTTGCAGAATTGGGTGGGACCCTAAGAACCCGGAAGTAACTTCTGTGCTAATTCACAGTGGGTAGCCTTGTCAGTCTGTGCGCAGTAGTGGAAAAGGGCAAGAGTCCAGTAGCACCTTAAAGACTAACAAAAATATTTTCTGAAGAAGTGAGCTGTGGCTCATGAAAGCTCATACCCTACCAGAAAATATTTTTGTTAGTCTTTAAGGTGCTACTGGACTCTTGCCCTTTTCTACTACTGCAGACAGACTAACACGGCTACCCACTGTGAATTATCTGAAGAAGCGAGCTGTGGCTCACGAAAGCTCATACCCTACCAGAAAATATTTTTGTTAGTCTTTAAGGTGCTACTGGACTCTTGCCCTTTTCTACTACTGCAGACAGACTAACACGGCTACCCACTGTGAAAAATATTTTCTGGTAGGGTATGAGGTTTCGTGAGCCACAGCTCACTTCTTCAGATATTAAGCACCTTACGGTGCTACTGGACTCTTGCTCTTTTCTACTACTGCAGACATATTAACACGGCTACCCACTGTGAACTCTCAGCTGGAGTTCGCGTGCTTATCCTGTGAGTCCCCGCGTCCTTACAGACTTTAGGTCAGACTTGCAATTCCTTTGCCTCGCGGCTTTTGCCGCTCCGGTGGGGGGAGAGGGTCTGTGGCTCAGTGCTAGAGCCTCTGCTTGGCATGCACAAGGTCCCAGGCTCAAGTCCCGGCACCTCCAGTTAAAGGGACTAGGCAAGTAGGTGATGGGAAAAACCTCTGCCTGAGGCCCTGGAGAGCCATGTAGAGGGGCCAGGCTCAGTGGTAGAGCATCTGCTTGGCATGCACAAGGTCCCAGGTTCAAGCCCCAGCACCTCCAGTTAAAGGGACTAGGCAAGTAGGTGATGGGAAAGACCCCTGCCCGAGACCCTGGAGAGCCGCTGCCGGTCTGAGTAGACAAGACTGACTTGGATGGACCCAGGGTCTGGTTCAGTAGAAGGCAGCTTCCTGTGTTCAAAACACCCACGCCATCGAAATGAACCACGAAGTCGTAATTGCAGACCAAAGATGATCGCCGCTTGAGCACATTCAGTGAATGCCTTGACGTCAGCACACTGGCACCGCCCGACCTACATAGAGAGAGGGAAGGTAAGAGGTATAAGTATCACCTACACTTTGGGTTCCCATTAGTGTGGTGCTGCGTGCGGAGGAGTAATGGGAAGGACGCAAAATGTGCAACCCTAAAGACACTTTCCTGGGAGTAAGCCCCATTGAATTGCATGGCACTGATTTCTGAGCATACCAGTGTAGGATTGCTTCTGAAGTGCAAAATGCTCCCCGAACCCTCTGCTATGAACGGTGGGCATTGATGCATGGAGGAGTTTGGCTCGGATTGGCCTCGGATTGAATGCACATTTTTCTCATCCGAATTCTCTAAACTCTGTATTGGGGGGGGGGGGGCTTACTGTTGAGTTTTGAGAATTTGGATGGGAAAGATGTGCATCTAAAGAGCGGCCAATCCGAGGCAAACCCCCCTCAAAGGGCCACATCCCCCCTTTCCTGTGCATTCGCTTTCCTCCCGCACCCGACTGCAGCGGCACCGTTGCGTCGAGCCTGTGGAACGCCCCGCCTCATGAGCTGAAGAAGGCGGGGGTGGTGGTTTGCGTGGCGTTCCCCCAGCCGCCGGACCGTCCTTTCCTTCCTAGAGCGAAGGGAGGGAGCGAGATGCGTCGCCGAACAAGCTTTCCCTTCGGACCGCCCCGAAGGGAGGGAGAGGGGGGCGGTGAGGCGACCCTCCAAAGGAGAGAGACCCCCCCTATTTCCGTCTGGGTGCAGAAAGCGGCCTTTTAGTGCCCCCTCCCCCTATCTATCTTCTCCCTTGTTTTTTTTTTAATAAATTTTTATTAATTTTTATAAGAACATACAAAAAATAAAAATACAGTAATTCAAAAATACATACAAAAGCACTTAGGCTACCGTTTTACATCATCTGTGATAATATTGTCGAATAGAGCCCCAAATACCCACCCACCCCCACCTTAAATGTGCATTTACACATTTAAGATGCACGCTTCTCCTCCCTTGTGACCAACCCAGGGATTGCTTCCGCCGGGGAAAGACGCCCCCAGCTGTTGTTGGGTGGTGGTGGGGGGGGGACGACACCTTCGACCCTTCTCTCCCCCCCTTGCTTCCTCCGGAGCGTGCAAAGCGAAGGGGCCAAAGGGAGCGCTGTCCTCGGCTGACTCGTTGCAAACGTGCTTCTCCTGCCTAGCCCAGGAGGTCGGGTTGGCGTGTTGCAAGGTCTTCCCGTTCTAAGCGGAGAGGGGCCGGGGCTCAGGCGTGAGTCGGGGGTCCTTGGTTCGCAATGGGCCGGTGGGCAGGCTGCGCTGGGCAGGGAGCGAGGGTGGGACGGGCACGCGAGGCGCTGGGAACGGTTGGGCATTTGGTTTCTTCGTTGTGAAGAGGCGCTTTTGCAAATTGCAAAAAAAAAACCTTTATACGAGTTGCAAGATCAAGGCCAACAGGACTTCTAAAAGGGCCGCCCCCCCCCCCTGCGCACACGCATTTATTCGTGGAAGGTTTTGCATTGGATTTGTCACTCTCTAGATGCACGTTTTCCCCATCTCGGTTCTCAAAACTCTGTATCGGGGCTTTTTGTTGAGTTTGGAGACTATGGATGGGGGGAAAGTGCATCTAAAGAGTGGCAAATCCAATGCAAAACCTTCCATGAATAAATGGCCAATTTGTGACCCAGAATTCTGAAATGGATAGATTGCATCTACCTATACTTTGCGAGGCTAAAAGTAAACCGAGCTGCATGCTTTTCTTAGGCAGGGTCATAACTCATAGGTGTACGTGACAGCTCATTGCTAGGTCGTTGTCGTTTTTTTAATTCCTCCTTTCCTTTCCCCGCCTCCCTTTCCTCCTCATCCTAAGGGTGCTGAGGTCAGAGACGGATGCTGTCGGACCAGTTTGGGAAGCAGCAGTGAGGTTCGGCCGTTCAAAAGTGCCTGTCAGCATCCACCAGAAGGGTTCTACCCTGCTCGCAAGGACGTTTTCTCCTGCGTCGCCCAAGGGTGTTTGCTCTGGTTAGGAACCAGGGTTTCCAGGATGTGAATGAGATGTCTTCCTGGACTGTTTCAAGTTTGGAAGATGTCCCCGATCGCTGACAAAGCCGTGATAAAAACGTTTGCTTAGGACATTTCCTGGACCAAAAACAACAACCAGAAGGCGGTATGGCTGTGAATGTGGAAGATGACGACGTCCCACTTATTCTCACCTTGGATGAAGGTAGAGGCCCAGTCTCTGCACCAGAGGAGCCCCCCAGTGAAAGTAAGATCAGTGTCTCTCCTCCTCTCCCTTTGGTACTCCCTGTACTCAGTTCACATTTCTTAGCAGTGTTGTTTTTCTCATCAAAGATCTGTGATCCTGCAAACAGGAAAAAGTGATGTTTGATGGCAGTGAACTTTAGGGTTTTATGTGGTGGCTGTTGCCTGATGGGAGAGCCATAGCTCATTCCAGCTCTTGTAGTGTATCTGAATGATAGGTTAATGTGCATGCATGCATGCTTGCTATTAGGTTTTAAAATATATGTGAGCCTGCTAAAATGTATGAAGTAGCATCAAAGCTCCTGCTGATTGTGTTATCTCTCACAGGGTTTTGTACCCTACAAGGTGGTGGTTCAGATTTTGGGACACTAAAGTGAACAGAGGAATCCCAGAGACCTCTGTTGTTGTCCCATAATGCCCTGTAAGTCCTCACAGACTGGAGTCTGTACATCTGTTGGAAACAATAGTGGGTTGCATGCTGAAGAGGAAGATGTTTTTTATATATATGCACATATAGCTTTCACTTAATAAACAGGTTAGAGCAGTGATATGCTTCTGTTTAGAAGACGAGTTACACGTATTCCCTTGCATGACCTTGTGGTTCAGTGCTGTTTATTACTGCTGGTGGTGGAAAGCGGCATCAAGTCGCAGCTGACTTATGGCAACCCCATAGGGTTTTTAAGGGAAGAGATGTTCAGAGGTGGTTTGCTGTTGCTTTCCTCTGCATAGTGACCCGGGACTTCCTTGGTGGTCTCCCATCCAAATACTAATCAGGGTCGACCCGGCTCAGGGTCTGACATCTAACAAAATCAGGCTAGCTTGAGCCATCCATATCGAGGCAGTAATACTGTTGAAGTGAGCTTAAACCAAAGTATGCCCCTCAAAATACCTGGAGAATTAAGCTGATAAATTGTGCAGGTGGCGCTAATAGCAGAGGTGATTCCAAAGTTTTTTTTTTTGTATAGATCTTGAAGCGCCAACTTTTGTGCTAGGTTATGAAATCTGTGATTGATTTTCTGTTTTTGTTTTTTTAATGTGTTTGTTGGGGATTGATATTTTGATTGTGGAAGTGATGTTGGGGCATTCAACCAGTTCCTCTTTGTGTTATTCCCCTCTTGTGTTGTGTTAAGGGGAAAATACCGCTAGGATAAAGGGCCGGTGTATATTCCTCCATGAAGCAAATAGTAAATGGGAGAGGGGAAGGAAATTTAGATCTGGAAAATGGCATGAGAGGTGTGGGTTAAATACTCCCAGCTTCTGCATTGTTTCCCCAATCAAATTTAGTATGCATGCACAGACTCATGAGATGAATTTATGGGGGAAAGGGTTGAAAGTACTTGGCTTCCTTGTACTTAGGGAGATGGCCGTGGCAAAGTTATCCTTTGGACTTGCTACTTTAACCGTTTATACTTGATTAACCAAAGATCCCTGTGTTTTGAGGCAATGGCATACTATGTAAAGTAAGCTATATTGTTCCAAATGGTTTTGAGCATGCAGTCAGAGTTAAAAACAGGATCCTGTTGATGGAGCTGTGGACAGGCTCTGTGGTTTGTTTAGCACAGTTGTTACGGGTCGGGCTATGCACAATGCCCACGTGCTGGGTTCTGTTAGCAGCGCACTGTTCTAAAAGAAGAGCAGCACACTGTTTTAAAAGAACAGCAGACATCTTTGTGTCAACATTTTCCTCCAGTACGTGGTGATGCCATTGAGGAAAGGGAGTGCTCTTGTATTTCTCAGCTGTGCTAGCATAATGATTATTTTCAGACAATGCAATTTAAGTAGCTGTTCTGCTCAGCATACTGCTGACCCAAAGCTCTTGCTGCATGACATATATTATATATATTAGCTACTGATACCTTTAAACCTGCTAACCCTTTAAACGACACTCACTACATAGCCAAGATAATTGGGGCTGCTTTCTCTGTTACCTCCCCACCCCCCCACAGAAATGGAGTGTTTTATACCGTGAAAAGACACTTTGCTATGTGAAAGTGCAGAGCTTCAGAACAGTGGTGGCCTGATATTAGAAGATTGTTTTATTAGACAGCGTTTTAAATTATATTGTTTTCAGAAGGGAGAAGTGACTAGCAGAAGAGCTGATTGTAATAGTATGAGGGACTCGAATGTTTTGAAGGCAACTGCAGAGATGAAAGAGTGGCTTTCCTTGAGGATGAGATGGTTGACAATGAATATTGAGGGAGAGAAGATGGATAGCGAAAACTGACCCTAAAGCGCCAACTGGGGAGATTGCTATCAAACATGGACCTTGCCGGCTCTCCTTTTGATTTCTTGTATATGTCCTCATGTTGAAATGTTATTCTTGCCATGGAAATGTCGGAAAGATAAGTCTTTGTAGACCCAACCCTGTCACAGATCAGATCAATATGGCATAGTGAAAAAGAATTAAGTCCCAAAGGGAAATGATCTGGCTGCAGAGTTCAGAGTTCTGATGGTCACAGCAGCTAGCAAACATGCCTTAAGTAAGTTTTACCAGGACTGGAACTGTCTAGACCTCCTGGCTCTCTGCTGCAAGGAATAAAAGCTGGGGTGTGTGTGTCAGAAGGGGTGGAAGAGATGCGCTCATTCTGGAAGAAGTCTGTAAGATGCTGTATATACACTGTAACACCCTTGCCAATGCCAACTTTGCAGGCTAGACCCAGCCCTTTTGTTTTCTGCAACAGTGATTGCCAATAAAAATTGAAGAGAACCTTCTGCTTCCTTCTTAGACTGTACTGATGTATCAGTTCTTTTGCATGGAGCCAAGCAGAGTAGTGATTGCGTGTTTCTTCTGGCTATTCACCAGCCGCACATTTGTATAAGGGAGCGGGGTTTGAAGAAAAGAGCCCAAACCTGCAGCTGCCATACCTCCCTGTGTTCTGCTGCCTGGGCACTTTTTTCCTTGCTGGACTCACTTATGGAACGGGAGCCAGGCCAGGGAGGAAAAGGAGTCTGTGTAGTGGGATTGCTGAAAAGTGATTTAGGGGAGTCTTTGGAACCTCTTGCCCATATACCTCTCTTTAGTGCCAGAATCAGTCATTTACTTCCAATACCAGCGTGGTGTAGTGGTTAAGAGCAGTGGTTTGGAGCAGTGGACTCTAATCTGGAGAATCGGGTTTGTTTCCCCACTCTTCCACGTGATCCGCAGACACTGATCTTTTGAACTGGGTTGGTTTCCCCACTCCTCCACATGAAGCCAGCTGGGTGACCTTGGGCTAGTCACAGCTCTCTTAGAGCTCTCTCAGCCCCGCCGACCTCACTGGGTGTCTGTTGTGGGGGGCGGGGAAGGGCAGGTGATTGTAAGCTGGTTTGATTCTTCCTTAAATGGTAGAGAAAGTCGGCATATAAAAACCAACTCTTCTATGTATGTGAACAAGGCAAACATCAAATGTGGTTACCACCACTGTATGTGGTTTGGTCGTGTCCTTGGGCAACCCTTGTGTTCTAGACCCACTTTGCCTAACAAATGGAGAGCCTTATTCAAGCACAGAGGACCCTGTGTGCTATTCGGAGAGGGTTTTGCTGGCTACCTTCTGTGCTCGGACAGGGGCAGCATCTCCATGTGTTTGGATGATATTCTGTGTAATGTACACTGCACAAATTTTTGTAGATTAAACTCGGTACAGAGACCCATCTCCAACACTGCAACAGCTGCCTGTTGGTATAAGTCATGTTCGTGCCTCTCTTGCCCCTTTGAAAAAACCTATGCATGCTTTTTAAGGGTCATCCTCCACAACTCAGCATGGGAAAAGTGTACGCGTTTGAAATACGCTGGCAAGGAGGAGGTGACGGTTTAAAATGCAAGGTATATTAATCCCGCCAATATGATGTTCGTAAGACTCAGTGTACGTTGTACGAGTATAAACTGATTTTACACTTTACTTTTGGTTGTGCCAGCAACATTGCACAAAGTTTCACATCGCCTTTGGGGTATAAAATGTTATATTTCAGAGCTTAGAAAAGTTACAAAGTTATTCTTCCAGTCCACTGTGGTTTCAGGATAAAGGTGGTGTGTTCTTGGTTTCTGCTAGCTACCTGTGATGGGGCAAGAGACCAAAAATATTTAATTGAGTACTTTAACTAAAATACATGAATCTGATTTCCCGGGTGAAGAGTCAGATTGATTCTGGTGCTTTCAACGGGCTGTGTTTTCTTTGCTCTAGCTGAAAGTAAAAACAGACAAGGCATTTCCCCTTTGCTGCTTTGCATTGAAGGGTAGGAGCTGTGTCTGTATGCATACTGTCATTAAACTGTTTTGTTATGGGAACAGGTGGCTATGGGACCATAAAAGATTTTTAAAGCACTAGGAGACATTCAAACGGCAGTTCTGAAATGCCAAAGTTTTCAACTGCGTCTGGTTGCATTTTGCTCCGTGGAGCTGACTCGGAACATTTGACGCACAAAGCGGAACAACAGTTGGAAACAAAACAGCGATTAGATTTTCATGGCCTCCTAGGGAACGCATCCGTTTGGCAAGGTTTTACTACAATTTTTGTGGTTCTTGCAAATGTTTAGGGCATTTTAGACTTAAAAATGTGGAATATGGCCAAGGCTTTTTAGTCACAGATGAATGCAAACAAAAGGTGGGCCTGCTGAGTGCAGTCATCTCCTCCAGTCTGATGGCTGCAAGAAACTCCTTTGCCCCAGATATCTCCAGCGAGGAATTCTTCCTGCTGCTGTCAGCCCCCCTGCTTTGAAATCTCATTTTACCCATCCCCGTTCCATAAGCAATACTGTATAAACGAAACAGAAACATCTGTGCAGTGGTTAGAGCCATTGCTGATTGCCTTTTTCCCTTCACTGCCTGAGGGTTTCCAAGCTCAAACTTTCCTGAACAGAGCTTATGAGCCAGAACACTACATTTCTGCGCTTTTTAACAGGGGAATGTGGAATTTGTTTGGTTAGTCTTGGTACTTAGTATTGCGCCTGGCTCTTTCTTCATGTTTATGCGCCTGATGAATGCGTCTGAAATGAGTGCTCTGTTAGCCTGGGTGCAATCTAAGATTGTGTGTGTGTGTGTGTGTGTGTGTCAAGTGCCATCAAGTCGCAGCCAACTTATGGCGACCCATAGGGTTTTCAAGGCAAGAGACGTTCAGAGGTGGTTCGCGATTGCCTGGCTCTGCATCACATCCCTGGTATTCCTTGGTGGTCTCCCATCCAAATAGTTGCCAAGGTCAAGGCTGAGAGTATGTGACTGACCCAAGGTCACCCAGCAAATTTCCATGGCAGAGTGGGGATTCAAACCTAGGTTTCACATGAACACATGAAGCTGCCTTATACTGAATCAGACCTTTGGTCCATCAAAGTCAGTATTGTCTACTCAGACCAGCAGCGGCTCTCCAGGGTCTCAGGATGAGGTCTTTCACATCACCTACTTGCCTAGTCCCTTTAACTGGAGATACCAGGGATTGAACCTGGGACCTTCTGCTTTCCAAGCAGAGGCTTTACCATTGAACCACAGCCCCTCTCCAATGGTTTCCCAGATCCTAGTCCAACACCTTAAGCACTACATTGTGCTGGCTTTCTGATCCAATATTAGTGGTGCCTTTTGGAAGTTAGTGAAGAAGGGAGGTAATCCTGTATTTACTGTATCCGCATCACAAGTGACACAGACTCTTGTGTTCTTTATCTTTACCACAGGCTTCTTTTCCCACCCCTTTCATTATCCTCAGCTGTAAGGATAAAAATAGCTCATTGCTCTGTTGTAGTCATTCATTCTAGAAAATAATTTCATCTGCTACCTTTTTTGTGAGATCGAAACATGGTTATTTTGCAACTCTGGAGGCTGGCTGTGTTTTTATTTGCCAAATAAACCCAATTTATTAGAAGGAGATGGCCTGGGTGCGGTTGGGTAGATTGTGTTGTTTAAAATAAACAAGGCTTGAACCACAATTCTTGGAGGAAAAAAGTACATATTTACCCAGAACATTAAATGGTTTGTTCCATGCTAATGAGATACAACTTTGGGAAAGGCTGGACCAGGTAGTCTTGTCTTTTACCCATTAGTATGAGTGAAGTCTCATCATAATGAGGGGTCTGGAGACCAAGTCCTATGAGGAAAAGTTGAAGAAGCTGGGTATGTTAACTTGAAGAGGAGAAGACTGAGAGGGGATATGATAACCATCTTCAAGTACTTGAAACGCTATCATATAGAGGATGGTGCCGAGTTTTTTTCTGTTGCCCCAGAAAGTCAGACCAGAACCAACAGGTTGAAATTAAATCAAAAGATTTTCCGTCTAGACATTAGGAAGACTTTTCTAACAGCTAGAGCGGTTCCTCAGTGGAACAGGCTTCCTTGGGAGGTGGTAAGCTCTCCTTCCCTGGAGGTTTTTAAGCAGAGGCTAGATCGCCATCTGTCAGCAATGCTGATTCTATGACCTCAGGCAGTTCATGAGAAGGAGGGCATCTTGGCCATCTTCTGGGCATGGACACTGGGGGTGTGGGGGAGGTAGCTGTCCAACCCTCTGCACAATGCAGGAAATTCACTACATGACCCTGGTGGTCCCTTCCAACTCTATGATTCTATGATCATAGGGTTTTTGAGGTTTGAGCAGATCAGAAGTGGTTTACCATTGCCTTCTTCTGTGCAGAACTAACCAGGGTTAGCTGAAGTGGCACTGGTGTTGTTTGCTAAAGATCCTCCTCCAGTGTCACCTTCTGCTGCTGCCCAGTAGCTACCCTTCAAGGATTCCTCTGCCCCCATTGCATTGCAATGAAGAAGGATAAATAGTTTAAGTGGAAATTAACCTGATATTGGTACAACCCAAGCTTGGCCCCCATGTGGCACCTGCATAAGAGATGGGGGCAGGTGCAAATCACAGCCTGCCACCTCCTCCCATGTAAGAGGAGTCTCTTGTAAAGGAAGATATCTCAGTAAGGGAAGATAGTCTCTTGGGCAGTGCACTGGCCATGCGTGACCAACAATTGAACTGTTAATTGGAACCTATGTTTGCTGGATTATGGCCAACAAATTATTTTTGCTGTTTTCTGGATTACACCCCCCCCACACACACACACACACAAATGTTTGTTGTTTGAGAAGGAACATGGCAGAACTGTAATGATACTAGAGATGGATAGAAATAATTGGCATTCCTGAGACCAGTGGATGGGTAGCAATAATAGGGGGGGATAAGGCTATCCGTGGCTGTGAGTCAAAATGAATATTAGTCATGATGCATATGTATTCTCTGTAGCAGCGATTCCCCAACTGTGCTCCATGAAGTACGTGGTGCTCCCCGAAATATTTCCTAGTGGTCCGCGAAGAGACTGGAAAGAAAGATACTGCTGTCATTCGGTTTAGTATTTAGGTGCTAGGTGAAAATTAGTGCTCCGTGATGAATTTCTCTCCTGAAAAGTGCACCATGACTCAAAAAGTTTGGGAACCGCTGCTCTACAATATCAGAGGAGCATGGCTATTATATTAGGTGCTGTGGGACACAGGCAGGATGGTGCTGCTGCATTCGTCTTGTTTGGGGGGCTTCCTAGAGGCACCTGGTTGGCCACTGTGTGAACAGACTGCTGGGCTTGATGGGCCTTGGTCTGATCCAGCATGGCTTTTCTTATGTTCTTACGTTAATAGGATGCTGTCCCATGGGGAAGGGCAGTGACACGTAATTGACTTATTTTGGCTCAACTGTTGGGCGTGAAACGTTTTTAATTAATCGAAACTAGGAGTCTGTGAAGCTGTGATGTGTCGTGCTGTGGTTGCATGTAGTTACCACATGCATTGCTTTTTCCAAAGTGTAGATCCCCATTTAATAAAGCTATAAACTCAATGCGTGTGCTGAATCATCGGGGAATGTCTTTCCAGAGACAGGGTGTGGAATATTAAGTGGGGCTGCTGCATGAGAATTTAAAATAGGCTGCCTATAAGGTAAGTAGGTATACATGGAGAATCTTTACTTTTATTATTGTTATGGTCTTTGACCAGTAAAGTACATATTCACATATATAAACCATTCAAGTAAGGAATGGAGAATCAAGGCTGCAGACTAACCTGTGAGTAAGCCCCACTGAATACGGCAGAGTTTGGTTGGGCTGAATAGGATTGGGCTGTAAGCGCAAGCATTCCTTAAACGAGACTAACTAAGGATATGGTTTGTTATAGTAGGATATGTGGATCTGCTTTATTTATGTCTAAAGCAGAGGTGGGGGGGGGAGGGGAGAGAACTGTTGCTACAATATCACACAGTGACAAATAGCGGTGAATATTCTGATCCTTCCCTCCCATCATAGGCTAACCCCAGTGGTGTGTCCCACAAGGTATTTTCTCTCCCAGCTTTGTTTGGATATTGGTAGTGAGCCCAGCAGGTCAGCCCTGGTTAGTATTTGGATGGGAGACCACCAAGGAATACCAGGGTTGCTGTGCAGAGGAAGGCACTGGCAAACCACCTCTGTTAGTCTCTTGCCATGAAAACCCCCCAAAAGGGGTAGCCATAAGTCGGCTGCGACTTGACGGCACTTTACACACACACAGTGCGCCCAGCTGGGAGGAATTTGGCAGGACAGGGGCTGTAGATGAAACGTAATGGGTGAGATAAAGATTCAGCACACATGTACCCAGCACACACAGCAGACACGGTTCTACTGTTGTCAGATGCTGCTTGGACCTTGAATGTTAGTATTCTATGCTCCTACCCATGGATTAGCATTCAAGATGCAATCTCATCTCTACCCCCTCCCCATTCAGCTACATCTTTAAAGCATAATTGAAAGGACCAAAGTTTCTAGGGAAACCCTGCCCCCTAATCCCGCTGATGGTCTAAAGCAGTGGTTCCCAAACTTTTTGAGTCACGGAGCACTTTTCAGGAGAGAAATTTGTCACGTAGCGCTGATTTTCCCCTAGCACCTATGTACTAAACCGAATGACAGTAGTATTTTTCTTTCTAATCTCTTCATGGAGCACTAGGAGATGTTTCGCGGAGCACCAAGCGCTCCGTGGAGCACAGTTTGGGAACTGCTGGTCTAAAGTGCTCCTTATTTTGGTGCATTGAAGAAATAGTGATGCAGTCTAGTGGTTTGGAACTCATAGTAGGCTTGCTTGGCTTGTACAAATACAGCGATTGGCTTCTTTGAAGCAGACCTGTCACCACTGGAAGCCATGAGAACCCTTTGTGTATTGGGGGGGGGGGAGATCCGAAGCAAGGGGGTCCCCCAGTCCCTGTGCAGCCTAGACTAATGCAGGCAGCTGTCTGGTGCTGCGACCGGCGCAGGCAAATAGACCTTGCCCAGTAGAGATGGAAGACAGAAACCCACCACCCAAAATGACAGCCTTCAAACGGGAGCAGGAAGCATGGCCCGTATGTCACTCCAGTGCTTTTCTTAGCTCTTTGTTCAGAAAAGCTTGTCCTAAGCAGGGACTACAAGCCTATTGTGTGATCTCTTTGAGAGCCCCACCCAAGCTTGACCTTCTTGTACTGGGTGGGGAGAGACTGTCGCTGTCTAGTTAGTACATTCCATATGGCAGCCTCAGGGAGGCAGACATTAAAACTTTTTTTTTTTTTGGCCGCTGTTTCTGCAGAGGTTTGAAAAATTAATGTTTACCTTGGCTGCTTAAATCGTGGCAGCTGGTCATAATGAAGTGATGTCAGCTCGCTAACTTCATTTGTATATCCTTTCCTATCCCCGGACTTGTTTCTGTAACTGTTTGTCACGGGAAGGATTATCATGGCAATAGAGCGGGGGTTAAAAATGAAAAAGTTTAGTCCCCTGCTGCTGGTTTTGCCTTAATAAATCTTTTAATAAAAAAATTATTTTGATCTGTTAGTAAAATAAAAAGGCTCAATAAAATACTACGAGGGGGCTAGAAATCTTGAGTAAATGCTTCTCGGAAGGCTGGAGGCTTCTGCACGGGATCTTATCCTGCACCCGTCCCTTGCCTGATAATTTGTGTTTCTCCTCCACGGATCATTCTTGTTCTCCGCTGTGTCTTGGGCTCTGCCAGATGGACAGGTTTTTATGGCGCGGCTCAGAGTCTAAATCAAGGGAACAGTGTGCGAAACGTTCCCTTGAATTCCGAAGCCCGTCAGCCAGCGGAATATCATAAGTCAGTAAACATTTGCTTTCTCCTCCTCTTTTTACGACAGCGTATGAACTCTGTTTCTGGTTAGAGGCCCGCCAGAACAGCTTCCAGCGCTACCAATGGATGGAAACGATTGCTTCCCTGAACTGTCATTCCAGAGGCCTTGTGTAAGCAGGGCAGCTGGCTCGGATGGAGCTCTTGGGATGAGTCATGCTGGTGCGAGGGCCGCGTTGCCATCTGTGCAACCGATCATCTGGCTTGTAGCTCCTCCCCGCGTTACTACCCAAGTTCTCTCAGGGAGGCTTTAGCTTTTTGTTGGTCAGTGACTGCTAATGCCTGCTTCCTTAAAGGTCTGGCTTCCCCAAAAAATAAAAATGGACTTTCATTTCTGCACAAGGAAAAGGGAAGAGATTGGTCCTTTCTTGCATACAAAATAAATATTGAAGTTTAAGAGTGGCTGGCCCATGAGCACACATTCAGGATTATGGCCATGGGGGGATTTGAACCCAGATCTCCCTAGTCCTAATAGAGCACTGTGCCACTCTGGCTAATGTGGTTCATAAAGCACTTTTAGTACTAGACGTGGTCTGAAAGCCTGTTCTCTAGATTCTCACAATTTTATATGTTGGTTTGCAATCAACGATTCATTTAAACCCACTCTTTCAAGGGTATACACATTATTAGTATAGATAGCACTTTAGAGTATTCATGGTGTTTCACACGCATTCACTCGGTAATCGTTACTATGTGCTCGAAAAGAGGACCAGTATTATCCTGATATTGCAGGATGAGGCTGAGAGAGCATAGTTTGTAAACAGCCCTTGATGTAAGGTAGTGGCTATGGTATGTCCACACAGTTATATCAGTGGAAGGGAGGTCTGTGGGCCATTTCTGCCAGCTGCAGAACATCTGGGCTGAGCTTCTGTTTCCATTCCTGTTTGCAAGTATTTAAGCCTGTGCATGGCCAGAGGACAAATCTTTCGGCACAAGCCAAAAAACCAAAGGTCTCTTAACTTGTCTGTGGCCCTGAAATGTCCTGAGCCACCAGGCCCAAGAGACTGTGTATTATTTTCCTGTTTTTTTCTTTAATTGGGTTTGTTAAGCTGTTTTTAAGGGGGGGAAGCTGGTATGAAACAGCCTAATATTGTCAGATCTCAGAAGCTAAGCAGGATTGGTACTTGGATGGGGGACTGCCAACAAAGGCTATCACTTGCCTTGAAAGCCCCTTCCTGGGGTCATGTCAGATTCTAGGACTCCGTTGCCTCTCAGGAATCATCAACTTTACTCCAGACGTTTGCAGAGAGTTAAAGTAGAATTTATTTGAAAGGAAGAGTACAGTAATCTATGAAACACAACGTTACAATGGCGCAAAATCATTTGGAGGGCATTCTTATAGAGTACACAAGCTAGAAATGTTTACAAATAAAAGCTTTGAAATGCAAAGCATTGGAGGTTCCCCAACACCAAGAGAGAGAATTCACACCTTAAGGATTACAATCAGGAAGTCACTTTGAAATGGAGATTTCTCGAGCCTTTGGCTGTTGCCCCTTCCTTCCTTTCTCTTTCCCACGGGAAGGAGAGGTGAAAAGAAAGTCACCTCGCTATCCAGGGTTCGGTTGCATGCCCTCGCTGACACTCCGCCTCCCCAAAGGCCCCCCCACCCAGATTTCCTGGTTGGTCAGGGTAATGGCGCTGGAAATCCGCTACAAGGGTGGGAGCCTGTACGTGAACAGCGGACACCCACTCATCGTGACTGGAATTTAAATGTTTCCAACGCACAAGATATTCCAGTCGCCCCCTTCGCCTCCGAGAATCGAGCACCTTGGAGATTTCAAAGTGCCGTTCACCCTGCACCATGATGGGAGTTGCCGCTTCGGGTTCGGGGTGCCATTCTGGTGCTTGTAGAAAGGGTTTTAGCAGACTCACGTGAAACACTGGGTGCACCCCTTGTAAGGATTTGGGTAGCTCCAACTCCACCGTAACCTCATTGATAACTCGGGAGATAGTGAACGGACCCACAAACCGTTGGCTCAATTTTTTGCACGGGCGTAAAGACCTGAGATTCTTGGTGGAGAGATACACCTTCTCTCCGACCCTCAATTACCACTGAGGTGCTCTGTGTTTGTCTGCTTGAATTTTGTACCTGTCTTTAGCCTGTTCCAGGTTTTTACAAGCCAGGGCCAAGTGTTCCTCACTGTGTGAGCCCATTTAGACACCTCGGGGGGATCGCCTTCTGGTGGGGTAGGTACAGCCCCTAAGGGTCCAAAATCCGTCCCATAAACCGCTTTGAATGGGCTTACCCCGGTTGCAGAGTGTACAGAGTTATTGTAGGCATATTCTGCCAGTGGCAGCAGATCAACCCAATTGTCTTGGTGATAATTAACAAAACAACGCAAATAACATTCCATCACCGCATTAACCCTTTCGGTCTGCCCATCCGTCTGGGGGTGATAGGCAGATGACAAACCCAACTGCACTCCTACAAGCCCTAAGAACGCTTTCCAGAACTTAGACACGAACACCGAGCCCCTATCCGAGACCACCCTCCTCGGAAATCCGTGTAGTTTAAATATGGCATGTATGAATAAGCGAGCCAGTTTGTGAGCAGATGGCATCCCTTCGCATGGCACGAGATGAACTTGCTTAGAAAAAAGATCCGTGATTACCCACAGAACAGTCTTCCCCTGACTGGACGGGAGGTCGGTTATGAAGTCCATCCCAATCACTTGCCAGGGTGCCTCAGGAGTTTCTAGGGGCTTTAGTAATCCCGGTGGCTTTCCCATCAAACGTTTGCTAGTTGCGCACACAGGGCAGGATTTGATAAACACCTCGATGTCTTGGCGCATTCCAGGCCACCAAAACTGTCTTCTTATTAGGTGCAAGGATTTAGCAAACCCAAAATGTCCCCCTATAGTTGAACTGTGGCTCCGTTCCAATATTTCCCGCCTCAGTTTCCTCGGCACGTAATGTTTGTTCTTACAGATACCGTTTTTGTCCGTCACCTGGGATGGGATAGATTCTTCCTCCCGCTCCCGCTGAAGAGCCTCCCCCCACTTTTTCTTGACTACCTCCGGGAGGCTTTCTGGAACTGCCCAGAGGCGGGGAATGGCAGCATCCGACCCCGGCAAGGAGGTGGGTACCGGCCCTTCAGCCTGGTCCCCTCGCTCTATTTGGGAGATTTCCCCCCCCTCCCCAGAGGTTGTGGTCGGAAGTTCTCCGGGGACTGCTGGGGATGAGGAGGCGGGAGCGACCACCTCTCGAGGGGGACTCGAACTCGAGTCTTGTGCCGCCGTGCGGCTTTGTGCTCTGGTCAGAACTCCTGCACTATTCCCCTCTGGAGTCAAACCCAGGTGTTCCCGTGTGAAAAGAGAACCCACCGGCCGCTCAACCTGACACTCATATTGCGGCATGCGAGACAGTCTGTCTGCTAAGCAGTTTTCTTTCCTGGGCATGTGTTTGATGGTAAAGTGAAACTTAGAGAAAAAGGTCGCCCAACGCACTTGTTCGGCGGACAGCTTCCGCTGACCCAAAATCGATTCGAGGTTCCGGTGATCTGTCCAAACCACAAAGGGCTCGGCCGCCCCTTCCAGGAACTGTCGCCAAACCGTGAGTGCATGTTTAATTGCCATGGCCTCCTTTTCCCCAATCGGCCAGTTGAGTTCAGGGCCAGAGAACTTCTTAGAAAAATATGCGCAGGGTCGAAGTCTCCCTTGGTCATCCCTCTGAAGGAGTGCGCCTCCCATCGCCTTGTCTGAGGCATCTACCTGTAAGGTGAATGGCCTGGAACAATCTGGGTGTGCCAGCTCGGGTTCAGAGGTAAAGCGCTCTTTAAGAGTTTCAAAAGCCGCCTGACACCTGGCGGTCCAAGGCACTTGGTATTGTGCAAAAGTGGCCTCTTGCCCCTTCCCTTTGGTTTTAAGCAAGTCAGTAATTGGCAAAGCTATCTGAGCGAAATCCTGAATAAAACTTCTATAAAAGTTAGCAAACCCCAAGAACTGCTGAACCTGTTTACGAGTCCTGGGAGGTTCCCATTCTAATACTGCCTGCACCTTCTCCGGATCCATGATTAACCCCTGGGGAGATATCACATAACCTAGAAACGACAACTGGTCCTGATTGAATGCACATTTTGATAACTTAGCATACAAATGATTATCCCTTAAATGGCGCAACACCTCCCGCACCAATTCCCTGTGTTCTGCGGGGTCCTTGGAGTAAATAAGGAGATCGTCTAAATAAACTATTATGCCTTTAAATAGGAGATCGTGGAGGATCTCATTAATTAACTGCATGAAGCACGATGGCCCCCCCGACAGACCGAATGGCATGACTAAAAATTCAAACAAACCATAACAACAAGAAAAGGCCGTCTTAGCTTCATCCCCCTCCTTAATCCGGACCCTGTAGTAGGCTTCCGCCAGGTCAATTTTCGAGAAAACACAACCCTCCTGCAACGCACTCAGGAGGTCCGGGATTAAGGGAAGGGGGTAGGCATTCGTTTCAGTAATCGCGTTAAGTCCCCTATAGTCTACACACAGTCTGAGATCAGATGTACCTTTCTTCTTCACGAAGAAGCAGGGAGAAGAAAATGCAGCCTTGGACGGTCGTATGAAACCCCGCTTCAAGTTCTTGTCCAGAAATTCTCGCAGCACTGCTTTCTCTTGAGGACTCATGGAATAAACTCGGGCCTTGGACGGTTTAACGTCCTTAATCAGTTCGATGGCACAATCCGTAGTGCGATGAGGGGGCAATAAGTCACAGTCTGTCCCCTCAAATACATCTGCAAAGTCACTATATTCTGGGGGCAACGTGGGTTCCTCCAAAGCAGCGACGCTTCCCCCTTCGCCTCCGGGTAAGTCATCCCGGCTGTGTTTCTCGCACTGGGGAGCTCCAAACACCACCCGCCTTTGTTCCCAATCAATGCTCGGGTTATGCCCCGCCAACCAGTTGATGCCGAGAACCACCGGGTAGGAAATCTTAGGAACTACCGTGAAGTGGATCTGTTCCCAGTGGTTTCCCACCCCCAACCACATCTTGCGAGTGTGCAAATGAACCGGCCCTCCCCGCAGGTCACTCCCATCCATTTGATGGAAATGTAAGGGCTGGTCCAGTTCTCGAGTCCCAATTTTCAGACGTTCTACCACCGCCTGATCAATTAGGGTCCGGGAGCACCCGGAGGCCAAGATAGCCACAACGGCCACAGGTTCCCCCCCTTGGGGGTTTCGTAACACAACAGGTATCAGCAATGTTTCTCCCTGTTCACTCACCCTACATGGAGCCGGTTTGGTTTCTTCCGAGGGCGCCCTCCGTGCCGGTTCCCTCACAGAAGGCCGTCCTCGTTTTTTGCCGGTGAGGGGCTTCGGAAACTATCTCGGGTACAACGGTTATGGAGATCCGATGAGGTTTCAGCTTGCAGGGCCGCCGCCCCACGGCGACCGTTCATCCCCTCCGCTCTCCTGTGCTCCAGGTTCCGAGGTGGTGTCGCCTCCCGCTCTTGTGCCGCCCTGTTGCTTGTCCCTTCTGACGGCGTGCTGGTACACTTCGCTGCAAAATGGCCCATCTTCCCACACTGGAGGCAAGCTCCCTCCCTGAACCGACGTGCCCTGTCGAGACTGTAGACTCCTCGATGTCTTCCCTCTCGCCGGGAGCCTGCTGCGTTGTCCCCTCTCGCGGGCGGGATAGGGATCGTCTTCGAAGGACGATCCTTGGAGAACTGGAGGGTGAGCTTGCGATTCTCCACCAGGGCCGCTAAACTTATCCACTCCTCCACCCACTCTGGGTCTCCCAAAGTCAAACAGCCATCCAGCACTTCCCACCGCAACCCTTCGCGGAAGTGCTGGACCTTTGTGGCTTCACTCCACTCCCGTATCTTGCATGACAAAAAGTCCTGTGCATACTCACTTACTGAGCGGGTTCCCTGCTTCAAACGACGCATGGCAACCTTTGCCTTCTCTCCCCTGTGGGGGTCCTCGAACCGGCGTCGTAGAGTGGACAAGAATTCATCCAGGGATGCCAAAACCCTAGGCATAGTTTCTGCCGCCGTCACAGCCCACTCCACCGCCTCCTTCGCCAGCAGGCTGATCACATACCTGACCCGAGCTTCTTCCGAGGCAAAGGTCTCCCCCTGGTCCTTCATGAAGCCGGAGATTTGGAGTAAGAAATGGGACAACTGTGAGCTGGATCCGTCGAAAGATACCTTCAGGTCTCTGGCCGTAGGGCGTCTGGGCGTGAGAGCCTCCCCAACAACGAGCGGCCCTGTAGTGGGCCGCGAGTCCATTTGGGGTTGTTGCACGGGCTGTCCAAGCCCCCTCACTGCCCCTAGAACAGCTGCCAGGTCCCGCTGCAAGGTGTCTAGCTGGGTCTGCAGGTCCCGGTTCTGCAGGACGAGCATCTGGTTCTGTCCGCGTATCAGAGTGGCCGCTTCTGCGGTGAGGATAGGGGTGTGAGCGAGCGTGGGCTCCTTCCACCCTTCCCCCTCTCCATACCAAGCGGCCAGCGGTCCTCGGTAGTAGTCGCCTCCTGGTTCTGACGCTGCTCTCTGCCGCTGCCCGGCTCCCGAGAGTCGGGGGGTCCACGTCAGCCTCCCAGGGACATCGGTAGGCCCGGGTGGGCGCTGCTCCGGGGTCGCTTCTCCCTGGCCAACCTCAATATCGGCGGGAGTCTGCCGAAGCTCCTCTCCCGCGTTGAGCAGCACCGAGGGTGGTACAGACATCCTAATCCTCCTTCTAACCCGAAAACAAAAAAGGTTGGGATTGTAACGTACTGTCAGATTCTAGGACTCTGTTGCCTCTCAGTAATCATCAACTTTACTCCAGACGTTTGCAGAGAGTTAAA
Organism: Euleptes europaea; assembly: GCF_029931775.1. Lineage (NCBI taxonomy): Eukaryota > Metazoa > Chordata > Lepidosauria > Squamata > Sphaerodactylidae > Euleptes > Euleptes europaea. The sequence continues at coordinate 47,196,994 of NC_079324.1, forward strand.
GTAGAATTTATTTGAAAGGAAGAGTACAGTAATCTATGAAACACAACGTTACAATGGCGCAAAATCATTTGGAGGGCGTTCTTATAGAGTTCACAAGCTAGAAATGTTTACAAGTAAAAGCTTTGAAATGCAAAACATTGGAGGTTCCCCAACACCAAGAGAGAGAATTCACACCTTAAGATCAGAGCAGGATTACAATCAGGAAGTCACTTTGAAATGGAGATTTCTCGAGCCTTTGGCTGTTGCCCCTTCCTTCCTTTCTCTTTCCCACGGGAAGGAGAGGTGAAAAGAAAGTCACCTCGCTATCCAGGGTTCGATTGCATGCCCTCGCTGACAGGTCACCAGAAGTCCGTTGTAACTTGATGGCATTTATGTGCTTACATAAGCTGCTTTATTATTGTTGTTTATTTGATTTATTTGATTTATAGGCCATACTCGGAGCGGCTTTGCATCCTTCCTTGGGAGAAAAGCAAGGAAAACGTGCCTAACTGCATAGCAATTGTTGTAAAAGCTTTTGTGATCTTGTTTCTGATTAAGGAACGAGTGATTGGGGTGTAATTTTTTTTGGGGGGGAGGACTCTGTTAAAATAAAAGTGCATTATGAAAAGGTCCATTTGTAAAGCTGTATTTCCTCCATCATACGGTGATGATGGTGGTGTTGTACCTGTTTTCTTATTTGGGACAGTCTTGTAGTGTTTTGTTTTTGCTCTTGCAAACTTTAATGACCGCTCCTGAAGTAGTGGAGGCGGTGAAGGAATGAAAGGCAGGTGTCTGAAAGGGGTTCTTTCACGGTTGTCGAATTAGCTTCTTTGCAGCACAGACAATGCTTTTGGGCAAACGCCTGGCATCCAGAGGAGTAACTGTAATGAAATTGATTGAAAATCCTTGGTGGAACGCATGGTAAGAATACAGCTGCACCTCAGTTGCTATCTAAGGTCCAAATGTTACTAAGGGCTATGAGTTCCTGCCAGCATAAAAGTGTTAAGTGAATAGCTGCCATCAAAGAGAACAATCAAGAATTGACCTTTGTACTTACTGGAAGACCTTGCATTTTCTGGGCAGGTTGGGACATCTTGAGCCTATTTCTTTGACTGTTTCCCCCACCCTTTACGTTAAAAATGCATTGGTGCAGGGATCTGGCGCCAGGTACTTGCTGATATTGGCACTTCCCAGAATACCCAGATGTCCAAACGCTGTGTGGTATTCTGCTGACTTTTTGCCCTTTTTACCATAGTCACAGCGGTTGATCCTGGAAACTATATCCGCTACAGCAGAGCCTTGTGGCACCTTGAAGACGTAATAATTAATAATTGATGAAGTGCCATCAAGTCTCAACTCACGGTGACCTCATAAAGTTCTACCTCATGGTGTTTTCCAAGGCAAAAGATAAGCAAATGGGGTTTGCCATTGTATTCCTCGGCAGATTTCCTTGGTGGTGTCCATCCAAGTGTTGATCACGGCCAACCCTACTTAGCTTCTGAGCTCTGACAAGTTAGGGTTCATGTGGATTATTTAGGCTGCTAAGCTGATTGTGTCTTGAAGGCTTATTGTGGCATGAGTTCATGATCCATAGCCCACTTTGTCAATTGTGTGAAGTGTTACATTCAGTTAGCAGATAAATGTGTAAATAAACAAACAGCGGAAGGGCGTGAGGTTATTTCAAAGAGTCCAGAAGGCCCAGTTTCCCAGGGTATAGGTAGTAGAAGAAGAGTTGGTTTTTATATGCCGACTTTCTCTACCACTTAAGGAAGAATCAAAGCGGCTTACAATCACTTTCCTTCCCCCTTTCCACAACAGACACCCTGTGAGGTAGGTGGGGCTGAGAGAGTGCGACTAGCCCAAGGTCACCCACCTGTCTTCATGTGTGTGTATGTAAAGTACCATCAAGTTGCAGCCGACTTATGGCGACCCCCTTTTTTTTAGGGTTTTCATGGCAAGAGACTAACAGAGGTGGTTTGCCAGTGCCTTCCTCTGCACAGCAACCCTGGTCTTCCTTGGTGGTCTCCCATCCAAATATTAACCAGGGCTGACGCTGCTTCGCTTCTGAGATCTGACGAGATCAGGCTAGCCTGGGCCATCCAGGTCAGGGCATCTTCATGTGTAGGAGTGGAGAAACAAATCCAGTTCACCAGATTAGCCTCCGCCGCTCACGTGGAGGAGTGGGGAATCAAACCCGGTTCTCCAGATCAGAGTCCACCCCTCCAAACTACTGCTCTTAACCCGTACACCACACTGGCTATTAGTTAATTGTGCACTTGCTCTTTACATTTATTGTTGTAATTTTGCTGTTAGGTCTCTGCTACTATTTTTTTAGCCTTTCAGTGATTTGTTATTGTCGGTTTTTATGGTTCTTTTTGTTTATCAGCTCTACCGTAAGCCGCCTTGGGCATCTTTATCAGAGAGGCGGCAAATTAATATTCTAAATGGAGGTGGGGGTAATGGAGGAAGAATATGCCGTCAGTTCACTGATGGGGCATTTAAGCTCAGCTTCAGCAGACTGAAGATTAATGAGGCTTTCTCTCCGGCTTCTTCTTTCCCTTTCACACAGATGGAGGCAGCTACGACTTGATCAATGATGTCTCCAGTCCAGCTGCTGGAGGCTGCTACCCTCAACAGAGCAATGCCCGGCACAACTGGGAAATGAACTACCAAGAGGCAGCCATCTACCTCCAGGTGAGCGCTCTCATTTACGCTATCGAAGCAACACTGCCAGGGAAAGAAGGTGATGTAAAATTGTGTTGTTAGCTGGGAGTTTATGTCACACAAACATTTGAATTGCAGGCTACTTTTAGCAAAAGGATATGTTTTTCTCTATTTCAGCAAGGAAAACGTCTGGGTCATGTTTAGGGTGGCCACCAGCAGGAGGTTTTTGGGGTGGAGCCTGAGGAGGGCAGGGTTTGGGGAGGGGAGGGACTTCAATGCCATAGAGTCCAATAGCCAAAGCGGCCATTTTCTCCAGGTGAGCTGATCTCTATCAGCTGGAGATCAGTTGTAATAGCAGGAGATCTCCAGCTAGTACCTGGAGTTTGGCAACCCTAGTCATGTTGTGTGTGTCATATATCCTAAAACATAATTCTTAACATATAACTATAAACTTAATATACACACTTAAAGTTCCAAATAATGCTGGTTTAAGGAGGCAGTTATAGAGAAGTAGGCTACAAATTCAGGTTTGTTTATTCTTTAGAAAACTTCTACGGCGCCTCTCTGGAGAACCTGCTTGAGGCAGCTTACAAAATAAAGGCAGCTTACCAAATATCATCGCCTCTCTAGTGATTGTGGGAGGATCAGACTCATTTTTGTCTTTTCGCCTGTACTTTTCATGAGAGTATATTAGAATGAGACATTTGGTGCCTTCCTAAGCAGAGTCTGTTGAAGTTAATGGACTCACGGCAGGGTGATGTGGTGGTGTCGGACTGGGATCTGGGAGGCCCAGGTTTGAATCCCCACTCATGCCATGGAAGCTTGCTGGGTGACCACGGGCCAGTCCGCGGGGAGGGGCCATGGCTCAGTGGTAGAGCGTCTGCTTGGCATGCAGAAGGTCCCAGGTTCAATCCCTGGCATCTCCAGTTAAAGGGACTAGGCAAGTAGGTGATGTGAAAGACCTCTGCCCGAGACCCTGGAGAGCCGCTGCCAGTCTGAGTAGACAATACTGACTTTGATGGACCAAGGGTCTGATTCAGTATAAGGCAGCTTCATGTGTTCACACACCCTCCGTCTAACCTTCCTCACAGGGTTGTGAGGATAAAGCAGAGGAGAGGAGAATGATGTAAGCCGTTTTGGGTCCCCATTAGGGTGAAAGGCAAGATATAAATAAAGTAAATAAGTAAAAATAATTTGGCTTAAGATGGCACTGACCGTCTCATACCCTAAATTTATTTTATTGATTTATTTTAAAAGGCTTTTTCTCTGCCTGTCTCCCGCAAGCAAGCAGGACCCAAAGCAGCTTAAAATGAAAGCATTGCTGAACAGAGGGGGTTACCACACTTTATATTCCCAGTGATGTATTAAGAGTTTGAAAATGTTATAAAAAGCATCGCTTTAAAAGGGTTTTTTGGATACCACAGCTTATAAATGGTTGGAAGACGTCTTCACAGCTAAAGGGGCCAAACAAAGTGCGAACAGTATTTTTCATAATGTTTTCAAACTCTTAATACATCGGTGGGAATACATAGAAAGTGCGAACAGTATTTTTTATAACGTTTTCAAACTCTTAATACATCGCTGGGAATACAAGTGCGGTAACCCCCACTGATTACAATAAAGAGCACTAAAAATCTCACAAGATATGGATCAAGTGAGTCATAGTCCTCCCCCCCTCCTCCCCAGACAAAAGCGTTTTCAGTGCCTCAAGCACAGAGGAGGGCAGGAACTGAGCAGCTCCTGGATGAAACTCTCTATTTCCCCCTCAGGAGTCTGTTACTGGTTTGTGAAACAAAAAGTCAGGTAACTTCTCAACAGAAGGAATAAAGGAAGTAACTGGAGCTGCCTGTCATTCACATGCCTGCGTGTTTTGGGTTTCTTTGGTTTTTTTAATGTTAGGAAGGAGAAAACAACGACAAATTCTTCACGCACCCCAAGGATGCCAAAGCACTTGCAGCCTACCTCTTTGTGCACAACCATCTCTTCTACCTAATGGAGCTGACCACGGCGCTACTGCTGCTGCTGCTGTCCCTCTGCGAGGCGCCCGCAGTGCCCATGCTTCGCCTCGGCATCTACGTACGTACCTTTGGAAAAGAAAGAATGGGGGGTCTCTAGGCCTAGGGGGACACGGGCAGAAGGATGGAAGGTGTGGCTAATGTCATGGGATAGGTAGGTTAATGGAGCTGAGAGGAATATTTTCCAAAATAGTTGAGGGCCGGGTTCACAGGCTTGCTCTTTTAGCGGAGGCTGAAACCATTAGGACTAAAGACATTCAGGCAAGCCCTGTGTCCCATTATCTGAACAGGCTGAAAGCCACCAGTCCGCTAAAAGAAGAGATGTCCATTGTGGACATTTTCTCATATGGTAAAATAATTGGATACTCTGAGAGAAGAGTTGGTTTTTTATATGCCGACTTCTCTACCACTTAAAGGAGACTCAAACCAGCTTACAATCCCCTTATCTCCCCCTCCCCACAACAGACACCCAGTGAAGTAGGTGGGGCTGAGAGAGCGCTATCAGAGTTGTGACTAGCCCAAGGTCACCCAGCTGGCTTCATGTGTAGGAGTGGGGAAACAAATCCAGTTCACCAGATTAGCCTTTGCAGCTCATGTGGAGGAGTGGGGAATCAAACCCGGTTCTCCAGATCAGAGTCCACCGCTCCAGACCACCGCTGTTCACCACTACACCACACTGGCTCTTAACCGCTACACCATGCAGCGTGGTGTAGTGGTTAAGAGTGGTAGTTTGGAGCGGTGGACTCTAATCTGGAGAAACAGGTTTGATTCCCCACTCTTCCGCAAGAATGGCAGATGCTAATCTGGTGAACCGGGTTGGTTTCCCCACTCCTATACATGAAGCCTGCTGGGTGACCTTGGGCTAGTCACAGCTCTGAGAGCTCTCTCAGCCCCACCTACCTCACAAGGTGTCGGTTATGGGGAAGGGAAGGTGATTGTAAGCTGGTTTGAATCTTCCTTAAGTGGGAGAGAAAGTCAGCATATAAAAACCAACTCTTCTTCTTCAAGCATCATTCCTATTTCTGTCGAAGGCTTTCACGGTCAGAGTTCATCGGTTCTTGTAGGCTATCCGGGCTGTGTGACTGTGGTCTTGGTATTTTCTTTCCTAATGTTTTGCCAGCAGCTGTGGCAGGCATCTTCAGAGGAGTAACACTGAAGGACTGTCCTTCAGTGTTACTCCTCTGAAGATGCCTGCCACAGCTGCTGACGAAACGTCAGGAAAGAAAATACCAAGACCACTGTCACACAGCCCAGATAGCCTACAAGAACCAATGCCTATTTATGTTTTTTTAATTAAAAGCAAGGTATGGCAGTTTCAAAAATATATAAACATGGTCAAGCAGCTAAAGTCCCTCTGAGTTCAGGATCCAACTTTCCCCTCTTTTTCAAGGAAGAGGTAACAAAAACAAACAAGCGCACAATCTCAATTCTGTTAGGTTCTCAGACAAGTCACTTTGTTCCAGAGAGGAATCTCAAAACACACAGGAGTTTAGGCTCTGTTATTTTCCACAAGGCCAGAAGTATTCAGACATCTTGGCTTCCTCCCAATGCCAAGAGATGCTATCAACTATGATATTTGAGGCCAGTAGCACCTTAGAGACCAACGTGATTTTTTGGGTATAATCTTTCGAGTTTCAAAACTCTCAGGTGCTTTAACTCTTAAAAGCTTATACCCAAAAATTCTTTTGGTCTCTAAGGTCCTACTGGACTTTAATCTAGCTGTTCAACTGCAGACCGACATGGTTACCCTCTGAAACGATCAACTGTGAATATTTCAGGGTAGGCCTTTCAGCTACCCTGAATCTGTGAGGAGATTTTAAAAAATGTCTCCTAATATAGCTGCTCTGGCTGGAATATTGCTGAGTATTCTTGAACACGCCTGTTCAGATCTTAAAAACAGCACTTAAAGTCTGAATTCAGAAACGATGGTTTGCTGTTTTGCTAGTCTATCCATGTCTCCCCCTCCCACTTATATCGCTGGACCATTGTCTAAACTAGGGTTGTCAGGTCCCACTTGGCTACCAGCAGGGGTGGGGTGGGGGTAGGGTTGCCAGATCCAGGTTGGGAAACTCCTGGAGATTTGAGAATGGAGCCTGGGGCAGATAGGGACCTCAGTGGGGTACAATGCCATAGAGTCCACCCTCCAAAAGCATCCATTTTATCCAGGGGAACTGATCTCTGTAGTCTGGAGATGAGCTGTAATTCCAGGGGATCCCCCAGTCCCACCTGGAGGCTGGCATCCCTAGGCTGAACTTTAAGTTTTTTGTGATTTGAGTTGGTGAAACAACACCAACGAGTATTCAATCCCATTGCTTGTCCCATTCCAGATCCATGCAACCCTGGAGCTGCTTGCCTTGGCAATAGTAGTGTTTGAGCTGTCTATGAAAATGAGATGGTTGGGCCTCCACACCTATATTCAGCACAAAAGGACCATGGTCAAGGTGAACTGCTGGTAACCCTCTTGTCTACTTGATCTGGCCTGTTGCAGGAACCCAAGGAATAGACTCACTCTATCTGTGCTGTCTGAGCCATGACTGTTTCTATAGGGCAGGGGTGGGGAACGTCAGGCCCGGGGAACGTATGAGGCCCACAAAATCATTTGGTCTGGCCCTTTGTGGGTCCTGGCAGATCTCTAGCTCAGAAGGATCTAAGACTGGTGATCCATCCCCTCCCGCGGCCAGGAATAGCCTCTATTCAAGGTGGATGTTTGTTTTGCCGAGAAAAGGAATCTTCTTTCCCCCTTGCAGAAGAGTCATTAGCTATGGAGCTGCTAGGACCACCGAGGAAACTATGTTAACCCTTTCCCACCTGGGCTATGGAGAAACGCATTTCCTCTGCACTACAAGAGGGCTGGGGGCAGAAGTGGCGACAATGGAGGGGTTAAAGGGGGCAGGGCCAGAATGTGCGGCCCGCGAATGATGTTATAAATATCCAAATGGCCCCTGGCAGAAAAAAGGTTCCCCACCCCTGCTATAGGGCGTGGTTGGGCTGGTGAGATGATCTGAGAGAGCTTTTTCTTTCCTTCTTGACTGTAGAAAGTGGCTTACTGGGGTTAGCCATTGGCTTTGGCAATTCTTCCTAACCCTTTGTGCATCAATGGGTTACTCTGTAGAACAGCAGGTTGTGTTTGACTGCCGTCGAACAACCTTACCCGAGCCGCTGCCATTTTGCTTTTTAGCTACTTATTTTCAAGGAATGTCAGTCCACAGTCCTTCCTTGCTATCTTCATTTATAATTTGATCATTCTCATTAATCTCCGTGTTCATGCTGCTGTTTCTGATTCACTGTTTCAGTGTGCGCACAACTGTTCTCTACATCTTGTATTTTTAACCTTCTGTCAGGCAGCACTTTGATTCTTTCCATCGGAGCCATTTGAACTAACATCTCAGTTCAGTTTGTTTATCTTTTTAAACCTCACATCTTTAAAAAATGCAAAGCCATACAAAAGTATACAAATAGTGGCTGTGTATATTAAAGTTATGATTCTTCAGTCTGCATTAAGTGTATTGTGTAAATCCAGATAATCTCACCACTGCTTCTATATGACTTTAGCAATGTGTAGCAAAAATATGTTTTTGCCTTATCTTCTGGGTAGCTAACATGAATAACATGGTATTATAAATAGCATTTTTGTCTGGGTCCCAAAGAAGGCCAAATTTTAAAAAAGCCAGAGTTTATTATGGCAGGAACATTCTAAGAGAGCGGTTTTCCCGCTCATCCCCTAACGAAACAGCATGTGAAACACGTAGGGATCTTCTAGTTATACATAATAATCTTTTTTACTGCACCATCTTTCCCCCCCTCTTTCTTTTCTTTGACTCCCAAAGTAGGTAGCAAAATCTTTCTTAAAGCTGGACTTTTATAGCATGTCTATTATAAAAGCCCCCCAATTAATCTTTTCCTGGGGAGGCACACAATGCCCAACGGATAATAATCTTTGCTGCCTTCTAATTACAGACACACTGTATAACTTTACAGGTGGTTTAGTGTATCTGTTATCAAGATAAGTTGAGAGCATTATTTGAAAGCAAAGTGCCAGGAAGGCTTTTTATCAAAAAGGCAGACCGTCATTTCAAAGAGAGTAAATTTTTAGAGAACATAAGAGAAGCCCCACTCATTTAGTTCAAAAGTTGATCTAGTTTAGCATTCTGTTTTAATCACTAGCCCCCTTGCTCCTTCCAGAAAGTCTGCAGGCAAAAGGGAATTGTCCTCACTCTGTTGTTTGCCTCTCAGTGGTTGGTACTCAGAGGTATACTGCCTCTGTATACTGAGGTTCCATTTAGCTATCATGGCAAATAGCTGTTGCCAGTTGTATCCCTCCATAAATTTGTCTAATCCCCTTTCAAAGAGCGTGATCACCATCTCTGTCTTTGCACTATAGACTCACAATAGTTAGTTTGGCTCATCTTTCTAGAATGGTTGTTTCTTCTCTTGATAATCCTCAGAGTACACTTCCCTGAGGGAAGGGCATGCTCTTTCATGGTGCCCTCCAGCCAGGAGGCAATGTTGCATTAGTTGTGCCTTGGGCTTTGCTCAGTCTGTTCTGAAAAGTTAAACATTTCCATTGAGAAAAGGAGAATTCTTTTCTGCATTGCGCAATTTAAATTTACGCATTAATATATGTTGCATTTGTATAATTTATTCTGCTTCTCATGAGAAAAGTCAAAGAACTATGGAAATCACTGAAGCTCTGACTTCTGGAAATTCTGCACAGTCTTCCTCTCTCCCCACTTGCCCATTGGCTTCTACAGATCTGCAAACTTGGAAGGCACAAAAGCTCCAAAAACACAAGGGCTAGAAATTAATCTTTGAGTTGCGTAATTGAAACCGGAGTGCTCAAGATGGTGAAAACTGTCCACAACCAATTTCTGTGCTTGCCTTATACACCAGTCCACTGCATGTGCCTTCCATTACCATTATGATTGTTAAACTCATTAAGCGACCTTATTTGTGTATTTATTTTGGTAAGATGGCTTGCTTCACACACTTCCCTTCCCGTTACCTTAAAGCCAAGGCACAATTTCTGCGGTGCTCCTGTGCTGCTAGTCTGATGAGGGTGTGTGTTGTGGGCAGACCACAACAGTGCACCTCGGAAGTGCCGATTGTCCTCTTCTGTGCCTTCTGTCCTCGGCAGACCTGTGTGCTGTTGCTGCAGTTCATCGAGGCAATAGTGGTGTTGGTGCGCCAGACTTCACATGTCCGGATCACAAGAGCGTTGCGTTGTATCTTCCTGGTGGACTGTCGTTACTGTGGAGCTGTCCGAAGGTACTAGACTGCCTGGCCTTTGGGCACTATGCGTAACCACTCATGTTCTGTCTCAGTTGCCCCTTCATGAAAGTAGTAGGAAGCAAATCTATTCCTCTTGATATTGAGTGTGTATTAAGATAATTTGGGAAGCAGACTAGCCTGATTTCAAAAATCTTATGTGTTCAGAGCATGTCAGAAAAGGCAAAGGAAGGGGCATTCTTGCAGTCGGGGGAGGCTTAAACTTTGGCATTTGGTGGCAGGAAACTCTGTGTTGGGAGAAGATTTGTAAGACAAACACAAGGGCAACATGTGGTAGAGACAACATACTTTTGGAATAATAGGAAGGAGGGGGGAAACAAAGATCTTTTCACAAACCCATTTTGTGTATATGAGGCTCAACATGCTCGCACTCAGGTAAACAGTGTTGGCCACTTCATTACCCTCCTAAAGGAGTTTCGATGAGCTTCCCTAGACAAGGAGATGGCATTAGTTCTTTTTATCACATGATGGAGTTTGAGTGATAATGGCCACCGTGCTAGAGGCTTGTTAGGATAGGTGATCTTAAGGGACATGGGAGGGGCCATGGCTCAGTGTTAGCACATGTGGTTTGCATGCATAAGGCCCAAAACTTCAGCAAAAAGATATCTGATAGCAGGTCTTAGGAAAGGCTTAGAGAAAGAGACCAGCTAGCAGTAACAGCAGGGAATACTAGGTTAGAGCAGCTAGTGGAAGACATTCCTGTTTGGAAAGGGGTTTAAGCTGAATTGGTTGACTGTGGAGCAGCAGCTGTTTTAGTGTACCTGATATTTTTACAGCTAAATTAAAAAAAATTAATGTTCTGTAATTTATCTTTATTGTTAGCTGCCTGTTTTGGCTTGCAGATGACATACGCAAGCACTCAATAAATAAATGATCTGATTTGGTTAGGGTATATGAAACATGGGTGTTGGCTAGGACAGGGACTGTGGTTCAGTGATAAAGCATTTGGGGTTGGATCCAGGCTAACATTTCTATAAGCACAAGCACTTTCGGCCAAGGACTTCCCTCCCCTTTCTGCAGCAAGCTGAAATACCCAATGAAAATCTTTTCCTGGGAGTCCCCTCTCCCCAGAACAGGATTGGGAGGGGTTTTTTTGGGCTTCCACGGATGAAGGGAGGTGGAAAAGTCATTCTTCATGGGCAGAAAGTTTTACACCTCAGACATTTCTGGTCTGGATCCAAGCCCTGCTTTGCATGCAAGAAGGTTCCAGGTTAGGTCCCTCATATCTCTATTTGAAAAGGATCCCAGCTAGCAGGCGTTGAGAAAGTGCTTTGCTTGAGAACCTGCAGAGCTGCTGCCAGTCATAGCTGGCAATATTTGACTAGATGGACCAGTGGTCTGACTCGGAGATAAACAGCTTCACATGATCGTAACGGACAAAGTGTCCCTTCAGATAATTAATAATAAATGTTTTCTTTCAGAAACCTACGACAGATCTTCCAGTCTCTCCCGCCATTCATTGACATTCTTCTCCTCTTACTTTTCTTCATGGTCATCTTTGCCATTCTCGGTATGTAACTTTGGAGCTTCCTGTGTGTGAATATTTTGAGTCTACTATTTTGCAACAGCCATAAATTTTCGTCAAGCAAGCAAAAACTGTATCTGGTACAGCCTGGGTGGACCAGAAGCACAGACATCTCTCTAAATCACATTTACATTAAATGGTGTGACCGAGATGAAGTGTCTGAAATAATTTTGCTTTGGATGCTCAAAACATATTATATAAAAGCTAAAAAGTATATGCTTCTGCTCCTGTTTGTAGCCTCTCCTCCACAATTCCAGGATGCCTCTTTCCTTCTATGCATTCTGTAAAAAAGCAAAGCAGGGAAAAATATCTGGAAAACCTGCATGAAGTATATACCTGTGTGCAGAAGGCTGAAAAAATTGTGACCCCAAGTAGAATGGAATTGGGTTAAGTTTGTGAGTTTCTTTAGTTGTCCCTCAGAGGAAGGTGTGCACTTCTGAACAGCCTTTGCACAGTGTTAGGCATTTGCCAGGATTATAAATAAATTTTATTTGCGGCTAATATGCCAGATAAAATATTTGCCAGGATTAAAACAGGTTTGAACTGAGTACGGGGGGTGAAGATGGGATGTGACCAGTCTACGAAGCCAAAAATTGCTTGGCCTGTTGTCCAGCCAGATCCGATGCAGAGGAGACCGTACAGCTACAGTTCCTCATTGCTTCTGCCTGACATTACACCGATTTAAACCGAGCGGTCCCCTTTCTGGAAAGGAGGGCTTTTAATAATTTTGTTGCTCAAAATTTGTTTTCCCCCTCCTTCTCTCCCCCCCCCCATCTCTCTAGGTTTTTATTTGTTCTCTCCGAACAAATTGGACCCTGTAAGTAAACCCTAAATTTTTGAATATCTACTATTGGAGGCCCCTTTAAAAGCATAATGTGGATAACTTTAAAGTAGCATCTTCCTCTGACTCTTGGCCACTGTCCAGTCAGTGCAGAGAGTGTGAGAATAGGCCTGTCTTGCACCCCTTCTCTTGCCTCTGGCTAGGTAGTAGTAGCAATAGTAGTTTTTGCTGCCAGAGGCACTTCTGATCAGGGGAAGGACACAGTGGCCCCGGCTGCTGAACCTTCTCTTGTGAAGGGAATTTCCCTGCAGTGTGATGCAAAAGCCAAGCCCAGTGGGTGGGAATGAATGCAAATGCAGTGTCTTTAGAATTCTAGAATATAAAACTAGCAAGCAGTAAGCTGCAAAGACAGTTGTGTGTTGCTGCAGTTCACAGTGGGTGACAATTGGCAACGGCTTTGCTGTCTCACAGATGCTTTTGCCTTGCAGTATTTCAACACCTTGGAGAACAGCCTTGTGAATCTCTTTGTTCTTCTGACTACTGCAAAGTAAGCTCTTTTGCTTGAGAAAAGTTTCCATGATGAATCACTGGGGAAAGGGGGGCACTAAAAGTGAATCTTTTAAACTGTCCAGCCCCTCAGCCTGTTTAGTCGAAAGCAAATCCTATTGGATTAAGCTTGGTTTGCCTGTAAGTAAACACAGGATTGCAGCTAAAATGATATAAAACACCCTTGCCTATGGGGAGAGAACCAGAGAACTTCCTACCCTAAGTAGTTAGTGAAAATGTGTGGATATCATGTCTGATGCTAACTAACGTCCCCCTCTCTTTTTGGGTGCAGTTTCCCTGATGTGATGATGCCATCGTATTCCCGAAATCCTTGGTCCTGTGTCTTCTTTATTGTGTACCTTTCCATTGAGCTATATTTTATTATGAATTTGGTAAGTCACTGGGCTGCAGCTTCAAAGCTCCCCAGTGTGCTGGATCAGACAAATGATGCATCTAGTCCAGAATCTTGTTTTCTAACAGGGTGCCATAGGAGAGCCATAGAGATGGTCTGCAGACAACAACAACTCTGTTGACTGCTGTGTAGCATTTGACAGTGAGAGGCTTTCTGCCTTTGAGTCAGGAGGTTCCAGTATATCTAATTTTCCAGACGGCCCCATTTGCGGATACTTAAATCCACAGATCAGGACCATAGAGAGAGAAAGGAGAAGGGGGTCCACCCAGGTATGCAGAATAATCTGAAAATAGAGGTGTAGAGGGGGTAAATCCCACCAGAATAGAGGGATAAACTTACCGTCGGTGGAGAAGAGAAGGACCCTTGTGTCTTGAAGCAGCTCCCCACTGCCTCTCCTGGAGGTTGACAGGCAGGGTGAAGAAGCCACCCTCCAGGTGGCAGCACTGTGTGTGGGAAGGAGCAGCAGCCACTACCACTGTCTGCTCCAGCCAGCAGGTGGGTGGAGAGCAGGAGCAACAAGGGAGGGGCCGTGGCTCAGTAGTAGAGCATCTGCTTGGCATGCAGAAGGTCCCAGGTTCAATCCCCGGCATCTCCAGTTAAAGGGACTAGGCAAGTAGGTGATGTGAAAGACCTCAGCCTGAGACCCTGGAGAGCCACTGCCGGTCTGAGTAGACAATACTGACTTTGATGGACCAAGGGTCTGATTCAGTAGAAGGCAACTTCATGTGTTCAACAGCTAGAGCTGCTGCCCCCGCCACCCCTTCACTGCCAAGCAGTGGGGAGGAGGATAGATGGGCAGGTTGGATGGACAGGAGTTGTCACCACCACAGCATTGCGGGTGGACAGCAATGGAAGAAGCTGCCAATGCCACTGCCGCTTGAGCTATGGAAGGGTGACACTGCAGGCAGGCGGGCCTGTTTCTTGCAGTCTGCTACTCCTCCCCTGAGCCTGCTGCCTTGGAATCGGAGTATGCATAACTTCCTTCAGAACAGGCCTGGCTTCAAAGCATGTCCCCGGTGATTTCTGTTCTTTTGCCCTATGCTTGCAGCATCTCTTGCGCTGGTCAACTTCTCAGCACTGCTAAATGGCAAAAATATCCTTTCCCTTGCTCCGCCATCTTGATACCGCGTACAACTGGAAATTGCCAGTGGCAGAGACAAGAGTCAGACACTTCTTACTTTTCTCACTGCTTTAGCTACTTGCCGTCGTGTTTGATACCTTCAACGATATTGAAAAGATGAAGTTCAAGTCGCTGCTGCTTCACAAGCGCACAGCCATACAACACGCCTATCAGCTGCTTGTCAGCAAACGGGTATGATCCTCTGAGAGTATTTGCATGCACAGATGCAGGGTTTAGCCGTGCCTTGTCCCTGGTAACAGGTCATTGACGTTCTGGTGAAACACAGCAGTTCTCACGAGCTTCGGGTGTTTCAAGAAACCGGCACTCAAATTGCATGCAGGGTCTTGGCATGAGCAAACCTGCTGTCACTATTTGGGAATGCTGTTGTATACGCCTGAAGCCCCCTGTTTGTCCAGAGCTCTGTTTGTACATCACACTCCAAATCCCTTAATACTGGGTATCCAAGTGTGTAAAGGAGAGCTGAACAGTGTCGAGCAGATGGAGAGCGGTACATAAAGATGTACCAGATAGGTAGATTAAGAGGGCCGCACAATAGAAGCACACATTAAGTAATCGGCCCCTGCAGTAAATCCAGTGGAAGTTGTGCGAATCACAAGGAGCATTAAGTGACCCTCCCCTTCTGCCTGTCTCTCCAAGGCTGGGCCAGACAGCATGCATAGTCCCCTGCTGTTGCTCATATGTAGAAGAAAAACCAGAACAGGTGCTATGGTGGCTGCACAGGTGGTTTCTGTAAGCCAGAAGAGATGTTCATGCGGCCACCCTGTGGGTCTGGAATAGTTCTGAGACTACACTGTCTCTCCCTTTTAAGCCCCGGAATAGTCAGCTACGATAGCTCGACGAGGTGGGGGGGATAAAGAAAGGAGAGAGCATTGGATCAAACGACAGGGTAGCTGTGTTCATTCCATACATGCTTGCAATGCGGTATTAAGCTCTGTGGTTCCCTAGCGGGCCTTGTGTTTAATAAAAGTCCAGCATTAGCAACGTAAGCAGATTGGTTGCACTTAAAAATCTTTGATTCAGGAGAAATTTTCTTCCAGTACTTCGTCTCCAGTAAGAAAGCGCTCATCAACCTCATGTCTGACGCTGCTGCACCTCTGCCTCAGTGGCAGCTGACTTTACCAGCAAGTCCCTTGTTTGTACCAGTCAGCTTCTCGGCATGTCACTTTCCCGTGTCTTCCTTATTGGAGTGGTCAACAGTGGGTTTTTCTCTGTGTGATTAGTAATGCAGGTACCCTTTTAGTGTATTCAGTGACTGAAGAACCCTACTATTTTTCCTCCTTCTGTCAGATAGACGTGCCCTTCATATTGATTAAACAATCCAGAATATTTATTTTTCTGGCTTTCATAGTACAGGAAATTTCTATCCAGGTTTGATTATGATTGTGGAGGTCTTTGGCAATTACCCAGCAGTTTCTGCCCTGGGTTGCAGAATGGTAATGAAGGTTGACACATTTCTGTGGTAGCCTATATGGTTTCTTTACATCATGTTTCATCTTAGGGAAATCCTTGTCTTTTTCTAGAGACCTTCGGGAATCTCCTTCAAGCAGTTTGATGGGCTGATGCGATTTTATAAACCTCGGATGAGCTCCAGAGATCGTTACCTTACTTTCAAAGCGCTGAGTCAAAGCAATACCCCTTTAGTCAGGTGAGAACTTGATCTCATCTTCCCCTGGGGTGGGGGTTGGAAAGGGGGAGTGTGTAGGCATAAGTGGTACTCCAAGTGATGTGCTTAAACCCAGTTCTGATAGAACTCCATGAAGTGGTGTAGTGGTTGAGAGTGGTGGTTTGGAGCGGTGGAGTCTGATCTGGAGAACCGGGTTTGATTCCCCACTCCTCCACATGAGTGGCGGAGGCTAATCTGGTGAACTGGATTTGTTCCCCCACTCTTACCCACAAATCCAGCTTGGTGTCTTTGGACTAGTCACATTCTCTCAGCCCCACCTAATTCACAGGGTGTCTGTTGTAGGGAGGGGAAAGGAAGGTGATTGTAAGCTGGTTTGATTCTCCCTTGAGTGGTAGAGAAAGTCAGCATATAAAAGCCAACTCTTCTTCTTTTTCAGTCTAAAGGATATGTACAATTTCTATGAAGTTGTTGGTTTAAAATGGAAGGTAAGGATTTTTTAAAAATGGTTCTTTGGAGGAGTTAAATGGGAGCAAGGGGCAGACTCGATTGGGGAGGAGAAGGGCATATGAAATTCTAACAAACAAAAGGATGCATTGGGGAGAAACAAGAACTCCTGGAAGAGGAGAGATCTTGTTCTCTTTTGCTAATCCATGCAAGTAGTTTGGCCCTCAACACTGATTTGTGGTCTGTTTCCAGGCAAAAAGGAATCGCGAACACTGGTTTGATGACCTTCCACGAACAGCATTCCTCATTTTTAAAGGTGACGTTCTGAGTCAATGCAGTTGAAGGCTCCATGTGTATGCCAAAACACTTGTCTTCAGAGAGCAATCTTTCTCTCTCTGCAAATATGAATGTACAAAGCAGTGGAAATGGTTTGCTTCTTTGGTAGGCTATGTGCAGAAGGGCTCTGTTTCAAACACAGGCTGCCCTGATGCATTTAAACACAAGTAAACTCTCCGTTGCTTGTGGTAGGCACCCATCAATTCACTTACAGGGAAAGGAAAGGTCGGTAAAGCAAATGGTGAAGAAAGCATTGCCTAAACACAGTTGAGCATTACCAAAGTCCTCATAGAGCTAGTTTTCCATGGGCTGTTTTCTCAACATCCTGGAGCAACTTGATATTTCAATGGCCAAAGCACAGTGTAGTTGGGGGGTGGGGAGGGAGGGAAGATAGACTGTGATTAGAACAGAGTAGAGAGCCTGCAACTGCACTGACCTGCCTTTGTTCTCTTCTTGGGTGAGTTTTATATTTTTGATCAGGCTTGTGTCTTCTGTGCAAACGATTTTCTAACAGAGCGGTTCCTCAGTGGAACAGGCTTCCTTGGGAGGTGGTAAGCTCTCCTTCCCTGGAGGTTTTTAAGAAGAGGTTAGATGGCCATCTGTCAGCAATGCTGATTCTATGACCTTAAGCAGGTGATGAGTAGGAGGGCATTTTGGCCATCTTCTGGGCATGGAGTAGGGGTCACTGGGGGTGTTGGGGGGGAAGGTAGTTGTGAATTTCCTGCATTGTGCAGGGCATTGGGCTAGATGACCCTGGTGGTCCCTTCCAACTCTATGATTCTAAGTGTATGGAATTGTGGCTTTTAGATCTTTGTGGACTTGTGTTTGGAGCAACTGCTTGTGTTTGTGTGTGTAACAATTCAGGTGGTTTCTGTAGAGCTTTTTCTCTTGGTGGTGCTGTTCTAGTGCATAGTGGGAACAGAGAGGGTCTAAAATTAAGATTTTAAACTTCCTCCTATTAACGTACATATCGCTCCTTTCAACAGGCATTAACATACTGGTGAATTCCCGAACCTTCCAGTACACCATGTGTAAGTTGTCTGATCTAAATTTCCAGTGCCTGAGTCTGCTTAGCCGCCATGGTTCACAAATTTGGTTGCTTAATAGCATCAAGCAGTATCATCCAAGACCATGTAAGATCCAGATCTTGCTGTCGCTGGAGGGACCTGCGAAAGGGCATGACTCAATGTTGTGCTTTTATTTTTAAAAAGCAACTGCTGCAGTAAATGCAAGTAGGCCAGTTTAAGATGGAGCTCTCTTGAAGTTTGCTAGGCATGAAAAACTGCCAGTGCCACTTGTCCAAGGGGGAACAGGTAGTGTGTGTATTCAGTATTTTCTCCTTAAGTCAATCTTTAACTGTGATTCAGATTGATGCCAAAGTAATAGGGGAAAGGTCTTCAAATACCTCTGTGTTTATAACTCAATAGCAACATTACCTTCTGGATTGCCATTCAGAAGTAGCATGACTAAGCTGGGAACTTTCCAGAGCCAGAAAGAGACTAATCAAATACAGTGAGAATCAGCTGATAATGTAGGGAATCAGTGGTAATTTTTGGTTCTCATGGGGGAAGAATCTGATGCCTAATGTTGTAACCAGTTCCATGCATGTGAATGATCCCCTTGATGACTCAGTTGTTGTGCTTTTGCTTGAAAGGCGAACTGCTTCCCCACCCCCCCATCTGTGTTTTAGATACTCTGGTGGCGGTGAATGGCCTCTGGATCTTAGTGGAGACCTTCATGCTGCGAGGTATGAGACATTCAGCTCCATTCTGTGCTCTGCCCCCCTGCTACCAGGTTCCATTGCCCTTTTGAGATGATGTTCCCTCTGTTTTTTCAGATGGAATCTTTTCTCGAGATGTCCCATGGAGTTATATTGTCTTCCTTACAAGTAAGTCTTGTGCTCCCAGGTGTAGTGCCTGTTTTTTTAAGTACATTGGAAAGCTTATACCTGAACCATCTCAGCAAACACCTAGTTGTTGTGTGCCTTGCATTGTGTTGAAGCCAGTTGATTCTAGCGGTAGGTGTTTTCATGGACAAAGCGTGCATGGTTTGCAGCTTTTGCAACAGGAAACCATTCAAGAAAGTTTCATCTTAATCCAAATGGAGAGCTTTTCCTGTTAACCCCTTGGTCAAAAATAAGAGCCATGTAACACCATAACCAAAATAACACGAAGTGCGCAAACTTCGAAAATTCTTCGTCAGGCTAGATGTTCTAAGGGGAGGGGGATGTCTCTGCCTCTGATCTTAAAGGCAGATTTGAATACATGGAATAGTGTAGCTGGTACCAGGTTGTGCTTCTGGCTTCCTGGGAAGAGTGAAATATAAAGTCCAGTTGAAAATGTTAAATGCAGTCATTGATCAAACGCCCCTCTCTAACATCAGCGGAACCACAAGGAAGGAACCTTCTGATTTGGTTTGAGAGTGAAGGGGATGAAGATGTGATGTAATATGGCTGCTCTCTCCATGAACCAAAGCTTGTTGGAGTTCTTGGACTAATTATGTGTTCTGTCAATGTATTAATATGTCTTTAGAAGGCTGGGACGGAACGGCTGGCTGTTTAAATGAGTTAAAATTGCTCCTGTTTGGGAAAGCATTTTCCTTTAGCTGGGTTGCATCATTTTTTATGTACCCTTTCCTGCAAAAGGGTGTGTTGTGTTGTCCTGATGCCAAACGTCCCCCCTGCAAATCACATCTAATCAGCAGTTGGTAACATTTTTGTGATGCCCTACTCTCTTGTGCCCACAGTTTATGGGGTGGAGGTGCTGCTGAAGATCACTGGATTGGGGCCCATAGAGTACCTGTCCTCAGGCTGGAATTTGTAAGTGCTGCAAAGGGAACCCATGTCACGCTTTCAAGGGGCCTCGGCTCACACATTCCCAGCTGAGGGATATCTGTTTTGCTCTCTTTCAGCTTTGATTTTTCAGTCACCCTCTTTGCCTTCTTGGGTCTCCTGGCCCTGGCGTTTGACATGAAGCCGTTCTACTTCATTGTAGTTCTGCGGCCATTGCAGTTGCTGAGGTGAGTGGGAGGAGAATATGGACAAAGTGGAACTGGGGAGGGGGATTTGTTTTTATCGAAGATGGGCTTGACTCCCAAGCAGTCTGGGGTGAAGAGGCACCGGGTTAGGGTCACAACGGGGTGGAGAACTTCTCTGGCTGCTGATCAGGAGCAGGTCCTAACTCAGGAGTAGGCCATACGTGGGGAAGGTTCAGTCTCTAGCAACCTCATTTATGAAGGATCTCTAGGAGTCGGGCTGCATCCTTGCTTCAAACCCCGCGGGCCCGTAATACTTTCTCTGGAATGACCTCTTTCAAAACAAAGGTGAAGAAACAAATGGTGCAGAGGGAAATGAATTCTTTAATAATTTTTGCAACCCCTACACACTTCGCATGCGGCTTTGTCAGAGGGAATCTTTCAGATCCTTTTTAGTAACGTCTCCGTGCATGTATTAAGACCTCTCTCAAGCCATTTCACCAGGGAGCTCTTTTCTAAGCACGAAATGCTTCCAGCTGTCGTAGGAGGAAGCTGAGAGACTGAGCCACGAGGCACAAGTTGAGCTTTATTTAATTTTTCGTGGATTTGTGATGTGGAGTTGACTCTTCTGGTTTTTGAACAGGAAGCTTTACCTGCAGCTTTCATTGCTGCATAAATGGTTTAGCTTTGTTAGGCGTTAAAGCTGCAGATATTTGTCTTACGATAGCATGAGCCACCTTCTGTGGTTTTTGGTTCTTTGAGGACAGAGTGTGGCTGAACAAATATTTTAAATTAAAGGTGGTCTTCAGCAAGCTGATGTTCTCCCAACCTCTGCATTCCTACCTTCGATATGGGAATAATCTTACTGACTTTCTTTACAGGGTGGTTATAACATTCAACACCGGGGCATCATTTCATGCTCCTGTTGGCCGGTGCCATTTCTGTATTGAAATGTCCTGGAAAATGCATGTGCTGTGTGTGCACATTTCCAAAAAGCATGCCGTTTCATCTCCCAGAGGATCTTTTGGACCACTGAGTCCTGTACCAGAGGAACCCTGATTATTTGGAAATTGGCTTCTTGCACATTGCTGTGTCTCTTTTTCTGATCCCCCGCCTGCCCCTAATGAGAGTGCTGTAAACTGTTTCTGTCCTGCCCCATCCTAAAGGTTTGCAGAAAGAGATCTGCTCTTATTCCAAGCCTTGGAGCTTGGTATCCACTCTCCATTATAATGAGCTGCTGCAGCCACGCTTGTCCTGACATGGCCTGTGTCGTGTTCCTGTTGGGCTGCCTCAGATTAATAGTGCATTGAAAGATCAGAATCATCTGGGCTCACCAGGAAGCAAACAGCATCATCAGATGTAACACAGCTCATTCTCCCCCCCACCCTTTGTTGCAGGCTGTTCAAGCTAAAGAAACGCTACAGGAATGTCTTGGATACCATGTTTGAGCTGCTTCCCAGGATGGCCAGGTACTGCAGATAAAGGGGTTGTCCTGAGCCAGGTTTGACTGGCATTGGAGAGGCACGAGGCACAGGCCGCCTTATCCTTCGTTTCTCAGTTTCATTGGCCCCTGGCGCTTTCCCCGTCTCCAGCCTTTTGATTTTTCCAAGAAGCTGCTTTTAGGGTAATGCAGGAAAAGTCCCTGCTCAGTTGTGATCAGCCTTCTGCTGGAGTCCCAGTGCGGCATTTGGTCTGCAATTGCGGCTGCTGATCTGGAGATGTGGTGCCTTCAAGGAGATACTAGATTTAACAATTGAACTGACAAAGCCTTGAACATAAGAAAAGCCATGCTGGAGCAGACCAAGGCCCATCAAGTCCAGCAGCCTGTTCACACAGTGGCCAATCAGGTGCCTCTAGGAAGCCTCTAGGAAGCCCCCAAACAAGACGACTGCAGCAGCATTGTCCTGCCTGTGTTCCACAGCTCCTAATATATTCGGCATGCATTTCTGAGAGAATAGGTATGCACCATGACTAGTAGCCATTTTTACTAGTAGCCATGGATACCCCTCTCCTCCATGAACATGTCCACTCCCCTCTTAAAGCCTTCCAAGTTGGCAGTTGCTGTAGTCCCCTGATCATTTTCCTTGCATGGAACATCCACTTAACACCTTCTCTGAATGAACATGTTGGCTTTATTTATTTTAAGCACGATTATCCCCTGCTCTGGGGATAAACAGCTTGCAAAAATTAAAGCAACACAATAAGAATAAACAATGAATATAAATGGCTCTTGAACTGAAAGGGAAGGGAACACAGAACAGGGCCTCTAAAGATGGTCTTAACTGGTGAGCTGTTTCTTGTGGAAGCAGTTGGTCCTTCAGATACCCCAGTTTAGGTTTTTACAAGTGTGAACCATTTTTTGAATAGTGCCCCAAAACATTATTGCAAGCCTGCAGAGTTCCTTTAGCCTGGAGAAGGGGAAAGGTCTCTGCTTTGCATGCAGAAGGCCCCAGGTTCAGTCCTCGGTATCTCCAGTTAAAAAAGGACCAGGCAGCAGGTGATGCGAAAGACCTTTACCTGAGGCCCTGGAGAACTACTGCCAGTCTGAGTAGATAGTACTGACCTTGATGGACCAAAGGTCTGATTCAGTACAAGGCAGCTTCTTGTGTGTGTTTTCTGTAAATCAACACCACTTAGGAGCCAGCGTGGTGTGGTAGTTAAGAGTGGTGGTTTGGAGCATTGGAGTCTGATCTGGAGAACCGGGTTTGATTCCCCACTCCTCCACATGAGCAGTGGAGGCTAATCTGGTGAACTGGATTTGTTTCCCCGCTCCTACACATGAAGACAGCTTGGGCCAGTCACAGCTCTGTTAGAGCTCTCTCAGCCCCACCTTTCTCCCAGGGTGTCTGTTGTGGGGAAGAGAAGGTGATTGTAAGCTAGTTTGATTCTTCCTTAAGTGGTGGAGAAAGTTGGTACATGAAAACCAACTCTTCTTCTTCTTAGCAACCTTGTTGAACGGATTGGCGTTTCTGAACAAAGGCCAGGTCTCTGCTTACAATGCATTGCTATAATGTAACCTGGATGTGATCAGAGAAGGGTTAACTGTGGTCAGATCTTTCTTCTTCAGAAAGGGCCACAGCCACCATGCTACCTGAAGCTGGCCTGGATCAAATGGCAACCCCAAGGTGCAAACGTACTCCTTTAGATGGAGTGCAGCTTCCTCTACACCCGGTTTAATCATCATTCGTGTGTGTTTGAGGCGGTGCTTCTTTTGGAACTAACTGAACACCCTTTTCAAATGGTATAGTGCTTAGGAATACCTTGTTTAAGATGGGTACCTTCCAAGAGACTTCAGTGATCTCATTGATGTTGCGCAATCTTGGATTGTGCATCTTCTAGCTTTCAAGTCCCGTCTCTGTTTGGCTGAGATGAAGATTTGGTGTGGATTTCCCATGCTGTACGAAATAAACCCCATCTAAGAAAACCGTGCTGCTAAATGATTTTGGTCATGCTAACGTTTGCCTTTCTTTTCTCCAGCCTAGGCTTAACCTTGCTTATCTTCTATTACTGTTTTGCCATCATTGGCATGGAGTTCTTCTCAGGAAAACTTTACCCAAATTGTTGCAAGTGAGTACCCAGAATTTGTGTGTCTCCTGGAAAGAACATGTGGTTTCCTGATTGTGATGCCCAGGGTTGTAAGCACTGTGAAGGTTCATAGAGCCCAGAAATTGGGGAAATGTTGCCTTTTTCTCTGGGGGAGAGATGATATCCCTGGTTCAGTCCCCAGCATCTCCAGTTAAAAAAAGGACCAGGAAGTAGGTGATGTGAAAGACCTTTACTTGGGGCCCTGGAGAACCACTGCCCATCTGAGTAGACAATACTGACCTGTTAGGAAAAAAAACTCATCAGTGCACAGTGCCTGTTAGAAGGTTCGCCTGGAGAACACCTGTAATAGGTTTGTACACCTGAGCCGGTGATGTTATGGTGTTAGGGTTGCCAAGTGCCCGGTGGTGGCGAGTAAAATCCCGCCAATCCACCGGTCTGCCCGTCGACCAGCTGAGGGCTGACAGGCAACATGTGCATGCGTGCCCACGCTATGCACCTATGTCACTTAAGGGTTTACCCAGAAGCGATGCGGACGCTCTAGCAACCTCCGCAGAAGCTCCACGGAAACCATAGGGTTTTGGCAGAGATTGATAGAGCGTCTGTGTCGCTTCCGAGTAAACCCAGAAGTGACGTAGGCTCATTGCATGCATCGCACCAGGTGTGCGCACCGCACGCTGCAGAAAAGCTCCTGCCGATGGATCTACAGGACCCGGTAAGCCTAGATGGTGTCCTAATAAACTTTCCTTTGTCGCCTGAAATGTTTTTAGTTCTCTATCACTTCCTGACACTTATCCAAGATCTCTGAAAATCTAAACAGTTCTGTTCAAAAATAAAAGTAAAATATGCCTCCTTTATTCCCATTGCAGAATTTACAATATTTTGGGGGTGAAACAGCTTCCAATTCTGATTATGCCCCAAAGTTTTAGCCCATATAGGTATGTTACCATTTTCTTTGCTGCCCAGACACCTGAGCATCCTTTTGATGGAAAGGCACTTAAACTATAGCAGCAGTAATAAAAAGGCAGAATTTAATTTCCTAGCACTTCATAGAAGCGGATGCTGTGGGTAGGTAGGTCAGTGGGCACTTGGATCAGGAAAGGATTCAGAACATGATCCCTGGCGAGAGTCAAAAAGGATTCGGGCCTTCCCCTTCCATTTTGTTCTTCCTGGCTGTCTCCCATCATGCACCAGTGCTGTTCCTAATTCAATATCTCTTGCTGTGTCTTTGCAGCAGTACCAGGGGGCACCCTTCAGGTTCAAGAAGTGTCTGTATTTTCTACTGAGTGCCATTTCGGCACTGTTGGTTGCGCAAGGCAGCTGCATGGTTGCACAAGAGTAGCTGGCTGACTGGCTATGTCTCCTTCGGGAAGCAAGCTGCCACAGATGTCCCTTGCTCAAATGTGCAGGAATCCGGTTGCCTGTTAACCCAACCTGCTGAAAGACATCCGTTCAGTCTGAAGAACTTGCCTTTATTGGAGTACAGCCAACCTCTTGCCTCTAGATAGGGTCTGTTGGAGTTGTAATGTTCAGGGTGGGAATCAGGTTGCTCTGCTCGTTCCTCTGAAGCCAGAAGACATTGTTGGAATTTGCTGCTTTGCATCCTTTGCATTAGACTGGAAGATCAGCTATACTGGAGGGGTCACATTTAAGTCTAGGGTGGTCTTCCTACTACAGTTGAGGAATCTGTTGAGAGTTGCTCCCCCCTTCATAAAATAATAAAATTATCTAACCTTCAAGAATGCAGACAATTTCAAAGGGGGAGTCTGTTATAAAACACAGAAATAAAGGAAGAACCTAGTCATTCAAATATGTAAATAACAGTGGCTTGGATTCTAAGTTGCCATCCCATCAGTATGATAGTGCTTCTGCCACCAGAAAGAAATTTCCATTGGCAGAACATGGGAGGACTGTTTTCTGCCAAATAGAAACATACTTCTGGAAGGAACCTCATTGTCATTTAGTCCAACTCCCTGCAAAACACAGGAAAAACGCAACTTCCACCCCTCCCCTACTCCTGCAGTGACCCCCCTGTTCTATGCCCAGAGGAAGGCAAAAAACCTCCAGGATCCCTGGCCCTGTGGAAAATTCCTACCTGACCCCAAAGTGGTGATCGGCATTAAAGGTAAAGGTCCCCAGTGCAAGCACCACATCATTCCTGACCCATGGGGTGACATCACATCCCGACGTTTACTAGGCAGACTTTGTTTACAGGGTGGTTTGCCATTGCCTTCCCCAGTCATCTTCCCTTTACCCCCAGCAAGCTGGGTACTCATTTTACTGACCTTGGAAGGATGGAAGGCTGAGTCAACCTTGAGCCAGCTACCTGAAACCAACTTCCGCTGGGATCGAACTCAGGTCATGAGCAGAGCCTAGACTGCAGAACTGCAGCTTACCACTCTGCTCCACGGGGCTCTGATCCACATTACTCTGGTCATATAAGAAAGGGCCACAAGAGCCGATCACGGGCTCATCCCTTCCTGCCCTCTCTCTGGTGATCTGCCTAAGTTCACAGAATCAGCATTGCCCCCTCCCACTGGAGACCCCTATTTTGCCCCACTCCTACTGTCTCTCATGGCCCACTGAGTCACAGGAGCACAATTTCAGAAGGCCCAGAGGAAGCGGGGAAGTTGCCTTTCCTCTAGCATGGCACCATTCAAGCTGCTTAGGACCCAACCAATTTGGAATAAATTACTATCCATAATAAAAATATTTAGGTTCATTCCTGTTGCCTCCAGCTTGTCTTATCCTTGGTATGATGGCAGGCATGCATAGGGTGTCATCACTTGCACATGTTAACTTCTGGTTGGGTTAGACATCTTGGCTTGAAGGAATATCGAAGAGCACATCTTTCAAAGCTGTGATTGAACCACAGGCCAAGGGTGTGTCTGCTGATGAGCAAGTGACCAGTCGTGGGGGCCTCTGAAGCCACTAGCCATGGATGACTCTCTTGTTATCATGGCCTAGTATGGCGCCCATACAGCTTCTAGGATCTGGTAACAATGATCTAGATCAGCCCTTTTGCATTTGCTGCTTCCTCTCACACATAGCCAGCTGGGTGACCTTGGGCTAGTCACAGCTCTCTTAGAGCTCTCTCAGCCCCACCTACCTCACAGGGTGTCTGTTGTGGGGAGGGGAAGGGAAGGTGATTGTAAGCCAGTTTGATTCTTCCTTAAGTGGTAGAGAAAGTCGGCATATAAAAACCAACTCTTCTTCTCTCACTCTTTGCTTTTTGCTTCCCGGTTCTCCATGCAGCACCAGCACAGTGGCGGATGCCTATCGCTGGGTGAACCGCACTGTTGGGAACAGGACGGTGGTGGAAGAAGGCTACTACTATCTCAACAACTTTGACAACATTTTGAACAGTTTTGGTAATGACAGAAGTCCCACTAACCTGCTGCGATTGAAGAAAAATTGGGGGGTTAGGGTAGAGATGCATGTGAGGGACCATCAGCTGAGGTTGTGTGCTTCGTGCTTGTGTTTTTCCTTCCTTCATTCCCCCCCCCCCGCCCAACCAGCTATAGCAACAGAACTACCACCACTAATTAAGAAGAAGCACAAAACCTGCTGGCTGTGGGTGGCAGGGAAATGGCATATGCGAGAGGAAATAGCACTGGATGTGGCACTGGATAAAGGTGGGGAGGCATGGAAAATCTGCACCTTCCCATCCACGCTTTCCCCAACTCTGCTCTGGGTATATGTCTTTCAGGAAACAACATATCAAACCAGTTTTGGGGAAACCCACAGAAGGGCTGAGGGAAGCCCAGAATGTGGATGAACAAACACACAACAGTGTCATGCAGAAGTCCAGATTTTTAAAAACGCTGCAGTCAGAGGAGAATGCTGAGCAATAGTTCCGTGTGGAGCGACCTTTGTCTCACAACGATAGAAGTGCCTTAAAACGTTTACCCAATCGTGACTTTGACCTCTGCAAAGAAATGCCCAGTGTTTCCTACCCAGAATCTGCTCGGTCTTGGAGCACTGTGAAGGGAAGGAACTTTGAAAATAAACATGTTTCCTGTGCAACAGGTCCAGTGTGGAGACCTCCACATTGAGAGCCAGTGTGGTGTAGTGGTTTGGAGCGGAGAATTCTGATCTGGAGAACCGGGTTTGATTCCCCACTCCTCCGCATGAGCGGTGGAGGCTAATGTGCTGAGCCGGGTTGGTTTCCCCACTCCTACACATGAAGCCAGCTGGGTAACCTTGGGCTAGTCACACACTCTCAGCCTCACCTACCTCACAGGGTGTCTGTAGTGAGGAGGGGAAGGGAAGGTGATTGTAAGCCGGTTTGAGTCTTCCTTAAGTGGTAGAGAAAGTCGAGGTATAAAAACCAAGTCGTCTTCTTCTCCATGAGCATGGAGTGACTCCACCACTGTGGCTGTTGCTAAAGTTTATGTAACACTAAAAAGAGAGGATAAGTGGGTGATGTGAAAGACCTCTGCCCGAGATCTCAGAGAGCCACTGTGAGGCAGAGTATACAGGACTGACCTTGACAGACCAAGGGTGTGATTCAGTAGAAGGCAACTTCACAGGTTCATGTATATGGTCAGAGGATAGTGAACCACACTGATGACCATGTGATGTTTTTCTTCTGTTCTGACTCCCTTCCCCCACCCTCATGCAGTTACCCTGTTTGAGTTGACCGTCGTCAATGACTGGTACATCATCATGGTAAGTAGCTCTCTGGGACCTGGCACGGAGGCTTCTGCCTGCTAGCAGTTAGCCTCTTCAACAGTGTTTCTTGGCAGCTGTATAGCTGTGCCTGCCGCCAGCTCTTTTTACTACTACTGACCCTCTGATTTCTGAACATCACTGATCTCATTGAATCTCATAAGCTAAGCAGGGTTGGCCCTGGTTAGCACTTCAGTGGGAGACCACCAAAGAAGCCCAGGGTTGCTACAGAAAGGCAGACAATGGTAAACCACCTCTATTTGTCTCTTGCCTTGTAAACCCTATGGGGGGGGGGTCACCATTAGTCAGCTGTTACTTGACAGCACTGTTAATAAAAGGCATGTCAGAGACAGAGGCATTAGATTTATATGTTAAAAGGGGAGATATATAACGTGATCTAAGTTAAAAGTGGCATTCCAAGAGGGCATGAGCTAATGAATCGATAGAGCCAGAAGAGCTAGGACAGGTCCGGTCTGGGTATGGTATGTTCAAAATTCTGCCCTGCATAACCATAGAGGGGTTAGCATTCAGTCTAGCTACCGTAAACGGAAGGCTCTAGGAAGACAAGCTATCAAATAGTAAGTATAAGCGGGCAAGCCGTGTGGTGGTGGTAATCCGCCTTTATGATGCAAGAACCTGTTTTATCTAAGGTTCTTGCATCAGGATCACCAATGCTCTCTTCAGTACAGTATTTTAAAAATCCTGTAATACAAGGCTTGAGCGGAAGGGGCAGATGATTAATCTGGAGAACCGGGTTCAATTCCCCTCTCCACATGAGCAGCAGACGCTAATATGGTGAACTGGGTTGGTTTCCCCACTTCTATGCACGAAGCCAGCTCTCAGGCCCACCTACCTCACAGGGTGTCTGTGGTGGGGAGGGAAGGGAAGGTGATTGTAAGCCGGTTTGATTCTTCCTTAAGTGATAAAGTCGACATATAAAAACCAACTCTTCTTTTTCTTCATGCATGAGCTGTATTGTCCCCCTCTCAAGCAGTCCATATAGGGTTTATTTGCATGCCCCTAAACCCTTTTCCATCCCTTGCTAGGAAGGGGTGACATCAGAAACCTCTCATTGGAGCCGCCTCTATTTCATGATTTTCTACATTGTGACCATGGTAAGTGGAGTTGCCATAAGATTTTGCAAAACAATGTGGTGTGTGATTTATTATTGATGGCAGATGTTTGTCCAGTGTTCC
This sequence comes from Euleptes europaea, assembly GCF_029931775.1. Taxonomy (NCBI): domain Eukaryota; kingdom Metazoa; phylum Chordata; class Lepidosauria; order Squamata; family Sphaerodactylidae; genus Euleptes; species Euleptes europaea. Next base: position 47,226,130 of record NC_079324.1, read on the forward strand.
TGTTGGCGGGCTTCTGTTGAAGCTGTCGACTTCTATTCCATACAAGTTCTTACTTATTCATATTTGTATTGTATTTATAGGCTGTCCCATACCAAGGGATGGAGCAGGTTACAGTATCCATAAATGCCCAGACACCGACGACTGAGCCTTAATTCACGCTCAGAGGCAATCCTTGGCAGATGGGTGATTCCTCCCATCCAGTTAGGAGGCAAGGATGTCTTCTTGTCTGTGATGGCAAGAGGTTTCCACCTTCACCTTGAACAGTTCTTTCCCTGCCTTGTCAAGGAGTGGTGGGATTTTTATTCTGATAGTGCTCCCAGAATAGTTTAGCTTCTGTTTTTTCTTCTGCTTCCATTTCTTTCCCCCCACCTCTCCCCCTGCTGCCTTCTCCTCTTTCCCCTTCTTATGGATTACCATAACTCAAATACTGGATTGGGGTGTGAACTCTTCCTTCAAGAGAGACATTGTGCTGCAGGTGGGTAGAGTGTTGGACTTAGAACCAGAGATACCTGGGTTCAAATCTCCATTCAATCATAGTACTGACTAGGTGACCTTGGGACAATCTTTCTGTTTCCCTCTGAGGCTCACCTACCTTGCAGGGCTGTTGCAAGAATCACATGAGAGAGTCCTCATGAATGCTATCCTGAGCTCCTTGGAGAAATTGGTGGGATGTGAACGAGGATGAAAAATCCATGAATTTGTACTTATTCCTTCCTTCTTCCCTAGGTGGTGATGACCATAATTGTAGCCTTTATATTGGATGCTTTTGTGTTCCGAATGAACTATACCCGGAAGAACCGCGATTCAGAAGGTCTGTAGGTTTGCATCCAGCTGTACCTAAGCCCTTCTATACCTTTTGCTAAATAAGATAAGTACAATAGGAGTGGTCTGATTTCCCTTCATGGCTCCACGTAATGACAAGAACATCCTGAACAATCAGCAACAAAGCACATTCTTTCCATGCATGACGTTTCAGGCTCAATTCCTGAATTTTGGAATCTGCTGTCTGTCAGAACTGATGATACTGACCTAGATGGGCAATGGTCTGATGTCGGTCCAATTCACAGATTGCAAGGGCCATGTGCTAGACATGTGGCCACCAAGATTTTGGGTGCCTGGCATTCCATGCTAGGAACTCATTTCCCAGAAGTGCAGGGGCCCGTTTTGGATGAGGACTGCAGTGCATGGAGGGAAAGGGCGTGACCCTCCTGTTTTCCCAATCTAAAAGGGCTCTAGGGAACAGCTGTTTGGTTCACTGGGGGAAATTATATATGCCCATGGCTACATATATGTTTTCCTTTTGGGGGAAATAGCACCTCCTGAGACCTTATGGGGTTGGTAAAACATTGCTGGGGGAAGGCATAAGCCACGATCCTGATCCAAGGGAGGCCTTGTAAGCCTGAGGACTGAGTTCCCAGCACAAAACTCTGGGTGCACATCTGTTGCCAGGCTCTGTGTCTGCTGCATTGACTTTGTAACGTGAATTGGTCTCAGAAACTGTTGTGTGCAACCGTGCTGGGTTATGGCTGTGAAGCATGGAACTCTGTGGAAATGACAGTCTTGAACAAATCAGCCACTCTGCTTCTCCACCAGTATCTTGCATATGCTAAACCTTTAGACCCAGTTCTGCCACTCACAATGCCTGTTACACTGCCCAGGATCAGGCTTCAAAACAGAAAAATGTCTCCGTCCTCCCAGCCCCCCAAGGATTTTTCTTAACTTTCATTGCCCATTGTGAGGAAAACTTGCTCGGCTTTGTTATCTTGTGGTAAGAGTGTCAGTAGTATTGGCTGGGGTGGGGGGTGAAGAAAATGTAACCTGTGTCTGCTTTGGTCTACATCCTATCTTGGCACTACCATGATGTGATTATATGCACCCATGCCCTGAGGCAGATATCATCACAGTAGTAAAGATAAAGGTCCCCTGTGCACACACTGGGTTATTCCTGACCCATGGGTGACGTCACATCCCAATGTTTCCTAGGCAGGCTTTGTTTATGGGGTGGTTTGCCAGTGACTTCCCCGGTCATCTTCCCTTTACCCCCAACAAGCTGGGTACTCATTTTACCCACCTCGGAAGGATAGAAGGCTGAGTCAACCTGGAGCCGGCTACCTGAAACCAACTTCTGTCAGGATCGAACTCAGGCCATGAGCAGAACTTAGACTGCAGTACTGCAGCTTACCACTCTGCTCCATGGGGCTCCTGTGCTCCATTCTGTCAGTCCACACCCAGTGGACAAAATGCAGCCTAGGTGTGTTTAAAGATGCTTTTTTTGGTGGTTTTTGAAATGCTGATCCCATGTCTCTTGCCTGTTTAGGCAGGCCAGACCTAGTTCTTGCTGTGCAAAGCCATTATACCTTCAGTGGCTTCCCCATAGGGCTGCCAACTTCCAGGTGGTACCTGGGGATTTCCAGGAATTACAGGTGATCTCCACATGACAGAGGTCAGTTGGCCTGGAGAAAATGGCTGCTTTGGAAGATAGAGTATATGGCATTATACCCCTTCAAGGTCCACTTCCAGATCTTCAGGGATTTCCCAACCCAGAATTGGCAACCATCGTTCCCCGCCAACCTGTAGTGACCAGTCTGCTTTTTTTTTTTCCTTTTTGCAGAAGACAGTGGTATCGTATTCGAGAGGGAAGTGTCTAAGGAAGAAATTACTGCAGTTGCAGAGCTGTATGGGAGGAACGGTGCTGCCTCAGCCGCCAGCCATCTCCTCAAGGTCGTTTCCCAGATGGACAGGCACGGGGTCAGTAATGAAGGCCCGGGATCCGGCATCCGTTACTTGCTCCTTTCTGTTCTCTCTTCCCCCTCCCCCCCCCACTTTATTAATGATGGCTGAATAAAGGATCCCTGCCAACGGAAGTAGGGATGAGTTCAAAAGGAGACTGGGAAAATTCACGGAGGAGAGGTCCTCCAGGGTCTCCTAGACGTGGTGACTAAAGGGGGCCTCCCTGTTCACAGGCCAAAAAAAACCCTGACCTGGATGGCCCAGGCTAGCCTGATCTCTTCAGATCTCAGAAGCTAAGCAGGGTCAGCCCTGGTTAGTATTTGGATGGGAGACCACCAAGGAAGTCCAGGGTTGCTGTGCAGAGGAAGGCACTGGCAAACCACCTCTGTTAGTCTCTTGCCATGAAAACCCCAAAAGGGGTCGCCATAAGTCGGCTGCGACTTGATGGCACTTTACACACACTTTATACACACACAAGTGCCAGGAGGCAATATGGAGGGAAGGCCTCAGCCACTAGGCCCAGTTTGTTTGGCCCTCCAGTGTAACTGGTTGGCCACTGTGTGAGATGGGATGCTGGACTGGATGGACCCCACTGTTTTGATCCAGCAGGGTTCTTCTGTCTGGTCTCATACAGGTAGACAGATGAAAGTTTCTCCATGATGCCATATGTGAATGTCAAAGGCCAGTGATTCATACAGGGCAAATTAAATGCCACAATTCTAAAAGCAGATGTATGGTGCTTCTCAGCTGCTTCAAGGGTGACATTTTCCCTGCACAAGTATAGCATGAACATTTTTATCGCAGGTTCCCACATTGGGAAGCCACAGGCAGTAGCAGGCTCCCTTGACTTGTGACAGAATAAAGGTGTGTGAGTCTGTAACGTTCACACACAACTGTCTTCATGGTTCTTCTCTCATGCACAAACCCATCTGCCCTGTGTACATATTAGTCCTGTTTAGCTTGCAGATGCCAGTTGGCAAAGCTTCCCTGCAAACTAAAGCCAGCCCCGCTATTGAGCAGCAGATGCCACAATCCAAGTTAGTACTCATTTCTGGCATCAGAATGGGGCAAGTTTCTTTCTCTTACCTTTTTCTCTTGTCGCCTTAGCATGCATCCATGTTGTTCCTGGGACGGAGATCAAGGACGAAAAGTGACTTGAGTATGAGAATGTATGAGGAAGAGATACAGGTAGGATGCAAGCTTGTACAAACTGAATCCCAGAAATGTAGACTGGGGGTACCCTGCTCATAGTCGAGTATAATGGTGGTAATAATAATAATAAAAAGCCAGCCCTGCTTTTGGAAGTGGCGTAGGCCTTCTTGACCATTTCAAGCAGGCCATTCCATGAGGTGTGACCCATCAGAGAGAATGTGTATCTTGTCAGAAGGAGGAAGGGCCCTGTTTTGACTTCCAGAAGCAGGTTTGGTAAAACAGAGCTGATGGTGAGGGGCAGGGTGCTAGTCTGAGGACATGCTCTGGGAGAGTGAATGAGTCTCTCTTTCTTCTCTCCCTGTCTAGGAATGGTACGAAGAGCATGCCCGGAAAGAAAGCCAGCTTCTATGGCCAGAGGACGAACAGCTGCTGCACCAGCCCTTGCCTCCCCCAGGCCTCCGGCAGCGCGCTCAGACCATTATCTAGGCCAGGGCAACTCCAGCCGCTTCAACCTACGCATTAAGCGTTTCGTGTCCCCTCACTTTGCAATGTACGTACTGGATTAATGCATAGCGTAGAGTGGAAGCCGAACTTCTCCTAGGGTTCCTTTGGTTCAAAGTCCAGGAGCACGAGCAGCAGAAGCCCCCGGGCCTGATTCTCCTCTGTGAGTTAGAGACTATCAGGCATCCTGGCCCAGAGTGGGAGGCTCCAGTGTACATCCCGAAACCTGCTTGGTAAACTGGGCACTAAACAGGGGTGGGATGATACTACTTAACCCCTTATGAGCAGGGGGATCTGTCATGTATACTTGTGGAACGTGTGTCATACAAAAGTAGGCAGCTTCATTTTGCTCATTCCCCATAGGCAATCCACTGTGGCTGAATAAGGTTGCCTCCCCAAATCTCTGGTTCATCTCAGCTTTCCAGGAGTAGCCGCTGCCATCAGCATCCTGGAAAGACCACTAGCAGTCACACCCACTGCATTTGTCAGCATTGACATAAGTGGAGCATGGCTGCCCAGTTCATGGCAGGATTATTTCTGTCCTTTAATGGCTCCCATACAAGACGTGAGCTCACAGCTTCAGTGAGCTGTGCAACGCTTCGTCTCCCAAGGAGATTTGTTTCCTGATAGGCCTAAACCACTTTATTTTTTAATTTACCAGACTCTGGAAACTGATATGCCGAGATTCTCCTCTGAGGAGAAAGTTTGTGGTAACTAACGGCATCAGTGGTGTACAGAAATCCATCACCTTACCGTTATGGCCCAGAGAGGAGTGTATAATGTTGCTGAAGCTGCCTTGGCCGGTGTTAAAGCAATAAAAGAAGAAGGAAACGGTGAGACTTGCAGTCACTGCACAGGGCCTTTATGTTGGGCCCAATCGCTTACTGCATTCTGCAGAGAAATCTCAACCCTTTTATTAGTCTCAGGCGCTCGTGGTAGGAGAAGAGTAACAAGCGAGCCACCTTGACTGTTTTATTTGTATGCAGCATCCCTTATCAGTCCCTGAAAATCACGGGGAAACTGCCTTCTGATAAATATTGCTGGCAGAACAGAATACCACCTGCTTCTAGACTGTGGCTGAAACTTCAAACAGCTACTTGTTTATGGAAGCCATTCCTTCCTCCAGCCTAATTCACTGCAATCTGTATTTTGCTATTTTGACTATCCCTTACAATATGTAGGAGAAAGGATTGCATGAATTTGCTGAGCTGCACAAGTAGTATAACAAAGATGTCTAAGTAAGGGATCCAATTAGGGCAGGGGCATACCCACTTCGTAAAGCCACCTTTTCTTATGCATCATTCTGATTTGCTGATGGAAAATTCCTTCCGACCTGACAGTGGTAAAAGTGAAGTTTCTGCTTCATCCCTTAAAACAAAAAGCCCTAAAATGCTTTCTGTAAAGACGAACCATACAAACGCATGAAACAGTGTGTGAGCTTTGGAGTTCTAGAGAACTCTTAATCAGCCTGGGGTGGGGGTGCTTAAAATCTAGATTGTTCAAGAGTTCCTGAGAGCTCAAAAGCTTGCACACGGCTTTGTGTGGTCTTAATAAAAGACATTCTAGAGCTTTTGTTCTGGGGTCTTGCTTTGGACCATTGAGGCTACCTGCAACCTTTACTTATCTAAACCAGTAACCAAAGGACCAAACCTATGTAGAGCATCTCTCAAATAAGCAGTGTTTATCCAACCCTCTATGGACTCTGCAGAGCAGGACTTTCTGCTAACTCTTGCTGTGGCCCACTAAAGGTCTTGAAATTTATTCCAGGGGGTGGGGTCAGTGGACTTTCAAGGACCGTGAGGGGGCAAGATGGGGGTCTGCAGTGGGAGGGACAGCGGCCAAAGTCACCATCTCCTCTTCTGTAAACAGAAATGCCTTTCAGTCAGAGGACCTTCGTGGTTGGATATGCGCCAGTGATTTGCTGGGCTGAGTTCTGTGTTCTTGAAGTGTTTTCCCCTCTCAGCCAAGTGCAGTCCCAGAGTTCTACAAAAGCACAAGTGGAACTAGAGACTTGGGTGTGCAAAAAGCAGTCCAGTGGCTTTTGAAAACACCAACACTGGAGCAGGACTTTGCTGTACACAGGGGCAGCCTGGCCATTTAACTTACAGGGAAATCTCCTGCTGGGCCACCGGGGGCCAGAAGCAAGCAGTCAAGTGCCAGCAACTCTGCCAGTACTTTGGGGGCGCTTGGCTTGGATCCTTCCATGGCGACGTTGATCAGGGTCAGCTCACCAGTTGCGTCTTCCTCTACTGCCCTCAATTTGTGGAAGGAAATAGCGGTTGACCCCAGTGCCTGTTGTTGACTGACACTGAGCCGCGTGGCCCTGCACTAGCTTGTAGCACCTGCGGGGGCCATGTGGCTTGCTCCAGGGCCGCTTTCACTTCCCAGCCCAACCCTGGCTGTATGCTTTGGAGCAGATGTAGTTGTTTGGATGGGCTGCTGATCAATCAGTCTGCCCCTCAATTTGCACTGTAGCTTTTTTGGGGGGGGGGAGGGAATTTGATTTTAACTAATAAGCTTGTCATAAGGCCAGAAGCTACTTTCTTCCAAACCTCTTACAGGGTGGAAGGAAAATAATTTTTGGAGTATGGTGCATCCCCACCTAACTAATCCTCTCTTTGGTATCGTGTTGACAGTTGACTTCAGAGACAATCACTACAAGGGAGGAGGACCGTGCAGGGTTTCTTATACTGGCAGTTTGTATGGAAATTGTAACGATAATATCTGAAACAGTATTATATAGACCTTTCCAGACATACTGAATAAACCTTTTTAAACATGGTATTTTGCTTTCTTCATTGACTTGAAAGCTCATCTGTGGTCAGCTGTTGATTGTCGTCTTTCAGGGATGGGTCGGCGCTTCTATATGAAGTACGGTAGTAGTAGGAAAGCCATCCATATAGGAGGGCCTTGGAGTTGACCTCTACATATGCTCTTTTGGAAGCTATGCATGCATACATGGCTCATATGCCCCAAAAGATTCATGTGCAATAACTTTTAATTTTTCTCTACATGTGCTTTGCCCACATTTTACACACATTTGCTGGACTAAAGCACCACTTGGATTGGATTCAGACTACCATTTTCCATCAACACAATGGAGCTTTTCTGCTTCCCACTGAACTCCCTGAAAATGCTCCTCAGGGAGGGCGGGTAGAGATAGCATACACTGAGGAATGACATGGGAGGGGGGTACAGAAAGGAGGTGAAAATCCCTGATTTAGTCTGGATCCAATCACTTGTCTCTGCTTTTCTGTGTGCGGACGCAATACTTTCCAAAGCTTAGGCATTTGAACTGAAATTGAAAATCATGCTTTGTATTGAAGACAAACTTAATTTGCTTGTTGCCTTTATTGACACAAGGAACACATTGCTATGCTCGAAGTGCGGGGAAAGGGGGCTGCATAAATATTGGTGGGACTGCTCTACCTGCAGTCAGGCAAAGGCAGTTTCAGAAAAACAACTTAAGTAAACAACACTGAAAAAAGCACAGGCCGCTTTCTTCAAAAGCCTAGACAAGGGAGGCCAAGGCAGAAACTGGATTTCGAAAGATGAAGACAGCTCCTGCTAGTCCAAGTTCATAGTTGAACTATTAGTTTGAGAAACACCTGGCAGCCCTAATTTCTCCCGGCCACTCCAGTTCAAGTGTGGTCAGGAAGAAGAAAAAATTCAACAATTCCAGTTCGGTTGCTTCAAATACTTAAGCAACTTGAGTTCTGATTAGCAAAGCATAAAGGTAAAAGTCCCCTGTGCAAGCACTGGGTCATTCCTGACCCATGGGGTGATGTCACATCCTGACATTTCCAAGGCAGACTTTGTTTGCGGGGTGGTTTGCCAGTGCCTTCCCCAGTCGTCTTCCCTTTACCCCAGCAAGCAAAGCATACAGGAGCGTTTAACAGGTCCATTATTATATTTAGATTGTTCCCACTCGGCAGCATAAACTCAAAGACAGTGATATTTGTATTGTTTTATCCTTCTGAGGTAGATTAAACCAAGACTAAACTTGAAGGAGCTAGAAAAGATTTTGAAGTGTAAGGATGTGTCACTGGCCACCAAGACTAGATTAATTCATGCCATTGTCTTCCCTATTATTATGTATGGGTGTGAAAGCAGGACAGTGAAGAAAGCTGATAGGGAGAAAACAGATTTCTTTGAAATGTGGTGTTGGAGGAGAGTGTTACGGATTCTGTGGACTGCCAAAACAAATCAGTGGGTTATAGATCAAATCAAGCCTGAACTGACCCTAGAAGCTAAAAGGACTAAGCTGAGGCTATCATATTTTGGTCACATCATGAGACGGCAAGAGTCACTGGAAAAGACAGTCATGCTAGGAAAAGTTGAGGACAGCAGGAAAAGAGGAAGACCCAACAAGAGATAGATTGACTCAATAGAGGAAGCCACAGCCTTCAATTTGCAAGATCTGAGCAAGGCTGTCAAAGATAGGACATTTTGGAGGACTTTCATTCATAGGGTCGCCATGAGTCGGAAGCGACTTGACAGCACTTAACACACACACAAACTTGCCCAAGGCTTCTCTGGGAGCTTAATTGTAAATGGGGGAAACAAAGAGCCTCATGTCAGCTGAAAGACTGATGTACTTATTGTAGCGTAAGTTTTTGGAATTAAAAAAAATTAAAAGCTGGAATCCCCACCACAAAAATCTCACCTCTCCTGGGCACCACTATTAGTAGATAGGAGGAGATGGGTTCACTAGCAATTGACTTTATTCGCATATAAAAAATTAGAAGAATTAAAATCTTCCTGTTCTGATGCCAACACTGTGAATTTCCCCGCTGACAGTAGGACCTTGATCAGTTCACCCGAAACCGGGAGTAGTCAGGTTTTTTACCCTGTCTCTTTCATGTTAGCGCACTGAAGCAAACCCTCATACTTTCCTGCCCCATCGTTTTTCCAAGTAGTTTAGGGTGGAATGTGGGGTTCTTTCTTCCTCCCATCTTTTTCTCACAACAGGTCAGTTAGATAGGTTAGCCTGAGACACTGTGGCACCACTGCATTTCATGGCAAAGCAGGGTTTTAAACTGGGTCGCCCCGGAAATTACTATATCATCCTGGCATGATATCCTATGTCAAGGTCGCTGGGCTCAAAAGGGGTCCTCGCCAAACAAGTCTAAGCAGAAAGTGTTCTCCTGAAGATGCAGAATTTGAAAACTTACTACCTTAGATTAGAGGGTTTCAAACTTTCTAGGGAGCTTTTTCAAGCTGGACTTAACTGCTTCCTCCCCCCCCCCTCCACACCATTGCATATGATGCTAGGATACATTCAGTACTGAGGAATCTGGTACGCTTTCAAAGATTCCCCAAAATGCTTTTTGAAAGCCACTCATCTAAGAGACCTAGTTAGGGTTGCCAGGTCCCTTTTCACCATTGGCGGGAGGTTTTTGGGGCAGAGCCTGAGGTGGGGTTTGGGGAGGGGCGGGACTTCAATGCCATAGAGTCCAATTGCCAAAGCGGCCATTTTCTCCAGGTGAACTGATCTCTATTGGTAGGAAATAAGTTGTAATAGCAGGAGATCCCCAGCTAGTGCCTGGAGGTTGGCAACCCTAAATCCTGTGCCTGGATGTCTGTTCCATCCTTTCTAAATAGAACACTGGGTTGCTTCAAACACCGCAGTTAAAAGCCAATGTCCAGTTACAGTTTTCCATCAGAAGATCTACTAGATTGCCTAGCCGGTCAATTCCAAGCTGCTTCAACATTGTGCCCTCTTGTACCAGGAATTCTAGGATCAGGATGGGTGTGGGAGGACAGCCAACAGCTTTAGGTTAGTTTGCATAGCTGAGGGGGCGTCTCACCGAAGCACAGAATTGACCAGTGAAGCAAAAACGAGGGTACAGTACAAGCTTTTTTTGCTTGCCTCATCCCAATACACTGCGTAGGTTAACCAATATTAATTTTGCAAGGCTGCCTCTTAGTTGCCCAATACAGACGGCTAAAACTTGTGACCGCTTCTGGAAAGTGCTGACTTTAAATAAATAAAACTGCTTTGTCATGGTTCGGGCTCGCAGACGCCCGTTTCTCAATGACAACCTCATCCCTCGTGTGCAAATCAGCAGCCGATACAGCTATCTGCCCCTTCTCAGCAGAAGAAGCTCTGAGCTGCGCTTGCATGAACTCTGCTCCAGGACTTTATAACTCACAAGTTATGCCTTTCCCTGAAAATCCTGTTGGTCTCTAAGGTGCTTCTGGGCTCAAATCTAGCTGTTCTGCAGACCAACATGGCTACCCTCTGAAACGGAAGTTATCCAAGCACTATGCTTGATGCCACAGCTCCTGTGCCCTGCAATTTTACTATTCTGCAAAGCAACAGCCACCACAAGGGACTTGGGGTCCAGAAATCAGAGAGATGCACAGGGTTCTGGTAAGGTGCAAAACAGCATCCCTGTGCCGGTTTCTACACACAATCTCCTAGCCATGATGACTAAATGGACATCTGTGGTCACAGGCAGCGTTCTTCTCAATACTTGTTGCTAGAGAGACAGCATGGTGTAGTGGTTTGGAGCGGTGGACTCTGATCTGGAGAACCGGGTTGGTTTCCCCACTCCTCCACATGAAGCTAGCTGGGTGACCTTGGGCTAGTCACAGCTCTCTCAGCCCCACCTACCTCACAGGGTGCCTGTTGTGGGGAGGGGATTGTAAGCCGGTTTGATTCTCCCTTAAGTGGTAGAGAAAGTTGGCATATAAAAACCATCTCTTCTTCTCCTAGGGGACAACAGCTAGAGAGGCTATTTACTGCCTTCTGCTTTTGGCCTTCCATCAACCTCTGGTGGGTCACTGCAGGAACAATGATGCTGAACCTCTGGTCTGATGCAACAGGGCTCACTCTAGCTAGACCCCACAGCTACGGATGAGACAGAGTTACCGAAAGCAGAAAGCAAAGAAGAGATGTTGTACTTTGCCTAGACAGCATTTTTAACGGAAATTATCAAAAATGAGAAAGCTGTGGGAACAGCCCACTCCCCTGAGAGCATTTGAATGCATTTAAAATCGCTTATCCAAAAGCAATTGTGGGGAAGAGAAGTAGGAAACAAATTTTAGCAAAAATGATAAAACAAATTTTAAGAATTGGCTTCGGCAGCCTTTAGCAGGGCTTTGTGGGACACCAGAAAAAAACATACATTTGAGGCTGGAGGCAGTTAGCCATTTTCCCCAGAGGCATTGAAAGCGCCATTTAGTTTGTTCTACTCTGTGAGGCAGGCTTTTGAAACCTACAAGTTTATAGAGTCCTTGCCGCTTTCGATACCCTGAAACATCTATTCTCTGCAGCTTGTTAAAAAGGGATCGAAAAACCACTTTTAGTAAATCCCTCCCAAATCTTTGTGTAAAAACGGTTTAAGGAACAGAAAACAGAGTAACATCACATTACTATTAGAAATCTAAAATAATGCATTTTGAGAGAAAAACAAGTTAATACTGATCAGGGCTTGACAACTTCCTAAGGGCTTTGGGGCACGATTTAGCCCACTTAACCTGGGGTTCTAAAGCCACAACAAAGCAGCTAGGATAGTCATGCCTTCGTCCCACAGTAACTTCATGGTGGCCTCCAAAGGGATCTCTTTATGCTTTTCTGAGACTCAGAGAGGACTCCTTCCCTCAGTGGTAACAATCATTTTTTGGTTAGCAGGCCGGTTCTGTATTTACCAGTGATCAAGGCAGCTTGTTTGCTTCAAGGCACTGTCCAACAGTCATCCCGATCAAGAGGGGGCCTGTCACCCCGTCTCCGTCGTCCTGAGGCAGCACAAACAAGATCCAAGGCAAAAGACCTCTTTACGAGAAGGTGGACAACCGGATCACCCTGAACTCTGTCAGCAGCGCAACTGTCAAAAACGCCAGGTAGTAGACGATGAGGCAACAGCCGTATCCTCGGCTCAGGCGGAAGCACTGGGCAGGCACCGCAAGGAACGAGAACACCAAGCTGAGACCCAGCGCTCCGGCCAAGATCCACACCAGGAGGCCATCTGACTCCAGCTGCAAAGGGAGATAGGGGAGGGAGGGAAAAGGTCAGAACTGCCTCTTTTTTTCTCCTTCTTCCTGGTAGTGTTTAAACTAGGGGTATCAAATATAAGGCCCGAGGGCCGGATCCGGCCCCTTGAGAACTCTTATCCAGCCCGCGAGCCAGCCACCCTGCACACTCTCAATCTGGGCTGGTGAGGCATGGTCAGGCCCAACCAAGGGACATTTATGTCATATCCGGCCCTCGTAACAACTGAATTCGACACCCCTGGTTTAAACATTTCTGGAATGACAGGTGCAGGAGCTCAAGTTGGCCAGCCAGGCATTTGAAGCCCTAGCTGACCTCTGCAGGGACAAAGCTTAACTTCTAGAAACAGGATGCCTTTCCTGGATAAAACAAAGAGGAGCACTGAGTCTTAGGGATCAGATTCTGTGGGACAGCCCACTTCATCGGAACTAGTGGATCAAAACCACGAACCCCAAGAGGCTCAAGTCAGTGGGGGTTACCGCACTTTGTATTCCCAGCGATGTATTAAGAGTTTGAAAATGTTGTAAAAAACATCGCTTTAAAAGGGTTTTTGGATACCACGGCTTATAAATGGTTGGAAGACGTCTTCACAGCTAAAGGGGCCAAACAAAGTGCGAACAGTATTTTTTATAACGTTTTCAAACTCTTAATACATCGCTGGGAATACAAGTGCGGTAACAGCCCTCGACAGACTGAATGCTCCCCTCATAAAAGCTACTCTTGTATACAGACGAACAGCACCCTGAGCATTTCAGTTCTCTTAAAACACACACACAACATGTGAAGTCAGCTGCTCTTCCCCTAACCCCTGTAGTGTAGGGACTCTCTCCGTTTACCCTTTGGCTAGGAAAATGCACTCCATACTTGCTCAGGGGCATTGATTATTTCAAGTGTTCTAGGGCTACGTCCTGGGATTAAAAACAAAACAAACAGATCCACGTCTGATTAACTCCAGATTAAGCCTGAACAGGGGCAAACAGGTTGTTTAATAGCAAGTTTACTGCCCTACACTCGTCCTCAGGCATTTGAAACCAAATCTGTCCAAGAAGCAGCAATTCTGGCAATGCTGCAGAGGTAAGCAAGGAAAACCTTTTGAAGCTAATATGGTTTCCCAGAGCTTTCTCCTCTACTCTCTCCTCCCTTTCTATAGAAGCTTAAGAATGTCTGTGGGGAGGGGGGTATGTTGGATAACAAGAACTGCATCTACCTTCACTACCAATTTGGTGTTTGTCATCTGCAGCAGGCAACCAAGTCCAACTCCAACAAGCATATCTGCAGGCAAGCTCAGGAACGGTAACTTGGCCAGAAACAGAATGACATCAAAGAGGGTGAAGATTGACAGGGCCCTCAAGGGCAAGGCCCCAGCCCCAAAACCCAATGGAAGAGCAGAGCAGTGCCCTGTGAAGTGAGGCAGTCAAGCGGAGATACCCAGGTTCTCAATGGGTCAAGATTCTTTCCCCTGCAGAAAGCCCATAAGCAGAACCAAGTGACATTAAAAGGGGACTGGACAAGTTCATGATAGCTAAAAAGAAAATAAATGTCCAAGTCTATCAGATCCTGGTAGCTACGGTAATCTGTTAAAACTAATGCCTGATTTGCATCAATTGTGTAAAAAAGGATGCATGAAAAAGAATTGGGGAGATCTGCTCTCCAAAAGTAAGTGGGACAAAAATATAGTCTTCCAACCATGCACAAAATGAAAAGAAATGCAAATATACATCTTTGGATTTGGATTTTTTCCCTTTAAGGCTGCAACATTTACTCAGCTGACCAGTCTGAATAACAATTATTTTGATTTAAGAACGTGCTCCCCATTATTTTTAATGTAATTCTAAAAAAACTCAGCTAAGAAGAGGCATTCTCCCTTCTCTCCAATACACACGAGAATATTACTTCTACAATGATGGTTTCTACAACATTCATGTGCATCAGTATATACATCATCTGAAAACAAACAAAAATGTTTTTGATAGAGAACCATGTTTGAACTCATACGAACATTTGAACAGATTTCATCAGTCCCCCATATAATCTATTATTTAGGTGACAGCATTTTTTAAAGGTGTAAAGTGTGGAGAAAAACCCTTGTAAGCATACACAAAGCACTTGCTCCCCCAATAACTGAAGGATACTGAAGATAATGCCTCCAAAGCAAGCAGAAAAGGCCATGCGTGGGTATCCCTGCCGAGCCATGGTGAGGTCTGAGAAAGTGTCTGCAAAAAAGAGGAATGAGAAAAGAAAATCAGTAGTACCCCTACTGTAATGGATCTACTGATATGGATTTTGGTATAGTATAAAGGGCAGGGTGATATCATACTTAGCGATACTTTTGTGAATATTCAAAGTGCTTCACATACAAAGCACTGGATCCCACAAACAAGTGCAGCACGTGGATCTCTTCCCCTTTCTCTCTGCAGCACTCTGAAAAACAGCTCTTGAGGGTCAAAGAACTTTAGGGACAAGGTGGGATGCAGCTCAAGGGGACATTGGCAGAAGTCATCCTCTTCTTGCCCTATCAAGACACACCTTGTATGGGAGGAGGACTATTTCTACTGATAGTCCCTTCTCACAGTAGCACACCACCCCTCAACTTGCTGTAGTCCTAAGGAGCAACTTTCATGGTTGCAGGAAGCTGCTGGGGAAAATAAGATCAAATCTGGTTCAGGAACTTCTGGACACTATGGTCTACTGCCCATTAGAAACATGAACTGATCCTGGTTCCTTGGACCCAACTCATTATCTTGTAACCATCACATCAGGTGAGTGGAGTAGCCCCACATTAGAACAGAGAGTTTATGGTTTGCCTACACTATCCCCACAATACTTACCCCCTATGCTGTTCCCCCAAGCCAGCAGCGTCAGCCCAAGGACAGTGTTGCTCAGACGGAAGATCACACCCAAAGTCCTCAAGATGTTCACCACTTCTGTGGCAGCAGCATTTATCCACATGGCACTGATCAGGAAACCCAGGAAAGCAAAACCCTGTTGCAAAAGAAGGCAGGTAGATAAATATCAGTGGGGAATTTGCAAAGTCCTTTCCTTGTGCCACTTCAAGTTCTTTTGGCTGCAGGTGGTGGGGTAGCCAATCACTACCCAGCTAAGATCCTTTCCCCATGGAGACTAAAGATTGCAGAGAACCTCTTTCCCTTCCCTTGCAAGACAACAATATAATGCAAGAGCCAGGTCCAGAGATGGGTCCAGTCCAAGCCAGTAAAGGGTCAACCATAGTCCACAGAAGTGGAAGACACCAGTGTGCCAAAAGACAAGAATAATGAACCCGCAAGGAAGTCTCTCTGTTCCCCCACCCCACCCCAAGTTTACACTTTCCTTGGGCCTCTCAGCTCACTGGAAGGGGACAAGAGCACTCAACAGTGGCGTGTGTAGTGGTGTGTAGACAACACACTGAAAACATTTTAATTGATAAACCCACAAAACCAACTCTTCTTTTTCTTCTTCTTCATCTGCCCGAGAGGGAAGGCAGTATGGTATAGCCCAATCTTGTCAGATTTAGGAAGCTAAGCAGGGTCAGTTCTTAGAAGGGAGACCTCCAAGGAAGACTCTGCTGAGGAAGGCAATGACAAATCACCTTTGCTTCTCATTTGCCTTGAAAGCTCCTTGCTGGGGCCACTATAAGTTGGCTGTGACTTAACGGCGCTTTACACATACATGCACCTCTTTTTGCAGGTATTTGAGGCCCATGCTCTTGGTCCTAGACTTAGACCATTGCTCACAATCATGCCAGCAGAAACATCACCAGCCCAGGACAACCTCGTAGCTCATCATTTGCTTCAAGGGTCTGTGGACTTTATGTCTTCATTTACATTTCATTGTTGTGTGGGTTTGTTTTGAAAGCCAATTTTTGAGTTCCCACAGTGGATGAAAAAAATATTTAACAAAGGACAGGCTGTCCACAGTCAGAGATTTAACTGTACCTACTGGTCACATAAGGGAACCATGATGAAGCATTTTAAGTTTCACAGGACAAGTACTATGGAGGAGGAATTGATTTTTATGTGCCGACTTTCTCTACCACGTAAGGAAGAATCAAACCGGCTTACAGTCACCTCCCCTCCCCACAACAGACACCCTATGAGGTAGGTGGGGCTGACAGAGTGTGACTAGCCAAAGGTCAGCAGCTGGCTTCGTGTGTAGGAGTGGGGAAACAGATCCAGTTCACCAGATTAGCCTCCAACGCTCATGTGGAGGAGTGGGGAATCAAACCTGGTTCTCCAGATCATAGTACACCGCTCCAAACCACCACTCTTAACCACTACACCACGCTGGGTCTCAGTGAAACAGTCCTAAACACAACCATCCCATAGTTTGACTACTGATGCCAGGAAGTCAGGGGAGTCAAGCTGTAGGGGCAGGTCCCATGCTCACAATGTGATATCGGGGTGGTTCTTCATTCCTTGTAGTGCAGAAGACAATCACAGCCAAGAGGGCCCCTGCTAGGGTCACCACGCCCCACACTGGGAAGACAGCCTGGATCTTGTAAAAGCCATCTGCAAGATACAGAGAAAGAGAGAAAAATGTGGGCATCCATTAGAGATGGTGGAACTGCTTGAATTATGAGAAAATCAGAAGAGCTCTTCTTAAAAAGGGTTATAAATTCATAACAAGACAGGCCCATCAATGGCTACTAGCTGTGACCCTCCATGTTCAAGAAGCAGTGTGCCTCTGAGTTCCAGTTGCTGGGGAAGAAGAACAAGAGGGAGGGCTTTGGCTTCTGTGCTCTTGCTTGTCATCCTGCCAAATCATCAGGTTCACCCACTGTAGGAAATATGATGCTGGAATAGATGGACCTGTGATCTGATCCAGCAGATATTTTGGTGATGGACCATCCACCGCTCAACAGTGGTAACAAACCCTCAAACTGAAATGGGAGATGAGAAAAGAGTGGCAGCAATCTGTAGAAAGCCACTGCACTGGAGTGGGAATCTACTTCTGTCAAAAGACAAACTTTCCCTAGATACACACAACAGCCTTCGCAACATTTCTTCACCTGGAGTTGCCAAAGGGCACAAGGGAACCAGGAGAGAAAAGGGGCTAGAGGTTAGAAAGCCACCACACCACTGTCTTTCCGCTTTCCCATGAGAAAACGAACGAGGAAGGTTGTACCTACGAGCTGTTTTGAAACACCTTGGTTTCCAGGAACGGCTTGTTTCTCCTGGGGAGAGGGATAGTAGAGCCAGGGCTCAAATATGAGCCGCTGGCAATGACTGTGCATGCTACTTTGTACAGTGAGCCATGCATGCACATGGTTAGCAGGGGATGCTTTGGTGGAAAACACAGGTACTCACATTCTCCAGACTTCAGTGTGAGAACGCAGATAAGGGGGCCAGTGACCAAGTGCAGGCAGTTCAGAGGTCGCTTCCAATTTTGGTCCTCCCTGTCAGGGTCCACAATAGGGACTGTCAGCAGCAGCAGCACCTCCACTGGCAACTGAGGAGACAAGGGTGAGAGTTATCCACGGGGCAGAGAGAGAGATGGATACCTCGAGAGCTTGTGTGGGACAATCTAGAGACAAGAAGTGCCTCATACCTTCAAGAATTAGGGTTCAAGGACTCACAGAGACATTAAAAAACAATTCAGACATCACAAAATATAGAATAAATGCACAAAACCATCTCCCAACCCACTCTTTATTTATGTATTTGACTTTATAGCCCGCCCTCATTCTCGGTCAGGCCAGGCTTCAGGGTGGGTAACAACACTTTAAAACAACACAAAACCATAAAGCTTCCAATTTAAAACAGCAACAATCATCATCAATCTACATATACATATAAATGAATATAAAAATAAATATACCAAGATGGTGCTCATTCAAGTAATAGTAATGGTAGTAGCCACTGAAGACTTGGTCAAGCAGCCGAACCCCACAAGGGCTAAAGGGCGCCTACAGAAAGAGGCAATCCTAATTGCACAGCATCAGATTTTATGCATTATTTATTACATTTTCATCTTTACTTTCCTGGCATCCATGGTTCTTCCCTTCCTATTTTATCCTCACAACCACCCTGTAATGTAGTTTAGGCAGAGAGAGGGGAGAGACTAGTCCAAGGTCACCCAGATACCTTGAAGGCATAATGCAGATCGGAGCCTGGGTCTCCCCAATATCCCACTTTGGGTCTAATTCTGAATATCCTTAAGGGTGGCAGAGAGGAAAGTAGGCACATCTGACCGTTAGGGAAGAAGATGAGATATTGCACTATACATGCCTTATTAAAACAAGTGTGAGCCATGCATACCAAAATATCTTGAGTCATTCCTGGGTGTAGGCCTAATACTTTATGGGCAATTTCCAAGGCTGCAACTATATTAAGAGTAGATGAAGGCCATGATAATGGCCTTCTCAAACAACAGCCTGCTCCTCACAACCAGAGAGGCTGGCCAGGAGACTGTCTCTTCATCACCTGAGAGCAGAAGCCAACAATGGGAAGGCAAGATCACCTCAGCAAATGGTCAACTGTTAACCAGTCCACTCAAGTTTTGTATCTTGAGGCAAATCATGCCTGCACATCAGTGACTCAGCTTCCTCGTTTTCAACACCTGTGAGGAACATCTCCCCACCTGGGGGAAAACCCCCAAAATATTACCTCACTGAGGGAAAATACCTATTGGTAACTGTGACACAAGGGCTATTTCGCCAACCTTCTTCCTTCTTCCCTTCATCAAGAAAAGCAAAATGGTCACAACACTTCCTTCGCACTTTAAACACCTCAAGCCAAGAAGATAATTCACAGTGGGTAGCCGTGTTAGTCTGTCTGCAGTAGTAGAAAAGGCCAGGAGTCCAGTAGCACCTTAAAGACTAACAAAAATATTTCCTGGTAGTAGGGCTGTCAAAAAAAAAAAAATTCGGTACAGTTCAGATTCGGCCGAATTTGACCCTTGTGGGGTCGGTACGTGCCGAAGTCCGAACTCCCCCGCTTCGGATCCCCGGTAATTCGGGGGGATCCGGAGTTCGGGGGGAAATTCGGCCGAAGCGCGCCTTCAGGGATTCCCTGAAGGCGCGCGGGGGCCCTTTAAACTCATCTGAGCCTCCCAGCTGGGAGGCGCAGATCAGTTTAAAGGGCAGCCGCGCCTCTCCAGCGGGCTCCGCTGGAGAGGCGCGGCTGTCATTGAAACTCATCTGCGCCTCCCGGGCGGGAGGCGCAGATGAGTTTCAATGACAGCCCGCCTCCCTTCTGCGGGCCACCCTGAAGGGGGGGGCTGTCATTGAAACTCATCTGCGCCTCCCGGGCGGGAGGCGCAAATGAGTTTCAATGACAGCCCGCCTCCCTTCTGCGGGCCACCCTGAAGGGGGGGGGGCTGTCATTGAAACTCATCTGCGCCTCCCGGGCGGGAGGCGCAGATGAGTTTCAATGACAGCCCGCCTCCCTTCTGCGGGCCACCCTGAAGGGGGGGGGGCTGTCATTGAAACTCATCTGCGCCTCCCGAGCGGGAGGCGCAGATGAGTTTCAATGACAGCCCGCCTCCCTTCTGCGGGCTACCCTGAAGGGGGGGGCTGTCATTGAAACTCATCTGCGCCTCCCGCCCGGGAGGCGCAGATGAGTTTCAATGACAGCCCGCCTCCCTTCTGCGGGCTACCCTGAAGGGGGGGGGCTGTCATTGAAACTCATCTGCGCCTCCCGCCCGGGAGGCGCAGATGAGTTTCAATGACAGCCCGCCTCCCTTCTGCGGGCTACCCTGAAGGGGGGGGGCTGTCATTGAAACTCATCTGCGCCTCCCGCCCGGGAGGCGCAGATGAGTTTCAATGACAGCCCGCCTCCCTTCTGCGGGCTACCCTGAAGGGGGGGGGCTGTCATTGAAACTCATCTGCGCCTCCCGCCCGGGAGGCGCAGATGAGTTTCAATGACAGCCCGCCTCCCTTCTGCGGGCTACCCTGAAGGGGGGGGGCTGTCATTGAAACTCATCTGCGCCTCCCGCCCGGGAGGCGCAGATGAGTTTCAATGACAGCCCGCCTCCCTTCTGCGGGCTACCCTGAAGGGGGGGGGCTGTCATTGAAACTCATCTGCGCCTCCCGCCCGGGAGGCGCAGATGAGTTTCAATGACAGCCCGCCTCCCTTCTGCGGGCTACCCTGAAGGGGGGGGGCTGTCATTGAAACTCATCTGCGCCTCCCGCCCGGGAGGCGCAGATGAGTTTCAATGACAGCCCGCCTCCCTTCTGCGGGCTACCCTGAAGGGGGGGGGCTGTCATTGAAACTCATCTGCGCCTCCCGCCCGGGAGGCGCAGATGAGTTTCAATGACAGCCCGCCTCCCTTCAGGGGAGCCCGCTGAAGGGAGGCGGGCTGCCCTTTAAACTGATCTGAGCCTTCCAGCTGGGAGGCGCAGCTCAGTTTAAAGGGCAGCCCGCGCCTTTCAGCGGGCTGCCCTGAAGGGGGGGCCGAATTGGCCGAATTTATTCGCGAACTCCCGAACTCGCTGAATTCGGCCCCCCCGGTTGCCCGCCAGATTTGAGTTCGGATCCGTCCGAACTGAAAATCACCGAATCAGGGGAAATTCGGTTGATTTTCAGTTCGGACCGAACCGAATTGACAGCCCTACCTGGTAGGGTATGAGCTTTTGGCTCACGAAAGCTCATACCCTACCAGAAAATATTTTTGTTAGTCTTTAAGGTGCTACTGGACTCTTGCCCTTTTCTACTACCTCAAACCAAATGTGTGAAATTGGGCTTCTGACACTGATGTGGCAATACTCTCCTCAGACAGGAACTACCCATCTCCTTAAGGGCCACCCCCCCTTAGAAGTGTGTGTGTGTGAGAGAGACATAGAATCGTAGAATCACAGAGTTGGAAGGGACCACCAGGGCCATCAAGTCCAACCCCCTGCACAATGCAGGAAACTAACAACTACCTCCCCCCACACACCCCTAGTGACCAGAAGATGGCCAAGATGCCCTCCCTCTCATCATCTGCCTAAGGTCACAGAATCAGCATTGCTGACAGATGGCCGTCTAACCTCTTCTTAAAAACCTATAGGGAAGGAGAGCTTCCCACCTCCCGAGGAAGCCTGTTCCATCGAGGAACCGCTCTAACTGTTAGAAAATTCTTCCTAATGTCTAGACGGAAACTCTTTTGATTTAATTTCAACCCGTTGGTTCTGGTCCGACATGTTCCAGTCAAACTCTCAGTGATGAAAACTTTTAGTCAGGCCACAATGCGACAGCTACAGTCACTGCGCCAGTTACACAGTGGCCCTTAAGCAGAGGCAGACAGCTCAGCAGGCTCAACACCCATCCTTGTAGAACATATCCCCTCACCCCACAAATTTATAAGCTAGCGACTTTATAAAATTAATTTATTTTAATTTGCATTGCATTCATGCTTGCGAGCCAACAGAATTGTTTCTAAATAATCGACACACATATCCCCATTTGATTCCTTCAAACTTCCCTCACCCCTTCCCTTCTACATAGGGTTGCCAGGTCCCTCTTCTCCACCGGCGGGAGGTTTTTGGGGGTGGAGCCTGAGGAGGGCAGGGTTTGGGGAGGGGAGGGACTTCAATGCCATAGAGTCCAATTGCCAAAATGGCCATTTTCTCCAGGTGACCTGATCTCTATCAGCTGGAGATCAGTTGAAATAGCAGGAGATCTCCTGCTACTACCTGGAGGTTGGCAACCCTACTTCTACAGCCTTTGCAATTCCAAATCCATAAAAGCTCCTCCCAATTAAAAAATATAGATTAAAAAAAAACCTTTTGTTCAAAAAGTTCTGAGTAAATGCTCGGTATTATTGTAGCTCTGCCAGTCAGAGAATGGTAGGTTTAAAGCTTAGCAGCCTCTAGGGCAGATCCACGCACAGCGTGGTGTAGTGGTTAAGAGCAGTAGACACTAATCTGGAGAACCGGGTTTGATTCCCCACTCCTCCACATGAGCAGAAGACTCTAATCTGGTGAAACTGGTTGGTTTCCCCACTCCTACACATGAAGGGGTGACCTTGGGCTAGTCACAGTTCTCTCTGAACTCTCACAGCCCCATCTACCTCACAAAGTGTCTGTTGTGGGGAGAGGAAGGGAAGGAGATTGTAAGATGGTTTGATTCTCCTTAGAAGGTAGAGAAAGTCAGCATATAAAAACAAAAACAGAGTTTCACTTACCTGTAACTCTTGTTCATCTGGTGGATCTTCTATGCAGGCACACATTGGGACTGCACAGGTGCAGGCCAGCCACGGATAAGATTTGTTAGCTTCTAGCAAAATCGAAAGAAAGAGTGCGCTCCCGATCTATATTTACCAGGTAGTGCTTCTCAACTACGGAATTGGGAGGGGGGTGTTGGTATAAGAACTCTCTACCCTCTCTGCGGATCTTATATAGGTTCTCCACTCTTTTGGGAGGAGGAGGAAACGTAAGCCGGTTTGGCCCAATTGGTGTGAACCACCTCTAAAATACTCTTTATCATGGGAAAGGCTACTGGCCCTGCATCTGAGAAGTGAAGGATATCCATAATCTCATCAATGGGTCCTGAGTCCTCAGGCTTAAATTCAGTATTAAGGGCCTTGGCCATACGGTAACCTGTTCTGCATATATACGAACATCCCCCGTAGGGAAAATAGGCTTCGAGTCCCCAACAGTGTCCTCAGGCGAAGGTTGTGAAGTACGTGATTCTTCATCGGAAACTGGAGACAAAGCTTCATCGAATTCGGAATGAGCAATGTCTCTCGACATAGAAGGAGATCTAGATAAGGGCAGGTCGCGGTGAGGCGCTTCCCTTAGTCTGTCGTGAACTTCGGAAGTGTTGTCAGGATGGTTTCTCGATGGCGAGCGTGTATGGAAGCGACGATTCCGACGGTGATCAGCCAACGCATCTGAGTATAGTGAGGGCGTAACGGAGTGTCGGTCCCGAGAGTACCGGCATCGAGGGCTGTGTCGTCGCTGATGCGATGAGTGGTATAGGGAAGAAGACTGGCTTCTGGAGGAGTAATGGTGCCGACAGGTAGCTGGAGTGCAGGAGCGATATCAACGGCTGTGACCGGTTGATGACTGTTTGAAGAGGACATTCTCCTCCTGGGCCCTGCTCAGGTTTGGAACCGAGGGGGTAGCCAGGGAATGAGGCAGTGAGTCCTCAATGGTTATGGGCTGGCGCCCTTCAACATCAGAAGCCAAGGAAGCCAAGGGATGGGGCAACTTATGAGATCGGCGTCGAGGAGACACCGAAGCTGATCGGCGCTGAAGCGACCTTGGGGAACGCGAAGGTGATCGGCATCGAGGTGACCTCGAACAAGACTGGCGCCGAGACGAGCCGTGGCCATCTTGGGATTCTGGAGCAATAAACGTTGCCGGTCTGATTATTTGTGAGGCTGGTGCCTTGGACGGCTTACCCCGCTTGGACTTTCCTTCCCCGGTTTTTGAGGATTTTCCCATCGAGGGACCCGGTTGAACGCCACATTTCTTGGTAGAAGTGGAGGGTTCAGCAGACTGACCTCTTGGACGAAGAGACTCTTTATGGGAGAGGAGACGGGTCGAGCGGCCTCTCAAGGTTTTGGTTGTAAGTTTGGCGCAACTCTTGCAAGTCGCGGGAATGTGGCCTTCTCCCAAGCAAAGAAGGCACTCACTGTGAGGATCGGTTTTTGCCATTTTCGTACCACAAGTGGTACATTTCTTGAAAAGGGGAGCCTTTTTAGACTCCATTGCTAGAGCCAGAAGCTAGCACGTTCTCTCTCTGTGGCGGCAGAAAGAGAACTGGAGGGAAGAGTGCTCCCTCCCCCTGGGTCATGTGATGAATGGGCGGGAAGATGCATGCCCCGAGGGGAAGGGAGCACTCTCTCTTTCAATTTTGCTAGAAGCTAACAAATCTTATCCGTGGCTGGCCTGTGCCTGCGCAGTCCCAATGTGGGACTGAATAGAAGCCACGCAGATGAACAACTCTTCTTCTTCTTCTTCTTCTCTGAATGGCAGAGGGTCAAAGGCTGCAAAAGCCATTACCTTAAAGACCTTGAGTACACGCCAGTAGCAGGGTTTCCTCCTCCATTTCCTGTAATCCAGGGGGTTCATGGAGTGCGTCAGGATCTGCAGGGTACTCTCCTCTGAGGGCAGCAAGGGCTGGTATTCTTCCCCTGAGAGGAAAAACAAGTAGAGCCATCTGAGCTTCCTGGATCCTCATCTAATCCTTCCAGGCAAATGGAGAGGATAAGGGATGATGTCTAGTCTGAAGTCTTACAAGCAAGGAAAAATTTGCAGGACTAGAAAAATGTGTTATCACCTGTCTCTTAATCAGCTCATAACTAAATCATATGTTATCAGTGTTGTCTTGCTGCCTTTTCCAACAGTATGCTTTGGAGAATCTGAACAGTGGGTGAGATTTCCAAATCTCCCCCCTCCCCCAAAAAAAGATTTCCCCAGCTTGTACTTTAACGATCACCATATTGATTGTTCTGTTTTTCTATGTCATTAATCTTTTTGGTTCAGCATTAACTTGTCATTTTATCCCATTTAGCTTCTATCTTTGCATTTCATTTGTCCCTGTTTTGGTTTAAACTTTTGACTCCCGAATTGCTGTGTTAGGACATGCACTGTGTTTTTGTCAAGGTCAGCAGAAAAAAAACCACCACCTGAACCTGAATAATAAATGCTGGAGATGATCTTGCACAGCTCCTTTGGACAGGTCATTTGGGGTTTTGCAAAGAACCGTGATCTTACTATAGTCTCCTCCGCTGAAGCTTGAGGAGTCTCCATCTTCAGAGTCTCTTGGAAGTTCTGCAGAAAGACAAATAATAAAACCCTGTTACAGACAAGCAGAAAAAGAGGCAGGATAGTGGACTGCACCCCTTCAGAGCGCAGATGGTGGAGTCCAACTTTCTATGTTCCTTTGAGTTAAAAAAAACTCCATCCAAGTAGGAAACAAGTTTAACAGGAAGGAAAGGCTCCACTTCCTCTTAGTTTGCTGTGCTGTTTTTCTATTTGTAGAGAACTTTTAACACGAGGGGAGAGTCCCAAACTGTGTAACCTGAACTGCTCTTCCTGTTCTACCTCTTCAAATTCGGCCATTCATTTCAGGGGGCAGGACTGAGGACGGAAGAAGCCCTCCAGCTTGAGTGGGTTGTTTTCTGTCGCCCCAGAAGGTTGGACCAGTACCAATGGGCTGAAATTAAATCAAAAGAGTTTTCAGCTAAACATTTGGAAGAACTGCCTGACAGAGTGGTTCCTCAGTGGAACAGGCTTCCTCGGGAGGCGGTGGGCTCTCCTCCTTTGGAGTTTTTAAAGCAGAGGCTAGATGGCCATCTGACAGCAATGCTGATTCTGTGAATTTAGGCAGATCATGAGTGGGAGAGCAGGAAGCGATGAGTCAGTGCTTGGCTCCTATGGCCCTTCCTTACATGCCCAGGGTAATGCCGATCGCCACTTTGGGGTCAGGAAGGAATTTTCCTCCAGCCCAGATTGGCCAGGGGTCCTGGAGGTTTTTTTGCCTTCCTCTAGGCCTAGAGCAGGGGTCCCTGGAGGAGTGGGGGGGGGGAAGGTAGTTTGTGAATTTCCTGTGTTGTGCAGGGGGTTGGACTAGATGACTCTGGAGGTCCCCTCCCTCTATATGTTTCTATGCACATATAAATTTGTTTGAGATGCATCCTGTTTCCCCCCTCACCTGGCTCCGCAGGAGTGGAAGTGGCCAGCCTCTCCCTGCGCTGCCTCTTGTGGAGCCATGTAGAGACCACCACTGTCAAGACGTAGAAGATGTACAGCCCAATGTAACCTGCCCAGGCAAGGAAGAGAAAGATTATTTCACGACAGTACATGCCTCCCTCTCCACCCACCATCAGCCACACCTCTCTTTGTCCCTAGTTCACAGCAAACTCCAGTCTCCAGGGAAACTTCTTAAAATGTTTACATTGAATGGTTTTTACTGCCTTTTTTGTTAGTAGGAATGTACATCCCCAGAAGTTTTCAAGCAGGGAGGGAAAATAGTTTTGTAATTATCTTCTGTCCCCAGGCTGAGAAAGGATGAGCTCATGCCAGCCACTCCTACACTTTTACCAGATTTTTAAACGGGAAAGCTTACAGAAAAGAAGACATATTCTTTTCTTACTCAAATACTTTTAACACTTCAGTTATTTCAGCATCTAAAGGTGCCTTTCTGAGGAGAGTGAGAGGATGTGGCAGGGGAGATCCTTGTCAACATCCTGGTTTTCTATATGCTGTGAGGTTTTTCTTTTTTAAACATGTGGGAACATTCAAATATCCTGTTCCCTCACCAGTTGCCCAAAGTGGCACAATCCAGGGACAGTTATAGCATGTGATTCTGTTAATTACTGTGCCAAGTGGGCCTAGTTTTTCCACAAAATATTGTTCCCTGGCTCAGTTCTATTGTCAAAAGGATTCCTGAATAAGTCTAGCAACAACTATTAGCCATGGCAGCTAAATGAAATCTCCATGTAAGAAGCAGTATATCTGAGTATCAGCCAAGGTGTTGGAGGAGAGTGTTACGGATACTGTGGACTGCCAAAAAACAAATCAGGTTACAGATCAAATCAAGCCTGAGCTGACCCTAGAAGCTAAAATGACTAAACTGAGGCTATCGTACTTTGGTCACATCATGAGAAGACAAGAGTCACTGGAAAAGACAATCTTGCTAGGAAAAGTTGAAGGCAGCAGGAAAAGAGAAAGACCCAACAAGAGATGGACTGACTCTATAAAGGAAGCCACGGCCCTCAATTTGCAAGGCTGTTGACGATAGGATGTTCTGGAGGGCATTGAGTCATAGGGGCTCCATGAGTCGGAAGCGACTTGACGGCACCTAACACACACACATCAGCCAAGACCTTTATGTTTTGTTTTAGCACTTCTAAGAGGCTTCTGACTGGCTACTGTTGGCAGGATGCTGGACAAGATGGGATCCAACAGGGCTTTTCTCAGGCTCCTCTGGTTACTTACTCAGTGCTTCTGCCAAGGTGACCTTCTCAAAGTAGAGAGCCACGAAGGTCAAAAACACAGCCACCATATAGAAGATGGCATCCCTGAGGAACGGCCTGGAGGCTGTGGTGAAAGGTCTCACCATGGCTATACCTCCAGCCACTATGGTGGTGACGAAGATGCCAGCACCTGGGGAGTAGGGGAGAGAAGAAAAGGTTAAACCCCCACAAAACAACCATCTCTCACCTTCCTTCCATCGCAGCAGCAAGAAATCTGGCAAAAAGGGGCCGGGAGGTGCCACTGCAGAAAAGGCCCTACCTTTGATGACCACCCAACGCACCTCTCAGGGTAAGGTTACAAAGAGAAGGACCTCAAAGATCTAGCTGGCAGGCAGGCTTAGGGCAGGGGTTACACAGAAAGGGGCGAAGCTTTACCCCAGACCCCAGCGCACATGAAGTCCCCATGCATTACATGGGCAGACAAGGTTTTGTTAGAAATATATATACAAATTAAAAAAAAATTACCCTTCTATCTTTATCCTGCCCCTCATCCAAGGAGTTCAGGATGGCACATATGTCTCTCCCCTCAACAACCTTGTGAGGCAGAGTGAGAGTGCCTGCCCCAACAACACCAAAGGAATATCACGGTTGAGTGGGGACTTGAACTCAGGTCTCCCAGGTCCCAGTCTATTCACCACACTGTTTCTTATATCCCACAGGAACTCTGTGTAGCTTCCAAGTCATCTTGCAAAATAAAATAGCCAGCTATAAAGTCCCATTTAAAAATGATTAAAACCTTCTTAAACAGTCATTCATAATCAATGGGATATCAACAGTAACCCTAGCTCCAAATCACACAAAAGAATACACACAAACAACACAACACTTAAAAGAAACCATGTCCAAAGGGAAGTTTTCACTTGATGCCTGAAACACAACAGACGCCAAGTGAGTAAGCTGGGGGGGGGGGGGAGGTGCCACTGCAGAAAAGGCCCAACCTTTGGTGACCCCCAACACACCTCTCAGGGTAAGGGTACACAAAGAAGGACCTGAAAGTCTTAGCTGGCAGGCAGGCTCATAGGTTACAGGTCTTGCAAGATAGCATTTTACAGAATGCACACTCAGAGAGACACAGCCAATCCTAACTCCCTGACAATTATACCTGGACAATACAAGTTTCTCACATTCTCATATTATGTATTTAGGTGTATACCTCAACAGAACACATAAAAGGAGCCAAGTCGAAGAAAACCTTTGGACTTGACTCCTTTTATGTGTTCTGTGTAGATATATTCCTTAAATGAAGGTTGAGAGAGAAGCCCTAACTCATGGCTTAAGCTTTTACTTGGGCACACACCAGAAAACCAAAGCAGAAAAAGGGAAGGTCTCAGCTACTGGGAGGATGCAAGAGACCAGGGAAGCAGATGACCAGGTATGATGCAGTTCTGTCTGATGTCAGGAGAAAGCAAGGCAGCCAATTTTCCTAGAAGAGGCTGATGGAAGACTCCCACCCAAGCAGGCAGTAGAAGGCAGGACGGTGCTAGCAGAGCCAGCGTGGTGTAATGGTTAGGAGAGCTAGACTAGGACAGGGACAGCCAGGTTCAAATCCCCACTCTGGCAGGAGCCTTGGACTTGTCGATCTCTCTCCACCTCACTTAGACCACAGGGTTGTTTTGAGGACAAAATGAACCACATACACCACCTTGAACTCCTTGGAGGCAGGGCAAAGCAGAGGACACAGGTAAGACTAACAGAAGTCACTGCAGGTTGGCCATCCATACCGAAGAGGGCTCCAATGGCTAGGCCAGCTGTCCGTGGGTCGGAGAAAGCCACCACAGCACTGAAGACATCTGGTGCGCCATTCCCAAAGGCTAGAAAGGTAACACCATGGAGGGAAGTGCTAAGGAAGACAACAACATAGCTTGTCCCTCTGGGGTCCACCAGGGCAGACTTACATGCAGTGAGGCTTATCAGGATTACTGAACCATTAAGGGCAACTATCCATGCTACGGAATATCAGAACAACAGGAAGCCTGTTCTGTGCTTCCTGTCCACCACCTGCTTTTCAGAATCTCTTCACGACCCTCTGCAAAACTGTCCCCATTTGCTTTCTCTAGTTTTCTCATATACCTACATCTTTAGGAAGCCAGGGTGGTGTAGTGGTTAAGAGCAGTGGACTCTGATCTGGAGAGCCGGGTTTGATTTCCCCCACTCCTCCACATGAGCGGCGGACATTAATCTGGTGAACTGGGTTGGTTTCCCCAATCCTATACACGAAGCCAGCTGGGTGACATTGGGCAAGTCACATTCTCTCAGCTTTACCTACCTCACAGGGTGACTGTTGTGGGGAGGGGAAGGGAAGGTGATTGTAAGCCGGTTTGATTCTTCCTTAAGTGATAGAGAAAGTCGGCATATAAAAACCAACTCTTCTTCTTCTTTAGGATAAACAAATCACACCACACCAGCGCATAGCCAGGGTCTGGTGCAGAATTCAGCCACCCAAAAACCTTCAGTTCATATACGTTTATATTCCCTTTTGGCCAAAGATGTGTCTTGAAAACATGTTGGGCAGGGGAAATCTCAGAAAACAGCAAGTGGATCGGGCAGGGAGAAGAGGCCTCTATAATTCATTAGCTTTATCCTCCTGCCCATGGCTATAGAAACCAAAATAAATTATTCAACACATATATCCAAATGATTTATTTAGATTGCAGAGGCTGGCTTTCCTTGGCACTGGATCTGTATTTTTTTAATGCAGAATTTTTAGAATGCCTTTTTAGACAGAGATCATGAGAAGACCCAGAATGTTATATCAGACAGAGCCAGCCTCAGAAGAGTATTCAGTCCCAGAACACTGGAAACACATAATTTTTAAAAAGCCTCTAAGAATATGCAAAGTGCATCATGCCCAATACAAAGCAGGGCTGGGTCTAAACACATGCAGCAGAATTATTAGGGTTGCCAGATCCCTCTTCACCACCAGCAGGAGATTTTTTGGGTGGAGCCTGAGGAGGGCGGGGTTTAGGATGGGAGGGGCTTCAATGCCATGAGTCCAATTGCCAAAAGGGACATTTTCTCCAGGTAAACTGATCTCTGTTGCCTGGAGATCAGTTGTAATAGCAGGAGATCTCCAGCTAGTACCTGGAGGTTGGCAACGCTAAGGAGGATATGGTAAAAGGTTGAGGTGGTAGAATGGATTGTGCCCCTTCAGACTGTGGGATGGGGCAAGAATACCATTTTTAATGTTTTTTCACATTTAAACAAATGCTTGTAAACAGAAAACTAATACATTGTGGGGAAATGTTCTACCCCAGCACTTTGACTGCTGCTCTGGTATTCTATATATGGAGAGGTTTTGGTGTAAGGAAGAACCCACAGCCAGCATTGCGTAGTGGTTAGACCAGGGGTCATCAACCTTTTTAAGCCAGTGGGCATCTTTGGAATTCTGATACAGGCTGTTGGCTGCAACCATAGAATGGCTTCCACAGGAGGTGGAGCCAACCACATGGTGCCAGAGAGCCAAGGTCAAACATAACTCTAATAGTATCCCTTCCAACATTTCAGGCAGAAGCTCTGTTTCACGGGATACCTTTTGAAATGAACATATTGTTTAAAAGTAGTTTAATTGTGGAACTCCCTGCCCCAGGATGTGGTGATGGCTACCAACTTGGAAGGCTTGAAGAGGGGAGTGGACATGTTCATGGAAGAGAGGGGTATTCGTGTCTACTAGTTAAAATGGATACTAGTCATGATGCGTACCTATTCTCTCCAGGATCAGAGAAGCATGCCTATTCTATTAGGTGCTGTGGAACACAGGCAGGATGGTGCTGCTGCAGTCGTCTTGTTTGTAGGGTTCCTAGAGGCACCTGGTTGGGCCACTGTGTGAACAGACTGCTTGACTTGATGGGCCTTGGTCTGATCCAGCATGGCTTTTCTTATGTTCTTATTTTCTTGTATACACACTTCCAGTCATACGGTGAAGATCCTGATGCTGGCAGGTGCTGCCAATGCATTTTTAAAAAAAAATCTACTCAAGCAATCAGATCTCCAGTCGCCAATCAGAAGGCCTGCTGAGCACAAGCCCCACCCGACCCCACCCACGTTCTAAAAACACCTGCTGGGCACCTTTTGGGGGACCCCTGGGTTAGAGAACAAGACTAAGATCTGGGAGACCCAGGTTCATATCCCCACTCTGCCAAAGAAGCTTGCTGGGTGACCTTGGGGCAGTCACTCTCTTTCAGCCTAACCTTCCTTAAAGGTAAAGGTAGTCCCCTGTGCAAGAACCGGGTCATTCCTGACCCATGGGGTGATGTCACATCCTGATGTTTACTAGGCAGACTATGTTTACGTGGTGGTTTGCCAGTGCCTACCCCAGTCATCTTCCCTTTATCCCCAGCAAGCTGGGTACTCATTTTACTGACCTCAGAAGGATGGAAGGCTGAGTCAACCTTGAGTCGGCTACCTGAAACCAACTTCCATTGGGATTGAACTCAGGTTGTGAGCAGAGCTTTTGACTGCAGAACTGCAGCTTACCACTCTGCACCATGGGGTCCTACCTTACAGGGTGGTTATTGTGAAGAAAGAATGTAAGCTACATTAGGTCCCCATTGAGGAGAACAGCAGTATAGAAATGTCTTTATAAATTAAACCATTTTTAAGCTGGTGTACTGCACTCCCAGTCCAGAGTGCTAAAATCCATTTACTGCATGTGTAGACCATCTACTCAGCTCTTGCCTGTCTGGGATTCAAGCCTTATGCTTCCAGGCAGCCTTCTTATTTTACAAACAAAGCCCCGTTGCTGTCATGCCCATGTCAACACATGCACACACAGGATCCCTCATCCTCAACAAAGAAGGAGCTGTTCAGATTGCACCCAGCACACTTAATCTTAGGATGTCTTCACAGGTGGGCATGAGACAGTAAGGGCCCCCCACACCGATCCCAAACCCACTCTGCGTGGACCACATGGTAAACAAGTTCATAAAAGGATACTGCTACATTGTGGGCCAGCTTCAACTTGGTGGAAATTGCAGATAAATTGGGGCAGAAGCTGTAGAGAGAAAACAGAGCAGGTCTTCAACATCTTGCCTCTCCCCCACACATACCTCCCAAAGCCAATTCAATCCCCTGTCTTTCCTGAAACCCACTCCCCAGTTTCAGTTTTCTCTCTTAGTGTGATCCTGGCTTGTGCATGACAAAGCAAATGATGTCAGCTGGTCGTTACATAAAAGCAAAATTCCTGGCACTATGATGGGCTGGAACACATGCGGAGGAAGGGCATGTGTTTTGCAGAACTTGACGGGATGAGGAGCAATGCGACCCTGATCAGGGAAACTATGTCCACAAATGCAAAACGACTTCTCTTACAATAATACTAGTAGCTAAGCCACACCAAACGTATAAACAAAGAACAGAGGACGTGGCTGCAGAGTCATAGATCAAGAACTATTTACATCTCAGCGATTTATTAAGACTTATTAGCGCCAATCTGCAAGATGGTAAACATCAGAGATGCACATATATCACTAGACCTCCAGAATTCAAAAGGCCTCCTTCATGGTAATGACTTATCAGATGCTGTCAATCTTCACAATCCTTTCAGTGAAGGAGAACCACTGGGCAGTAACCAAATAAATCTGTAATCCTTCATTAGGATGAATGACAGGCTGCCAGCTCTAAGCCCATTTCAGCGTTGTCTTCCTCGGACTTAATCCTTACATATCCAAGATAGAGTACATCAGCAAGTTTTCAACATTCAGATAAACAAAGACTCAGAATACTGGGTTATCACAGGCATGAAGAGACAAGAAGGCTTGGAGATATACCTTTGAGTCTAGAATTGAGACCCCAGAGGTATTACTTACAATTTCTCAGCTGTGACGCCAAGGATAAGAAACAGGTAGAAGAGCCACAGAACCTGCAAGAGACCAAAGGCAAATCAGAGCATCATCTGATGGACAGGACACATCCCCTTCCTTGGAAGATATTCCTGTCCTACCTATGGCTCAAACAAAACAAAATAATTCACACATCCTTTGAAAACCAGCAATTTAAAAACAATTAAGACAGCAATCTTAAACTGATTGGCGGCCCCTAGACCCTGGACTATCTGGCTATCCTCAACCAGGACCAGGGCCTTTTTGGTTCTGGCCCCAGCCTGGTGGAACTCTTTCTCAAGTGAGGCCCTGCAGGACTCAAGTCCACAAGACAGAGATGTTCTGCCAGGCATACGGCTGAGGCAGCAACAGTTCCATCAATAAACTGGCCTCCCTTTCTCTTCTCCTCCTCCCTCATTCTGTTTTTACTATCTTTGCCCCCCTGCCTAAAATTATGATGGGCTTCCTCACCTTTATGATTTAATTTTATTGTAGCAATAGATATAAATTGGAAAGCCATTTTAATCAGTATTGTATGTGCTGTAGATTTTGCATTTTAATTTATGTTTTAACGTATATTGTATGGCATGTACTGTTGGAAGCCGCCTTAAGCCCATCTCAGGATGGAAAAGGGCAGGGTATAAATGGAATAAAATAAATAAAAATACATAAAATAAACCTACTTACTAGGAAGTAAGGCCAGAATTCTTGCAAGGGCAGGGGAGAGGTACAAGAATCAATGTGTGTGTGTAAAGTGCCGTCAAGTCGCTTCCGACTCATGGCGACCCTATGAATCAACATCCTCCAAAACATCCTATGCAAGCCTTGCTCAGATCTTGCAAACTGAGGCCCGTGACTTCCTTTATAGAGTCAATCTATCTCCTGTCAATCCATTTCCAAGGTCACCCAGCTGGCTTCATGCAGAAGAGTGGGGAAACCAACCCGGTTCACCAGATTAGAGTCCACAGCTCACGTGGAGCAGTGGGGAATCAAACCTGGATCTTCAGATATGAGTTCAGTAATCCATTGAATATCAATACTAGGAAGCAATATTAGGAGAAGCCTAATATTGGCAGCTATGTGAAACAGGATGCTGGGTTAATAAATCACGGGTCTGATCCAGTAGGGTTCCTCTTATGTTCTAACAGAGTGTAGACTTTGTATCGCTTGCACACAAAATCTCCCACCGATGGCGAAGAGAGACCTGGCAACCCTATCTCCTGCCCATAGAGATCAGTTCACCTGGAGAAAATGGCCACTTTGGCAATTGGACTCAATGGCATTGAAGTCTCTCCCCTCCCCAAACCCCGTCCTCATCAGGCTCTGCCCCAAAAACCTCCCAGCGGTGGCAAAGAGTGACCTGGCAACCCTAGCTGTACGGGTTCTTGGTTCAAAGGCGGCTGGCTTCTGCTTCTGCTCTGGGCCCTAATGGGGGAGTAAGAAGATTGTGCTTTTTTTCTTGTAGAGGGAAACATGGGAAGGAAAGGGTTAGAAAAAAAAATTGGATTCTTCCACAGCTATTTCTCTTTGCCCAGAACAGCCAAACTTTGATTATTGCAGCCACATGAACTCCACTGAAATCAGACTCCACCATCTCCCCTTGACAACTTGCTTTGAAACACTGTGACCCACTGTCAGTGATACAGATGGTCAGACTATAAATCTATATAGACCAGGTTGTTATAGCCCAGCAATGGCTGCTACTATATTTGCATGTACTAATTTGCAAACTCTTACCACAGGACAGGGCTTTCCCGGCCATTTCACAAAAAGCAGTTAAAGAATAGTAATGTTAAGCAATCATTAACATTTCTCCACTTTATTAAGTCACATTACGAGTTTTCCTAGTTGAAAAATAACTAATAAATGCATAAAATTAAGACACTGCAGGCATTCTACTGCCAAACCATTGGAATGAAAGCAAGTTAAGAAATATGCACTCGCTTAAACTAAGGCCCAAGACATGACATGACACCAGGAGTTTACTGAATACACAAAGCTGCCTTACTGAGATCCCAGCTAGTACCTGGAGGTTAGAAACAAACAATAAACCCCCTACGCTGCACTAGGTTAAGCTAGCAAAAAACAGCAGCACGTGGCTCACAACTTTCACTATAAAGCAATATAAATTTTACTAAAGTGAACTAAGATAACAACATGCCAAAAAACTCACAAGGTGCTGTACAACGAAACCCAGTTGTGACAAACATACATTCCCACTATATATCAAAACATACAATGAAACAATCCAGTTTGCAACTTCAAGAAGCCAATATAACACTCAGAGGCAAAAAATCTTTCACAGTACGCCCAAAGTGCATCCAATAACGTCATTGGTTTTATGCCGCTGGCTTCTACTTTTTTGCAGGCGTTCTCATATTAATCCCTTTTCCTTTTGGGTAGGAGTCATTCATAAAGGTATAGGTACGTGGATCCTAGGTATTTGTGAAATGTGGACAAATACCTAGGATGCACGTACCTAGTGGCACAAAACCAATTGACACCGAAGATACGTAATTTGCGCTAGCCGCACTTACGCTATTAGCGTTAGATGTCCTTTTGAAGTGCCGTAATGAAAAGCTACATTACTTACGTAAATTGCGCTACTTATCTACACTTCTGACGTTATTGGATGCACTTTGGGCGTACTGTGAAAGATTTTTTGCCTATGAGTGTGGTCCTGATTTCAGATCAAAATTACAGTGTCAGGGAAGGATGCCTGAAGACTTTCACAGTTTCCCTGATACAAACTGCTCTGCTATTAAGTAAAAATAAAAACCTACTGGGATCTCCATTCTTAGAACTCCAAGAATCATGTCTGGCTTGACCTGAAAACTTTAATAACTGAGGCCCACCCCCTAAACGCCAGCATTTTGATCCTTACATAGAGGGTGACCGCGAGAGGTTGTAGATCCGCTGAGAAGACGCAGAAGACTCCGTTGAGGTAGTTGAGAAACCCACCCTCCATCTGGCAGTCTGGGTTGTTCTGAATGAAAGAGCAGCGCTCGGAGATGTTCTGCTGCTTCACCTCCCGGCACTGGAAGACAAAAGGAAAAAAATGCCAGAGACACCAAATGAAGGGGACAACTTCCCACCTGTTACAGAGCAGAGACGGCCAGGAAACCAATAGCAGGACTCGCTCTTTTTTGGAAGGCGGTCACTCTGATGCTGTTCTCTTTGGGAGATATTTTTTTACCTTGTAATTTTATTCTGTCTTAACTGCATTTCTTAACCCGTTAGGGTTGCCAACCTCTCTAGTGCTTTGCCTGATAACAGAATGTCACTAGGGAAAATAATAAACTACACAAAACGTGCATTTCTGCCCCAAGATACAAGGTGTATCTAGGATTTCCAACTTCTAAAGTAGCTGTCTCTGTCAGTTTGAGCTGCAGCAATTATCCGGGGATGTTATTTAACTCCACATCATGAAAAGTTTCAGCTACATATTTCCACACATTACGCTTCTATTCGAGGGACATTTTTCTCCTGGCCAGCTGGCAACACTAGGGGTATCCCTGAATAGCAAACATGCCAGCAGTCACAGATTTTACCATGAAGTGATTCTCTCCGTGGACTTCATGAATCCTGATAGGGCACAGTGGGAAAGTTCCCTAAAGCAATAGTCTTGAACACATGATGTTGCCTTATACTGAATCAGTCCCTTGGTCCATCAAAGTCTCTATTGTCTACTCAGACTGGCAGTGGCTCTCCAGGGTCTGGCAGAGGTCTTTCACATCACCTACTTGCCTAGTCCCTTTAACTGGCGATGCTGGGGATTGAACCTAGGACCTTCTGCATGACTAGCAGATCCTCTACCACTGAGCCACAGCCCCTCCCCAACATTTCTATCCTCAGGACCCATCTTTAATTGTCAGGAGGCACAGTGGGACCCTATGAGCTGCAAGCACACGATGTCTCAATGTGGATGGCAAAGAAAAGCAGGAGGCACGGAGCCCTTGTCCTGTATGGAAGTGTGCTAGCAGCACGTTGTTCTAAGACCCAGATTTTTAAAAAAATAATTTTATAAGGTCTCACTACCCAGCAGGTGATGCTTCATGACACATCTGAGGATCCCAGACCATAGGCTAAAGGTCCCTGCACTAATGGAGCCGTGGCTCAGTGGTAGAGCATCTGCTTGGCATGCAGAAGGTCCCAGGTTCAATTCCCAGTATCTCTAGCTCGAAAGGATCAGGAAGAGGTGATGTAAAAGACCTCAGCCTGAGACCCTGGAGAGCTGCTGCCGGTCTGAGTAGACAGTACTAGCTTTCATGGACCAAGGGTCTGATTCAGTATAAGGCGGCTTCATGTTTTCAACTATGGGAAGTCTTAGCCATTTATTGTTTTGTAGGCAGTGCTTTAGAAATCTGCTCACCCAAATCAAGTGTACCTCTGGTGAACACGTTTCTTGATGGTACAGAGATCCCTCCTACGTTCTCAGCAAGCTGAAGAGAAGTTTTTTAAAAAACAACCTGTCTCCCTGTGTGGAGACTTACTTCTTGCCTTCTCCAAACCCCAGCACAGAGAAGATCCTGCCCCTCTTTTGAGCCTTCTGTATGCATTGGAGAATAAAGGGAAGTGGCAATTGATAATGCCTGCAAGGAGGCCAAGCTAAAATTGGTGGTTCTTGATTTGCAAGTTATAAACAAAAGTCTGAATTGTGCCCAGAAAAAGGACAACGGAGAACAGCCACTGCACGTTTCCAAGCAGCCTATCCCCATTGTGAGGCAAGCTGTTACATACCAACTGAAGCTTCTGAACAATCTTCAAGGGCAGTCTCCAAGTAGGATATGCTACAATGGTCTAGTTCTGAGTTAATAGAGGCATGAAGCACAGTTGGCAGGGTGTCATCAGGTTGAAAACCAGACACTTTAAAGGTTTTTAAAATCTCATTTCTGCCACCGTAAAAGGAGGCAACTAGTTAAGCTATCATCTCCACTGCAGAGAGAATACCAAGTATGGAGTGTGAGGAGCTGGGAAAACCTGACTTCAAATGTTCACTCAGCAACGCAACTTCCTGAGTCAGCCACAATTTCTCACCTCACAGGGCTGTTGAAGATGAAACAGGCAGATAAAACAAATATCACACATGACATGCGGAACTCCTTAGAGAAAGGGTGGAAAGGAAGTGGTTGCTGGGGACCACAAAAATGGCTGGTTGAGAGGACACACTGAAAGCATTTATCCTAGCTTTTATTAAATGCTATCCTAAGAACAGCTCTGGTGGATCAGGCCAGCGGTCCACTCAGCCCAACATCTACTCCATTATACAGTGTGGCCAACCAGTTGCTCTGGAGGACAAAACAAACAGACCATAGAGGCTGAGGCCTTCCCCCAATGTTGCTACTTGGCACTAGTATTCAGAGGTTGGGTCATATCACAGTTGTATCTAGTTGCATGAGGCTTAAGATTTGTTCCCAGTTCTTTAATTGACAAGCCAACCATAAATATTGATGAAACTTAAACACCTCCACACCCTCCAATAAGCTTTGATGAATCCCTAGGGATCAGGAACTCACTTCTTGGCTTTGGATTTGGGAACGACAGAGGGGGTTTAGTGCAGTGCTTCGAAGTGTGTGTGTGTAGGGAGGAGACCCTGAGGAAATGAAAGTGAAGAAACTGCAGACAACTGCACCCCAAAATAAGCATTGGAGCACCTTGAATCACCATCCCTCCAGACTATTGGGGAAGGTACCCTGCAAGGTGATATACAAAATATGTGATGCTGGATTGGCAAATAAGGAAGTAGGACCTGCAAATAAGGAAACAAGAACCAACTTTAGCCTCATTTCCTGTGCCTGCCTGAGTCTAAGGCTAGGATGCAAATATTGCTAATATTCCTTGAAACTAAGAATGCTCCTGGTTTAAGTGGCAGCTTCTCTTATTATTTCATGATGCTCTCATTCATTAGCCTTGCGGTAGGTAGGGGCAGACTAAATACCACACAGAAATCCAACAACAGAAGTCCCTCTCCACTTCTGACACTGTGTACTATTTTCTGGGTCCCCTGATCACCAGAATGAGGAATGGCTTAAAGCAACTTTAATATATGAGGAGCAACGGGCAGTGCAATCCGAAACAGAGTTACATCCTTCTAAAATGTCTCCCTATGTGATGAAAATACATCCTGCATATCAGATATTTACATTACGATTCATAACAGTAGCAAAATTACAGGTAGCAACGAAAATAATTTTATGGTTGGGGGTCCCCACAACATGAGGAACTGTATTAAAGGGTCGTGGCATTAGGAAGGTTGAGAACCACTGTTCTAAACCCACTGACTTCAATGGACCCCAAACCTGAGTAAAAGGCTTATCGCACCCAGTCCAGGGAACGGGTGGAAAACACCTTAAAAGTGTTTGTCCTGGATGCCTCTCAGAGGACAGAACTGTAAAAAGATCTTGCACAGAAGTCCAAGCCTGATTCTATAACAAAATAAGGTCATGTGTTTTTAGGGCTAATCCATAGATTACCAATTCCTTAGCATATAAAAGCATGTCTCTAGGTTGTTAATTCTATCACTGCAATAGCAGGCTCTCTCCTAAAGGTTCACAACATACAAACCAGGCTTTGTGACCGAGACACTAGAAAGATTTTGGGGTTTTTTTTGTTTCTTTTGACAGCCATGGATTACTTTTCGATATTCCCTGAAAGAATCTAGGAATGTTTTTTTTTTCTGCTAGATTTTTTTTATCAGGAAATACTAGTATGTTTGTCTGCTGGAAACACTCAGCTACATCTTTGAGACTGGATTCCAAAAGAATATCTGGGGTTCAGAATCAGCGCCTCTATAGGCATGATGGAAAACATTCAGCTATATTCTTGCTAAATTTACTTCAGAAATAGATGTGTGGGAGACACGGGTTGGGCAATTCCCAGCGGTACTTGAATAATGCTTAGGGAAATTTAATCTATTTAAAAGGAACCATTTATAAACTTTTAAAAACAAAGAAAATTCTCTTTCAAATCCAGGTTTATTGCAATGCTTGTTAAATAGGGTGTGTGCTTGTTCTGTTCATGTTCGTGTGTGTTTGTTCTGTGCATGTGTTCAGCATACAAAATTATCATTTGTCACATTTGTGGTTATCTTATAGCCTTGATTCGTGGCTTAATCTTACTAATGATAACACATCAGTGAAATATCAAGTAACTTTTTCACACATTGTATACAATTTACACTAATTACTCCCTGCCCCAGGATGTGGTGATGGCTGCCACTTGGAAGGCTTTAAGAGGGGAGTAGACATGTTCATGGAGGAGAGGGGTATTCATGACTATTAGTTAGAATGGATACTAGTCATGCTGCATACCTATTCTCTCTAGTATCAGAGGAGTATGCCTATTATATTAGGTGCTGTGGAACACAGGCAGGATGGTGCTGCTGCAGTCGTCTTATTTGTAGGGTTCCTAGAGGCATCTGGTTGGCCACTGTGTGAACAGACTGCTGGACTTGGTGGGCCTTGGTCTGATCCAGCAGGGCCTTTCTTATGTTCTTATGAGCCCTATGTTTTTTTCGTTTTCTGATGGAAAGCATTAAATCCAGTGACCACAAGGGCGCTTTCGCCTTCCTTCACATGGGCTTTTAACCAGGCGCATGGTTATTGAGGCATGCCCTCTGCCAACACAAATGCCTCCGGCAGCCCAAGGTGAGTCAGCAAAAGGAATGCAAGAGAACACAGCCAGGCAGAACAGGAAACAAAGCCAGGCAGGTAATACTACAAAAAAATATTGACACAACAGGGATTCTTCTGGCACTGGACAGACTTAACAGATTGAAGGCCTAACCGGAGGAGATCCTGTGACGGCCCTCCCAACCAGTTTCCACTGACCGCTACTTTGGCTGCTAAGGTGGCATGAGCTTCCATGAACTGGAGCACCCGCAGCTGATCATACATTTGTCCAGTTACCGTTGTGGCCAGTTACTGCTGCAGCAAATGACGGTCATGCTTATCTTGAACACACTTACGAAGAAATGCTGCAGACTGTATTGCATTCCATGGTGCTTGGGTCCCGGTCCCCCCACCCCTAGCCCTGTGTATAATCAGCACAGAACCAAATACACACCCAGGCTCCAGCTCACCTAAGCTTCTGCCTCACTTTTATTAAAACTGATGGGCTGAACTCCCCTGAAGGAACATATTCAGAACTTGCAGAAAATATTATATTTGTTCTTAGAGTTGCAGGTCTGTCCTGTAGCACTGCCTTTGAACACTATTCAGAAGCTCCAGTTAGCACACAGAGCCTCACCTGAATTGAAAGATTGACACTGGCTGCCTACTTGTTTCTGAGCACCATTTACAAGTTCACAAGGTTGGAAGAGACCACAAGGGCCATCCACTCCAACCCCCTACCATGCAGGATCCCACAATCAAAGCACTCCCGACAGATGGCCATCCAGCTTCTGCTTAAAGACCTCCAAAGTCGGCGACTCCACCACCCTCCGAGGCAGCGCATTCCACCGTCGAACAGCCCTCACCGTCAGAAAGTTTTTAAACAATGCTGGTTATTATCGTTAAAGTCCTAGATGAATTGATACTAGAAGAAACAAATTGTGACAAATTGGAAGGGGCTGTGGCTCAGTGGTAGAGCACCTGCTTGGCATGCAGAAGAAGGTCCCTGGTTCAATCCCCGGCATCTCCAGTTAAAAGGACTAGGCAAGTAGGTGATGTGAAAGACTTCTGCCTGAGATCCTGGAGAGCCGCTGCCGGTCTGAGTAGACAATACTGACTTTGATGGACCAAGGGTCTGATTCAGTAGAAGGCAGCTTCATGTGTTCAAGAACTGAAAGCTTCCAAATGAAATGAGCCTGCGCATTGGGTAAGCAAGGGCACACCTACTCATTTTCCCACCCTTGGAGATGCAGTGCATGATTATGAGGTATGAGGGCTAAGGGCTTTTTCTTCAGTGGCTTCTCATCTTTGAAATTCCCTCCCCAAAGCTTTTCGCCTGGGGCCTGACCTTTCTAATCTTAATCCCCAGATACAAACAAAAAAATAAATAAACTTTCCAGCTTGTTCATGCTTTTTCTTTAGCTTAGTTCAAAAGTTGCTTTTGCTTGTAGCTATATCACGTTAAAACAAACATCATATCTGTGTCAACAAATCAACCTGTGTCTAAAAAGAAACCAACACCACCCACCCTTCTTTAAAAGAAATCATTATACAACTTCACCATTATTAAAAGCCTGCAGGTAAAAATGCAGCCATTGAAAACAGACAGATCTAACAAATTACAGGCTTAAAAAATCCCAGAGGGCCAACCTAAAATGCACCAGGCCCATAGACTGTAAGACACACATTTTAACAAAAAATAATAATTAAATCTTAAATATTAAGACTAGAACACTTTGAAAGTATTTGTGTGGAAAGTAGATTGAAAAGAGTGGCATACAGTAGGCCTGTGAGCCCAGAATCTACCCTAGGTCCCAAATGATAATATGGGACCCATCTAACAATTAAAACAAGATGATGATGAAGAGTTGGTTTTTATACACTGCTTTTCTCTACCTTTTAAGGAGTCTCAAAGCGACTTACAATCGCCTTCCCTTCCTCTCCCCACAACAAACACCTTGTGAGGTAGGTGGGGCTGAGAGAGTTCTAAGAGAACTGTGACTGGCCCAAGGGCATCCAGCAGGCTTCATGTGGAAGAGTGGGGAAACAAACCCGGTTCACCAGATTACAGTCCGCCGCTCTTAACCACTACACTACCATCTTTCTGTTTCATTTGCTTGGTAAACTTATATCAGTTTAATAGCAGTTTAACATTCTTAAGTGTAGATCCATTGGAGGATTTTCAGGGATGGAAGAAGGGCACTTTTTACTGATTCCACCCCCCCCCCCTGCAGAATAATGTTAACTACATGTCAGCATTTCAGGGGCCATAATTTTGGGCTGCAGTGGGAAGGAGGAGGCAAGGAAGTCAAGCTCCACAAACAGAAATTGCCGCTGCCCGTGGAAATTACCAGTGGATCTAATCCATAATTGCCCCCCACACACACACATACAAAAGAATCCTTGGAATTCTGATTTGGTGAAGGGGTTAGAATTCTTTAGCTCCTTATCTGACACATCACAGAATTCCCTAGAAAGAACTAGTTAATAAACTAGTCGAAGTCTGTAGTACAGATATGCCCTAAAAGAAGAAGAAGAAGAACAGTAAGAGTTGGTTTTCATATGCCAACTTTCTCTACCACTTAAGGGAGACTCAAACCGGCTTACAATCCCCTTCCCTTCCCCTCCCCACAACAGACACCCTGTGAGGCGGGTGGGGCTGAGAGAGCTCTAAGAGAGCTGTGACTAGGCCAAGGTCACCCAGCTGGCTTCGTGTGTAGGAGTGGGGAATCAACCCTGCTTCTCCAGATCAGAGTCCACCGCTCCAAACCACCACTCTTAACCACTACACCACACTGGCTCTCCAAGAAGGAGTCAAAGACTAAACGTTCACTTTTAAACAAACCATCCTTGAATAACCAACTTAGGGTACAGGCACAGGTGGCTGGCACAAGAATCTTGCTGAAGGTAAATATGATTTGGGCCTCACCAGCACCTGGATGGGAGGCTTCCTGAGAACCCCATGGACCCCATCTTGAGCTTGATGATGGAAGAAGGCAGGATATACATTAAATAAACACATGCCATAAAAAGAACAATCCATTCACTCCCCCGTTACTCACGTCTACACTGCGGCCAGAGTCCTGGGTCTTGTTGGGTTGTTCCCTGATCTCCAAATGGAGGGGTGCTGAGACCTTGGCTTCCCATGGTCCGACGAAGGCTCCGACAGCACAGACCTTCCCAACCAGCAACCAGGCCACACCAAAGACCCAGAAAGTCCACATAACACCTTGATGAAGAGTCTCGGCGGGACCAAAGAGGCCAGACACT
Source organism: Euleptes europaea (assembly GCF_029931775.1). Lineage (NCBI taxonomy): Eukaryota > Metazoa > Chordata > Lepidosauria > Squamata > Sphaerodactylidae > Euleptes > Euleptes europaea. Next base: position 47,270,109 of record NC_079324.1, read on the forward strand.
TAGAACTCCTGATCGTCACGGCATTGCCTGTCTGGAGGTAAATATATGGAGGAGAGAAAGAAGCCCCTTGCATGAAACCGCTAGGAAGTTTCGCAAATTTCAGCCGTTGGCAGAAATAGAGAAGTGGTCTTTCCTTCCGCAGAAAGTTGGGAGAATTCTTGGCGAAGGTCCTCTTCTGCAAGGAGGTTGAACCTGCAGAGGAGCAAACAGGAAAAGTAGAGATGGAAGACTTGAACCGGTAGATTAAATGGTTCAGCAATTAATTGGGAGGGTCCCGACTGCAATCAGCTAGGGCCAGTTTAACGTTTGGTGATGTTAGGAAGCAAAGATCAAGCTTATTTTATTGCTGAGGCTATTAGGAACTAAGCATCCTCTTCTAATTGTTACAAACGGGCTTCTCTGACAAGGAGTGACTCTGGTTAAATTAGGAGTTACCTTACACTTCCTTTCTTTAACATCTTAAAAGGAAACTTGTAAATGTATTTACAACGTACAGGGTAATCCTATGCTGAGTTATTCTCATTTGGGTCCATTGAAACACTCTATCACGTATTGCAATGTAATCTGGTTAAAAGGAAGCTGTTATCTAAATATTATGGCTAGATCCGAGTCAAGTAGCAGTTTAGAAACCAGTAAGATTTTGGGGGTATAAACTTGCCCTGACCTGGATGGCCCAGGCTAGCCTGATCTTGTCAGATCTCAGAAGCTAAGCACAGTCAGCCCTGGTTAGTATTTGGATGGGAGACCACCAAGGAATACCAGAGTTGCTGTGCAGAGGAAGGCACTGGCAAACCACCTCTGTTAGTCTCTTGCCATGAAAACCCCAAAAAGGGATCGCCATAAGTCGGCTGCGACTTGACAGCACTTTACACACACACACAAGTTTTCGAGAATCAAAACTGCCTTTGGCAGATACAAGTTGGAATAGAGATCCGAGTCCTTATATCCCAGTCAGAAGGTGGGAGGTGTGCTGCAAAGAAGGAACTCAGGAAATGTCCCTCCCTGCTAGGAATTATTTTGGCGCCATGAACAGACAATTTGAACAGATTTCAGCATTGCAAAATTGATTTTACTATATTGCATTACATATTTTATTGTATTGTGTTTTATGTACTGTACTTAATTTATGATGTGAGCCACCCAGAGCCCGGTTTTGCCAGGGGGAGGGCAGGATATAAATAGAAGTTGTTGTTGTTATTATTATTATTAGGATGCAGAGGTACAGCAGAGGGGAAATTCTTGGGGGCAGAAAATGAGCATCTGTAGTGAGATAAGAATGCTGTGTCCCTATTCAGCCCTGAGAAGTCCATTATTCTGAACTTGTGAATGAATTCAAGTTCAGCAGTCTCACTTTATAATCTCCCCTTGAAGCTTCTCTCTTTGAGGACTGCCACTCTTAGGTCAGCAATGTAATGAACTGGAATATTAAAATGCTCTCCCGCTGGATTTTGAGTGCTATGGTTTTTAATGTTGGAATTATGTCCATTTATTCGTTTGCGTGGGGACTGAACAGTTTGTCCGATGTAGAAAGTGGAAGGGCATTGCTGCATTTGATGACATATATAACACTGGAAAAATGAACAAGTGAATAACGCTGGAAAATGAACAAGTGAATAAACTAGAGTTGAACCAGGAGAAGTCACTTGGGTTACTTATGCATGGTAGGTTTCCTTGGACAATCTAATGTCTCTCTGCTTTACCTCCTCTGCAATATGGGAAATGATACGATCGAACTACCATTTTGGGCTGTTGCAATCTCTATAGAGATAATGCATGTAACATACTTCTTTAAAGTAAAGACAGTGAAAAGACTCAAGCAGTTCTAGGCTCAGCAGTGCGTTTCTCCGTATTGTAGGTTCAGGAAAAACTAGAAGGAAGTACTTTGCCTCCCACATCACACAATTAACGTATGAAACTCACTACCACAAGATGTAGCAATGGCTGTTCGCTCAGACAGCTTTTACAAGGAGAACTGGGCATGCCAGCACAGGAGAGATCTATGAAGAGTGATTAATCGCCATAGTTAAATGGAACCTTCATGCACCAAGACACTGTACCTTTGAAGCTTATTAGAAACTTGGAGTGGCGAGAACAAAAGACGATGAGAATCACCAGGATGGGAGCTTCCCAGTCATCTGGTTGGCTGCTGTCAAAGCAGGATACTGGACTAAGCGAGGCCCTGTCCTCCAGCCAAGAAATGCCAATTCATAGCCTCTGTTTCCAGACCATTCCTTTATTATCTGCCCGCCTATATGCAAGAATACTTTTAAAATGCGGTCTACCAACGGCAATTAGCTACAGCCCATTCCTGCATTATCCGCCCGCATACGTACAAGAATACTTTTAAAAAGGAGGTCTATCAGCAAGGACTAGCCACACCAGTCTGTGGGCAGAGACAGTATATCGTGGAGCACCAGATTGCAAAAGGCGAGCAGCAAGGAAAGCCAGGCACTTCCATGCCTGTGATTTCCCACAGGCATCTCTCTGGTTTGGAAGGACACAGGATGCTGGCCCCGGGGGTCCGAGCCAGCAAAAGCAATTCCTCCGCCCTTATTCACGCTCCCTTTGCAGGCCAACCCACGTCGAGCAGCGCTTGGACTCGACACCAGACGTAAACAACCTTGCTACCTCGATCTCCTGCCAAGAGAGCCAGGAGAGGACCGGACCCACCCACCCCTTTCTGGCATTGCCATTGGCAGAGACTGCTAGGCGCTGCTACCCTCCCCTAACTCTCCCCCCCCCCCCAACATGCAAGATGCCGCGTGCGGGGCTGCACCGACGCCCCGGCGGCTGCACGATCGGCATGCATCCCCACGCAGCCGGGACCCTGCGCGCACCTGTGCGCCGGCTCCCCTCCCGCAACTCACCCGCAGCGCAAACAGCTTCTCAGCCCCGGGCGCCTCATCCCCCTCCCTACAGCCGGCCAAAATAAGCCGCAACCCCGCCTCGCCTTGCTTTGCCAGCTCAGGCCCTCCCCTCTCTAGCGGCTTAAAGGAGCAATGTGCCATTTCCCCTTAAAGGCTGGCGGCTCCGTTTTGCGCCTTCTTTAAACCCCTCCTGCGTTGCAGTGCAATGTTTTATACCTTCTCTATATATACCTGACCCATTCCTGACGTTTCCTAGGCAGCCTTTGTTTATGGGGTGGTTTGCCAGTGCCTTCCCCAGTCATCTTCTCTTTGCCCCCAGCAAGCTGGGTACTCATTCGACCCACCTGGAAGGATGTGTGCCCTGACCTGGATGGCCCAGGCTAGCCTGATCTCGTCAGATCTTGCAGGGTCAGCCCTGGTTAGTATTTGGATGGGAGACCACCAAGGAGTACCAGGGTTGCTGTGCAGAGGAAGGCACTGGCAAACCACCTCTGTTAGTCTCTTGCCATGAAAACCCCAAAAAGGGGTCGCCATAAGTCGGCTGTGACTTGAAGGCACTTTACACACACACACACACACACACACACACGAAGGATGTATGCAAGACCAAGTCCTTAAATGGCAGCTACCAGGGCTGTTGCGAGGATCACAAGAAGGTATTATTTGCGAAGTCTTTTGAATCAGGACAGCGCTATATAAACGTTAAATATTATTGTTGTTGTAGTTGTGGTTATTATTTGTACTACAGACCCAAGTGGGGAGCTAGTCTCCCATACAAAAAAAACCCCAGAGATTCTCCATTTGTGTTTTGCCAGGCCCTTTTCTATTCTGCACCCCTCTCTGATGGCATAACAGCACTTGCGGGACAGCGGGGACTTATCACCTGGTTCCTGACATAAGAGATTTAAGAGATTAACGGGTCAATCCGGCATCTGGTTAAATTGCTCTCCCGTTATCACATGCTGAGACTGAACCCAGTCACCGGGGGCGTTGGGTTCATGCCAGAGGGGCTTGTTGTGTCCAGGAAAACTCAAGGGGAGCAGACGAGGCCTCTTGATGACTCATGAGGTGTGTCAAAAACCAACAAACAAGAAATACTTTGACAAGGTCAAGGCCGGGTTTGCAAGTGCAACTACCCTTTGAAAGCCATATTGTTTGCTTCCTGCCTCTGGGACATCAAAACTTCAGTGGGCCAAGAAATCTCTCTCTTTGTTCTTTCTTCTTTTTGAAGCTACACCAATTAAGTTCCCTATCATATATCCCTCTCATATATAGGAGCCCTGTGGCGCAGAGTAGTAAGCTGCAGTACTGCAGTCCAAGCTCTGCTCACAACCTGAGTTCAATCCCGACAGAAGTCAGTTTCAGGTAGCCGGCTCAAGGTTGACTCAGACTTCCATCCTTCCGAGGTCGGTAAAATGAGGACCCGGCTTGCTGGGGGTAAAGGGAAGATGACTGGGGAAGGCACTGGCAAACCACCCCGTAAAAACAAAGTCTGCCTAGTAAACGTCGGGATGTGACGTCACCCCATGGGTCAGGAATGACCAGGTGCTTGCACAGGGGACTGTTACCTTTTTTTTTTTAACCATATATGCCTTACCATTTTCCCAGATGGTTGCAATAGGGATATCAGCTGTATTGTTTAATCTAAAAAAATACTTCTATATCTTTCCTACATTTTTACTATGTCCTCTTAAAGTTGCAAATTTTAATCTCCATCTTCCCTTTCTGCCTCTGTCTTGTTGCCAGATTGCTACTAGTAGATTGTGATCCGCATAAGTATTTGGTTGTATCGTCACAATCTTGCTACAGCAGGGTTGGGGAACCTTTTTTCCACCAAGGGCCATTTGGATATTTATAACATCATTCACTGGCCATACAAAATTATCAACTTAACCGACCAAGCCCCAAGCAGGCAGCTGCCCCAGATGATCCCCCTTGGCATGGGCAAGCAGGCAGACATCCAACTGGTGGTGCACTCGCCCACCTGGTGGCACAGGATGGTCTGTTGCACCAGCCAGGCGTAGCTGTCCAGCCACACACGCTGGAATTGCTCCTGCTCTGCATGGTTGGGGCTGGATTCTACAGCCGGCTCCTGCTACCTCCGCTTGCATGGATGAAATGAGGACACACTGGCTAAGAACTCGCCCCCACCTCGCGCATTCTGGCCCTGCCCCCTTCATCCCTTCCATTGCTGCCACTTCCGCCCCAAGCCCTCTTGTAGTACAGAGGGAACACGTTTCTCCATGGCCCGGGTGAGAAAGGGTTAACACAGTTTCTTGGGTGGTCCTAGCAGCTCCACATCTAATGACTCTTCTGCAAGGGGGAAAGAAGGTTCCTTTTCTCAGCAAAACAAACTCACATCTGCCTTGAATAGGGGCTATTCCTCTCTGCAGGAGGGGGTGGATCACCAGTCTTAGATCCTTCTGAGCTAGAGATCTGCCAGGACCCATGAAGGGCCAGACCAAATGATTTCGTGGGCCTTAAATGGCCCCCGGGCCTGACATTCCCCACCCCTGCTCTACAGGCTGCATGCATGCCTGACCCTTGAGGCAAGGGCACTCCTTTTTTGAAACTCTTTCCATGGGTTTCAGTTGGTGTTGCAAATTCTTTTCTTTTTATTTGTGGCTAGCGCCACTTCTGGGTGGGAAACTATTTTTTCTGGCAATAGCTTTATTTACAAGCCCAGAAGGGGTGAATGGGAGAAGTCAATCAGCAGGTGGTGCCAGGGCAAACATCCCTGCAGGCCATACAAGAGTTATACCCTTGAAGTTTAGATGGAGACAGACTGACCTCCATGCACTGTTTGAGAGCTTGGTTGGCAGATGATGAAAACAGATTGCTAGAGTGGAGAAGATGGACTCACTGGGTCAGATCCTCCTGGTCATATTTGCTACTGTAGTTAAGAATGGAGCATCCATATACAGATGTGGTACACATCTGAACACCAGATGCTGAGGCCAAAACCAGTGGCAACATGGCCAACATTCCTCCATGTGTACTTCTATAAGTAAGGTTGGCTCTGGGTTGGGAAATACGTGGAGATTTTGGGGGTGGAGTCTGAGGAGGGTGGGGTTTGGGGAGGGACTTCAATGGGGTATATTGCCATACAGTCTACCTTCCATAGGGGCCATTTTCTCCAGGTGAACTAACCTCTGACACCTGGAGATCAGTTGTAATAGCAAGAGATCTCCAGCCACCACCTGGAGACTAGGAGCGAAAATGTATAACAACGTCAAACATGTATTAAATGCTACAATTACAACTATATACAAACACAATTTATATATCCTATTCTAATACATACAAAACAATGTCCTATATAATGTATCCTATATGTGAGTCCACCGTGGAGGTCCACCTAGGTCCAAGCTGGTGTTACCAGGGAAAACAAAAGAGAAGGACCAGAGTTGGTACCATCAGATGAAGCATAGTTCCTTGAGGGGAATTTCTCGCGGCAAACACCAAAGGTTGGTTGAAATGGGCTCTTTAGTAATGCGAAACCCTGACCTAGATGGCCCAGGCTAGCCTGATCTCGTCAGATCTCAGAAGCTAAGCAGGGTCATCCCATTTGGGTGGCAGACCACCAAGGAATACCAGAGTTGCTGTGCAGAGGAAGGCACTGTGCAAACCACCTCTGTTAGTCTCTTGCCATGAAAACCCCCCCCAAAAGGGGTCGCCATAAGTTGGCTGCGACTTGACGGCACTTTAAGGTAAAGGTCCCCTGTGCAAGCATCCTAGGCAAGCTTTGTTTCAGGGAGTGGTTTGCCAGTGCCTTCCCCAGTCATCTTCCCTTTACCCCCAGCAAGCTGGGTCCTCATTTGACCGACCTCGGAAGGATGGAAGGCTGAGTCAACCTTGAGCCGGCTACCTGAAACCGACTTCTGTTGGGATCGAACTCAGGTCGTGAGCAGAAGCTTAGACTGCAGTACTGCAGCTTACCACTCTGCACCACGGGGCTCCTTGATGGCACTTTACACACACAGTAATGCGAAGCACGTATGCTCCGGCTTCGCAGTCACTTCCGGAATGACGGTTCAGCTTGGAAAATAAAAAAAAATTATGCGGGGCAATTCGGTCTGGAATGCACTGGAATGCCTTTTATGCACGGGAGGTTTTGCTTTGGATTCGCCGATCTCTAGATGCACATGTTCTCCGTCCGGATTCTCAAAACTCTGCATGGGGACTTATTCTTGAGTTTTGAGTATTAGGATGGGCAAAATGTGCAAATGTGCACCTAGAGAGCGGCAAATCCAAGGCAAAACCTCCTGTGCGTAAATGGCCCGTGCAACAACGGCCACACACAAGCGAGGCCGTCTTGGAAGGGAGATACAAAAAGATACCATACGCAGGATGATTATGCCCCTGCTCTGATGGGAGTACTGAGACCCTTGAGCACATTGTGTTTGAATGCAAAATCTACAACAAGATACGAGAAGCCATTCTTTCTGTATTATCGGACCTCCCAGGGCGATCCAGAGCTTTTAGTCTTTCTAACATGCTCTCAGAGAAGGATATGGAGATAACTTTTAAAGAGGCCAAATTTGGGTGGCAAGCAATGAAGATCAGGCGTGCATGGGTCGAACTTAACGGCTGAGCGATTTTATATTTATACTGATTCCAAACATATAATATTTTTTTAATTAAACGCTTAACAGTTTTTATGAGTGAGAGATTGTTAGATGTTATAGGGGCTCACACTTGATGCCCTTTTCTACTAATAACACATATAAAAGGGCAAGAGTCCAGTAGCACCTTAAAGACCAACAAAAATATTTTCTGGTAGGTTATGAGCTTTCGTGAGCCACAGCTCACTTCTTCAGATACTTCAGATACCTGTGAGCTGTGGCTCACGAAAGCTCATACCCTACCAGAAAATATTTGTGTTAGTCTTTAAGGTGCTACTGGACTCTTGCCCTTTTCTACTACAGCAGACAGACTAATACGGCTACCCACTGTGAATTATCTTATATGTGTTATGTTATGTATGTATATCTGGTATGTTTTTATGCTGGTCTTGGACCGTATTAAACTCTCTTTGGCCATTTATTCATGGAAGGTTTTGCATTGGATTTGCCACTGTTTAGATCACTGGTTCCCAACCAGGGGTCCGTGAAACAAAGTTATAAACCCATAATAAATTAACATTTTCAATTAAAAGTTCTCTATTATAAAAACATATATTCAAATATTATTCTAATGTTTAACTAACACTTATGATTAAAGTTGATTTTCAAATTCTCGGAATTTTTATTTTGAACCTTGGGGTCCCTGCACCGAACAAAAAAGTCCTAGTGGTCCCTGGTCAAAAAAAGGTTGGGAACCACTGATGCACTTTTTAGAACATAAGAAAAGCCCTGCTGGATCAGACCCAGGCCCATCAAGTCCAGCAGTCTGTTCACACAGTGGTGAACCAGGTGCCTCTAGCAAGCCCCCAAACAGTGAACTTTTCCCCATCCATATTCTCCAAACTCAACAATAAGCCCCCATGCAGAGTTTTGAGAATCCGGATGGGGGGAAAGTGCATCTAGAGAGCGGCAAACCCAATGCAAAACCTTCCATGAACAAATGGCCTAAGTGCTTTGCACAAGCGAGGCAAGGCTTGGGGGAGGCGCCCCGGGGTGCTGCTGCTCCTCCTCCTCCGGCGGCATCAGCGCCTCCCGCGGGTCTGCGGCGGAGGCGGGACGGCCGTCAGTCCTGGGCTGGACCCGCCTGGCGCTCCCCTCGCGCCATGGCCCTGCCCGGGCTGCTGCTGCTCGCCTGGGCGGCCCTCTTGCAGGCCGGCTCCCCCGAGGCCGGCGGGGAGCCCACCCAGAGCTGCTCGGTGGTGCTGGACCCGGCCTCCGGGCAGCCCAAGGTGGCCAGCGGCTGGCATCCCGGAGCGGTGGCCTGGGCCAACCTCACCGACGGCATCCGGAGCTCCGGGTAGGTGGAGGGCGGGGACGGAACCGCGGTCCGGATTGGCCTGGGGTTGGGGGTGGGTGGGGGGCGCTTGCTACCTCTGTAAGACTTAGGGTGGCCAACCCCCGGGGGGTCCCATTGGGAACCGCATCTCTATACTCGTGAAGATGCAACCCCGAAAAGCAGTATAGGAAAAGGTAGACCACGCTTACAAAAATGACACCCAAAGTAGGCACAGAATATTTAGAATGGTTTTTGCACAACCACGCAATAACGCTGGGACACATACAACCGAAATGCAGAAAGGATCCAATCACTGTACATAAATTGCAATAACAAGTCTGTTATTGCAATTTGTTATTGCGATAACAGGCCGAAAGGATCCAATCACTGCACGTAAATCGCAGACAGAAAAGGATCCAATAACTGCATAAATTGCAACAAGTCTGTTATTGCAATTTGTTATTGCAGTAACAGACAGAAAGGATCCAATAACTGCATAAATCGCAACAAGTCTGTTATTGCAATTTGTTATTGTGGTAACAGACAGAAAGGATCCAATAACTATACATAAATCGCAACAAGTCTGTTATTGCAATTTGTTATTGCAGTAACAGACAGAAAGGATCCAATAACTGCATAAATCGCAACAAGTCTGTTATTGCAATTTGTTATTGCAATAACAGACAGAAAGGATCCAATAGCTACATAAATCGAAACAAGTCTGTTATTGCAATTTGTTATTGCAGTAACAGACAGAAAGGATCCAATAACTGTACATAAATCGCAACAAGTCTGTTATTGCAATTTGTTATTGCAATAACAGACAGAAAGGATCCAATAACTGTACATAAATTGCAACAAGTCCGTTATTGCAATTTGTTATTGCAATAACAGACAGAAAGGATCCAATCACTACATAAATTGCAATAACAGACTTGTTATTGCAATTTATGTACAGTTATTGGATCCTTTCTGTATTTTGGTTGTATGTGTCCCAACCTTATTTTGTAATGCAAAAATCATTATAAATATTTTTTGCATCCTTTTGGTGTAATTTTTGTAAGTGTGGTATACCTTAACCTCCAGGTGGTGGCAGGAGATGTCCTGCTTCTACAACTGATCTCCAGCAGATAGAGATCAGTTCACTTGGAGAAATTGGCCGCTTTGGCAATGGGAGTGTATGGAAATTGAAGCCCCTCCTCAGGCTCCACCCCAAAAACCTCCCGCCGGTGGCGAAGAGGGACCTGGCAACCCTAAGACTCCATCTTTGCATTGGTGGCAACAGACCCAGGGAGAAATCCCAAATGGCTCTGCTCAGAAGTACATCCTTTTGAGCTCAGTCGGATTTACTCCCAGAGGGAGTGTGCATATGATTGCGGCCTACTCTTTGCTGGAGTATTTAGTGTTGAAATGACAATTGCCGGGCTGGAAATTATATCCCTCTGGTGCAGATTCTCGCGTGTGCAAGAATTATTTGTGTTTTAGGAACGCTGGAATAAAATAAGAGTCTGCTGGCATTTTCAACACTAGCAAAATGTGTTTCATAGCATAAGCTTCCACTAGTCACAACTCCCTTCATTAAGTGCCTAGAGGTGTACATTCATCAGGCTGTTTTATATCTGCAACAGAAGAGAGGGGCTGTTAAAAAGACAGGGCAGTTCAAAACAAGGCCCAGTGCAAACAGTAAGCGGTTCACTCAGAGTGTATGTGAGACCCTCCCAGCTGTTCTTATATATGCAGCTCAAGGCCAAATGAGATACAATAGGAAGTTATAGAGGTATAGCTGAAGTAATTAACATCTAAGTGGGGTGTTAATCACTACATTCATGTCAGTTTCTTCTGGTATACCCATGTCTAGCTACAGCTATCTAGGGTTTTGGTCAGAGATCCTTCATTTCACCTATTACCGTATCCTTTTGGGATGCCAGGGGATGAATCTGGGACCTTCAGCATGTAAGGCATGCTGAGCCATTTTGTCCTGTGCTAGGTTTTATGTTTTGTCTCTCTGACAACAATTGAGAGTGTCTCACACACACTCTGAACAAAGTCTTTGGATTGGATCTTGTTTTGAACCAGCCTGTGATACCCCCTTCTATTGTGTATATAAATCAGTCTGCTGATGAAGTGAGCTTTGACTCATGAAAGCTTACAGAATCATAGAGTGGGAAGGGGCCATACAGGGGCTATCTGGTTCACCCCCTGCACAATGCAGTATCAGCCTAAAGCATCCCTGATAAGCGTTTGTCCCGTTGCTGCTTGAAGACTGCCAGTGAGGGGGAGCTCATCACCCCCCTAGGCAGCCGATTCCACTGCTGAACTACTCTTACTTTAAACTTTCCCCCCAACTATCCAGCTGGTACCTTTCTGTCTTTAATTTTACGCATTGTTGTGAGTCCTGTCCTCTGCTGCCAACAGAAACAGCTCCTCTGAGTGACCCTATTTATCCAGCACTGAGATTGTGTGGGGTACTGTACTGAATACAGAAGTGATACTGCAAACCCTGGCTGGTGTGTGTGTGTCTGAGGCCTGATTTAACTCGACTGTGTGATGTTGCAATCATTCAAATAGCCTAAATAGCTTTGCACTTAAATCAGAGTTTAGCAAAGGAGGACCAGAGAGGGAAGAAAATGCTAAGAAAATTTTCAAGAAGTGATAATAAGAAATGGAGAACCAGTGAAATGAAATTTAGAGTAGGCCAGAAAAAGAACAGAAAGGTAGAGGGAGAGAAAAAGAGATTTGGGTGTGTGTAGGCAGAACAGGGTGATTAGAAGCTGTCATACTGAGAAAAAGCATAAAACTAACGCAAGCGTAAGATTAAATAGGATGAGCATGTTACAGAAGAAGGTTTGTGAACGTATTTGAAATTAGGATCCTGTGTCATTGCTCATTCAAATGACGTAAGTTTGTTTGAAATGCATTGAAAGGATAACTTAGTTGTAGCACTTATTTTTGTTGTAGCATTTCATTGTGTATTTTCTATATGGAAATTAAGTAAAGCTGAAAAAAAGTAAGATGCAAGTGTGATAAAGAAGTCCTGGAGCTAGGGGATGACCAGTGCATGTGTTTTTTACCTTGGGGCTTTCCTCATGTGCCCTTCTCTGTCTTTGGCAGATGGTCCTTCTTGGAGCTGGCCACCAATGAGAAGTATAATGACAGCCTCCAGGCCTACGCGGCAGGGCTGGCGGAAGCTGCAGTGTCTGAGCAGGTAAGGGTCAGCACACAGCATGAGAACCTTGACTCCCTCCCCTCCCTCCTCCGTGCTTTTGAGCTTCCCTCCAGCTGTTCCTTTCCTGTCACTTTAGACGCTTTGAGCTCATTCCTAAAGGGGGGGGAAACACCTCTGGAGCCGGTGTAACCCCACGCTGGTGTAGGTGCCACCTTATCACGGAATAAGGTGGCACCCATGCCAGCACGGGGGCAAACACGGCGGCATCCGGGTGGTGCCGGCCCCTGCCTCCACGCAGTTAGAATAGAACAGAATTCTAGCTGTATCTGAAGAAGTGAGCAGTGGCTCACGAAAGCTCCTACCCTGTCATAAATTTTGTTAGTCTTTAAAGGTGCTACTGGACTCTTGCTCTTTTTCACTGCTAGTAACAGACGAACACGGCTACCCATTGTGATCTATGTCAAAAAAGAGTACAAATAGAAAAATAATAACCATAGGATAATAGGACCAAACCCTTTGGTCTGTATCATAACCTAAGGATTTTCTGAAATTATTTTTGTGCTTTTACAAAGCGGTCTCATTAACTTCCCTCCCTGCCCTGTGCATTCCAGCTCATCTACATGCACTGGATGAACACCATGGTGGGTTACTGTGGCCCCTTCAAGTACCAGACTGACTACTGCGAGAAGCTGAAGAGCTATATTGAAACTAACCTGGCCTGGATGGAGCAACAGATGGAGAACCAGCAAGATTCTGCATACTGGCATCAGGTGAAGGGGAAGAGATTCTGCTCTGTTTGTTTGTAGGCTCACATCCTAATGAAAGATCAATCTAATAAAAACATAACAATTTAGAACCAGGCTGCAAAAGAAAATCAATACGTCCAGAGATAGCTCAACACCATTTCAGAAGCCTCTGCCATAAACATGGTGCCACCCAGTTCGTGGATTCAAGAGCTTGCTTAAAAAGAAAATATCTTTGCAATCTTTACAAAAACAAGATTGCTTGCCTGGTTTCTACAGCAAGGAGGTGCAGTCACTCAAAGGGCCCTGTTTTTCAGTCGCCAGTGTGACTTGGCAGTGGGAGGGGACTGCCTGTAAAGATTGTTCAGTTCATCTTGAATGGTGTGTGAGCTCCCAACCCCCATCTCTCCACATGCCCCAGTCTCAGTTCAAATCTGGCCCCCACGTGCCTGGGATGCATGGAACTTCACACCTCTCCACCCAACCTGGGAACATCCCAAGGAAAACATAATGTGCAGTGAAGCCCTTACTAATGGGAAATGGATGGTTTAAAATAAGTATTTTCTTTGAATGAATATGACTGAAAGCATTAATCAACTAACCACAGTAGTGGGCTTATGCAGTCCCCATTCATTTCATTGAGGCTCGAACTTCCTAGTGGATTGAGCCTTATGGTAATCAGTTGAGGAAAGATTTGGATTGTCTGTCTCTGGCATTTATGATTTTGGTTGGTCCTGCGAGGGCATTCTCTGCTATTTTTTTTATTTCTGGGTCTGTAAGTGACCCCTGTGTGTCCATCCAAATTTTCAGGTTCGCCTCGCCTTGCTTCAGTTGAAGGGCCTTGAGGATGGTTACAACGGACGCTTGGCCTTCCCTTCCGGCAAGTTCTCCATCGCCCCCTTTGGCTTTCTGTGAGTCCCCTTCTTGGTACATGTGAGAGAAGAAAATTCACAGGTGCCTGGCCCCATGTTGATGATTTACACGTGATGTTCACTGTACATGTACGTTGTGAATCTGACAAAGAAGCGCATCATCCACTCCTCAGAGCTGGGGCAGGCTGCAGCTGTTGAGGGTAGGTTTGGGAGCAGATGTGGGTTTGTTGCTGCAGGAGGGGTGAAATGGCTCTTAGGCTACTCACCTTTTATTTCTGGCAACTAGGAATGAGGGGGGGGAATTAAACCGAATGTTTTGTGGCTGTACTAAAACATAAGCACTGCAAACTTTTGAGTCACTCAGGGTTCTTCAGGCTTCACAATCAATGGAAAAGGGAGAGGGAGGGAATGAGAAGAAGACGCTTTAGATCATGAAGAAGCCCCCACATTAGGCCTTGGAACATCTTTTTGTAAGCTCGCACCCCATTTTAAAACAGGATATCCAGTCTGATGAAGATGTCGGTGGAACTTGGAAGTTTGCTCACCACTTTGTGGTTATAAAAGGACCAACATTGCTGTTCCTTGTGGATTTATGTTTCTAGTGGACTAGATGTCCGCGGCTTTTAGCAATTTTACGTAACTTTCCTGGCCCTCAGGGGTGGAGGGGGACCCTTAGAGCAAAAAGAGTGAGACACTTTGAATGCAGGCCAAGAAGGCAGTGACTGAGTTTCACCTTATAAGGAATTAATCCATTGCTCTGCCAAAGTCGGTACAGTCAGTTCTGACAGGCAGTGGCTCTCCAGGCTCTCAGGTTGAGGTATTTCATCTCAGCTCTTAGATGATTCTTGTAATGAGAAACATTGGGGATTGGTCCTGGAGCCGTCTTTGTGCAAAACAGATGCTCTACCGCTCGGCCATTTCTCCATTTCCAGCTCCTGGAACAGAGAGGCCTTTGAAATGGCAGAATCTGTCTTATCTCTGACCTAGGGCAGTGGTGGCGAACCTATGGCATGCGTGTCAGAGGTGGCACTCAGAGCCCTCTCTGTGGGCACATGTGCCATCGCCCCAGCACAGAGTTCGCCTGAGTTCGTTCCCCCGGCTGAGGAGGCTGGGGACCAGTGGTGCCTTCCCTGCTCCTCCCGCCTGGCATTTGTGCTGGAGCTGAGCCCTTAGCTTAGCTCTGGTTTCCACTCTGCTCGTTCATGCAACCGAAGATGCCCCTGAGCGTGTACAGAGGGTTGTCCCCACCATCAGCCCCCCCCCCGCATAACAGTCTTTTTAAATTCGTATGAAGATAACAGTTGGAAAAAGAACCAAACTGAAGGGGTGGGGGCTATGCTCCAGCTGCTTTCCTTACCCCACTCGGCCGCCCATGCAGGGTTGCCAACCTCCAGGTAGTTAGCACGGGTAAAAGGTACACAAATGCACAGAGCCAAGTAGCAAAAATGCAAATGTTAATAAGTGCAAAACATCAAAGACAGCAGTGTGAGACAAATAGACCTAACAGTAGTGACTATACAATGTACACTAACAGCAGTGACTACACAATGTACAATATATACATGGATTATAGAATAACCAGGCAAAAAAGTCCTCTTCTTAAGTCTATCAAAGTTGGTTGGTTCCAATTGTATAATATGTTCATCTGGTGTGAATCCAGTGAATATAAATCCAAAGATGGGGGACGGCCGTTTCACCTTGGTTTCTTCAGCCCCATATTATCTCCTATATATAAATACTTGTATTAAAAATATTATATCTATATTCACATTGGTACATATAATATAAAATTATTATATACTTACATCCATGTAATGGTAATTCCAGAATATAACAAAGTCCACAAAGGTACACTATTAAGCCACAGCAATGTCCACAGGTTCCCAAGTGGGATACTAGCTTAGTAAAAACCTTCAATCTTTGCTTCCAATTAAATACAAAACAGGTGTTGAACTCCCGCTTCAGCGTGCATCTCCTTCCTGAGTTACCGTATATACTCTATCACAGAAGCTCTTACTGGGTGAAAACTACCGTATGCTTTATATGAAACATGAAAGATCGTTTTGAACGATCTTTGAACCTTGAAAACGATAGAGTATATACGGTAACTCAGGAAGGAGATGCACGCTGAAGCCGGAGTTCAACACCTGTTTTGTATTTAATTGGAAGCAAAGATTGAAGGTTTTTACTAAGCTAGTATCCCACTTGGGAACCTGTGGACATTGCTGTGGCTTAATAGTGTACCTTTGTGGACTTTGTTATATGCTGGAATTACCATTACATGGATGTAAGTATATAATAATTTTATATTATATGTACCAATGTGAATATAGATATGATAATATTTTTAATACAAGTATTTATATATAGGAGATAATATGGGGCTGAAGAAACCAAGGTGAAACGGCCGTCCCCCATCTTTGGATTTATATTCACTGGATTCACACCAGATGAACATATTATACAATTGGAACCAACCAACTTTGATAGACTTAAGAAGAGGACTTTTTTGCCTGGTTATTCTATAATCCATGTATATATTGTACATTGTGTAGTCACTGCTGTTAGTGTACATTGTATAGTCACTACTGTTAGGTCTATTTGTCTCACACTGCTGTCTTTGATGTTTTGCACTTATTAACATTTGCATTTTTGCTACTTGGCTCTGTGCATTTGTGTACCTTTTACCCGTGCTAATTTCCAAACCATATGGTATAGGCACGGGAGTGCTTTTGTTTTGTTTATATTGAACCTCCAGGTAGTAGCAGGAGATCTGCGATTTCAATTTAACTTGAAGAAAATGGCCGCTTTGGCAATTGGACTCTATGGCATTGGAGTCCCTCCCCAAACCCCACCCTCCTCAGGCTGCGCCCCAAAAACCTCCCGCAGGTGGCAAAGAGGGACCTGGCAACCCCTAGCCCCATGTGGACGTCTAGCTGTGTGGGCACTTTGCGATAAATAAGTGGGTTTTGGGTTGCAGTTTGGGCACTCGGTCTCTAAAAGGTTCGCCATCACTGACCTAGGGAATAGTCAACATACACATATCCCACCAGTGTGTGATGGCAGAAAAGCTCTGTTGTTGGGGGGAAGAGGGCAGGCCTCTTACTCCAACTCTTTGGCTCTCTTCCACTAGCTTGTTCCAGCTGGGAGGTGATTTGGAAGACCTGGAAGCGGCCTTCAATAAATCCGACAGCCAGCGGGTCCTTGGCTCTGGCTCCTGCTCGGCCTTGATCAAGCTGTTGCCTGGCAACCAGGACCTCCTAGTCTCCCACGACACCTGGAACACCTACCAGTCCATGCTGCGTATCATCAAGAAGTACACCTTGCCATTCCGGACATCTGCTCAGAGTGAGTAGCGGGAAGAGGGGCAAGAACGGGGTGGGGAAGTCAGCTCTTTTCCTATGGCGATTAGAGGTCAGGGCCAAAGATCCTTAATCCAGAGGAGGTAGGAAGGTCTACACAGGCCATACTTTCCTCCTCGTGTTTGCAAAAAGGTGATATTGGGGGTTACCGCACTTCCCAGCGATGTATTAAGAGTTTGAAAATGTTATAAAAAACATCGCGTTAAAAGGGTTTTTGGATACCACGGCTTATAAACGGCTGGAAGACGTCTTCACAGCTAAAGGGGCCAAACAAAGTGCAAACAGTATTTTTTATAACGTTTTCAAACCCTTAATACGTCGGTGGGAATACATAAGGGGTTACCGCGCTTTGTATTCCCGGCGATGTATTAAGAGTTTGAAAATGTTATAAAAAACATCGCTTTAAAAGGGTTTTTGGATACCACGGCTTATAAATGGTTGGAAGACGTCTTCACAGCTAAAGGGGCCAAACAAAGTGCGAACAGTATTTTTTATAACGTTTTCAAACTCTTAATACAACGGTGGGAATATGTAGAAAGTGCGAACAGTATTTTTTATAACATTTTCAAACTCTTAATACATCGCTGGGAATACAAGTGCGGTAACCCCCATTGTCTGAAAGGAAAGCAGAATCTGGGTTCAGATTCACACTTGCCTTGAAACTCAGTGGGTGACTTTGGTTCAGTCATTTGTTCTCTGCCTAACCGCATCTCACAGGGTTGTGAGGGTAAAATGGAGGGTGGTGTAGGGTTGCCAACCTCCAGGTAGGGCCTGGAGATCTCTTGGAGTTAAGATTTCCAGACTGCCTAGATCAGTTCCCTTGAAGAAAATGGCAGCCCCAAAGGTGGACTTTATGGCATTATACCCTGTTGAGGTCCCTAACCTCCCAAAACTCCAACCTCCCCAGGCTTCACCCCCAAATCTCCAGGAATGTTCCCACCTGGAGCTGGTAACCCTCATGGGAGAGAATAATGTCTGTCACCTTGGATATAAAAATGTGCTAAATGAATAAATAAATTTTAAGAATGATGCCTCAGTACTCCGTTTCAAATCGCTTTGGAAACTGAAGAGACTTTCAAAAGCAGTTTGTTAGCTGAAATCTTGGGGGATGGTTGCTTTTTTAAAAGGAAAAAAGTCAGAAATGTCTCTGGGTATGCCCAAGCCCTTGAACAAACCTAATATAACTTTTTTCGATTCTGGCCAATAAAACTTCCATGTGCATGCCACTGGCAGTGTTTAAAGTACTTGATGGACATCATGTGCTGGGTAAGAGCTGGGGCTACAGAGACCTCATCCCATCCTTCAAGGCAGGAACAAACAGTCCATCTTATTCCCAGATGGCTGCTAATGGCAGTTTGCAATTGGGCTTTGCAGGTGATACCATGATTCCTGGCTACACCCAGGCTTTCTCCTCATATCCAGGCGCCATTTTCTCAGGAGATGACTTCTACATTTTGAGCAGCGGCTTGGTGAGCGGTGTCTTCCTTTGCCTCCCCTTCTGTGTAGCCTTGGATGGGGTTGGGCGTGCCTTGGCCCTTGGCTTTGCAGTAGGTATTGAACCCGGGGTAGATGAGAGGGCCTTGGGCTGAACCTTATTCTGGGGCCTACGTATCTGTCCTCTGAGGCTTTTGCTTTTCTTCTGCCAGAATTCATGTAAAAGGAGTCGGTGACTAATAATAATAGAACTTAGTACTTTCTGGTTCCTATACATTTTAAGGTTTACTGAGATGACAGCCCTTGGGGTAGGAAGGATAAACCACCTGGTCACTTAGAGTTGATTCTGAGGTAGCCAAGAGAGTAATTGTTTAATAGACTGAGGTGAGATTTGAACTGAGACCTTCCTGGTTAACATTCCACTTGATTCTACAGGGAAACTGTCCCATCATTGTGTGTTGGCCAGGACACACATAAGCTGCCAAGAGAGAGACTAGTCCCAGATTGCTCCCTCATGAGTCCATGCTTCTTCTGAACAGAGGTGAAATCATTTCCACTGAATGATGCTGCAGCACCTAATGGGTCTTTATAACGTGAAGGTGGGCTGGTTAAGTCACCACAACCCAGGGACGTGGAGCTTCAGCCCCCATCCCCAGGTATCATGGTCTGTCATCCGGAGGATCATTCTGCCATTCTTTTACCTCTTCACCTCACCAGAACAAGTTTCCTCTCCATGGACACCCTATTGGCAGTCTGACCCCTCAAGACTGTTCCATATATTCCCCCGACTCCTCCTCACTAAAGTGTTGCAGGGAACATAAGAACATAAGAAAACCCATGCTGGATCAGACCAAGGCCCATCAAGCCCAGCAGTCTATTCACACAGTGGCCAAGTTTGTGTGGAAGCCCACAAACAAGATGGCTGCAGCAGCATCCTGCCTGTACTCCACAGCACCTAATATAATAGGCATGCTCCTTTGATGCTGCAGAGAATAGGTATGCATCATGACTAGTACTCCCACTGACCCTGCTTGGTTTTTTAAAAAATTCTTATTCTGATACCCAGCCCCCAAAGTGGCTTATGGATGATAAAACATATTAACAGGAAAATCCAAACTCACTCTCTTAAATAAAAATATGGGAACCAAAACTAAACCAAAAACAGAAGCTTCACAAAATACCAGAAGCAACAGGAAATTACAAA
Source organism: Euleptes europaea (assembly GCF_029931775.1). Lineage (NCBI taxonomy): Eukaryota > Metazoa > Chordata > Lepidosauria > Squamata > Sphaerodactylidae > Euleptes > Euleptes europaea. Next base: position 47,289,658 of record NC_079324.1, read on the forward strand.
GAACCGTATCGGTATGTATAAAACGCTCAGAAAAAAACAAGATTTTTACTTGTTGCCTAAAAGATACAAGTGGACACCAAGTAAATAGTTCCGGGGAGGGTATTCCATAAAGGGGGTCCCGCCACCAGCAAAGCAGAGAAAGCATGGCCAAAAAATATAACAGCAAGGTGGTTGTCAATAGCCTTCGGAGGTAGAATTGTTTTGACCAGACGCCTGAAGGCTAACAGAAAGGGAGCGAAATGGGCCTGCTTGTGAAGGGAATGCCGTAACCTGCTTGGAACTTTCCTCTCTGCAGGTGGCTCTGGAAACCACAATCGGGAACAGCAACAATGATTTGTGGAAGTACATCCAGCCCAAGGAGAGTGTTTTGGAATGGCTGCGCAACATCGTGGCCAATCGGCTGGCTGGGAGCGGAGCAGAGTGGGCGCTTCTCTTCAAGCAGTTCAACAGCGGCACGTGAGTGAAGTGTTGCATGGAGGGGGAAGGGGCCGGGGCTCAGTGGTAGAGCATCTGGTTGGCATGCAGAAGGTCCCAGGTTCAGTCTCCGGCATCTCCAGTTAAAGGGACTGGGCAAGTAGGTGATGTGAAAGACCTCTGCCTGAGACCCTGGAGAGCCGCTGCCGGTCTGAGTAGACAATACTGACTTTGGTGGACCAAGGGTCTGACTCAGTATGAGGCAGCTTCCTGTGCTAATGTGAAATTGAGTCATCTTTTAGGGCTGCCGAAGATCCACAAGTTGGTTTAGCCAGAAGTTTCTTTTAATGGTGGCTTTTGCTCAGGCACGGGAGGGAAGGTGGTATGGTCTAGCCCAATCTTATCAGATCTCAGAAGCTAAGCGGGGTCAGTACTTGGAAGGGAGGCCACCAAGGAAGGCTCTTCAGAGGTAGGCAATGGCAGACCACCTCTGCTTCTCACCCGACTTGAAAGACCCTTGCTGGGATCCCCGTAAATCTTTGTAAATTGATGGCACTTACATACATTCGTGAAACTCTGCCGTCAACTACACCGTGCCTACTGCCAACCACACCTGCCTTCTAAGTGGACCTTACGCCCATGCTTTCAAGTGCATCTTCTCAGCCGTTAGAGCTAGAATCTTTCTTTTAAAAGGTAAGGTAGTCAGGATCCTCAAGAGACTGAATTCTGCACTTAGAAGTGCATTCCACATTTTTCTTGCTCTCCTGCAGAATTGTGGAACGTGCTTTGCCTTGCCTGTAATCTATTACAGTGTAGTGTTGGTAAATCCCTGATCAGCAGGTAGTTTTGCTGGGAAAGGAAATCGAGTAGGGGTGGGCTGTTCCTGCAGTGATCTGGTGCTAAATCTCAGATCGGCACATAGTCGGGCTAGAAACGGGAGATTTGTGGCTAAGTAAAACTTTCAGAGTTGTTTTCCAGTGGAAGTGAGCAAATGCTTTTTTATATTTTGGGAGTGCTGAGTCTGAACCCTACTGGATACCAGGGTGTCCTTCTGCCTTTTCACACTGAAAACTCTAAAAAGAAACTGGAATAGAGATATGTTTTCACTAAAAATGAAGGACTAAAGGAAAGGCAAGAAACATGATGCCAGAAATCAAATAAAACAAACACACACAAATCTAGTATGCATTGTATCATCTGGCATATTGAATTTCAGGGCCGAACTAGACGTGATCTGAATTGAGCCCTGGCACACAAGCAATCTTTGTTTCAGGACAGTAACTAAATCTAGTACATATCCTGACATGTAACAATTCAAATCTAAGGGCTGACCCAGACATATCCGGCCTTGGCGCACTAGCAGACTGTTTCAAAACTGTGACATTTGGTTGTAAACTGATATGTCAGGTCAGGCTCCCCCCCCCCAACCAACGGTCATGTCTTGTTCCGCCTTCGTGCATCACATCCCTTTCCATCTGTTTTTTGGGACTTTGGACTGGGGTTAGGGACTACTCAGGATGTATTTTACCTTTGGCCCCACTGGTTGCTGATCCTTAATTTCAATGCATTATGCTTCCTAGGAATTCACCTGCTGTAATTTTTGCACAGGTACAATAACCAGTGGATGATAGTGGACTATAAGACTTTCATCCCGGGCAAGTCCGGTCTGCAGAAGGGCGTGCTGACGGTCCTGGAGCAGATCCCGTGAGTGTTCTGAAAGACACCTTCTTTGTAAAATTGCCTGCTTTGCTCTCTGTCCACCCCATCCCCTTTAAAAGTCTGCCCCCTCTTGCAGGGTTTTGCTTAAATTATATCTCCTCCTGCCTCTTTACTGCATGCTTTAGGCTGCCTGAAAAAATAACTCACCCTCTTGTTCCAAGATGAGGTGGTGAGCCCTGAGGTTGAAGACTTAATTTGGGATTCTCACGAGGAGTTCAGATAAGAAAGTGTGGTTTACCATCCTTGAGCTGTCCAAATGTGGAAAGCACTCAGGAATCCTATGGGATCTGGAAGCAGTATAGAAGCAACTATCTGTCTTCCTTTGAAATAGGTCTAGCCTAAGGACACACCCCTGGAGGGTCATAAAGGGCCAGGTTTTTCTGATTACATTTTACCAGAACACGAGCCATTGGCATTGTATAACATGGGTTATGTGTGTGTTGAGTTTCAGCCAAAATCCCTGGGACTGGTTCCTTACTTCTCAGAAAGCTGGTTACAGGATGCAGCTGCATGCAGTTCAAGCTGGGCCTTTGGTGTCACTCATCCTGCCTCTCTTGAGAGCCAGGTGGATCCAGAGAACCAATCCCTTGCCAAGATCTGTTGCTGGACTCCTTCAGTGTGGGCTAGCCACTATGCGAAGCCAGTAGGCTATCTCTGTGTATGTCCAGACTACAGACCAGACAACCAGTTGCCATCTAGCTACCTCCTCTGCCCTAATATTTCCTTCCAGCTTCACGAAATGGTTAAAAGTAGTGGACTCTAATCTGGAAAACTATATTAGATTCCCTACTCCTCCACATGCAGCGTGCTGGGTGACCTTGGGCTAGACACAGTTCTCTCCGAACTCTCTCAGCCTCACCTAGCTCACAAGGTACCTATTGTTGGAGGGGGGGGGGGAAGGGAAGGCGATTGTAAGCCGGTTTGAGACTCCTATTAATAGAGAAAAGCGGGGTTTAAAAACCAACTCTTCTTCTTCCTCTCTATCTGTGGGGAGGTTGGGCCTTGCTACATGCCCACATACCAGACATTTTCTAATTTGTTCAAAATGGCTGTTTTTCAATCCCCAATAATTTCCCCCATTTTTCTTTCTTTCTCTCTCTAGTGGCATGATTACTGCGGACGACAAAACCCAGGAGCTGTATCAGCAGGGTTACTGGGCAAGCTACAATGTGCCGTAAGAATCCACTTGGCTCTCGTCCTTGCAGCCCCTTCCATCAGCTGTTGCCTCTTCAATTTCCTCTGCAGGGAAAAATACCACTTTGCTTTCTGGGCTGGGGGAGGCAGAGGCAGAGCAGGAGCTGTGCGAAAAGATTTCAGAGGTTGCCACCCTCCTTTCACCCAACCTTTCACCCTCCTGCCCTGTTCTGTCTCGTGCAACAGCGTCTTTAGCCCACATTTTCACTGAGAATGAAACACCAAAGCGAATGGCAAGGAGTAGGATGCTGGAAAGGGAGAAGAAAAGATAATAGATATGGTCCCTTTCATCTGGGGCTAGAAGTCTGGGCCAGTACAATCTTAAGCAGAGTTAGCTTTCTAACACCCTTATGTGTGTGTATGTGTAAAGTGCTGCCAAGTCGCAGCTGATTTATGGCGACCCCAGCAAGGGGGTTTCAAGGCTTGTGAGAAGCAGAGGTAGTATGCCATTGCATTGCAGTGTGGTGTAGTGATTTAGAGCGGTGGTTTGGAGCGGTGGACTCTGATCTGGAGAACCGGGTTTGATTCCCCACTCCTCCACATGAGCAGCGGAGGCTAATCTGGTGAACTAGATTTATTTCCCCACTCCTCCACATGAAGCCAGCTGGGTGACCTTGGGCTAGTCACACACTCTCAGCCTCACCTACCTCACAGGGTGTCTGTTGTGGGGAGGGGAAGAGAAGGTGATTGTAATCCAGTTTGATTCTTCCTTAAGTGGTAGAGAAAGTCAGCATATAAAAACCAGCTCTTCTTCTTCCTCTGCAGAGCCTTCCTTGGTGGACTCCCTTCCAAGTACTTGCCCTGCTTAGCACCCAAGATCTGATGAGATCGGGTTATACGATGCCACCTTCCCTCCCTCTAACCCCCTTAGAAGGGTATAACTCTGCTCAGGATTGCCGTGTTAACCCAAATCTGATGGAAATCTGAAGTATCCCGTTTTGTTTGTCCTGACCACCTGGGAATTCAGAAGTTACCTGCTCCTGAATATGGAGTTTCCATCTGTTGTTGTTATTGTTGCTGTTACAGCTATCGGGCATAGATAGAGGATGAACATCCATCTTCAAAGAGGGCGGCCGTGGCAATATTTTGTGGCAATAATTTCTATAAAAGCCTATTTCCTCTACATGCTACCTTTCCTTTTTGTGCCTCACCCATCATCTCAAGAGTGTGCCCTCAAGTCGTCAAGTCCTTCTACACCAGAACATTGTGGAAAATCTCAGTTTGATGGAGGTTTTACTCAAAAATGTGTGAGATACTTCATGAATAGGGTGTAGAGCACTGGTCTGGAGGCTGCATTCTGCCCCACAGTGATTTGCCACATGGACAAAGGAGAGGGGGGCAGCCTAGGAAAGCAGAAGTTGCCAGGAAGTCCTTCTCATTCCCTCTTGCATAACTTTGCAGGATCCTCACAGTCCCCATTTCTGGCTGCAGAAGGAGGGGAAACTGTCCTAATTTGTGCCAGGTTATTATTGGGCTTCACTCGCTATCTCTGACTGCTCGGAGTATTTTAGCATCATGCTATACCAAAAATGCTGGTGGATCTATATGCATGTGTCTGAGCCCACCCATGAATGCTTACATATTTGGGCATGCAGCTCTGCGGATAGTTGCTGCGTGCCATGCTCAGGTTCCAATTTTACCAACTTTGACTTCTGGTAAAGTGGAGTGGAAGTCCCCCAACCATATCCGAGTGACTTATTTCTCCACCCCCAGGTACTTTAAAGAGATCTTCAATGCCAGTGGCCTTCCTGAGCTGGTGAAGAAGTACGGTGACTGGTTCACCTATGACAAAAACCCCAGAGCCCAGATCTTCCGGCGCAACCAGACTCTCATTAGGGACATGGGCTCCATGATCCGACTCATGAGGTGAGATATTTGCTCGTGCTGTCTGTGGTGGGTTTGGAATTGCTTGTGGAGAGAACGTTGCCTCCCCCCCACTTTTCCTGTCTTTTGGAAGGCTGGGGGTGGCACAAGAGTTCCTTCCTCAGTCTGGTGCTTTTGCAGCTAGAGGCTTCTCAATGCCTTGAGGTCCATATTGTCTTGGTGACTCTCTTCCTCCAGTCACTTCTTCCCTGTCATCTTAATGCAGATACAACAACTTCCCAAAGGATCCACTGTCTCGGTGCCAAGAGTGCAACCCACCACAAAACGGGGAGAATTCGATCGCTGCCCGCTCGGATCTCAACCCTGCCGATGGCACGTATCCCTTTGGGGCCTTGCGCCAGAGACCGCATGGGGGCACCGACATGAAGGTGAGGGACTATGCGTGCGTGTGTGCACGAGAGAGAGAGAGAGAACCTTAGAATTGCATGCAGATGTTGTTTTGAGAGAAGAGGAGGCTCTCTCTGGCTGAAAGTGGACGATAGTTTTTACTATTAGCTGTTTTGCCCTGTGAATCTACACTCCCTGAGGTGAGAGACTAACAGGCCCCTGAGAGGACTTTCTCCAGACTGTGGTACAGCCGGCCAATCGAGGCTCCTCTGGTCTCCCCTGTTCTTGCCTTCTGAAGAAATGTCATCACATGCATGTCATGAAAGGCCTCTGATGTGGGGTGAGGTATTATTATTATTGTTATTATTGTTGTTATTATTGATGACTTGGAGGTAATCCAAAATAGTTTTAGTAGGAAGATCTTGAGTTTGCCTCAAGGGGTGCCTGTGACATTCCTTAGAGCTGAGGCGGGATTTCCGTCAGTTGCCATGAGAGCCCATTGAAGAATATTACTTTTTTACCTAAAACAGAAAATCTACTAACTCGAAATTGGTGTATTTATTATGGTTACATGTTCTACTCAAAGGAAAATCGTTGGGATAAGGTCCTTATACCAATCCTACAATTGTATAAATTGCCTTCGCTGGAAATCTTAAATTCATGAGACCCAAAAGATATCAGGAAAGGGATTGCTGATAAAGAAACTGATAAGGATGTGTGCCTAATACAAATAGGCTTTTGAAACATCCCCCCAAATCCTGCCAAACCTGTTTAACAGAGACAAAGTGGGACAGTTGAATGAACCATGGGCAGTGTCATCCCTCTTTGAAACCATCTTCCACCATCTGACTCAGTTCAGACATTGCACCAGTAGGAAAAGTTGGTGGCATCTAACCTGTTGGTTTTGTGCGATGTCAGAGCTTAGCTCTGCTCCTCCATTTTATCCTCACAACAACCCTGTGAAGTAGGTTAGGCTGAGACAGAGTGACTGACCCAAAGACACCCAGCAGGCTTCCATGGTTGGATCCACCCCTCCGTCTAAGATGGGCCAGGAGTGGCATTGGTCCAATCACTGTCAGCCTAAGCTACCTCACAGGGTTGTTATGAGGATGAAAAGGTATAAGGGCCTTATATGCTGCACAGAGTGCCTTGGAGAAAGAAAGAGAAAAACATGTGCCTACATTTCTCTCCATTTGCTGTGCCTAGGCCAGAGAATAGTCAACCATGTTTTGGCTTCCCACTGTGGAGGAAGGCTTTAAATTATGTCAAGACTGGAAGCAGTAGGCCTGTATATGTTGGTGGGGGGAGTGGACATGTTCATGGAGGAAAGGGGTATTCATGGCTACTAGTTAAAATGGATACTAGTCATGATGCATAACTGTTCTCTCCAGGATCAGAGGAGCATGCCGAATATATTAGGTGCTGTGGAGCAGAGGCAGGACAACATTACTGCAGTCCTCTTGCTTGGCTGGCCACTATGTGAACAGACTGCTGGACTTGATGGGCCTTGGTCTGATCCAGCAGGGCTTTTCTTACGTTCTTATGTTCTTTTTCACTTCCCACAGGTCACTTCCTTTGAGACGGCCAAGAACTACAGCTTCATTGCTACCAGTGGGCCGACCTGGGATTACCTCCCCGCGTTCCAGTGGAGCACCTCCCCGTTCGTCAATCTGCTGCACATGGGTCATCCTGACGAGTGGAAATTCTCACCCATCCAAGTCCGCTGGGGCTGATGCCCTGCAGGGTGCTGGACTTTGCTCATGACTCTGGGTTCTGTGAGTGCAATTCCAGCTATTGTGGTGTGGTGTAGAAGAGGGTGCTGCACCCTTGGCTGGCTCTCATTGAAGGGATAACAGATGCATTGTTTGTTGTTTTAGAAAGGGTGAGAGCATTTGAGAATGAAGGGGTGTGATTGAGAATGTGGAACTGTGCCGCAGTCTTACAAGAGTACAGGGAAAAAATGCAGATAGTCGTTTGGGAGTGCAAAATGCAGCTGCCTGAGAATATCAGGGTGTTTTTTTTGTTTTTAAAGGGCAAATGCAAAGATATGCTTGAAAATTTGTGGGCAAATGCTTGCTCAAATCTCAGAAGCCAGAGAGGTGGCTGAATAAGATTTCCAGGGGGAGTCGCTGCATCACCCCGCAATAGCTCTTTGTTTTTCCTCATTTCTGTCAAAACCTGAGCGGAGTCCTGGACAGAGTTACACCTTTCTAAATCTATTGAAACCAGTGGGCATAGAAAGGTGTAACTTTGTTAAGGATTGCTCTGCAGATTATGCGGAATGAGGAATCCTGCAGGTTAGAATAATCTATGCAGATCACTGAATTCAGCTTTTGCTCAGTGCAGAATTTAACACTATTTAGTCCGCATCTGGGACATAAAAATACTTGTAATCGAGAGATATTTTTGTTTCCTTTCTCCTCCCAACTATAGGCAGAACCTTACTTTCTGTCTTTGCTTTTCTTCTGCTTGGCTGTGCTGCTGTTCCTGAATTTATGAAGTTACAGCAGCATCCCTGGAAGGGGGCATCTGTTCAAGTTTTAAAACCAGTTTCTTGCCAGAGGAAGTTCTTGCCCCAGAAGGGGTCCGTCCGCTTTCTTGTTGCAACTCCTGTAATTGTGTTGTAGTGAGATGTGCAGATTTAAGCTCACAAGAAGCACTGAGGGGGAAGATGCACAGCATTGCATTTTAGAGATTCCAATGTGATTTACCAAAGGTCTGAGCCCACGTGTGCTGCCAACTGAAACTAGTTTTAAGTTGGCTTAAAACTTCAGGAATCCTCCCTTTAGAGATGAATAGCACACACACGGGTATCAAAATTCCCTGAATACTTACGGAAAAAACCACAAGAGTTAACACCGTTTTCTATTTCTGGTGCAAACAGGTCCATATTTTCCTCCGTTGGGTTCTACCTGAACTCTTTAGTTCTTCCTCATGTCTTCAAGTAACATGTTCTCTCTGATCATTGTGTGTGTTTGTGTACGTCTCTGGGTATTTTTGTGTATGAAAACAAATGAAGAATTTATTTGTTTGCACTAAAAGCAATCCCTATGCTTGAAAGAAATGCTTGCCCATTCTATAAATTATTTTGCTACTATTGCCTTGAATCAGAGTTGTGTTTATCATCCACGTTGAACTGCAGAGCTTAATTTTACACGTTCAACTGAGCATATGCAGAGTGCCTTTCCAGCAGTTCTTAATAGCCCCTCCCCCAAATATCTGGAGTCAACAGGCAAAGTTTTTGGATGAGAAAGTATTCTTGCTTCAGTTAGGTAGGTCTGAACTCCAGCATCTCTTTAAAAAAAATAAAACTGTTGCCTAAGATCCTTCTGTAAAACCTCAAGTTTATGGTTTATAGCTTATGGAAAGAATGTTCCCCTGACTATGGCAGTGTCTGTTGATTCCTGACATTGGCAAAAATCTGTAGCACAAAATGCTTGCACAGTCTTGCAGTTCCTTTGCTGGTTCCTGGGGCAAATAAAATTTAAAAGGGAATTTGGCTAAGCTGAAGGCCACTTGGTAGTTTTCGTGTTGCTCTTGTGGAGGAGACTGGGCTTGCTTTGCCCTCTCTGTAACCTACCATTTCTACCCTATCCTCTTCCTTACTTCTTACTGTCCAGCTAGGGTTGCCAGCTCCAGGTTGGGAAATACCTGGAGATTTTGGGGATGGAGCCAGAGGAAGACGGGGGTTCAGGGAGGGGAGGGACTTTGATGACGTATAATGCCATACAGTCCACCTTCCAAAATGGCCAGGTGAACTAATCTCCGTTGCCTGGAGGTCAGTTGTAACCCCAGGAGATCTCCAGCTACCGCCTGGAAGTTGGACCAGCTGTGTCTCTGTCTTATCTGTGTAATACAGACTCTAAGCCCTTTGAGAAGGGATCATTTTTTGTGGTCGGTACAGGGAATAGCATGATGTCCTTTTAAAAATCAAAACAAGGGCATTTTTTCATTTACAACACTAAACAAGGTTTGCCGCACAGATGGATTTTGGGGTGTGCATCAAAGTTATTTTTAACCATGCCACTAAAGGCTGAAGAAGTAAGAGAGGTTATCTGGCAAGCAGGTTATATAAGCAGGATATCCACATTAAGGTGCCAGGATTGGCTGCAGTCCTTCTTAATCATACGTCCAGAAGCATACCTGAGTTTGCCTCCTTGTAATGTGTGAATCAGCCCTGCTCTCAAACCACCTTTTGAACCTTTTCACCTCTGCTTCTGTGTGCAGGTGGATGTTAGTACAGAACAAAAATGAGAAAGCCAGTACTAACTCGATCGTATACTTTAGCCAGTGTGGGCTTTGCGCTCTAATTAACAACAAGAGAAATGCAAATGAGCATTTATTCAAAATGTGCATGCCTTACATGGACTCTGAGACTTCCTCCTGCCTCCAGTCGAAGGGAAATGGATCCATCTGGTGGCAGCATAAGGCCTCTCCGCCCATTGATCAAGGTATGGGTTCGTTAGCTTATATGAAGGAATTTCTGTCTCTTGTGTCAAAAATGGCAGAACATCTGATTTTTTCTTTAATAAATATCTAAATGAACTTGTCTTCCTTTGTGACTTGTGCTTTTGATCTGTGTTTTCTCTCTCCAGTTGGCCACATTAAAGGATCCTATCAGGATAATCTAAATTTCCAGGATGCCACAGGGCAACAATCTTTGAAAACTGCCATTTCAATGTTTACAATTAATATGATTATCAAAATAGTATTTCATTTTCTACATTTTAAACGCCAAAGCAGGGGCATCAGCCTAGAAAAAAATCCATTTGTGTTTATTTGTGGTTGGTTGACTCTCTGGATCAGCCAGCGTGATGTAGTGGTTAAAGGTGGTGGTTTGGAACGGTGGACTCTGATCTGGAGAACCGGGGTTGATTCCCCACTCTTTTACATGAGCAGCGGATGCTAGTCTGGTGAACCGGGTTGGTTTCCTCACTCCTACACATGAAGCCAGCTGGGTGACCTTGGGCTAGTCACAGTTCTGTTAAGAGCTCTCTCAGCCCCACCTACCTCACAAGGTGTCTGTTGTGGGAAGGGGAAGGGAAGGTGATTATAAGCCAGTTTGATTCTGCCTTAAGTGGTAGAGAAAGTCGGCATATAAAAACCAACTCTTCTTCATCATCATCAGGTCCGTTGTTCCCAAAGAACTGGAATATAAAAGTTGGTCAGAGGGAGAAGAGGCAGAGTCCAGGCATCCAGCATGGCATGGTGGTTAAGAGCAGTGTAACCCTTTGAAAAATGTGATGTTTTGTTGATGAATAGGTTAGGTTAAACCAATGAGCCACCTTTTAATCCAGGAAAAAGATATTCCACGTTTAAAAATATTTATTTTAATGAAAAATGTTCAGTAAAGCTAGGGGAAACTTAGAAAGGCAACCTGTATGTTTCCTCTAATGGGGCAAGTAACAGCACTTCTGGGGGAAGGGAGGGGCATTTGAGTCCAAGAAAATGATACCAGAGGCAAAATGTATTCCCCCTCTCCCCTGTGTCACATTTCTCATCCACACCGGGTCCCCACACAGCTGTCAACAAAGGGGAAATATACTGGAGAGCTGACCACCGCTCTTGTAGCCGAAGAGTTCTTTAATCGGGATCCAGTCATTCTTATCTGCTGGTGATTCAGCCAAGTCCGGAGGCAGAAGGGCATATGTTATCGTCTCCCTCAGTTTTCTTCCTTCTCTCCCACCCTGCTCTGTCACAGAGCTTGGGGGGAGGCGGAGGTGAAGATACATGAGTTTTTAATAAGCCCATGTTTTTCCCAGCATGCTTGGAGAGAAGCGCACCGCAGCTAAAACACCGGCGTTGCTGGAGCTCCGCATAAACTCCGTCCCTCTCCGCCTTAGTCACACGGAGCTCCGTTCAGTTACAGCCTGCTCTAAGCAGCCGTGATGTTCTGGATGCCCAGCTGGTCTTTCAAGAGCTGCAGCTGTGCCAACGTTATGTTGTTGCCGCCGCACACAATAACCACCAAGGAGTCGGGCTGGGGGCTGAGCTTGCCCTCCGCTTTCAGCCTCCGGGCTACTCCGTTGTAGACGGCTGTCAAGGCTGCCCCACATGCGGGTTCCACCAGGATCTTCTCATCATCTGTAAGAGAAGGGGGAGGGAGGAAGCGGCTGGTTACGCCACTGCTTGATGCTGTCAGGGAGGAGGGTGCAGAAAAGAGCAACCAAAATGATCAGGGGGCTAGAGCAGCTGCCCTACGGGGAGCGGTTAAAACGCTTAGGGCTGTTTAGCTTGGAAAGAAGGCGGTTAAGGGGAGACATGGTAGAGGTCTATAAAATTATGCATGGTTGGAGAGAGTGGACAGGGAGAAGCTTTTCTCCCTCTCATAATACTAGAATGCAGGGTCATCTGCTGAAACTGGAGGGTGAGAGATTCAAAACTGATAAAAGGATGTATTTCTTCACACAACGCATAGTTAAATTGTGGAACTCCCTGCCCCAGGATGTGGTGATGGCTGCCAACTTGGAGGGCTTTAAGAGGGGAGTGGACATGTTTATGGAGGAGGTGGGTATTCATGGCTCCTAGTAAAAATGGATACTAGTCATGCTGCATACCTATTCTCTCCAGGATCAGAGGAGCATGCCTATTAGGTGCTTTGGGACACAGGCAGGATGCTGCTGCCGCCGTCGTCTTGCTTGTGGGCTTCCTGGAGGCACCTGGTTGGCCCCTGTGTGAGCAGACTGTTGGACTTGGTGGGCCTTGGTCTGATCCAGCATGGCCTTTCTTATGTTCTTACATTTAGGGAGGGGTCCAATTCTGCACTGTTTCATCCCTTTTTATCCACAGTCCAGAAACTGTACAGGTCAGCTTGTGCTGAAATGCTGCTGAGCCCCTATGCCTAGAAATACATTCCTGCCCATCATGCTTTATGAGTTTGCTTGAGAGAATACTCTGGTAACAATGCTCAGCTGCTCTGCCTCCTGCCCTGTTCTTTCACCAGTCCCTTTGCCTGCCCCTGACTGAGGTTTTAGGTCACCAGATGGTGATTGCCACTGGGTTAGAAAGCTTTGAAGGGGGCTTAGATCAATTCAACAGTCTCAAGGGCCCACCAAATACCATGTCTGGGGCAAACAACTGCAAAAAAGGGTGGGCTTTTAGGTCCTGCTTGCAGGATTCCTAGGAGACAGTTGGCTCACCACTGCGGGACACAGGATGCTGGCCTAGATGGACCTTTGGTATGATCCAGCAGGGCTCTTTTGATGTTTTGCCCTGCAGTTGGCAGTGTAGGAGAGTGCACATGAACACATGAATCTGGCTTATACTGAATCAGACTCTTGGTCCATCAAAGTCAGCGGCTCTCCAGGGTCTCAGGTAGAGGTTTTTCACATCACCTGTCGCTAGTCCCTTTAACTGGAGATGCCGGGGATTGAACCTGGGACCTTCCGCGTGCCAAGCAGATGCTGTACCACTGAGCCACAGCCCCTCCCTGTACTTAAAGGTATCAGCGAAGGAATGAGTCAGCATGGTGTAGTGGTTAAGAGCGGTGGTTTGGAGCTGTGGATTCTGATCTGGAGAACCGGGTTTGATTCCCCACTCCTCCACATGAGTGGCAGAGGCTAATCTGGTGAACAGGATTTGTTTCCCCACTCCTACACACAAAGCCAGCTGGGTGATCTTGGGCAAGTCACACTCAGCCCCACCCACCTCACAGGGTGTCTGTTGTGGGGAGGGGAAGGGAAGGTGATTGTAAGCCGATTTGAATCTCCCTTAAGTGATAATGAAAGTCGGCATATAAAAACCATCTCTTCTTCTACTATGACTGTTACAACTAACACTACCAAATGTATATTTAGAGCAAATGGTATGTTGGGAGCTGTACAACATACCCACAAACTTCTCAACAGCCACTACTGCCTCCTGATCTGTGATGACCTCTGAAAAGACAGGGTACTCTTGAGCCAGCTTCAGCGCCTCTGCCCCCACAGTCTTTGCCCCAAGGGTTTTAGCAACGCTAGATCCATAAGGAAAGAAGGAAGTCATCAGTTGCTCACATCTTTTTTGAAATTTCTGCTCAGGTAGTCTACATGCTGGGTGTGTAAAGTGACGTCAAGTCACAGCCGATTTATGGCAACCCAGTACAGTTTTCAAGGCAAGAGAAGCTCAGGGGTGGTTTGCCATTGCCTTCCTCTGCATAGTGACCCTGGTATTCCTTGGTGGTCTCCCATCAAAGTGCCAACCAGGGCCAACTCTGCTTAGCTTCTGAAAACTGACAAGATCAGGCTGCCCTGGGCCATCCAGGTAAAGGGCACATGCTGGAAGACAATAATAGCTTTTCTAACAGAGTGGTTTTCTAACAGAAGTGGAACAGGCTTCCTCGGGAGGTGGTAACTGCTCCTTCCCTGGAGGTTTTTAAGAAGAGGCTAGATGGCCATCTGTCAGCAATGCTGATTCTATGGAGCAGGGGTCACTGGGTGTGTGTGGGGGAGGTAGTTGTGAATTTACTGCAGTGTGCAGGAGGTTGGACTAGATGACCCTGGAGGTCCCTTACAACTCTATGATTCCATTAACAAATTCCACCCTTCATATAAAATTTGGTCTGTAGCTAAAATAAAATAGATCCACATCCTGGTAGTCTCAGCTGTTACAAGTTTCTAGTTCTTATGACCCAATACCCGACAAGTGAGGATATGTGTGTATATGTCTCTTTATTTCTTTGACATCTTTACACCCCACCTCTCCATATAAATATATGTGCCACAGCTTAGAACAATGACAATTCTAAAAAACAGTACAATTTTTTAAAAAAAACATCAAAGTGTTTTTAAGCACTCTACAGATCTCTCTGTTCCTCTGTGTCCAGCTGAAGCATAAATATGGCATTACATCCAAATGCCCTTTGTATTTAGCATACAGGATTGCCCATTTCCTGATCTGGATATATATATATTTTAGTACGAAGAACGCACAGCCAGGGCTATAGATTTGCATGTAGGAAAATGGAAATTAGTGTCTGCTACACAAACCTGTGTCTCACACTCACCTAGTAATTTCTGGAAGTGTCACCAGCTTCCCAGACGTCATGGCAGCATTTAGGCTGTGGGCACCTTTGGTCTCGAGGGCAATAATGGGCACATCAGCCCAGCCCACTTCACGGAGGCCCCGGATCACCCCACACAGCATCCCTCCTCCTCCTACCGAGAGAGCCAGCGCTCCAGGCATGGAATCCATCTGCTCCTTTAACTCTTTGACCAGGGACGTGTGCCCTTCCCTGCAGGGAGAAGCGGGGCTAGCAGGTCAGTATCAGAATTGGGGAGAGCAGAGTAATGGGGAAAGGATGCTAGAACAAGGGCATACACCAGATTCTTCATATTACTCATCAAGAGAACATGGCTTGAACATAAACTGGCTGTCCTGGGTGTAGCACTTGGTATTCCTCAAGTATTACAAGGGACACAAAAGTGTGCATTTGTTTCCAATGGTACAGTCACGCTAAAATGGGTTATACCATGTTTTAACAAATGGTCCTCAGCTTCTTGAGCAACCTTGGAGCAAAAGGTTCAGTTCCTCTTAGAGGACTCTGACCCTCAGCATACTTATTTTGTTGCTCGTTTTTGGGAGGCTGCAGAGAAGAGACGAAGGGAGGTGTTTTTAGAGATGGGTCTTATTTAAGTTTTATGGTTTTATTGTTCAAGACCTAGGTCTAAGAACTGGGGGAAAGAAAGAATGGTACAGTCCAGAAACAACTGCAGTCTTTTCTTTGTTAACTAGCCTAGGCCATTGTTAATTTCGTGAAGATGCTTACTTGAGGCTGGTGTGAGAGTTGCAGCGTTATCTTTATAGTGTCTCTGGCAAAAAGGGTCCTCCCTCTGCTTCGCTTACCTCATTCTTTTAGGCTACATACCAGATGAGAGGGTCATCGAAGGGGGGTACATAAACCCATCCTGGGTTGTTCTTCACAAGCTCCTTGGCTTGTTCGATGCTCTCATCCAACATCTAGGGAGAAGGAAAACTGATTTGTTTACTTTTGCATTTCTATTCCCATCTTCCTTGCAACGTTAAACCGACATACATAGGGCTGCCAAGAAGTGTCCTGCTCAGGCATGGATCTGGCCCAGCCCTGCTTAGATTCAGCAAGGTCGCTGCATCGTGTATCTTCCTGCCATTCCCTGGGAACTATTTTATTAGACTCTTGTGCAGAGAACGGCCACCTGCATTTTGCTGTGAACCTCCGGGAAAAGCAGATCCAGAGGTCTCTTTGGCCTCTCCTTAGATACCTACCTCTCCCACAATGCACACTGTGCTCCCCTCATCTTTCAGGCGCTCGATGGTGAAGGCTGGTGTGGACGTGGGCACAAGGATGGTAGCTGGGATGCCCAGCATTCTGGCAGCGTAAGCAGCTGCGAGGCCGGCGTTTCCCCCTGAAAATAAGCCTGTTCAGCATCACATGACGCTAGACTTCATGAAGACAGTTCTCCCTGCTTGTCATCTCCCTACATACAAGATATGCTTGCCAACCTCCCGGTGGTGGAGACCTTCTGTTACAACTGATCTCCAGGCAACAGAGACCAGTTTTCCTGGAGAAAATGGCCACTTTGGAAGGTGGACTCTGTGGCATGGCATTATACCCCACTGAAGTCCCTCCCCTCCTCAAACCCCATCCTCCTCAGGCTCTACCCCCAAAATCTCCTGGTACTTCCCAACCCAGAGCTGGCAACCCTACCCCAAAATGATGCTGCATAGATGCACAAGAGGGGGTGGCACGGATGAGCCAAAACTGGTGTCTCCCCCCCCCCAACCGCAGAGCTCTGGGGTACCCGCAGGAAAGTCTGTTACCTGAGGAGCACACAAAGTGCTTGCAGCCCCGTTCAGCCCACTGTGAAGGCAAAGGAAAGGAACGAGTTAGCAAGAGCTACCGTATAAAGATTAAGTCTTTGCAGGCAGTTCAAGGCTAACTTGAATATCCTTCCCACAACACTGACAGAATTTTCATGCCAGTCCACATTTATTACTACAGCCCACCTATGGTGTCAATATTTCCACACCTGACATTATTTCAAC
This sequence comes from Euleptes europaea, assembly GCF_029931775.1. Taxonomy (NCBI): domain Eukaryota; kingdom Metazoa; phylum Chordata; class Lepidosauria; order Squamata; family Sphaerodactylidae; genus Euleptes; species Euleptes europaea. The sequence goes on from NC_079324.1 coordinate 47,306,197, forward strand.
TAGTGCCAGGGTCAGCAGCACCTGATAGTTGTTGAGGCCTCAAGAAGGCTCACCGTTGACCTCTGGTTCTCACCACTGTGCAGCTAGGGTTGCCAACCTCCAGGTACTAGCTGGAGATCTCCTGCTATTACAACTGATCTCCAGGCAACAGAGATCAGTTCACCGTCTCCAAATCCTGCCCTCCTCAGGCTCCACCCCCAAAATATCCAAGTTTCCAAACTGGATCTGGCAACCTTAATGATAGTGGCTATGGGAATACCCCCCCCCCCAGGGATAAGGCCTGCATGTGCATGCACACAAGGAAAAAGGGCAGAACGACAGGTGTCACGGGGGTAATATTTCCCAGGGCCTGCCAGAACCTAGAATTGCCCTCGAGTTCAGTGTCACTCTTGTCTTTTGTCCTTTTTTAAAAAAAAATTTAAATAGTTTTATTGAAGTATGCAAAATATTACAGAATATACCAAAATATACAAAAACATAGTACTTGTTCTTTCTTCTGGGAGTTGCATGCATAGGAGTTATTTCATTTTCAAACCAACTCTGCCAGGTTGGTAAGGTAGCGACAGAGTGACTGGCCCAAAGTCACCTAGTCTCAGGGTCTTCTTACACTAATTTTTGTTTCTGGGGGCTGGCACCAGCATAGAAAATAAAACTGACCCACATCAAGTAGAGCCAGTAGGGTTGCCAACCTCCAGGTACTAGCTGGAGATCTCCGGCTATTACAACTGGTCTCCAACCAACAGAGATCAGTTCACCTGGAGAAAATGGCCGCTTTGGCAATTGGACTCTATGGCATTGAAGTCCCTCCCCTCCCTAAACCCCACCCTCATCAGGCTTCGCCCCAAAAATCCTCCCACCGATGGCAAAGAGGGTCCTTGGCAACCCTAAGAACCAGGGCCCCGTGATGTGTTGACTACACTTCTACAAGAAGGAAGAAAAGGCACCGAATATATTTTTGTATGAATTGCCAATTTCAGCTTCCTTTCAAAAACAAGTCTCTAGCTTTCATGACAACAAAGATTCAGTGACCATCAAAATCTCAGGAGACAGAGGGGTGGCAGAGAAAGATTTCTGGCAGCTGGAGGTAGGACTTTAGTGCCATGTTAGCTCTGGTGAGGAACTTTGCAGAACCAGCATAAATGATGTCCAATTGGGAAAAATGTAGAATAAATTAAGCTCTAGAGAAATTATGCACATTTATTCAATTTGTATAATTTATGTGGGTCATGGAATCCAGCTTCCTTGGCGCAAAGTCCGGATTGCCTGGGTACATCACTTTAGCATAGTTAGCGCGGAAGTATACATTTCTTTAAGCATAATGTTATTTCAGTGTTGATTAATAATCAGACTCTTTTGAAAATCTGAGTTACTAAACTCTAAGGCAATGGTTCCCAAAGTGGGCAGTACCATCCCCTGGGGGGCGATGGAATTACCTAGGGGGGCACTAAGAGGCAGGGGGGTGCTAGAGGTGGGCCCCTTCGATTGTGTTGTTGCATAGGGTAGGGGACGCTCGGGTTGAGTTTGTGGAACCAAGGGTTTGGGAACCACTGCTCTAAGGCTACCCACAGATATTCTTTGAGTGGTAAGCCCTGTGAGTTCATAGTCACATATTTGTAGGAAGATGCATCAATTTCCAAAACTAGGTTTCACCGAGATTGGAAGCATCATGTGGAATACAGAATTAACCATGTAGCCTTGTTAGGTACATTAGTTATTTAATCATAGCATCTCATGTAACTCTTCCCTCTTCCTACCGTTTTGCAGAAATGCCCGATGCCCCGTATCTTAAAAGAGCCAGTGGGCTGGGCGTTGTCCAGTTTCAAGTAGACCTTGGTGCCAGCCACTTTGGAGAGGGGAATACTTTCTCTCAGTGGAGTGTTGACGTGGAGACTCTTAGTGGTGGTCATGGTGGAAGGCTGGGGGTAGAAATGTATGTGGTTACTAGATCAAAATAACTGAAGTCAGGAGGAGAAAATACTATAGTTAACAGTTTGGGGGATACTCAGATTTTTGATGGTGCATAATTTGGGCCTTTCTCTCATGCAACAATTCCCTATTTGTTATGAAACTTTTGTGGGTCATCCAGATTTCTTCCCTCAAGGAAGAACATAAGAAAGGCCCTGCTGGATCAGACCAAGGCCCATCAAGTCCAGCAGTCTGTTCACACAGTGGCCAAACCAGGTGCCTCTACGAAGCCACAAACAGGACTTTCTGTTGTGTGAACATTACATTTTCCCAGCATTTGAAATGCATTATTTTGTCAAGAGGACAATGTGATTCTTTCTCACCAAGAGTTTTTCCTTGAAGGAAGAAACTCAAGCATCAGCCCCTGAATGGACTATCAAAGTTCTGAGAGAAACCTGACAGGGGGCAAATAAGATTTCCTGTGTTGGGGTGGGGCTTCAGTGCTTTGCTCAGCTCTGGCCTTACCCCATGCTTAACCAAACCCGACCAAGGACGGCAGGCTAGAAATGCAAAAATAAATAAAATAAAACTGTGCACATTCATTCGACTTGCAAAATGTAGACAAGTCTCGGAATTCAGCTTTCCATAGCACAGAATTTGGATTGCCAGAAGCCCTGGGTGCAAGGTTTATTTTTATTTTTTACTGTGCAGAGTGTGTACTACCCTGCAAGGTAGTGCATTTGAACTCTCTGCTTGCTCCTAGTGATTTGCGTGATGTGCTCTTTGCAGTGATACCTCAGACTTACTCCAACTATGTGTGCTTCTACAGCGAAATACCCCCCATGGAAACATCTTTCACTCCTGCCCATTACTTACCGGAACTCACTTTCTGCTCATGGCAACTTGCTTTTGACGCCCTCCTTACACTGGGGCCCATTCCTTTCCTCCAGCCGTCTGCCTCTCCATCTTAACTCCCATCTCCTCTGGGATGACAACATCCCTCCTTCCTTTGACCCCAGGCTTTTCATGCAAATGCGGCATCTTACAATCAGATGAGGGTTCCTGCCAAACTCATTAGCCTACATTTTGGCTGGGCAGCTGGGACAAAAGGCTGCATTGGTTTCAAGGGGCTCATCAAACCCATTGATGTGCACCATTTCCCCCTTCTCATCAGAATTCCCCATCTGCTAATGAGACTGTGAGCGAAATGGACCACAGGCGGAAAGGTGGACGGAGGGATGGATGGGGGCAGCTCAAGCCTGAGACATCCATTGGGCTCATGGGAAAACACAATTGGAGAAAGCATGTGTCACCGGTATGGTTAACATTGTCTGGCTGCAGCTGTTCACCCCACTCGTGCTGGGGCACACCCAGAGCACTGCCCGCAATGGGGAGGGGAGAGTAGGGGACAGATAGGCCAGAGGAGAAACAAGCAGCTGAAGCAGCAGTTGCCAAATCTCCCAATGGGCTTCCCAACTTAAGGTGGGTTCCCAGATTAGTCTAAGGCATTAGTCTTCAACTTTGTGGACTTGAGATTCACTTTCGACCCCAGCTTGTAACCTGGAACCCACCTGAGATGCCCCCTAATATGCATGTTCATTTGGAAATAAGTAGGGTTGCCAACCCTCCAGGTAGCACCTGTCCTGGAGATCTCCCAGTATTACAATTGCTCTCCAGACAACCAAGATCAGTTCCCCTGGAGAAAATGGTTCCTTTGGTGGGTGGACTCTATGGCATTATGCCCTGCTGAGGTCCCTCCCCTCTCCAAACCCGGCCCTCCCCAGGCTCCACCCCCAAAATCTCCAGGTATTTCCAAATCCAGTGCTGGCAACTGTAGATATAATTGGGATTTACTCCCCTTTCAGTGGGCTCAGGATTTAGGATTGCCAGCCTCCAGGTACAAGCTGGAGATCTCCTGCTATTGCAACTGATCTCCAGCCGATAGAGATCAGTGCACCAGGAGAAAATGGCTGCTTTGGCAATTGGACGCTATGGCATTGAAGTCCCTCCCCTCTCCAAACCCCACCCTCCTCAGGTTCTGCCCCCAAAACATCCCACTGGGGGTGAAGAAGGACCTGGCAACCCTATCAGGATTGCAGCCTGAATTTTGTCTATGATGTCTGCCCTGATCTTCTCTTCTGTTGGTTTTACTTGTTCTCCTCTTATCTTTGTCTTCCTCTGTTGTCAAAACAAACAGGCCCTTGAAAGGAAAATGGTGGTTGGTGGTGCCATCGTTGTGGCCCATAAGGTTGCCAACTGCCTAGAGAAAAATGTCATGCCTCTTTAGTAGAGGTTTACAAGGATGTTATTTACCTCCGTGCTATGAAAGCTTCAACTGCCCACTTCCACACATTAATCCTCTGTTCAAAGTGCTGGACATTTTTCTCCAAGCCTGTTGGCAACCCTAGGCTTCCAGGACCCACTTGAAGGTCCCAACCCACCGGCTGAAGGCCAAGGAGCTGTGGGCTACTATGTGCATGCAAAACCAGCTGCCTGCTCAGCGACCCCCTAGCTGGATGCGCATGTAAAAGGGTGTTGTGTACATAATCCCCCTTTCTGATCTAACAGCTGGAGCTTTGCTTATGCAAGGCATAGCCCATTAAACAAAGCTGAAATTCTGCCTCTCAGCTGTTTGGAAAGGGGGAGCAGAGAGCTAGATTCCCCCTGCCCTATCAAATAGCTGATTGGTGGGGCTTCTGTTTTTTATTAAAAGCTATTCAGAGAGAGAGAGAGAGAGAGAGATCTAACTACTCTGTGTCTGCTGTCTTGCATTGGAAGTCCAACCTTAGTTCCTGGGTTCCAATCCAGCAACCTACACACTATGGCAGTAGAGACTGCGTGCATGCTGGTTCATTGGCCATGTAGACCAGTACAGGTTGAATCACTCCCTGCCCACCCCCACACACTCTCTCCCCTTCTCTGTAGGAACCTGACGTTCTACCAATGTCTACTTGCTATAGTAACTAAAGTGGAATTTCCATATTCAAAGGCAGTGTATCCCTAATTACCAGATACTGAGGGACAAGCAACCGGGGCCAGCTATCTCTTTGTAAGCTTCCCAGGCCCTATGGGTGGTCACTGCTGGGAGACAGAAAGCTGGATTAGACCATTGCACGGATCCAGCAATGGCAGTTTCTTATTATCAGTCTGGAAGAATAAGCAGAGGTACTCCTGTGGAATTCCTTGTAACGTCAACCACGTGCCCAGAGGGAGTCTGTGTCAAAGTTTCACATCAGAGCTGGGAATTCCTGGCTGGTATCTCCAGCAGTTTTAAAAGCATTGTGAGTAGCAAGTCTCAGAAAGCCTTGAACTCTGAAGAGCTGGTGCCAGTCTGCATAGGCAGAATGGGGCAGGATGGACCGGTGGTGATTTGACACAGCAGTTGTTTAGGAGTCAGCGTGGTGTAGGGGTTAAGAGCAGCGGGCTCTAATCTGGAGAACCGGGTTTGATTCCCCACTCCTCCACATGAAGGCTGCTGGGTGACCTTGGGCTAGTCACAGTTTTCTCAGAAATCTCTCAGCCCACGCAGAGGCAGGCAATGGCAAACCACCTCTGAACCTCTCTTGCTTTGAAAACCCTACAAGGTCGCCATAAATGAGCTGTGACTTGACAGCACTCTCTACCACCACCACCACCACCATAGCATCGGCATCCAGCATCTTCTAAAAAAAAACAAAAAACTCCCTGCCAGATAATAATGCATAGTGGCCATCAGACTCCCTTTATCTGAACTTCAGATCTGAATTTCCCAATTATCCGAGTTCACCTGCATAATCCTGCCGATCCAAACAGCAAAGATGTACTGCATGGTGCTAACAGAACAACCTTCCACAAGATACGGGAAAAGGCACACTTACCTCCGAAAGCCTGAGACTGTAGGAGGCAGGCTAGCCAAGTGGGCTGCAAAGTACTCTGGTGCTATATAGGACTTTGCTTGGGTGTGTGTGGGGGAGCTGATCTTTGGAAGCACTGTGTCTCCTTCGAAGATGCTGAACTCTTGGCCAGACTTTATAGGCTGGTGGTCCTGGCTTAGGGGCCAATTGGGGCAGGGAGCAGGACACGCCCTGCCGCGGCCATCCTCCTAACTCTGATGTCACCCTCCTCTTCTGCTCTGCCGAAAGATTCCAGCTAAAGGGGAAGCAGCAGCGTCGATGCCAAAAGGGGTCTACCAGAGGGAGGCGGGGGGGGGGGGAGCAGATGCATCGCAAAAGGGGAAAGGACCTATTTCAGTCCCTCTGATACCTAAAGGGGAGACGGGCCGGCTGGAGGCAGCCTGCCAGACAAAGGGCCTTTTCACTCCCGACGGTTCAGAACTGGCTCAAACCAGGTTGGAGAGCTGAGCCTGGAATGATGATGAGGCAACGGAGGAAGAGAGGGGTCGGGTGGGAAAGCATGCAGCCCCCCTGGCTAGATAAAAAGATTAAGCAGGTGGGGGGGGGCTGCCTCTTGCCCTCCCAGGCCTGTCTGTTTCCTTCTTTTTTGGTTTGTTTTTACACTTCTCCCACTATTCAGCTTTCTTTTTGAGAAAAAGCATGCAGCAACTTCGGTGGGAAAAGAGTTTTCACCCAGAAAACACACAATCTGTACTTAAAAAATGACTCACTCCTTAAAAAAAATGTTTTTTGCCATCAAATCACAGCTGACTTATGGTTAGGGTTGCCAACCTCCAGGTAGTGGTTATGGAAATAAATAGCACTTATAGCATTTACTGATTCTTAGTCCAGTTTTTAGTTATCCATTTCTTAAGCATATATTATCACACTGTAAAAATCATGTAACATCTGAATACAGCACTTTCCAAGTACAGCTTATATTAGTGTCACTTTCTAAATACAACTTGTGACAATGACAAAATATGCAAATTATACAGTGCCTGACTGGCTCAAAAAGTTCTCCGAGTGTGAAATTCCTTCCACGGATGCAAAAAAATAGGTTTCCATAAGGTAGTCCTATTTCGCAAGGCTTTCTCAATTTCGGCAGTCCCGCGAAGTGTAGATTGAATCTTGAGCCATTTAGAACATTTGTTCTAAAAATACATAGTTTAGGTAAATAATCACCCAGTTCATAAGTCAAAATAACATGAGTAGTTCAATTATTGTACATAACAAAAGGGAAAATAATACATACCAAAAATCAGTGGCATGTAGCCTCATTTTACAAGTGGATGGCGATGTATGCGTCATCTGCCAAGTGCTCTTTCCCTGTTACATTTAAGGTCGTACTAACCTGATTAGTGACACCTGTCATTGCTGATAGCCATACTGTTAAAGAAAACCTACAGAAACTACAGAAAACTAGACAATTCAAAGCTAGTATTCAATCCATGTATGCGTCATCTGCCAAGCGCTCTTTCCCTTATATTTTTCCTCTCAAAAACAAGATAGCAAGGTAGGCTCAAACTGTGGTTTGCAATCCTGGTTTGGAAAAACAATTCAAACCACAGTTTGCTACTTCAGATTATGAGGCACTGAACTGGGAATCAGTAACCCTGAGCATATGAGGGTAGGAGGGAGTATGTGAGTTCAATGACTGCAATGCCCAATATACAATTTTACCCTTTTAACAGCTGTGTGAGGGGAATCCAGTATGGATCAGGGCCATGATGTTGGGGAAGTGGGGTGAACTCTTCCTTCATCTGCTGTTTTCCTTCTTGAAAAGCCTCCCCCCAGTTTTAAAGTTGGTAGACCAACACAAAACAGGTTCCAGTCATTTTTGCCCTACCAGAGCTTAAAGGAACCTAAAGGTGGGGCATTTTCAGTTGGAGAAACTGCTCAAGAGGAAAGCGGTCTTTTCTTCTCCACCATGGTGGCCCTGATCCATATCTGCCACTTCCCCCTGCTTTCAGCTCCTTCCTTAAGCCCCCCCCCCCCATCCCCAAAATGAAGTCATTCCATTCAGGGAACTTGAGTGTCCTGTATTGTTCGGCCCTAATGGAAAATGGAATGAGGAGTTTGTCAGATTATGTATCATTTTGGACAAATAAGATTGATGTGATATTCTGATGAAGATTTTTACGAAACGGGATCAGGAGCCGGCAACTCATCTAGTACTGAAGAAACTATTTATAGCCTTTTTCTACTGATACTGTAGAGATGATTTATAACTTTATTTATTAACTGATCATTGAAGAGATACAACATATGGAAGAGCAAGCTCAAGGATTGTATATGGACTCTTGATTATATGCCAGTAGAATTACTGTGTATTGTTACTTTGGATGTATTTCAGTCAGTATATATAGGTAGTTATAATGTTGGTACATAATTAAATCTATGAGCATTGGCCTTAGCCACATGCTTTTGTATTTTGGGGTTTGATTGCCCGGCTCTAAGACATTCGTCTGCAATACATGGGCAACATCCTTTCGTCTCCCCAGCGACTGTTTTTATCTGTGGGTCAGCAGATGCAGATTTCACTCATTAATAAATTGATGAGTTTTAACCAACGGAACTTTGTACAGTCTCGGATAGGGGCGGCAGTGCCAATATAATGCCAGAGGTGATTATCTGGCGCTTTGATTGCATCACAGCGGAAAGCATCGGGGCCTCTTGTGTCCTCTCTCTTGGCCAGGGTAAACTTCGAAGAGCTGCTGGGCTGCAGAGATGGGAAGGGGCCGGGAGAAGAAGGAGAGCTTCCCGTCCGCAGTCACAGAGCAAACACTGCTTCTGCTTGCCTGCCCGGGGAGAATCGCCTCTTTGTTTCCCAGGCGCTGGGAATGCCTCTCCTCTCTAAGCTCCTGTTCCTTTGACTGATATGCAGACTGGTCCAGTCTGCTGGCAGGCTTTACCACTCTTTTGGCACGACTGGCTTTCTTTACCCAGCTATTTCTAATTTCTCAAACGTTTTTGCCACCAAAGAACATAGAGGAGGCTGGCGGGAGGCTGACAGGAAACCTTAAGGGCACCGGAGGGTTATCCATTGCTTCCTACAAAAAAACTGCTAGCGTGCTATGTGAAGTAAATCAGTTATGTAATAATTCAAGATTGTTCACCTGGAGAAAATGGCCGCTTTGGCAATTGGTCTCTATGGCATTGAAGTCCCTCCCCTCCCCAAACCCTCAGACTATGCCCCAAAAATCTCCAGGTATTTCCCATCTCAGAGCTGGCAACCCTATTCATCATGAAAAGCAGATTTTCTGGCCTACTTATGCTAAGCATTCTAAGCCACACACCTCATTAACTTCTCTTTCTCAGTATAACCTAACTCACAGGGTTGTGATGAGGATACAGTGAAGGAGAGGAGAAGTATGAACTCTGACCTTGTCCTAGCCAAGTTAATTGTCATACTGTTTTAATGCTGAATTAATTGGGCTGGAAAGGGGCTACACCCCAGACAGCTTTCCAGGTTCACTGGTGGCTACTAGGATGAAGAAGCAAAGTAAACATTATCTGTTTACCGTTGATGTTTTCTTAATGAACTCTTTTGGGTATATTTGGATAAAAAGCGGCATGGAAAGCAACTTAAAAGGTTTAGCACAACTGTTTTTGTGCAAATATATATTTGATTAAAAAAAGACTAAATGAGGGTCAGGTCAGCACATTTTAGTAGCATTCCACTGAACGGAAGGATAAAATAGCAGAAGTACGAAGCCAGTTAAAGGAGAGGAACCGTGGAAGAGAACACACATATTAGGGTAAGGGCTTCCTTGCACCCAGACAAAGAACCTAACAAGGACATGTATACCCTAGTATTCTTCTTGACATGCTATATTTCCATGTGCAGGGACTTTCCTTGAAGGAGTATTCTACATGCAACCCCTGAAGTGGTGCAGTCCAGCCTGAAGTGGTACACTCCAGGAAAATGCTTTTCCACTTGGTCTTTCTGAATCTGGACTGAAACCAGTGTCCTGATTTACTCCCCACTAAAAGTATGCAGTGTGCCAGAGAAGAGAGAGATGCTGGGAGTGGGATGTGATGAGCAAGGCATCTTCAGCATGGCAAAACCCGAGCAAAGTCCTCAGTGGCCTCAGATGTGGGGTTTAACCTTTTGTGCTGTCTCAGAAGATTTGCCAAGAACAAACTGAGAAAAAACAAGGTGAGTACCTTCTCTGCCTTTGCTGGTTTAATTTGGAGGCTGCTTGGATTCTCTCGAGAGTGCTGGGATATTCTTTGGTCATTTTTCAGTGTAGCTCCAGGCAGAATTTTTCAGGGCTCTGTGCTGTAAAGTCTTGGGAGTAACTTGTAAAATGGTGAGACCGGTAATCAAGCTGCAGCCCTAAGAAGTCGGGGGGCAGCATGCCAGTGAACAAATATGGGACTTTGGAAATCTTCCCTCTAAAGGCCTAATGAGATGGCGACACTTACAAATGAAAAGCTCGCTTAATTACTTTTTGATGGATTGCATAAACAGGCACATCATGTGGGCAACTGGGCTGGAACATGATGTTGCACAACAGACCATCCTTTTGTTGACCCTGGGATAGGGGAATCCCTGCCAAATGCTTCCTGGATGGTACAATAGTTAGGCTTGTCAACCTCCAGGTGGTTAACTACAGTTAAACAGCATAAGCCAAAAAGGTGCAATGTGTGTATATATAAAAAGTATCACAACCAAAAAATATATGTCAATAACAAATATTCACAAACAGAGCAATAAACAAATATGCATCACATACTATAGAAATATTAAGATGGACACATAGTATTTTCTTAATTTCTTGCAGGAGATATGAACAATGAATACATCACAGAAGAAAGGTAACTGGAAAAATAGTAGTCCATATGGCTTGAAGCTTGAATATTATTCTTGTCCTTTTTCCAAATGCAAAAACTTCAGAGAAGAGAAGAGAAGAGAAGACGCCCTGGCTGCCTCCTTTAAAGACCGTTTCGCATTGCTCAGAATGAGCTAAGCTTTTTCAATTCGCCAACATAATATTCTCATAAATTCATCATATAGTCAGCGTCATATCGCTATTGCTTCCATCCTGGTGAAGTAAATCACTCCAGGTGGTACCTGGAGATCTCCTGGAATGACAGTTGATCTCCAGACGACCATGGCTGCTTTAGAAGATGCATTCTTTGGCATTATACTCTGCTGAGTTGGTTTTATATGCCTATTGTCTCTACCACTTAAGAATCAAGCCGGCTTACAATTACCTTTCCTTCCCCTCCCCACAACAGACACCCTGTGAGGTAGGTGGGGCTGAGAGATCTCTAAGAGAGCTGTGACTAGCCCAAGGTCACCCAGCAGGCTTCATGTGTAGGAGAGGGGAAACCAACCCAGTTCACCAGATTAGCCTCAGCCGCTCATGTGGAGGAGTAGGGAATCAAACCCAGTTCTCCAGATTAGAGTCCACTTAACCACTATACCACGCTGGCTCTCCAGCGTGTTTCTCCAGAACAGTTTTGATTCTGCACAAAGGAAGCAAAGGGTTTCTGGATCTCATTCCAGCTGCATCTGCCCATGTTATGCAAACCTTGAAGGGTATATTGATACTGGCAACCTACCCTGGTCTGGGTTGCTCAATGAGAACCAATGTCACAGCGTTCGGCCTGACAAACTTTGCTGCCATATGAACCATTGGCAGCCATGGTTTTTTTTTTTTTTAAATTGCTTTATAAATTTCAGGTCTTTTCACTAGCTAAGCAGTCCTGGTGTGAAATTAAAACTGCTAATGATTTCTGTGTCTTGCAGCTGGCCCCTGTTGTGGTACACTCTTGATGCAGAAAACTAAATCTGAAATGGATCTCAATAGCTTCCAAGCTGCTCAACCAGAAAAGCTCATAGCACTTTCCGCCATCATTACTGGTATTCAGGTTCTTTGAAGCCCTAGGCAGAGGTTAAAAAACTATGTAGGATGTACGCAGGTAGATGTGAAACAGACTATGCCTGCTGACCCAGGTTTGATAGGTCTGCATTCAGCCAAATGTCTGCTGTGAGCCCTACACCCAATACCCATAAACAGGGCCGGTGCCAGTCTTTTTTGCGCCCTAGGCAAGGCTAACTACTTGTGCCCCCCACATTGCTAACCAATTTTCAAAAACAGATGCCTTGTAGGAAAAAAAAAGCCTGATGCATTCCTAAAAACTTTTTATAAGACGTTATAATTAATTATTTTCCATAGCACTGTTGTGGTACTTATCTTAAAATAAAAATCATCAGTTGCATTTTTTCCAACAAACTAATCTGTTTAAAACTGTGCCCCTCAGGCCAGTTCTGTGCCCCACTGAGATCTGCACCCTAGGCGACCGCCTAGTTTGCCTTAATGGTAGCACCAGCCCAGCCCATAAGGATACCATGTAGCTTCTTCAGTGGAATTCTTGTTTACTAATGTGCAGGTGCCAGGTGATAATGAACCCCCTCTGTGTGCATTGGGCCAAACTGTATTTTCCTGTGTTACAATACTCTTGTTTTTGTACTCATTGTATCCTATTTGGGAACGTTGTAAATTATTGAACTTGTCTGTGCAACCATGTACTGGAGAATGAATATCCTTGTTTGGAAATCATAAGATATGAAATATTAATTCTACATGGTATGCTTCTTTTCTTCATCCCTATGGGAGATTATTACCACTGGCTTTGAAAGCTTGCATTGAAACAAGTGTACTTGTTAAGATTCAAACTAAACGGGACTGAGGAAGACTTGAAACGATCGTATCCCTGTTTACCTTCTCTTCTTTTGAAGACTTCCAAGCTGGATTGACTGTGACTGTTACTCTTTTGTAGACACTCACCTTTGGATTGATTGTTACTCTCTTGTAGACACTTACCTTGGATTGATAGTTACTGTATATTATGTGATGTTTGCTTATGCTTATTACACTTTTTGAGTATTTGGCTATAGTGATTTGTTCTGTACTTATTTTCTAACCTTAGGTACTAGTACAGAGGTGTTAATCTTTGACCACTTACCCACCTGGAGGTTGGCAACCTGAAACCCAGTTGTTGGACCCAAAGGCCAATTCATAGCCTAGAGTCTCCTCCTTTCTTAACCCTCCCCAATACTTTTCTTCTTTGGTTAAAGCAAAACAACTGTAGTAATTGTAACAGAGGGAAATACAATTTGCGCAGTTGGATATGGTCCTTCTCGTCCCCCAAACCCCTCTCCTTTTCCAAACCAAAAGTCCAGAGTCTGAAGATGAGTGATGGCCAATTAAGTCAAGGCCTTACTCACAGTTCATTCAGACTGCAGGTGTCACCTAATGTCCTGGGTTTCGAAGGTGCTGTCCTCTGGCAGAATTTGGTTTGGCAGATGGTAGCCCCTGCAGTCTTTTAGCCATTCATTGCCCTCAAAGGACCGTTTTCTTGTACAACCTGGCACAGGTAGGGGTGTGTAGTATATATAGAGTTTGTGAGCGGCAGGGACCGAGTATGCAATTAAATTATGAGGGCAAAGGTTTTGTGGAAGAAGTGATTTGAGGAAAGGAAGGTCGAGAGGAGGAGAAGTTCGCTTAGTGATGTCAAATTCGGAGGTCAGAAGAAAGCTTGTGAGGGAAAACCAAACATGTTTGTAGTTCTTTCCTACTGCTTCTCCAGCTGCAGCCTTTCAAGTATAAAGCAGTCACTTGGAAGAAACAAAAGAACTTCTATAAAACGTCCCCCCTTTTTCTTTGTTCAAGTCAGGAATGACTAACCCCCATACTCTACAACTCACATTTTTCAGTGAGCAACCTAGCTACATCAAGTAGTTGCACTGTCCCTCCCAACAATCTCAAAACTACACACCCGCTATACAAACTTTTAATTGAGGGGAAGGTTTAATTTTATAAGAGCCTAGTTCTCCAAAATCTGAAGAGGCTGTGAGAGTATCCATGGGTGTTTTATAGGCGCCGATCACAGAATCTGTTTTGATGTACAAGATGCAGACCTATCTGTTGTGTTCTGGGTTTGTCGTCGTGTTCACATTCAGCCCGACTTCCTTACCCTCCTGAAAGAATGTGATTATCTTTGAACAGTAACATTATCTTTTTTCCTTGGCTTTCGTTTGCAGTCTTCCGAGGGCCAACTTGAAACACCAGCCAAGGTTTCAAGGATATTCAGAGGGAAGAATGATTTCCTAAGAGGCAGTCCTTCCCTCCTTTTAACGTCATCCTTGGCAATTTCCCGTCCCTTCCTCCAAGTCTAAACTTTGCTCCACAGCTGAGAACTGCAGATGCCTTTCGGGGAGAGACGGATTGCTCTTCAGGCTGGGGGAGAGAAGGTAACCGTTTCTCAATACAGAGTTTGGAAACAGAAACCTGAGAGAAGGGCTTGTGCGTGTCATCTGCTTGATGGGTGATGCTTCTGGGACCCTGCCAAGAGAAAACTCTGCTGGTAGACACTGGCTGTGTATTGCTTAAGAGAGGGCTTTGGTGTTCTTAGTTACATACACTGGTACGGCCTGTTTTTTTTTTTTTTTAATGGCTGACTTTTTTTTTAAATGGGAGAGACGTTTTCCCTTACAGGGCAAACGTAAGATACAACAAACACACAAGAAGACACTGCTATTCTAGTCTAGTGTAGATAATTTTGTATTTGGGCTTTGTTTCCACATAGCAAGCTCTGCTGTTGTTTTCTCCCCCCATAAGACTTTCCTTTGATTTTATATGGTGGTGGAAAGTTCAGGTTTAAGTTTATTGCATTTGGCCAGAGGCCATTACAAGAACTGATAAAAAAATCCATATAGCTATAATTGATAAAAGTTACATTTTGGTAACAGATTAAAGCTCCAGACTTACTAGGAAATAAAATAAACCGTAATAATTAGGTCTCAAGCTTGAACTTTGAATGGCTGCCCAAACTGTGTTCACACATAACTTGTACATCACTTTTCCCATCAGAAGTTTACATTTCAGTTCGGCTCAGTATTACTACGTTGTACCAGCCTGGCCCAGATTTTCTTTGCTGCCAAAGCAAAAAGGGTAACTTTATGGGAGACAACTGGGTCTGTATCTGCAAGGAGAAATAAGATCTTCTTTGTCACAGTACGTTGGACCAAAGTGGCCAGGATTGACTTGTGGCAGTGAGTTCCACTTATTAATCATCACAGCCAGTTGTATATGTGTGCATGTGTGTGTGTGGGGAGGCATTATTACCTTCATGCTCTGCTTGGGAATTTCCTAAAAGCATCTGTCTGGCTGCAGTTGGAAGCAGGATGCTGGACTGAACGGGCCATTGGTCTATATTCTTTGCTTCTGAATCTTGCTGCTTTTCAGACACTCTGTGAAGTATCAATGGAAGCGACATTTGCTGGTAAGGAAAGACCCTTCCATGTGGTGACTCCTGTGTTGGAGAGCATCACTTTGTCCCAGGCTGCTGGCAGTAGGGTCTACATGAAAATGGAAAATGTGCAGCCCATGGGCTCCTTCAAGATCCGAGGCATTGGCTATTTCTGTCAGGAGGTGAGTGGCTCAAGGTATGCTGGTATCTACTGGCTCTCCATAATGCTTATCTTGTGTTTGCTAAGAAAATACAGCAACTATGTAAAGCTCTTAGGCTAACTCATTCATAGTTTTGAGGTTGGTTGTCATCAATATGCAGACAAAATACATCTATTTATATCCTTATTCAAATCTTTTGGTGTTGCCCACTAAGCCATGGGTGGGGAACGTCAGGCCCAGGGGCCGTTTAAGGCCCGCGAAATAATTTGGTCTGGCCCTCCGTGGGTCCTGGCAGATCTCTAGCTCAGAAGGATCTAAGACTGGTGATCCGTACCCTCCTGCGGACAGGAATAGCCTCTATTCAAGGCAGATGTGAGTTTGTTTTGCCGAGAAAAGGAACCCCCCCTTGCAGAAGAGTCATTAGCTATGGAGCTGCTAGGACCGCCCAAGAAACGGTGTTAACCCTTTCCTACCTGGGCCATGGAGAAACGTATTGGTCGGCTTATTTTTAAATTGATAATTTTGTATGGCCCACGAATGATGTTATAAATATCAAAATGGCCCTTGGTGGAAAAAAGGTTCCCTACCCCTGCCCTAAGCACTGCTGTGGTTAAATGGCTAAGAGTGAACAAATTGAAACTAAACCCTGGAAAGACAGAGGTAATGCTGCTTAGGAAGGCGGAGGTCTTGAAGGACATTTTGCTTCCCACTTTCGATGGTGCTCAGCTGACCCTTGTCGACTCAGTTAAGAGCCTCAGGGTTACACTGGACCCAACGTTATTGCTGGAGAAGCAAGTTGATGCAGTTGCAAAAAAGGCTGTCCTCCAACTCAGCCCAGCTTGAAAAATGGCCCCCTTACCTTGATACGGCTGAACTGGCCACTTGGATCCATGCCACAGTGACATCGAGACTAGACTACTGTCATGCACTGTATGTTGGTCTCCCCTCAGAATCAATTTGGAAACTCCAATTGGTGCAGAATGCTGCAGCTTGGCTATTATTGAGAGCTAGATGGAGCATGCATATTACTGTCAATTAGGGTTGCCAACCTCCTGGAAATAGCTGGAGATCTCCCGCTATTACAACTGATCTCCAGCCTATAGAGATCAGTTCCTCTGGAGAAAACGGTCACTTTGGCAATTGGACTCTATGGAATTAAAGTCCCTCCTCAGGCTCCACCCCCCCAAATCTCCAGGTATTTCCCAAGCAACCCTACTGCCAATCTACAGTCACTCTACTAGTTGCCCATCAGTTACTGAGCTTAATTTAAAGTATTGGCCATCACGTACAAAGCACTTCATAGCCTCTTCCCTTATGCTCTGCCATGACGGCTTCAGTCCTCTGATCAGGGTCTTCTGCAGTTGCCAACCTGCCAACAGGCAAAATCAACAGTTGCCCTCACACACGCCTTCTCTGTTGTGGCCCCCACCTTGTGGAATGGGCTGCCTGAGTAGGTCAGGAAGTCTCCCACTTTCTGGCTTTCCACAAACTATGGCAAACTGAATTATTCAAGAGGGCTTTTCTATGCAGGCGATAGGGTAGCACTGTTACAAAAGGCTTCACAAAGTTACTTGGATAAATTATTGGAGACTGTGTAGTTTGCTGTGGTTTGGCTCCCATTGTATAATTTTGCATCATTGAATGTGTCATGTTAACAACACATATGCTTTGCTTCAGTTCTGTTTTTTAGACTTCTGGTTGGATCTACAACCCAAATTCTATTTCATTGTCTATTGAATCTCCCATCTTGTGTATTGACTCACTCTGTGTAATCCTCGAGTCCCAGTGAGAAAGGTAGACTACAAATAATGTAAAAAAACAAACAAATAAACTAATCCTGCAGATAGCCATAAACCCATAAACAACCTTCCTATTAGTAAAATCCTAAATCAAAATTGAAAATTCAGGGAAAGGGCCTGGATTATCCAGGAGGGATTTATTCTGCCCTGTCTCTGCAATGGGTGTGATTGACAGATTTAAACATACTAGATACAGAGACAAGGTGGAATTACCCACACCCAGCAAAGGCTGATGGTAACATCTGAGCAGTAAATCTTGCAGAGACACAGCAGGAAGACTCTCTTGTAGTTGGGTTCTCTGGGATATCAGAATCTGTGAATTATTTGATGGTTTTGTTTCTTGCCTCATGAAAACACCTCTCTTTTCAGCTTGCCAAGAAAGGCTGTCTGCACTTCGTTTGCTCCTCTGGTAAATGGTCATCTTCCTTTTTGTCTCCTTTGTTCACTTATTTCCAAGTATATGTGATGAATATCCAGCAGTTCACCAATCCCTACCATGTACTGGTTAGACCAGAGGAGTAATTGTTTGAATGTAAGGTTTGAATGTAACCTCTCCCACTGGTGCCTTCATGCCCACCAGGTCTCTGTTCTCAAAGCATATTTTAGGTTCAGGCAAGTATTATTTTCATCTGTTGCAACTTTCTTAAGTGTGCGCCTTGAAAGCAAACCACTAACATTTCATAGCAATACTTTGAAAGCAGGCTTCCTTTAGTCCCTGATTCCCATGCAGAAATTTGTTTTATTTATTAAGATATTTATACTCCATTTTTGTCCCCAATGGGGATCCCAAGCAGTTTACAACATCGTTCTCACTGCCTCTATTTTATCCTCGCAACAACAACCCTGTGAGGGAGGTTAGGCTAAGAGCAAGCGGCTGGTCCAAAAGCCAGTGAGCTTCCATCCCAGAGTGGTGATTCAAACCTGGTCTCTCCAGCAGCAAACAATGCAGTAAGAGTTTCCTAGACATTAGGAAGAATTTTCTAACGGTTAGAGCGGTTCCTCAGTGGGACAGGCTTTCTTGGGAGGTGGTAAGCGCTCCTTCCCTGGAGGTTTTTAAGAAGGGGTTAGATGGCCACCTGTCAGCAATGCTGATTCTACAACCTTAAGCAGATGATGAGAGGGAGGGCATGTTGGTCATCTTCTGGACATGTAGTGGGAGTCACTGGGGGTGTGGGGGGGGGAAGGTAGTTGTAAATTTCCTGCATTGTGCAGGGGGTTGGACTAGATGACCCTGGTGGTCCCTTCCAACTCTACGATTCTATGATTCTAAGAGTAGGATTGCCAAACTTCAAATAATAGCTGGAGATCTCCTGCTATTACAACTGGTATCCAGCAGATAGAGATCAGTTCACCTGGAGAAAATGGCTGCTTTGGCAATTGGACTCTATGGCATTGAAGTCCCTCCCCACCACAAACCCCGCCCTCCTTAGGCTCCGCCCCAAAAACCTCCCACAGGTGGAGAGGGAGGACCTGGCAACCCTACCGAAGAGTGGGAATGCTTTTCTGCCTCTCTCTCTCTCCCTCCCTGTCCCTTGCAGGTGGTAACGCTGGCGCTGCTGCGGCTTATGCTGCCCAAAAACTCAGTATCCCGGCCACCATCGTGGTGCCGGAATTTGCATCACCGTCCACGGTGAAAAGGCTGGAGAATCTGGGAGCAGAGGTGGAGATCTTTGGGAAGGTAAAGGGAGCAGAAGGAGAGCAAAATGCTTTGGAATCGAGGGTAGGGTGGAGATGGCAGGAGAGGGGTTCCTGTTAAAGGGATATCCCTTATATGCCCCCTGCCCACAGAGCCAGGGCTAAGCACATCCCTACTCCAGAACCTGTTTCCGCTGTAATGGTATGTAGCATGGTAATGGTGTTTTCCCTGCTACTCCCTTGTCTCTACCAATGAGGGATACGTCATCCGTGCTACAAATGTACCTCAGCTTTATACAACTTTAACTGTCAAGACATCTTCAAAACAATCTTGGGGATTGTAGTTTGGCAAGGATGCTGATTTCTCTGGAGCCTCCTCGCAGAACTATAGTTCCCAGGATTCCTCTGCCTCCAATGCCAACCCCCCCCCAATTGCCTTCCCTTCTCTTCCCCTCCCCACAACAGACACCTTGTGAGGCAGGTGGGGCTGAGGGAGTTCTGAGAGAACTGTGACTAGCCCAAGGTCACCCAGCTGGCTTCGTGGGGAGGAGTGGGGAAACAGGAACCCTGGAGTGAGGAAAACAAGAAAGCCATGACTGCCGGTGTGCCAGATTTGCGGTGCTGCAGCTGCCCTCACCTCTGTGAAAGTGTTTCTGCTTCTTGTTTTGGCAGGTGTGGGATGAAGCCAATGACAGAGCCCTGGCCCTGGCGAAGGAAGATGGCTGGGTCAATGTCCACCCCTTCGACCACCCATTAGTGTGGTGAGAACCTTTGTTACATTTGCTTAACAAGGTAATTATGAGTTTAGGGTTTTATACCCTCAACAACAAGTCTGTTAGGTAGGTGAGGCTAGGGTTGCCAGGCCCTTCCTGGCCACCGGTGGGGGGTAGGGTTGCTGGATTCAGGTTGGGAAACTCCTGGAGATTTGAAGATGGCTTTTGAAAAATGCAGGATGCTTCTCTCACAGGAAAGGTCACAGCAGCCTGGTCAAGGAGCTGAAGGACTCCCTGGACGCCAAGCCGGGAGCCATCGTCCTGTCGGTGGGAGGAGGTGGGCTGCTGGCCGGCGTGGTGGCAGGTCTGCAGGAGGTGGGATGGCTAGATGTGCCCATTGTGGCTGTGGAGACCAGAGGAGCAGATAGCTTCAGTGCCGCCATCCAGGCGGGGCGACTCGTCACGCTGCCTGATATAACCAGGTGGGTTGTTGCAGCAAGCAGCTCTTCTGCATTGAGCTAGAGATTTACTTACTTACTTACTTAATTCAATTTGTTTCCCAACCCAAGTTGGCCTCAGGGTGGCTTCCAGCATTATATAAATACATAAGCAACAACATATAGTTAAAATTCAGATTCAAAACCTTTGTAAATCAGCTCACACCTTTCTAAAGTTAATTAAAACAAGCCTAGAAGAATCTGAACCTGACCTGGATGGCTAGGGTTGCCAACTTGCAGGTAGCTTATGAAATATCACCAGTACTGCTAAGTTAGTTGCTAAGAAGAACCAGTACTAAGCCAATATATACTCAATAGAATTCAATGAACAACAATTTGTGTATTTCAACAATTATACAACAATGGATGGGCAAGGCTAGCACGATCTCATCAGATCTCAGAAGCTAAGCAAGGTTGGCCAGCGTGGTGTGGTGGTTAAGAGTGGTGGACTCTAATCTGGAGAACCAGGTTTGATTCCCCACTCCTCCAGGAGCGGTGGACTCTAATCTGGAGAACCGGGTTGGTTTTCCCCACTCCTACACATGAAGCCTGCTGGGTGACCTTGGGCTAGTCACAGTTCTCTCCAAACTCTCTCAGCCCCACCTACCTCAGAAGGTGTGGGTAGCTAGTTTGAGTCTCCTTTAAAAGGTAGAGAAAATTGGGGTATAAAAACCAACTCCTCTTCTTTTTAGTGCTTGTATGGGAGACCACTGAGGAAGTTCAGGGTCGTTACGCAGAGGAAGAAAATAGCAAGTCACCTCTGTTACTCTCTTGCTTTGAAAACCCTCCTGGGTTGCCATAGGTTGGCTGTGACTTGATGGCACTTCCCCTTACCGCCAGCTGAATCTGAGGTGCTAGATCAAATTGGAGCTCTTCCCAGGGCTCCCACTCATTTGCAAATGAATCAAGACAAACCTTGCTAAACCTGAGCTGCCACATAGGTCAGGCCTCCCAAGCAATCTTGCCAGGACCTTAGCCCACTAGACAGCAAGTTAAGAAGGAAATGTTTGCATTAGAATTAACAGGCAACCAAATAATAACATTCAGTGAACGATTCTTCCTTAAAGCATAACAAGATTTTCTCTTCAGCTTGGATTTAGGAACAGAAGATGAACAAATGTATATCGAATTCACAGACTCACACCACACCTGCCCAGGTTTTCAACCACCCTTCAACCTACTTTTAAATTGGTTCACACATGTGTCTACATCATTTGATGCCTCTGATGATGCCATTGGAGCACACTGGATTTGATGCAATGTGAGGTGACAAGAAAGATCCCTCAGTCACAAGTTAAGATACGTGATGGCCTATTCACACATGCAAGTCATTCTCAGGTGCTTCAATTGCCAGGTAATAGATAGAATCATAGAATTGGAAGGGACCACCAGGATCATCAAGTCCAACCCCCTGCACAATGCAGGAAACTAACAACCACCTCCCCCCCCACACCCCTAGTGACCAGAAGATGGCCAAGGTGCCCTCCCTCTCATCTGCCTAAGGTCACAGAATCAGCATTGCTGACAGATGGTCATCTAACCTCTTCTTAAAAACCTCCAGGGAAAGAGAGCTTACCACCTCTCGAGGAAGCCTGTTCCACTAAGGAACCACTCTGTTAGAAGATTCTTCCTAATGTCTAGACGGAAACTCTTTTGATTTAATTTCAATCCGTTGGTTCTGGTCCGACCTTCGGGGGCAACAGAAAACAACTTGGCACCATCCTCAATATGATAGCCCCTCAAGTACTTGAACATGGTTATCATATCCCCTCTCAGTCTTCTCCTCTTCAGGCTAAACATACCCAGCTCCTTCAACCTTTCCTCATAGGACTTGGTCTCCAGACCCCTCACCATCTTTGTTGCCCTCCTCTGGACACTCTCCAGCTTGTCTACATCTTTTTAAAATTGTGGTGCCCAAAACTGAACACAGTACTGTAAGTGAGGTCTAACCAGAGCAGAGTAAAGCGATACCATCACTTCGCGTGATCTGGACACTATACTTCTGTTGATGCAGCCCAAGACTGCATTCGCCTTTTTAGCTACTGCATCACACTGCTGACTCATGTGCAGTGTTTGGTCTACTGAGACCCCAAGATCCTTTTTACATGTCTGCGTGACTCAAACCTTTGCCACATGATCCACACCAGCTTGATCTACAGATTTTTCATTTCGTCTTGAGTGCACTGATGGCCACTGCCTTTCTCCCTGAGCCTGGGGGCAAACAATCTTGTTCTTTGCTATCCATGCAGTGTGGCAAAGTGCCTGGGGGCCAAGACCGTGGCACAACGGGCACTGGACTGTGCCAGCGAGTGTCCAATCATCTCGCACGTGCTGGACGATGTCGAAGCTGTGAAAGCCGTGGAGCAGTTCCTAGGTAAGTTTCTTCCTCTCACAGTAGTATGGCCAACAGCCATCTGGGTGCTGGCACTAGGGTTGCCAACTGCCAGGTAGTCGCAGGAGATCTCCTGCTAATTCAACTGCTCTCCAGCCGATAGAGATCAGTTCCCCTGGAGAAAAATGGCCGCTTTGGAAATTGAACTCTATGGCATTGAAGTCCCTCCCCTCCCCAAACCACGCCCTCTTCAGGCTCCGCCCCCAAAATCTCCTGGCGGTTGCGAAGAGGGACCTGGCAACCCTAGCTGGCACCCAAGGAGGTGTAATAGATTCCATAGATAATCTGGGTGTGATCTGTGTAGGGTTTCCAGGTCCCTCTTTGCCACCGGCAGGAGATTTTGGGGGCGGAGCCTGAGGAGGGCGGGGAGGGGCTTCAATGCCAAAGAGTCCAATTGCCAAAGTGGCCATTTTCTCCAGGTGAATTGATCTCTATCAGCTGGAGATCAGTTGTAATAGCAGGAGATCTCCAGCTAGTACCTGGAGGTTGGCAACCTTTGTTCTGTGGTTGGTAGGGTTGCCAGGTCCATCTTTTCCTTTTGCATTTAAGCGTGTGCACACGGAAGCACGCGTGGCACTTCCAGTTTAGAACCGGAAGTGCCGCCTCGCAAAGGGCCTTTACCTCTTAGTTTGAGTGGTAAAGCGGCCCTTTACCACTCAAACTAAGAGGTAAAGGCCCCTCGCGAGGTGGACTTCCAGTTTAGAACGCGTGCACATTTTTCTGCCGACCCTCAGGTGGTCAGCGGGCAGAGGGGGCAATTGTGGGGGTTTGCCCGCCACCAGCGGGCACCTGGCAACCCTATGGTTGGGCAAAATAATTTTGTCCCAGTTCCAAAATATGTACACACTTTCAAAGTACCCATTTTTATGCTAATGTAACTATTATGGTTTTCCTCCTCAGCCTCTAGCCCTGCTCCTTCCCTGGAGGTTTTTAAGCAGAGGCTAGATGGCCATCTGTCAGCAATGCTGATTCTATGACCTTGGGCAGTTCATGGGAGGGAAGGCATCTTGGCCATCTTCTAGGCATGGAGTAGGGGTCACTGGGGGTGTGCGGGGGAGGTAGTTGTGAGTTTCCTGCATTGTGCAAGGTTGGACTAGATGACCCTGTTGGTCCCTTCCAACTCTCTGATTTTATGAACTGTAGTTTGGTTTAGATGCCAAAAATTATTTGTGTACAATCCCTAGTTTATTAGAACTCCCAGAGTTCCCTGGGCTGAGGAAAAGAACGTTAAACCACTTTGTAATGCAGAAGCCAACTGGACACAAAAGCGAGATGCAGTTCTGTAAGCTGTGCAATCGATTGCAACAGACTCTTAAAAGGAATGCAGTGTGTCTTCCAGTATTCTCTGCGTTCCTGATAGATTAATCATTCCCCCCCCCGCGCGAGAAGTAAAATGGGAGGCGCACATCTTACAGCTCAGAAGGGTTGACTTGTAAAATGAGCCAGAATGTGGGTGATCGTCCCCAAAGGATCACACCCTCTGTCACAATCTGAATGTGCCCCCTTATTAGAAGAAGGTCCCATGCAGAGATGCAACTAGCAGCCTCTTCTGAGGGTGTATGAGTTGGCTAGGTGCAGGGTTGCATTAGTATTTCATGAGGTCCCAAACGGAGTAAGGAAAATTATTGCAAATATTTGATGGGAGGTAAGCCTTTGCTTTGTCCCTGCTGTTTAGGGTGCGAATAGCACAAGCTGACTCCCAAGTCAACAATTGATTAATTGGTTTATTTGGGACATTTCTGTGCTGCCTCTTCAGAGTCTTGCTGGAGGCAGCTTACAATGTTAAAAAGACCTTTGTTTCCGGGCTGGAGGGAATGAAGAACTTCGTGGGCTTTTGATTCAGCTTTGATTTGGTTCTGAACAGTTAAGCGCAGAAGTGTATTGGTATGTAATGCAAGCAGAATTGATGCGAAGCGTCCGCCTGTGGGTGGACAGCTCCTCCTAGTGGCCAGAAGAGGTTCTTCGTTTTGCTCTCCGTATATCACCACATTCATTTCTCTTTAAAAGCCTTCTTCATATGCGGCGTAATGTATTTGGGAGTTGCAGACTTTGCAGCTGGAGATCTACAGCCTCTTGGCAAAACAGGGGGAACTGATTTTCCACATCATAATGGCAGGAGCTTTTGGTAAAAACATTCTTGGTTAACAGCTTGATCCAGCATTATACTAAGGGAAATTATAAGTACACAAGTCACTAACGTTAAGTCTTTACCCTAATAACAGGGTGCTCTAGAATCAGCACTTTGTGGTGGATGGTTAGTTCTTTTTTCAGGCAATGACTGTTGTTCTTGATGAATTATTAATTTATAATAAATGTTTTAATTGATTTAGTATTTTTTTAGCCTCGCATCGTAAACAACTTTGTCAGGGGAGAAAGACAGATTTAAAAGGATGTAGACAAACAAATAAATAGTTAAAAAAGAAAGAAGGAATCGTTCATCTATAGTGCTTCCAAGCCTCTCCAGGAATTCCTGGAGGTTTGGGGGGTGGAACCTGAGGATGACAGGGTTTGGGGAGGGGAGGGACCCCAGAGGGGTATAATGCCATAGCACTCACCTTCCAAAGCAGCCAGTTTCTCCAGGGGAAGGGATGTCTGTTGTCTGGAGATCAGCGGTAATTCTGGGAGATCTCTAAGCCCCACCTGGAGGCTGGTAACCCTAAGGATCCTGCATCTCCTAACTAGCCGCCATGATGCTCCTTTCTCATCCTTGGCCTCTCCAGATGATGAACGGATGCTCGTGGAGCCTGCCTGCGGAGCCTCTCTGGCCCTGCTCTACTCCGGCCACATCCAGCGGCTGCAAGATGAGGGACGCTTGAGCCGGACCCTGGGCTCCATCGTCATTATCGTGTGTGGGGGAGGCAATATCCGGATGGACATGATCGAGAACATGAAGGACCAGCTGGGGATGAAGTGAAGGCCAGAAGCTCTGGAATGGCCAGCAGATGCCCTCTGGAGGAGTAGCAAGAAAACTTAAAGTCTCCTGGGAAATCATCTCCAGTGGTTTGATTGTTTTATTTGGGGCTGGGAAGGATTCCTCTCTCTGCCTTCCACAATTCAGATTTAGGAATAATTCCTTTTAACATTTAATCAACGAGCCTTAATCTCTAACCCACTACCACCTACTAGGTATGCAACGTGATCATTGAATGCAATTGGAACACCTGCCTGATGGTGTAAGACCTCGTAGCTGAGTCTCTGCCCCACCCCTTTCTTGCAGGTAACTTTAAAGCTCATGCTGGCCCAGAGGCACGAGCCAAAGGGCAGCAGCCAAAGGTCTCTTGGCCCTGAGCCTTGGAGCTGGGAGGAAGATCTACTGGCAGAGAGAGAGGAGAGAGAGAGCAGTCCTGCATTTGGAGGACTTTGTCACCTTCTCCTGGTTGCGTGTTTGTTTCCATTGTATTTTTGTACTGTAAGCTGCTTTGGGACCCCACTGGGGAGAAAAGCAGCGTATAAATACTCATATAAATAAATAAGAATGTTCCCTCCAAGCAAAAAACAAGGACCTAAAAACACCGCTCATGCCAAGGGAGTTTTATGAATTATTAGGGTTGCCAGGTCCCTCTTCGCCACCAGCGGGAGGTTTTTGGGGTGGAGCCTGAGGAGGGAGGGGAGGGACTTCAGTGCTATGAAGCCTAATGGCCAAAACAGCCATTTTCTCCAGGTAAACTGATCTCTATCGGCTGGAGGTCAGTTGTAATAGCAGGATTACCTGGGGGTTGACAACCCTATGAATTCTGTACATACAATCCATAGATCTCATAAGAACACAAGAACATGCTGGCTCAGACCAAGGCCCATTAAGTCCAGTAGTCTGTTCACACAGTGGTCAACCAAGGACCACTAGGAAGCCCACAAACAAGACAACTGCAGCAGCATTAACCTGCCTGTGTTCCACAGCACCTAATATAATAGGCATTCTCCTCTGATCATGGAGAGAATAGGTATGCAGCATGACTAGTATCCATTTTGACTAGTAGCCATGAATAGCCCTCTCCTCCATGAACATGTCCACTGCCCTCTTAAAACCTTCCAAGCTGGCAGCCGTCACCACATCCTGGGGCAGGGAGTTCCGCAATTTAACTATCTCAAACATACATTGAATTTAACTCTTGTACCTCATGGCCATCATCCAGCACTGTAATGTTAGGTTGGATTTCTGTTTGCTGTGTGCCACTTTCTGAAGGGGATGGTGGTAGAAATCTAGGATCTAGGATTTTATCCTGTGGGTTGGCTGAGCAGAATAAGATGCCTCATCGGCTCCTGTCTGTGTTTCTTCGTTCCTTGCAACGAATGAAGAAGAAGCAGATCTGGAAAGGAACTAAACAAAGCAGCTCTGTTTATTAACTGAAGAATTCCTGGTTGTCTTTCCTGCCGCATGTTCCATGCTCTTCTTCAGAGGGAAATTGTCACTTTTTGTCTCCTGGAGGAGAAATTCCTTTTCCTTTTGAAAGAGGGCAGTCCTCAGTTCCCCAGCTTTAAAATGGGCATAATAATAGTCATTGACCTCACGGGGGTTGTGGTAAAGATGAGTAAGGTTTAAGAGGTGTGATGAAAAAGATTGAAAAGGTGCCGTAGAAATGATCACAACTAATAAAAATCTCTTGGCTTCTAATTTGTCTGACTCATGATTTGGGTAATAAAACGAACATGGCAAGAAGCAAGGTCCCACTCTCTTCAACGTGGTGTAGTGGTTAAGAGCAGTGGTTTGGAGCGGTGGAGTCTGATCTGAAGAACTGGGTTTGATTCCCCACTCCTCCACATGAGTGGCGGAGGCTAATCTGGTGAACTGGGTTGGTTTCCCCCACTCCTACACACAAAGCCAGCTGGGTGACCTTGGGCAAGTTACAGCTCTGTTAGAGCTCTGTCAGCCCCACCTACCTCACAGGGTGTCTGTTGTGGGGAGGGGGAAGGAAGGTGATTGGAAGCCGGTTTGAGTCTCCCTTAAGTGGTAGAGAAACTCGGCATATAAAAACCAACTCTTCTTCTTCTTTGACAGAGGCAACAAAGTGAGGCAACACAATCTTGTGCTGCTTCAGATTGCTGGGGGAGGGGATGCCACTTTGTATGCTGCCAGATGTAATAACTCCCTACATATTTTTTTAAAAAATGCATCAAAGGTTCTATTCAATCCTGCTCTCTGCAATACTAGGTTTCTGCTTGCAGGGAGTTGTTCACCTAGAGAACATTTTAAAAAACCTTACCATCAGAAGTGGTGCGGTCTATTCCAACACATTAGGGCTCTGCCATCTCATTACCACTTCCTTGTGCTGTGTGCATAGACCAGACCTCCTCAGTCTATGCTTCTCCCTGACAAGCTAGTTTTCTACTTGTGGGGATTTTTAATACAGCCTGCTGTTGTTCACGACTGCCCATGGAAAGTTTCGATTTTGCTGATTACACGAAGAGCCTCTTTGAAGGCCCTTCAAATGTCCAAAGCAGCTCTCTGCTTCAAGCACCAAACAGCAGGATTTAGCCCCTATTGATCCCAGTCAGCATAAACCCAGGCTCCTTTCGGAGGTTATTATTTTTTACTCCTTTGCAGATCTTTGTTTTCCCTCGATGAGTCACGTCTTGTTTCCCTCACCTATTTGTGAAGCTGCTATTGTTTGGTGTGTGAAACCACAGGCTAGCAGCAGCTGTTACCTATCGCCTCTGGTTTGTGGAGCACGCTGGTGCCAAGGCTTGTGTGGCGGGGAGCATTGGTCCTCAGCGTATCGCGCTTCTGCCAAGAAGACAGCTGCCACTTTCCCAGAGAGGTGGGTGAAAAGCACATGTCCTATGTACCTAAAGCACCGACTGCAGGAGCAGGGTAAACGAAACCGGACGGGCCTTCGGCAAGGAGCGTGGGATGCGGGCTGCTTTTGAGGATGGAGGTCAGCCACCTTTGATAATTAAAGGGCCACACTCTGCCATCATTCAGAGCAAGAGATCAGCAAAGAGCCTGTACAAGGAAGTCTGACTGCGTAACTAGAAATCACATAACATTATTGATTAGGGTTGACAACTTCCAGGAACTAGCTGGAGATCGCCCGCTATTACAACTGATCTCCAGCCGATAGAGATCAGTTGACCTGGAGAAAATAGCCACTTTGGCAATTGGACAATATGGCGTTGAAGTCCCTCCCCTCTCTAAACCCCCCTCCTCAGGCTCCGCCCCAAAAATCTCCCGCTGGTGGCAAAGGGGGGCCTATTATTGATACTAGGTGTGCTGATTAATAATCCCTAAAGCAGGGACGTCGAACTCAATTGTTACGAGGGCCAGATAAGACATAAATGTCACTCGGTCAGGCCGGGCCATGCCTCTCCAGCCCAGATCGAGAGTGGAAACGTGGCTGCCTCGCGGGCCGGATAAGAGCTCTCAAGGGGCCAGATCCGGCCCGTGGGCCTTATGTTTGACACCCGTGCCCTAAAGTCTCTGCAGCCCATAGCCTGGCTGTTGAGAGCCCTTTGTTAGGAAGCGGCACACATGAGGTTTGACAATAACTAATAAATAGATACAGGTGTACCTTGGGCAATTGTTTTAGGGCTCAGGCATGAATCGGTGCCAATTTTCACTTGGATTACCAGCAACAGTACACCTCTATCATTTCCCTTTCTGTTAAGAAAACCTGTACTCCCATAAAAAAATATTTACCTGCCATTCCTTTTACATATTGGTTATTCCAGCACTCCACCTACCCCCTCCAATAGACCAGAAGATTCATTTTCTTTATTAAAGAGCTACACTTGGTTCCATACTGAGCCCCTATGGCTCGAGGGCCATAGTTTGGAGAACCCTGGTGTAAAATGTAGACTTCCCCAGACAACTCTTTGTTAATAGATAACAATCAAGCAAGCTGCCTGCATCCAAAGGATGCATATTGGCTATTTTTGTTGTTGTTCCTTTTTATTTTCCTATATTTTCAGACGAACCTTTTTTCATTTCAGCCAGAACACTCGATTAATTTGTTTTGCTTACGGCATTGAGACACTGTATGCGCAATTGCCTCAAACTTAACATTAAAGATTGCATCAATTTAGCAGGGAAAAATTCAGCATGAGGAAACATGAAAATTAAGACTCACCGATTCAATTTGCAGAAGGGAGAAGCAAAAATGAAATGGGGATTTTTAAATCTAAACAGGGGCTGTGACATGCAGTAATATCACCTCTAATCCCTCCTTTCCTACATTCACAATAAGCCTGTGTGTGTGTGTGTGTAAAGTGTCATCAAGTTACAGCCAACGTATGGTGACCATAGGGTTTGTAAGGCAAGTGACAAAGTGTAGGTGGTTTGGCATTGCCTTCTTCTGCGAAGTCTTCCATGGTGGTCTCCCATCTAAGTACCAACTAGGGTTGCCAGGCCCCTCTTCACCATCAGCGGGAGGTTTTTGGGGCAGAGCCTGTGGAGGGCGAGGTTTGGGGAAGGAAGGGACTTCAATGCCATAGAGTCCAATTGCCAAAGCAGCCATTTTCTCTAGGGGAACTGATCGCTATCGGCTGGACATCAGTTGTAATAGCAGGAGATCTCCAGCTACTGCCTGGAGGTTGACGACCCTAGTACCAACCCTGCTTAGCTTCCGAGATCTGACAAGGTTGGGCTACACTATCAGCGCATTCCTGAGCTGCTGGCGGCCAGGGACGGCGGGGAGGAGGCGCCACTGCCTTGGGCTAGTCACTGTTCTCTCAGAACTCTCTCAGCCCCACCTACCTCACAAGGTGTCTATTGTGGGGAGGGGAAGGGAAGGTGATTGTAAGCTGGTTTGAGTCTCCTTTAAGAGGCAGAGAAAGTCGGCATATAAAAACCAACTCTTCTTCTCCTCCTCCTTCATGCCACACAACCAATGTTTTTTTTTGGCTGCAATAGACTAACATATCTAGAATGAAAACTGCCCAAATCTCCCCAACGGGCCAA
Organism: Euleptes europaea; assembly: GCF_029931775.1. NCBI lineage: Eukaryota > Metazoa > Chordata > Lepidosauria > Squamata > Sphaerodactylidae > Euleptes > Euleptes europaea. The sequence goes on from NC_079324.1 coordinate 47,336,332, forward strand.
AAAAGGAACACTGCTTTAGCACGAAAAAGCTATTTTAGAAAAACAGGTGAAAAATTAGGGGCCGTTGGAGCACAGGGCCCTAAGTGCAGGGAAAAAGACACATCCTGGAGAAGAGGAAAAAGTAGCAAGTTCTGATACCAATGGAGATATTTCAAGGTAAAATTTGCAGCCGGCGATTGGGGGCGGCGGGGGGGGGGGAGAGAAGAAAATTCCCGCGACGTGTACATGGAGACGGATCGTGCAATGCTTCCTAAACAAGACGGCCCTTCTATTTGCTTATTTAAATTTCTATTTACACTTACGTCTATTTATTGAAATTGATGCGCTGTCCCAGAGGTTTTGCCACTCCTAGCTCATGCACCGGGGCGAATATTATTGTTTATCCCCATCAACATTTATCCTCAGTCTGATTGTTTTGACTGCAACTCGGGCACTTTAATTTGCAAGTGCGCCTTCTCAGACTAATTTCTTTGCTACTGTCTTCATGCATTATTGTCATAATTATTTTTAATTATTACCGTCCTCTCCCATTGCTGCGGCGCTTTCTGCTGGGGGTCATCAGAGAACAATCCAAACAGAGCGGCTCGACGCAGCGATTGTTGCTGGGGTGGAAGAGCAGAAAATCCTCGCTTTGTCACGCTGGGGCCGGCCAGAGCTGCTTAATCCCCGGACAGGGACACATTTTCAACTGAGGACACCCCTTAAGAAGATATCGGAAACACTTGTATGTCGCTTCCACTGTGCAAAAAGGCATCTTGTGCGTGTGGCTCCAAACCACCACGCTTAACCACTACACCGTGCTGGGGAAGTAAACAAACACCAATATAGTCAAAGATGGGAGGGGGCAGATAAAGAATAGGTCGGTTGGGGGTGGAAGGGGCGCAGAAAGCAGGGAAACGTGAGGATGTGGGGGTTGCCAGGAGGAGGGAAAGAGAAAATAGTGTGTGGAGGGGGGTATGAGGGTAAGTAAGGTGCTCCCACCCCTGCAAGTCTTCGTGTGTTCCCCACTGCACAATTGGTCCATAGTTTTCCTGGGAAGAGCCTGCCAGGAAGAGGGAAGGAGGGAAAGCGGAAGGGGGATAGATAAAGGTAGATTGGCTAGTGAGTGAGAAGGAGAGAAGGAAGCAGGAAAAGGGGAGAAGGTATGAAGGCTTTCAGGGAAGAGAAAGCGGAAGTAATGGGGGCAATGAGATACCCCCTCCCCTGCAATTTCTTACAGTTCTCTTGCTTCTACATGCCTCAAAGCTATTAATGTGTGAAATAATGAACTATCAAGTGATGACAGAACACTGTGCATACATTGGCCGTCCCATGCCCCCCCCAGGTAGGGTTTCCAACCTCCAGGTACTAGCTGGAGATCTCCTGCTATTACAACTGATGTCCAGCCATTAGAGATCAGTTGACCTGGAGAAAATGGCCGCTTTGGCAATTGGTCTCTACGGCATTGAAATCCCTCCCCTCCCCAAACCCCGCCCTCCTCAGGTTCCGTCCCAAATACCTGCCGGTGGCAAAGAGGGACCGAGCAACCTAAGTTAAGTGCTGTCGAATCACTTCTGACTCATGGCTACCCTATGAATCAATGTCCTCCAAAACGTCCTATCCTTAACAGCCTTGCAAACTGAGGACTGTGGCTTCCTTTATAGAGTCAATCCATCTCATGTTGGGTCTTCCTCTTTTCCTGCTGCCTTAATCTTTTCCTAGCGTTATTGTCTTTTCCAGTGAGCCTTCTTACAATAGTTGAAAGGCAGGGCGATATAGTGGGTAGCCTGTCAGACTGGGATTGAGGAAACCTGGGCTCAAATTTCCCCTTATCCACAAAGCTCATTGGATAACTTTGGGCCAGTTACTTTCTTTCACCCCCTACCTATGTGACAGGGTTGTTGTGAGGATAAAATGGAGGAGGGTTGAGCTATGAATCCCCCTATGGAAGAAGAACAGGATAAAAAAGTGATTGTAGATAATATAGCTGAAAAAACTCTCAGGAGGTACTACCAATTGTGTATTCACAGTGACAGCAGTTTCCAAGATTCTGTTTTGGACCCTTTTAACCATGGTTGTCTTTCCTGCAAAAATCATAGTCTTTGTGTGCCAGGGCTGGATCCAGGAGTATTTTTTGAGGAGGTATCATGTACAAGAGGCAGTCCAATGAAGCTACCTACAAGGGCAGCCCTACATAAAGTACATTGCAGTAGACAAACTGAGAGGTGGCAAAAGATGTGGGTGACTGCGTCAGGTTCCTTCATCTTTTAAAAAGGGCCACAGTGTCCGTATCACTATGTGACCAATAAGAAGACATTTCTTCACCACTATTGCCTCCAGAAGTAGCACTCAGTCCAGGGGCACCCACAGTCTATGGACAGGCAGAAACCACCCCTGTAGATCATCCCATCTTTTCAACTGAGCAAAGGTTAAAAGGGTTGGCAATGCCAGATCCACGCACTGGCCATTTGTGCAGGGTCGATTCTGCTTCTTGCTCAATGTTGATTTTTTAAAACCCGGCCTTTAAAATGACTATTCACGGTCCCGATGCAAGAGGAGAAAGTCAAACAAATTCCACCCCCACCCCACCCCACACGCCTGCTCCTTCATTTGCATAGCCATTAGCAATCGTCGTTTGCATAGCTAAACCGTGGCTGGGATTCTGCATGCTTCCTTCAGTGAATGCTTCGATGCGGGGGCGGAGCAAATACAAAAGGTTGCGTTAAAGGGGCTCTTAAGAAATGCGAAGCAGGTATGCGCCGGCTTCACAGTCACTTCTGGAATGACGGTTCAGCTTGAAGAAATAAAAAAATATCCGGGGCACTTCAGCTTGGAACGCGCTGCTAATTACCAAGCATAAACCGCCAGTACTGAGTCACTGCCATGCAAGCCAGAAGAGGCTATTGGACCCATGTGCCCAAAGGGCTGTGAGAATTGCCTTTGGTTGTGTCATCCTTGGGGTGGGGGGACTTGCAAAGCCCATCAAGGGACATTTTCCACTCGCCCCTCCTTTTCTGGGTCCTTGATAAATTGCGCTGACCAAGCTACCCCAGGAGATGTTTTCAGGAGGATGTAATGCCATAAATCAAAACTCTGGGCATCTCCCCACCCCCTGGCTCTTTTTCTTTAAAAATGCTTCGAAGGAGTGTTGGGGGCTGGTGAACCCTATTATATGGAGTTCCATTAATTATAAAGTAGTCAGCCCAACATACTCCAAACCATTTTTTATCTTAAGTCTCCAAGCTGATTACTTTCCACCTTCCACCACCTTTCCCCTTGTAAACCATAAAATAACACGAGGCTTAACAAATAAAATAAGGGCTGGCTTTGGAAAGCAAAGTCGGAACTGAAGCCCCACTGAATCAGCCTTTTGGGACTGTACCACTTCAGAATGTGGGTGTGTGGGGGGTGTGTGGAGAATGCAAGCATGAGTCTTTGCCCTCATCTAAAACACTCCTCCCTGTTCATGGAAACATAGCATCTCAGGAAGACAGCCAGGCATGAAACCTTCCCATCTGCCAAGACAACTTTGTAACAGCAGTCAGTTTCTGAGGCATCCTTCTGTGGGCAGAATGGGGAAAAAATAGTTTTAAAATGTGTTATTTCTTTGAATATGGAGCCAGAAAGTCATCGGTACTTTCATTTGTCTCCAGGGGTGTTACCTAATTTTTGTGTTGAGTTGAAAAGCCATATTTTGATGTTCCTTGGGTGGGCTGCACTGATGGGTCTCTTTATTTCTGAGACACTTTTCTGCTTCCTTGTGCAGAATTTTTTTCCCTTTCGGTGGATATCAATGTTATTATTGTATCCATGCCCTACAAATGGTGTAAAAATGGCATAAAACAGCATCGAAATGGTGGCATTAAAGGGGCATTAGAACAAACCTGTGTGGTGTAGTGGTTAAGGTGTTGGGCTAGGATCTGGGAGACCCAGGTTCGAATCCCCACTCTGCCATGGAAACTTGCTGGGTGACCTGGGGCCAGTCTCAGCCTCGACCCTGGCAAGTATTTGGATGGGAGACCTCCAAGGAATGCCATAGGCATGATGCAGAGGCAGGCAATGACAAACCACCACTGAATATCACTTACCTTGAAAACCCTACTGGTCTGCCATAAGTAAGCTGTGACTTGATGGCAAAAAAAACAAAACAAAAACCCTACTATCACTCCACCAGCAATGAAAATGAGGGAAATGAAGATGTTCGCAACGGCAGCACATAAAACTGAGAAAGTAAACAATGATACATCACTACTTGTACCCAGAGTCAACCCAACACCCCCCTCCCAGGATTCCCCATCCAAACTTTGTTGCCTTTGTTTGGGTCTAAAGGACTAACAAGCACCCACACCTGGAAACCCTGAAGGTGCCACATTTCCAGAAATGTGGCACTAGCAGGATACCTGTTTGGGTGGCTCCCAAAGTAGACACACAAAAAATATTGGTCCAAAGCAAAATACAAAAAACCAACAGCCAGACAATACCTTTCTTAAGATCAATGAGTTTGGGAATACCAGATGGTAGTTGATCAAGGAAGGGACATTTCAAACACAGCACAGAGAACCTTGGCAGTCTGTCATACGAACGCTATTTGGCTTAAGTCGAAGGTTCAGTGCATGGATTAAACTAGAGCATTGTTGGTATAGGGACATTACTGTTTCCTTTGCCTTTTTTAAAGGACCCGCAAGGGACATTTGAACCACTTGCTGGTCATTATGATATATTAAGGGTGTGCTGTGGCTCAGTGGTAGAGCATCTGCTTGGCATGCAGAAGGTCCTAGATTCAATCCCTGGCATCTCCACTTAGGCATCGGGTAGTACCGCAGTCCAAGCTCTGCTCACGACCTGAGTTCGATCCTGTCGGAAGTTGGTTTCAAGTAGCCGGCTCAAGATTGACTCAGCCTTCCATCCTTCCGAGGTCGGTAAAATGAGTACCCAGCTTGCTGGGGGTAAAGGGAAGATGACTGGGGAAGGCACTGGCAAACCACCCCGTAAACATAGTCTGCCTAGAAAGCGTTGGGATGTGACATCACCCCATGGGTCAGGAATGACCCGGTGCTTGCACAGGGGACCTTTAGCACAGGGGACCTTAGTAGCAGAAGTGAAAGACATCTACCCGAAACCATGGAGACCCACTGCCAGTCTAAGTAGACAATACTGACTTGGATGTACCAAAGGTCTGTTTCAGTATAAGGCAGCTTTGTGTGTTCCCCTTTTTCATTAGAGGGCTTCCTTTCCCCCCCCTTTTTTTTTTGCTTCTGGTTCCCATCATGTCAAGGCTTTTGAGAGTGGACTCATCGGGGAATCAAACCCGGTTCTTCAGATTAGAGTCCACCGCTCTCAAGCACTACACCACGTTGGGGAAGTAAACAAACACCAATATAGCCAAAGATGGGAGGGGGCAGATAAAGAAAAGGTTGGTTGGTAGTGGGAAGGGGCGCAGAAAGCAGGGAAACGTAAGGATGTGGGGGTTGCCAGGAGGAGGGAAAGAGAAAATAGTGTGTGGAGGGGGGGTATGAGGGTAAGAAAGGTGCCCCCTTGCAAGTCCTCGTGTGTTCCCCACTGCACAATTGGTCCATAGTTTTCCTGGGAAGAGCCTGCCAGGAAGAGGGAAGGCGAGAAAGCTGAAGGGGGGGGGTAGATAAAGATAGATTGGCTAGTGAGTGAGAAGGAGAGAAGGAAGCAGGAAAAGGGGAGAAGGTATGAAGGCTTTCAGGGAAGAGAAAGAGGAAGTAATGGGGCCAATGAGATACCCCCTCCCCCTGCAATTTCTTACAGTTCTCTTGCTTCTACATGCCTCAAAGCTATTAACGTGTGAAACAATGAACTATCAAGTGATGACAGAACACTGTGCATACATTGGCCGTCCCATGCCCCCTCCAGGTAGGGTTGCCAACCTCCAGGTACTAGCTGGAGATCTCCAGCTATTACAACTGATGCCCAGCTGATAGAGATCAGTTGACCTGGAGAAAATGGCCGCTTTGGCAATTGGACTCTATGGCATTGAAGTCCCTCCCATAACCCTGCCCTCCTCAGGCTCCACCCCAAAATCCTCCCACCGATGGTGAAGAGGGACCTGACAACCCTAAGCATGACCCAGACGTCAAACCCTGGGGAGAGCAGGGTTTGTAGAGGGAAGGGACCTCATCAGGTAAAATGCCGGAGAGTCCACCCTTCAAATCAGCCATTTCCTCCAAGAGAATTGATCTTTCCACTCTGGGGATCAATTGTAATTCCGGGAGAACTCTGGGCCCCACCTGTAGATAGGCCACCCTAACTGCAATAAATATTGTTACTCTTAAGGTGACACAGGTCTTCTAGTTTGTTTTAAAAGCATAGGAGCGTGGGAGGAATGAAAAAAGTGGGCCCCACTCTGGAGGAATGCCTGCCAATCGTGATTCCTGGCACGTTCTCCCCCCATGGCCTTGAGGATCTCCCTTCCTCTCCCTGACCCTGTGGGAGGTCATGTTTGCAGGAGGCCCTCGCTTGCCTTGGAGTTGACTTCTCAGTTCATGTATCTGCCTCTCCAAGCACAATTAAAAGCGCCTGGCTTGTTTGCTCTTCTGCGTCATTGTTCCGAGTCCCAGCTTATCTTCCTCAGCTTCCCCCCTTCCCAGAGAAGATGAAGTGACAGTCACAACACCTATTATCACCACTGAGCTGGGAGCCTGCCCATATCTGCATCAGATGAGAACTGGAGGCTGCCAAAGAATCTGATCTACAGGGTCTGAAATGAAGAGAATACTCTCCCATTCCCCCCCCCCCCCGGTGTAAATTGATCTTTGAAACTCACTGTCCTGGGATAACAGGAATGGCTAACACGATATGCATAGCTCAAAAATCTGTAAATGGCACTAAACATTGCATGCTGCAAATCTAAGCATATGTAATAGGTGCTTTGGAACACATGCAGGATAATGCTGTTGCAGTTGTCTTGTTTGTGGGCTTCCAAGAAGCCCCTGGTTAGCCACTATGTGAACAGACTGCTGGACTTGATGGTCTGATCCTTATGTTCTTAATTACTCCTCCTCTATATTTTGCATAGGAGCCCCGTGGCGCAGACCCGACGGAAATCGGTTTCAGGTAGCTGGCTCAAGGTTGACTCAGCCTTCCATCCTTCCAAGGTCGGTAAAATGAGTACCCAGCTTGCTGGGGGTAAAGGGAAGATGACTGGGGAAGGCACTGGCAAACCACCCTGTAAACATAGTCTGCCTAGAAAGCGTTGGGATGTGACGTCACCCCATGGGTCAGGAATGACCCGGTGCTTGCACAGGGGACCTTTACCTTTATATTTTGCATCTTTTTATACTTCAGCCTTTGTCTCTTTCCCGTCATTTATTTTGCCTTTCAAGGAGCTGCAGCCCCTAGAACAGTGGGCATTTTATTCAGCCCCTCTTCCCCACCATGAAATTTCAGCAATTGTTTATTGGTAGCCATGGATTTTCCCCACTAGGCATAGAAGCAGCTTGAGGGCGAGGCTTTTGGCAGGGAAAGTGTGGAAGGGAAGGCATTAACCAGGCCTTCTCCCTCCCTGCACGTCTTCCCTGCCTTAAATAACATGGCTCACCTGAGAAAAATAACCAGGAATTTTATGTCCCTGAGCATGGTACATCTAACAATACCTCCTGGGTCCCTGCTGCGCCCACCAGGTCTGAGCCAAGGCCAACAGCAGGGATGCAGGAAGTGATGCTTGGTACCTCCCAAGCCACAGATGGGCAGCCAAGACTCTTCAGTGCATCAATGCATTCTTTCCTGTGCCACTTCAAACAATTGCTCATGTGGCTTGGCTGAAGAACCAGCCCTCCTAGCATGTGAGTCATCAACTAAGGTCCAGAAGGGGATGGCTCCCCCCACCACACACACACAGTGAGAAATTTAAAAATGGGGTAGAGGAAGAGAAGTCTTGACCTGGATAGCCCAGGGTAGTCTGATCTTGTCAGATCTCAGAAGTTAAGCAGGGTCAACCCTGGTTAGGACTTGGATGAGAGACCACCAAGGAATGCTATGGGTCGCTATGAAGAGGATGGCAATGGCAAACCACCTCTAAATGTCTCTTGCCTTGAAAACCCTATAAGAGGTTGCCATAAATCAGCTGTGACTTGGTGGCAGAGAGAGAGAGAGGGGGGGAAGAAGAAGAAGATCAACATTCAGAGATAGTAAACTTCTGAATGCTAGCACTGGGAAGCATCATCAAGGGAAGGTCTTTGTGCCTTTTTTGTTGGCCTTCGGTGGCATCTGGTTGGCCATTGTGTGAGATGGACCACTGGTCTGATCCATCAGGACACCTCTTATGCACAGATGGGGTGAACAGGTCACATTAGAGATAAAGGATTTCCGTGGGCCAAGGCAGTGTACCTCATATGTTGGAACAGACAAGAGGAGAAAAACACAACCTTCACCCCCTGCTTGTGGCATCTGGGATGAGACTACCCATCCTGGGCTGGAGAAGTGCAAACCATTGTTCGCCACCTCAGATTAACGGTCCTTCCGCTGGAAGTCACACAGCCATCCTAAACCACGTTACCCCCCCTTCTATACCCATTGACTTCAATAGAGATAAAAGAGTGTGGCTCTTTTTAGAATTGTGATGTGATCAACCCCAGTTGGGGGTTATATCTGAACTTATTTATCCTAAAGTAGCCTGTTGCTGAAGTTAATCCAAAACTTCTTTTTGAGTAAAATTTGAAGTCAATTTAAAGAAAAGTTGATTTTTGTATGCCAACTTTTTCTACTACTTAAGGAAGAATCAAACCGTCTATTACAATTGCCTTCCCTTCCCCTCCCCACAACAGACACCCTGTGAGGTAGGTGGGGCTGAGAGAGTGTGACTAACCCAAGGTCACCCAGCTGGTTTCATGTGGAGGAGTGGGAAAACAAATCCAGTTCATGAGATTAGTGTCTGCCGCTCATGTGGAGGAGTGGGGAATCAAACCTGGTTCTCCAGATCAGAGTCCACCACTCCAAACCAGTGGTCTTAACCACTACACCGCACTGGCTCTCTTGAAAGGAGGATTCACACCCCCTTGTAGACTATAAGAGACTCAGGGTAGGAGACATAACTTGGGATTGTTACTCTATAAAGCGCCATGCCCTGTGTATTAAACACCACAATATATCACTTAGTAAAACCAACTAATAAAATAGAATAATCAACGAATAATTCTTTTGTTCTTCCCACTATACTGTTCGCTCTGGTTACCTAGGGTGAACCCTGTCACTTCAGACGACTAAGGCACAATAAATAATCAATAAACACAAAAACATACTTTATTTGTTTCTTCTTTATACAAAATAAAGAAACTAGGAGCAGAAAAAACTATAATACATCCTTAAACTGGTGTAGCCTCCAAGAAAGGTTTGGATTGGACTGGCGTTTTGCTAGCGGCATTCCAAAGTCGGTCCTTTTTTTAAAAATTGGTAGTTGTGGTTATATTTCCGCCAAATAATATTAATAATTATAATAATAATATTAATAATTATAATCGAAACCAAAAAAAATCCCTCCCCAAATCCCTTCCAACAGAGTTAAATAAGTCCTGCAAGTCATTCCCGCACTTACCACGAGGGGGCGACGTACCACTGATGAAGTCTTCCCTTCCTCCAGACTGGGCCGCCCCCATCCCCGCCACCGTCGAACACGCCCAAAAATCAAACCTTTTAATCAAATAAACTGGTTCTCGTTTCTTTTTTTCAGATTTAGGAAAAAAAAAATCCATAACCCCAAACCAAACGGGGAAAAAAAAAAAAAACCAAACCCAAAACAAGACGCAATCCTGGATTGGGGCAGCGGGAGGGGGGGATGCTCTCCCTCCCCCCCCCGCCCCGTCGTATCCTTCAGTCTGCAAACAGGCGAGTCTAGCTTTGGTCCAAGGAACGGGCGGAGACTCGGCGCGGAGGTTCGTGGAGCAAACCGGGAGGACCCCGCCTGGGCGCCGCCACCCCGGGCAGGGCGGCTGGGTCGAGGGAGCGTCCCCACTGCCGCCCCACCCCACCCCCGGGGCGAGGCAGTGGGCCCCGCGCGGTCCCGGCGGGAAGAGGTCGTGCGATTTGGCATCACGGTGGCGCTTTTGGTACTGGAGTCCTGGCCCCGACGGGGCGGACGGGGCCGGCGAGGGCGGCTGGGTCCCCGGGTCCGGGGCGCCCTACCACACGGCCGTCTCGTTGAGCTCCTGGTTGGGGTGCGAGAGGGGCCCGCTGTAGCTGGACATGGAGAAAGGGGGGCTGGGCCCGCCGCTGAAGACCTCGCCCGGGATGGGGTGCAGCGAGCCGGGGAGGCCGGGCTCCGGGCTGGGGGTGTCGGGGTGGGAGATCATATCCGTGTACCTTTGGTTCTCGGAGGCGTGGTGCCCGGGGAGGGGGGGTTCCAGGGGTCCGAGCGGGGTGGAGCCGGCCCCCGAGGTGGGGATGTAGCTGGAGTCGGCCGGAGACTGCGCCTGCGAGGGCGGCCCGTGGGGAAAGAAGTCGTAGTTGCCCCCGGGCCCGTAGTAGTCGCCCTGGTAATCTGCGGAGGGAGGGAGGGAGAAGAAAGAGACGGTGAGGCCGGACAAAGGCAACGGGACTCCCCCCCCCAGGGTTGCCAACCTCCAGGTAGTGAGGAAGAAGAAAACCTATGCTGCATATAGTGGATACTAGATATAAAGGCAGCACGTGGCTCAAAATTAGCTGCTCAAAATTAGAAATTAAAAATAAAACTATCAAGAAAAATGTTTTCAGTGATAATATATTGATTATAAACATCCAAACAAGAACAAGAACGAGGCAATAGTGTGATGTGACACGTTCTTGTTCTTGTTTGGATGTTTATAATCAATATATTATCACTGAAAACATTTTTCTTGATAGTTTTATTTTTAATTTCTAATTTTGAGCCACGTGCTAACCTCCAGGTAGTAGCTGGAGATCTCCTGCTATTACAACTGCTCCAGCCAACAGAAATCAGTTCCCCTGGAGAAAATGGCCGCAATTGGACTCTATGGGAATTGGACTCTATGGCATTGAAGTCCCTTCTCTCCTCAAACCCCGCCCTTCTCAGGCTCCGCCCCCAAAACCTCCCGCCGTTGGCAAAGAGGGACCTGGCAACCCTAGGCCAGGCGAAAGAGAGGCTGCCCTCTGGGGAAGGGTCGACACCCTGGGCAGGGCAACTGAACACCCAGAGCTACGCACGCAACGAATCCTACTACTGGTAGTAAAGAAGTGTTAGTAGCAGTGTTAATAGATAGCACCTTAAAGACTAACAACATTTCTGGCAGGGTATGAGCTTTTCTGAGCCACAGCTCACTTCTTCAAATACCTCCTACCCTGCCAGAAATTTTTGTTAGTCTGTAAGGTGCTACTGGACTCCTACTCTTTTCTACCGTTAGACTTATGTTTACTACTATTAAGCGATAATGCAGGTGCAATGTGTAATCATCATAATAACAATACTCCGGACATCGGAACTACCAAGAAGGAAAGGGTAACCTGCTAGTAATCACAATTCATCATTCGTATTATTATTACGCTTATACGTACAGGTGAACCTTTTTCAAGAGGTGCTAAAGTTTTTACACAAACGGACACCCCGCTAAGAAGACAAATAAGCCTGAGGGCCCCCCCCCCCAAATAGATGCCCAGGAGAAAGGCGGGCTTAGAAATAATTTAAATATACCAAAAAAATTAACAGAGAGACAGGTGGACTTGCAAATCTAGAGGCCCAGCTGCTGAATTTGTAAAGAAATTTGTAAAGTAATTTGTAAGGTAAGAAATTTGTAAAGTAATTTGTAAAGTAAGGAATTTGTAAAGTCAGAAACAGTGGGTTTAGGACTACCTCGAAATTAACCTCGAAGGACCTCCTTAAGTGCGTGCTTGTGTGTGTCCACTCCATCTTTCTTGCAAAGGTATGTGGGTACATGTTAGGTTATGAGACGCAGCCCCTTCTAACATTGCTCCAAATGCTGCAGGGTTGACCGAGCCTTTGGCCATTCATGCACGGGAGGTTTTGCCTTGGATTTGCCGCTGTCTAGATGCACATTTCCGCCATCCAAATTCTCAAAACTCTGCATGGGGGCTTCTTGTTGAGTTCTGAGAATTTGGATGGGGAAAATGTGCATCTAGAGAGCAGCAAATCCTAGGCAAAACCTCCCGGGCATAAATGGCCTTTGTTAGCCGGAGCTCCGTGGGCACAACCCAACTCGAACCCACGGCCAAGCAGACCGAGCTGGATTGCGTCCAAACGGCGCCCCCATCCAGACGGAATAAAGCCTGCCCCAGAGGCGGCTGGAGAAGCTGCAGAGGGATTCTTCCCCCTTGGGACAGGCTCGACTGCACCCACGCGCGGGAGGGGGCGCTCTACTGGGCCGGACTCCTCCCATTGCCCCCATGCAGTGGGGAGGGGGGTGGGCTCAGCCGTGCCTGTTCCAAAGAGCAGGCCGGGGGTTGCGTGGGGACGGCGGGAGGACGAGGAACGGTCCATTTCACCCCATTAAAAAAACAACAGCAACTAAGAGCCGCTTCGACGGAGGGGGTTTCCCCTGCAGCCAAATAGACCCATAGGGCCGCAGCCAAGTGGGGAGGGAACCTCCCCAAGAAGCTCGCCCTGTGCCTCCGTTGATCTCTGGGCAGCTCGCGTGTTTACTCGGAAGTAAACCCCGCGGTGTTCGAGTGAGCGCAGGCCCTGACCGTAGGGGAAGCTATTGCGGTGACCGAAAGTCCAGAGTAGAAAGCCTTATTCAAACAAAAGCCTTGAAAGAAACCCAGCGCGATCGCGCCTAACGATGAAAGCCATGCAGAGAAATACAGATGTGTATATATAACCACAAGCGCTCCTGGCTAGACGCAGATCTCAAGGCCTCTTCAAACCTTCTGGGCCAAGTTACACCAGGGAATCCCACGTTTGCATAACGTAATGGATGGAATTCATTGTGGCAACGGGTACGAATTTAAATCACTGTTTATATATATATAAAAGGTTAGGCGGCTGTACTGGAATTCGGTGGGACCTCCCTGTATACAGGGCGAATGGCAATAACCCTCAAGGCCACGATCCAGTCAAAGCCAAGCACTTCTGCAGCCCTCTGCCCAATCCCTAGGGAGCGAGACCTAGGAAGAGTTTACTTTTGAGTAAACGTGCTTAGGATCAGGACGCTGGTCCGGTTCTCTCAGCGCCCTTCGATAGCGAACCAGCGGCATTTATCAGTGGATTGGGCCCCACATGTGTGTGTGGGGGGGTGGGGGTGGAGAGCGAGGCAAAGAGCCGGGGAGGGCTATTAATTCTTGCGCGCTCCGAAGCGTCTGGCCACCGCTGGAAAGAAGCAGAGACCGGACGTTGATCTGATCCAATGTTTAGGGGGGGGGTCAGTACATCCGCTATTGTGTTCTTTCCAATCAGCCTCGATTTAAACAACACCCCCCAAACACACTCCAAATCAGAATTCAGGCTTAAAAACAACCAGCCAACCAACTCGAGCCCCCTTCAAGGGCAGGCTTCCCGGCCTTTGGGAACCTAATTCACATGAACACATGAAGCAGGCTTCTTCTGAGTCAGACCCCTGGTCCATCGAAGTCAGTATCGTCTACTCAGACCGGCAGCGGCTCTCCAGGGTCTCAGGCAGAGGTCCTTCCCATCACCTCCTTGCCTAGTCCCTTTAACTGGAGAGGCCGGGGATTGAACCTGGGACCTTCCGCATGCCAAGCAGATGCTCTACCACTGAGCCACAGCCCCTCCCCTATTCAACACAACGCCACGTCTCAACCCGGAGAGTCATGGGGCAGCCGCCTGCCGCTGATTTTATTTTATCATTTGTTTTCTTTCAGATGTACGTCTTGTTCTAAAAAGCCACGGTTTCCTCTTCCCAGCCTACCGCCCATCTTGGGCACAAAAGCCCCCCAAATACACAGGCGCTCAGCCCAGATGTTCGTCTCCGGAAAAGAAAAGGAAACGCCGTCTCGGAGGCCGCCCCAAATGTCCTCGGGTAAGGGAGGACCCCCACCCCCCAAACGAGGCGGGACCCAAAGGCAAAACGCGCTTCCAGCGGGCCTGCTTTCAGCAGCGGGAGAGATCGCTTTAAACTGGGCGGATTCCAGCCATTCCGCCCCCTCCCGTCCTCCCCGAAGGGTGGATGGCATTTTAATTCGATTTAAGGTACGCGGGATCTCGTTCTTTTTGCAAACCCAGAACAAAGTTTTTCTACAGAGAGAACGCAGCCGGGGAAAAAGAAATCGGCGATTTTTTTCTGAATTCCAGGTTTGTGTTCAAACGATAAGGTTGCAAAAGCAAACGAAAAACGCCGCATAATGTGGCGGTGGAGACCTGCGGCAATTCAGGGACCTCGGGAAGCCGCTGGGTTTCTTCCCGGGCTGAAGGGGAACTGCCCCCTGAGTTTGGGAATCTCTCGCTTTCTGATCCTGGGTACCGGCTTGGGAAAGAAGCGCCGAGGAAACTCCCTCCACGCCCTCCCCCCAAGGGATGCTCACGAGGAGCTTTTCATTCTCCATTCAAGGGTCGTCCTAATCCTGGCCGCGAAATGCATCCATCCCATTGCAAAAACCATCCGGAGTTGAGCCGAAAAACACGCTCCACCCCTCCGTTAACAACATCCAGAGGTGCACAGCCGACGAGCGCCAAACAGGCTCTCCGGCACCGAGCCTCAGCAGGTCTACTCGGAAGCAAGTGCCAATGGTTTCGGCCGGGGTGAGCTCCAAGCCGAGCCGCAGCCTTATCGGCAGGGGCGAAAACGCAGCTCGAATTCGCCTTCCGAAGGAGCGATGAAAGGCGACGGATCGGAGGGTTTGGGAGGGTTTGGGAGGGGGTGGGAAGAAGCCCCCCCTGTCTCTCGGAAGAGGAACGCTGGGTGGGAGTGTGTTCCCAACCGGAGCCCCCTCCCCATCGGGATATTTTTGTCCAGGGGAAGCCCGGCCAGGGCCTGCTTTTGCTATCTCCCAACTCCCCGGCCGCGTACGCCCCTTCGGGGCTTCGTTCCGGCTCTCCTTTCAAGGGCCACCCAAAGCCCAGCGGAGCCGGGGAGTGCCTGCGCCAGGCCGGCGGCAGAGCGACGGCAGCTCCCGGGGGCGGCTCGGCTCGGCCCGGCCTCCGCCCCCCCCCCCCCACTGCCGGGGCGTAATTGGAACAAACGCCGTCTGCGAGCAGGACAAAAAGGAGGGCAGCTGGACCTTTGTTCCCGGCTGCACACGCGGAGAGCGCGGGGCGTCCGAGGGGCCGGCGGGCCCTCCCGCACAAAAGGCCCCTTTCTTGGTGGGGGCAGCGAGAGCCCGGCCCAGCGGAAGGGAAGCTCTGCAATGCTCCAGCGGGGCGCGGGGCGGGAGGAAACGGGACCCGGCGGCAGGAGCGGTGGGGAAGTGGGGTGGGGGACAACCCGCGGCCACCGTTCCTCCTTTCTGCCCAGGTTTCGCCTTGGCAGCGGAGCCTCAGGAAGGAAGGAATCATAGGATCCTAGAGTTGGAAGGGACCACCTGGGTCATCTAGTCCAC
Organism: Euleptes europaea; assembly: GCF_029931775.1. NCBI lineage: Eukaryota > Metazoa > Chordata > Lepidosauria > Squamata > Sphaerodactylidae > Euleptes > Euleptes europaea. The sequence continues at coordinate 47,351,773 of NC_079324.1, forward strand.
TCCCCTGCACAATGCAGGAAATTCACAACTACCTCCCCCCCTACACCCCCAGTAACCCCTACTCCATGCCCAGAAGATGGCCAAGATGCCCTCCCTCTCAAGGAAGGAAGGAAGGGTCTTTCCAAGGTTCTCTCTCAGTTAAGCAGCCAAGAAGTAAATAAATCCCATTAAACGGTTTGGCCGTGCTCCTAAAAACACACACTTTCCTGGGGGTAAAACACATGGGATTTTCTTCTGAGCAGACCTGCGCGGGATTGCTCCCCTACGGTGCGGTCCTAAACAGAGTTACGCCCTCCGAAGGGCATTGGAGTCTATGGGTGTCGAAAGGTAGGCCTGTTTAGGATGGCACCGTTAGGCAGAGAGAGGCCGGAGGCGAGAAGGAAGAGGAGAGACGCGCGCGCTGAATTCCCAAGAGGGCCTGCAAGGTAAAGCCTTTTACCTCCGTAGTAAGTGTACGGGGTGGAGCCCAGCATTTCGGATTCATCCAGCCGGCCTCCCAGAGGGCGCATGCGCCGAGGACTCCGGAAAAAAGCGTGCCTGCGGGCTCCCAGCGCACTCAGCTGCTTCATCCGCCGCTCCTTGGACCGTCGGTTCTGGAACCAGACCTGCGGGCAGAGCCAGGGGGAGAAAAGGAAAGCGGTGAGGAGGTCTCCTTATCGTCCAGGATACGTGGGGAGACCGAAAGGTGGGCTAAACTGAAAGCAAAGGGACCGTGGCTCAGTGGCAGAGCCTCTGTTTGGCATGCAGAAGGGCCCAGGCTCAATGCCCAGCATCTCCAGTTAAAGGGACTAGGCAAGTAGGTGATGGGAAAGACCTCTGCCTGAGACGCTGGAGAGCCGCTGCCGGTCTGAGTAGGCAATACTGACTTTGATAGACCAAGGGCAACTTGGTCCATTCAGTATACGGCAGCTTTATGTGTTCAATAGAGAACTTGGGGGGGGGGCACAAAGAGTTGACGGTCATAGCCCCTTCCCAGGGAATGCTTAATACTTTTGTTCTTTTCTTCAACCACAAAGGTAGCTGGAATCTCCGGAGACGGAGAGGAAGAAACCTGCCGGGGGCCGGAGGGGATTAAGGAGGTGCCCTTTGGCCAAAGCCAGCGGCTGGGGCTGGGACGACAGAAAGGTGGCGGGGCCAAGAACTCCCGACCGTAAGCGGCTCTCCGGGGTCTCAGGCAGAGGTCTTTCACATCACCTACTTGCCTGGTCCCTTTAACTGGACAGGCCGGGGATTGAACCTGGGACCTTCTGCATGCCAAGCATACCACTGAGCCACGGCCCCTCCTGCAGCCTAGCGACCAGTGTCTATTTTGAGGGGGTCGCACACACGTTTCAACGGTGAAGGGGCGGGAGGGGGCGGTTTGTCTCAGGGAGGGGGGAGTGGAGTTGGGCGATGCGGCAGATGCTACTACTGTCGCCAGGACCTTCGTGGAATTAAGAATAAATCTACTCCCGGTAGTAATCGCCACTATTATATCGTAGTAATAAGTAAGTATAAAAGTTCGCCAGAGCAGCTTCACGACACGGCGCAGCGAGCACAGGACCAGGGATCAATTCCCTCTTCCGTTTCCCTCTCGATTTCTCTTTTTTTTTACACACCCACCCCGCCGACTTTCTTGCCCTTCTGTTATAAAAGGGCTCCCGCTCTTCAACATCCCATCGAAGGGATGCTGCGTTTGGGATTCCTGGCTTTCCCTCCCCCGGGGATGAGGAGCATAGACGGACAGCGCACACACCCTCTTCTCAAACGCGGCCCTTAAAACCCCGACAGCTGGATGAAGGGTCATTTATTTATTAAATTTATACCCCGTCTTCCAGGTTAGTCCCGTCTTCTGGCCTGCAGGGCTCCTCTCCGAAGCCCCGGTCGTTTCAGGCGGTCTTGGAGGGTCTCTCTCCCCCCCCCCCAATGCTTTTCAGGTAGAGACTGATACAATTTGGAAAGAGAAGACAAACTGGGGTGGGTGGGGGTGGGGGAGATCTCGTGTCCTGGGGGAGAGTTTCGCCGGGGCAAGCAAGAGGAGAGGGGACAGCACCCGTTCCGTCTAATTCGCTTCTCAGAAATCCCCGGCCAGTGGGAGCAGAGGCCCATTCGACTGCTGTCAGCCAGGTCCTCCCAGCAGGTACACTGCCTCTGAAGATGGAGGTTCTTCAGAGAGCTCACCGTGCATTTCGCTATCGCAGAAGGGACAAGGTCCCTTTCCCTTGGGGGGAAGTCCCCCCAGGGCCCTTGGGGAGAAGAGGATTCCTTGGATCAGTGTGGCTGAGATCTTCCCCTCCCGAGTTCAGCCCAAGGAGCCTCGGTAGTCCTGGGCAAGAGGCCACGAAGACGGCCGGGCCCCTTTCCCCAGCCCCAGCGATGGGGGAGGGGGAGCCCATCCGGAAGGGGCAGGTGGCTGGGCGACGCTTCTGCCGCAGATCGTTCAAAGGGGCCGGTTGCCAGCGACCCAAGACTGGAGGCTGTGGGGCTTATCCGTCGGTCTGAGAACCACTCTGTGTCCAGGTTTAACATTCCCAATCTGCAAAAATCTTCCGGAGGTTTCTTGCTTCGTTCGTTTCCAGGCTTGCTCCGAATCTCATTCAGAGACACCCCCCACTTTTTCGAGTTACTGTGGCCAACACGTTTGGGGAAGGGCAGGGTAATTCCCCGCAGCCTGAATGTCTAATTCCGAGTTCTCACGTTTTACTGACACCCAGCCAATTTCTAGGAAGCTGGCGCCCCGCAGTTATCTAAGGCTATAGGTCTCCCGCCCACATTTAAGGAACAGCCCTAAGGCAGGTCTACTCAGAAGCAAGTGCCATGTTATCCAGTACAACTTGCTCCCAGGACTGGGCCCTTTGGATGGTAGTCTTACTAAGCAGGGAGTCCCATGAAACAGTGAGATGTACTTCTGAGCTGTATTCAAAGGTCCCGATCCTACGCATTTTTACTCAGAAGTAAATCTCCCCGACCACGAGTTCTCTGTCGCTGGCCTCCGGGCCTCCGCCTCTCTATCCTCACCCTACAGAAGAACCATTCTGATCTACCTTACGATGCTATGGTAAAGGATTTTAAAATATTGGTCTGTTTTAAGCAAACGCTGCGTAAAGGCCCTGTTTTATACCTATCAACAACCACAATATTTATGAGCTGTTATTCTGGTCGGCATTATAGTTACTGCCGGCACAATTCCCCAAAGTACTACCCTCACCTATCCCCAAAACCAAAATGTCACGGGACAATTTTTTAAAATCCCAACGGATTAGATCCCAATGCTTTTAGGCGGGACTGGATCGTTGCCCCAAAGAATACCTGTGCAATTTAGGGGCTGAAGCTGTAATCCCATGGTATAGGTTATGGGCAGTAAATCCCACTGAAAACAGTGAGATTTATATCTAGGTAAAGAGTCATAGGCTCTCTGGGGGGTTCTGGTGCAGTTCTCATCCCTTTCAATTGAGCAAGCGAGGTCGGCTTTCGGGCTACATTGTTCCCCACTGATTTGCAGCTCCTACGTCTGTCTGCTGGGAACTGAAGTCCCATGGATGGGACTTACTCTCTCGTACTGGTGCGTAGGCTCACGGCCTTGCTGTGGTAGGCACCTTCTTAGGAGACGGGTGAAAACTAGGCCAGGAAGATGCTACGAGTGACGTTGGAGCCCCATCTTTCCAAAAAGAGCCCATCAGTCAGAAGAATACCACATGGGTAAGGCTGCTGTTTCGGAGTCTGTCTCCATAAATATCATATCCTACAGATGCCGATCCGTAACATTATCAAAGTGACTAGAAATCCTTTTCGAAATGTTTTATGGTGGATCAGGAAGATCATCAATAATACAGCTCCTTCCCAGGACTGGGCCCTTTGGATTGTAGTCTTACTAAGCAGCGAGGAAGATCATCAATAATACAGATCCTTCGGATGAGCAGTAGCTGGAAGAGTTCTGTCGTTTTGAAGCTTCACCTCCCATGTCCTCAGAGTTGTTGTTTTTTGGAGGGGGGGAAGGGGGGGAGACACGGGATGTATTTTGCACCAAAGTCCTCCATGGTTCGGATGATGTCAGAATGCACAAGGGCCTTTCCGGATGTCTGTGGCGACGACAGGTCACGATGTCATCCGGTACACGCAGAAGGGCGCCCCCTTTCGGCAGACCAGACGGCGTGGCTAGAAAGGGGCGGGAGCGCGACGCAGTCCAAAGGGCATCGGGCCCCACCAATAAGGAACACAGCCGAAGCACCAGCAATGACCAGGGTTGAGCCAAACCGCCCTAAGGGTCAAGTTGAGGGGAAGAGCCGCCCAGCAGCGCGCTTGGGGGGCGGGGGGGGGGCGACCGAAAAGGGGTTCCTCTTACCTGAATGACTCTCATGTTGAGCCCTGTCTCTTGAGCCAGCTGTTCCCGGATGTGCCTGGTGGGCTTGGGGGTGGCGGCGAAGGCGGCCTTGAGGGTCTCCAGCTGCTTGGCCTTGATGGTGGTCCGAGGCCCCCGCCGCTTGGTCCCCGAGTTCTGTTCCTCGTTCTCGTTATTGGTGGTCTCCTTGTCGGAGGAGGTGGAGTTGTCGGTTTCCTTGGTGTCGTCCTGCATCGGGTCCTGGATGTCGGGAGACAAGCTGCGGTCGGTACACGAGGACACTGTCGAAGGAAAGGGCAGAGCTGTCATCACTTGGGGGGTGGGGGTGGAGTGGGTGGGGCATCTGGAAGTATCTGTTTGGCAGGAGGGGTGAGGCTCCATTCAGCTGGTCCCCCGGGAGGAGAAAAGGCGAGTGGGCCGAGCACTCACCAGGGGCCCCGCTTAGAGGAGTAAAGCCGCCCTTCCCTTTTGCTCAGGTCTGGGGAAGAAAGAGAGATGGGAGGCTGGGGAAACCCCTTCCCTTTTGGAGGAAACCCTACCAAGCCCTAAGCCCACCCATGACCTGGTATAACCCAGGCTAGCCTGATCTCGTGATGGTGCCGAGTTGTTTTCTGTTGCTCCAGAAGATAGGACGAGAACCAACGGGTTAAAATTAAATCAAAAGAGTGTCCATCTAGACATTAGGAAGAATTTTCTAACGGTTAGAGCGGTTCCTCAGTGGGACAGGCTTTCTCGGGAGGTGGTAAGCGCTCCTTCCCTGGAGGTTGTAAAGCAGAGGCTAGATGGCCATCTGTCAGCAGTGTTGATTCTACGACCTTAGGAGGCAGATCATGGGAGGGAGAGCATCTTGGCCATCTTCTGGGTGCATGGAGTATGGGTCACTGTGTGTGTGTGTGTGGGGAAGTAGTTGTGAATTTCCTGCATTGTGCAGGGGGTTGGTCTAGATGACCCTGGTGGTCCCTTCCAACTCTATGATTCTCCAGATCTCAGAAGCTAAGCAGGGTCAGCTCTGGTTAGGATTTCGATGGGATAGGCCTCCAAGGACTACCTAACATCTCTTGCCTTGAAAACCCTAATGGGGTCGTCATAAATCAGCTGTGACTCGACGACACCCCTCCCTAATCCCACCAAGAGGAGATGCCAGGGGGCATTTCCACTCCCTTCCTGGAAATATCCATTGGCGGTGGGGAGCTGGAATCGACACAAGGGCCTCCGATGAGCAGAAAGGCGGGACAGAAAAGTAATCAATTAATGGATTCATTAACGAACACAATAAACAAATACAGCAGCCTAAAGGGGGAAAGGAAAGATCCCGGCCAAGTCACCCTCCCCTGCTTTGTTGCTAGAGGATGACCCAGGAGAAAGTCCCCGGACTCGATCCTCAAGAGGAGGAGTTCTGAAAGGGAAAGGGAGGGGGGAGTCGTTCTGCAAGGGTTGGGGCAGGATCAGTTGCCAGCTCCTCTGGAGGGAGGGGAGTACAAACCGGGGCGCCCCCACCGCAGCTGCTGCCTAAACACCCAGGCCCCAGGAACACATCTGTCAAGAGAAAGTTCTGCTGTAGGATTTACTTCCAATGCAACTAACAGAATCCTGCTGCGACATGCACGAAATAAAGGGAGGAAGTGTGCACGGAAGTAAGTCCCACTGGATTTATTCATAGGGTCAGTGCCTTCGCTTTACAACTCTCGATCCGGGAGGGATCCTCTCTTTTACAATTCCCCCCCTCCTTTCCCCACCGAGTAACGTCTCCGTTTGCACGAGACCTTTACGCTTTCGAAATGTTTTTAAATCATGTAATAGCAACAGCGTTTATTGTATGGGATCTTGCTCAACTTTCTGGCTTCTTCCCTTAAATGAGGTTGGGGAGGGGCAATAATTGGGCTCTGCGGGAGGAGATCAAGAGACCTCTGTCTGCCTGTGCTCTGCTAGTGAAATTCCCAGAAACATCCGGAGGGACGTTTTTGGGAGTCAAGGACGTGGGATTAGTTAGACTAACCCGAGGGCGTGTGTGTGTGTGTGTGTGTGTGTGTGTGCGTGTGGTGTAACCTGGCCGCCTGGCTTCCGCAGAGCCGGGAGAGAGAAAGTGGCCGTTGCGGGGAAGGGGAGAGGAGTCGGGGAGGAGAATCTTGCGCAGGGTCCCTTCCAGAGTAAAAGACAGCCGAAGTGGAGAAGGGAGAGGGGACGCTCCCAGCCATGCCCTGTTCCGGGCCAGACCCTGGCCACCGGGTCGCTACGGCTCCAGTCCATCCATATGGGGACCGGGAAGTCGGTCTGTCCAGCCATCCCTCCTTCCTTCCCCCATTGGGTACAGACAACAGCAGCGAGACCGATTCCAGCTATTTCCTCCATAAGAAGAACGGTCCGCTGTCCATTCCACCTTAGCCGGCCCTCTCTCGCTTTCCCCTCCCCACGAATTAAATATAAACTGAGCAGCTTTGGGCAGAGACCTCGGGGGGGACCTCGCGTCACCAGGATGGCGCTGTCATTTATAATAGCCTACCTCACAGGGTTCACAGTTGGCACAAGGATTCAGTCCCTCTGAACGAGGATCGAGCTTTTCCCCTTCCCCAAGAAAAAGGCCGGCCCTCGCCTCCGATCGCTCTACCCCTCCCTCCCCTCCCCCCGCGTTGCTGCTGTCTGTCCATTTAAGATTGTAAGCACTTCGGGGCAGGGGCCTGTCTACTTCCCCCAATTGCTTGGGTGGTAGCGCAACTTCAAGCAGGCTTACTCAAGAGGAAGTTCGCTTAGACGGATCGGTCTTGAGCGTTTTGGAGACTGAAAAGCGCGTTACCAGGACGGTGCTATCATTTATAATAGCCTACCTCACAGGGTTGTTGTGAGGTTAAAATGTAGAGGGGAGTGCCACGGAAAAGCCCCACGGGCCTTGGAGGAAAGGCGGGCTAGGGGAGTGCTACAGCTTAGCGTCTTCATTAACAGCAGCTAATAACACTACGAATTTGGATCCCGCCAGTCGGTAGCTCCGGAGCAAGAGGGGAGCGCTCCGAGGAAGGCCCGCCGGCCGGCCTTGCGGTTGCGCCTGCGCCCTTACCGGAGTTGAGGCTGCCTTCCTTCAAGCTGGTCGAGCTCAAGTAGTCGTCTTTGCAGACGAATTTGTTCTCGTCGATGATGTAGAGCTCTTCGCCCGTCGAGAGCTGCTTGTTACAGACCATGCAGGTGAAACAGTTCAGGTGAAAGACTTTGCTCCGCGCTTTGCGCACCAGGTCCGACGGCGAGATGCCCTGCGCGCACCCGGCGCATTTGGTACCGAATCTCCTGGAAAAGGGGGAGAAGGCACAGAGGAAAGAGAGTGAGGGGGGGGCAAGAAGGAAGGGGGAGCAGTCTAGGGAGCGCCTGGCCCAGCTATTTGCCAATCGGGGGCGGAAAAAAAGCAATTAAAAAAAATCCGCCGCACCGGCAAGCGGGAATGGGGAATGCTGTAGGAGGAATGCACTGGAGAGCAGTTCCCCATCCCGAAGAGACGCGAAACAATTGGAACCCCTTAGGCCATTTATGCATGGGAGGTTTTGCCTTGGATTTGCTGCTTTCTAGATGCACATTTCCCCCATCCAAATTCTTAAAACTCAAAAATAAGCCCCCATGTAGTTCTGAGAATTCGGATGGGAAAAATATGCATCTAAAGAGAGGCAAATCCAAGGCAAAACCTTACATGCGTAAATGGCCTTATTAATTTGCTTGCCTTGTTTAAGATCAAATAATTTATTTCTTTTCGAAAGGTGTGCTTGAAAGGGCAGCATCTATTGGAAAGGTCTCCTGCGCAAGCACAGCCGGGGTCAAACCCAGGAGACGGACGGTTTGGCTAGAGCCCTTCCCGGCTTCAGAAACTCGACCAGCCCAGGGCCGGGAATCCGTGCCAGAACCGAGGCCCTCTTGGCAAATGCACCGAACGGCTCTCCGGAAGCCTTAGTAAGGCTCCCGGGTCCCCTTCACTCCCCACCCAGTTGGAAGTGAGAAGAATGTCAACCGGGAATGCATTTTCTTGCCCAGCCTCCAGCACGGTGCACGCGAGGAAGACCGAGTTCCCTTCCAACGTGTTTCGCTCAGGCTGGATTGGACCCGGGCCGAGGCGCCTGTTTGAATGCAACCAAGTGCGGAAAAACAAGACGAAGGAAAGATGCTGGCGTGCGTCGTTGTCACTTACCGCGCCCCCCTCCCCACCCCAGAGCACATCTAGGGTAAAGCAGAATTGGACACTTTGGGCCAAGCCATCTTCTCCCTATTTCCCCTCTGCTACAGCCCGGGATGACGTTGATTTAGTGAAAACATTACAATCCATAAATCATTTCCCCCTCCCGGTTCTCTCCTTGGGCGTAATAGCCTCATCTGCACCTTATCAAAAATCATTCAAGGCGTTTAAAGATGTGTTTTTTAAAATAAATAAATAAATGGGGAAAGGAGAGGGGGGATGGTAAGGCGTATAAGAATTCGGAGTGGCTGTTGGAGGCCCGTTTACATGTGCAAATCCGGCTTAGCGCCTATTCACATGCCGTCGCCTTGGGGCCCGATGCCTGCAGAGCAGAAGTAACTTCAACCCCCCACAACACCCCTTACCCGGACCCCTACTGCGCCTGCTGTCTACATCACTAAACAAATAGGCAAGCCCTACCTCAATTACAGGCCGAAAACAAAAGGCCGGAACGGATTTGCATTTTCGATTGAGGGTTATTTGTGGATTTCCTCCCCCCTGAAGACACAAATAAAATGCGGGTGGGCGAAAAGTCTCTCTCTCTCCCCCCCTTCATCCCATCTGCAAAGTCAAGGCAGAGGATCGCCCTAAACACCCGCCTTTCCGGACTTCTGGCAGATAAATCATTTTATCCCGAAGAAAGAGACCTTGGGATCTCGATTCCCCATTCCGTAAAGTGGACACCAATCTTTGGGTTCAAAAACCAAACATTGGGAAAAACAATCCTTGGCACAGATTCTTAGGGAAACGTTCTTACGTTTCTTCTTTGGGATCCTGAAGATGTACACGTGAATTCCTCCCGGCCCTTTAACACAAGGCTGCGATCCTCGGAGGGGTTCACTTCTCAGAGGCTGGGGCTTACTTGAAAGGAAGCCCCATTTAAACCAACAAGGCTTTCTTCAAAGTAAACGTGCGGGAGAGGTTCGGAGGGTGCATGTAGCATGCTCACTTGCCCTATCCAAGGTGGGCATCGTGGTGGGGTGAGGAGGGGGTAGTTGCAGCGCCCTTTCCATGGGAGGAAATGGGTCCATGGGTCTGCTAAGCCGGTATCAGATCCTGAACTGGTCGGGCCTCTGTTTATGGGGGGGGGGGGGCGCATTGGCGGTGGAGTTTATCTCCCTTCTCCGTCCCCTATCAAAGGATGCCAACCTGCCCAAACGAGGGGCTCCCATCTCCGAGTTTTACGCCTCTTTACTAGGAAATAAATCCCACTGCAATCAGTGGGGGCCTACTCCTAAGTAAAACGTGGCAGTCTAAGCCCACTCCCCCAATTTCTGCAGACTCAAAATCCTAACCGTTCCACCTTCTCTTTGGAAGCGGAGATTGTTTTACGGAAGATGACAGGTATTCATTTCATTTTGTTGTATTTCCACTGTCATCTCCTGCTTTGCAGAGGACAGAGACCACTCGGGCCCTCGGTTCCTTGCCAGGAGGGGAAAAAAAACGGTGAAAAAAGAGAGCGCCCGAGATCATGTTTACTCGGCCTTTGGGGTGTCTTTTGTTCACGGCCGGTGCGCTGAAAGCGGCAGTCCTCTCTACCCTGACTTCCGAATAAACCCCGCGGCAGCCAGCCGGCCTTACATCCGAATACACCTGCCGGTAAAGGCTACCCCTCTAGGCAAACTTGCTGGGGGAGCCAACTTCGTCGAAGGCAAGGCTGCTTCGTCCCGCTTCAAGACGGGCAGGAAGGGTCGCTGCGCTCTCTGCCAACTCGCTGTAGACAGCCCCGTCGCGCTCCTTCAGACTGGGCCCGAGGGCAACCGTGCCCAAAGGACCGGCCATTGTCTGCTACCAGGGCCTCGGGGTGGGGTGGAAGAAAAGTCGCCCTTGGTTTGGGCTCCTCTGGATTCCGCCAGAGCGACAGAGAGGGAAGGCAAAGCTCCGAAGGGCACGGCCCGTTGGCAACGCCGAAGGGATGGACGGGCAGTGCCCACCCCGGAGGGAGGGCTGCCTACCCTCTGGCTCTGTCCGGTCCAAAGACCCGGAGCAGGGAGGGAGGGAGGCGGGCAGGCGGGGGAGGGGAGAGGCTGCGGGGGGGGTGGGGATGGGGGGCTCCTCACCTGAAAAAGTCGTTCTTGCAATAGAGCTTCCCTTCCCTGGAGAAGCACTTCTCGGTGAGGTTGCACTTACACTCGCAGCACTGGACGCACTTGATGTGCCAGGCCCGGTCCAGGACGTTGAGCAGGAACGGTCGAGGATGGGCCGCTCGCAGCCCGCGCAGTGCACCATCATCTCCGCGGCGGGGCAAGGGGGCAGCGCCGCCGCCGCCGCCGCCCTCCCGCCGGCCCCGGCCCGACGCCTCTCCTGCCCTGCCGGGCCCGCGTCCTCCCGGCCCCGGGCCGCTCAGCGCGCCCGCCGCCCTGGCCGTCGAGTGGGGCCGAGGCGCGCCTCCTCCTCCTCTTCCTCCTCCTCCTCCTCCTCCGCTGGCCGCAGCCCTTCAGCGCGGCGTCCGCGGGGAGCCTCGACGGGCGGGGGACCAGGCCGAGGCCCGCCGCTTCCCCTTCGCCCGTCCCCTGCTTCGCCGGCGTGTGGATGGCTGCCCGGGACTTTGCGCCACTTTCATGCTGTTCCCATCGCCGAGCTTTGTCTCCCGGCTTTAGTAATTCGCGCATCCTTATTCAGATTTGGTGACGTCGGGCGGCGCGTCGGCCGGCGGCGGCCAATGGCCGGGCGGTGGCCATGGCAACCTCTTAATTTATAGCATATCTAAATTGGCTCCAGCCTGGCGCTTGGCACAGAGGGGGAAAAAGGAGGCAGCCCTATTGTTGAAGGGCGAGAGCTGCACCTGGGTGGACGGGGCTCAGTGAGTATTTCGCCTTCAGACGCTTTCGCTGAGGGGTGCATGCGGATCTGGGCCGGGGGGGGCTGGGATCTGGCCGGGGGGGTCCTGCGGGGGTCGCGATCGACCTGGGGCTGCCCCTCCCCTCCTCCCCAGAAATGTGAGAAAGAACAGCCGAGCCACTGGTCACCCACTAGCCAACCCGCTCCAAAAGCATCAGGTGGGGAAAGAGACTCGGGATGAGGGGTAGCCGCGATTTCCTTCTTGGAGGGGGGCCGGAGGGGGCGGCTACCTGCTTGGATCCGGTCTGGGCAGGAAAGTCTTGGAGGCGAAGTTGTTTTCTGTTTCTCCCCCCCTCTGGCTTTGAGTCGAAAACGCATGGGAGGTTTTGCCGCTCTCTAGAGGCACATTTTCCCCATCTGAATTCTCAAAACTCTGCATGGGGGCTTATTTTTGAGTTTTGAGAATTTGGATGGGGGAAAATGTGCACTTATAGAGTGGCAAATCCAACGCAAAACCTCCATGCGTTTTAGCCCAAGGTGTTTTGCTTAGATTTGGGAGTCTCTCTCTCTCTCTCTCTTTTAAAGCAATTGTTTAGAAACGGAGTCAACCCAGGAATCAAATCGGAAGGAAACCAACAAATCTCTCCCCTCTCCCATCAATCACAGTCCAAATAAAACTTCTATTAGTTTGGTCTCCAATTTCAGGTCTTGAAAATTGCCCAGACAAGGGATTTAGGCAGCAGAGAGGGAGAATCTGGCGGGGGAAAAAAACTTTCCGGGTTTTCAAACTAGGGGAGAGTGAGCCAAAATTATTGGAAAATGCGAAAAAATGAGACGGGAAGGGGCTGCTGATTTTGGGGAGGGGGGATTTGCATTCATAAATAAAAGCCCCCCCAAATGTGTAAGTTATTGCGACTGCAGGCCTAAAAACACTATCCTAGGAGTAACCCCATTCCATAAAATGGGACTTACTTCTACTTAGACCAGTTTAGGATTACACCCCTCGAGACTGGTGGAGAAAAGATCTTTCCAATGACTCTGGAGGTCTTCCTTCCTCGACATATATTTACCAGTCTTCCTCGCTCAAGGTCGGTCTTTTCCACCGCGGAGGTTACAATCTTCCCGGTGAGCAAGACGCGCTGATTACAGCGGCGCTTCCTCCCGAGTAGAACACGTGGCGGATCGGGCCGCAGGGTCAGCGACATTTCAGCCTGTGCGTTGCCCCCGTTTCCGTTCCTTGTGCAATACTGACTTTGAAAAGTGTGCGCTTGTTGCCTAGGAATTTGGAGAGGGGGGTCTGCATCTCCCCCCTCCTCCCTCTTTTTGTCATGCAAGGTGCAAGTCACAATAGGGGACAGGAGAGATTAAGTTATAAGGTTCTCTCTCCCCCCAACCCACCCCATCTTTGCTCTCTCCGAATGGGAGGGCCCGACAAGCACCTGACAAAGCCCTTCTGAATGGCCCGGGGCCCAAGACAGAGCTGGCCATTTCATTAAGTCTGACCATGAAGAGACCCCCTTTTCCCCATTTGTACGACAACACTGGAGGTGGGGGGGGGGAGCTGAGAGGAAGAGCTTCAAACAAGTCACCGGAGAAGCCCAAGCGACCCTCCTCCCAGCTTCCTGACTGAGCCCTCATCGCTGGCAATTCTATACCGCACTATCCCCATATAAACAGAACAAACAATACAGTACGCCTAGATGTTCCTTTCCAAATGGGAAAAAAGTTCCCTCGAAGTGAATAGGCTGGGCTAGATCCCAGGCAGAGGCAGGAGAGAAGTTTCTCCCCTTCCCAGGAAGACGCATTTATACATGGGAGGTTTTGCTTTGGATTTGCCGCTATCTAGATGCACATTTTCCCCATCCCAATTCTCAAAACTCGAAATAAGCCCCCATGCAGAGTTCTGAGAATTCAGATGGGGAAAATGTGCATCTAGACAGCGGCATATCCAAGGCAAAACCTCCCATGCATAAATGGCCTAAAAGAAAGGAAACCTTTTGGGTGCGTTGGGGGGGGGGGAGAACATAACAAAATAAACTCAAGTGGCCAATTTCCAAACTGTGGTAGGAGACCAGAGGGTGATGCGGGAGACCTGCCATGTTGTCAGAGGGGTGGGGAGTGGGTGGGGAAAGGGACAAGAGAGAAGCCCAGCTCTTTAAAGCCATCCAGAAACACACAGAAATATCTAGTGTGGGCTATGATAAACGTCCGGGTGCGGGGATGGGCCGGTGGGAGCGAAGGGATGGAGGTGCGGGTCTCTTTCTGAACCGAATTCCCGCAAAATCTGCCGGAAAACAAAAGGACGCCTCTGGGCGCAGAAAGAAGGGAAGGGAAATTGGCATCGGATTCCTTACTTCTCTAGGTTAGGCTCTGACCCCGAAAAGTACTTCCCTAACCTTTTATAGGTTAGAGTTTGACAAAAGCGAGTGCTATAAGGAATATTTTCTTGCAATAGGGCAGATCCAGCTAGAATTCTAGGTCCCTTTTAGTTCTGAATTGTAGTCTATACATCTCGGTGTATCCTGCGATGTGTCCATGTATGTGTGTTACTGACCCCGAATCTTAACCCTAAACCTATTTATTTAGCAATGCTTTTGCGTGGTGCCGCTGGCTTTAATTACATAATTCTCTTTTCAAGAAAAAAAAAGGCATGCAGCCGTGGAGCCAATTCGATTTAAATCAACGTATTTCGGATTAACTGGCTGACCAGTTGATTTATTATTTCTCTGTGTGTACACACGCGCGCCCATTCAACCTTGTGGATTTCTCTGTAAGATGTGTTTCTATGGAGAAATCTTTTGTACTTTGAAAAGGAAAATCAATTTGCCTACAGTTCAGAGAATTCCTCCTTTTTATACTCCCTGTCTAAAAATTGTATATTTATTTCAGCTTTATTAACAACCTATTCTTCCTAAACTCCAATATCTCGTGTATGAAACGTGGGGGTTAATCCCACCAACGTGGCACCGGCTAGACGAGGTGTATTTAATAGTGGGTTTACTTTTCTTCGCTTGTCTGGATTGACTCCGGGTTTCAGTTGACTAGAGGGCAGGAATTTTGCTCTCTCCAGCTGAAGGAGAAGAAGGAAGATCTCCACACGGGAAGGGAAATAGGGGTGTGTGGGGGGTGCATGTGAGGACAATAGACCAGTGGGGAAATGTAAGAGGCTGAGGTATAAATTCCCTGAGAAAGAAAAGACCCCAGAATTTTGTCCTTTCCAGACGTACAAGACAAACACGCTTGTATACTCATTTAAGTGGCTGCTATGCCAAGCGCACTCGCTTGCATTTTTTACTAGATAAAAGGAAATCAACGGACTTTCAGGTAAACGCATTTTAGGAAACAAGGTGGCTTGTTTGTTTGTTTCTTTGGGAAAGAAACATCTTCTCTCTCTCTCTCTCTCTCTCTCTCTCTCTCTCTCTCCCCTCTCTCTCTCACTCACACACTCACACACAACACACACACACAGAGAGAGAGAGAGAGAGAGAGAGAGAGAGAGAGAGAGAGAGAGAGAGAGAGACAAAAGACGAGTCTAGGGATAGAACATACAGACGACACAATGGGTAATTTGCGTGTCCGGGTATGTCTTTTGGGCTGAAACCTGAGATCCTCGTTTGGCGATACTCGCCAAGATGCAAGAACGAGCGTGAGGATTCTGCTCCAAAAATTTACACCAGCCCAATGCAACGAACAAGTCCCGCCCGGCTCGGTTTTGTCACTAGAAGCGGCTTTGGCCAGGCTGAAACGAACAGAATTGTTGCCTATGGGGTGCGAAGGCTGTGGAAAATGCCTTGGGACGGAGACGGGACGGAGGGGGAAGGAAGCCGCATCCACACAGACCCCGACCCGACTGGTCGATGTCTTTACCAGGGCAGACCTAAAAGCCTAGCCCTACACCCCCATCTCCGCTCAGCCATCTCTTTCCACACGTTATAACAGCCTCGACTCCCCGCAGGCATTACTCCCCGCAATACCTTTTGTAAATTATACATACACGCACCCCGGTAGGCGACTAGCTATATCACGGCCTGTAATATCCGGTTCCACTCAACTCCTTAAATCTCCTTGGCCACGTCATTATTTAGTGATATCGAGAGATTTTTCAGGCTCTGGCCTGGCAAAGAAAGACCTTCTTGCATGTGTCCGCACCGTCTCTTCCGGGACTGTTTCGGCTTTAAATAACTCGAATATGACATACGTGTGTTACCCGCCATGTTTAAATCCGGTCCCTCCAACCACCGGAGCGAATCGGGACCTCTTTTCTGACCCCACACCAACCAAAATGTACTCCCCTCCCCCATCTCTAGATCTGCCCTCTATTCCAGCCCTCTCTGATCTTTCGAAGGTAACTCACAAACCAACGGGTATGGTTCGGAACTGGTAATTCCCAGAATATCACCCCCCCCAAATCTGGAAACAGGAGATAACACTTCCACCCCTCCTTTCTCCTCCCATCTGACCCCCCCCCATTTTTCCATGCATCAGGAAGGTAGGGGGAGGGGGAGAGATCTTTTGCATCCACCTCCCAAACTGCATCGACCCCCCCATTAAGCCCTCGGCCCCCTCCCGCTCTGCCCTCCCCCGCTAGGCCTATTCCGGGGTCCCGAGCACCGGAGCAGATGGCCGCGGAGCCGGCGCTACGGCCGCCCCTCTCCCGCTACGCCTCTCCTGGAGCGAGGGCGCGCTTGGCGCGGGGCGGGGACAGCCGTGAACCGCGCTCCGTTGACGAATTTACTATATAAAAAATCCCCTTTGAAGACTAAAGTGTATCAACATAACAGCGCAACAGACGCGGAGGGATAAAGGAAACAGAGAAAAGACAAACAAGATAATCATCTGTTTCCAATCAGTTAAGCTCTGTAGAATTTGTAAGGCGCACTTTGCATATTCCCCCTTGAGTTTTGGTAATTAATTACCTATCTGTTTCGATTGCTACCCGTTTGTTGAGGTTCCAAATTATGTCCCTCCCCACCCCCAGCCAACCTTAGCAGTGTATTAAAAAAAATTAAGGGGGGGGGAATTGGAAGGGGGAGGTGGAAACTAATCTCAAAGCTGCTTTGGCTGTTTCTCATCCCAAATCCAAGGAGGAAACGAGATGGGTCAGGATCCAGCCAGAGAGGAGCCCTTGAAATGCCCATTTATTCGAATGACTTCCGTGCCCTGCCTCGACTCCCGCCTGGCACCCTAGGAAAGGAAATCTTGCTCGATTGCAAGGCTGCTCGCGATCAAAGGAAATGGGTGCGAGATGCTTGGCCGGATCGTGCCCTCGATTCTCTGTTGCCATTTTTACGCATGGGAGGTTTTGCCTTGGATTTGCCGCTCTCCAGATGCACATTTTCCCCATCCGAGTTTTCAAAACTCTGCATGGGGGGCTTAATGTTGATTCTGGATAATTTGGATGGGGGAAAATGTGCATCTAGAGAGCGGCAAATCCAAGGCAAAACCTCCCACTCCTAAATGGCCTCTCTCTCTCAGTCTCCCCCCTTCCCGACCCCTTTGGAACAGATTCTTCCTTATTCCTCCCAGAAGTGGCTACCAACTTTTAGCAAAAGGCGACCGAAGGGCCGGTTGGACTCATTATGTGTGTGTGTGTGTGTGTGGGGAGCTAGTGTGTGTGTTTAGTGTGTGTTTGTGAGAAGCACTTTACATTTTCCTCATTAAAATCTCCTCCTTCCCTTTGAAAAAAAAGAGAAAGGCTGTGGGGGGAGGGAGAGAATTGGGGGGGGGGAGGTTTTTTTTTAACATTAAACAACCGCGCCGAGCGCAGCACGGGTCTTCTGGCGGGGTTATGGGCTCTTTCTGAATGGCTGCGTTACAAATTGTAAATTTAAATTGGTCGCCGGATTCATTACCGCCTCCCTTTGATTTCAGCCAGCCGTGAAAAATTGTACTGGTGTACCACTGCGCGAGTGTTTTGCTGCGAAGAGCAACAACCTAATCACCAGCTTTCTCTCTCCAACAAAAGTGTAATTATTTTGTTTTGGGTGTAAATATAACCCAGGGTACAAAAAGTCCAGCAGCGTCTGAGTGCATTACAAGCGCATTTCAGAAGAGCCGTCCGAAATGAATACCAAGGTTAAAGGGGGTGGGCTGGGGGGTGGGGTGCAGCGGGCGAGGCAGCTGGGAAGGGAGCCGTGGAAAGAAAGGAAGGAGCGAGTGGAAAGAAATGCAAACCCGGAGAAAGGCCACGGACTCATTTTGGGCCCGGGACCCACGCAAATAATCGAAGGCGACGGGAAAGGGTTCCATTCCCACGCTTAGGGCAAGATCCCGGGTTAGATCTTCTGCGGGCCCTTCCAAAATATACAGGCATTTCCTGCCCTAGAGATTATTCCTCTCAAGGGGACCCGGCGCAGTAGAAATTTTCCCTGGATCGTGCCCCGGAACAAAATGAGCACATCTCGAAGGCCATTGAACACAGTGGTTAAAGAGCGGTGGTTTGGAGCGGTGGACTCTGATCTGGAGAACCGGGTTGGTTTCCCCACTCCTTTACATGAAGCCAGATGGGTGACCTTGGGCTAGTCACAGCTCTCTTAGAGCTCTCTCAGCCACACCTACCTCACAGGGTGTCTGTTGAGGGGAAGGTGATTGTAAGCCGGTTTGATTCTGCCTTAAGAGGTAGAGAAAGTCGGCATATAAAAACCAACTCTCCTTCTCCTTCTTCATCTTCATGGTCTCTTTCGTCTCCAAAGCCACAAGCCGAGTCCTCAACGAGGCCGGACCCAGAACACGGCGTTTGTTGAGGCTGAATTGTACATTACCATCAGATACCCGCCACACACAAAGCGCAGTGCAGGCTTAGTCCAATGACTGATTCACACATACATGCGTGAGGGCGCCACGACCCAGCTGACTAGCATGTGTGAATTCGCTTAAACAAGCCTAAAGCCACCGACGGCCTTTTCTTCAGCTTTTCAAACATTACACATGTTCTTTTTTTTTTTTTTTGCAAGTTGCTTTTTATTGATGTATTTAAATGATCGCTTTAAAAACAAACAACAACAACCAAAAAAACCCCAAATCAAATACGCCCAAGAGGCAAAGAAGGCCGGGTTTTGGAGCGTTCCTTTGCCAGCCGCTTAGGACTCAAGCGATGCTCCCGCACCTGTGGACTCGTGCGCGCCCCCGCCCGCCTGGTTAACCAAACCAACCAAGAACAGCCCGAAGGATGCTGGAGAAATCAGAAAGAGGCGGGGGTTAAGAAAGCCGGCGGATCAGGAAACAAGTGAGAATAACTGGAGGGGTGGTAAGGAAGGCAGCAAAAAGGAATCCTTAACAAGCGAGCTGGACGCCCCGTTCCTAAATGGAAGGCGATCCCCTGGATTTCGGGGGTTGTTACTTCAAAGGCGTAGGCGTAAATTTGCAATCGGGTTAAGACCCGGTTGAAACAAACAAATAAAAAAAAGCGGGGAGGCTAAATCCAAGTAAAAATCTATGTATGCAATGGAAATCTGTGACCCCCTCCGATCCAGCCTCAGGGGTGCTTCTGAATGCTGGGGAGGGAACCGCTCAAGTCTTTCCCGGACACCCTTGGCTTTTGTTCTTTCTCTGGATCTCTGCTCCGAGGAAACCTGGCCGGGTTTTTTCCCTCCCCCCGGTGTGGGGCGCTGACCCCCCTCCCCCGGAGCTGGGCTGGGGGCCTCGATCCACTGTCTCCGGGTCCCGATCCTTTCCCTGGGACCTTCTTACCGGAGATAGTGGGGGAGGTCGCGTGGGGGGGGGAGGGGAAGGAGCTGGTGGCGACTTTTGGCCACCTGGCAAATCGAGCGTGTCGTTACAGCGGCGTTTCTCTACCCACCCGAGGCAAAGCAAACGGGCCGGGACGCGGGGGGGGGGCATGCCCAGCGCAGGACCTCACGCCACCCCTTCTCTGTCCCTCCCCTCTTCTCCCACCTCCCCTCTCCCAAATCCTTCCTTCCTTCCCCCCTCCCTCTCTTCTCTCCGAAAGGCGCAGACTTCCCCGCAGATGGATACGAAGGAAGGTGGGAGAAGCCAGCGCCGGAGAAGCTGCCCTTTGGCGGGCCGGGAGGCGCAGTCGGAGAGAGGGAGGAAGAACTGCGGCCTCTCCGGGCGAGGGGCTGGAAGAGGAGGAGCGCGGTTTCTGCCCCGCGGCGGCTGGCTGCCCCTTCTCTCCTTGCGGGGTAAAGACCCGGGGGTGGGGGTGGGGAGGCTGAAACCAATAAAATCGGGACTGAGCTCGGATGAACCTTTTTTTCCATCGACGGTTGGTTTTGCTGGGGGAAGGAGGGGAAGGAGCGCGGCCCGGGAGCGCGCACGCGGAGGTCCCTGGGTCTGGGGTAATTTGCACGGGCGAAAAAGCTGCCACGGTTCCAGTGCTTCTCAGTCCTTTCCCCTTTCCTTCTTTCTTTGCTCCTATGGCCCGTAGGTCCTGAGCAGTTCTTTCTTAGAGGAAAATATGGTGGAGAGATATTTGGCCAGGGCCAATGTTATGGTTGGATCTCTATCCATCAGCAAGAAGGGGACTATTTTGTCTCTTGTTATGGGGGGCAGGAATTCTCGCCAAGATGGGGGCGATCCGTTTATCTCGGTGGTGTTCCAGTCCTTTTCTGTGGCTTGGTGGAGGGTGGGGTGGGGTAGAATGGACCTTACCATTTCGGGATACAGGAGGGAGGGTAGCTCCAAATGCTCCCCCGTGGAACGACTCATTGCAAGTAAAACTCCAGGGAGAAAGGTTCTATTGTAGCCCGAGTCACAGTGTGTTGATGTGACATTTGCAGGAAGCTTTTAAAATGCACTTTAAACAAATGTGATTCCCCCCCCCACCTTCATTCTCAAATGGTACAATCTATTCCTGAGTCATTCCAACCACATTTTAGCTCAGCGTATAAACCAGGCCTTCCTGATGCACAACCAGATGGTGGACGGAAGAGGCAGAATCCTGTACATTGTGCCATTTCAGACTGCGCTTCCCGGTGTGGAGAAAAAAAAGGTTGAATCCAACTCATGTTGGAGCTCCCTGCGTGTAAGAAATAAGCTCATCAGGGATATATGGCTACTCACTAATGCGCTAGCTTACTACATGCAGGGAGCTTGTAATACACACATCTGATAGCCATGACCCCCTTCCCACTTCACCTGTAGTATGAAATGGCACATGCTGGACTATCAGCTCTCATTAGGCTTGATGCCTGAAAGAATCTTTTACCTCGCCTCAAATGCAGGGCATCTGGAGAATCAGTCACAAGTTCGTGGCGCCTTGTCAAAGGCTGGAGAAATCAAGGGAGGAGCATGAACATTTTGAACGAAAGACAATCACTCTCCGGAATCTAACCCAGTGAATCCAATCCTGTGCCCAACCGATTAGGGAGAACCAGGGGTTCTAGACTCTCTTTTGCTCCTCCAGATCACTTAGTTTAAACCACTTTTTCGCCCAGCCACACTAACCGGAGAGTGGTAAGGAGGCGGACTGGTTTCCCCCACGCTCCAATGACTGGATACTGTGTTCCGTCTTTGTCATGGACGGGAAAGCAGAAACCGTCTGTTTAGTCCAGATTCTTGAACGCTTAATAAACTTCGGTTAGTTCTCCAGAGGCCTTTCACTGTCTGGGCTGTCCTGCTTTAGACTGCAGATCTAGAACGTGTAGGTGATTACATGCACTTAAAAAGTCCCAGAGGAAGCTTGCAGGGCAGGGAGTCCTACAGGCTGGTCTTCTGGGTGACATTTAAGTTTCCATGCAAAGTGAGGGAGAGAAGGGTTGTGGGACAGCATTTAGTCATGGCAGACCCACCCAGCAGTCTTTAATAGGACATCCTGGACAATGGTTGATCACCTCATTGAGAACTTGTGTGTGGAACATAGAGGAGATCTGCGGGTATGAAATGGCCAAGGAATTCACCCTATTCCCCCCCATTCTCTCCCCCTCCCACGTGTTTTTCATTAGATGCTTTGGAAACCGAACTCTTTGTGCCTGCAAAAAATATAACCACGTAAACATGGTTTCCATTGAAACCAACCAGCTGATATCTAAATAAATATATTTATGTTTGCGCCTCAAACCAGCACCGGAAGCCACGCCCTTTGACCCGGACAAAAAACAACCAACCAACACATTGAAGCTTAATTTCAAATACGTGGATGCTAGATCTGGGGTAAAAAGTAGTGAGGAGAAAGGTACCCTGCGTATGTTCCGAGACACACTTTTCCTTTAGACTGACTTCAAACGTTCCACAGGGGAAACGGGTTCTGGTTCAAAGCAGATGCTTGAAGTACAACGAGAACATGAACAATAGTCTGTGGGCCACAAGAAGCGCAGGACCTCACGCCACCCCTTCTCTGTCCCTCCCCTCTTCTCCCCTCTCCCCTCTCCCCTCTCCCAAATCCTTCCTTCCCCCCTCCCTTCTCTCCGAAAGGCGCAGACCTCCCCGCAAAGCACAATTAGACACCACTCTCTTTCCCTTCGTGTCAGAGGGAAGCACACCCTTTTACTCCGCACCAGTTAACCCGAAATAATTACCACGCCCAGATTCCCCGCTCGCATTCATTGAAGCGCCTAAGAACCCCACATATTACTTGCAAACACGCTGAAAAGTATACCCTTCCCCAAACCGATTTTCACCAGCAGGGGTTGGATGAATTGATCCGCATTAAGCCATCCGGAGAGTATAAGAGGCAGGGTTACAGAGGATACACCCTAACCCGGTCTGGATGAATTCAAATCTCCGGATGGACTCGCTTTCCATCTTTCAACTGGGTACTTGCCGCCTTCCTAGCCTCCTTCCCAACAAAGCCCTGGGGGTGTGTGGTCTGCACTGCCTGTGCTCTTTGTAATGTGTTAAGACTGCCCAGTCTCCAGCACAGCGAATCTTTGATCAGTGGCAATAAATAATTATTAGCCAATGGGATCCTACCCTGCTCAGGATGGCCAGGCTCGCCTGATCTGGTCAGACCTCAGAGGCAAAGCAGGTTTGGCCCTGGTTAGTACTTGGATGGGAGGCCACCAAGGAATATAAGGGTCGCTGTGCAGAGGCAGGCAATGGCAAAACCACCTCTGTTCGTCTCTTGCTTTGAAAACCCTCCTGGGTGGTCATATGGGCTGCGACTTGACTGCACTTTACGCACATGCAATGGGATCCGGCTCGGTGCTTCCCAGCGCTTAGAGGATCAGATTAGCCATGTTCTGAGGGGTCCAGACGAACTAACTTATGACGCTGCCCTTCCACGGAGATTTCCCTCTCCCCATAGCCTCTCATTCGTTTAATGCAGAAGTAACAGAGCCGTCCTAAACAGAGATATGCTTAGACTTAGTAACTCTGCTTCGGACGGCGCCAGGACCCACCTGGCCCTTTCAACACACAATTTCAATTGTTAAGTGATACCAAGCACAATCCGTTCCCTCGTCAAAGAGCTCATTCTCCGCTGGATCGTTTGGATTGGACCCCGAAGAGCAGCTGGAAGACAGGATGGCCTTTTTTGGGAAGGAGAGGAAAGCCAGACACAGGAATTATTCCATTCCCCTCCCCCCCCTCCGGGGGGAGTTTCTGAGTTCTCGGATCCTTCTCGATGTAAATGAGAGGGCAACAAAACCAGGGGACTAAGGGCGAAAGCGCATGGTCACTTTAGCCTCCCTTTTTCTCTGTTTTAGCCAGGAAAGAGCCCCTCAAAACCCCAGGGCACTCTCCTTTCCCCCCTAAATCACTCCAAATTACAAGCTCGTGATTACGAGAAATAATTCAATGGGCCAGTGCTCCTCCGGTGCAGTCAAGCACACAGATCCTTTGCTTGAGGACAACGTTGTGTGTTTCGTGTAAAGTGCCCAAGTCGCCTTGCAGTAGCAACCTTGGACGTCCTAGGTGGTCTCCCATCCAAGTCCTAGCCAGGGCCGACACTGCTTAGCTCCCCAGACCTAACGAGATCGGGTTAGCCTGGGCCATCCAGGTATGATCCTTGAGAACGTTGCTACGAGGGAATTACTAAGTCCCCGATGTTTTAAAAATGCTTTTGATTTTTGTAATTAAAGCTTGAATGTGAATTAAAAGTGGGCACTGAAACCGGAGGCTCTGCCCCCTCTCTTTCCCTCCCCCCGTCTGAAATGGCGTCTTCAGTCCAGAAGGTTTCGTCGGTTTTAGCTATCAGAAGAAGTGCTTAGTTTCAAAAGACAAGAAAGGAGCTCGAGTCGGTTTGTGAATCTAGTAGATTGCTAATCGCCCTGTTCGTATATACCGCCTCCTAAGCATTATGATTCTCCAGACAGGGTACAATGGCAGATTTTTTAAAAAATAAATAAAAATGGCTGCAATTGCAATTAGACTCCGAATTCCGTTTGCAGCAGATTACCGTATCAACATATAAACAAGCACATTTTTAGTTTTGCATGAAGGAAGGTGCTCAAGGCACGCTGCATATGCCCAGAAGCACTCGCCTCTCTCTCAAGACTGGCACCAGCGAAACAAGTTCCAGGGCTGCAGTGTGTATGGGTGAAACCTCCCCTGGCAGAAGTCCCGAAGAGAAGAAGAAGAAGACTTGAGCCATTTATGCATGGGCGGTTTTGCCTTGGATTTGAACTCTGTAGATGCACGTTTTTCCCATCCAAATTTTCCAAACTCGACAGTAAGCCCCCATGCAGAGTTTTGAGAATTCGGATGGGGGAAATGTGCATCTAGAGAGCGGCAAAACCTCCCGTGCATAAATGGCCTTGGTTTTTATATGCCGACTTTTTCTATCATTAAAGGAAGAATCAACCCGGCTTACAATCACCTTCCCTTCCCCACAACAGACACCCTGTGAGGAAGGTGGGGCTGAGAGAGGTCTAAGAGCGCTGTGACTAGCCGAAGGTCACCCAGCTGGCTTCCTGCGTAGGAGCGGGGAAACGAATCCAGTCCACTAGATTGGCCTCCGCCGCTCACGTGGAGGAGTGGGGACTCCAACCCGGTTCTCCAGATCAGAGTCCTCCGCTCCAAACCACCGCTCGCAACCACTACACCACGCTGGCTCTAGTCCAGTTGGAGAGCTTTCTTTCTTTCTTTTTTTGCGTGCGTCGTTGGTTGAAGCGCAAGTCCCCCCAGCTCCAGTATTCATTCCAAGCGGGCCGAAGCTCCCCCCGGATCGGTCTCCAGGGTCTCCAGGGCGCGTTTCTCCGCTTCTGGCGTGTCGGTTGAATCGCCCCTGGCACGCCGAGAGCCTGCTTGGCGCCGGGAGTAGGGAATCTCCCCCCTCTCTCTCTCTCCCTCTCCAGCCCGGCGCTAATGACAGCGTGTTGATCCGGCGCTGCCGTGGCCTCGCTTGCCTTTGTTTAGAAGGTGTGAAGAAGGGAAATCCGTAATCGAAAACTCACCGGCGCTGCTGCAGGCAGCAGCTGGAAGCGGGAGGGGGGGGGAGGAGGCTGGCCGAGGCAGGCGGCTGCCCCTCCAAGCGAATTCGCAAACGGGGCGGCGGAGGAGGGGAAGGAGGCGCGATCCAGCTAGAAGGAGGCTTGCCCAGCTGGAATTGCGCTCCGGAAGACCTTCCCGATGTTAACGGGCTGGGGCAGGTGCGCGCCCGGCGAGGAGCCTCGCTGGAGGGCGATCTCCTGCTCTCCGCTGGACAACCCCGGGAGGAGACGGGGTGGACCCGGGAAAGTGGGAAGTCCGAGGCTGGACTTTGCCAAAGCTCTCCAGCAGAGTCTGGGACCTGGAGGCAGCGGAGCAGGGTGAACGCCGAGCGCGAACCAGCGGGAAGTTCTCCTGCGCAGGTGCCCCGGCCCTAGAGAAACAAACCGGGCCTAAATCCGGGGGGGGGGGAAAGATCTCTGGATCCAAGTCCCCTCTTGCAACGAACGGGAGATGCGCATGAGTGGCGGCGCCGGTCGACCCCAGGGGGAGAACTTGCCGCTCCATTGCGCTCGCTTCTCTCTCACGCACATGCGTTTGGAAGAGGCGCCTCTTCCAAACCCAAACGTGGCACCGCCAGAGGCTCCCAGGATCACCATCCTCAGCTGGACGGATGTGGGAAAGCTGGGATGGAAAACCCTGGCGAGCCGCTGCCTGCCGGATCCCATACAAGGACCGACCCCTTAAGAGAGTCCCAGGCAGCCCATACGCTCTCCATCGCTTTCCATGCTTTCCCTCCCCTTCCCCGAAAAGGCAGCAGCGGGGTGTGCGTGTATGGGCGGCAATCGCGTGCCTCAATCAATGCGAATTTTATGTGGAGCTCTTTGGCATGTCGATTACTCCGGGAGTGTATCTGGATGGAGTGCATCCAGGTCGTACAGCAGGCGGACCAGGGCAGGGGAACCACGCGGCTGTCTTTCCACCGAGCTCATGCAAATGTCGCGCGACAGCCCGACGCCTTCCTTTCTGCTCAGTTTAAGAAGCACAAAAGGGGCGTTGATATATATCCCCATGCTAAGCGTCCAGCGTCACATCCTCACGTATACCCTTGGCTTTCATTCTGGTTACCTGCATTTCTCCCCCATTGTTAACCCCCCGCCAATCGCTCATACTTACAAAAAAAAAAAAAAAAAAAAAAAAATCACTTCCTAAATTTGTTCCAGTAAAGAATTCGGGTTGACTTTGTTCCTCAATGAAGCTGTAGAAAACGATCTCTTTCTACACTTTCTCTCTCTCTCTTTTAAAAAACCCTGTAAGTATGAAGCGCCAAAGATCTGGAATCACACAAACCACAATAGAACAACACTGAATCTTGACCAGAAAGCGATTAAAGGAATAAGAATTTTAATTCCATCAAATACAGCAGAGCCGATTCATTATATATGCGAGCCCTATTGAAATAGGGACAAGTTCTGGAGTATTATTATTATTATTATTATTATTATTATTATTATTATTATTATTATTATTATTCCTAAGACCACATTTTAATCTTCAGCTAACCAGAAAATGAGCCCCAAGCAAAGGAGACCCACAAGCACACGCACCACTGGTCCGTAATTTAAATCTTTTGTTTGCCGTGAAGCCTTAATCTGAAACAGATCTAATAATTATGATTCCTTCCATCACAGCCGAAGTCTGCCAGGGCACTTACGGTATATGAATACCTGCCTTTCCTCGCCTGAGTGAGAGCGGGAGCGTGCGCCTTAAAGGAAATAAATAACCAGCCCCCTCCTCACCTCCCCGACAAGGAGGAGGGAGGGGCGCATTCTTTTTCAGACGTCTTTTTTGCCGGGGAGGGCGGGGCTCCCGCGCATCGTCCCCCCCCCGCTCCCGAGAACAAAACACTTGGGAGCTGACCAGGGTGCTGAAGACCCTAAATTGCCTATAATGAGAGTTGCATAACTTTCTTTACTGGGTCATATCCCTGCATGCAAAGTAGATGCTCTCTCTCTCTCTCTCCTTCCTTCCTTCCTTCCTTCCTTCCTTCCTTCCTTCCTTCCTTCCTTCCTTCCTTCCTTCCTTCCTTCCTTCCTTCCTTCCTTCCTTCCTATTTCCTTTTTTTACAATCCACATGATTTCATATGTCGCAGTGAAGATTTATAGTTACAAAATATTTGGGACTTTCATTATGCAAACTAGGGCAATTTCCTTAATGGAAAAAATCCAAACCAAGCGGGAACCCCCAACCCTGAAACACAATGGAACAAATATCCTACAAGGGTTTTCCAGCGCTTTGGGAATTTAGCTTTCTGGAAGGCGAGTGTACATCCCAATGCACCCCCCCCCCATGATGACAGTGAAACAATATCAAAGCAAACAATTGCGTAGTGCTGAGATAACTGGGAAAGCCCCAATCCCAGTGAGGTTTAAGCGAGAGTTCAGCATCTTCACGTATTTTAAGGCGCCTCCAGGGCCAAACTGAAGGTTTGTAATGAATGCACGGCACTGTGTGTTCCCACAAAGACAGTTTCTTGATTTGAAAAGCAGATGTCAGAGGCTGCCAGGTTCAGCGGAGGAAACGGCTGTGGGGGCGCGCACGAAAGGGCTTTTTAACCCTTTCCTCTCCTGTCATTTCCTAGTTCCACATCTCCCCTCCCAATTTATCATAGAGGAGAAGGCATAGTTTTCCCACAAGGGAAAACCAACTTGGTGAGGAGGCCGCAAACAGCCTTTAAGGAAAGAGTTATGTTTCAGCTAAGACTGGGCCTGTTTGTCATTATTTTCAGGAGGCTGTCACTCACATTTCCCCAACGACATCTAGCTAACTGGTCAGAATGCTAAGCCAGTTGCTGGTGGAAGTGGAAGCTTGAATTCAGAGAGGAGGGGGGCTTCCTCTTCTTTGCTCTCTCTCAAATTTAGGTTCTCATCCCAAACTTCCATCTTTTCTTCTCTGGTCAGGCGCACAGGACTTGAAGACTTGACTTACCCAAGTCTCATTCATTGCTCTCACTACCAACTGTCAACACCAATCAGACACGTGCTATCTTCCCCTGTCTGAATGTGGGTCTGGGGAGTTTTCTCTTGGGATGGGTATCCAGACCAATGGGGAAAAAAGAGCCCTGGGATTTCCAGCTTCCCTTCTTGCTCTGGAATAGACGTTTTGTGGAAGCCAAGCAGGGGATGAAAGTCCACCAATAAAGAAGAAGAAGGAAAAAAAAGAAGAAGAGTTGGTTTTTATATGCTGACTTTCTCAACCACTTAAGGAAGCACCAAACTGGCTTACAATCACCTTCCCTTCCCCTCCCCACAACAGAAACCCTGTGAGGTAGGTGGGGCTGAGAGCTCGAAGAGAGCTGTGACTGGCCCAAGGTCACCCAGCTGGCTTCATGTGGAGGAGTGGGGAAACCAACCCAGTTCTCCAGATCAGAGTCCACCGCTCCTAACCACCGCTCTTAACCACTACACTATGCTAGCTCTCACTAAACCATTCCCTTTCCTCCTGATTACCTGCAGGAACTGTTCACCTGATTGCTATGGACCTTTTCATGGACGATGCAACAGGTCTGCTCTTACACACCTCTGGAAAGAGGAACTGGATCAAACTGCTCTCCCTTATTATCAATTTGGCAGATTCTGGCTGGGAAGACCCCAGGGATGTGCAGACACTTTGCTTAACACTGAGATCCTAGGCACACCTACCTGAGAATAAGTACCACTGAACACAGAGGGACTTACTTGCAAGTAGCGTTGGTAGGATCTGCCTGCATGTACAGATTTTTTGGGGGAAGGGGTAACACGTATTTGGGTCTCAGGCAGACCGGAAGTTCCCTGTGCAAATCCCACCAAAGTGAACAGGCTCCCTACAAGAGCAAAGGGTGTGTGCGTGCATAGGGACCTCTATAATCTTCACCACAGATCGATTTAAAATTATTGGAAGAGCCATTGACTCAAAGGTCAGTTGATTAATTGGGGAAGACAAAGATTTTATGGATGTGTTCAGAGCCCACCAAGTCTGTTTTGGTTCTGGTGTGTTGTTAGACTGAGGAATTTAAAATAATTTTAAACTTTTAATCTGAGGATTATTTTAAATTAAAATGTAAAATCCATTAATACAAAGGGAGAGAGGTCCCTTTATTGAGGATGTGATTATACGTTCATCCATTAATTGATTAATAGGTTTTCAAAAAGAAAACACCTGCTGGTCAATCAATTCATTAATGAGATGACAACTCTGAAAAACAACAACACGCAAGATGTTTAATTACTCGATTCCTAATCTTGTTACCTGCCTTATGCCTTCCAGGATAGGGTCAGCTAGAAATTTAATACAAGGAAATAAAGGGTTCTGTAAATTCTGGGCTCAAACACAACTCAAACATGGAAAAAAGCACCAGAAACTTTTCTTCTTGACATCCTAGCTTTCTAAGTGCAACAGTTTTTCACATGGAGATTTGTTTTCCCCCTCCCCCTAATACAGTCCAGGAGAAGTGAATGAATACTCCTTGTTGTGACAACTGCATAATCTGCCAGTTTGTGACTGCAATTCCCAAACCTTGTGGGCTCAGATTCACTAGCTCGGAGTAGAAAAGTGCTGTCTTGTATTTATTGTTGTAACTTCATTTATAACCTGTCTTTCTTGCTGAGACTTAAGGTGGATCACAACATGTTTAAAACAACATTCTTTCTTTACTTACTTTTTTTGCTCTGGCCTTTCTCCCCAGTGGGGACCCAAAGCCACTTCCATCAATCTCTTCTCTGTTTTACCCTCACAACAACCCTGTGAGGTAGGTTAGGCTGAGAGCATGTGACTGGCCTAGGGGCACCCAGCAAGCTTTCCTGGCAGAGTGGGGATTCAAAATGGAGTTCCCTGGATTCTAGTCTGACACTCTAACCACATGAACATATGAAGCTGCCTTATACTGAATCAGACCCTTGGTCCATCAAAGTCAGTACTGTCTACTTAGACCAGCAGTGGCTCTCCAGGATCTCAGGTAGAGGTCTTTCACATCACCTACTTGCCTAGTCCCTTTAACTGGAGATGCCGGGGATTGAACCTGGGACTTTCTGCATGCCAAGCAGAGGCTCTATTACTGAGCCACAGCCCCTCCCCAAATGCACTACACCCTTGAACACATGAACTCATGAGGCTGCCTTATACTGAATCAGACCCTTGGTCCATCAAAGTCAGCATTTTCTTCTCAGACCACCAGCGGCTCTCCAGGGTCTCAGGCAGAGGTCTTTCACATCACCCACTTGCCTAGTCCCTTTAACTGGAGATGCCGTGGATTGAACCTGGAACCTTCTGCATGCCAAGCAGATGCTCTACCACTGAGCTACAGCCCCTCCCCTACACCACTAACCACTACACCACCTAATTAAATCAGACAGCATCAGACATCCAACAGACAATATCGTAGGGTTAAAATTACAGAACTGGCTTTTCGATATGTTGCATTAGTCTCTGTAGCCTAAACTAATGCTTGCTTCTTGAGAAGTAAAGCCAAGTGAGTTTTAAGGGACCTTCCTTCTAAGTAACAAGCTGGCAAGTCTTTCTTTCACTTCGTCCATACTTCATTCCAGAAAATCCACTTTCTCTTCCATCACTTTCCTCTAGGCACTTGAAGGAGCATTACTGAATCTATCCAACCAGGGTTTTGTCCTCCCTTTGGACTTTCTTTTGTCCTTAGGGGAATCTCCATAAGGATCTGACAAAGATGCCCAATTAATGGTAACTTACAAATGGGTTACTTCTTCTGGGGCAACTCTCTTTTCTTTAAAAAAAATATTTAATGCACAATCAACAACAGATATATACATAAACTAAAAACAGACAATCACATAATAACATAAAATCACGTAAAATACTTTACAGCTCTACATCAGTAACTCATTCTCACTTAACCAAAACAATATCTTATTACACAATGGACATTTCTGTTCTTTGAATCGTTCTTGTCCTTAAGAGATCTACACTATTAATATCATTTTTTTGGAGGGGGAAGCGGTTAACTTCACTAAAACACGGACCTCTTTTATTTTTGATAACCAATCTTGTATCTTAGGGGAAGCTTTCTGATCCCACTGCCTAGCAGACCATTCTGGCTGCAGTTATCCTATGTAAGGCAACTATCTGTTGATCTCTCAGAATATCAGGAAGATAATTCAACAACAGGGTTTTTCTGGCTTAAATGGAATTTGCTTCCCCAATCCAATTGACATAATTTTCACAACCTGTTTCCAAAAGACTGATGCCCCTATGCATACCTATCACATATGAAAAAAATGTGCATTGTCTTCATTACAAAACCAGCATCTGCAGGTTCCTCTCTTACAAATCTTTGCCATCCTTGAAGGTGGTAGATGCCATCTATCAACCATTTTCACCAAATTTCTTTAAATAAGAGGCTAACTGTAAAGTTTGTACCATGACTCTCTCTTCTAATAATGAAAAATATCTGGTAGGAAGAGAACTCTGAATAAAACCTAACACTTGGAGGAAATCCTCAGAACACGCCAATCTCTGATGGAGCATCTGATTCTTAAGTGCACAGATTCCTGTCTTTCCTAATAGGCTGTTGACGATGAATACAACCACAACCTTAGCCAGTTGCTAGAGCTTTCAAGTGTTTAAAGCATTTCTCCTGCATTATCTTGTAATCCTTACAAGAACCCTGCATGGAAGGTTAGTAATATTATCCCAGTATTGCAGATGAGCAAGGGAATGGTTGAGATAGTAGCCGAGATTAGACTTGAATCAACTGCAAAAGATATTGCAAGGGGGGCTGTTCAGCGTTCCCCCGTCATATTGCTCCTGTCCTCAGCTCATATCCTCATGCTATACACAGGGTGAACTATGAATCTGGTGCCCCCCAAAATACAAAATACATACACAAACACAGTGAAGCATCAACCAGCTCATTCCAAGCACACTTAAATGTAAAGGTAGTCCCCTGTGCAAGCACGGGGTCATTACTGACCCATGGGGTGAGGTCACATCACAACATTTACTAGGCAGACTATGTTTACAGGGTGATTTGCCATGGCTTTCCCCAGTTGTCTATACTTTACCCCCAGCAAGCTGGGTACTCATTTTACCAACCTCGGAAGGATGAAAGTCTGAGTCAACTTTGAGCCGGCTACCTGAAACCAACTTCCGTTGGGAATAAGAACATAAGAAAGGCCATGCTGGATCAGACCAATGTCCATCAAGTCCAGCAGTCTGTTTTGCACAGTGGCCAACCAGGTGCCTCTAGGAAGCCCACAAAAAAGACGACTGCAGCAGCACCATCCTGTGTGTGTTCCACAGCACATAATATATTCGGCGTGCTCCTCTGATCCTGGAGAGAATAGGTATGCATCATGACTAGTATTCATATTGACTAGCAGCCATGGATAGCCCTCCAGTGTGGCGTAGTGGTTAAGAGCGGTGGTTTGGAGTGGTGGACTCTAATCTGGAGAACTGGGTTTGATTCCCCACTCCTTCACATGAGCAGCGGAGGCTACAGGAACAAGTACAGTACAGGCAGGGGTGGTCTTCACCAATGGGCAACCAGGGCAGCTGCCATGTTTCCCTAATGGAACAGGCAAAGAAGAGGAACAGGCTCCTGCCACTGGAAATGCCAACCCCATTCAGGGCTCAGGCAGGTGATTCAGCGGTGGCCATCTGTGTCTCTTTCATCCGGGACTCGGGGTATTGGAGGTCACTCTTTCATCTGGGACTCGGGGTATTGGAGGTCACTCGGGGTATTGGAGATCACTTTTGCCCATCTCAGACATGGTGAGGGCTGCCCCTTGCTTGGCCCCAGTGAGATGGTGACCCTGGGAGGGGCAGAGGGTGTTGGTGTCAGGAGTTGATCACATGAAGCTGCCTTATACTGAATCAGACTCTTGGTCCATCAAAGTCAGTATTGTCTACTCAGAACGGTAGCGGCTCTCCAGCATCTCAGGTAAAGGTCATTCACATCACCTACTTGCCTAGTCCTTTTAACTGGAGATGCCGGGGACTTTCTGCATGCCAAGCAGAGGCTCTACCACTGAGCCACAGCCCCTCCCCAAATGCACTACACCCTTGAACACATGAACACATGAAGCTGCTTTATACTGAATCAGACCCTTGGTCCATCAAAGTCAGTATTATTTACTCAGACCAACAGTGGCTCTCCAGCGTCTCAGGCAGAGGTCTTTCGCATCGCCTACTTGCCTAGTCCCTTTAACTGGATATGCTGGGGATTGAACCTGGGACCTTCTGCTTGCCAAGCAGATACTCTACCACTGAGTCACAGTTCTGGGGTCCCATCCTGGTCTTCCCCCACCCCCCAAGGCCTCAGAATCACTAATACCACCCCTGAGTTCAGGAGTAAGTGCTAAATAAAGCTGCCAAACCTATCTAAACATGGCTTCTGTATCCTGCGTGGGAACTGGCACATTTTACATTTCAGGATGGAAAAACTCCCCCCTTTTTAAATAAAAGCTACTTGCATCTGAAATTGACAATACTAAGTTTAAATCGATGTCACTGGGTCTTGTAAATCAGGATCATACCGAGCACTGGTGAGATTTGAAATTCAATTTTGAAGCTATTTTTGGCTCTGGTGTCTTACTGAAATAAGCAAGATTTCGCCATCCCAGTTCTCAAACTGATTAAAACATGATTACATTTCTATAAAGAGGGTACTGGGGCTCAAGGCTGTTTTGGAGGCATTGGGTTTTCTTTTAATGTACAGACAGAAATGCATCTCTTATCCTCCATCACAGCGTAAGTCTAATTAGAAACGATGAGGATGAGGGGTGGGTGGGCTCTTCTAAAGAATCGGTATGCCTTGCAGGATCACATTCTGGCCACGTGGAGCAGCACAAAAAGAAACTCTAGAGAGGCTACCTTCAAAGACAATAAACACGCTGCTCGTTCTGGAGAAGCTGAAGCCACAAAGTCCTTAGGTTTGCACACTCACTGGCGTGTTGTGCGAAAGGGAGAATTGAATTTTCTTGCTGAAGGAAGTCCTCAATTTTGGGAAAAATTTTTTAGTTGGGGGACGGGACACTAGTTGGGGGACGGGACACGGGGAGGAGAACTACTGGCTTGTTATCATCACAAAGTAACCATAGTTTGTTTGTATTATCGGGAGGCAGGCAGAGTATTCCACTGCAACTCCTTGTATGGAAGCAGTGAGGAAGGACTTTTACAGTGTTTGGTCTTTTTAGTGAGTTTGAGATCTAGATTCTACTGGTTCATACAAATGCTACTTAGGGAGGGTGGGATATGTCCCTTTGCATTGTGTCTTACTGCATGTTATTATTGTTCAGTGGCTATGGCTTGGTGGTGTACTGGCTGAGTAAAGTACATGCTTTGCATGCTGGGGGTCCCAGGTTCAATTCCTGACATTTCCGTTTAAAGGATTTCAGATAGCTGGTAGGAATTTGCTAAACTTCGGAGAACCATTGCCAATCAGAGTAAACATTGCTGAGTTAGATGGGCCAACAGAATGATCCAGACAGCTTCATGTGTTTGTTAGCTCTGGCCAATAATCAGATCATAAACACCCAGAGGCATGCATATCAAAAGCACAAATTCCTCTTCCGAAAAAAAGTGATCAAAACAAATACTCTTTAAATGCCCAACCTCTAATTTTTTTGTTTCTTGCATTTTAACTGGGAAGACGTTTAAGTGTGGATGTTGTTTCCTTCTTCCCAAAACCGCATCCTGTTTTGAAATCTGAAGCGGGGCCTCTATTGATTCCCTGAAAAAAATTCTCACTGATTTCAGCAGAACCAGAAGACAATTTCAATTTCTGGGAAAGTCTCTGCTGCATTAGGATCTGGAATATCTAGAAAAAGCTGAGAGCGAGAGAGAGTGAGAGAGAGAGCGAGAGAGAGAGAGAGAGAGCGCTTTTTGGTAGGTCTCTGAGAGAGAAAGGATGTTCCTTTGGTTCCAAAGGCCTTTCCAGAGAATGAGATGGAAGAGAGCAAACACAGGCCCATTAAATTGTAGTTAGACTCACTTTGGGTTTTGTTAGGAAGATGAACTTGATGAGTTAATTAAGCCACAGCCTGTAAAAACCAGTTTATTTGCATAGCAAACTCCTGGGCCAGCGTACAGCCGACCAAACGTGTACAGGCAGACAATTCTGGGGAAATTACAACCTCATTAATATGCTAATCTGGTTGCAGGCCTGGAACGAGTTTTGGCTTTCTGGTGCTTGCTTGGGGGCGGTGGGTGTTTGGTTGCCTAGCAACTCTTTTCTCCAGGTAACCCTTCTCTGGCTTGCCCTTGATATCCCCCAAAGGACTGTGATGTGGGAAAGAGGTAGGCGGCATGAAATCTCTCTCTCTCTCTCTCTCTCTCTCTCTCTCTCTCTCTCTCTCTCTCTCTCTCTTATCACACCACTGTGAGCAAAGTCAAATGCCATCACCAACACACACTGGAAAGTATGTGTAGAGGTGCATGTGTACACACAGAGATATCGACTCCTTTGGGTAATACTAGCCCAATGCCCTTTGTTATGATTGGGGGGGAATTGCAGAAGGATAGCCTCTACATGACATCTATTCCAGGGATATGGCTGGTGGGGGGAGAAGGCAGTAGGGTCATGCCCCCTATGGGGATTCTAGGTTTCCTGATTTTCCAGATAGATTTTTTTCAGAAAGTGAATCTATTCCTCCCCCCCTCCCGCTTGTGGAGATATGTGCATGAAATATTTCTGCCAGGGATGCTTTTCACATTCTCCTCATCTCAATTTCTTCCTGGAATTTGGGAGAACGGGCGTTGAGGCTGGGGAAAAGTCACTCTTTCATTTAGGGTTACCAGGTCCTTCTTCACCACTGGCAGGAGGTTTTTTGGGTGGAGCCTGAGGAGGGTGGGGTTTGGGGAGGGGAGGGACTTCA
This sequence comes from Euleptes europaea, assembly GCF_029931775.1. NCBI lineage: Eukaryota > Metazoa > Chordata > Lepidosauria > Squamata > Sphaerodactylidae > Euleptes > Euleptes europaea. The sequence continues at coordinate 47,387,226 of NC_079324.1, forward strand.
ATGCCATAGAGTCCAGTGGCCAAAGTGACCATTTTCTCCAGGTGATCTGATCTCTGTCGGCTGAAGATCAGTTGTAATAGCAGGAGATCTCCAGCTAGTACCTGGAGGTTGGCAACCCTACTTTCATAGGATTGCAGTTGATTATATAGACCCATATCAGCCGTGCCACAAGCGTGCAACGTATAACACACCTTTATTAATATGGCTCCTTTATGGCAACCCATGTAAGTGTTAAAATAGAAAACATATCCTTGTCACACACAAAAACACATATATTGGGTGATTGATGGACTCACTCAGGAATCCAGTGGACTGCTTCCATACTGCCTAGAAAGCTCACATTCGATACATGTGTAATCCAAGATGATACATGTACTCTGCATGTCCAGCTGTGCTACCTATGCAGAGTTTCTCCAGCCTTCCCATTCCTTTCAATGAGACTGGAGTAACTCTGCATGGAACGGTGCTTCAAAACACTTTGGAAGAATGTCATAGTATATAATTCGGCCTACTAAAAATTAAAATCTGGGGGAAAGTCTCAGAATCTGCAGGGCTTTTTACTTTTTGAAGAAGGGGAGGGTCTCTGGTTCAGAGCTGCATACCCCATCCCAAGTGCCACTGATGACATTTGGGCTCAGTTCAGACATTACATAAAGAAGAAGAAAAGTTTGTTTTTATACCTCGCTTTTCTCTGCCTTTAAAGAGTCTCAGAGTGGTTTAAAATCACCTTCCCTTCCCCTCCCCACAACAGGCACCTTGTGAGGTAGGTGAGGCTGAGAGAGTTCTTCAGATTAGAGTCTGCCACTCCTAACCACTACACCATGCTGGCTCTCATGAAACCATGCTTACTGAGACCATCCAAATGCAGACCAGTCTGCTAATTATGGTCAGGGTTTGTCAAACCAGGATCTGAAACCAAGGCTGCTGTCATTTATCTTGCCTTGGAAAGGAAAAACACTCCCTTCCCCCTTAGGCCCTGGTCACGAGGGAACCCAAGGTTGATGGCCGGTGAGACATGTATTTAATTAAATAAACGGAGGGCACAAACGGCATTATTCTCCCGTCCTCCATCTTACCCTTACAACAAACCACCCTGTGAGCCGGATTCAGGAGTGGAGCTGTGCTAGTCTGCAATAGAAGAGCTAGATTCGAGTCCAGCAGCACCTTAAAGAACAAGGAGATTTTCCCGATATGAGCTTTCCAGAGTCAAAGCTCCCTTCCTCAGATCTGATACTGATATCTTTAATATCTTGTGGGCTAAAGTTGGTTTACTAATCACAGCGAGCCTTAACTATGGTTTCAGATGACATACAGATGTGGCTTAATCCTGATTTGTCCCCTGCCCTGATTACAATGCAGGCTGGGATACCGGCCAAGTCTCTACAGGGAGGTGAAAGAAGGGATACCTGCATTTGTCAAGGCAAACCAGAATTGGAGTTTTACTTATTTGTTTATATTTTTATCTCCCTCTTCTCCCCAATGGGAACCCAAAGCATTGTTGTCAGATGTTCTTCCCTTCTCCAAAAGCAAGGTAGGTTAGGCGGAGAGAGTGACCGGCCTAAGATCTCCCAGTGAGCTTCCATGGAAGAGTGGGGGTTCTGAACCTGGATTCTCCCAGATCACATGAACACACATGAACACACGAAGCTGCCTTATACTGAATCAGACCTTTGGTCCATCAAGGTCAGTATTGTCTACTCAGACGGGCAGCGGCTCTCCAGGGTCTCAAGCAGAGGTTTTTCACAAGGCCTACTTGCCTAGTTCCTTTAACTGGAGATGCTGGGGATTGAACCGGGGACCTTTTGCATGCCAAGCAGATGCTCTACCACTGAACTACAGCCCTTCTCCAAATCCAAGTCCAGTGCTCTATCCACTACACCACACAGGCACATGCTGGCCGAGTCTGCAAGCTGAACCCTGGCTACACAAACAAACCACTGTTAAAATAAACCGCGACTTTTGCCTTATGTCCGAACCGAGCCATATGGCCTGGCTCATGAGCGGGTCCTGCCGTTCCCTTGGTGCTATCAATCTGCTAACTGTCAGGAACTCTAATATGTATTATTCGTATTAAACCCCCCCAAATGTGTTAAAAAGAGGGAGGGAGAAGGAAAAAAGGAATTAATGTGTCAGGTATTGCATCCACCTTTTCGCTTATTACGGTGCTAAAGCAGTATTAACATTTATGGGAGATGAGCTCTGCTTTGCCAGCGCCTGAGGCCAAGGGTCTAAGCCATCGCCGGAGTTAATAGCAAGGGCTGGTTAGCAAAAGCCTATTATCTCATAAAGTTGGAAACTCATTTGGGCAGGAGCCACCGGCTCTCTTGCCAATCAAGATGCATCTGTGTTCTCTAAACATATTTACCATCTCATTCCAGCCTCCCTCCCTCCCTCCAACACACACACACACACACAGAGTGGAGAGTTACGGCCAGGTTTCTCGTTTCCACTTGCAGGGCAAGCAGCCAGTTCTACCCTAGCCTGCTTTTTAAAAACTCACGAGATTACATGTAATAGGCTAAGAAGTTAGAAATGATTTCTGACTCCCTGACTCTGGGATCCAATAGTTATGGTACTTGCAAACCACTTTAGAAAGGTGACAACTGGAACACGTGTAAGCCCATGGGTTGATCGGCAACTGGTCAAATCAGGGGTAAATGAAGAAATATTCTGGGAACAGTAACGCAAGTGAATGTTCAGCAATCTGTGTTCATCCTCTGAATCTGCTTGGTTGTGTTAGGCTGAAGGCACAGAGCCAATGAGAAGTTGCAGGGGTGCCACTCCGCCTGGCCTGATGCCCTCTCTAAGCCTCTGTGCCAGCCAATATTTGGCTTTTCCACTTTGAAAGCCTATCTAATAATTCCAGACTGAAAAGAAAACTTCACATTATTTAATGTAATGTAATTTTCTCTCCCATATACCTGTCTGTTCTTTGAGATTTAGTACAGGATGCCATCTTCAATCAAGTTGGTTGTCATTACGAGCATGAGAATTCTCGCCTGTGGCTTCCGACTTGTGGAACCAGTTGCCTGATGAGGTTTACTAGGTTCAGAATCTTGGCCTTTGTAAGCAGGCTGTAAAGGCTTACTTATTTACAGAATTTTGTGGCTAATGTGCATTTCCTTTTTGTTGAACGCATGCAGCTGTCTTATACTGAGTCACACCTCTGGTCCATCTAGCTCAGGATTATATACACTGAGCAACAGCAGCTCTCCAAGGTCTCAGGCACAGGGGGAACCTCCACAACCTGGACACCTTGCCTAGGTCCTTTTAACTGGTGGCTGATCAGAGATTGAGCCTGGGATCTTCTGGGCACAAAGGTTGTACACTCTGCCAGTGAGTTACAGGCCCCACTAGGAAAGATTGGCTGTAGTTTTGCATTTCCATAGAGAGCCAGTGTGGTGTAGTGGTGGTTAGAGTCTCAGACTATGAGCCTGGAGACCCAGGTTCAAATCTCCAATCAGCCCATGGGAGCTTGCTGGGTGACTTTGTATCAGTCACACATACTCATCCTAACCTACCTCACAGGGTGGTTGTGAGGATAAAATGGAGGCGAGGAGAATGACATAATCTGCTGTGGATCCCGATTGGGGGAAATTTTCAGCAGGGTGTAAATGAAGCAAATAAATATTATTTTAGATGGTTTGTAAATTCCCTTTGTGAATGGTTTTCACTGATGTTCTATGCCTAGAGAGTCATTATACTGAAAGATGGTTTATGTTCTCAATCAAAGGTGGACAGAAAGCAAATTGTGGTCTATTGGTGAGCAATGTTTAGTGGACCACTGATGGGTGCCAGGAAATCTGGCCAAGAATTCTGGATTTGGTGAATGTTGACTGAATTCAGAAAGGCGCTTCGTAAATTAGGTTCTTAAGAAAGAACCCATGTTTTGCATCACTTAACAGATTATTTATGCCTCATTTGTTAAGTGATCAGGACTCTTAAAAAATTAAAACACATTGACTGACCACAGGAGTCCTAGTTTTTTTTTTTAAGTAGACCATGCAAGACTGAATTAACTCTGTGTGCATGTGTCTGTTTGTAAAGGGCCATCAAGTCACAGCCAATTTATGGTGACCTCACAGGGTTTTCAAGGGAAGGGACTAAACAGAGGCAGTTTCCCATTTCCTTCCTCAGCAAAGTCTTCCTTGGTGATCTCCCATCCAAGTACTGACACTGCTTAGCTTCCAAAATCTGACAGGATCAGGCTATACTATACCATTTCACATCATGGCAGTTACTCTGTACCTGTCAGAAATGGATGAATGAATGAATGAATGTATATATGCTATTATTTCACCTGTCACAGTTCTATCCAATCTTTTATGCAAGCAGCTTAGAGTGGCTTACATAGGTGGAGAATGGACAGGGTTGCCAGCTCTGGGTTGGGAAATGCCTAGAGATTTTGGGGGTGGAGCCTGAGGAGGGTGGGGTTTGGGGAGGGGAGGGCTTCAGTGGGGAATAACGCCATAGAGTCCACGTTCCAAAGTGGTGAACTGATCTCTGTCGCCAGGAAATCAGTTGTAATAGCTGGCAACCCTAAGAACGGAGCATCAATTGCCATGGAATTTTTGAATCAGAAACATTCATATGCTCACAGGGCAATCCTAAGAATGTTTTCCTGGGAGTAAGCGCCATGGAATAGACCCAGGTAGCATTCCAAGTAGATCTGATGAGGATTTTTCTGTAATTCTTCACACTGCCTTGTGACAAATTTTTAAAAGCCCGTTTTGTGAAAAATTCCCAGGTGGGGTGGATTGGTGTTTGGGTAGGATGGAGCATCACACTGACTAACCCTACCCTGGCTATAGCTTTGATCAGAAAGCCAAGCAGGTATTTGGCAACACATGCTAAGTATGATCTCGTCACAGTACTAGTTGTTCCATAAATGTCCGAAGTCCACACATTTGATTCCTTATTCCAACTAGCTGTTCCTTCTAAACAAACTTTCTTTGGATGCATTATAGTTGGGCTCAAAGCCTTGTCCAGGAGCGAGGGATTCAGGTGAACCTATCAGCTCTGGGCAGTCTTGGTGCTTTGTACCAAGGTGGCATGATATAGTGGTTAAGAGTGGCAGACACTAATCTAAAGAACTGGGTTTGATTCCCCACTCCACAGGAGTGGCAGACTCTAATCTGGAGAATTGGGTTTGATTCTCCACTCCTCCACAGGAGCGGTGGACTCTAATCTGGTGAACCGGGTCGGTTTCCCCACTCCTCCACATGAAGACAGCTGGGTGACCTTGGGCTAGTCACGGTTCTCTGAGCTCTCTCAGCCTCACCTACCTCACAAGGTGCCTATTGTGGGGAGAGGAAGGGAAGGAGATTGTAAACTGTTTGATTCTCCTTCAAAGGTAGAGAAAGTAGGAATATTAAAAAACAACTTTTCTTCTTGTTCCTGTTCTTTTTGGGAACCCTGAAGGGCTTTGAAGAAGAAGAAGAAGAGTTGGTTTTTATATGCTGACTTTCTCTACCACCTAAGGGAGACTCAAACTGACTTACAATCACCTTCTCTTCCCCGCCCCACAACAGACACCCTGTGAGGTAGGTGAGGCTGAGAGAGTGTGACCAGCCCAAGGTCACCCAGCTGGCTTCTTGTGTAGGAGTGGGGAAACAAGTCCAGTTCACCAGATTAGCCTCCGCCGCTCATGTGGAGGAGTAGGGAATCAAACCGGGTTCTCAAGATCAGAGTCCACCACTCCAAACCACCGCTCTTTACCACCACACCAAGCTGGGTTGGGGCAGGCACCACTTTGCTCCTCCCTCCCCAGGAACAAAAGCAAAGCTGGTAAAGGCATGACAGGAACTTGCATGGACCTTGGAGCAGTTGGTGCCAGAATCCTGAGGCCCAGGGGAAACTTGCTCCAGGAAGTCTGGGCTTGGCTAGCTGCAGAGTTCCCTTGGGCTCAGGGTGTTTGCATGTTTAGCATTAATCTATCTATTACATTTGTACTCTGCTTTTCAGGCCCTTCTCTCTCCCCCTCCCTGATTCCAAAGAGGATTAAAATATGTCCAAATGCCATTTAAAATATAATTTAAAAGGTGGGAGCTTGGAGTGTGAGTTCTTGGGACTTGATTACAGGTGTGGGCTTCTTTTGTGTATATTTAAACAAAGCTCCTTTCTTTTGCAAATGCAGGGATTGCCTTACCTTGGGAGGACAACTGTATGAGAGAGAGAGTTTAACCCTTTCTCCCTTGCTTTTTTCTTCCTGGAAAAAAACACCCTGAACTACTGTTACCCCACTGGAGAAAACTTGGGGGCGGGTACTAGTAAGTTGTCCCCAGCATTGGAAAAAGCATCTTGTAATGGCTTTTTAAAAGAATTTTTTTAACAAACACAAACAAACAAACATAGAAACATTACAGCATGAACACAATATAACAATATATGTGTCCATAGTTCATGGGAGCAACTGCAGGCTGTTTGCTGAACGAAGAGAAGGCCTTTTCATCTCCGAAGGAATCGTTTCACATTGTTTCTTTGATCAAGGCTGTAATGGAATTCTCTCCTGCCACGCTGGCAGTTGGACTGACATAATGACTGAATTAGATATTGACGGATGCAGATTGGTTGGTTGTGTTTAGCTCGATGGTAGTTCAGTCTTATGGATGTCATCAACAGAGGCATGATGGGAAAGGAGACTCTCCAGGTACCTAAACATATACTTTTGTAACCTTGAAGCCAACCGCATCTTCTTCGCTTCAGCTTCCTCTTTGCCACAAGCTGCCCAAGAGACCTAGCATGAATTGGTTGAAAGGAAGATGGGTTTGTGCTTCAGGACAGTATGGGGAAAGGAGGGGCTGCTGGGAAGATCCCTCATTGTGCCTCTGACAATGGGATCTTAATCTCCAGGAGGATCTCCACAGTACATAGCACACAAATACCTGTGGTCTGTGGATAAATAGAACAGGAACGATGAGACCAGAATGCAATGCCAGCAGCCAGCAAGTGGGAAAGCCTGTGGAGCCACCTACCACCTAGAGACCATTTTACAATGGGTGTTGATTTCTTTTTACAGCTAGAAACCTGCAGCAGGCTGTATTTTAGTTATCTACCCGCCCTGAGCCAGCTTGCTGGGGAGAGCAGGTTATAAATCTAATAAACAAACAAACAAACAAATAAATAAATACCTGTTTCATTTTTACCCCACCTTTCCTCCAGAGAAGCCCTGAGTACAATACATAGTTCTCTCCTCTTCTGTTTCACCAGTGCAGCAACCTTGTGAGTGAACAAGCGAATGACAGGTCCATAGTTACCCACTGGGCATCATGGCTGAGTGGGGATTTGAACTCAGCTCTCCCCAGCCCTAATTCAGCAATCTAACCACTATACCATGACAAATAATTTCTTTAGTACATATCTATCCCACCCTACCTCTAAGGTGCTCAAAGTAGTTCTCCTCCATCATCCAAGTCATCCTCACAATAACCCTGTGAGGCAGGTTAGGCTGAGAGAGGGTGACTAGACCAAGGCCATCTAGTGAGTTTCCAAGGCTGTAGTCCAACACATACTCTAACCACTACACCATACTAGTTCTCTGATAGTTTTCTGATCTGTAGCCAAATGTAAGATATTTTGCCATTCCTCTTCTGTCCCAAGATCCTGCATGAGTTTTTCCATCAGTCAAAAATCCTTTCACTTCCCTAGCAATAGGTACATTGATTTTCAATACTAGATCCCATCAGCTGGAATATTCATGAACGTTCCATGGCTTCATAGGAGCTAAGCTGATAGATGTTTGCAGGGATCAACTTCCAGTCAGGTTAGGTTTTAGTGTCTTTGTAAATGGTACCTTGCCAAGGAACAGAGGAATGCCCTTTGTTGGCAGTTCTTCCCATATGGGTGATATAAAAAGCAGATCAAACCATGTAGCAGTGGAGCTGAAAGGGGCACAATGAATTTTTATCATCCAACATGTCCAACCCAGACATGGTCCATTGTACTCAGTGAAACAAACCAGGTAAGCCCAAGATGCCCAGGGTCAGTTTTGCTTTCCAGATGTTGTGTGGCACAGGGCTCCTCGCCCTCTGCTTCCTGACAGAGCTGAAGTTATTAGGCCTCATTATGGACTGGAGTTTAATCTGCTGCAAATAGCTCTGTCATTAGAATATCATAAGAAGCAATTATCTCTCTTTTTCCTCCTCCCCGCTAACTTTCAGCCTTCTTCCTACAGGGGAACTCAAGGTGCTTCGACCAGCAGAAGAAAGCAGAGGAAGATGCCTTATACTGAGTCCAACCATTCAGGTCAATAGGGGCTGTTACCGCACTAGCTATTCCCAGCGATGTATTAAGAGTTTGGAAATGTTATAAAAAATACTGTTTGCACTTTCTATTTATTCCCACCGATGTATTAAGAGTTTGAAACTGTTATAAAAAATACTGTTCGCACTTTGTTTGGCCCTTTTAGCTGTGAAGACGTTTTCCAACCATTTTTTAGCCATGGCATCCAAAAACCCTTTTAAAGCGATGTTTTTTTATAACATTTTCAAACTCTTGATACATCGCTGGGAATACCTAGTGCGGTAACAGCCATTGTCTACTTTGACTGACAGCATCTTTCCAAGGTCTTTCCATCACCTACTACTTGAGCCTTTTAGCTGGAGATGCTGAGGATTGAACCTGTGCCTGTAGATAGCCTCTCTCTAGAGGTCATCTTCGATGACCTCTGAGGTGACACTCACCTGCCAAAAGTGGGCCTAAACAGAGTGTACCAAATAGCTATAAATCAAGGAATCCACCAGCCACCAAACGCTGCCAACCGCAACGTCACACTGCAGCTCCAGCAAGGAACAAGAAACAGCACTTGCCTTAGGGCACAGTAGAAGCAGGCATCAGAAGTGTGGCCACACCATAGCCGGGCTAAGTTGAGGACAACTTGGGGTGGACCGACCATTTAACGCAAAGGGAAAATTCCTGGTGGGCTGCTGTCCTATAGGGCAGCTGGCAGCCAGGAACAAGCCCAGCTAAGCCGTGGCAGATCCACCAGCACTGCAGATGGCGCTTGGCTCGTCAACGACGATAGCTCACTGGTTTCCACCGCCTGCACCACCAATAGAGGCCATGGGTGAAATGAATGATGTCCATCGCTGGAACTGCTGGCTGAATCTGAGCTGAGTGGCCCCCACAGTTCAGGATCACTGTTCTGCTTGCCTTGCTCCTACACCATTTAGACTTCCCACTCTGCCCCTGAGGAGGACTCTTCTGGGGTTGTCGGGGCAGTTCAGTTAAGACAGCGTGGAGAAGAAGAGAAGGTTTCAAGGTGGAGCAGCTCTCTTCCCTCTAGTTTGAGGCCAACCCCACAGCAGGTGAGAACATTCAAACAGGCGTTCTTCAGGATCTTCAAGATGGGGTTGCATAGCCTAGGAAACATCCTTCACTATCCTTGACTCTCCCTGACCATCCTTGCTCCTGGGATGCATGAGACACCACTGCCCATGTGTGGCCACTCCACAAATGAGGGTGGGAGTTCCCACACAGTTTCTGGGCCCTGGCAAATGCCTGATTCTGTCCTCCACTGATTCTATAGCTAGTTTGTTCATTTGGCCCTCCAGGACTAGATGGATCAGTGGTCTGATTCAGCAGGCTTTACTTATGTTCTTATGTGATCCTCGGCCTGCAGTCTGAACTGACGCTGTCCGTTCTGCCACCTCAGGTCTCTGCCACTTCATTGTTACCACACTTCCCAGCATGTGTGAGCCAGGGCTGAGATGGTGGATCCTCTCTGTGATAGTAAAACAGAAATCCAGTGGCACCTCACAGACAAACAAAGGATTTCAGCATTCCCCTCCTTTGATAGGGATGAGCCAGAATCCTGGTGCATGACACCAACCCAATGACATGCAGAGCAGAGAACAACAACGTAATGATATCAGGAGAAGACATCAACTTGAACCGGACTTATAGAGATGCAGGGAGAGGACTGGACACAGCCCTGCTATTTTAGGTGGCAGCTCTGTGTTGCTCCTGAGGGCCAGTTCTCCTCTAAAATATAAAAAGAAAACCCAGTAACGGATGTCTACGGGAGCCACGTGTTCCTATGTGAGGCTGGAAGGGGGGAGGGGTATGGAACAAGAGAGAGAGAGAAAAAAAAGATTAAAAAGAAGGTGGGAGCTTGGTAATTACCGAGTAAGAGGCAGCTCTAAGCGCTAATGGGAGAGTCTGACCTGGGTTAGCCAGTTGTGCAGAGCTGCGAAATTCACCAAGCCGAGAGGAGAGGGCAGAGGGCTCTCCGCCTGGGTTACACTGAAATGTTGGTTTCACAAACAAGATGAAAATTGGATGCAAACATCTAATTAACCTTCTCCCTTATTTTCATATTGAAAGCTGGGAGATACCCATCAACGTCAGCACCATCAACAAGGTTCCACCACACAGGCTGGTGGCAGCCGCCACTGTCAAGCTAGGCAGTGCGCTGCATCGTTATGAATCGCTGTTTCCTTCCGTCTCTCCATTGCTGGCCTTTTGTTCCGTTCATCCCATGACACATTTGAGACAACAGAGTCTTCTTTAGAGGCCTTTGGAATCCCCATTTTTCTCCCCCCCCCCCCGTATTTGAACAGGGATCAACTGGAAAAGGGTGGTTTTAACATTTGAATGGAATGGTCTGGTGAAAGTCGGGGCAAAGGGGAAAAAAAGAACCCGCTCCCCCCACCATAAAAAGTGATGTTGTACAGGATTTACTGCCACCAGTTTGGATGGAGAGAGGGGGGGAGGGTATAATACCACTTAACATTTATTTAGCATCTTCCAAGTGCTTCACATTCATTATCTGATTGTAAGCTTTATAACAGCCCTGTAAGGTCAACCAGTATTATTGCCCCTATACTGCGGGGGGTGGGGGTGGGGAGCCTAGGGCTACCTAGTGAGTTTGTTGCAAAGGTAGGATTTGAACCAAAGCCTCCCTCATTCTCTTAGCCATTGTGTCACATTTGGGCTCCCCCCCTCTGAAGGGTAGATCAGTTAATAGCTATACGATAGCTGAATGGAACCTCCATGAGCAGAGACAGTCTACCTTTGAGCCACCCAATGCTGGTAGCAAACAGGGGGAGGTCATGTGCTCCACTTGTGAGCTCTCACAGGTTAATGGTTGGCTTCTGTTGGGGAGTGAATGGGGGTGTTATATGGTGTGTGATCTGGCAAGGCTGGTCTTATGGTCTACCAAGTCCTGAAATTATACTTTACACCATCAAAATCATCGGAGGCAGAAAGAGCTGTCCAATATGTCGTGTGAGGTGCTCATTTCCTGTTCTTTTCTCAAAAGGGGGTTCTCCAAGTTTCATTTCCATTAAAAAAATGCAACTGTTTTTGGCTCTCTCTCCTCTGCTAGCACCAGGGGGCCTGGTGCATCTGAAAACTCCAAAGATTTACAGTTCCTCAGGATCTGGAACTGCACCTTCGAATCAGATTTGGGCTTGGAACTGTTCTCCTTAATCTTCTTGGTCAAATCTCCTGATCACTATACTGTGTCCTCGCTTTCTTATAAGTTTCAGGTCCAATGGATATTGTAGGGAGTTTCTCTCAACAGCTCAACAGCCCCGTCTTCCTGCTTATTTCCCCCCCCCCCCACCTTTTCCCCCTCTCTCTCACCCCAGTTCCCCGTGGGGCGTTCAGCCAGCCTGAACGATCCCCAGGCAGTGATGATGAAGATGGATGAGTGATTGATTCTCTCCCCTCTGCCCGCCCCACTCTCCGTGCCCTTCTGGCAGAAAATTAAAAGCCTATTTGTTAAAGGGTGAAAGCCCTCAGGTGCGGCCCCCGGCTGGACAATTTGTCTCCATGAAAAGGATGCTATTATGAGAGAGGCTGGAAGCAGGCAGAGGGGCTGGGGGGCAGTGGGGATTTTGCCAGGAGAGAAGGGGAAGGCTGCCGGGAGAGACAATGGGGGCACGGAAAGGCGGCCTGCAATTGGAAAGGCCTTGCTGTCTTGGGCCAAGTGTGTGGGGGGGAGTGGGGTGACAATTCTTTCTTGATGAGGCCTGCTATGGAGCAGAAGCACGCTCTGCCAGACCCGGTCTCTTTCCACAGCTGGCTCCCTAGAACAAATTAGCCATACTTAGGGACAGGCTGTAGAATAACATCCCTGCCTCTCTACTGTAGCCAAGGCAGGGACTGCGGAGCACCGAAATGGTGCGATCGATCGCACAGGCTGATCCAAGGCGATGCAAAAAGGACACAGGAGTGGTTGTGTGGAATTCCAGGCAGGGGTAGTTTTTCTTAAGCGGCACCTGTCAACATCCTGTTGACATGACTGTGGTTTCATCCTTCTTTACATCTGTTCTGGGATCTGTTCAACACCGGGCAATATGGCTGGTCTTGCCTTCCTCTTTTGCCATTAAAAAAATACCTGAAACAATGTTAGATCCTTCCATCCTTCCGAGGTTGGTAAAATGAGTACCCAGCTTGTTGGGAGTAAAGTGTCGATGACTGGGGAAGGCAATGGCTAGGGTTGCCAGGTCCCTCTTCGCTACCAGCGGAAGTTTTTTGGGGTGGAGCGAGAGGAGGGTGTGCTTTGGGGAGGGGAGGGATTTCAATGCCATAGAGTCCAGTTGCCGAAGCAGCCATTTTCTCCAGGTGAACTGATCTCTATCGGCTGGAGATCAGCTGTAATAGCAGGAGATCTCCAGCTACTACCTGGAGGTTGGCAACCCTTGCAATGGCAGACCACCCCATAATCATAGTCTGCCTAGTAAACGTCAGGATGTGACATCACCCCATGGGTCAGTAATGAACCAGTGTAATGACCTTTACCTTTACTATCCACAAGGTACATAACACAACCAAGAATACTCTGGTCCACAGCCTCACTTTTTCATTATGGGGCATGTGCTGCCTCGGCCATTCAGCTTTACCATGGCCATTTGTTCGTGTGACTTTTAGGCATGACTGGAAGGAATACTTCTCCCCCCCCACACTTTCTTTGGTTTGCCCTGAGCAGAGCTGCAAAGTGTTTTTGTCTTCCTGTCCAGGGGCCCTTCCAGATGGAGGCTTTTGTGACAGACAGGTGCACTGCATCAGTGGGATTCTCCACACCTGACACCTGCAATGCACATGGGAGTTGTGCTGATTCTTGTGCAGGCTGCAGCGAATCCAAAACAGACAAGCAGGGTCAGTTCAGGTGGCCCAGCAGCTGTTTGTTACAGAATTCTGATGGAGGTTACAGAAATGCCCTGATAATAGATGGCCTTTTGAGGCAAAAAAGAAGATGCAAATCCATAACCAAAATAAATGGGTTGTATAACTAAATGGAGACTCCATGGTCAGAGGCAGTATACCTTTGATTTAGGCACAAAGATGGGCACAGGGCATCAGGCCTTGCTTATGATCTCCCAGAGGCACCTTATTAACTGTGGCTGGAAACAGAATGCTGAAATAGATTGAGCTGGGTTAAGTAAGGTAAGCAGTATATACTCTTGCAAGAAGACAGTGTTTGGTAGTGCCTTAGCCTGAGACTTGGCTAACTAAAATCAGCCTGGAGCAATTTGCATTGCACACCTTCTTTGCATGATCACAGGATATGTGGTAGCAATGGTAAACTCCTCTGTGTGTCTGCACTCAGTCCATGGTAGATGGCTGTGCATATCTGGCGCCATGTACATAATCCAGTTTGCAGCAGGCCGCTTGAAACACTGCAATTCAAATCTTGTGTAGACTAGGCCCTGCAATCTATTGCATGGATTAGGGTGAAGCCAGTCTTTCTTGTTTTATTCCTTTTTATATTCATTTCTGTTTTGTTTTTTTAAGGTTTTGGCTCGCTATTGCTGCTGGTTTTCTAAACTGGCTTGTATGCTTTTAATGCACTTTATATTGCATTTCTGTGTAGAATATACATCTACATACATCTATGAAATATATTTCTTTCAGAACCACCACATCAAGCCACAGAATGGAGCTAGGGGCAGACTGGGGGGATTTCTCTAAAAGCCTGAAAAAAGTCCCAGGGTTGCAGAAAGATCTGGCATTAAATATATATAGGATCGAAGCTTCCTGGGATAATAGAAACAATGCCTGTAGTTTTGAGAAAGAAATGCCCATGGAACTCTTTGCGGTTTTTTGGGGTAGCTAGGTTACCACAGCAATATTGCCAAACTTACAAGCCTCGGCTTCTGAAAAGTAAAGTGGTGGGGAGGGGGCAGCCCTGGAAAAGGCCCTATCCCTCCAGGTGGGGCTCAGAGATTTCCTGGAATTACAACTGATCTCTAGACTACAAAGATTAGTTCCCCTGGAGGAAATAGCAGCTTTGTACGCTCGACCCTATGGCATTACATTCCTGCTGAAATCCCTTCCCTCCCCAAACTCTGCCTTCCTAGGCGCTCCCCCCAAATCTTCAGGAATTTCCCAACCCAGAGTTGGCAACTTTATAATGTCCACTGATGGGGAAAGACTCATCAGAACCTACAGCTGGCAACCCTATGCAGGAATAGACCCAGCAGTGAATACCAGAAACTCACTATTCACACAATTTGGCCTTGCCTGGCTGCTTCTTAAAGCAGTAGCCACTACAGAACTCAGGCCAGCCTAGGGTTGCCAACCTCCAGGTAATAGCTGGAGATCTCCTGCTATTACAACTGATCTCCAGCTGATAGAGATCAATTCACCTGGAGGAAATGGCGGCTTTGACAATTGGACTCTATGACATTGAAATCCCATTGAAAGTTAAGCTGGCTGGTGGGTAGGCTGTAGAGAAGGAAGCAGGAAAAGGGGAGAGGCTATGGGGGCTGCCTGGAAAGGGAAAGAGGAAGAAGTGGGGGAAGAGGATACAGAGGGAAATGAGATGCCCTCTCAAGTCCTTGCGGGTCCTTCACTCACATAATATATAGCACTGATTTACCAATACATTGAAAAAAAGTGTATATTTTAAGGGAAAGAGGAAATGGCAGGGATTTTTTTTTTTAAATCACAGGTTCAGTTTGAAGCAAGGAAGAAGTGGAATTGAAACAGCCGTTTTAAAGTTGAAACAGGAAGATTAAGAAATATAAAATAAACTCTAGTATAGACAAAGATGTATGGAAAAATGTTTTGATTTCTTTGAAGGATCAAAGAATAACCTCTCCAAATAGAGATGAAAGGCAATAGCCTTCCAGTACTGATTCCCAGAATCTGCTATTCAGAGGTATGCTGTTGCTCTGGACACGGAGGTTTCATTTTAGTACCACAGCTGATATCTGTTCATAGATCAGGATTCTGTCAAATGCTTTTAAAAATCATCTAATCTGGTGGTGGGTGGCTATTAGCACATCATGTGGCAGTGAATCCCACAAGTTAACTATGTGACCTTTGGAGGAGTACTTTTGTCATTCCTGAACTTGGCACCAGTTGGCTTCCTTGGATGATCCTTAGTATTCAGAGGGCGATTCGGTAACATACAGCTGACCAACAATGAGAAACCGGATAGTATCTTCTGGCAGTGGTTCGTCCACAGCTGAATGGACTTTCAGCACAGTCTACTGAGAGCTTCACTCTAAATTTATGAAATTATAAATGGATACATTATTATTCTTTCTCTGTAAACACTATATCTTGGAGTCATTTTATGGAATTGATTACCAATTGATTCGGAAGGAAGGAAGGAAGGAAGGAAGGAAGGAAGGAAGGAAGGAAGGAAAGAAAGAAGGGAGGAATTTCTTATGCACTGCAAAATTATGGAATGATGAAGTTCTGTATATCCATTGGATCTCAACCAGATTGCTTTTCTGTTTGTAACCTCCTTGGGGCAGGGGCCTATTTCCTTGCTGTTGCGCTGTAAAGTGCCATGCACTTGGATGGGGCCATATAAATGAATGAATGAATACATTTCCCTGCATGGAGATAAACTTTTGGAAAACCTTCACCCGCTTCCTTTCAATCCTTTGAGGCTGTGATTAAAGGCACAGGAACATTGATGATGATGATGATGATGATAAAAATGTCAACACCATAGTGTTTATCAGAAGGATTGAGGTGGAAAAGAAAGTCAGTATGGGGGGGGGGAGACCAAACAATTCCAAGATGTTTTCAAGCAACCAAATGTTACAGCTGATTATCAGGTAAAAAGAATGAATCCACTCTCTCCGATCCCTACTCTGTCTTTGCCGGTTCTCAGGTCCCATTTCTCCCACAATCCCTTCCATTACAGGCCAAGATTAATTACTCGCTTCCCCGGCTTTTTGAGGGGCTTTCCTCATCTGATAAGGTGTGAGGGAGACTGACGGAGCCTGCCAAGGATTTCTACAGCTCTGCTCTCTCTGCCGTGGCAGAAACAAATAGATTGCAAATGGCACCCATGGCAAGCATTTGTACGAGGCGTGAGCACCCCAGCTCAGCGTCCTCTCCACCACCTAAGGCCTGCCGCTGGTTGCCACAGCAACCAAGCCACCACTAAAGTTCTCGGCGGAAGGAATACAGCTTCTGCTCCATTTGGGCAGTGCCCATTTCTACCACTGTCGCTGTTCGAACGTGGATTTAGCACTGGTATTTGGCACCGGTACTACGCCCGGTGCCCTGACCTGGATGGCCCAGGCTAGCCTGATCTCGTACGATCTCAGAAGCTAAGCAGGGTCGGCCCTGGTTAGTATTTGGATGGGAGACCACCAAGGAATACCAGGGTCTCTATGCAGAGGAAGGCACTGGCAAACCATCTCTGTTAGTCTCTTGCCATGAAAACCCCAAAAAGGGGTCACCATAAGTCGGCTGCGACTTGGAGGCACTTTATACACACACATACACACAACGCCTGGCACAGTACAGATCAGTGGTAATTTATTGCTTTAACATGGCCCAAAATGAAGTTCCATTGGAACGAGGCCTCCAATAAATCCGTTTCCCCCACAGGCGCCTGGCATTGCTTCCACACCATTTGAGTGCCTATAAACAACATAAACAACATTCACGCCTATTCCCTGGCCCACTTGCCATAGCCAGCCATCCCCACAAGACAGGATATCACCCCCCCCAACTATCTTTTAAATATATTTATCGATTTATTGGGTAGGACAGTGCCTGTTTTTTCCAGGATGTGTGCCACATGGTGTCATGAAATCCAGTTCCGACCAGAGGGCGAACAGATCCTCCTTACCTTACATTTTCGTGCAGTTTTGGAATTTCTCCCTGTACCATGTACCATTCTGCCTTAATTCCAGGTTAACTCTGAGAATTTCTAAAATTATTTCCAGAATTTGTTCATGTATAGTTTGCTGCATTGTTTCCATTCATTTAAGCCTTTTTTTTTTTTTTTGGTGCATGTGTTAATTGATTAAATATGGCAAAAATGTTGATGTGGTCTTACCAGCCTCCAGGCGAGGCCTGGAGTTCTCCTGGGAATGCAGTTGAGCTCCAGACCACAGAGATCAGTTCCCTGGAGAAATGGCAACTTTGGAAGGCAGGCTCGATGTCAGCTCGCCCCCACTGAGCTTCCTACCCTCCTGGGGTTGCCAGCCTCCAGGTACTAGCTGGAGGTCTCCCACTATTACAATTGATCTCCAGCCAAAAGAGATCAGTTCACCTGGAGAAAATGGGCGCTTTGTCAATTGGACTCTATGGCATTGAAGTCCCTCCCCTCCCCAAAGCCCACCCTCCTCAGGCTCCGCCCCAAAAACCTCCTGCTGGTTGCAAAGAGTGACCTGGCAACCCTATGTGTGTGTGTATAAAGTGCCGTCAAGTTGCAGCCGACTTATGGTGACCCCTTTTGGGGTTTTCATGGGAAGAGACTAGCAGAGGTGGTTTGCCAGTGCCTTCCTCTGCATAGCAACCCTGGTATTTTTTGGTGGTCTCCCATCCAAATACTAACCAGGTCTGACCCTGCTTAGCTTCCGAGATCTGACGAGATCGGGCTGTACCATGCTGCCTTCCCTCCTTGGCAACCCTATACCCTCCCCACATTCTTCCCCTTTAGGCATCACCCACAAATTTCCAGGAATTTTCCAAGTTGGAGATGGCAATCCTACACATGAATGATTGCATTAATGTATTTTTCTGTAGCATTTGACTTGTGCTTGTGTTCTCTTTTGCATTGATAAATGTAACATATAGAGAATCTTATAAGAGAGAGGGGGGGTTGTGTGTCGTAGTGGTTAGAGAGTCGGACTGGCATCTGGGGGACCCAGGTTCAAAACCCCATGAACTTTCTGGGTGACCTTGGGCCAGTTACACACTTTCAGCCTAGCCTACTTCATAGGGTTGTTGTGAAGATAAAATGCAGGAAAGGAGAATGATGTAAGCCTCTTTGGGTCCCCATTGCGGGGCAAGCTAAATGAAGTAAATATATAAATAAAACTGGATAAAACTACATATAACTACATAAAGGATTTCCTTTTAACAGTGTTTTATCAATGCACAATTGTACATTTATAACATAGAAGGAGAAAAAAAAGATGCATATGGACTGAAGGAGCCGATGCTTGCACATGCATAGTGTTCAGTATGAAATTCAGAAATGAAAAACGGAATAATGAAGAATGCCTATAATGCATTGATTCTCTTTTGGAACAAGAACAGATAATCTGGGATCCAAAATCTGTGGTGAAATCTGGAGGAAGAGAATTGGGAACCAACACTAGTTTAGACCAGCAGCTTTTCTCACTTTTAATAAACGGTGGCTCCTTATACAATGTTATATTTAATTAGAGGAAATGGCAAAAGAACTGAGCTTGCAAAATTCCCAAGATTTACCTCGTTGGACCACACCAGATTCTATCCAGATCAGCCATGTCATGATCAACCAAACACCTCTGGAATCTCTCTCTCTTACAAACAAAAGCACAGAACTTTTAGGAATTAATATGGTGAAGCAATCTGCCAAACATCTGTGAAATGGTTGATAAACAAATGATTGGCCCCATCTAAAAATTGGCTCCTTGTTCATGAGTGGAGAAGAGGACATGAGCCGAAAGGGACGTGAACCGAACAAGTGGGTGTTCAAGCATTCCTAATCCTGGGTAACAGCCACTGGTGCTAGATCAAAGGAAAGCATATCTTCTGCAAGCTTTACAGCTTGCATGCAAGTTAATTAAGATTTTTTTCCCCTAATCCCAGGTTGCTAAAATAGCTCAGACCCAGGAACTTGTAATGTCTTTATTGCTGCCCTTTGTGGGAAATGCAGTCTAACAAATGCTCAGAAAGCTGCAGTGGAACACAGGGAAACAATAAGAGACAGAACAGACGAACTGGGAAGTCTTAGCATTTATATAGCACTTAGCTCAAACTAACAAAATATGTCACGTAATATCTCAGGAACCTATAAAGCACCATCTGCATGTCTCCATGTTAAAGTTGGGGCATTTAAAGACTGAAAAAAGCACACCAAAACTTACTTAAAGTTTAGCCTTCAGGGCTAAAGTGGGGTTTTGAATCTAGCATTACTGATTCAGCAGTTATACTTTTAACCATTCTGGCATTTACTAGGTATTGGACCTACTGTGGCCCATTTGGATTTGGAGCAGAATCAAAGAAATCCTCTGCCACAAATTCTTTGAATGCCCTTAGGAAAGCCATTATATTGAAGCCTCAGTTTCACTTCTGCAAAATGGGGATAAAATTGACTCGCCTTACACAATTATTGCAAGGGTTCCCAGTTGTCAACAGCACTGCAAATGGAAAGTGGTATAGGAATGAGACATATTGGTGTGTTTCCCTGTGCATTTGTATATCTATTTGTTTGCTTTAAGCACTCAGATTTCCAAAATTCAAAACTGGTAATAAGGTGATAAGGTCTGGTAGACAGAAAAGAATGGCTATGGGTAACTGGTATGCATTAGAAACAGGTAAGCCTTGAGCACACCTAGTGAGAAAATTGATGGCGTACTTCTTAAATGCAGACACCTGAGTGGTGATGGAGAACAGAACTGGCATCTGCAGTACGAGCAATTAAGGGGTTAAATGGCCATGGTACAGAAAGCTGCTTTCTACTGCATCAGGCTATTGGTCCATCTATATCAGTATTATTATGATGAGCAGTAGCTCTCTAAGGACTTTATCTATTACCTGACATCCTTTTAACTGGCATTGCCGGGGACTGAACTAAGAGCCTTCTGTATGCAAAGCCTGTGCTCTACCACTGAGCTAATCCTGCGGTTCTCTTGGTCTGGCTGCAGCCCTTTCTGATAAGGCGTGCCAACCCACATGTGCATGACAGCGAGCCCATCTATGTTACTAAGCTTTGGGGAGCCTGAGGATAGAATTGCTGAGTCATGACTGGTGGGCTAGAGACAGAGGACCCTGCAATGGGTAGGACACGCTCACCTGGGCCAGGCATGATCCTTTGCCCTAAGATGCTGACAGTCCAAAGAGAAATAGGAAAGGAGAGAGAGAAAATTGGAGAGAGAGAGATTTGAAAATGAAGGGAAAAGAGAGACACAGAGAGGAACTCCCTGCCCGCTTCTCTCTCTTGGTTCCAGCTGCGGTGCCTTTCCAGTGTCCTTGACCCTTTTGTGAACGAGGTCAGCGTCTCATCTGTATTGCTCACAACAGAAAGCCAGTGACGGCTCTCCATGCATCACAGCAGCAGTCATGCCGGAGCTCGCGTGTCATTTCAATTCATCTTTCTCCAAATGCTCCTTGTCACAGCCTGAGACTCAGACCGGGGTGGGGAGTGGGAGGGGGTGACAAACAAGAAGGAGCAAGTAGGTGGGGAAGGATCCAGAGAGAGAGAGAGAGAGAGAGAGAGAGAGAGAGAGAGAGAGAGAGAGAGAGAGAGAGAGAGAGCGAGCACGGGAAACAGACACAGGAGCTGGTTAGAGTCTTTGTTCATTCTAAGTAGCACCGTGACCTATGGTGTTTAACATCCATGCCAAGTTAATGCGCTAGTTTACCTTTCCTTTTGGAACACTGGAATTTTTTGCTTTCCCAAGCACAGTTATATTTTCGTTTAAGGGTTATAGGTTTGCCCTGGTTTGTTGCAGAGGTGATCTGCATCGCAGGCCTCAAAGCTAAAACAACATTGTACTTACAGACTACAGAGATTACAGAGGACAGACATTTACTTATTTATTTTTTCAATAAGAATATACCATCTCTGCACTATATAGTGCACGAGGTGGCATATGGTCTATGAATATTTATATATGTTTATCTTATTTATGCCCTGACCTGGATGGCCCAGGCTAGCCTGATCTCATCAGATCTCAGAAGCTAAGCAGGGTCAGCTCTGGTTAGTATTTGGATGGGAGACCACTAAGGAATACCAGGGTTGCTGTGCAGAGGAAGGCACTGGCAAACCACCTGTTAGTCTCTTCCCATGAAAACCCCAAAAGGGGTTGCCATAAGTCGGCTGCAACTTGATGGCACTTGACACACACACACACACACATACACACACACACATCTTATTTATACCCTGCTTGGTGGGGACCCAAAGTGGCTTACAAATACCTCCTCCGTTTCATCCTCACAATAACAGTTCTGTGAGGTATGTTAGGCTGAGAGGGTGTACCAAACCCATAGTCACCCAGCAAGCTTTGAGGCTGACACAGCTGGAATTCAGACCTGGTCCTCCTAGATCTTAGTCCAGCACTCTAACCACTACACCATGCTGGTCAATCAGTAACAGCAAACTGAGAACAGCCAGCACTAATAGACAGTGAAGAGTTTTTATACCTCACTTTTCTCTACTGTCAGGTGTCTCAAAGTGGCTTACCATCACCCCTCCTCCACAACAGGCACCTTGTGAGGTAAGTGAGGCTGAGTTCTGAGAGAACTGTGACTGACCCAAGGTCACCCAGCAGACTTGGGACCCTTTCACACATGCCGAATAATACACTTTCATTCCACTTTCAATGCACTTTAATGACTGTTTGCAAGTGGATTTTGCCCTTCCACACAGCAAAATCCAGCTTCAAAGTGCATTGAAAGTGGATTGAAAAGTGCATTATTTGGCATGTGTGAAAGCACCCTTCATGTGGAGGAGTGAGGAATCAAACCCTGTTCTCCAGATTAGAGTCCACTGCTCTTATGGAGGAGCAGGGAATCAAACAGAGTTCTCTGGATTAGAGTCCGCCACTCTTAACCACTACACCACACAGGCACGTTGCAAGAGAACGAAAGAATGGAAGAGAATAATTGCACATGTATTTTATATTCACGTATGTGTGTTTGCATACATGTTCAAAAGGCATGCCCATTTTAGGGATAGATATACACCAGGGGTAGGCACCATAAAACACCTCCCAATCATTGCTGGGCCCAGAATGATCTCTAGGCCCAGAATTAACAGATTGCTACCTAGATTTTGGGAGGAATGCTTTCATTTCAGAAAAGAAAATCAAGGCCTACTTCTCACTAGTTTTGACTGACATTAGATAAATCCATAGGGATTCCTGTGTTCAAGACTGTTACAGGACACTTTAACTATTTTGCCAGTATATGTACTTTTGAAAGGGAAAGGCACCATGGTATAGCCTGATCTCATTAGATCTCACAGGTCTTTTGGATTAGCCTCAGGAGTCTCAAGGCACCACAGTCCTTTTCAGATGCTCAGAGTGGGTAGAATGAAGGGTGGTGCACACATATGTGAATGCAGGACAGCAGTGGCGAGCTGTGTCCTGACCTAGGCCTATTCATTGCAATGAATGCATAGAGCCTATATGTGGATCAATATATAGAATCATAGAGTTGGAAGGGGCCATACAGGCCATCTAGTCCAACCCTCTGCTTAATGCAGGATCAGCCTAGACTAGAGCATCCCTGACAAGTGCTTGTCCAGCCTCTGCTTAAAGACTGCCAATGAGGGGGAGCTTACCACCTCCCTAGACAGCCGATTTCACTGTCAAACAACTCTTACTGTAAAATATTTCCCCCTAATATCCAGCCGGTACCTTTCTGCCCACAATTTAAAGCAGGGAATATACATACATAGGTTTCTCTTTATGCGACTGGGAACCCTGGGAAAAGAAGAAGAAATGGTTTTTATGTGCCAACTTTCCCTACCACTTAAGGAAGAATCAAACTGGCTTACAATCATCTTCATTCCCCTCCCCACAATAGGCACCTTCTGAGGTAGGTGGGGCTAACAGATTTCTAAGAGAGCTGTGTCTAGCCCAAAGTCACACAGCTGGCTTCCTATGGAGGAGTGGGGAAACCAACCCGGTTCTCCAGATTAGCAGCTGCAGCTGATGTAGAGGAGTGGGGAATTAAACCCGGTTCTCCAGATTAGAGTCCACCACTCCAAACCACTGCTCCTAACCACTACACCATTCTACACCAAGCAGGGTTCTTGATCATGTGGAGAAAGCCATGCATATAAGGCAGTCCTGTAGTACTGCCAAGCCTCAGAACCTGGACAACTGCTACACATCAGAGTAGATAATACTGATCTTGGTAGACCAGTGATCTGTCCCAGGATGACGTAGTTCCATGTATTCTGGGTTTGTGTGCTGCCATGATCCCGTTTCCCCCTACGGACCTAGAATCATAGAGTTGGAAGGGACCACCAGGGTCATCTAGTCCAACACCCTGCACAATGCCGGAAATCCACAACTACCTCCTCCCCACACCCCCAGTGACCCCTACTCCATGTCCAGAAGATGGCCAAGATGCATCTCATCTACTGCTTAAGGTCATAGAATCAGTATTGCTGACAGATGGCCATCTAACCTCTTCTTGAAAACTTCCAGGGAAGGAGAGCTTACCCCCTCCTGAGGAAGCCTGTTCCACTGAGGAACCGCTCTAACTGTTAGAAAATTCTTCTTAATGTCTAGACGGAAACTCTTTTGATTTAATTTCAACCCGTTGGTTCTGGTCCGACCTTCTGGGGCCACAGAAAACAACTCAGCACCATCTTCTATATGACAGCCCTTCATGTACATTCATTCTGCTTCCACTGAACCTCTGATAAAAAAGGGCTGTTAATGTGTCTGCTACACAGCAAACAAGCTCTGACCAGACTGGCCAGGGTCCAAAGGGAGCCATTAACCTTAGTGGTAAAGGTTGCTTCTCTTTCTATTTATTTGGGCTTCCTTTCTAAGCATGTCCCTTTGTGGGGAGAACTTCGAAGCTTTGAAAGCAAAGGAAAAGCTGCAAAGAGAGGGCTGTCGATATTCGAAGCAAAGGCCTGGCCCGCTGGCTCCCGTCCCCATCGCCAGGAAGAGCCAGTTGGCAGAGTCCGTTGGCGTCCTTTGTCACATGAGTGTCCTGCTGAGAAAGTGCTGTCCTCTGTGGCCGGGCCTTTTCTTTCCATTCCCCACAGAGCTGTGTTTATTTGTTCTGTTTCCATGTAGCCTCTCTAGAAAAAGGCTCTAAGAGGAACGCAAGCCGGGAGGACGACAACATCTGCTGGAACACAAATGAACCCAAGCAGGGACCACTTCGGAGTGTTCATTGAATGTGCCTGGCTTTTCTGCACAGGGACAACACTTCCTGGCACTGCCCGCTGTCATCTCCAAGGCCTCTGGAGAAAGTGCCAAGTCCTGGGCCTCGAATCTTCATGGGCGCATTAAAACACCACCCTCTTGGAAATGAGCACCTTTGCCAAGAGAAAACCAGGGCAATGTTAACAGGCAGCCTAGTGGCACATTAAAGGTTAAAACATTGACTATGATGGATGAGTCTGTGAGCCAGAGCCCTCTTTGTCCATAATATGAAGGTGTTATCCTCACTAGGGCCGGCGTCAACATATCCCAAGGTGGGGCATCTGCCAGGGCCCAGGGCTCCTGGTGGGGCCCACTGCTGCTGATCCCCACCCACACACCTCCCCTGCCACCTGTGTGCATGCCCTTCCCCATCTGTTTGCTTGAAGTACTAGAGAGCCAGCATGGTATAGTGGTTAAGAGCGGTGGTTTGGAGCAGTGGGATCTAATCTGGAGAACCAGGTTTGATTCCCCACTCCTCCATATGAGTGGCAGCGGCTAATCTGGTGGACTGGATTTGCTTCCCCACTCCTCCACATGAAGCCAGCTGGGTGACCTTGGGCTAGTCACACTCTCTCAGCCCCACCTACCTCACAGGGTGTCTGTTGTTTGAGTTTCCCTTAAGTGGAAGAGAAAATCGACATATAAAAACCAACTCTTCTTCTTCTTCTTCTTCTTCTTCTTCTTCTTCTTCTTCTTCTTCTTCTTCTTCTTCTTCTTCTCCTCCTCCTCCTCCTCCTCCTCCTCCTCTGCCACCCACGCTCCCAACTGCCCAGCATCATTGGAGAAAGACCAGTGGTGTACAATGGAGGTGCCCATGGCAGTAGCACTTCCAGCTGCATGCACCGGTCAGTCCATTTGGGGAAAGGGCCTGCAGGTTGAGCAGGCAACTGAGCATGGGTGATGGGAAGGCTTATGAGTGGGAGAAGGTGGAAGGCACACGGGTGGAAGGTGTGGAAAGGTATGAGGGGGGGCCTGATGGTGGGCACTGTTTGCCTTGGGGACTCTCAAAACCTGGAACCAGCCTTGATCCTCACTAAGCAGAAATGCATATACAAGGGTACAAACAGGAGAAGGATGAGAGGAAAGTTATTATCAGTACGCCAAGCAATGCGTACTCTGTGTGGAGTTCACAAGGTCCAGTCAGCAGAGGCAACAATACCATCAGAGTGGGTGTGGATCTCACCCAGCTTGTGAAGAACTGGCAAAGCAAGCTGGATTATGTACATAACCCTCTGAGGGACATTGGGTTTAAGTAGTGAGCTAAGCACTCCCAGTGTGGCGTCGTGGTTAAGCGTGGTGGTCTGTAATCTGGAGACGTGGGTTCAAATCCCCACTCCTCCACATGAAGCCTGCTGGGTGACTCTTGGGCCAGTCACAGTTCTCTCAGAACTCTCTAAGCCCACGCAAAGGCAGGCAATGGCAAACAACCTCTCAATGTCTCTTGCCTTGAAAACCCTACGGGGTCGCCATAAGTCAACTGTGACTTGATGGCAAAATCACACACACAAACACTCTCGTTTCCTATTGAAACAAAGTTTGCTTCTGCACTGATGGTTTGCTGTGGTCAGGCATACAAGCTACACCAGGGTGTTGTTTTTTTTTAATAGCATCCACATAATGTTGTTCCCTAGTCTTCCTCTTTCTGGATTTCCCCCTGCTTTACTTTGATCCTTCCCAAACCTGGCTTGATATGATCTATTTGGAAAGAGCACCATGAAAGTGATCCTACCATGTGAACAAACTTTTTAAAGGTCCCACAGATACAATAAGTGTGAGGACCTCTGAACTAAATCAACACAATTATTATACAACCTGAGCATCTGCTTGCATCTGTCAGAGAATATTTAGTAGACATAATTCCACCCTTGTGTCACCAGCTCCAGTTGTTTAACATGGGCGGTCCCTATTTTTAAGCAGTTGTTCCTGGTAAATTGGTGTTCCTATTTTGTCCCTAATCTGTCTTGGGGGGAGCCCTGGAGATGAAATTTTCAAAAGGCTGCTATTGCGCACATGAATGCACTAGTTGTTCAAGTTGCAACTCCCTCCTCCGGCTCTCTTCCAGAAATTAAATCTCCAAAGTGTGTGTTGGCTGTGTCTGGACTCTTGCACTCTTGGGGAAGGGCCGTAGCTCAGTGGTAGAGCATCTGCTTGGCATGCAGAAAGTCCCGGGTTCAATCCCCGGCATCTCCAGTTAAAGGGACTAGGCAAGTGGATGATGTGAAAGACCTCTGCCTGAGACCCTGGAGAGCTGCTGCCGGTCTGAGTGGACAATACTGACTTTGATGGACCAAGGGTCTGATTCAGTATAAGGCAGCTCCATGTGTTCACATGCATGTCAGTACATGCTAAGAGGAAAAAAGGCTGCAACAGGGACATAAGGGCGCAGAGCCTTAAAGCTAAGAAAAGTAACACACAACTTAAGGTGTTTTAAGGTACTACTGGACATTTGCTCTTTTCTGCTGATATTGGCAGACTAACATGGCTACCCATCGTAAACTACTTCCTGTTGCTCCTTGGCAGTGTGTACTGTTTCTCTCTCATGCTCTCCTATCCAGATAGCAGAGGCTGCTGAATGCGTTTGAGTTGCAGCTATGTACAGCCTGTTCTGTTAATAATTCCAGAGGGCAATTTGTCTCTATTAAGCATTTTGTGAAACGTTCTGAAGGTTAAACAAAAATGGTTCGGGTCAGTTTATTAACACATCCAGAAGCCAGGGCCAGGACAGGCCACAGCAGAGGAAATGAATACAATGTACAGCAGACTGAGATGGGCCTTCAGCTATGTGAAACCAGTGTGGTGTATTGGCTAGAGTGTCGGACTATGATCTGGGAGTCCCAGGTTCCAATCCCCATTCCGCAAGCACTGGGTGACCTTAGGCCAGTACCTCTCCCTGACCTACCTCGCAGGGTTTGTTGTGAGGATAAAATGAAGGAGAGGAGAACCTTGAACACTGCACTGAGCTCCTTGGAGGAAGGGTGGGGTTAAAAGACTACATAAATAAAGGAATGCAAGATTTCAAGGGGTGCATATGTAGTACATGAGCTTATGAACATCTACATATTTCATGTGCAAAATGTTGGCTTGAATGGGGGTGACTGGGGAAGGCAGAGCCATGAGGGTCTTTTCCAGGTTTATGGCCCCACAGTTCTAACTCTTGGTTTTCCCTGGCCACAGCAGTTCCTTCACTCCGAGCCATTTGATCGTCCTCCTCTTTCCTCCTTGCCGGGTGCAAGATGGTCCTGCCTTTCTGGCCAACCCGTTATCAGTCCTGCAAGCAAAACATAAATAAAAACCCGGCAATCG
Organism: Euleptes europaea; assembly: GCF_029931775.1. NCBI lineage: Eukaryota > Metazoa > Chordata > Lepidosauria > Squamata > Sphaerodactylidae > Euleptes > Euleptes europaea. The sequence goes on from NC_079324.1 coordinate 47,414,843, forward strand.
CCCCCCCCCCCATTTCCACCCTCTGGCCCACAGTTGTGATGAATGCGCCGAGCAGGCCTATTGTTCCACCGGCAGAGAATAACAGGTCTTCGATTTCTGGCTCTGGTCATTAGTGCTTTTGCTGACATTCGGCTATATTTAGCCCGTTAAGAATGTCCTTTCTGAAAAGCCTCATGCTGCATCGGAGCAGAAGCACCGAGCTGCCCTGTGCATTCTGATGCAAGGAGTCTAACAGTTCGTCCTGCCCCCCCCCCTCACCTCAGCTAGGCTGTCAATACTAGTGATCAGGCTTGGCATTGATTTCTCTCTCTCTCTCTCTCTCTCTCTCTCTCTCTCTCTCTCTCTCTCTCTCTCTCTCTCTCTCTCTCTCATTCACACGCACAGAGTTGCATAGCACCATGGTTTCTCTCGAAAGTGCCTTCAACCCACACATTGCAAGACAACGGTCTGTTCCATCAGCACTTCGTGGGGAAAGTTATCCTGCAACCTCATTTTTTAATGTCAGATGCTCTGCTCTTGAACATAGGAAATAAATCATAAAGGTGAGCGCCTCTGAGTGTGTGCAGAGTTTTTTTCCACTGCTTCACTCATCCCACCATGGGGTGGGGGTGGGGAGACAAGACAAAGTCTTAGCCTCCCTTTGCTTGCCTGCTTGCACTTAGGGATGTATAGATATGTATTTTTTTTGCTTCTATTTTCTTGCATGGTTGGGAAGGCCATTTGGTGTAGTGAGAGCCAGCGTGGTGTAGTGGTTAAGAGCGGTGGTTTGGAGCAGTGGACTCTGATCTGGAGAACCGGGTTTGATTCCCCCACTCCTCCACATGAGTGGTGGAGGCTAATCCGGTGAACTGGATTTGTTTCCCCATTCCTACACATGATGCCAGCTGGGGGACCTTGGGCAAGTCACTTTCTTTCAGCCCCACCTACCTCACAGGGTATCTATTATGGGGAGGGGAAGGGAAGGTGATTGTAAGCCAGTTTGAGTCTCCCTTAAGTGGTAGAGAAAGTTGGCATATAAAAACCAACTCTTCTTCTTCTTCCCTCCCAATCTGAACTCAGATCTCTTAGATCCTGGTCCAACATTTGAACCCCTACACCACATTGGCTGTCAACCTGTGTCAGTTGTAATGCCAATATTTCTATTTCTATAAAATTCCATTAATATTGATGGGAATACAGTTGGCTGCTGTTTCATCCTGAGAAATCTGAACTTTGGGGAGGGTTCATGGCTGAATGGTAGAGCATCTGCTTTGCACGCAGAACGTCCCAGGTTCAATCCACGGCATCTCCAGTTAAAAAGTTCAGGTAGTAGATCACGTGAAAGACTTACTGGAGACCCTGGAGATCTGCTGCCAGTCTGGGTAGACAATATTGACCTTGGTGGACTGAGGGTCTGATTCAGTATAAGGCAGCTTCATGTGTCCGGGTGTCAACTTTCCAACTGAGCCAAAGTTGTGATGAAATTTGGTATTGCCTCTTCTTACACTTGCTTGCTGTCTCTCATCCACTGTCTCTATCAGCTGCTTGCCATCTCTAACACAGGTAAAGCAGGCCCACCAGAGAGGCCAGGCTGTCCAGGGAACCTAAAACACATATTCTTGCATTTTGATCCCAGTAACAGCCAGCCACTAGAATGGAGAGACTCACAAATAGGGCATGAACCAGCGATGCCTGTCATTCCTTATGGTATGCCTCTACCATCTCCTCTTCAGAGGTATACTGCCTTTGTGTGTGGAGGCTTTATTCTTAAGTATTGTGGCTTGTATGCAACAACAGCCTCACTGGATCTGGTCAAGCAGGTTTACCAGCTCCATCAATCTATTTCTGATAGCAGCCAATTGCCTTTGCAACATTCACAAGAAGGGCATGAAGGCATGCTTGCCCTTCAGCACCTGGTCTTCAGGGGTAAACTGACTCTGTGCATGGAAGTTCCATTCTTTTCTATCATGGCTAATGAAATTCCTTTCTCGGTCTGATCATAGGTCAGTCTGTCAGATGTTTTTGCTAAGGTTACAAGCAATTGCATGAAAGATAGTCTCTTGTGCCAATGGACTTCATAGGTACACTGCCTCTCTACGTGGTGACTCCATCCCAAACGATCATGGTTAATAGGGTTGCCAGGTCCTTCTTCGCCACTGGCGGGAGATTTTTGGGGCAGAGCCTGAGGAGGGCAGGGTTTGGGGAGGGGAGGGACTTCAATGCCATAGAGTCCAATTGCCGAAGCGGCCATTTTCTCCAGGTGAACTGATCTCTATCGGCTGGAGATCAGTTGTAATAGCAGGAGATCCCCAGCTAGTACCTGGAAGTTGGCAACCCTAATGGTTAAGGATTCAAGAATTGCCTTGTTCAATCAGACAAAGAAGGGCCTGGGTTGCCAGGTCCCTCTTCGCCACCGGTGGGAGATTTTGGGGGCAGAGCCTGAGGAGGGTGGGGTTTGGGGGAGGGAAGGGACTTTAATGCCATAGAGACCAATTGCCAAAGCAGCCATTTTCTCCAGGTGAACTGATCTCTATCAGCTGGAGGTCAGTTGTAATAGCAGGAGATCTCCAGCTAGTACCTGGCAGTTGGCAACCCTACCCTGCTAGTTGAACAACCTCTTTCCCATATGCTTCTGGGAAGTGAACTAGATCACAAAGACAACAGACTCTCTCCCACAGTGTATCTGCGGCCCCAGCTTGGTTCTTGATGAGTGCGGGCGCGCGCGTGTGCACACGCACACACTCCAGAACGCATGCTATGGTTGGAATCAGCAAAGAAATATCTTTTAAATTAAAAAGAATGCAGCGGGAAACATTATGGTCAGCTGAACGCCTTGTTCCCCATCTCCCTCCACCTCCCGGGGAACTGTTCGCAGGGCACCCTCCGCCTTCCTTTGCCGAGCGGAGATAAATGTCTCCCCCCCCTCCTCGAGCACCGCCGAGGTGCCCCCTCCCTTTCTCTCTCCACAGCTGAAAGTCATCAGGCCTTGCGAGGGCTTCTCCCACTTATGCGGCTCATGAATATTTAACAGCATCTGCTCTGGAGGCGATAAAGCCTACCAATCCTTGACAAATATGGCCTAATCTTTTCAATTTCGGGGTGCAAATATTCCTTCTGAGTCCTGTTTGTCACCTAGATTAATGGCCGCGGGTCCCATAATCCATTGGTGCTAATTCAAGTGGTGGCTACTGGGGGTGTTTGCAGCCAGGAGGATGCCGGGACACATAGGAAGGAGAGATTACTCACCCGAGGTTTCCCTGCAGCGTGGCTCTGCTGGGGCAGACCCCCTCCCCCTTATGCCAATCCGCTGAATAATTGAGCTGGATTTGGCACCCCTGGAGGGGTGGGGGTGGGCAAGGAACGGGTGGTGTAAAAAAACACACCAAAACGGCTGGTAACTCATCTCAAAAATTGCCTTTTCAGTCGCCTCCTTTGTTTCATCCAGGGGTCATAGATATAAGACCCTCTTTTCTATGCCTTCCTTGTACCTATCAACCATGTACAAGTACTCCCACCCCAACCCATAGCCTTTGTAGGTAGCTTTTGAGTGTGCAAAATGCTTCTTGCACATTATCTGGTTGTAATCCTTACAACAACCTTATCAGGTAGAACAGGAGGCTGGAGGTGGGGATGGTGAGAAATGACTTGCTGAAAGCCACCTGCAGGTATACATGGCTCTCCCCTACAACAGCCCTGCAAGGTAGATGAGGCAGAAAGAACTTGGCTTTAGGTCACATAGGGAGCAAGCCTAAACCAGTTTAGTCAGAATTCACTCTCATGCTATTCAATGGGGCTTACTCCCAAGAAAGTACTTAGGAGCGCAGCCAGGCAGTATAATCCTAAACAGAGTTATGTCTAGGATTGCCAGCTCCCTGGAGGGAAAAATGCCCTGTTCCTTTAATGGAGAGGTTATTTACCAGGTGATGTTATTTACCTTCCAGATATGAAAAGCTTCAGCTGCCCATTCAGCTGCCCATTCACACTCCTCTATTCAAGGGACATTTTAAAAAAATCACCAGTAGGATTGTGCATATCGATATACCCGAACTGAAAATAAACCCGAAATTAGCCGTTTTGGGTAGACCAAATACCAAAACCTGGGAATCTGCCCAAAGCCGAATAGGCGATTCCCGAAAAAGCTGAACAATTATTTGGCTTTTTCAGGTTCGGCTATTCGCCTTTGGTCAGATGCACAGCTCTGTGCTTTCTCCCATTTTTCTATCTTTGACTGGTTTTGTTAGGGGCCCATAGTTAGGGCCCTTTTGAAGTAGGGGTCGTTTAATCAGAGCCAACTTGGTCTGACAATAATTCAGTGGGTTGATCTGTAATTCTGCAATAAGCATAAGGGTTATTTAAAAGATAGGGCTCACCCAGTCCCTCCAACTAAAAACGCCAGCTGCTTATCAGGCTTCTGAAGAAGACTCGTCACCCACGCGGATGAGCAATCTTCTTCACAAGAGCTGCCTTGGTCATGACTTTGGCTGGCTCTGACATCGCCCCCCCCCCCGAAAACCTGCTCTCAAACTGAAGGTTGCCCCAAGTAGAGGTTTTGTTTCCCCACACTGTGACCATCTCTTGAAATCAGATTTTTGATGACTATAAAGGACTGTTCACAGGATGTCATTTGCCACCAAAAGAATTGCTTTCCATGTCTTATTTTTCTTGCATTTAAGCCTTTCCCCTCAGTTGGGAAGATAATTTGCATGGACATCATGCTATGCACCCCAGATATGAAGGGAGCCCCCAGACTTTGAGGCGCCAGCCTGCTAAATGGCTCTTTCCACCAGTCCTCGGCAATGCTGAACTTCTGAACCTGAAAACCGATGGACAGCTCCGCGTGTAAATGCCTGGAAGATGGGGGCAACCCCTTTGCTGGCCCATAAAATTGGACCCCCGTCTCAAAATTCTCCAAACTTCGGTGACCATCAAAGGAGAGTCCCTTGCAGCCACACTGCAAATTTGGTGACTCTATCTCCAAAAATGCCCCCACAGGAGCTTCAATTTCCCCCCATAGAATATAATGGGCCTGGATTTTTTCTGGTCAACCTGGAAATAAGCTGAATAATCATATTTACCGGTATGGGTATTCAGCTTGTTCCGGGTTTACTGGAAAAAAAAATCATGCCCAATAAACCCAAAATTTACAGATTTTGTTGTTGTTGCCCATCCTTAATCACCAGGCCTCCAAGCTACATTCTACATGGAGTCAATGGCCTTAGAAAGGTGTCATCTGTTTAGGATTGCACTACAAGTGAGCTTCACAACTGAGTGGGGGTTTGACTCTGGATCTTCTGAATCCAGCACTCTTACAGTGCATTCCTGAGCCGCACTGGCTGCCAGGACCAAAGCCTTCAGGAGGCCGGCAGAAGGCCGGCGCAAGGGCCCACAGCACCGGCGTATGGGCGGTGTATGCCAGCGTTTGTGGCCCCAGCACTGGCGTGCAAGGCTGGCCACTGGTTGCCGGGCCCAGACACCGACGGAGCCTTCCACCGTCATCCGGACGCCAGCAAAGGCTGCGGCCGAATCCCGGGAGGCGTTCCCGGGGTGTCCCGGCATCCCAGGAGGCGTTCCTGGGGCGTCACGCTACCGCCTGGGGGCAGGGCTGCTGTTAGGAGCCTCCTGAGCTGTTACAGCTCGGGAACACCCCTTTTTTTTGCCCGAGCAGAGGTAGCACCGCTGCGTTGCCTCCTAAGCCCGGCGCAGGCATTCCTCTTAGGGATGCCCTGTTAGCGCTACATCTCACTGGCTTTTACCTGTTATCATAGCTATAGTAATTATATGAGGTCTAAGAATAAAAACACAGCAGCCACATAAACACATATTACAAAGCCAAGGAACATGGTCACAATAATATTTGAAATTCTAATTAGCTCCTCTTAAATGTGGATCTATCTTAGCAGCAAAGTTTTCTTTTCCAAATTAAAATTAAAAAAATTATTTTCCAAAATTAAACACCACAGCAGACTAAATCCCCAATACAGGGCAAGTTGCTCAGTCCTGAACTCCATTCTGGAAATACTTTCTCTGGTTTCAGGACCCGTACCAACACGCCCCCCCAGACATAAATATGGTCTTTTATAGCAGTTCCAGATCATTGTTGGGGATGGATCCAGTAAAGTATCAATAAAAAGCCCACATTTTAATTAATGAATTATTAATGAATTATTTTAATTGATGCATTATTCAATGTCTGATACTGCCTCCCTGATACTGCCTGATTAATGCCTCCCTTCCAGTCACACCCACCAGGATTAAGTTAAAGTAGAACATCATAAACATTTAGATTTTTTAAAGAAGGGAGCTGAAGTTTGCTTTCAAGGAATATTTTTGGCCGTGCTGGAAAAGCCCACTCTTTTGGATGACCTTTTTTTCGGTGCTCCTTGCAAAAATGTTTTCTAGTCAGTTGAACTGCCCTCAGTGGTCCTCACTCGGTTGTCACTTGCCCTCCTTTCCCTAAACATAGAGTCACAAGTAGCTGGGGTCTTTCGCACTGGGATGTCTTTCAATGTATGGTATATAAATCCTGGCAGGTTGGGACTATCCCAGAAAGAGAAACCAGCAGCAGTCAGAAGACAAAACAGGGTACTGAAGAAACCCTTCACTAGAAACAAATTGGCCAGACAGGGGATTTAGAAGGGTAAACCTTTACACACTCTAAACATTCATGGGGAGGGGAATCTTGAGTCCACTAAAATAGCGATTGTTGACCTGAAAAGCTAAACTAGAGAATATTTACAGCCATAAGATTTTTAAACCATTAACCAGCGTGGGCCGGTGTCCACAGTTTACACAGTAAAATCCACCTTCAAAGTGGATTGAAAGTGGATTGAAAGTGCGTTATTTGGGCTGTGTGAAAGTGCCTGAGAACTACTGGACTGGGTAATGCACCATGCTCAGCAACATCTTCCCCACTCTTTCCCTAGAGAGCCAGGGTGGTGTAGTGGTTAAGAGCAGTGGACTAATCTGGAGAACCGGGTTTGATGATTCCCCGCTCCCTCCTTCTTCTTAACTAGGGTTGCCAGCTCCGGGTTGGGAAATACCTGGAGATTTTGGAGGTGGAGCCTGAGGAGGGCGGGGTTTGGAGCGGGGAAGGACTTCAATGCCATAGAGTCCAGTTGCCAAAGCGGCCATTTTCTTCAGGTGAACTGATCTCTGTCGGCTGGAGATCAGTGTAATAGCGGGAGATCTCCAGCCTACTCTTGGCAACCCTACTCTTAACCCACCTGTGAGCGACTCATTACCCACTTTTGTGTCCCAACTCATTGTCTGAGAATTCTGATGACCTAAAAAGCTTTGCAGTACTTTGGTTTTTAGTTGGTCCTTATAAAGGTCTTACAATCTGTCTGGAATATGGCTGTTTGCTTCTTCATTCACACACTGTATTCATTTGTATGGCTGACACTCAAGGCTGGCATGATTGGAATTTGCTGAGACCCAGATCCACCATGGAGCCTACCAACTGAGACCAAGGGCTACCATCTTGGTTCTTTCTCCAGTGGTAGCCAGCCATGTTGGAGGCAATGTACATTGTCTCTCACTGTGTCAAGTCCTGCATTAACAGAAAGTCCATCCCAGAATCCCTGATGGCACAAAGGATTCTGGGATGGCTTCTCAGTGCAGATATCATGCTCCCTGTCACAGGTGCCCAGGAAGTAGAAGGGTCCTCAGAAGCTTTTCCCAAGGACCCCTCCAAAGGCCAGATATGTAACGCAACAAAGAGTAAGGACAAACAGACTGTTGGCACCCTTACCTTAAGGTGAAATTCACCCAGTCTTTCAGACAGGCAATAAAAAAAAAGTGATGTCTAATTTCAGGGCCCAATCTAGCTGGGATATCTCCTGTGGAAGATCTCCTGATATGAATAAGGAACAGAACAAGAGCACAACAGACGTGCTCCCTAGTGGATCATGGCTTCAATGCTTCATTTAAAATATCAGTAATATCTATTTTTAAATATCCATCTGTTCTTATAAATACAAAGGCACTGTTCAGAAAGAAAAGATCTATCTCGTGTTTCTATAATTCACTGGTGGGGTTTTTTTTTGGTTCTCATTTTTGCCATATAAATAGAAATTGGATGAGTTTTTTGTGTATGGGAGGAGACAATGAACCTCCCTCTACCAAAGATTTAAGATGACCAAACAGGTTGAATCCGCGAGCTTTGATTCCACAGGTCCTTCCATCTTTCAACAGCCTTTTTTTTAAATCTGTTTCCCTCGGCTGTAGTTTCACAGACAACAATAACACAAATTCATCATTCTACTGAGGGGAAACTGCAGAGGAGGGGAAAAGACTCTTGGCAACGGACACCTTGTTCTCTTCAGCACGGAACAACTGGGATGGACACATCTCCTAGGGCTGTGTGGTCGTGACGAGCCATAAGGACACTGGCCGTTGCTCGAAAAGATTTGGCTGCGGAGGTACCCAGGCAATTGTTTCCGAAGAGCGATGGGGAAACAGTTTCCTCGGGGAAACACTTTCCTTGTTCATGCTGCTGTGCTGCTGACTCTCCTTCAGCACTAGTAGGTAGCTTGGGAAATGCACAGAGTAGCAGGGAAGAGGGGGAGAGGCTCCCTGCAGGGAGGGGAGGGCGAAGAATTCCTGTCCTAATTCCTGATGGCAGCTGTTTCCCTTAAGGAAGTCAGCTGAGTGGAGAAACTTGTCTAGATCGAGATTCCAGGCAGCTTCTGATCTAGTGGTTAATTTCTGGAAGGAAAGGAAGGGAAATAAGCATAGATGGACGGATGGAAGGAAAGAATGAAAGCAGGAAAGGGAAAAAAAAGTTCTTGAACTGGGGCACACAATTTTTACACACGTCTGTTATCTTTGCGGCTGGGAACTGATGGAAGAAGCCTTAATTGCACCTTCAACTTCTGCAGAGGAACCCCCAAATCCAGTTTAACTAGAGAATATGGGGGATTAGAAATATAATGAAAATGTATTCATTGTGTGAATGTCATCTGTATATATACACAGAACATGCCTGATAATTGTAGAAACTATGAAGGATGCAGAAAGAAGGACCAGATGGGACAAAAATAGATCATGGAAAAACAACAACAATAACACCAGATATTGAGCTGGATCCGATCAGGTCCTCTCACCCGAAGCGACATCATCACATTGGGGTAATGCTCTAGGATTCCTCCAAAACTATGGTATAAGTACTGTTTGGGGTGAATACTAGACCATCACAGTGATGGGCTGATGCAACTTATGAGGTTGTCCTGGACCTGAGGTCACAGCATCTGAACGATGCCTATTTGCATGTCTCCACCCCAAAACTTCCCTCTGGTTGCCACCATTGGGTGGCAACCCTAACTCCAAGTGTGTTAGCAGGCAGTCTGGAAGGAATGGTGTTCATTTTCCTGCCCTGAAATGGTCCGATCCATGTTGGTGCCATTTTCCCCACTGTCAGCCCCTGACAGGTCCCATTTTCCTAGCATTTTTTCATGACATGCCAGCCAGGGGCTTTGTGAGGGATTTACAAACAAACAAACAAAAAAAACCAATAATTGATGTAGAGCTGGAACAGATTGCTGTGGATCTGTTGCAAATTTTCAAAGACCCACTATAGCCAGTGTGGTGTAGTGGTTGAGAGTGGTGGTTTGGAACGGTGGACTCTGATCTGGGGAACTGGGTTGGTTTCCCCCCTCCTCCACATGAAGCCAGCTGGGTGACCTTGGGCGAGTCACAGCTCTGTTAGAGCTCTCTCAGCCCCACCTACCTCACAGGGTGTCTGTTGTGGGGAGGGGAAGGTGATTGTAAGCCGGTTTGATTCTCCCTTAAGTGGCAGAGAAAGTCGGCATATAAAAACAACTCTTCTTCTTCTTCTTCTTCTTCTTCTTCTTCTTCTTCTTCTTCTTCTTCTTCTTCTTCTTCTTCTTCTTCTTCCTCCTCCTCCTGTTTCTCCAGATCTTCTTCCCTTTCTCAAACAGCCCAGACAACTCCCCCTCCATCCAAAGCAGGCTTATGGCTCCCTTTCCTGCCCCCACTTGCCTCCTCCTGCTCCCCAGACCCTTCCTAGCCGCAGCACAATTTACTGCCCAACGGCTCAGTCCCAATTTGACAAACAACAGGTGATTTGGCTAATGAGGAATAAATGAGATCCACAGGACGAGAGAAGGGGAACAGCAGCTGGCGTGAGGGCTGGATGTGCAGGTTTTATTAAAATAATAGATGGCCACATGGTTGGGATTCGAGGGCTCCGTTTGAGAACTCCCTTCTCTCCAGACCCCCCGCCCTTGATCAAGCACCCGCCTCTCTCTCTCTCTCTCTCTTTCTCTCTCTCTCTCTCTCTCCACATCCCTTAGCTGGAACATTTTCCAATCAGCAAATTACTGACTGGAGAGGCCGAGAAGATCCCAAGCCATGCATAGCAAATACAGCCCCCCTCGGTAAGATGCTGTTGTGCATGTTTGTGCGTGCGGTTCATATAGGAAGAAGGCCCAGCGTGGGGCAAAACAAGATACTGAACCAAAGGGCTGTAGGGCAGCCGGGGGCTTTCACAAGTTATATCCAAAGTCATAATTTGGGAAGAAGTGAGCTCTAGTCCTGGCTTCTACGGTAATAACATGATGTAGATCTTTCAGATGCTCCAGTTTGGTTTGGTTGTGCTGCAACAGACAAATGTAGCCATGCCTCTGGAATCCACACTTCCCTTTTTTAAAAGCACGAGATTTTCCTGACTTTTGAAAATGGTCGGGTAACAAGGGAAAATGTGAATGACAATCCTTAGAAGCAGGGCCATTTAACTGAAATAGAGGAGAAGAAGAGTTGGTTTTTATATGCTGACTTTCTCTACTGCTTAAGGAAAAATCAAACCGGCTTACAATCACCTTCCCTCCCCCTCTCCACAACAGACACCCTGTGAGGTAGGTGGGGCTGAGAGAATGTGACTCGCCCAAGGTCACCCAGCTGACTTCATGTGTAGGACTGGGGAGACAAATCCATCAGATTAGCCTCCGCCGCTCATGTGGCGGACTGGGGAATCAAACCCGGTTCTTCCGATCAGAGTCCACTGCTCCAAACCACCACTCTTAACCACTACACCATGCTGGAAATGATTTGACTGGGGTGTGGTTTCCTTTTCTGGGAAACAGATGTGGTCCTGAAGATGAATGGATATTGTTGGATGCCAGACATCTGAGAAAGATAGCTTTCCTGCTGGAGTCAAGGCATACCTTCTCTGGTGCTAAGAAATTATTGTGATACACCATGCTGATACCAAGGTCATGGTCTACCTCACTTTCCTCAAGACTATAAGCAGTCACTTTCCTCCCCCTTGTGCCCAGTTCTCATTAGATGGTAAACCCATGCCCGGGCATACATGGTTGGATGCTGCTCCATGAAAAAAAAAAGAAGGGTTCTAGCCTAGCCTCTCCTTGACAGGCTGGTTTTCTGCGTGCAGGGATCCTGTTTGCAACAAACAGGTATCCCTTTTGAGGGGGGTCGTGCTATCGCATTTTGTGAGACTGAGAAAAAAGATGACTGCAGCTCTGTCCTGAATAGGGAGAAACCATGTCAGGAGCTGGGGAATCTCAAACAGGTATTTGGTAGCATCCATATCTGTGACGGTGTTGGTTAAATAAATCTCAGCTAGCAGTCTTTTGCATCACTGGTTGCCTGATCCTTTTATAGAACTGGGGACTGAATTGGGACCCTCTGCTTACAAAGCAAGTGCTATACCACTGAGTCACGGTCCGTGCACGCCAAGGCAATTATTGTGAATTAAAGGAAAGGTCAGAGGTTGCCTCGCTCTCCCTGAGCATTTCTGTACATTTTGCCCGCGTTTTCTGGATTTGTGTTCAGCCAGCATCCAGAAAAATGTGTGGAAACGTGTGGAGAGAGCGAAGCGATCTCTGAGGGTCGGAAAATGCAAACATAATCAAAGCAAAGCCCTGAAGTAGTCGGCAGGGTGACTGCGAGGAAACAGCCATGCACAAATGGCCTTCGATTGTACCAAACGGTCCCTCTACATCACTGGCTCCCAACCAGGGGTCCGTGGACCCCCAGGGGTCCGCGAGAACTAAATTAAGGTAAGCGAAACAAAGTTATAAACCCATAATAAATTAATATTTTCAATTAAAAGTTCTCTATTATAAAAATATATATTCAAATATTATTCTAAGTTTAATGTTTAACTAACAGTTATGATTAAAGTTTATTTTCAAATTCTCGGAATTTTTATTTTGAACCTTGGGGTCCCTGCAGCGAACAAAAAAGTCCTAGTGGTCCCTGGTCAAAAAAAGGTTGGGAACCACTGCTCTACATGCAGCTGTGTTTGTTTGAAGTTGGCAAGCAGCTGTGCGGTTGTGGTCCTTCTGAGACGCTCTCCTTCCTTTATGCACAGATGGTATTTCATGCCATTGTCCTCATTAGATTGGGGCTTGTCGGAATAGGTGCCCAGGATAAGACACCACCAGGAAATGGCTTGTCCAATTATCCCCAGACACCCCATGATAAGAAATGAAGCTTCCATGAAAAGTCTTTCTCCAATTTGCCACTTCCACAGTTGCCACTTTGCCGCACGCTGGCCTAATATCGCGTTGCTGCTGGAAGATCTCTGCTCCTGTGCCTGGTTGACGGTGATAGAGATCGGGCTGACAGCAATTAAGTTCCGCACAATTATCGGAGGAATCTCTCTCTCTTCTCTTGGTGATAGTGGCAGAGCCCCTCCCCACCGGCTTTCAACACCGTTTCTGAGAGTGGGAAGGAATCGAGCATTCCAAATTAGCAAATCGAATCTGAATTTGACCAAGAGAGATCACACCCTTTGAGGGTGTTGCTTAATTGATGTGGAGAACCTGGACTGAAATCAAAGCCGTGCCTTTCTTTCTGCTGTCATTATGCTTAGCTTTCCGTTCCAAGCATCTTATTTTTCCCACACCTCTGGACTGAGGTAGACAATACTGAGTAGACAATACTGACTGGATGGACCAAGGGTCTGATTCAGTATAAGGCAGCTTCATGTGTGTTCATGACTCTTGGCTATACCTTCCTTTAGAGCAGGGGTGGGGAACGTCAGGCCCAGGGGCCATTTAAGGCCCCTGAAATCATTTGGTCTGGCCCTTCATGGGTCATGGCAGATCTCTAGCTCAGAAGGATCTAAGACTGGCGATCAGCCCCCTCCCGTGGACAGGAATAGCCTCTATTCAAGGCAGATGTGAGTTTGTTTTGCTGAGAAAAGGAACCTTTCCCCCCCTTGCAGAAGAGTCAGTAGCTATGGAGCTGCTAGGACCACCAAAGAAACTGTGTTAACCTTTTCCCACCCGGGCCATGGAGAAATGTATTCCCTCTGTACTACAAGAGGGCTGAGGGCGGAAGTGGTGACAATGGAGGGGTTAAAGGCGGCAGGGCCAGAATGTGCACGCGGGGGGGGGGGGCAAGTTCTTAGCCAGTGTGTCCTCATTTCACCCCTGCAGGCAGAGGTAACAGGAGCCGTCTGTAGAATCCGGCCCTGACCATGCAGAGCAGGAGCAACTCCGGCATGTGGCTGGACGGCTATGCCCGGTTGGTGCAACAGACCATCCAGTGCCACCAGGTGGGTGAGTGCGCCACCGGTTGGATGCCTGTCTGCTTGCCAGCGTGAGGTGGGGTCATCTGGAGCAGCTGCCTGATTGGGGCTTGGTCAGCTAATTTTTAAGTTGATAATTTTGTATGGCCCATGAATGATGTTATAAATATCCAAATGGCCCTTGGAGGAAAAAAGGTTCCCCACCCCTGCTTTAGAGCCCTGCACAAGTCCAGATGAGATGTGATGTGTATCTTTGGCTCAACATCTCTCCTCCAACTAATGCAGCCTTGAGAAGATGTGACTTAGAGCAGGGACCGCTTCGTAGCTTGCGTTGAATGTGCCTGGCTTTTCTGCACAGGGGCAACACTTCCTGGCACTGCCCCCTGGCATCTCCAAGGCCTCTGGAGAAAGTGCCAAGTCCTGGGCCTCGAATCTTCATGGGCGCTCCAAAACACCACCCTCTCGGAAATGAGCATCTTTGCCAAGAGAAAACCAGAGCAATGTTAACAGGCAGCCTAGTGGCACCTTAAAGGTTAAAACATTGACTGTGATGGATGAGTCTGTTAGTCAGAGCCCTCTTTGTCCAAAATATGAAGGTGTTATCCTCACTAGGGTCGGCATCAACATATCCCAAGGTGGGGCATCTGCCAGGGCCCAGGGCTCCTGGTGGGGCCTACTACTGCTGACCCCCACCCACACACCTCCCCTGCCACCTGTGTGCATGCCCTTCCCCATCTGTTTGCTTGAAGTGCTCTGCCACCAATGCTCCCAGCTGCTCAGCATCATTGGAGAAAGGCCAGTGGTACACAGTGGAAATGCTGATGTTGCCCATGGCAGTAGCACTCCCAGCTGCATGCACTGGCCAGTGCAGTCAGGGAAAGGGTGTGCTGGTTGAGCAGGCAACTGAGCATGGATTATGGGAAAGCTTGCAAGCAGGAAAAAAGATGCATGTGGGGTGCACTCAGGTGGGGGTGGAAATGGAGGCATGAATGGGGCCTGGTGGTTGGCAGGCAGGGCCCCCTGGGCACTGTCTACCCAGGCTCCCCAAAAGGTGGAAGAAGAAGAAGAGTTGGTTTTTATATGCTAACTTTATCTACCTTGAAGTATTTTCAAACCAGCTTACAATCACCTTCCCTTCCTCTCCCCACAACGGACAGATACCCTGTGAGGTAGGTGGGGCTGAGAGAGCTCTAAAAGAGCTGTGGCTAGTCCAAGGTCACCCAGTTGGCTTCATATGGAGGAGTGGGGAAACCAATCTGCCGCTCATGTGAAGGAATGGGGAATCAAACCTGGTTCTCCAGATTAGAGTCCACTGCTCCAAACCACCGGTCTTAACCACTATACCACACTGGCTCTCTGCAAGGTTCCTTCTGATTTTTAAAAAAGAAATACTTGGAAAGATACACAAGATTGGTAACGTGCCTCCTGTTTTACCTATAAGGGTGTACTCCGATGGGGATTCGTCATAACATTTGTGATTGTAATGGTTCTCTATCTAATCAATGAATGCCCACCAATGAAAGGAATGCTTGTGGCTTTAGTTGTGTTAGAGATATTTTTGAAAATGGTTGCCATGTGGCCAGGAAATTCCAAAATTCCCCACCAACACAGCAGCCATGCAGGCTTCTCTGTGATCCTTCCCAAAACGTTGCAGCCAAGCAAGTTCGAGAAAGATTGTAGAAAAGTGGGGAAACCCTGAGAGGCACATGAACACACCCTGATGCCACGGGGAAAAACCTGCTTCCCAACAGCATCAAACACAGGACCAATAACCTGTCTGGAAAGTGGAAACGGCCACAAAGACTGCCGTATAGATACCCCTGTGAACAGAGATCAGTTGGTTAAGTTTCCACCTCCACAGGGAGGCCTGGTTGATCTCTCCATTTAGTAGGTCCATCTCTGTAGCTGTTATAGAACTTTGGAACCTTTTGCCTCATGAGATTAATCTCACCTCATCCAGAAAGGTATTCCACCCAGAGGTGAAGATCCTCTTGTCCTCTATAGCTTTGACATAGCTGTTCACGTCTACTCTGTTTTTATGCTGCTATCATTTACCTTTGAGCAATGTAGGAATTTAAAACATTTTGACAACGTCTGTCTGATCATTTTGTTAAGATAATGGTTTGGATCTTTTGGATGTGCTCATCAGAGCATGGAAGCTAAGCAGGGGCAGTTGTTGGATGGGAGACCACCTATTCTCTCCAGTATCAGAAGAGCATGCCTTTTTTATTAGGTGCTGAACACAGGCAGGACAATGCTGCTGCAGTTGTCTTGTTTGGGGGCTCCCTAGAGGCACCTGGTTGGCCACTGTGTGAACAGGCTGCTGGACCTGATGGGCCTTGGTCTGATCCAGCAGGGCTTTACTTATGTTCTTAAGGGAGACTGAAGCTGCTATACAGAGAAAGGCAATGGCCAACTACCTCTGCTCCTCTTTTGCCTTAGAAACCTCATGAAGTTGCACTTCATGGGGTCGCCAGGAGTCGGTTGCCGCTTGATGGCAATCTTTACCTTTATGCCTCTTTGAAGTGCTTGAAAAATGACATATAAATTGTGTAAAGAAGTGAATAAATACTCATGTGTAGAGTGCCCTTTGCTCAGCACAGCTGGCCTATGCTGAGTCCTTTGACTAGTATACCAGGTCAGAGGGTGTCATTTTCAGGTATCCCAGGACAACCGTATTTTCATAAACCCCACAGTGCATTACAAAAACTCCATGTTTTTCACGCTGGCCGTACTGGCAACTCCAGAACATTTGTTCTTGTGAAATGAGTGAAGGGAAAAGGATAATTATGAATCATACAGTCTCACGAGGTTTCCTGCTGGGAAAGGGATGGCATCTTCGCCTCTCTCTCAGACAGGTGTGAACAGCCTGTTGCTCTTTTAAAAAGTTAAGAATGAGATTTTATTGGTCTGCTAACCATACTAGTAGACCAGTGGGGTAGAGTGGATGGTATGTGAGAGATGCGGGCTCATAGCCCTGCTCAGCCATGACCAAGTAGCGCTAGGTAACAGTCTCTTAACCTAACTTGCCTTGCAGAGGGAGAATGTGTGCCGCTGTAACCTTTGTGGCAGGAGGACAGTAAACATATTTTCTGCTGCAATGTTCCACATTTGCCAAATTGGCAGTCCACCTTGTGGACTCACCTTTTTGGAGTCAGTCCCCACTCTGCTAAAATGTCCAGCATTGTCCTTTGGTTAACATCAGATGTAGCGGCCCAGTTCATCTCTCCATTCTGACATGAAGCTCATTGAAGAAGAAGAAGAGTGGGTTTTTACACCCCAATTTTCTCTACCTTTTTAAGGAGTCTCAAAGCGGCTTATGATCAGCTTCCCTTCACCTCCCCACAACAGACACCTTGTGAGGAAGGTGGTGCTGAGAGAGTGCTGAGAGAATGATGACTACACTAAAAAAATCTTTAGAGGAAGAAGAATTGTTTTTTATACCCCACTTTTCTCTAACTGTAAGGAGTCTTAAACCGGCTTACAATCGCCTTCCCTTCCCTTCCCCACAACAGGCACCTTGTGAGGTAGCTGTGTGTGAGAGAGCTCTAAGAGAACTATGACTAGCCCAAGGTCACTCAACAAGGCTTCTTGTGTAGGAGTGGGGAAACTAACTCAGTTCACCAGATTAGACTCTGCTGCTCATGTGGAGGAGTGGGGAATCAAACCTGGTTCTCCAGATTAGAGTCCACCTCTCCTAACCGCTTCACCATGCTGAAATTGGATGGTCACTTGCTCACTGTGAGCCTAGACTACCCCACATATGGATGAGGACAAACCACACATGCTCTCTCCTTGCAAGAAAGGTGGGATAAAAACTGAATGGATTTCATACGCTCCTGACAGAAAAAAAATCCTTGTGGTTCACCTCAAGAGAACTGCAACAGACATGTGTGTGTGGGGGGGGGGAGAAATTGTTGGGAAAAGTTAGTCAAGTTGAAACTCCCTCAGAGCAAGGCTCATTGGGAGAAAGTTTCAATTCGAGTGGAACTGAAAATGAGGAAAAAAACACACCCTGCTCTCTATCTCCAGTGTGTTTCGGGGGTCAACCTACCTCCCCCTGCCGTGCCTGCTCTAAAGTCCCTCCATTTCATTATCATTCTGTCGAGCAATTAAATGTAGTATTATCTTATTTATTTTGGCTTGCCTCCTTGCCGGTCCCCTGCTGTAAATTAAATGATTGCTGAGTTAGATTAGCAGAAAGCATATGTGGAAATTACCTTTTAATTTCTTAATTACATTGCGCTCACCTGCCGCTCAACCCGCCTGTATGCAAGAGTGTGATGTTAATTTCCATTGATATATTATCTTCATTCGACAAATTAGGTTCTCGTGAAAGAGAATCATGGAGGAATTCATAGTTTCCTCTATCATGGGAAGGTGATGGAGCTTTCCTTCGATTCGTGTCGAGAGACCCCTGTGGAAGGGCCAAGGGAAGATGTCCCGTTGAACCTGATTGCGTTAGGTTGCCTCTTGACATCAGTGGCCTGTTCCCCCAAATGTTTCTGTCTAGTGCATTTTTATTCCACTGTTCCCTTAAGGAGCTCAGAGAGTGTGTTCATGGCTCTTCCTTGTCCTGCTTGTTCTCACAATGACCATAGCTTAGTGGGCCCAAAGCCATTCAGTGAGCTGAGTGAAGATTTGAACCCAGGTCCTACCACTGCACCGCACTGCAGGGCTTTAAGAAACAGCGAAGGGTTCTGTGGCACCTAGAAGACTAACAAATGTATTATAGAGATCAGCTTTCACAGACCTCACCAGATCCCACTTTCATCAGATGTATAGGCTTGCCAACCTCCAGGTACTAGCTGGAGATCTCCTGCTATTACAACTGGTCTCCAGCCAATAGAGATCAGCTCACCTGGAGAAAATGGCCGCTTTGTAAATTGGACTCTATGGCATTGAAGTCCCTCCCCTTCCCAAACCCCGCCCTCCTCAGACTCCACCCCAAAAACCTGCCGGTGGCAAAGAGGGACCTGGCAACCCTACAGATGTATAATGTGTCACAGGGCCAAGCTAGAAGAGAAACGGGAAGATCTGCCATCTAGGGTTGATGGGTAAATAACAGCAGATCAAGACTGTGATACTGGGATTGCCCCATTTCCCTTGATCTCAGCCCATCCCTAGTTGCTGTTTGCCCCATAGGGGGAAAGCATATATGTACCTTGCTCTTGGGATATAGCCTCAGAGCTACAGCACATATTTTGCACACAGACTCCTGAACGTTATTTTTGTTTTGTTTGCCTAAGGTACTTTCATGCAGGAGGCCTCCATGTCAACAGTTGAGAATGAGGAATTTCAGGGTTTGCATGATGAAAGAAGATCTGACTTATTCATAAATCTTCCTCTTCTTCTTGAGACATTTTCTTGTAGGTCTCCACCTTCACTTCAGGTCATTACCAGAGAGCAAAGAGCAAATCAGAGACTAAAGAGGCTATTCAGAGGATGGCAGGACTCCATTCCCAAAGGAGAGTCTCTGGGTGCCAGGATGGGATGGGGTTAGCATTAGGACCCGGTCCGTATTCCCTGAGGCCTGCTTCAAGATAGTCCGCTTCCCAGTAATTTTAAGCTCAATATTTTTCAAATGCTGTTTCCCCTTCTCTCCTGCCCCCTCTTTATTTTTCTTTTGTTTCCATTTATCTGGCCTCTTTCTGTTGAAAACCCTTTATGGAATAGGTGCCTAACTGCCGCATTCAGAATTGTTGCTAGCTAACACCAGCCTTTCAGATAGGCCAGGATGTGAACGAATGAGCGAACAAATACAGGAAGAATATCCTCCATATTCTATGGAATGCAAGGGCGTGATAAGACTTCACTACTTGAAATGTTCAGAAGCAAGGCAGAGAAAAAGATTCATTCTTGAATCTTTTCTCTAATGAAACCACTCTTACGGAGGCAAATTTTTGTGCACTGGCATGCTCAATAAGACAGAAGAAGGTAGCTTAAATTTTAAAAACTTTTATTAATTATAGTTCACGTATAGAGATTTAGGTGTTTTAAATGCACTTTTTGCTAATGCTGTATATTAACAAATTGTGTGCAGGTGTGTATGATGAGATGTCCTTACCCATAAAATGGAGTGGAGTATGATAGCCATGTATTTAGACTAGGGATTTATCACCTTGGATCAGAGATGTGCTGTATTACTGTAATGGTGATACCTGATAATTTTAATATGGCTGGAACTATGTCAACTGTTGCTGGTCTTTGACCATATAATTATGATTTGATTTGAATCTTTTGTCCTCTGTGGATGAGGGGTCCTGTGGACCTCTGGCTCATCTAACCTCATGATAGGATCACTTTTTATGGTCTTCTTGTTTTCTTGTTATTATTGTTTTATGGTGGTGTTGCTGCAGAAATATCACCACTCTGCCATTCTGCTTTTATTTACAAGTTTCAAAAGGACTTCATGGATTTGGATCGTCCCTCCCCCCACCCTCACAACTCTGGGGAATAGAAGATGGGAAAGCCGGTGCTCCACTGGAGCAGTTTAACCTTCCTTTATACAAAATTTGTGAAATATACTTGCAATATTTTTAGGTTGCTCTTTCCACGAAGAAAACGCTCACGGCATTTTACAGATTAAAATGTAAAATATCACATCTGTAATACACCCTGAAATCAACAATACATACAGGAAAGTATACAATAAAGCAGGAGATTAAAAGCAGCAGGTAAAACAGTTCAGACGAGCGCAGTGGATAAAAAAACAGCAGATAAAAATGATGTGCTCCAACTCTGCAAGCCAGTTTCAGAGCAGCAGACAAACAGCCGCTAAAACATTATAAGGCATGCTATATGAGCAGATAAAATGGAAGACTGCGTATTATACCGAATGGAGTGTTTGGGTGAGCAGCAGGGTTGTATCTGGCTGCCGAAAGACATCGGATCACGTGTCAGCCAAATCACTCTAGGGTTTTTAGGAAGTGGGCAGGGCAGGTAGGGCTTTTGCCCAGCAAGGCTTCTGATTGACTATTGGAGATCTGATTGGCTGTGAAGATTTTTTTTTTAAATGTTGCTTTGGCAGCAGCTGCCATTACCACAGCACAAGGATCTACACTGGGTTACTGAAGCTAAACTGTGGCAATCGTTTTGTGGCTGGCTCTGGCTCCCGTGGCAGCCCTTTTTTGTTGTGCCCACCCTGCTGTGTCAAAATTCCAAATGTGCCCGCAGGCGCAAAAAGGTTGGGGACCCCTGGTGTACACAGTCCCAACAGTTCATCCTCGTAACAACCCTGCGAGGTAGGATAGGGATTGCTCCAAGGTCATCTAACGAGTTTTGTGGCTGAGAGGGTGAGATTTGCGCTCAGTTTTCTCCCTGCCTAGCCTTGCGCACTAAGCAATGCACCACCCTGCCTCTTATTGTGCTCTTATGCTGGCTCCCACTGGTTAACACTTCTTCTCCCAGCGCTGCAGCTCTGATCTGATTTAGTCCCCGGAAGGAGGAAGGATAGGCACTTTTTTTTGCTGGCTGGCTGAGATCTGGGCTGAGTGTGTGGTCCTCTGTTTCAGGTATTTAGCTGGGGTGTGGCTAGGGATGTGACTGGAAAGGGAGAAAGCCACTTTGCCTGTGTTTGTCCCCTCTGGCCCTGAACAAGTTGACCCTACAGATCCAGGAGTAGACAGTATGTGGTGTTTTGTACTGTCCCCCCTTGTTTATTTATACTGTATTTTGTAAGCCGGTTTGCCCTGACCTGAATGGCCCAGGCTAGCCTGATCTCATCAGATCTCAGAAGTTAAGCAGGGTTGGTCCTGGCTAGTACTTGGATGGGAGACCTCCAAGGAATAATACCAGGGTTGCTATGCAGGGGAAAACAATGTTAGTCTCTTGCCTTGAAAACCTTATGGGGTCGCCATAAATCGGCTGTGACTTGGTGGTCCTTTACACACACACACAATGTGGGGAGGACCCTGATGTGGATAGCCCAGGCTAGCCCAATTTCTGCAAATCTCAGAAGCAGGTTCCACCCTGGTTAGCACTTAGATGGAAGACCACAAAGGAAGCCCGGGGTTGCTATGCAGAGGCGGGCAGTAGCAAATCATCTCTCAATGTCTCTTGCCATGAAAACCCTACAGAGTCACCACAAGACAAGCCCTGGTTAGTGCTGGGATGTGCAACCTCCAAGGAATACAAAACAAGCCCTGGTTAGTGCTGGGATGTGCAACCTCCAAGGAATACCAGGGTCTCTATGCAGAGGAACGCAGTGGCAAACCACCTCTGTTAGTCTCTTGCCTCAAAAAGCCTCCTGGGTTGCCATAAGTCAGCTGCAACTTGACGGCACTTTGCACATACAAGCCGGTTTGGGCCCCTGCAGGGTAAAGAAATCTTAAGCAAATAAATAAAATTAACTTGGATTGCTCACCCTCTAGTCTAGCTTGGCCCTCAGTAAAGTCCTTATTGTGGAGTTTGTTTCGGTAGAGTGCCGCCAACTGTCCGCTGTGTGCAGGGTGCTGACCAGGGTGCTGAAGTCTTTGCCCTTAAACTGAAGTCCCAAAGAAACGCCAGCAACCAGTCATCCTGGCCTGGCCGCTCTGCTGTTACAATGGGAATCTGGCTGTGCAAACTGCGTAACACTTCTGCGTCCCTTGGCAATCCCTGACAATGAGGTTATCTGATCATCTTGTGAGCTAGGCACAGTCCAAAGCACCCCACACATCTGATCTGGGCTGAAATGATGTGCTTCGTTCCCAAATTGACATGCCTGTCGGGGCACGCCTCTAGAAGAAGAAGAAGAGTTGGTTTTTATATGCCAACTTTCTCTACCACTTAAGGGAGACTCAAACCAGCTTACAATCACCTTCCCTTCCCCTCCCCACAACAGACACCCTGTGAGGTAGGTGGGGCTGAGAGAGCTCTAAGAGCTGTAACTTGCCCAAGGCCACCCAGCTGGCTTCATGTGCAGGAGTGGGGAAACCAATCCAGTTCACCAGATTAGCCTCCGCCGCTCATGTGGAGGACAGGGGAATCAAAGATTCCTGTTCTCCAGATCAGGCTCCACCGCTCCAAACCACTGCTCTTAACCACTATACCACGCTGGCTCTCTAGTGGCTGTGACTGTGGAACTGAGCAGCTGTACTAAACATGGAAAGCATTTGGTGTGGTAGGAGGAGCCCTTAGTGAGGCTCCTCCACATACCACCACTGCCCTAGTTGTCAAAGGAGTAATGCTGGGATGGGAAGGGCCTGCAGCGTGAGCCAGTATGCCCAGTGCTTCTCAACTGACTCTCCCCCCCAGACTTAGGACCCTGCTGCAATGCCCCTTCTTGATCTGTCTCTCACAGTGTCCCTTAACAACCCAACTGCAGAAGCCCCAGACGAACAGATTAGGATGAACGAAGTGGGGGCAGATGACTTTGACAAGACTGAAGTTTTTTAAATTTATTTTATTTGTTTCAATTTGACTCCTGCCCTCACTCCCTGGCCAAGGTTGGGCTCAGGATGGCTAACAACACAATATATAAGAAATACACTAAATCCACAGTATAGAGAATAAAAACAATAAAACAGTCCCATGGACATTAGAATTATAAATGTTGGAATAATAAAACATCAATTTAGATAAATATCAGTTTAGAACAGACCAATGGCGCACACTTATTGGATCACAGAGACTGCTAAAGGGCCTAATAAGCAGTCAGGGCCCCCACACATTAGCTGGTAGCAAACAGAAGAAAAAGGGGGGGGGAGCTCCCTTATTACATAGGTGTGCCGTGAGATGGGGTATGTGTGTGTAGTTTACTCCTCATCCCTAACCAAAACAACTGTATTTCATGCAACTTTTTGCGCGTACCTGTGTGTGTGTGTTAAGTGCCGTCAAGTCACTTCTGACTCATGGCGACCCTATGAATGAAAGTCCTCCAAAATGTCCTGTCTTTGACAGCCCTGCTCAGATCCTGCAAATTGAAGGCCGTGGCTTCCTTTATTGAGTCAATCCATCTCTTGTTGGGTCTTCCTCTTTTCCTGCTGCCCTCAACTACTGCCCTCAAATCTGCGCGTATCTAGTGTCCCATTTTATTCATGTTCGCTTCTGTCCTTCTGTTGCCTCCTTCTACTGCCAACATTTAGATAGAACTCTGAAAGGCAGGAATCTATCTTTTTTTGTGTGTGGATACTGTAACTCTTTAAATCACAAGGTTCTAGAAGTTGCTATGACTCTGCCACCCAAACACACATCATTAAAACAATTTAAAACAGAGTGAAAATATGTACGAGACATAAGGGCAGCAATTAAAACATTGGTTTGGAAGAAGAAAGAATTTGCTAAATGATTGTGCCAGAAATGATGTAACACCACTGCAGCAGATGAGCAGAGGTTTTAATCCTGCTAGGGGTAGGCATATAAAGCTCCTGCAAAGGATACAGGATCAGTGGAAAGAGAGAAATGATGTCCTGAGTTGATGAGGCCATGGGAAGCAGAGCCACTGAAAGCCAGGACTGTCAGGTGGATGCAGGACAATATGGGAGGGGAACAGTGGATACCCAAAGAGATTGGCCAATTGGCCAAGGATAAGGGAACATATACTTCTCTAGTTGATCTCAGATGCCAGGCATGCCAGGCAGTTTCCTGCTCCAGCAAGCCACGTATCTTCTGGGTCTGTGAAAGGAACTAGGGACTCTGGTGCTTGTCTGACTTTAGACAGGGGCTGCTTGTGGTGGGGCTGTGCCTTCTGAAATCTTTATTAGGGAGGCTCTTGGTGATGGAAAGGGCCATCAAGTCACAGATGACTTATAGTGGCCTCATAAGGTTTTAAAGGCAACAGACAAACAGAGGTGGTTTCTACTGCCTGCCTCTGAGGGAGGCTCTTACACGACTATCAGTATCATTTATTAACAAAATTTGTGTCCAATCTTTTTGCCCTCACAAGGGCCACCAGGTGGCTAACGATTTAAAACATGCATGATAAAATTACATTTTAAAACCGTTAAAATCAGCCCACCCAACCACAGGTCATTAAAACAATTTAAAACAGAGTGAAAATAGGTACGAGACATAAAGGCAGCAATTAAAGCATTGGTTTGGAAGAAGAAGGAATTTGCTGAAAGAATGCCAAATGAAACAAACAAAAAAATATTTTCACCTGCTGGTGGAAGGCGGTGACAGGAAGGGGCAGATGCATCTCCCTGGGGGAGAGAATCCCAGAGCTCTGGCACCAAGACCAAAAAAGTTCTTTCCCAGGTTGTCACCTGCCTAATCTCAGAAGGCGGGGCACTTGAAGCAGGGCCTCCACCACAGCGGTCAGGCAGGTTCATAAGGAGGTAGGCAGTCCTATTAGAGAATGTCTAGGAGATGTCTCCTGGTAGTTTGGGCAGAAAACCAAGGACAAACTTCTTGCATTACTATACCCTGTAAAATTCATTGCTATTTTTACTCCTCCTTTCCGCTCCCTCCATAACCATCTATGGCTGAGTACATCCCTAATGTATCTTCCGTTTTTCTGTTCTCAGCTCAACTCTTTCCCCCCAGTGCACTTTCCTGCTATTTCTGCACTGGCATTAAACTCCCCAATGACTTAACAGAACTGGGGCACCAAATTGAGCTGAGGAAAGCTTACATTTGGAGTAACAGGAGGGTCAGGAAAGCAGAGTCCATTTACGTAAAAAAACCCTCAGCATAATTAAGTGTCCTGCGTATTATTATTTTTTTATTATGATTATGATTTAAAAATCCGCACTGTCTCTCATTCACAGCAGGGAGTCCCATTTTACTTTAATTGCCTGTGTTCGAATCAATTTAGTCTCAATTATCACTTTCTTGTAGGTGTTACTAAGAGGCTGAATATGCCTTAAGCAGGCTTATTCGCATCACTCCCTGCTCTTTCTCCTAGAGATCTGGCATGTCCAGGCAGGCCCCAGTTCTCCCCAGGCAGGCCAGAGAGAACTATTCCTCTGTTTCTCAGACCCAGTCGCTGTCTGTAAGTCTTCTCCCACCCAATGGGATGACAGATGGAGTGAGGGGGAGATAAGGAAAGAGGCCTGTCATTTGCCTGTTAAACTCATACTAGTGGTTGAAGCAACAGGGCTTTCTCTGGGTGGTGGCAGCATACTCTGTGGAAAATGAGCTGCCATGTTTCAACCTCACACTGATCCCAGTTTAGGCTAAAAGGCAGTAAAGTAGCCCAAGACCACCTAGTGAATTTCACAGTGGAGTGGGGATTTGAATCCAGAGCTTAGTCCTAGTTGCCAGTCAGTTTCCAACTAATGACGAAGGAAGTCTGTGACCTAGATGATGGGTCTGTGAAGGGAAGAAGGGGCTCAGGTACATGATTGGCCTATGGGAGGATGTGGCTCAGTGGAAGAGCACCTGCTATTTAACACAGAAGGTCCCAGGTTCAATCCCCGGCATCTCTGGTTAAAACAATGGGAGGATGTGAAAGACCTCTGTCTGAGTCTCTGGAGAGCCACTGTTAGTTGGAGAAGACAATACTGACCTTGAAGGGCAGGGTTTGGGGAGGGGAAGGACTTCACTGCCATAGAGTCCAATTGTCAAAACTGCCATTTTCTCCAGGTAGGGTTGCCAGGTCCCTCTTTGCCACCGTCGGGAGGCTTTTGGGGCGGAGCCTGAGGAGGGCGGGGCTTGGGGAGGGGAGGGACTTCAATGCCATAGAGTCCAATTGCCTAAGTGGCCATATTCTCCAGGTGAACTGATCTCTATCGGCTGTAGATCAGTTGTCATAGCAGGAGATCTCCAGCTACTACCTGGAGGCTAGGACACTTAAGGTGCAAAAATTATTTATAAGCTACAGTGTCTTAACATAATACGCACTAACAATAACACAAATGGACTCAACATACACTGATTTCATACAACAAATGTACAACCCATCTCATGGATGGTAGTAAGCAAGAACAATATCAATTCAATTGTGCAATGTCTCTCATTGTATGTACATCAATCTACATTTGTGAATGTTACCCTTCGTGGGATTTGATATGCATGCAGCACTTTGAAATTGATCACTAGAGATGTGCAATATAAGAGGAACATGCTTGAAGGACTGATGAAGAATTCAATTTGAAACGGCCGTATCCTCCATGAAGTGAATCCTCCTTGAACATTTAATATTTATTGCAACTGTTCACTTACCTGCATGAGATATATACAGAAGATTGATGTACATACAATGAGAGACATTGCACGATTGAATTGATATTGTTCTTGCTTACTACCATCCATGAGATGTGTTGTACATTTGTTGTATGAAATCAGTGTATGTTGAGTCCATTTGTGTTATTGTTAGTGCGTATTATGTTAAGACACTGTAGCTTATAAATAATTTTTGCACCTTAAGTGTCCTTCGCTCCTGTACTGAATTCCTTATCTCTTGATACCAGTACAGTGGTGTCTATTTTCTCCCCCACTACCTGGAGGCTGGCAACCCTATCTCCAGGTGAATTGATCTCTATCAGCTGGAGATCAGTTGTAACAGCAGGAGATCTCCAGCTATTACCTAGAGGTTGGCAACCCTATGGATGGGTGGGGATGGGGGTTGGGGGGAGAGGCGGGATCCCCAGCCCCTGCTCCTCACAGGTGGCCTTGTCCTGCTTCCCCTACTGTATCCCAGGCAGGCCTGCGGCGGCTCCGACCCCCTCAAAAGCTCCGCACCCAACGCTGATTAGATCGCTGTCACTGGGGACCCCGGAGGTTAATTGCCAGCCTCTTTGTGTTCCGCCCGGCGAGGAGCCCCAGCATGGTTCGGGGCTGGATTATTCTCGGGCTTTGAGCGCAGCCGTGTCTTGTCTCGGCCAGCAAAAGAGGAGTGCTTAACAAGTATTAAGAGACACAAATAATTCTCCCTTTCTCCCCGGCCTTTTCTTTTCACTCTTTCTCTTTCCTTGTAAATCCTGCTTAGCGCAGCTGAATAGGCCAATGGCTTCACACCGCACCTTTATTCAGGGCCAAAGTGGCTGCGGATTACCTCCCCCCCCCTCATGTTTTCTTGCTCAGCATTTGTTCTCGGAAGAAGGGAGTAAGGGCAGCTTAAGGGGGGGCCAGGAGGGTGGGGTTCCCCATTTAAGGGGATCTTGGCCTATTCAGGGCAACTTGTCCAGAGCTGGGCATCTTTTGTTTGGCTGCCATTCTTCAAATGATTTCTTCACTCCAGTAAAAGCACTTTAATTCCTTTTTAGATACCGAGAATCCGTCCACCTCCTGTTGGCCCCCCCCGATACACCCCCCTGCCACCTTACACACCCCTCATTCACTTTCTCAGCCCCTTTATTGAGAGTCTTCCTCCGAACCACCAACAAAGCCACCGCCAGAAAGAAAGAAAGAAAGAAAGAAAGAAAGAAAGAAAGAAAGAAAGAAAGAAAGAAAGAAAGACACACACACTGGGGGATGAAGGGTCATATCTTCTGTGTGTAAGACAGAACAATAAAGAGAGGGAGAGAGAATAAGGTCATACAGACTCTACCAGGCAGGACCAACTAATGTTCAGATGGCTGGGAATGAAATAACCTTCTGAATTACACAGAACTCTTCTTCAGGTGCTTTGAAAGCATGTAGTGGTAATAAAAAAATGCTGTTACATTATGGGATGATCAAAATGAAATTGAGTCTTTCTTCTCCTAAGGTTGTTTTAACCAGTAAGAGTGAGAATAATTTTTAAGCCTGGAGTGGATGAGCTGTGAATGTCCTTGAATGTGGCTGAGAAAGTAGAAGAGAGAACGTTTGAATGAAATCAGCTGTCAGTTTTAGAAGGATTTGTGTGCTAGAAGAAGTTAACAAGAAAGGTTTTTTTTTAAAAAAAATTGGTAACCTTTTATTAATTTCTGTAAACAGTAGTGCCATTTAGCTTTAAATAAGCTCAGAAACTTTACAATAATTTGATAGTGTTTGGTATAACTCTCATGCTTCACTGTGTTATTTATATTGTAGTTATTATGTTCAGACCATTTGAATTTCTCTTGTTTTGTAAAATTACCGCCTCACAGCCTCCTAACTTTCTGCTGTATCCTTACTGAACACAATAGAACACATTTTTTAAAAAGTCAATCATACATTTTTGTCAATGCAGAGTTTTCATTTGATTTATACATGCTGGAAAAGCAAAGCTGATTTAATGCACACTTTGGGGGGAAATAGCTTGAAACAAAGGAATATGTGGGTTTCAGCAGAGAGTGCATTGACTGGAATTGGTTGAAGGGATTTGTGTGTGTGTACATGTACATGTGTGTTTGTGTGTGAGAGAGAGTAAGAATGTATATTTGACAAAGTGTTCTTACAATTACCCCTGGGCACTGTAGGTTTTAGGTGCACAGGGACATCTAATTGAATGGCAGGCACTAAAAGAGAAAGCAGGAAAACTTCCAACAATGAATTGACCACTCTAGGAAGCCCAAAAGTCCATTGAGAGAAGGACATTGGAGGAGGAGGATCACTGAAGGGTTGCCAACTGCCAGGTAGTAGCAGGAGATCTCCTGCTAATTCAACTGATCTCCAGCCGATAGAGATCAGATCACCTGGAGAAAAATGGCCACTTTGGCAATTGAACTCTATGGCATTGAAGTCCCTCCCCTCCCCAAACCCCACCCTCCTCAGGCTCCGCCCCAAAAATCTCCCGCTGGTGGCGAAGAGGGACCTGGCAACCCTAGATCACTGGCATATGCCAGTAATTTTACTAATCTTTGAAATAATGTTAGCTTTAATATTTTTAAGCACATAGGCAATTTTCTAGTCCTGTTGGTTGCAGATTTGCTTATTTACTGCATTTCATATCGAGCTTTTCTCTCCAGCAGGGACTAAAAACAATTACGTACAAAAATAAATTTACAATGTAAGTAAATAAACAAAATATGAGCATGCATCCTTG
The DNA here is from genome assembly GCF_029931775.1 of Euleptes europaea. NCBI lineage: Eukaryota > Metazoa > Chordata > Lepidosauria > Squamata > Sphaerodactylidae > Euleptes > Euleptes europaea. The sequence continues at coordinate 47,444,149 of NC_079324.1, forward strand.
ACTAGTCTAGAATCTACTGGGTTGGTCTGTCAAGGCCACTGGCTTGCATCCCTGTCCATGTACAGGGTTTCAGTACCCGCAACAGGACTGAGACACACATTCAGCCTGGATTTTACAAACAGCTGGTAGTCATCATCCCACAATTCCTTTCTGCTGCAAAATGTGCTTGAAAGTGTGCATGCAGGGCCTACTGCAATCTCAGGTGCTTGAGAGGTGGGCAAATAAGATTGCCAGTGGTTGGTGTAAGAGCTTTAGTGTCCTACCTAGCTCCTTTACCAACATCCTGAGCAGCAACCCCACACCCCGGAAAAAAATTATAGAAAAAATAACTATGCTCAGTTTTCATGATTTATATGTTGGTTTACCAGCTCTGTGCTGGGAAATACCTGGAGATTTGGGGTGTGTGTGGGGAGCCTAGGGAGGGCAGGGTTTGGGGAGGGGAGGGACGTCAGCAGGATATAATGCAACAGAGTCCACCCTCCAAAGCAGACATTTTCTCCAGAGGAACTGATCTTGGTCATCTGGAGATCAACAGTAATAGTGGGAGGTACCTAGGGTTGTCAGGTCCCTCTTCGCCCCCGGCAAGAGGCTTTTGGAGCGGAGCCTGAGGAGGGCGGGGTTTGGGGAAGGGAGGGACTTCAATGCCGTAGAGTCCAATTGCCAAAGCGGCCATTCTCTCCAGGTGAACTGATCTCTATGGGCTGGAGATCAGTTGTAATAGCAGGAGATCTCCAGCTAATACCTGGAGGCTGGAAACCCCAGGAGGGTAGGAAGCTCAGTGGGGGCGAGCTGACATCGAGCCTGCCTTCCAAAGTTGCCATTTCTCCAGGGAACTGACCTCTGTGGTCTGGAGCTCAACTGCATTCCCCAGATGGATTAAACAACGAACTTGATTATTCCTGCTTTTTAGGTTAAGTTCCCTTTAAGAGTTTCTTTCCATCATGCTCAGTCTTGCAGCTGCAATTGATTTACCGTGAACCTCCTTACCTTTAACTGCTATGGTTTCTTTCTTACATTCACTCTGTCCTTTTGAGACCTATATACAACTATTGGTGGTCCTCTTGAAACGTTACCTATTAGGGTTTTGATACTTTTATTACTGTTAAGATTCTTTATATTCTTTTTAATGTTGGCATAGTCATAAATTATTGGATTTTGTGAGTAGCTCTGATGTTTTTGTATATTGTTTGCTGTGATACACAGATACAGGTCACTGATGAAGGTGAAACGTGGTCCCGATCTAGACGACACGTCTGGCATCGTCCCTTCGTGGCTTTCTTCCATTTTTTGCATTTAGTTGCTTGACAACTGGACTTAATTACTGCATTTATCAGAGACTTCTTACCAAAAGACACCTAAGCGGGTCGTATATTTTGTCTTACCTGTTCAATTAGGATCTGTGATATCCCTGTTATAGTCATATCTTTGGATTGCTTATTGTACATTTGTATCTTGTTGTATCTTTATTTGTATATAATTGTATATATCTTGCACTTTTTCACTATAAAATTCACTTTTTGCATAAGAAATTTGTTTATAGTGCTGTCTTGGGTTGCTCCAATACCTGGAGGCTGAAACCCTAGAGGTGCCCTCTGGAGGTTGGCAGCACTATTTATGTGTGTCAGGAAGCTAGGTATGGAATGTAATGGATTTGAAGGCTGGCTCAGGTGTTTTGCATAAGGGGAAGCAAGAGACTGGAGTGGAGATTGGGTGGATTTGAGACCTTCCAGGCATATACCAAGCCCACAGCACAGCCAAATATCAGCATGCAGCTCTGAAATCCATCTGGAGTGTCAACAATCTTTTTTTAAAAAAATTTGGGAGTGGTGGTGCTGGATAATGGGGGAATGAGCGGAAAGGCAGTATTGCCAGTCCCTGCTCTTCACAAGTGGCCGTGGCCTGTTTCTTCTACTGTATCCCAGTATCCCTGGGACTAGGATCTGGGAGACCTAGGTTTGAATCCCCGCTCTGCCATGGAAGCTCCCTGGGTGATGTTGAGCAAACCACACAATCTCTTGTTCAGCCTATCCTCCCTCATTGTGAGGATAAACTAGAGGAGGAGAGACGATACAAGTCGCTTTGTGTCCCAGTTGGGAAGAATGGTGCTGGCTTTAATGGTTCTGTCTTCCTTTTTGCACTCTGCCTTGAATCCCGACCTAGGAAGACAGGCGAGTCAATTTTTAAATAAAAAAATCCCTCCTATCCACCCAGCTTGCATGGTGGAGCTTTCCTGGTTGAGAGTGGCGTTTTCAAAATGCCTCTTACAACACTCATGCCACCCCCCTCCCCCAGGAACGCATCCAAGTTATTAAGGGGGAGGCTGGGTAACTCAAGGCTATTACTATTTGTTTAAGGAAGGCATCATTATAAGAAAGCAGCGGCTCTTAAATAAAAAGAATTGTTCGTAGTCGACATGTATCTTTATGATGCTAACAATTCATGGTCACTAAAGAACACCACAGACATGTAGTCTTTGTCACACGGTCACAGAAGTTCTTGTTAGCTGTGACAGCATCGTGGCTTTTCCATTCATTTGAGTGCACTTTGGAATTGTAGCAGAGCAAGCTAGGAAAGAAGGCTTGTTACAGTCCTCACTGCAAGCTCAGGCCCTGCAGGACCGGATGCCTATTCTCTGGTTAATCTCTGTCTTTCTCTCTCTCCCCTCTCTGTGGAAAGACCTCTGGCTTCCCTTCACCTCATTAATCAATTATATAGCACTTTAAAAGTTCCATATAAATAATAAGTAGCAATAACTCAGCCATACCTTCAGTGCTTACAGCTTAGTATGCACCACTTGAGAATCTGAAGATGAGAAAGGAAAATGGGCGGAGAAGAGTGAATATACCCTGTTTTCCATTCAGTCTCAGCATTTTAAGGGACCTGAGTGTTCATGTAGCATTGGATCAGGGTTGCCAGGCCCCGCTTGGCAACTGGTGATAGCTTTGGGGATGTGGGGATGTGGAGAGCACCAGCATCACATTGACTGTGGTGTCACTTCTGGGAAAAACCAGAAGTGATGTCACATTGCTCTAGGAACTGTCAGAAACTCAGCGTTTCCAGCAGTTCCTTGAACAATGTGATGTCACTTCCAGGTGACATCACTTCTTCCCCAGAAGTGATGTCACACTGCATGTGACATCAGCATTTTAATTTTTCCCCCAGCTGCTGCTCTGAGGTTGCCAGCAGGAGGTCTCTTACCACAGCGGAAGGCCTGGAAATCCAATACTGAATAGACATTTGCTCAACTGATTTTTTAAAAAGATATTCAATGGAGGCTGCTGTTTTATCTTCCACCATCCCAGATGGCTTGGGTGTCCCCCCACCCTAGACAAACTTATACCCCCACCCTAGACAAAAGCCACATAATAGCATTTATTAAGATCAAAATAACACAAAAAGTGTGCAGGTTTTTGAGGTCTCCAGACATCTTCATTAATCTGGATGTTAAAAAAGGAGGAGGAGGAAGAAGAAACGTTTCAGGTAAAAACCCCTTCATCTACATCTTTCCCAGACCACCTCATCGGGCAACATCTGCAACCGAGCCTGGATTCCTTTCCGGTTTATGGATAGTTTGTGAAACTGGTTAGTTTGAGAAACCAGGGTGCAGTTTACAAGATGAGCTCTCAAAACCTGGTTTCCCTAGACTAAGGCAAAAGAGGGAGGTGCTGAGGAACAAGTGCTGAGGATAGGGTTGCCAACCTCCAGGTGGTAGCTGATGCTGGAGAGAATAGGTATGCTGGAGAGAATACTGGAGAGAGAATGCATTTGAACGCACATCCCGTTGAAAGCAACACAGCGCAGACAGATGACATCCACGCTCAATGGTCATTTTGATAGACATCAGATTCCCCATTGCAGTTCCTGATTCAGTAAGTAAATATGTGGGAAGTGTACTTCTTCTGTATGTGGATGCATGCAGTGTTAAGCTATGTTGACTGATTCTCATTGCTTCTTTTTATTAAAATCAAAATTGAGATCATTAAAAAAAACATGGCCTGATTTAAATTTAGTGGAGCCAGTAGGATTGCCTGGGCAATTCCTTGAGATTTGGAGATGGTGCCTGTGGAGGGGGGAATTCAGGGAGGGACGTCACCTAGAATCTGTGGTATACTGTACAGTCCGCCCTTTAAAGCTGTCATTTTCTCCAGGGGAAATTATCTCGGTAATCTGGAGATCCGTTGTGACTTTGGGAGAACTTCAGGTCCCACCTGGAGGCTGGCAACCTTTAGAGATACTGAGGCCCAGAATGAATGGCTTGGGGGGGGGGAGATACTGATCCCAGTTGTCCATCCCAGTCTATTTATAGCCTTGTCTCATGAGCATTTGGCAAGCCTACTCCTGATCAATTTGTTATAATTAAATGTCCTCACAAATTAAAAACAGCAACAGTTTCCAAGCCTGCTTGATTTTCAAATATCATAGATGGGTTTGGGGACTCCCTTCTTTTCCCGGACTTCACCCATCCCTTATAATTAAGTCTAGCTTGAATCTCTTCCCGTCTTCTGGAGGGTTGTTTGAGATCTTTAATGAGCCTGGAGCCTTTAATGACTCCATAAAATATTCAATAAAGACTGCTTACTTTGGATGATTTCCTTCAGAACTCTGTCTCACCTTTCTTTCTTCTCACCAGCGACTGCGTTCCTTTCTCGGCAACCATCTCCAGATGCCGTATCTTACTTCTCAGGAAGATCTGCTGTGATGACAGGATCAGATGTTGAGGAATTGGGGTGGGGGAAGAATGTTTGACTACAAATAAAAGCCTGTGTGGTTAAGGCCCATCCCTGGCCTCCCCCCAATCTGGCAATGTTTGCTCTGCAAACAGTGCTAATTCAACGACTTCCCTCCCTTGGATTCAGTCAGCGACAGCAAACCTTGCCTCCTCCTTCCCCAAAGCCCAGGCTCCCAGACCTGTCATTCATGGCAGGCAATTCCTTGTGCCCACATATACTCTCACAAAAAGGCTGGATACAAGTAGACAGGAACACAGTCACGGCTGGCTCAAAGTTTTCAAGAAACTTAAAACAATGTGTGTTTGTGTGGAGGGGAGGGGAAAACGTGGTAGGGTTGCCAGGTCCCTCTTTGCCACTGGCGGGCGGTTTTTGGGGCAGAGCCTGAGGAGGGCGGGGTTTGGGGAAGGGAGGGACTTCAGTCCACAGAGTCCAATTGCCAAAGTGGCCATTTTCTCCAGGTGAACTAATCTCTATCGGCTGGAGCTCAGTTGTAATAGAAGGAGACCTCCAGCTAGTACCTGAAGGTTGAAACCCTAGAATGTGGGCACGCCTTAAATCTGCCAGGTCGCCATCATTTCAGACTGAGACTCTTCAGATAGGTCCCATGTGATGTCATGGGGTGGGGCTAGGGTTGCCAACCTCCAGGTACTAGCTGGAGATCTCTTGCTATTATAACTGATCTCCAGCTGATAGAGATCAGTTCACTTGGAGAAAATGGCCGCTTCGCCAATTGGACTCTATGGCATTGAAGTCCTCCCCTCCTCAAACCCCACCCTCCTCAGGCTCCACCCGAAAAACCGCCCACTGTTGGCAAAGAGGGACCTGGCAACCCTAGGTGGGGCTCAGTGATGTCACTCTTACAAACTTACATACTACCCTTTATGATACCACATACCGCTAGGAATTGTCACAGATCTAGCAAGAATCATAGAAGGGCTGCTGCAGGCTTTGGCTAAAAAGATGGTACTTCTGCAGAGCTGGCCCAGAGCCAGAAGGTACCTTTCCATATTGCACAAAGAATTAAGAGTCCTAGTTTAGAGTGGCATGCAGGCTGAATAAAGAATGACATTTCAGAAGAATGTAACTTTGAGCAGCCTGTAAACAGTGGGGCAGAATAGTGTTTCCAGCTCTGGGTTGGGAAATTCTTGGAGGTTTGGGGGTGGAGCATGGGAAGGGCAGGGTTTGGAGACGTGAGGCTCCTCAGCAGGGTACAATGCCATAGAGTCCACCCTCCAAAGCAGCCATTTTCTCCAGGGGAATTGATCTCTGTAGTCTGGAGGTCAGTTATAATTCTGGGAGATCTCCAGGCCCCACCTGGAGGCTGGTAACCCTATAATCTTAAACCCAGGAGCAAGGAGTGCTTGGATGTGGTGAGGACAACCTAGCCAGAGACAAAGGGATGGTATAATATGAAAAGTTAAACATACTGGCTAAGGACCAATAAATAATTATGTGTATAAGAAAACTAATCACTAGTTATACATAGTCTGCCTAGTAAATGTCATGATGTGACATCACCCCATGGGTCAGTAATGACCCGGTGCTTTATCTTTAGTTATACATATTAGCTAAGGGTCAATGGATAATTATGTGTGTAAGAAAATTGTAATCACCGGATATATTCATAGCTACGGTCAGAAGTAACAAGTGTATTAACAAAATATTTGTATAATATTGTAGTGGATACATATGCATCTTGTATGTAGTTCCAGAACTACAAGATAAGATTGTGAGCTGTGTCAGGTAGAACATCTGGCAATCTTTAGGGGAAATTCTAGAAACTGATAAAAATAAGGAAAGGGATTGTAGCTAAGGGCCTAATTAGATAGTATTGCATCCCATTGTGGACTTGGGGGTATATCATCTAGTTTGGCCCAAAGTGGTAGAGCATCTGCTTGGCGTGCAGAAGATCACAGGTTCCATCCCCAGCATCTCCAGTTTAAAGGACTGAATAGTAGGGGATGTGAAAGACCTCTTTCTGAGACCCTGGAGAGTTGTTGCCAATCTGAGTAGACAAGACTGACCTTGATGGACCAAGGGTGTAATTCTATATTAAGGTAGTTTCATGTATTCGTATTTACATGCAAATATTCTGAATTGATCTGGAGCTTGTGAACCTGTTTACTATCAGGTAAGATATTATACTTGGAGCTCAGATAAAAGTTCTTTCAACTTAATCAGCTGCATATGTAGAGTGCATTGCTAAAATCTGGCTTTTTGGGGGGGGATTACTTGTCACCTTTGTAAAATAATAAAAGATGAAATGGAAGCAAAGATTCTCTAAGAGAATTTACCCATGTGCAGTGCCAGATTTCCGTATAAGCTAAACAAACTATAGCTTAGGGCCCCACTCTCTTGCCCCCCCCCCAAAAAAAATTTAAAGGGGAAAAAAACATGGATGTACATTTCCAAAATATAAGATAAAAAACAAATAAAATAAAACCTACATACAGCAACAGTGTTTTGTTATGTGCAAATGGCTTTAGATACCTATTACCGTAGGTCCATAAATTACCATACAGCATATATTCAACACAAAAAACAGCGACAACTTGTTTTTGACAAAGGACAGCTGGACATATAAAGGGCCCCATTACCTTCAATAGCTTAGGGCCTCATCAAACCTAAATCCGGCCCTGCCCATGTGTTCTAAGTCTCAGAATGAATTAAAAACATTTCAGATGTATCTCTTGCCATACAGGAAAAGCAGCAATGCTTAAGGGGCTCAGGGCCTCTTAAGAAAACCCTTACACCTAGATCAACAGTCATCAAGAACAATATGGTATCTGTGCCAGTACTTCTTAGCATGTACAGAACATCTTTCCCTTGCAGGTGAACAATTGCAGCCTGTCTGCACAATGAGTGACACAGGTTTCCTTCCAGATCTGAGCCCAAGTACCTTTCTTTGCAGAAGAACCACGAGAAAAGGCAGGCTACAAATGCTTTAAGAAATAATCACATGAAGAAGAAGAAGAAGAGTTGGTTTTTATATGCCAACTTTCTCTACCACTTAAGGGAGACTCAAACCAGCTTACAGTCACCTTCCCCTCCCCTCCCCACAACAGTCACCCTGTGGGGTAGGTGGGGCTGAGAGAGCTCTAACAGAGCTGTGACTAGCCCAAGGTCACCCAGCTGGCTTGGTGTGTAGGAGTGGGGAATCAAACCCGGTTCTCCAGATCAGACTCCACCGCTCCAAACCACCGCTCTGAGCCATTACACAAACACTGCCCCTGCTTCCCTGGAAAGGGGGTATTCCTGAATCCACCCCGAAACCTGGTCCTGAGACTTTATACCCTATCATATGTCTCCTCCTTTCTTCCCCCCACTTTTTTTGGACAGCTTTCTCGTGTCTGAGCAGATGGGTGCCCCCCGAGTGTCTTTGGGCCACAGTTCATTCCTTGCCCGGATTCAGCTGCCACGTAATTCATCTGCCACCATTCTCTCCCCTCTGTCATTGTTTCTGCCCCCCACCCACCCCCAGCCTTCTGTCACAGCCTTTGGGGTTCTCAGGCTCCAAACCCATCCGGCTGAGCAAGGAATGGTCCCCTCTGGAGACGGCGGCCACCCGGGCCGGCCGGGTTGTTCATGGCAGGGTTAGGGAGTGAAGGGCGGGGGAAGGGAAGGCTGGCAGAGGCGATGGGCTGTGTGCGCCCGCCCGGGTGTGTGTCAGAACACATAAATCAAGCACTACATCCTCGCCATTTAACACACTCTTCTCCTTCGAGTTGTCAGTGAAACCGTTAATTAATTAGCTAATCCCACAATGAAGTGGATTCTAAATGGATCTCCCCTCCCTTCCCCACATTTAGGTAATTACCGCTGAGGGAGCTTTTGTAGAGAGTAATTTTCCAGCAGGGGCTACCTCGAATGGCTCTGGGAGAGGGATATACGGGAGCGTGAAACTAGTCCGTACATCTCCTGCAAAGACCGGGTGGTGTGCTCAGAGGGCAGGCGGTTGGATGAACAACCCCTCCCCAGCCCCACATGCATTTATGGGGTACAGACTGGCACAGACAGTAAGTCTGAGCCTTGTGATGACTGGGCACCCTTGCGATCCTGAGCCGGTTGCTGGGTGAGTTCAAGCAAGTTCCTCAAACCAAGATGTGCATTTATGCCTAGGGTTGCCAACCACCAGGTACTAGCTGGAGATTTCCTGCTATTACAACGGATCTCCAGCCGATAGAGATCAGTTCCCCTGGAGCAAATGGCCGCTTTGGCAATTGGACTCTATTGCATTGAAGGCCCTCCCCTCTCCAAACCCCGCCCTCCTCTCAGTTTCGTGGACATTGGTTACTTTGTGATGCCCCTTTCTCCACATATTCTAAAAAAGGCAGTCACCTATTTAAAAATTGTACAGAGTAAGATAAGTTATTTGCTACTTTAACACTGCGTTCTTGAACTATGAGGCTGAAAGAGCTCAGGAGTTGTGAAAGTGGCTGCGCCACCAGCACCCATGCCACGAGCTCCAGCAAGACTGACACAGATGCCAGTGTTGGGGTGCGCACACCAGCGTCCCTGGATTGATGTGGCAGTGTGGCCCTGGGACACTGGCTCAGCCTTCCTCTGGCATCCCAACGGCGCAAGTGCTCAGCATATAAAAACTAAATCTTCTTCTACTACTACTCCAGAACCCCACATTACACAACAGCAAACCCGTTTCTGCTGTTACATTCCACAGAAAATTGCAACCAGTCATGCCTCCCTGACAAGACATGTGCTTTGAAATGCTTGGAGCATCTTCAGTGTCCAGCTGGAAAATGTCATGTGTAGAGTGTTACAATAGAGCGTGCTCAGCCTGTGGAGACTTATACATATAGACACTCCAGCCTGCTGAGCGCATGGATGCTGCTTGTGCATTAAAGAGCCCCACAGATCCTAACAGAGCACTATTCCCCCCATTCCCCTAACCAATGCAAGCACAATAGTGCATACATAAGCAATACACAAGGCACTGCAGAGAATGGGAGGTTTCGAAAACAGGCCAGTGAAAATGACAAGGCTCTTTTCTTATCATCCAGGAGAGTTTCTGTGCAGCACTGGAAGTGTCCAGATCATGCAAAGTGATGGTATCGCTTTACTCTGCTCTGGTTAGACTAGAGTACTGTGTTCAGTTTTGGGCACCGCAGTTTAAGAAGGATGTAGACAAGCTGGAACGTGTCCAGAGGAAGGCAACAAAGATGGTGAGGGGTCTGGAGACCAAGTCTTATGAGGAAAGGTTGAAGGAACTGGGTATGTTTAGCCTGAAGAGGAGAAGACTGAGAGGGGATATGATAACCATCTTCAAGTACTTGAAGGGCTGTCACATAGAGGAGGGTGCTGAGTTGTTTTCTGTTGCCCCAGAAGGTCGGACCAGAAATACCGGGTTGAAATTAAATCAAAAGAGTTTCCGTCTAGACATTAGGAAGAATTTTCTAACAGTTAGAGCAGTTCCTCAGTGGAACAGACTTCCTCTGGAGGTGGTAAACTCTCCTTCCCTGAAGGTTTTTAAGAAGAGGCTAGATGGCCATCTGTCAGCAATGCTGATTCTATGACCTTAGGTAGATCTTGAGAGGGAAGGCTCTTTGGGCATCTTCTGGGCATGGAGTAGGGGTCACTGGGGGTGTGGGAAGTAGTTGTAAATTTCTTGCATTGTGCAGGGGGGTGGACTAGATGACCCTGGTGGTCCCTTCCAACTCTATGGTTCTATGATTCTAAGGGCAGCCCTTGAAAAAACAATTTAGGAAAAGTAAGGAAAGAAAAACAACCTGTGAAATGACAAAAGTATTGCTAATGTGCCATAGGGTGGGGGAGGAATGCAACATGAATGAGATATATTAGAGTTGCAGCATTTAGACAATTCATCTGTTAGATCAATCTATTAAAACATCTTTAAACTGAGTAACAGGGGACAAAAACTATTTTTTTTGCGTGTTTCTAAAAATGGTTGATCTTGTTTATTTATTTGTTTGTTGTATTTATAATTTAACCCGTCTTTCAAGTTTAGTCCAAGGCAATGTACCGACACAACCACAGGCCAAATGACAAAGTGAAAAGCAATATGACTCTACACTACAAAATCACAACGCTTTTGAAGAAAACACTTTCAGATGAATCACCTGCCAGAAAAGGTTAATATATCTTCAGTGTAAAAATCTGCCCCTCATGAGAAAAACCTTCTGGAAAAAAAACAAAATTACAGGCCACATGGAAGCCCATCAATATTGGTGCTTTCTAAACTGCCTCTGAGGAGGAGGAGGAGAAGAAGGAGAAGAAGAAGACTTTTTCTACCACTTAAGGGAGTCTCAAACCGGCTTACAATCACCTTCCCTTCCCCTCCCCTCCCCACAACAGACACCCTGTGAGGTAGGTGGAGCTGAGCGAGCTGTAACTTGCCCAAGGTCACCCAGCTGGCTTCATGTGTAGGAGTGGGGGAACCAACCTAATTCACCAGATTAGCCTCCACTGCTCATGTGGAGGAGTGGGGAATCAAACCCGGTTCTCCAGATCAGACCCCACCGCTCCATCCACTGCTCTTAACCACTACACCACGCTGGCTCTCCACACCACACTGGCTCACCATAATCCATAATATAAGAGCAGAAAGTGCAGAAGTCAAAGGATGGAGCCATGGCTCAGTGGTAGAGCATCTGCTTTTCATGCAGACAGTCCCTGCTTAGGGTTGTCACTTCTGGATTGGGAATTTCCTGAAGCTTTTGGGGTGGAACTTAGGGAGGGCAGTATATGCCATACAGTTCACCCTCCAAAGGAGCCAATTTCTCCAGGGGAACAGATCTGTGCATTGTGGAAATCAGTAGAAATTAAGGGAAATCTTCAGGCTTCACCTGGAGAATGGTAACCTTATCCCTGGTTCAGTCCCTGGTGTCTCCAGAGAAAAGGAGAAGAGGAGGAGGAGGGGGGAGGAAGGAGGAGTTGGTTTTTATATGCCGACTTTCTCTACCACTTAAGGGAGAATCAAAGCAGCTTACAATCACCTTCCCTTCCCCTCCCCGCAACAGACACCCTGTGAAATAGGTGGGGCTGAGAGAGCTCTTAATAGAACTGCCCAAGGTCACCCAGCTGGCTTCATGTGGAGGAGTGGGGAAACCAACCCGGTTCACCAGATTAGCATCTGCCGCTCATGTGGAGGAGTGGCGAATCAAACCCGGTTCTCCAGATTAAAGTCCACCGCTCCAAACCACCGCTCTTAACTACTATACCATGCTAGTTAGGTAGTCAGTGATGTGAAAGACCTCTACCGGAGACCCTGGAGTGCTATCATTCACAGTAAATAATGCTGGCCTTGATAGACCAATGGTCTGTCCTGGTATAAGGCAGCTGCATGCATTCATGTGTTCAGGGGAATGAAAAGAGGTAGAACATGCCATACCAGGAGTGGGCACTGGAAAGAAGAATGGCTGCAAGGAATGCAGCTTGGACACAGGTTCACATGTGGGGAGATGGCAGATGCCATCTCAGATGAGGTGTTCCCTCCTGTGTGTGAGAGATGATCGCCTGGGAGATGATGCTCACTGCAACATGTACATGCATCATTTTTTAAAAAGGAGGTATGTTTTTCCTTTAGACTTACTGCCCCAGAATATGGTGATAGCTGCCAACCTGGAAGGCTTTAAGAGGGGAATGGACATAATCATGGAGGAGAGGGCTATCCATGGCTACTAGTCAAAATGGATACTAGTCATGATGCATACCTATTCTCTCCAGGATCAGAGGAGCATGCCTATTTTATTACGTGCTGTGGAACACAGGCAGGATCCTTCTGTGGTTGTCTTGCTTGTGGGATTCCTAGAGGCACCTGGTTGGCCACTGTGTGAACAGACTGCTGGACTTGATGGGGCTGGATCTGATCCAGCATGGCTTTTCTTATGTTCTTATGAAGTTTTCTTATGTATTTTATGCAGATTTGATCAATGAATTAATTGGTTAACTGATTAAAAGCCATACAGTTAATATTCCTTTTTTTGAGTGACATTATAAAACAAAATGATCTGTAAGGATATTAAGAAGACTTCCTTTTCACAAACATGTAGCTTTATAAGGACACTGTTATCAGTAGAATGTGTTTTTTTCCACAGCTGCATATCCTCTCCTAACCTTTATAGGTGCTTCTGCTGGAATCCTGACATTGCCATTAAACCAAGGAGCACCAGAATTTGAAAATGACTCTGCCCCCAAGACAAGGAGGCTCAGATGGCCATGGTAACTTCCAGATGGAGTTTGGATGTGATCACAAATATCCCAGGCTAGTCTGTTGTGTGTGGAAACCGGAAATGCACACATCACTACATGCCCCTCTAGCAATCCTGGGTCAAAGCATGGGGTGATGTGAGGAAGATGTGAAGAACTGTGAGGGTGCATAGTTATTATAGCCCACACAAGAGAAGACACCACACTGGGGCATACAATTTCATATTTTCTTTTCCTTGGAGTAGTTATTCTCTTGATTGATTCACATTTCCATAATGATTTTGATTCATAGTTTTTTCCATTCCAATCACAAGGGCTCAAGGCATGTTGGTATTGTTGTTGTTACTACTACTACTACTACTTCAATGATATTAGAAATGTGTAACTCTGCTTAGAATTGCACTGCAAAGCATGGATCTATTACATCAAGGCTTTTATTTGTTTTGTCGAAGGCTTTTATTTGTTTGTTTGTTGGTGGTACTCACCAGTGACTTGACAGCACTAACACACACACACCTGTACTGAGTACTGACACCTATCTTTGTGGGGAGGTTCTTCCAAATCAAATTGGTAGAAATAAATTATACCAATTATTGTTTTTTAATACCAAAAAGCCCTGCATTACAGTAACTGTGGCACTTTTCCTTTGTACAAGCTTCCTTCCCCTGATACAACAAGTTCTTCTTCCAGTGGAAGTGCCTCTTGCATAAAGGAATGTTCCTGGTGCTAGAGGAAGGCACCACCATAAGCAGAATGGACCCACACAATCCAACCCAGTAATCCAACCCAGTAATCCAAGTCCTATGAGGAAAGGTTGAAGGAGCTGGGTATGTTTAGCTTGAAGAGGAGAAGACTGAGAGGGGATATGATAACCATCTTAAAGTACTTGAAGGGCTGTCATATGGAGGATGGTGCTGAGTTGTTTTCTGTTGCCCAGAAGGTCGGACCAGAACCAACGGGTTGAAATTAAATCAAAAGAGTTTCCATCTTGACATTAGGAAGAATTTTCTAACAGACTGATTCCTCAGTGGAACAGACTTCCTTGAGAGGTGGCAAGTGCTCCTTCCCTGGAGGTTTGTAAGCAGAGGCTAGATGGCCATCTGTCAGCAATGCTGATTCTATGACCTTGGGCAGTTCATGGGAGGGAGGGCATCCTGGCCATCTTCTAGGCATGGAGTAGGGGTCACTGGGTGTGTGTGGGGGAGGTAGTTGTGAGTTTCCTGCATTGTGCAGGGGGTTGGACTAGATGACCCTAGTGGTCCCTTCCAACTCTATGATTCTATGATAACCCAGAACCAAGAACCCAATGCAGTCTAGCAGGACCTTGTGTATAATGGAGTGGAAAGCTGTACTTGGATTTATTGACAGATTAGGCAAACAACATCACCAACAGAAATTTCAAGTTGCATCAACTCTAAAGCAATGCTTCTCAATGAAGACAATTCTTGCATAATGGCAGGAAGCTATCAAGAGTTTACTAGAAAAGGTACAGACTTTTGCGACTATTCTTATTCGTATAGAAAGTGGGAGTTTTGGTGACAGTTTTCTCAGTGCTCAGGAGGAAATTGTGGTGGTCTTTTTCTTGGCCATAATAATGAAAGTTGACATTCAAATTGAGGCATAGTTATTCATACGAATGGAGTGAAAATGCTGTAAAATAAGAAAAGAAAAATAGGGGAAAGTAGCAAAGAAAATATGAGAGATTAAAATGTTCCCAACAAATATGTAAGAAAATTCAGAGGAATACGCCTGGTCCTGCATGGACTAGCCTAATGTTTAATATAACCTGTAGAATTCTCAGGTTTCAGTTCATAGAAAAGCCTGAAGATTGCACTGGCCTAGGTCAGGCATGAAATCAGGCCTTCCAGATGCAAATAAACCCATTGTGCTGTTTGGAGAAGGAAATTGTTGCATGCTTCCTTCCATTAATTTATACCAAATTCATACCAACACAAACATTTTCACTAGCCAGCAGATTTTTAGAAGTATTAAAAATGACATGATTCCACTCCTAGGGGGGGAAATTGCAAATTTTCACACATTTCCCTTAGGTGAAAATTTGTCAGTTTCACAGCCAAATCATATTTTTAAAAGGTGCCGGAACATCAGTGGTCCCCATCCCACACCTGCCTACATCACCTTTTACTTTCATTAGAATGAAAAACAGGGGGAAATTGGGATAAAGCCATAAATTACATTCTCCCCTTCTTCTTAAAAGGACAGAGCAGCAGCCTTTCTAACCCAAGAAAGGGAGGGGAGCGTACAACCTCACCCTGCTATGCTTGTTTTCCATTTGCATGGGATTTTTCATGCAAAGGACCATTCAAAGTGGGAATCCTCCAACGGCAGCCTGAAGTGGAGAGTCCATTCTACATTTCAAGAGCCCTGTACACACGTTACAGTGCACTCAGGTACATCCTGCATGCACATGCATACATCTATTTGTAAGAAAGAGCCAAAGCACATTCACCTTACAAATGAAACCAGGGACCAGTACCTGGATAAATGTGTGGTTTAAATCAAGCATTCCACTGTGCTTAATGTGAGAATTACTCAATGGAAGTATACAGAAAAACTGAGTGTACACTGGACATGGAATGTATGTGCAACAAGGGTATAGCCAGCGTGGTATAGTGGTTAGGAGTGGTGGACTCTAATCTGGAGAACCGGGTTTGATTCCTCACTCCTCCACATGAGCGCCAGTCTCTAATCTGGTGAACCAAATTGGTTTCCCCACTCCTCCACACGAAACCTGCTGGGTAATCTTGGGCTAGTCACAGTTCTCTCCGAACTCTCTCAGCTCCACTACCTCACAAAGTGTCTGTTGTGGGGAGAGGAAAGGGAAGGAGATTGTAAACTGGGTTGATTCTCCTTAAAAAGGTAGAGAAAGTCGGCATATAAAAACCAATTCTTCTTCTTCTTCTTCTTCTTCTTCTTCTTCTTCTTCTTCTTCTTCTTGTTTGTGAACAGGGCCAAGGCTTTGCCACCTCATTTTCTGAAAGCTGGACTTGAGAACCCATCAAAGAGCTGCAAAGTTGGGGTGGGAGGGGGGAACATATGACATGGGAAAACTGTGGGTAGGTGAGGGATGTGGACGGCTTGCTGCCTTTCCCCACAACTGTTTGCCTCCCCCATCCCATTCTAGGGTATATCATTACTAAGACAGAAAACATCTGTAGGGAGCAAAGCCATAGGTGGGGAAGGGTTCAGCACCCGTTCGCTTCTTCACATGAAACTCCCCTTCCTCGCTTGTGTCTTTACAGCTGTTCAGCAGTGAGCAGCTTTCTAAGACAGTTGATCTGCAGCTCAGTATATAATTTGTTCTTAATGACTGAATGGATGGGGACTGATAGCATCAGAATCTGATTGATCACCGACCTATATCCTTCCTCTACCGACTTTAAAATATCTGCATCCCCCCATATACCTTCTTTCCTTCCTTTCCATCCCCCTTCTATGTCTGTTTCTCTCTCCTTGTTCTTCTTGAATGCTTCTTCTTCCAAGTCCCCCTTTAGAGACATGACAGCTCAGTGGTGGATTACATCACATTTCTTGTTAAAAGGATCTTCGGTAACTGGGCTGGAAAAAGTCTGTAACACAAGCTTTGGAAAACCACTGGCCATCCTATGTAGGGACTAGGTGAGCCGGTGGCCTGACTCAGTGTAATCAACTTCATAACCCAAAATGGTATCCTGCATCCTCTGGCTGGATGCTGGTTCCCAAGCAGCAAAGCTCTGAGTCGACAGACAACAGTTTGACTCTTTTTGACCTCTCCTTAGAGGCCTGGGGTCTGCTCTAGACTGCATCCTTCTGGTACCCTAAGAGGCCTAAACCTATGCCAATGGGCCAACCTGGACCACCATGGCAACTGGGAAAATTATGATGTGGGGAAAAGCCCCAATATGGCTTCTTTCAATGGAGACCAGAGTTCCTAACATCACCTGAACGGTTGCTAGCTATCTGCCAAGGCGTTAGAATAGACAACTCTAGCTTGGGAAATTGGGGGTGGGGCTTGGGGATGGCGGGGTTTGGGGGAGGAGACCCCAGCAGGGATGTGATGCCATACAGCCCACCCTCCAAAGCAGCTGATCTCTGTAGTCAGGTAGTAGGGAAAACATGTCAGGTTGAAGGGGAAGACGGCCGTTTCTGTTCTTATGTCTTCATCAGTTCCTCTTTAATTACATATATTCATGGAACATCATCAATGGCCTGCAGCCTATAGGTTGGTACAGTCTCCTATTAGGTAGGTACTGATCCTACTGCCTCAAAAGGCTAGTTTCATGCGATATACAGCATACTGGTTCCTGGCTAGGATACTGTGCTTATGCTCATACATTCTGTTGGCAGTCATCAAGTTCCAAGGGGGAAATGAGTTCAAATCCTGCCTCAGCCACAAATCTCACTGGGTGGTTTTGGGGAAGTATTGTTCAATTTAACCTACCTGAAAAGGTTGTCGTGAGTATAAAAATACAAGAAGGGTAGGTAGGGGACCTCTAAACTTCTTAGAGGAAGAACAACATAAAAATGCACTAAAGTATAAATAAGTCAGATGATGTGTGAACCATAGGGTTACCAGGTCCCTCTTCGCCACTGGTGGGAGGTTTTTGGGGCGGAGCCTAATGAGTGTGGGGTTTGGAAAGGGGAGGGACTTCAATGCCATAGAGTCCAATTGCCAAAACGGTTATTTTCTCCAGGTGAACTGATCTAAATCGGCTGGAGATCAGTTGTAATAGCAGGAGATCGCCAGCTAGTACCTGGAGGCTGGCAACCCTTGTGAACCAGCCTATTGCAACACAAAGAAAAGAGTGCCTCTGAACACATGCAGAGTACATTTTCTTCAAGCTAGAATAACTGCAACCCACACACATATACGGGCGGAAGACATTATGCTTTCAGGTCAGCCGGCACAGCTCACTGCCCATCCCGAGGCATGTCTGTTTTCTTGTTTAAGCACAGGTGTGGTGTTGAGGTGGGTTGCCATCCAAGGCCATCCTGGTTTTGGCCACCTGGTATCTGGACACGGGAGGCAGAGAGTGGGTTAATGCAAAATAAATTTTATATCAGCAATAAAGAAATAATCACCCTCTTTCTCTCTTTTTTCTCTCTCTGCCTCTCCCTCCTTCCCCCCCAAACACATGTACTCAGGTTGCTTTTTTAGATGATTTCTAAATAGAGCCGACTGATCGCATCTGGGAGCGGAATGGAACAGATTTCATTTTTCACACGCGGCACAATGGCGCCGCTGACAAAAGAGGAAGGCTGCCCATTGTCTGGATCTGCCTTCCTCACGTCCTACCTCTGTGCCGTGAATTAACCCCCTTCACCTCGGCCATTGTCGGTTACACCACTTCTGAGTTGACGAACAAAGGCGGAAGAAAGCCCTCTCCATGTTCGCGGCGGGAGGAGGGAAGGGGGAGAGCAGGTTGAGATAAGTTTGGGTTCAGAGCGAGCGTCTGTCATTTTTCCCCTCCGTCCCTGTATGTGGCTGTCTCCCTAGGTCTCGCCTGTCAGTCACCAACAAAGGGGGAACTATCGCTCCACACAGCTATTCCTCATACAACTGCGCTGTGCCCAAAAAGGCCCCAATCTGTCTTGCCTGCGCTGGGCCCGCATCCTACGAGCTGTTTGCAACCACAAAGCGCTCCGTGACAAGCCATGGCGTTCCCCACCCCTTTCCACCTAGTGTTCCTTCAGGCTACCTTAGCCTCCCTCCCTCCCTGGGCATTCTGGGGAATCCTGCCTCTCCGTCTTGTCTTGGGTGTTCTGTAGAGCTGAACAATGGGGAGATGAATCCTTGCTCATCAGCCGCCGCTGACTGAAAGAGACCCGGCTTCACATAGATTACAAAGGATGCAGACTTTAAGAGCTGCATTGGATGCTGGTTAGTTTCTCGGTCAACTCAAGATGCTGCTGATTTTTAAAGGGATCCATGATAAACCAGGGGGCTTAAGAGAACGTCCAATCCCATATCAGTTCAACCCCAGACAAGACCTTCCCAGACTCCTTTGATTTAAATACTTTGGCCTTTTGATGGTTGTGTGGTGCAGGGCCTTTTTAGTAGTGGGGCCCTCCTGATGGAACTGTCTTCTCAGGGAGGCCCACAAGGCCAGCTTCCTTTTGGCCTTTCCAAGACTTGTCAAGGTGGTTTTGTCCTGGGCCTTTGAAGGAGCAAGCTAAGCAAAATGTTATCCGATCCTGAATAACTGCAGGCATTTGTATTTTCAGAGAGAACAGAATTCACTCTTGGTCCCGGAATGCCTTGCTGTAATCTGATATCTTGTTGCACCTAAGCTAGCTGGTTTTTAAACTGGTTCCTCTAGCTGTCCCTTTAATATTAGTTTGATCTGTAAGCAATTATCAAGTGATGTTATTTAGGTCCATGCCAGGAGTAGTTCCAACTACCCATTTTTGCACGTGAAGCCTTTAGTAAAGAAACAGATAGGGTTGCCAGGTCCCTCTTCACCATCGTCAGGAGGTTTTTGGGGCAGAGCCTGAGGAGGGTGGGGTTTGGGGGAGGGGAGGGACTTCAATGCCATAGAGTCCAATTGCCAAAGTGGCCATTTTCTCTAGGGAAACCAATCTATCAGCTGGAGATCAGTTGTAATAGCAGGAAATCTCCAGCTAGTACCTGGTGGTTGGCATCCCTAGCAACAGGATACTTTCCTTCTGACCAGTTAGCAATTGGGGTGCCATTTGCCCGCTTCTGCTGGATGATCCCCAGATGGCACTCCCCATTCCCCCCAGGGTGGTAGGGGGGAAATGGGGTGGGAAAACTGGAGTCACACAAAAAACAATGCAAATGGCTAAAAAAAGGAAGTGAAATTGCACAGCAGACTAGGAAGTCCCACAATCTCTATGGCTTTTACCATGGAGATTGGGATGACCCCTAGAGCATCACACAATGCAGTGATGTCACTTCCGGGTTTTTTTGCTGGACATTATGTTGCAGCATCACGCAATGCTGCTCCTGTGTGCCTTGAACCCCCGATTCTCCCGTTGGCAACCTGAATTGCACCACCCACAGTCTGCAGAACTCCTCTACCATGTCATTTTAGGAATGCTACAAACTTTACATTGAGGTGACCATCACACTTTCTTTGTCCCCATTTTTTTTTTGCTCTTAGCACACAGTGTGAAGAAGAGTTCTATAGGACTCTAAAGCTTGCACATGACTCTCATTTTTAAAATGCTGCTGTAGGGGTATAGATTTTATTGCTGCTGTACGCTTGAAGAACATTCTGCTTATGCCACTCTCAACTGCTAGAAAAGGACAAAACATATGTGGAACAATATAGTGCATTCTCTCTCTTGTTATTGCCAGGATACTGTCATTGTTGGACACAATATTAGCATCTATCAGGAGAAGAACCTTTTCAGCAGAAATTTTAGTAGTGTTGTTATTAGGAAGGCTAGTAAAACTCTCCTCCTTTGACTTTCTTCCAAAATTTTCTGGGGTGCCCAAGTACCCGTTCTTGTTTTTGAGTGGATGCACTGTATTAGGAATTCTCCATTGTTCCACTTAGTATGGTTGAGATGTATATGTTGTGCGCGCACCACTGGCTGCAGCTTTCAGCTCCTTCGCATCTTCTGAAGCACACAGGTGTATGAAAAAGACCTGTAAAAAAGCAGTCTTAATGTGAGTGTACACCGCCTGTCTCAAGATTCTTTTTTCTATGCACTTTTAACCCGTGCACATTATGCATCAGTAATGTGTGTGTGTGTAAAGTAGGGTTGCCAACCTCCAGGTGCTAGCTGGAGATCTCCTGCTGTTACAACTGATCTCCAGCCGACAGAGATCAGTTCACCGGGGAGAAAATGGCCACTTTGGCAATGGGACTATATGGCATTGAAGTCCCTCCCCTCCCCAAACCCCGTTTTCCTCAGCTCCGTCCCAAAAACCTCCCGCCAGTGGCAAAAAGGGACCTATAACCCTAGTGTAAAGTGCCATCAAGTCGCAGCTGACTTATGACAACCCAGCAGGATTTTCAAGGCAAGAGACTAACAGAGATGGTTGGCCATTGCCTTCTGCATAACGACCCTGGTATTCCCTGGTGGTGTCCCATCTAAATACTAACCAGGGCTGACCCTGCTTAGCTTCTGAGATCTGTTGGGACCAGGCTACCCTGGCCCATCCAGGTCAGGGATGCATTAGTAATGCAACATGCAAAACTCTTTTTGTAGGGAGGGGGCAGTGTTTTATCTATATGTCAATTGCAACATAGACAATATAAGAGGAGCAACAAGATGAAAATGAGGTGGAGGAACAAACAGTACATGCTCCAAGTCTAGAATTAAATAGTCCTAGGAAACTGGTATCAAGGCCAGAGGAAGCCAACAAAATACTAAAGAAATGGAGAAGGGTGAATTGTCTTTTCATTATATTATAAGTTTTAAGCTGAAAGTTTATTTTACTATTGTGCATGTGCACAAAGGCAACAGAGTGGGACAAAAATATGAAAATGTGATATACATGTGAACTCATTTATTCATTTGTTAAAAGTCATGTCCTGCATTTCCTCCAAGAAATGACCAGTCTATGTAGTGGAATAAATGTGCAGATAAAAACAACCAAATAAATGTGACCACATGGTTGTATGACGCCAGAGGGACCTTGGCCATTAGGGTTGCCAA
The DNA here is from genome assembly GCF_029931775.1 of Euleptes europaea. Taxonomy (NCBI): domain Eukaryota; kingdom Metazoa; phylum Chordata; class Lepidosauria; order Squamata; family Sphaerodactylidae; genus Euleptes; species Euleptes europaea. The sequence goes on from NC_079324.1 coordinate 47,465,694, forward strand.
CCTCCAGGTAGTAGCTGGAGATCTCCTGCTATTACAACTGATCTCCAGCCGATAGAGACCAGTTTCCCTGGAGAAAATGGCCGCTTTGGCAATTGGACTCGATGGCATTGAAGTCCCTCCCCCAAACTCCACCCTCCTCAGGCTCCGCCCCGAAAACCTCCCTCTGGTGGCAAAGAGGGACTTGGCAACGCTAGTGGTCCAATCGTAACCCCCTATAACCGTCATTGAGAATTCTGCACCAGAACCAATGAAGGTATGAGTCCACATTGTCCTGCCTTAAAAACGGCCTGCCTCCCTGAACATCTCTATATAATCTTGCTATTGATATTTGTTGTGCTTTCGTAACCCCCCTTCGGAAGCTGATTTTTTTTTTTGACCGAACAGCAGGGTTAAAAATGCAATTTTAAAATTTCAGTAGAACTAGGGGTGTGTGCCAAAGTCTTCACGATCCCCTGAGGGCTCCCTTCACAGGGAGTGGAGTGAAAACAGGAGCCGGAGGCTTGTGGCATATAAGCAGGCGGCACGGTCGCTTCCCGTCAAACCGAGGCCGCAGAGGGACACACCTAGAGGCAGCATCCCTTTAAATGGTGGGAAACTGAACTCCCAGCCAGAGCCTGCAGAAGGTTAGATAAGACAGCACAAGCAACATCTGATCGCCCCTCTTTCCCCAGCCACCCCCACCTTTTAATCTTTCCCTTTTTTTTTATTATCTTCTTATGGCTTTTGAATTATCTTCCCAGATACTACATTAATATAGTCAGGGCAGGTAAGGTCATTCTGAGACACACTTGCTCATATTTATGTATATTTGCCAAAAGAGATAAACGGGGGAAACAGATGGAGAGGGGGTGGGAGAGAAGGTGTGTGTGTGTGTGTGTGTTGGCGTGGGGGCTGAGCAAGGGAAGTAAAGCCCCCGGTCCACAGGAGGAGCAAGGCCTGCAGGCCTTCAGAAGCAGCTCCCAGTGCTGGGCAATATTGCGAAGGAGCCCTTGGAAGTCTCTGGGGAGTGATTAAATGCTTTGGGGATGATTATTTTAAAGGCTGGAGGGTATTGCATCTGAGACAACCATCCTAGAGCTGTTTATCTTAATCAGGGTTATAGCTGAGTGTGTGGGGAGTGGGGTAGGGGGCTGGAAAGGGTTGCCAATTGCCAGCTCCTAGCTGGAGATCTCCTGTTATTACAACTGAATTTCAGCCGATAGAGATCAGTTCACCTGGAGAAAGTGGCCGCTTTGGCAATTGGACTCTATGGCATTGAAGTCCCTCCCCTCTCCAAACCCCACCCTCCTCAGTCTCTGCCCCCAAAACCTTCCGCCGGTTACGAAGAGGGACCTGGCAACCCTAGGGCTGGAACAGTCAGGGAGATTCCAAGCAACGTCCCAACATTTTCAACTTTTCCTTAATAAAATGAAGTCTATAGTCCCAAAACACTGTTCTGGTTTGGAAATATCCGAGTGCACACTCCTAGAGAGAACACAGGTCTGAAACTGGAATCTAAGCTCAGATTTCATGCATACATGTCAGATAACTCTAATAGCTCTATATCCATTCACATATACCACTATACACCTGTCACATGGTACACTGGGAAACCAGCTTAAAGTTTGTGTCGCTCTTTTATACCCTCCAATCATGTCTATTTACCAGAGACAGTCCCTATTTTCTGGGATCTTTCCCCGACGATCCTCACAATAGTTCCTGTTTATGCCATTGGGCAATGCCTCAGTTAACAATATTTGCAGTGTGAATTGTCACCATTCTTTAGGGTTTAGCTCCCTCACCAGGGTGTTTAGAATTTAAATTTCTGACTGGAGGAGTGAATACATCTTATCTCCTGTACACATGCATGTAAACACATGCGCATGAACACTGAGGCACCCTGTAGAGCACAGCCTGTCATTTCACACAGAGGCGATGCTTGTTTTGAACTGTTGATAACAGATTGCGGGACAATTATGTCTTGCTAGCATATCTTTAACATAAAAAACAGATACCTTCTCATCTTTTGAGACAGTGTAGAGCAGGCTGTTGCAGAGTAAATGAATACAGCGTGCAGAAGGCAGATGTGTAATGGGATGGGGAGGAGGGCTTGGGAAGTAATCCTTGGCACGATCAGGGACGGGGCACTGTTTTCGTCTGTGAAATGGGGAAGGCTTTGCTGCCTCCTAAAATGGCGCAAGCAAGCTTCCACTTGCTCCCTTTTGGGCATTAGAAAAATGCTCTGATCCCAACTGCTCAAAAGAATGAGTTGCTTCTTCTCCAGCTACGCTTTCTTTCTTTCTTTCTTTCTTTCTTTCTTTCTTTCTTTCTTTCTTTCTTTCTTTCTTTCTTTCTTTCTTTCTTTCTTTCTTTCTTTCTTTCTTTCTTTCTTTCTTTCTTTCTTTCTTTCTTTCTCTCTCTCTCTCTCTCTCTCTCTCTCTCTCTTTCTTCCGTCTTTCTTTCTTTCTTTCTTTCTTTCTTTCTTTCTTTCTTTCTTTCTTTCTTTCTTTCTTTCTTTCTTTCTTTCTTTCTTTCTTTCTTTCTTTCTTTCTTTCTTTCCTTCTTCAATTTCCTCAGAAATAATATTAAGTATTGAGTAAACATAATGAAATAGGAGCCGTAGTGCAGAGTGGTAAGCTACAGTACTGCAGACAAAACTCTGCTCATGACTTGAGTTTGATCCCGACAGAAGTCGGTTTCAGGTAGCCGGCTCAAGGTTGACTCAACCTTCCATCCTTCCAAGGTTGGTAAAATGAGTACCCAGCTTGAAGAAGAAGAAAACTTTCTCTACCTTTTTAAGGAGAATCAAACCGGCTTAGAATCGCCTTCCCTTCCTTTCCCCACATCAGACACCTTGTGAGGTAGTTGAGGCTGCGAGAGTTCAGAAAACTGTGACCAGGCCAAAGTCACCCAACTAGCTTCATGTGTAGAAGTGGGGAAACCAACCCGGTTCACCAGATTAGAGTTCACTGCTCATGTGGAGGAGTGGGGAATCAAACCCAGTTCTCCAGATTAGAGTTCACCACTCTTAACCACTATTCTTAACCACTAAACCATGCTGGCTGTTTCTGGCTGGGAGTAAAGTGTAGATGACTGGGGAGGCAATGGCAAACCACCCTGTAAACATAGTCTGCCTAGTAAACATTGTGATGTGATGTCACCCCATGGGTGCTTGTACAGGGGGACTACCTTTACCTTTTTAAACATAATGAAAGTTGAAGGTTGCAGGAAAAGAAGAAGACCCAACATGAGATGGATTGACTCTATAAAGAAAGGCTCGGCCCTCAGTTTGGAAGACCTGAGCAAGGCTGTTAACAATAGGATGTTCGGAGGACATTGATTCATAGGGTTGCTATGAGTCAGAAGTGACTTGACAGCACTTACAAACGCAAACATAATGGGGAAAAATCAGTGTGAGGAAAGAAGAAAAAAGTGCAAACTCATGGTTTAATGCACACAGGTACAGAGATTAGAGGGATAAAAAGTGCTGCTTGTGAGTCCCCACTGTGCCATGATGACCTCGGGCCATCTCCTACCTCGCAGGGTTGCTCTGAGGATAAAATGCAGGGAGGATGCTGCTCTGGACTTCCTGGAGACAAAGGGGGATGAAACTGCTACTACTGCTGCTGCTATTGCCACTGTTACTACGACTAGATTAATACATGCCATCGTATTTCCTATTACTATGTATGGGTGTGAAAGTTGGACAGTGAAGAAAGCTGATAGGAAGAAAGTAGATTCCTTTGAAATGGGGTGTTGGAGGAGAGTGCTACAGATCCCGTGGACTGCCAAAAAAACAAATCAGTGGGTTCGAGATCAAATCAAGCCTGAACTGACCCTAGAAGCTAAAATGACTAAATTGAGGCTGTCGTATTTTGGTCACATCATGAGTCGACAAGAGTCACTGGAAAAGACAGTCATGCTAGGAAAAGTTGAGGGCAGCAGGAAAAGAGGAAGACCCAACAAGAGATGGACTGACTCAATGAAGGAAGCCACAGCCATCAAGATCTGAGCAAGACTGTCAAAGATAGGACATTTATTCATAGGGTGGCCATGAGTCGGAAGCTACTTGACGGCACTTAACACACACACACACTATGATTACTAGATGCCTTTTCCAAAAGACAGAAACTGCTTTTCTTGTAGAGCAGGTACTGAATCTGCATAGCACTGATTGGCCTGTACTGGTCAGAAAACAACTTGCTCCTTTCTCAGACTCAGCTGTGCCCAGTGCTGATTGGCTGGCCTTTGTGTCAGTTGACCTCCACTCTCAATTTGAAATTTTAAGTAAACAGTGAAAAAAAAAGCTGTAATAAAGGAATGAGCAAAAATTAGAATAATAAACATATTGGGTGCTTGGGGGTCAAAAATAAAGCAGACAACTAGGGTTGACAACCTCCAAGTACTAGCTAGAGATCTCCTGCTATTATAAAAGAATTAACTTTCCCTTGGGGTAGAAAAATGACAAGAGTCAGTCTCCTGTGCTTTAGCATCGTTTCCAACCTTGGAAAATGGCCCACAGTTGATTTCAAACCCTTCATGAACAGGCCTCATTTTCACAGCAAGAGCCGTGCCAAAAATAATACAGGTAGGTCAGCATCTGATTGGAAACGAAACAATTCAGCACATTCCCTTGATCTACAGGCATTGTGCTAAAATGACAGGGGAGTCTCCTGTCCTGTTCTTTGCTTGTACTCTTTGGTACCTCTGCTGGGAGTTTCCAAACTACAGTGTCAGAACAGGCCCTCTTTTGCTTAACCAGTCAGTGGAACGCTGCAGATCTTTGCAGGGCAATTTCTTCCTTTCTCTCACTTTCTCTTCCCCCTTCCATTTTCTTCTCAGACTTATCGGCTATTGTGGAAGAAGAGATAAAAATAATTCTTATGGACGCATCTCAAGTGAAGCCTCCCCACCCCTCCCTCCTCCCTCTCCTCTCCTCGCATCCCCCTGCTCCGTCCAGATAAAGGGTGAGGACCAAGCACATGTCATTTTCTTTGTGCAAAATCAATATTCAGCAAAGTTTATCTGCCCAACATAGCACCGAGGACTAATTTCAGTCGCGTCAATTACTTTGATGAATGCTCATAAAGCTCGGGGTGTGGGAACAAGATAAAAGAATTACTGCAATCAAAACACCACCCACATGTACACACACACACATATGTCCCCCCCCCCAGATGCCCTCCCCATCCCCGTCATACATAATGCATCTTCCCACAGCTCAGGGAAAGGTGGTTAATTTGATTGGCAGCTGCCATTCATTGTCCTGCACTGAAAGTTGAAGGTGGAAGAAAAAGTGTTTTTAAAAACTCTTGGTTTTCTGTGTGCCCCTCATTGCTCCCCCCCCCCCATCTAAGAATATACACTCTCGTTTCCCTGCTCATGTTTTTAAAAAGGAGATACCTGTCAACATAAAACCATCTGCAGGGAGATTCCCTGTAAGAGACTAAAGGGAGACCAAGCACAAAAGCCAAGGAAACCTGCTAACATTGATAGGCCACACAGCATCAGGTATTTATTTACTTATTTTTAATATTTATATCCCGCCTTATCTCCTCCGACTCAAGGTGGCTAACAAAGCGGCAGCAGCTGCGAGGGAACAAAAAACATTGTGAGTCTCAAAGAACATGATAAAAACAACACACTGTTAAGAATGCAGCCAAATCTACCACCTAATGCCATCTAGAATATCTTACATACCTTCCCAAAGGCGGCGAGTGAAGGCAACCTCTGCATCCGCCAAAGGAGAGGTCCTACCATAGAAAAAGCCCACATTCTAGCTGATGCCATACAGACAATCCTAAACAAGGGTATCACTGGGAGAAGGAATGAAATTGGCACAAGGGGAGTATACTGGGAGATGCAGTTCTACTAGTATGAGGGCCCCAGGCTGTGAAGCGCTTCAGAGGTGATAACCAGCACCTTTGATTTGGGCTCGAACTGCATTAAAACAGAGTCAGCGACTCCCGACAAAATCAAGAGTGTTTTCCTCTCTATAAAGTTAAGGGCGCCAAGTTTAGAGCGGCATATTAATTTTATGACTACATTTTTATTCCTGGCTTCTTCCAAAATGCTTAGGGTTGCACACACAAATCCCCCCTCTTTTATCCTTACAATGACAACCCCCCAAGACAGAGAAAAAAGACAGGCCAAAAAAAAGTGGGACTCATCCCTTTCCCACCACTGAGTCTTAAATCTGAAAGCCAACCGGCCCCAACGTCACTTGGTGAGATCTGGGAATGACTAGGGATTCAAACCCTACATCCAACACTCAACACACTACCCCACTAGGATGGTGCTGAGAAAACAGGGCTGGTGCTGAAAATGATACCCTTCCATTTAGTTCAATTTATTTTGTGTCCTGATATCACTTTCCAGCCCCTGCCATACCGTGCTGGGGGAAGCAACAAAAATGGGCCATGAGTTCTGGAGGGAAAATTCAATACGGGGCTACCATTTTGGAAATGAACCTTATTTTTTTAATGTATTGTTTTTCTAGGTACTCTCAAACAAGCCAAAGGTGTCAAAAGAGAAGTGTCTGCAGAAGCTGTGTTGACAGAACTTGGAATCGATAACGTGGAAGCCGGACTTAATTACACCAAATACTTGCTTAATACATTACAGCTTTCTTTCCTTGTAAATATTGAACAGGAGATACCATGCAAGTGAAATCACTTTCTGGAGTCCAGTGGAACTTTTTATTGTTTACTATTTCCTGGAAGGGTCTACAAATACAAATGTGTGTGTGTATGCTGATAGGAAGAAAATAGATTCCTTTGAAATGTGGTGTTGGAGGAGAATGTTACGGATACCCTGGACTGCCAAAAAAACAAATCAGTGGGTTCTAGAGCAAATCAAGCCTGAACTGACCCTAGAAGCTAAAATCACTAAACTGAGGCTATCATACTCTGGTCACATTATGAGAAGGCAAGAGTCACTGGAAGAAACAATCATGCTAGGAAAAGTTAAAGGCAGAAGGAAAAGAGGAAGACCCAACTAGAGATTGACTCTATAAAGGAAGCCCCGGGCCTCAATTTGCAAGACCTGAGCAAGGCTGTTAAGGATAGGATGTTTTGGAGGACAATGATTCATAGGGTCGCCATGAGTCAGAAGCAACTTGAAGGCACTTAACACACACACACACACACACATGTGTATATAACAGCAAGGCTGTTAAGGACAGGATGTTTCGGAGGACATTGATTCATAGGGTTGCCATGAGCCGGAAGCGACTTGACAGCACTTAACACACACACACATACATATATATGTATGCCCTCGTCTTCTGAATTCATGGTGCTTTGGAACCTTCTCTGTGTGATTCTTTCCTAATCTAATCTAACCTGCGTTTGTACCGCTCTCCTGCCATCCCAACAGCTGAGAATCTAATGCCTCCGTTTGATTGTCAATGCATGGATCTGGCGGGATACATTTATCCTTTCCCACTCAAAAGCCAAGGAGACCAATTTGGAAGTGACCGGCCACTGTGCACCTGTGGCTGATACCGTGGAAATAATTGACAAGCTTTTATCATCTTAGATTTTCAAGGCCGGGCGCAGCCGGGAAGAGCACGACATTGGCCACAGAATGGCAATCAGCCATCCCTGCTTGCCAATTTTTATTTCCTTATTTAAGAGACGTTATACCACGCCCCTTGCCCAGATGGTTTCCGGTTATTGAGTTAAAAATATCAATAAAACAACACTATAATAAAGACAGTAGAAGAATATCATAATCCATTGGCAGTAAGAAAATAAACAAGAGAAATGGATCTTTTGCATTCAAAAGCCTGTGTGCCCTGCCAGTTGTTACTGAGCAAAGGTCTCTCCCAAACCATGTCACTTGCTCCATTTCAAAAGCCATGTTTTGACAGAATGTTTTCAAATGTGAGAGAGTCAGCTTGGTGTAAGGGGCTTAGGGATGCCAACCTCCAGGTGGGACCTGGGGATCCCCTAGAATTACAGTTCATCTCGACTACAGAGATCAGATCCCCTGAAAAAAATGGACGGTTTGGAGGGTGGACTCTATGGCATTGTACCTAGGGTTGCCAGGTCCCTCTTTGACACCAGTGGGAGGTTTTTAGGGCGGAGCCTGAGGAGGGCGGGGTTTGGGGAGGGGAGGGACTTCAATGCCATAGAGTCCAATTGCCAAAGCGGCCATTTTCTCCAGGTGAACTGATCTCTATTGGCTGAAGATGAGTTGTAATAGCAGGAGATCTCCAGCTAGTACCTGGAGGTTGGCAACCCTAACTGTATCCCACTGTGGTCTCAGTCATCCCCAGGCTCCATCCCCAAATCTCCAGGTGTTTTCTAACCTGGAGCTGGAAACCCTAACAGGTCTGAGCGTTAGTGCAGAGAGACTCAGGCAGAACTCCTGCTCAGCCATGCAGCTCACTGAGTGCAGTCTTAGTCAGTAACCATTGCTCATCCTAAACTACTTCACAAGGCTGTTGTGAGCAGGGTCAGTATATTTTGGACAGTCCATCAGCAAAAGACTTTCGATGAGCCCCTTTAAACATTGGGGGAGGGGTGACTGACCCCCAGCGGAAATGTCTTCTCTGTTTAAAAAGGCATCTGTTATGGCAAATTGTTCCACCCCTCTTTTGGAAAGATAAGGAGGGAACTGGTTGTGGGGAGGTAAATGGGGCACTGCTGTGCACATTTTGCGAGCACCCCATCGAATGTCTGCAAATAGTTGCTACACATTTTTGAGTGTTTAACAGGGATGCTTGCAAGAATGTAAGAATTTGAGGTCAAGCACGATTGTGTTTGCCATCGTTAACAATAACTGTTTTGCCTGTTTAGAAACTGATTTCATGCATGGATCCCATCTCTGGATCTTCAGATGTATGTACCAATAACTATTCTGAGGGAATAAACTGTATAACCCAGCATCTGAGCATTCAGGGTTGCTAATGCATGGGTCTTTTGCATAATAGTAGTTATTGTAGTTTATGCTTTTTGTGGGAGGAACACACAGAAATATAGACCCCTGGGTTTATTTTTTGCAGGGAGAGTTGGATCACTGGTAGGCTATATCAATAAGGCTTGCCAATGGTCTAACTAGGGTAGGGCAACTAGGGGGCCTGTTCAGACTCAGCCCAGTAGACATAGAGAGTTCCAGCTACTCTACAGTCACCTGAGAATCAAGCAGAGAACTCAGGAGTTCTGGCTGCCTCCTGCTCCTCTATCTAGTACCGATAACTTTTATACCCAACCTTTCTTCCACCATGGAAATCAAAGTGGATTAGATAGGAGATCTCCCAGCCAGGCATTGAGCAGACCTTGGCCTGCTCATTTTCTGTGCTTGCCTTAATAGGATGAAAGTTGCCAACTGATATGCTCAAAAGGTGGCTGATTGTAAGTCATGTAGGACCTGCCCATGAAGACCTAGCACCTCCAGCTTCCTGCTCCATGGTTCCATCCTTTCTTGAATATATTTAGTCCACATAAAACTGTTTTTGACTAGGGTTGCCAGCTCAGGGTTGAGATTTTGGGGGTGGGGCCTGAGGAGGGCAGGGTTTGGGGAGGGACTTCAATGGGGTATAATACCATAGAGTCCACCTTCTAAAGTGGCCATTTTCTGCAGGTGAAATTGTTGGAATATGAGACTGCACATGGCAAGCAGATGGCGAGCAGATGTAAAAGATCTATGTGACAGCCAGGTGATTGGTGGTGTCACATGACAGCTCAATGACTGAGCAGAAAAACTGGCTTGTACTGGACTGAGCTAGATAGTCCTGGAGACAAGGCAGCCAACAGGTGATTGGCTGAGAGACTATGCCAGATATGTATATAGGTGTGTTATATATGTATTGGGTTGTGGGTTGTGGAGAGTTGATGACCAAGCGGAGCATTCTGTCACTGTGAATAAAAGGAGCACTTTTGTACTACGTGCTGAGTCTTCTGTGCTTACTCGCCTGTAGAGCTGCAACGCTTTCTAACATACGCCAACAGGGTTATGGGCCCAGTTCAGCTCAACTGCGCTACATCCTGGAGGTTCTGAGCAGAGGTACTATCTGTGGAACAAGGGCTGTAGTGAGCAGAAGGCGAGTGGATGTCTGAGGTTGAGTCAGACGGAGCAGAGGAGGTGCCCAGCAGGTCTGTCAGCAGCAGTGCGTCTGAGGCGGAGGAGGAGAGCGACACGGAGCAGGAGCAGCAGGGAGCGGGAGAAATTATGGCTCAAGCTGCAATGTCCTTGCTTGTGGAGAAGCTCACTTCTACCAACTACAATGTGTGGGCGTTACGAATGCAACACTACCTTAAAAGAGAGGCACTGTGGATTTATGTCTCCAACCCACCGGATCCTGAGACGCCGCAGGACGTGGTGAAAGATGAGAAGGCACTGGCAAGCATAGTGCTGAGCGTGGCTGACGACCAGCTTGTCCATGTGACGGGAGCTTTGAAAGCGAAAGCAGCCTGGAACTCATTATCACAGGTCTACGTCCAAAAAACAGCTGGCTCTTTGATAGCCATAACGAGGCGTTTGTACAGAACTTTTCTTTTGCCGTCAGTTCCTGTGAGAAACCATATAAATGAACTGACTGAATGTTTCCAAATGCTGGAGCAGAGGGGGAAAACTCTACCGGAGGATGATAAAGTTTATATACTCCTGAGCTCTCTGTCTGAGCAGTATAACATGCTAATTACAGCTCTGGAGTCGGTTGAAATTGATAAACTAACGTTACAGTATGTTATTGGAAGAATTTTGGAACATGAAAAGAGATTGCTTGCAAGAAATCCTGAGAAGCCTGCCAAGCCGGAGGAAAACCTGCCAAGCCAGGAGACGCAGAGGTTTGCCGGCGGAGAAAGGAATGCGGAGCAGAGAAAGCCGGGTGATTTACAGCAGCACGTGGCTCTGAGGGTCAGACGTTGCTACATCTGCAAGGCTACAAATCACTTAAAGCGTGACTGCCCAGAAGCAAGGAAGAAAAGCCGAAGGGACCAGTCGTCACGTGAGTTTGTGAGCGGTCAGAAGGCATCATTGGTGCTGACTGAGCACAGTGACACAGCCGGTGTCTGGATTTTAGACTCTGGTGCGTCACAGACCATTTGCCGGCATCAGGAACTTTTAAAAGACACACGGGACTCAAGTTTGCCGCACGTAAGCCTCGCTGATGGAAGGAATTCTGAGGTGACACGTGAGGGGAGTGTGTGGTTCCCAGCTTTGAACTATACATTTAAAAAGGTGCTATGTGTCCCTGAACTAGAGAATAATTTGCTAAGTGTAAGTGCCCTTGACAGGGCTGGATATACTGTAACATTTACAGACAAGGCTTGTAAGATATCCAAAGGTGGGAAAGTGCTTCTTACAGGGAAAATGTGTAATAATGTGTATGTGGTAGAAAATAGGCATGTGGAGGCAAAGATGATAACTAATAAGAGCCCCCATGACAATTGCATACATCTGCTACATAGAAGGTTGGCTCATGCAAATTATGAGACCATAAAGAAAACGCTAGCCTTACTGGGGAAGGAAAAAGTTAAAGAGTGTGGGAACTACCTGGATTGTGAGGTATGCAAAAGTTCCAAATCTAAGGCTTACCCAGTGGCTAAGCATAGTGAGAGACTCTCAGACACTGCATTAGAGGTAGTGCATGCAGATGTAATAGGCCCCTACAGGGAGAGTCACTCAGGTAACCATTACGCGTTGATTCTGGTGGATGATTGCACCAGATTCTCCTGGGTGTATCCTTTGAAAAAGAAGTCACAGGTGTTTGAAACATTTAAGTATTGGGCCAAAAGAGTGCAGAAACAACTTAAATGTACCTTGGATTCTCTCCAAACAGATTTTGGGGGAGAATTCATGTCAAATGAGTTTAAGAAGTGGTTACAGGTGCAAGGTGTGAGGCACAGAGTTGCCAACGTGGCGGTGCCAGCAGAAAATGGTGTTGCTGAACGACATGGGGGAATGCTACAAACAAAAATGTATTCCATGTTGCAGGATGCAGGGTTGCCAATGACATACTGGGCAGAAGCAATAAAGGCCGCCTCCTATGTTTCCAACAGGATCTGGACCAGGTCCATACAAGACATACCTTATAGGGTTTTGTACCAGAGGGATCCTAGCTTAGGTTACCTCAGAGTGTTTGGTACAAAAGCCTGGGTTGATGTGCCAATATCCAAGAGAAGGAAAGGAGGAGCGAGAGCTAAAAAACTAACCTTCCTTGGGTATCAGTCTGGCATGAAATCATACAGGTTTGCTGATGAACATAATTCTCTCAGCTACAGCAGAGCTGCGAATTTTTGTGAGGGTAATAACTGGGCCAGAATTCATGGACAGGAGGAGCCAAAAGAAATTGGGCTACCATTGACAGATCTCTCACAGGATGCAGATGGGGTGAAGCAGGAGGGGTCTCCTCAAAGGGCTTCATCGCCAAGGGCTGAAGAGGGGAGACAGATTCCTAGGGTGTCAAGCAGGAGCACTAAAGGAATTCCCCCGGAGAGGTATGGTTTTGAGACCACTGATGTAAATCATGTACAAGTCAAAGAACCAAAGAGCTTTCAGGAGGTAATGGCTTTGGAAAGCAGGGAAAAGGAGGCCTGGCTAGAAGCCATGCAAACTGAGTTTGATTCCCTGAAAGAGAATAAGGTATTCTCTGTAACAAAACTGCCAGCTCAAAGAAAAGCCATAGGGTGCAGATGGCTTTACAAAGTCAAACAGTGTCCAGAAGGGAAGATACTCCGTAAGGCCAGGCTTGTGGCTAAGGGTTATTCCCAAGTTGAAGGGCAAGACTTTGATGAATTATTTGCTCCCACTGTGAAGGCTGATACTATAAGAGCTGCATTGTGTAAAGCTGTCAGAGATAACATGTTAGTGCACCATTTTGATTTCACCACTGCATATCTGAATGCAACAATAAGTGAAGAAATATATATGGAGCAGATCCCTGGGTTTGAATGCAAGGGTAAACAAGGAGTATTAAAATTGCATAAGGCTCTGTATGGATTAAAGCAGAGTGCACGTGCATGGTCCCAATGCATTAGTGAAGCATTGGCAAATCTTGGGTTTAAGCAAGGTGTTGCTGATCCTTGTATGTTTACCAAATGTGTAAAGGGCTCTGACTGTGTTGTATTTTTATATGTTGATGATCTTTGTTTGTTGTGTCATACAAAAGAACAACTAAACTGGTTTAAGGAGGCAACTGGAAAACTGTTTAAAATGAAGCATCTTGGTGACATTCAAAATTATCTGGGGGTAGAAATTACCAGGAACCCAGAAGGATATTTTGAATTGTGCCAGGAGAAAAAGATTGAACAGCTCCTAGAAAAATTTAAAATGACAGAGGCCAAAAGCACTGAGACTCCCATGACAACAGGGTATGTGAAAGAGGTGGATGATAAGGTATTCCATGATAAAAATCAATACCAATCGTTGGTGGGTTCATTGTTATATCTGTCATGTTGGACAAGACCAGACATTTGTATGGCAGTACATTTGCTTTGCCAGAAATGTGCATGTCCATACATGAAAGACTGGAATGCAGCAAAAAGGGTGCTGCGATACTTAAAAGGCTCAGCTTCAGCCAGGTTGTGTTTAAAGGCTGATGCAGAGGAAACAATCACAGTGTATAGTGACTCCAGTTGGGGGGAAAGAGAAGAAGGAAAGTCTACCACTGGGTACGTGTTATTTCTACATGGGGCACTGGTTATGTGGAAGTCTTTAAAACAGACTCATGTAGCTACCAGCACATGTGAGGCAGAATATTCTGCATTAAGCGACAGTGAGATTCAGCTGGAATGGCTGTGTCAACTGGCTAAAGACCTAAATCTTGAATATGAAATGCCTGTAAGTGTTTACTGTGATAATACTGCAGCACAGCAATTGGCTGGATATCAAGGTATAAGAACAAGAAGTAAACACATCACAATAAGATACCAGAATGTCAGGGAAGCGGTAAACAATGGTTTAATGGTTCTGAAACATTGTGCTTCAAATGTAAATATTGCTGACGTTTTCACCAAATGTTTGTCTACTGAAAAGTTTGAACTATTTAGAAGCAAATTGGGGCTTGCAATGTCAGTCTAGGAGGAGTGTTGGAATATGAGACTGCACATGGCAAGCAGATGGCGAGCAGATGTAAAAGATCTATGTGACAGCCAGGTGATTGGTGGTGTCACATGACAGCTCAATGACTGAGCAGAAAAACTGGCTTGTACTGGACTGAGCTAGATAGTCCTGGAGACAAGGCAGCCAACAGGTGATTGGCTGAGAGACTATGCCAGATATGTATATAGGTGTGTTATATATGTATTGGGTTGTGGGTTGTGGAGAGTTGATGACCAAGCGGAGCATTCTGTCACTGTGAATAAAAGGAGCACTTTTGTACTACGTGCTGAGTCTTCTGTGCTTACTCGCCTGTAGAGCTGCAACGCTTTCTAACATACGCCAACAGAAATGACCTCTGTCGCCTGGAGATCAGATGTAATAGCAGGAGATCTCTAGCCACCACCTGGAGATAGGCAACCCTATTCTTGACTTTTGGTTAATTTACACAGTCACATTTTTTTCTGCAAAGATAGGGACATCCCCCTGAATAGAGACCCTTATTTTGTCTGTGGGTGTTCTCATTGGCTATTTATGCTTGGTAATTAGCAGCGCGTTCCAGACTGAAGTGCCCCACATATTTTTTTTTTAGTTTTTCATACTGAACCGTCATTCAGGAAGTGACTGCGAAGCCTTTGCATACGTGCTTCACATTTCTTAAGAGCCCCTTTAACACGACCTTTTGTGTTTGCTCCGCCCCCGCATCGAAGAATCCCCTCAAGGAAGCATGCAAAATCACAGCTGCGCGTTAGCTATGCAAACTGCAGTGGCTAATGGAAGGAATGAAGGAGCAGGCGAGTGGGGGTGGGTGGGTGGAATTTCTCCTTTTGCGTTGGGACCGTGAATAGGCATTTTAAAGGTCACATTTTTTTAAAAGAGCTTTGAGCGAGCATCAAAATTGACCCACTGTGTGGCTTTTACCATCCACACTGGGGCCAGCCAGTTTATTATTAGACTGAGTGATGTAACGTTGGAAAAGTATTTGGTGGTTCTTCTGTTCTGCTGGGCTCAGGATAGAGGACATGGTTTGCATGCAGAAGGCCCTAAATCCAGTCCATGCAGGATCTCATGTGTTTTTTGTTGGGAAAGACCTTGCTATGATTCAGAGTAAACATTACTGAGCTTAATGTGATCCGACTCTAACAGTTAGAGCTGTTCCTCAGTGGAACAGGCTTCCCCAGGAGGTGGTAAGCATTCCTTCCATGGAGGTTTTTAAGAAGAGGTTAGATGGCCATCTGTCAGCAATGCTGATTCTGTGACCTTAGGCAGATGATGAGAGGGAGGGCACCTTGGCCATCTTCTGGTCACTGTGTGTGTGTGTGGGGGAGGTAGTTGTGAATTTCCTACATTGTGCAGGGGGTTGGACTTGATGACCCTGGTGGTCCCTTCCAACTCTATGATTCTATGATTCTATGACTCAGTACGAGGCAGCTTCATATTGTTCTGCTGCATACAATAATATTTGTGATAAATTTGATTTGTGATATTTTAACACTGATGTTGTCTGTAAGTCATAGAGGAGTGTGTGAAAAGGGAGATAAAAAGTTTTAATAAATAAGTAAACAAAATACCTTCTATGGAAATAGGCAGACACATTTCCTGTGTTGTTATTGCCACTGCCGGCTGCGCTAGAAAGACACTTATGCACACGTCTCGTACCGAGAATATTCTGAAAACATTTGACACTTATGGGAACTTCATCTAATGATTCATCTTTTGTCAACAAACCTTGAGTTGTGCAATTATTTTTTAAAATTAGAATTTGCTAAAGGACGCTTCAAGGGGCTCATTAAACGTACTAAATGAAGAACGCCTGCTTCATTAGTAAAACTTTGGAGAGAATGAAACATATTGCAGATGGAATGCAGAAAACTTTCTGTGGATGCATCAGTATTAATAATAATCCTTAGCAATTATTGGACTCCATAATGATTCAGAAGTAAAGGTCATTGGGTTCATCAGGGCTTACTTCCCTGCAAGCATTGCTTAAGATTGTAGCCTCAGTGTGTTTAAAGCACTTCACATATATGAACTCAATCTTTACAACAATCCTGTAATGTAGGTCAGTGTAATTATCAACATATTGCCAGGAGGGGAGAACAGATCCTGAGAGATCATGAATCTCCAAAGGCTACTTCGTGAGTTTACAGAGGAGGCAAGATCTGAATTAGGAACTTTTTGATTGCCAGTTTAGCCACTCCACTAACAGCTCACCCAATGCATATTTACTCAGAAGTAAGTCCCATTCGATTCAGTTGGACTCAATGCATCTGAAGAAATAAATCTGTTAGTCTATGATGCCACAAGAAGACTCCGTCTTGTTTCTGCTGCAGCACCTACACCTCTGGTATTTGTTACTCTCAACAGGCTTACTTCAAAGTAAACAGCATTAGACATAGGCTGTTAGGCTACAGTACTTTACGCATTTACTTGCATGTAAGCCCCACTGAAAGCTGTGGGACTTCCTTCTGATTAAACTTGCATAAACTCCGGCTGTAATGCATCATTCCTTGGAAGCAAATCCCATTCAAAAGCGGAGAGGACTTACTTTCAAGTAAATGTAAATAGGGCTGACTCAAAAGCAAAGAGGGTGTTTGTTCTTTTGGTGAAAGACTCACTAATTCCCTCCTCCCCATAATTTCCCTGTCCTATCTTAAGACTCTTAAGAATTCAGACTGAACCTTGCTAGCTATGTGATGCAGAAGGCTGCACGCTAGATTCTATCTTATTGTTCATGCACATGCATTTACATACATGCGCACTAGAACTTGGAAGGCTTTAAGAGGGGAATGGCCATGTTGATGGAGGATAGGGCTATCCAAGGCTACTAGTCAAAAAGAATACTAGTCATGATGCATACCTATTCTCTCTAGTATCAGAGGAGCATGCCTATTATATTAGGTGCTTTCCAGCACAGGCAGGACAATGCTGCTGCAGTCGTCTTGTTTGTGGGCTCCCTAGAGGCACCTGGTTGGCCACTGGACTTGATGGACCTTGGTCTGATCCAGCATTGTTTTTCTTATGTTCTTAATGAACATTCTCCTCCATTATTATTTCACAGGGGTAATAAACTTTGGTGACCCTCAGCTAAGATGTGCCAAACCTCAAAGATTTAAGTTCTTGAGACTCAGGAGAAGGAGCTGAAATAGGGCTGCCAGGTCCCTCCTCGCCAATGGCAGGAGGTTTTGGGGGTGAGGCCTGAGAAGGGCGGGGTTTGGGGAGGGGAGGGACTTCAATGCCATCGAGTCCAATTGCCAAAGAGGCCATTTCCTCCAGGTGAACTGATCTCTATCGGCTGGAGATCAGTTATTATAGCAGGAGATCTGCAGCTAGTACCTGGCAATTGGCAACCCTAAGCAGAAATTTCAAGCACAGTAACTCTAGGGCACATGTTTGCGCACCAGGGAGGAACTGGGATACTAGAACAGCTGGCTGAACCAAGCGGCCCCTGGATCCCAGGACCCAGGATCTGCTCAATCTGGGTTTTGAGTTGAGCAGACCCCTGAGGGGGCACTTGGCTCCACTTGTATGGGGCTACCACTGGGCACTTTCCTAGCAAGTTAAAGGGCCAATCCACCTGTTTGGAAAAGCAGGCCCCAAATTTCCACCAAATGCAAAATGGGAACAAAACAGGGAATGGGATGTGTAGGGTTGCCAGGTCCCTCTTTGCAACCGGCGGAAGGTTTTTGGGGCGGAGCCTGAGGAGGGCGGGGTTTGGGGAGAGGAGGGACTTCAATGCCATAGAGTCCAATTGCCAAAGCAGCCATTTTCTCCAGGCCACTTGAGTCCTTACCAGGAGTGGAAGGAACTCAGCATCTTACCCCTCTGGGGAATTATTATGCACTTTATTCTGGAAAAGGTTATTCTTTGAAACCTGATATCATGGATGTTGATATAGGATTGCATGCATTGCATCTTTTGAAGAACTGATGAAGAACTGAGCCCTTGTGCTTCGAAACGATCGTATTCTCCTTGACTGTTCATCTTGCAGCATCTGTTTTGAGAAAAGACTAAGATAATTATTTCAAAGGACTTATTTGATACTTACCAGATGGAATTCAAATGAGCTGTGGAAATTTTGTACATCCACTGTTGTACTGAATTGTTGGTGGTTTCATTACCACATACTGTAAAGTGTATATGTAGCTATAATATATTGGCATTGTTAGCAGCATTGCTCCTGTACTGGTTTTCTCATCCTCCTGATAATAGTACAGAGGTGTCTTTTTTCTCCTTCACTACCTGGAGGTTGGCAACCCTAGGGTTGTGTCAGGGGGAGAAAAGAAGGACAGTGCCAGATAAAGACGGGCAGTTGTAGTGGAGGAAGGCAGGAAGCACCCAGTACAGAGTTACCCTGGAATGTAGGCCTGTCTCTTTAAGGAAAGGCGCTATCGCCGCTCTCCTAGGAAGCAAAGCCCTGAACAGAAAGAACCGGGGAGAGGCAAGGTGGGGGAAATTACGGCGGTTGCAGATGATTCAACGAAGGTGCGCTCGTGTTTGCATTAGCAGAAGGCCTCTGTGTACTTACTCATGTGCAACAGTATAATACATGAATGCATGAAAGGAAGGCTGAGGCAAACAAGAGAGGAGAATTGGGAAAAAAGAGAGAGGGGGACCCCCCCATCGCCCCCCTCAATTAACACGAGCTTCCTAAGAAGAGAAGCGCATAGCTGCCTATCATGCCCTCTTAAGACATCATCACTCTAATCCACCCTGACCCCTGATCTTTCCCATAATCCCTGCCGCCTCTTTGTACTTTTGCTTCCCTGGAAGTCTTTATCATGGTGCGCACCTCTAATAAGTGCACATAAGAGTCTGGAATGGGGCTGGTGGGGGGGGGGAGCAGTTGGGGGGGTGTAAAGGGAAAGTGTTATGTGTGTGTGAAGTCAGAAAACAACAGAGACAAGGAAGGGTTTGCAGCTATTTCAAAGGCCTGCGCCGAAATAGTCCCCGGATCGGGGCCCGGCTTGTCCAGTTCAAAGCCTGTCTGCTGCTCCCGCCTTCTTCCTCCCCCCCCCCCCCGCCCCATCTCTCTCTAGCTCCTTGTTTCCCCCCCTTCCTTTTTTTTTTTTTTGCTTCTCATTCTCTCTGCCAGTACAAAGCACAGTTCTGGATTATCTCCATTTCCATATGGGGAGCTGTGTAAGCCAGTTCAATGCATGGCCGGTCATTTTGTTCACAAGTTTGCAGCAAGCGGGAGTGAAATCCATGGGGAAATTAACCATTCATCTCTCCGCACCTTGTGTGTGCATGCACAGATCAGTAAACACAGAGGCCTATTTTTTTTTAAATCTCTCCCCTTCTCTGCCCCTCCCCCTCCCCCATCTACTCAAAGTATTGCTATTGTTCTGGGGGGGGGGGAATCACTACCTCTGCATTCAAGGTCTATTTTGGATATCCTCGGCCCTCCCCACTTTAAAAAAACCAGCTTTGAAGCCATTGTTTAGTTGCTGCCTGACGCATAGGGATTGTACGGCAAATATAACCTCGGCATGGGGTTGCCAATCTCCAGGTGGGGCCTGGAGTTCTCCCGGTATTACAACGGATGCCCGGACTACGGAGATCGGTTCCCCAGAGAAAATGGCTGTTTCCGAAAGTGGACTCTGCAGCATCCTATACCCTCGGAGCCCCCTCCCCAAACTCCACCCTCCCAGGCTCTGCCCCTAAATCTCCAGGAATTCCCAACCTTTATGCTAAAGACCCCAGAGGATATGGTTGCCAACCTCCAGGTACTAGCTGGAGATCTCCTGCTATTACAACTGATCTCCAGCCAATAGAGATCAGATCACCTGGAGAAAATGGCTGCTTTGGCAATTGGATTCTATGGCATTGAAGTCCCTCCCCAAACCCCTCCCTCCTCAGGCTCCACCCCCAAAACCTCCTGCAAGTGGCAAAGAGGGACCTGGCAACCATACTCCAGGTGGTGGCTGGAGGTCTCCCCACTGAAGTCTCTCCCCTCCCCAAACCCCACCCTCCTCAGGCTCCACCCCCAAAATCTCCAGGTATTTCCCAACCTGGCAACCCTACCAGAGGGGTCCTGCTTAGGGTTGCCAACCTCCAGTTAGTAGTTGGAGATCTCCTGCTATTACAACTGATCTCCAGCCAATAGAGATCAGTTCACCTGGAGAAAATGGCCGCTTGCACAATTGGACTCTATGGCATTGAAGTCCCTCCCCAAACCCCACCATCCTCAGGCTCCACCCCAAAAAGCTCCCACCGCTGGCAAAGAGGGATCTGGCAACCCTAGTGCTGCTGTGTCAGGCCAATGTGGCCCAATGAGTTCATCATCTTGTTTCCCATAGTGGCTAACAGGATGACTCCAGGAAGTCCACAGGCCAAGTTCCCTCCCTGACCCAAACCCTGCCCTCTCCAGGCTCCACACCCAAATTTCCAGGAATATCTCAAGCTGGAGTTGGCAACCCATTGAGTAACCCACGAAAGGTAAAGTTGTGTCCAGACCAGATAGGCCACAACATCTACCACTGCCAAATCTCTTAAAATGTATCCAGCCTACAGTAAACTTCCAGATTGAACTCTGTCACTTCCTGCCAGGCACCAGAGGAATCCTGTGGCCTCCTTCCTTTTTAGCCACAGATCCAGGCATTTGTCAGAAGAAAATCACAATCGTTTTAGGGTGAGTAGCAAGAAAAAATCAGAACCTTTCCTCCTTCTCCCAATGTAGTAACATTCAAGGGCACCCAGTGAAAATGACAGGCAATAGATTCAGGACAGAGAGAAGGAAATATCTAGCACATAATTAACAGTGCACAGTCTGTGGCAGGGGTGTCAAACATGCGGCCCGGGGGCAGGAGCCGAGGGCTTTTATCCATCCCCCGGAGCCGAGGCACCTAGTCCCCCTTTCCCCCCTCCCCAAGCCTTTTCTGGGCTTCCTGAGGCCAATGCGCGGCCGGGGAGGGAGTGGGGAAGGCTTCAGCCTGGTCGCACAGGGCCACAGGGCCGCGAGCGCGGCTGTGTGTGTGTGGAGGAAGGCTTTTCTCTCTTTTCTCCCTCTTTTTCTGGCACTCTGTCCTTTTCTTTCTCTCCCTCTCTTTCTGCCTCTCTTTCTCCCTCTTTTTCTGCCTCTCTCCCCTTTCTTTTTCTTTCTTTCTTTCTTTCTTTCTTTCTTTCTTTCTTTCTTTCTTTCTTTCTTTCTTTCTTTCTTTCTTTCTTCCCTCCCTCCTTCTTTCTTTCTTTCTTTCTTTCTTTCTTTCTTTCTTTCTTTCTTTCTTTCTTTCTTTCTTTCTTTCTTTCTTTCTTTCTTTCTTTCTTTCTCATGGCCCGGCCCGACCAAGTGACATTTATGTCATATCCAGCCCTCCTAACAAATGAGTTCGACACCCCTGGTCTATGGGCTTTGAAGGATATAACTCTGCTGAGGATGACAGTGCTAGGTAAGGAACTCAGTACCCCCCCCCAAAAAAAAAGCTGTCAAGAAGCACTCTGGTGGCACAAGGTGGGCAACGGTGGATCTGTAAAAATTAGTGCAATGTTGTCCAACACGATCAACGAGTTATCCCTCACCAACAGCATGGAGGTTGGCACATGCTTTGGTAGATGATACGAAAACCTGTTTGGGATTGTCTTTAGGGGTTGTGATTTGTGATTCCCATAATACGGGTCCTGTGTTGATTAAGCTTCATCTGTCTCTTGTTCATACGCCCTGAATTGTTGCAGGGCAGAGAAAGACTAGTAAAAATGGCTACTAGTCATGATGCATACCTATTCTCTCCAGGATGAGAGGAGCATGCCTATTATATTAGGTGCTGTGGAACACAGGCAGGATGGTGCTGCTGCAGTCGTCTTGTTTGTAGGGTTCCTAGAGGCACCTGGTTGGCCACTGTGTGAACAGATGGGCCTTGGTCTGATCCAGCATGGCTTTTCTTATGTTCTCATGTTCTTATGACCTACAGGGCCAAAGTGAGGAAGAGATTAGCGTCATTGCACTTGTGTGTTCTCGTTCTCGCTTGCTCTCTCTCTCCCCCTCCCCCTTGTCCTATCAATGCTGGCTGAAGTTTTTTTGGTCTCTGAGTGGTAAACCTGTGGGTGGAAAACAGCCCTAAAACAGCCATGGATGAGTGCAGGACACAGTTAACAACCACATTCTCCAGTACATGATGCCGGCTCTTGTCCATTTCAATGGGGCCTATATAAAAGAAGTTGCCACTGGATCAAGCCCTTTATATTGGCAAGAACCCGGTGATATAGGCTAGGCTGTAGGGTTGCCAACTCTGGGTCGAGAAATTCCTGGAGATTTGGGGATGGAGCTTGGAGATGGTGGGGTTTGGAGAGGGACTTCAGCAGGGATATAATGCCAGAGTCCACCCTTCAAAGCAGCCATTTTCTCTAGGGGAACTAAAATCTATAGTCTGGAGCTCAGCTGTCATTCCAGGAGATCTCCAGACTTCACATGGAGGCTGGCAACCCTAGTAGGCTGAGAGAGCATTCTGGGGAGGGAGGGAGAGAAAATGACTGGCCCAAGGTTCCCTAGTGAGCTTCAATCTGACTGGAGATTTGAACCCATCCTCCAAGGTGGCCAGGGCGCCATAGATGGATCTCCCCCCCCCACTCCATTTTAGCCTCACAAGTACTCTGCAAGGTAGGCCAGTCTGAGAGATCATGTGACTGGCCCAAGGTCACCCAGTGAGCTTCACGGCTATGTGGGGATTCGAATAAAAGTCTCTCTTCAAATGGTATCGCATATTGATTGCCCGTCCATCTTTCCCTCTTAATGGCACCCCAAATCAACGGCATGCGCCTCGCTGTGCTTCACGGTAGGGTCACCTCTGCGTTCATTGTTCACTACTAAAAACACAATGATGTCTCTTGTTCAGCAGATGGGACCGAGTAGGGTGTGCTTGGGGGGCGGGGGGCGGGGAGGGGTACGGAACGGGCATCCTGATCCCAACACATCTATACTGTGAGCATTTCAGAAGCTGGGGATTTGCCGTCTGGTTGCGTGCCTGTGTGTGTGCGTGTGTCCCGCACTCCCTCGGTGTCAGAAGCGCACGGCTGATAGGACACAGTGATAGATCTGCCTTGGACACACTCTACAATGGCTCTCAGACAGTCTATTAGTCAGTGATTGTCTGCCAGCCAGCCCAGCCGGGGCCCGTGTGCTGCCACTGATAATGGCCGAGAACAAAGATGGCAGCTGTTTTGTGGAGGAACAGATTTGTGGCAAATCGAGATAAAATAAAGAGGAAGAAGAAAGGAGCGTTGGGGGGGGAAGAAGAAGGGAGGGTAGGGGGGAGAACTAGGGACAGCGAGGAAGAAAGCGGAAAGGAAAGGGGGCTGAGTCGAGGCTGTCAGTTAGCCAGGAGCATCTCTGAGCTGCCTTGTGCAGGGCAGGGAGGGCGGGGGGTGGAAGAAAGCACGGGGAAATGAAAAGGCTGCAGCACACGAGGGGAGAAAAGGCAAATCATTGCTGGCTCCTGGTATCTCCTGGCAGATAAGCTTTAACAACAAGGAAGCTATTGGCGATGAAGGGAGGATTGTCCCTGGGTTTGTATCTTCGCCTGTATCTCTGCTTGGATGTCTTGCGCTTCTCCTTTGCCTGGTTGTCTGTGTGACTCAGGGTACTGGGCTTTGGGTGTCTCCCGCTGGCGTCTGGACAAAGTTGCCAACTTTTTCTTACTCCCCCCCCCCGCCCAATCCTGTGTCATTAACAGCGGCTTGATCTGCAGACATTGCGTGCGCGGCTGCAGTTCTTTTCCTTGCTGCAGAAGGTTTCAACTTCTGATTTCTGCTGCAGTGCTAAAGGCGCAGGAGCTGGTCTGGGAGGGCTTCCTCCTGGTCAGTTGGCAACTAGAGGGGCTGGTTGAAGAGAAAAGAGAGGATGAAGCTCCAAGCATAAAGATCACTGTAATGTTACTGACTGTGTAAGAAGTGCCTGCTGGATCACAGAGCAAAGGTCTGGTTGCCAACCTCCAGGTACTAGTTGGTGACCTCCTGCTATTACAACTGATCTCCAGCTGATAGGGTTCAGTTCACATGGCGAAAATGGCCATGTTGGCAATTGGACTCTATGGTATTGGTCCCTCCCCTCTCCAAACCCCACCCTCCTCAGGCTCCACCCCAAAAACCTCCCGCAGGTGGCGAAGAGGGACCTGGCAATCCTATCTGTGTAGTGTAGCATGCAAGCCAGGGCACAGAAGACAAAGCCTTGCCCTCTTGCTGCTCCTCCAGCAACTTATATTCAAAGATATACTACTTCTGAGCATGGAGGTTCTGTTTAGATAGCATGGCTAATCGCTTTAGATGGGAAACTAGCAGTCCTCACTACATACAGTGGCAGTATATTCTACAAATTAATTGTGCTTTGTGTGAACTCCCTTCTCCTGTTCTGAATCTGCTGTCCGTCACTTCACGACCTACCCTCCGAGTTACGAGTTATGTTGGGAGATGGAGAAAAAAGGGTCTCTCAATTTTCTTGATACCGTGTGGACCCTCTTAGACTCCCCCCCCCCCAAAAAAACTGAAAAGCCCTGAACTATTTAGCCCTTCTTTCTCTGTGTGTGTGGGGTATTTTATGGATGGTCACATTTCCTCAGCAAACTATCCAAGCATAATACCGTAGTTTCCCCCCAAAATTAAATCTATCTATCTATCTATCTATCTATCTATCTATCTATCTATCTATCTATCTATCTATCTATCTATCTATCTATCTATCTATCTATCTAGGCCAGGTTGCTAGCCAGGGATTTCCACTTTTCCTTTCAATTTGCCGTGGACTCGGGAACATTCCTTCTGCCACACACTGCTTTTAAATACAATAGGCTGGTCAGATGGTATTAAAGGGAGAACTAATTAAACCATCTTATGTCTTCCTGAGTACGTGCCCAAAACATTTGTTTCCTGGGGTTTCAGCATCGAAAGCTGTCTGCAATCTTTCTTTGTGTGAGTAATCTATGGAGAAATGATAAATACAAGAAAGAAAGAAAGAAAGAAAGAAAGAAAGAAAGAAAGAAAGAAAGAAAGAAAGAAAGAAAGAAAGAAAGAAAGAAAGAAAGAAAGAAAGAAAGAAAAGCCTAATTTCAGGAATTTTAAAAGACATCTTGTGTTTTATGGGTGGCAAATAGTTTTGCTAGAAAGCCACTTTGGGAGGAGGATCAAAGCTCCAACCTGCATGACCACCAACACACCCCAAATGGGCCTGCTCACAAGCCCAGTTAGTCACTCTAGGAACCACTGGAAAATTCGATGGTAAAATAGGGTTGCCAGATCCAGGTTGAGAATTACCTGGAGATTTGGGTGTGTGTGTGTGTGGAGCCTCAGGAGGGTGGGGTTTGGAGAGGGGAAGGACTTCAATGCCATAGAGTCCAATGGCCAAAGTGGCCAATTTCTCCAGGGGAACTGATCTCTATCACCTGGAGATCAGTTATAATAGGAGATCTCCAGACACCACCTGGAGGTTGGCAACCATATGCATACCTAGAAACTGAGTTCCAAGTGGGAAACTTGCAGATACACATCAGACTAATGGACCTGACCTGAGGATAGCATATTGTGTAGTTAGACTGCCAGAGAAAGCACATCTAATTTGAGAAATTAACTGAGCCTTTTCACATTTCAAAGATGGGAGTAGTGATGTTGAGTGTCTGGACAGGAGGTCAGAGGGAGCGAATGCAAGGGAAGAGATGAGTCTGCTCACTTTGGGGCCCATGCAGTTGCAGTGTGTAAAAATGCAACTGATCCTCACCTGGATATTTAACATTTTGGAACCTGGAAGAGGGAATGAAACTTAAAGAATTCCAGGGCATGCCTGTGCACACTAACCACATTTTAAGAAGAAATTAATCCCAACATCTCCAAGGCAGTGATTTTCCAGAGTGAAGTCTGGAAAACAGGGGCTGTCCCTGGTAGGGTTGCCAACTCTGGGTTGGAAAATTCCTGGAGATTTGGGGGTGGAGCCTGGGGAGTGCAGAGTTCGGGGAGGGAAGGGAGCTCATCAGGGATGTAGTACCATACAGAGACCAGCCTCTGAAGCTGCTACTTTCTTCAGGGGATCTGTAATCTGGAGATCAGTTGTAATTGTGGAAGATCTCCAAGAGGTAGACAACCCTCATCTAGGGTTGCCAGCCTCCAGGTGGCAGCTGGTGCTCTCCTATTACAACTGTGTGTGTGTAAAGTGCCGTCAAGTTGTACCCGACTTATGGTGACCCCTTTTTGGGGTTTTCATGGCAAGAGACTCACAGAGGTGGTTTGCCAGTGCCTTCCTTTGCACAGCAACCCTGCTATTCTTTGGTGGTCTCCCATCCAAGTACTAACCAGGGCTGACCCTGCTTAGCTTCTGAAATCTGACAAGATCAGGCTAGCCTGGGCCATCCAGGTCAGGGCCCTATTACAACTAGGGTTATGCAATAAATAAATAAATAAATAAATAAATAAATAAATAAATAAATAAATAAGGTAAATTTCAGGTTCAGGTTTATTGGGCCCAATTTTTTTTGGCAAACCTGGAATAAGCCAAAAATCCATACTAGTAAATTTGTATTTCAGCTTTATTTCCGGGTTTACAGAAAAATTCAGGCCCATTATAGTCTATGGGGATTTTTTCTGAGGATCCTGTGGGGACATTTTTGGAGATAGAGTCCCCATATTTGCAGCATAGCTGAAAGGGACTCTCCTTAGACGGTCACCAGAGTTTGGTGAACTTTGGGACAGGGGGTCCAATTTTATGGGCCCTCATCCTCCAGGCATTTGGGTTCCGAGCTGTCCATTGGTTTTCAAGTTCAGAAATTCAGCATTGCCGAGGACTGGAAGAAAGAGCCTGTTGGCAGGCTGGTGCTTCAAAGTCTGGGGGCTCCATCCGTATTTGGGGTGCAAATTAGCTTCCAAACTGAGGACAAAGGCTTAAATGCAAGAAAAATAAGGCAAAGAAACCTTTTCTTTTGGTGGCAAACGACATCCTGTGAACAGTCCTTTATTGTAGTCATAAAAAATTTGATTTCAAGAGATGGTCACGGTGCTGGGAAACAAAGCCTCTACTTGGGGCGACCTTCAGTTTGAGTGCAGGTTTTTTTTGGGGGGGGGGATGATATCGGAGCCAGCCGAAGTCTCGACTACGGGGGCTGTCTGAAGGAGAGTGCTCATCCACACAGGTGAGGGAGTCTCCTTCAGAAGTCTGTTGGTGTGAGCAGCTGTTGAAGCCGGTTCTTTTTAGTTGGAGGGTATATCCCTCCGGACGGGACTCGGTGAGCCCTATCTTTTAGAAAAACCCTTATACTTGATCCATATCAATCCATTGAATGGTAATGGACAGATGGTTGTGCGGTTGGATGGTTGGTCAGACCAAGTTGGCTCCAATTACACGACCCCTACCTGAAAAGGGGCCCTAACAAAACCAGCAAAAGCGAATAGCTGAACCTGAAAAAGCCGAATAATTATTTGGCTTTTTTGGAAATCGCCTATTCGGCTTCAGGGAGATCCTCAGGTTTTGGCGTTCGGTAAACTCGAAACCCGAAAATTACTGAAATGGCTAATTTCAGGTTTATTTTCAGTTTGGGTATATTAATATGCACAACCCTTATTACAACTGATCTCCAGACAACAGAGATCAGTTTCCCTGGAGAAAATTACTGCTTTGGTGATTTGACTGTATGGCATTTTAGTCCCTCCCCTCTACAAACCCCGTTCCACCCCCAAAATCTCCAGGTATTTCCCAACCCAGAGCTGGCAACCCTACCCTTGTCCCTGGTAAATTGATACATATGGAGCACACGAATTAAACACCAGCTCTTTTTTTGCTTCTTCCACCTCGGCCCCTGAGATTTTTGCTGCCAAGTAAGTAACACAAAACTGACAGCATGGATTCCACCTCAAATCCAATACACAAAATGAAGACTGAACAGGCGGGCGATTTCTAAGGTGAGGGAAGCTCTTCCTGGGTCAAGGCAACGGCTCATCTCGCCCCAGCCGGTCTCAGACAACTTCAGCTTGTCCTCTTTGTTCTCCTTCCGCTCTTGTTGCTTCGGAGCTGTAATGTCCCGCAGGGGACCCGCCGGAGGTTGGTTTGGGCCTAGCCTATTTAGATAACCTTCTGGTTGATCTATAGACAGCAGAATATATCCCTGCAGGAGAATCCCAGAAGAGCTCAGCCAATCCCCCTAATCTCCTTATCAGTGTAGGCCTCAGCCGCGAGGCCTGGTTATCTCTCCGGATAAAAGGAAAAGGACCGGGCATAGCAGCACCCATCGTGGCAGGGACCCCTCCCCTTTAATCCTGCCGGGCCTGCTTCTGCCTTTATCCCCAGCACTGACGGGAAAATGAAAGACTTGTAAGAATAGCCCCGTTCGTGCCTGAGGTGACCAGAGAGTATGAAAACCAAAGGAGGCAATTGGGTCACTTGCCTCGGACACCTGGAAAGAAAAAACAGTTTCGACAGGGTGGGGGGAGACGAGGGTGGCAGTTTGCTGCACCAAGTTTTAAACCAAGGGAAGGATTGCTGGTAATCAGAAGACTCAGATGATAGTTGCCAACTTCCTGGTTGGAAATAGAGTGGCCAACCTCCAAGTGGTGGCTGGAGATCTCCCAGAATTACAATTGATCTCTAGGCAACAGGGATCAGTTCCCCTGGAGGTAGGGGTGCCAGGTCCCTTTTGGCAACCAGCAGGAGCTGTTGGGATCAGCATCCCCTGTGTGACGACATCACTTCTGGCTTGATGCAGAAACACCGGCATCGCATGAGGGGGGGGGGAGGACATTCTAGCACTTGCCCCCCAAACTCTATGGTTTCCATAGAGTTTTTGGGCCAAGGGCTAGAGCATCTAGGTGGCCAGAGATCTCCCAGAATTACAACTGATCTCCAGGCAACAGGGATCAGTTCCTCAGGAGGTAGGGTTGCTAGGTCCCTCCTGGCAACCAACGGGTTTCTATGGTTTCCATAGAGTTTTGGGGGAAGAGTGCTAGAGCTTCCCATCAGTGCAATGCCAACATTTCTACATCAAGCTGGAAGTGATATCATCGTGCAGGGGATGCAGATCGACTCCCTCCCTTCCACCAGCCTGCTTTCAGCCGCTGACCAGCTGAGTGTCAGCAGGCAGTGGCGCAAATCGGTGGGCGATTGCCCGCCATTAGCATGCAGCAGGAAACCCTACTTGGAGGAAATGGCAGCTTTGGAGGGTTGGCTCTATGGCATTACACCCTGCTGAGGAAGTCTGCCCCTCCTCAAACCCCTCCTCCTCACGGCTCCACCCCAAATCTCCAGGAATTTCCCAAACCAGAGCTGGCATCCCTAGTTGGTATATTCCTGGAGATTCAGGGGTTGGGGGTTGGGGAGGGACTTTAGCATGGTAAAATGCCATAGAGTCCATCTTCCAAAGCAGCTCTTTTCTTCAGCCTCCTGGTGGGGCCTGGACATCTCCCGGAATTACAACTGATCTTCATCCTACAGAGATCACTTCCGGTGGAGAAAACGGCTGCTTTGGAGGGTGGACTGTATGGCATTATACCCCACTCACGTCCTTCCCATCCCCATCCCCAAACCCTGCCCCCCTATGAATTTCCAGCCTGGAGCTGGCAACTCTACTCAGAGCCATCCCCATTTTAGCACCACGAATGGGTGCCTGGGGGGCTCTCCTCCATAGGAAGCTGCCTTGTTCTGATCCATACCATCAGTCTCTCCAGCTTAGCATTGGCTGCTCTGACTGGCAGCAGTTTTCTAGCATCCCAGACAGCAAAAGGTCTCCCCCCCCCCAACACACACACTGGATTACACATCATTAAAGGCTGGATTCTGCAATCACTTACTCTGCAATAACTTCTCCTGTGGTGGTGGAAAGTGCCATCAAGTCGCAGCTGAATTATGGTGATCCCATATGGTTTTCAAGGGAAGAGACATTCAGAGGTGTTTTGCCATTGCCTGCCTAGCGACGCTGAACTTCCTTGGTCTCCTATCTAAATACGAACCAGGACCAACCCTGCTTAGCTTCAGAGATCAGTAGAGCTGGGGCTAGCCTGAGCCATCCAGGAGGCCAGGACAACTTCTCCTGTACCACACATTTAAAAAACAAAGAGGGATGAATTCAGATGTCACATATAACTGCAATTTGCACAAGCTAGACTTATTATACACATGCCTCACTCTACTATACTCCTTTCTTGCACCTAGAATCATTGTTGAACACTAACTCAGGCTCATTCTGATGTACAAATGTAGGCACATGCATTATCTGGACTTAGTTCCCCTCCACAAACCAGGGTTCTAAGCCATATTTCTGTACATATTTTTGTACGCATTCCCCCCCCCCCCAAACTGTGGTTATATGTGATGTCTGAATGCAGCCAGAGCGTTTTGGTTAAAGGTAGACTGGAAACCCATAATTATGGGTTAATTATGTTATGCACAGTCCACATTGACACCCCTCCATCAGCTGTAGTGTGAGAATTGGCAGCTGATCTCTCATAGTGCCTTAGTGTTCATGCAAGTGATTTGCACGCATGTGCATTAGAAAATAGAGGTATCCATCCCTCCAGTGAAAGCCTAACAACATAGATCAATATTCTCAGCCTTTTATATCTTATGCCCCACCTTAAGTCCCACCAAACTCTGTTTTGAATAATCTGAGTCCCAACATTACAGAAACAAAAGCTCACTTTCCCCAAGGACATTTATATGTTTATAGTCATTCTGTTATTATTTATAAAGTAAACTTTAATGACATAAAAAAACTGTAGAAGCATAAAGAATAATCCCTAGAGGTAGGGTTGACAGGAAGGAGCATATCGAAGACACTTTTTGGTGGGCGGGGAGAACAGAGGATTAGGAGAAAGAATTACTGTCTGAGGTTACTGCTTGCATTCTGAAAGGTCACAGATGGATCATCCGTGGCAGGTGAGGCCAACAGGAGATGGCATGGGGCATTTGCAGGTGGACATGGGGGATGAGAGAAAGCCATTTCTTAGTAATTGTTTTTCAATCCCTACACCCCCCCCTAGACTACTTTACCATCCCACTGGCAGTACACAGGGCTCCTGACACACGCAAGTGTAGTACAGAGGTTAGAGTGCAGGATTAGGGGTTGGGAGACATGATGAAGTCACCAGGGTGACCTTGGGCCATTCATACATTCTCAATCTAACCTACTTTACTGGGTTGTTGTGATAATAAAATCTTGGAAGGGTGGACTATGTAAGCCGCTCTGAAATCCTTGGCGGGAGGGAGGGAAGGAAGGAAAGATGAAAATGATAGCTAGAATGTATGTCACCAACTCCCCAGGAAAAGCACTTGTAGGAGAGATTTGCAGTGGAGAAGTGACCGTGGGTGTATGTTTAAGACTTTATTCTGCTGATTCTCTGTTCCCAAGCCATGCTATCCCCACCACCACCACGTTCCACAGCATGTTTGCAAAGGGAGAAGGGAAACAACACGGTACAGATGGGATTTGTTTATATGCTTCTGGGTTAATGTGTCTAGGCCTCCTGAGATTTACTTTCTAGAGACACACAAAGTTGCCTTATACTGAATCAGACCACTGGTTCATCAAGATCAGTGCCGCCTACTCTGACTGGCACTGGGTCCCCAGGGTCTCAGCCTGGCTGAGGTTTTTCACGTCACTTACTATCTGATCCTTTTAAACTGGAGATGCTGGGGGTTGAACCGGGGACCTTCTGCAGGCTGAGCAAATTCTCTATGCCTGGGCAACAGACATCCACAAGGAGGTGGACTGGAGCT
Organism: Euleptes europaea; assembly: GCF_029931775.1. Classification (NCBI taxonomy): domain Eukaryota; kingdom Metazoa; phylum Chordata; class Lepidosauria; order Squamata; family Sphaerodactylidae; genus Euleptes; species Euleptes europaea. Next base: position 47,497,393 of record NC_079324.1, read on the forward strand.
TGAAACAGGCACCTCCAATGAGTAATGCCCACTTCGCACGGTCTCAAACGACACCCCAGACCTTCCCCCAACACAAAAATATGGGACAGAGAGATTCCAGCAAAGTCCAGGGCGCATCCGCATGCCATCTCCCCCTCCTCCCTTGTGATGTACATGCACATATTTTAATTCTCTTAATTCTCTTCTCTCATTTGTTTCCCCCCACCCCAACACTCTTTTCCAACATCACACGTAGCTTTTATGCTTCTCCTTTTGTGTCGGCAGGATGTACCCCCTCCTCCTGCTTTATCTGCTTGCTTCACCACTGTTTTAAGGGGTCTCCCCCTTCTGTTTTCAGTCTTATTTTCTCCCTGCCTTTCATCCACCCCCCCATCCCCTGCTCTCCTGTATCCTTTCATCCCCGCCTCCCCCACCTCTTCCCCGTGCCTTGTTCTATCTTCCCATCACCCTCTCTATTTCTCTTTCATTCCCTTAGGCCTCCCCCAGCCCGCCACCAATGCTACCGCGTCCGCGCTCCCGTTTGCCTTCCGTCCCTCTATCCATCCTTCCTTTCTCCTGCAGCATCCCTTATCCTTTTGGCCTCTGCGCATTCCTTCTTTCCGCTTTTTTTATTATTAGTGTTCCTGTCCCATTCTCCATTCTCTCTTGCCCCCTCGCTGCTTTCCTCCCCCTTCCCTCTGCCTTTAATTTCTGATTAATATGTTCTTAGCCAAGGAACGTGGAATTAAAAAAGGCGAGAGAGAGGGAGAGGGAGGGAGGGAGAAGGAAGGCGGGAGAAAGAATCTTCTAAATAAATCATCTAGTCCTGTGAGGGGCTAATCTCTCAGTGACGGTCCGTGTTTATCTAGTTTTTAGCAGTGCATGTTAAGTAGTGATAGGGGGACTCTCTCCCGCTCGCACTGGAACTGCTGCGAAGGGATTTTTTTTTTTTAAAAAAAACTTCATTTCCCAGAAAGGGTGGGGGTGGGGACTGTGAAAGCAAAGATAAGCCCTCCATGCGGCCCCCCCCAACACTGCTTTCCTCATGAACGGTTAAGCGACGCAATTAAAAATAACAGCAAAACCCACCAAGGCCACCGGGATGGAGGGCAGCCAGTTGTTCAAGAGCTCATGCAAGGAGGAACTGCTTCGTGCGGCCCCCTGTCCTGTCCCGTGCTGCGTGCTGTGACCCCCATAGGGTTTTCAAGGCAGGAGACATTCAGAGGTGGTTTGCCACTGCCTGCCTCCACATCACGCCCCCTGAAGAAGAAGAAGAGTTGGTTTTTATATGCTGACTTTCTCTACCACTGAAGGCAGAATCAAACGGGCTTCCAATCATCTTCCCTTTCCCTCCCCACAACAGACACCCTGTGAGGTAGGTGATGCTAAAAGTGCTCGAAGAGAGCTGTGACTAGCCCAAAGTCACCCAGCTGGCTTCATGTGGAGGGGTGGGGAAACAAATCCAGTTCACCATATTAGCCTCCGCCGCCCATGTGGAGGAGTGGGGAATCAAATCCGGTTCTCCAGATCAGAGTCCACCGCTTCAAACCACCGCTGTTAACCACTATACCACGTTGGCTCCCTGGTATTCCTTGGAGGTCTCCCATCCAAATTCTTGCCAGGGTTGGGGCTGAAGGTGTGTGACTGGCCCAAGGTCACCCAGCAAGTTTCCATGGAAGAGTGGGGATTCGAACCTGGGTTTCCCAGATCCTAGTCCGACACCTTAACCACTACACCACGCTAGCTCTCTGAGGAAGTCCCCTCTACAAATATACCCCTTCCTAGGTCTTTAGTACAATGTACTATTGATATTATTAAAAAAATGTTTACTGTTGATTTGTTCGTATTGTTTTCATGGGCTGCAAGCTGCCATGGACATAAATAACAGAAAGGTGGAGTAGAAAAGCTTTTAAAAATAAGTAACTTTTAAAAAATGATGGCAATTTGGAAACACTCTCCCCTCTCCCGGAATTTCTGGTCATCTAGAAATAGACTTCCGCTGCCTAGAAATTTTTTCTGTGCTGTGTTAAGTTTGGTATTTTTCAAAAAGAAAGCACTCACCGCATGAAAATGATGCAATGAAAAATCAGTGTGGGAGGACTATACCATGTCAAATGCAAGTGGGCCCTCTAATTGGTTGGCAGGAGAGGCAGGCTGAACACTACCACCCTCTGGTGGTTGCTATATCAAAGGACACTTACCTAGAATCATAGAGTTGAGAGGGACCACCAGGGTCATCTAGTCTAACCCCCTGCACAACGCAGGAAACTCACAACGTCCTCCTAGGAGAAGAGAATTTGCAAGGGAAGATCAAACTACTAGACCATAAGGCAGGAGATCTGGGATCAAAATCCCTCACTTTTTAGAAGTTCCCAGTAGCTGTGGGGGGAGGGGGAAATCACATCTGGAAATCATGCCTGGCAGTGCTGCTGATTATATGCCAGGGCAGTGAGACTTGGCTACTGGCTGTGGTGCTTCTGCATGACAAGCTGATGGCAACATGAATATGCTTAAAGCCTGTTCAAGGAAGAAGTGGAGTGGAAGATGGTTGTTCGTTGTCTAAAAAGGGAGGCTCAGCCCTCATCACCAGGTTTTGCTAGCAAATCTTGCTAACTGAAAAGAGAATATTCATTTCAGATTGCTACATCTCTCCCAAGGATTAAACCCAGAGACTCGAGTGATGGAGCCTGGGATTTCACAGGTGATGGTGCCCAAAGGTAGAAGTGGAGCTGGAAGCACTTGGTGTTTGTTTTTTTTGGTTTTTTTTTTTTAAGAAAGAGACCTCAGATTTCTCCTGCTAATAATGCTCTAAAATGCTGAGGTCATCAAGTTTTAAATGATTAAATGTTAAAGTTGGAAAACTGTAGGTATGACGTTAAGGCAGGATCCAGGATGGCTGGGGGTGGGTGAGATGAGTTGACTGCCTACTAGCATTGCCAACCTCTAGGGCAGGGGTATAGTGAGGGTTGTAATTTAGAGACACATCCTTATAGGAACATAGAGGATGGGAGTTTATAGAGAATCCCTGCTGGCTAGGAAGGAAGAGCTGCAGGCAGTAGGACTCAGAGAATGTTCAAGGAAGTTAGGAGGGTACTATGTTTCTTTGGCAATGAACCATTACATTTTACTTTTACTTTGGTATGTCCCTCATATATAGGGTTGTCAGTTCCCTCTTCACCACCGGTGGGAAAATTTTGGGTGAAGCCTGTGGAGGGCGGGGTTTAGGGAGGGGAGGGGCTTCAATGCCATAGAGTCCAATTGCCGAAGTGGCCATTTTCTCCAGGAGAACTGATCTCTATCAGCTGGAGATCAGTTGTAACAGCAGGAGATCTCCAGCTAGTACCTGGAGGTTGGCAACTCTACTCATATGTAGGGTTGCCAGCTCTGGGTTGGGAAATACCAGAAGATTTTGGGGATGGAGCCTGAGGAGGGAGGAGTTTGGAAAGGGAGGGACCTCAGCAGGATATAACGCCATAGAATCCATCCTCCAAATCAGCCATTTTCTCCAGGGAAACTGGTCTTGGTTTTCTGGAGATCAATTGTAATAGCAGGAGATCTTCAGGTGCCACCTGGAGGTTGGCAACCCCATTCATATGACTAAACCCGACTTTAGTGGGAGGGGCTGGAGAGCTCCGGGAATAACACCTGATCATCAGGTGACAGAGATCAATACCCTTGGAGAAAATGGCTACTTTGGAGGGCGGATTCTGTACCCAGCTGAGGCTCCTCCCCTCCCCAAACCTTCCCCTCACCAGACTCTGCCCCCAAATCTCCAGAAAATATCCCAACTAGGGTTGCCAGGTCCCTCTTCACCACCGGCAGGAGGTTTTTGAGGAGGAGCCTAAGGAGGGCAGGGTTTGGGGAGAGACTTCAATGCCATAGAGTCCAACTGCCCAAGCGGCCATTTTCTCCAGGTGAACTGATCTCTGTTGGCTGGAGATCAGTTGCAATAGCAGGAGATCTCCAGCTGGTACCTGGAGGCTGGCAACCCTAATCCCAACCCAGAGCTGGCAACCCTACGTTGACTACCTTGCATGGGTTTCTGAGCTGAGCATGCCGGAAAGTCTCCTTCATTCCCGATGAGCTGCACACCGCGCTGCCCGCAAAGCACTAGGCCGCCCAGAGGAGAGGTGCTGCTCATTTCCTTGAGGTGTGCTGAATGGAAGGCTTCCTCAGATGCAATTAAGCGCCGAGCATTAAAAACACTGTAATAAGGGGCTACTGCAAGGGGAGGCTGAGCGGTAATTGAAACGATATCCAGCTCTAATACGGAACTGCTAAATGGTCTCTCCCAGAGATTTATATTGACACGGGCCTACCTACCTTGTTCATTTATTAAGTTAACCGGTGACTTCTCGGTGCCCTCTCTGTCGCTGCCTTTTGATCCTTTGGCAGGAGGAGACGCAGCCAAGGAGGCGGGCCGGGCCAGGTCAGAAAAAGGCAGGACAAAGGCATGGCTGCCTTTTGCAGGGATGAGGAAAATAGTCTACAGCCCTGAACATGCCTTATATTAATTCAAATAATTGGTCCATTTAACTCAGTACTATCTTTGCTTTCCAGAAACTCAGGCTGAGAAACAATTCAATGTCTCCTGCCTGGTACTACCAGAGACTGAATCTAGAATATTCCACAGTAGGGTTGCCAGGTCCCTCTTCACCACCGGCAGGAGGTTTTTGGAAGCAGTTTGAGGAGGATGGGGTTTGGGGAGGGGAGGGACTTCAATTTCCATATACTCCAATGGTCAAAGCAGCCATTTTCTCCAGGTGAACTGATCTCTATTGGCTGGAGATCAGTTGTCATAGCAGGAGATCTCCTGCCACCACATGGAGGTTGGCAACCCTATTCCACAGGCAAAAATGTTGCCTTACTACGAGGCCGAGGTGTTTCTCCTGTCAGAAGAAATGGGCAATTTTTGATGTATACATAGTGTTGCCAGCTCCAGGTTAGGAAATTCTGGGAGGTTTTGGTGGTAGAACCTCCAGCTACTACCTGGAGGTTGGCAAGCCTACCAGTTTATCCTCACAACAACTCCATGAGATAGGTTAGGCTGAGAGGGTGTGAATGGCCTGAAGCCAGTAAGCCAGCTTTCATGGCCGAGTGGGGATTTGGATCTGGGTCTCTCAGATCCTAGTCCAACACTTGAACCCCTACTCCACACTGCCTCTATAGCACTATGGTGAGTTGCATTTCTATTTAAACCATTCCCTATTACTATGTATGGGTGCGAAAGCTGGACAATGAAGAAAGCTGACAGGAAGAAAGTAGATTCCTTTGAAATGTGGTGTTGGAGGAGAGGGTTACAGATCCCGTGGACTGCCAAAAAAACAAATCAGTGGGTTATAGATCAAATCAAGCCTGTACTGACTCTAGAAGCTAAAATGACTAAACTGAGGCTATTGTATTTTGATCACATTATGAGAAGACAAGAGTCACTGGAAAAGACAGTCATGCTAGGAAAGGTTGAGGGCAGCAGGAAAAGAGGAAGACCCAACAAGAGATGGACTGACTCTATAAAGGAAGCCACAGCCCTCAATTTGCAAGATCTGAGCAAGGCTGTCAAAGATAGGACATTTTGGAGGACACTGATTCATAGGGTCGCCATGAATCGGAAGCAACTTGACGGCACTTAACACACACACAATGATATGTCAGCTTGCATCTATGAATGTAAATTTATGCATGCAAATTTTGTTCTTCTTTTTGAGGATTCTTGCCCTCTTTGCTCATCACCCGCAGGTTTTAACTGGTGGGGCTAAAAAGTGAAGGACTTGCTTGTTGCTTGCTTGAGGCTGTCCGGGTGCTGGTTTGTATGCTGGTGTAACTCAGTGTCTGATAGACATTAAGAGATGGCTCAGGAGGCCCTGTGTTCAAATGTCACCTCTCTTATAAAGGGACTTTATAAGCTTCTCTGACTCACCACCCCATCTTCAGTAGAACAATAATGATACTGACCTACCCATCAGGGTTGTTGTAAAATGTTAATATATGCAAAGTGCTTGGAACACTTGAAAGCACTGTAGAAATCTAAGTGTTATTACTAAAACAGGGAATAAACTGTCAAAGATAGGACATTTTGGAGGGCTTTCATTCATAGGGTTGCCATGAGTCGGAAGTGACTTGACGGCACTTAACACACACACACACACAAACTAATAAAGAAGAAGAGTTGGTTTTTATATGCCAACTTTCTCTACCGCTTAAGGAAGAATCAAACTGACTTACAATCACCTTCCCTTCCCCTCCCCACAACAGACACCCTGGGAGGTAGGTGAGGCTGAGAGAGCTCTAAGAGCTGTGACTAGCGCAAGGTCACCCAGCTGGCTTCATGTGTTGGAGTGGGGAAACCAACCCGGTTCACCAGATTAGCTCCCGCCGCTCGTGTGGAGGAGTGGGGAATCAAACCCGGTTCTCCAGATTAAAATCCACAGCTCCAAACCCCTGCTCTTAACTATTACACCATGCTGGCTCTCTGTTTGGGAGAAAGCTAGTGTTCTAAAGAATATGTAGCTCCTTCTGTATGCCCATAGTGTCTTATTCCCAATATCAGTGGTTCTTTGCACCTGCCCCCCAATACCTTATTATTCACCAGGATGGACCCTCTTCCTACTTTTTCTCCCAGCTCAGTCCCCGCACTCCCTATAGCTCCTTTGAGTAGGTTTGAGCAGACAGCTGCCAGTGAGCGGAGAAGCAATGAATGCCTGGAGAGCAGTTAGTAGATAATTAATATTTGCAGCCCAGCACTGTGATTGTTGTCTGTCTTCTGCCTGAGGGGACCAGGAGGGAGGGAGAGGAAAGGTGATGCCATGAAAGCCCCCTGGTTTTTCAAGCCTGTGCTCGCTATTCCAGCCAGATCTTATGCCTTGGGTTGCCAACCTCCAGGTAGTAGCTGGAGATCTCCTGCTATTACAACTGATCTCCAGCCAATAGAGATCAGTTCACCTGGAGAAAATGGCTACTTTGTTCTCTATGGCATTGAAGTCCCTCCCCTCCCCAAACCCCACCCCCCTCAGGCTCTGCTCCAAAACCTCCCGCTGGTGGCAAAGAGGGACCTGGCAACCTGGGCCCTTGAACCTTGGGCCTTGCACCATCTATATATAGGGTTGCCAGGTCCCTCTTTGCCACCAGGTGAACTGATCTCTATTGGCTGGAGATCAGTTGTAATAGTGGGAGATCTCCAGCTAGTACCTTGAGGTTGGCAACCCTACATATGTGCTTTCTCCTACTACCCGATGGAATTGTACTCCATCCACCCCCAACCCTTGCTGGGATGCTGCTCTGCTCAGCAGGCAATTGTTTCCAAAGACAAAAATCATATACCGGTACATCATATTGATCTGTTTTTTAAAACCTTACTATTTGGTGCTCATCCAAGTAGTTCTTAGCAGTGCTAATGACTGCTGATCTGTTTGGTCTGGCAGCATTTTTGTGCATGCTCAGTTTGTGGGGGGAAAACCTGATGCAAACCTATTTGAATAATTTGGCACTGAACCAAACAGATCTAGTGATCACCTCATGTCTGATGGACCTCATGTCTATTGAACATGATTGCCATGAAATTTACAGCACCTCTGATCAAAATAAGTTTCCCTCTCCTCTCCTGTGATCCCGTCACAGACTTGTATGTAACTATTATCTCTTTTTGCGACTGTACCTGCCTTTTGATCTTCGCCAGGGTCTCTTCCTCCAATTGCCAGTCATAGGCCTTTTATGCACAGGTGGTTTGTGTGGCGATCACCCCCCGCCCCGCCGACTACTTCGGGGGACACTGACTCCTAACCTCCTTCATGCTTATTCACAGAGAGGTCATTTTCCTCATTATTTTGTTAAAATGCCATAACAGCCTCAGCAGGATGAGAGGAGGGTTGCCAGGTCCCTCTTCGCTACCGGCATGAGATTTTTGGGGTGGAGCCTGAGGAGGGCGGGGTTTGGGGAGGGGAGAGATTTCAATGCCATAGAGTCCAATTGCCAAAACGGCCATTTTCTCCAGGTGATCTGATCTCTATCGGCTGAAGATCAGTTGTAATAGCAGATCTTTTTTTAAAAAAATAATTGTTTATTAATTTTTATAACAAAAAACATAAAACAAAACATAAAAACAAACAAATACAATAATAAGTAGTACAAAAAATAACAAAAGATAATACAATAGAGTATCCAGTACTTATTAATACATCCATAATTACCAAGTTTTTAAGATCAAAAAGATACCCCTTCAACCCTCCACCCACTGTACAAATGTGACCCATCACCCGACTTCCGAAGAAGTGTCCTAACAGTTTTAAAAATATCTATCAACAATAAAATATAAAAAACTTAAAAACTGGTTTCTATAACTCACTAATTAAAGTAGTAAAATCCATTTTTGCCAGTTTATCCCAATATGTGATGGCCTTTGCCCATGTTTTTTTAAATTCTTCCATATCTTTTCCATGTAGGAATTAAGTTAATTTGGCCATCCTCATATACATCCATAATTTCTCTCTCCAGTCCCGAATTGAAGGTTTATCCACTTGCTTCCAAACTTTAGCTATTACAATTCTTGCAGCAGCAAAACTATATTGACAAATAACTCTATCATTGTTACTCATATTTTTTGTGGGATTCCTAATAAACAAAATGCAGCTTTTCTTTTTACTCTACCATTAATCACATTATTAGTTTCCCTAATAACTTATTTCCAAAAATTCTTAATTTTTTTACATATCCACCATACATGCATAAAGGTACCTCTTTCAGTTCCGCATTTCCAACATAAATCCAAATCTCCTTTTTTCATTTTAGATATCAACACAGGTGTTATGTACCATCTATAAAACATTTTATATAAATTTTCTCTAATTTCATTAGTTATTGTAAATTTAAATTCTCTCTTCTGTAAGTTTTCCCTTGTTTCCAAATCAATATTAAATCCTAACTCTTTCATCAACTTCACCATTACTGGTTTAATTCTTTCTTGTTCTAAATTAGTTTCAATTAATAGTTTATATATTCTTCCTATCAATCCTTTATTTCCCTTTATTAATATTTTTTCCAGTTTGGATTTATTTTTACTAAATCCAAGCTGATTATCTTTATTAAATATATCTGTCAGTTTATAATGCAAAAACCAATCCTTAATATTAAGTTCTTCTCTACTCCTTAAAACCCATTTCCCTTCTTTACATTCAATAATTTCTCTATAAACACCCATTTCTAAATTTAAATGTGTCCCTCTCTTCATATACGCTTCTACTGGATTAATCCATCCAGGGGTCTTGTTTTCCAAAATCTTTCTATATTTTTTCCAAATTTGAAATAACCCATTTCTAATAATATGAATATTAAAATCTTTATTTACTTTCTCCTTATCATACCATAAATTTGCATGCCATCCAAAACGTAGGTTAAAACCTTCCAATTCTAATAATTTAATATTCTCTAACAAAATCCAGGTCTTTAACAAAATGAAGCAGGAAGCCTCATAATACATTCTTAAATCTGGTAATCCTAAACCTCCTGTTTCTTTTAATTCAATTAAATTATTGTATGCTATTCTATGTCTTTCCTTCCCCACAAGAAATTTAGAATATCTCTTTTCCAAATTTTAAATATTTTAACCCCTTTTATAATTGGTAGATTTTGAAATAAAAAAAGCATTTTGGGTAGAACCATCATTTTAATTACCGAAATTCTACCCCATAGTGATAGAGGAATTTTTCCCCAATTTTTCAAATCTATGGTAATTTGCTGCCATATCTTAATGTAATTATTTTTAAATAAATTTAGATTATTTGGGGTTAACCAAATAGCTAAATATTTTATTTTAGGTTCAATAGAGAATCCTGAACGTTGTGATAGTTCTTGCTGCTGCAACAATGTCATATTCTTAACCAATATTTTATTTTTATTTTTATTTATTTTAAAACCTGCAAGCTTTCCATAAACCTCAATCGTTTTGTTCCATTTTCCAATCTGGCCAATCGGATTATTTAAAAAACATACTAAATCAGCAGCATAAGCTTTAACCTTAAAATGATTTCTCCCAATTTGAAAACCTATAATATCTGTATTATTTCTAATTTTCTTCAATAAAATTTCTAACGTTAAAATAAACAATAAAGGTGACAATAAAGAGGACAACCTTGTCTTGTTCCCTTTTGTATTTCAAATTGTGATGTCAAAGTACCGTTAATCAACAATCTAGCCGTTTGATAAGTATAAATGTTTCCAATAGCTGATTTAAAATTTTGTCCAAATCCCATGAATTCTAATACTTTTTTCATAAATCTCCAATTTACATTATCAAACGCTTTTTCTGCATCTAAGAATATTAATGCAGTAGGCGTGGTAACAGATTCTGCATATTCTATAAGATCTGATACTACTCTGACATTTTGACTAATTAGTCTACCAGGAAGAAAACCAGCCTGATCCTCATGAATTACTTGATTCAATACAGTTTTCAACCTAAGTTGTAATAGCAGGAGATCTTCAGCTAGTACCTGGAGGTTGGCAACCGTAGATGAGAGGGAGTAGGAAAAGAGTGGTCAGGGAGAAGTTGCTAAACCCAGCTTGGTGTAGTGGTTAAGAATGGTGGTTTGGAGCAGTGACTCTGATCTGGAGAACCGGGTTTGATTCCCCACTCCTCCATATGAGTGGCGGAGGCTAATCTGGTGAGCTGGATTTGTTTCCCCACTCCTACACACGAAGCCAGCTGAGTGACCTTGGGCTAGTCACACTCTTTCAGCCCCACCTACCTCACAGGGTGTCTGTTGTGGGGATGGGAAGGGAAGGTGATTGTAAGCCAGTTTGATTCTGCCTTAAGTGGTAGAGAAAGTTGGCAACCCTATTGGGTAGGCTCACCATCAGAGTCCAACCCCTTTAGTTTCCAGCTATCATTGACTGGGCAATCAATCAATCAATCAAGCAAGCAAGCAAGCAATCATTTATATGCAGTCACAGACCATCAAATAAAGCAAATTTACATAGTTAAATAGGATAGGGTAAACCAAATACAAAATGGATTCGATATTAAAATTGTTAAAAATAGCAAAAATTACCAAGATACGTAGCTATTTAATATCAAGTAAAACAAATACTAAATATGGGTAATATTACAATGCTTGATAATATCAGAAGATTACAAAGGATAAACCTGGGGGGGAAATTAAACATACATTAAATCTGTAGAAGAAAGCAGTATTTATTCTCTATTTCCTCGGCTATTATAGGTTCTTAAGCAATCTCTGCCTGATTTTAATTGCTAGCCAAGCAAATCTAGCCATGCTTGCAGTTGACCGGACTATCAAAGAAAGGACAGGAAGCAGACAGGCAGGATCCATCATTCCAAGGGTTGCCAGATCCCTCTTTGCCACCAGTGGGAGGTTTTGGGGGTGGAGCCTGAGGAGGGTGAGCTTTGGGGAGGGGAAGGACTTCAATGCCATAGAGTCCAATTGCCAAAGCATCCATTTTCTCCAGGTGAACTGATCTCTATCAGCTGGAGATCAGTTGTAATAGCAGGAGATCTTCAGCTAGTACCTGGAGGTTGGCAACCCTAATAATTCCTGGATCCACCTGAGAACTCCCCTCCCCCTTCAGTTTTCAACTGCCACCAATAGGGTCATGTGAGGGCAATGGAGGCACCAGCCAGTCACCCCCCCATCATACTTGGAGCCAGATTCCACTTCCTTCCAGTAGCTATTGATGGGGCCATCAGCGGGTAGACAGGAAGCAGCCAGGTATCCCTCCATTTACCCTCTTTTTCCAGCTTCTAGCTACCATTGATGGAGTCCTCTCAGAATAAGGTCAGGAAGCAGTCAAGCACCCCTCCATCATGCATGGATGCTGGACCGGCTGAAATTCCCACCCTCTCCTGTTTCCGACCACCGTGGATGAGCCAGTGTGGCACAGAGATTACAGCAGTGATAGTCACTCAGTTGTTTGGGAGCTGCATGCGGCTGTTTAACATACCACCTGTGTCCCAATGTTCCAGGAAAGTGGGCAAGGCTTGTTGCTGATAGGTGGTTTCCATCTTGAAACATCCACCCTCAGTAGGGTTGCCAGGTCCCTCTTTGCCATTGGTGGGAGATTTTTGGGGCAGAGCCTGAGGAGGGCAGGGTTTGGGTAGGGTAGGCACTACCATCAATGCCATAGACTCCAATTGCCAAAGCATCCATTTTCTCCAGGTGAACTGATCTCTATCGGCTCGGCTGGAGATCAGTTGTAATAGCAGATCTCCAGCTAGTACCTGGAGGTTGGCAACCCTAACCCTCAGAGGGACTGGCGGATGGATGAGCTGCAGGCCCCATGCTAGGAATAGAGGGTGAAGTACCTGGAAAATCATGTGGATGCAGCCACGGATAATTATTTATTTAATAGTCTTATTTTGTTGAGTGTGTGTGTGTGTGTTTGGTAGAATGGCACCCAGGGCATACAAGTAGTCATGGGGCTCTTTTACTTTCTGATAATTGCAATTGTGGCTCTCTGAAAGCCATGTATTGAGTAACACTGAGTTAGAGTGTTGGACTAGGAATGGGAGGAATCCAGATTTGGGCCCCCACCCACAAAGCTTAGTGGGTGATCTAGTGCCTATCACTCTCATTCTAACCTACTGTACAGATCAGTTGTAAAAGTAAAATAGAAGAGTCCTTTCCTTTTATCCTTTCCGTTTATTTCAGGCTCTTTTGACCAAAGGTCTTAAGCCCAAAAAAATAGAAGAGTATAGGGAGCCCCTCCTCCATCTGTAGCTTTTATTGTTTTAATTTCTGTACCCTTTTTAAAACTTAAGAGTGCTTGAATTGAAAAGCGATATCTAAGTACACTTAAAAATAATACACGGGTACATCTGTATATTCATACTTGTAACTCACATTTTTTTGTATGCATAATATTCTTGAAACTGAATTCTGTTTTCAAGATTTCCTGTGCTAGATTCTATTGAATTGAGTAGTTAAAAAAAGTCCATAAAGAAAGCGAATTTGTCAAGCTGATATTGAATCTTCTGCTTTCCCAGATAAGATTTGTGATTTGAATTTTCATACAAGAGTTCTTTGAGGTTCAGTTTCACCTGTAAAAGCTGCACAGGTTTGTGATTCAAACAGTCATGCTTCCAACGCCATGTAATTTCACTGCATTTTGAATGTGTGCAGCATTTTGCTGTGTCTCTAGGCTGCTCTTCTGCTGGGTATGGTTGGAAGGGATCAGACCCAGATCGGCATGGACTGTTGAGTTCACACAACCATCTTCCCATCAAGAAGACCCCAAGATTCCCCCCTTAAAGACTGTAATCCTTAGCTGTTTCTGTGTGGTTAAGAGCGTGATGTAGTGGTTAACAGCAGTGGTTTGGAGCTATGGACTCTGATCTGGAGAACCGGGTTTGATTCCCCACTCCTCCACATGAGCGGCGGAGGCTAATCTGGTGAACCGGGTTGGTTTCCCCACTCCTCCACATGAAGCCAGCTGGGTGACCTTGGGCTAGTCACACTCTCTCGGCCCCACCTACCTCCCAGGGTGTCTGTTGTGGGGAGGGGAAGGGAAGGTGATTGTAAGCCGGTTTGATTCTGCCTTAAGTGGTAGAGAAAGTCGGCATATAAAAACCAACTCTTCTTCTTCTTCTTCTTCTTCTTCTTCTTCCTCTTCCCCTTCTTCTTCTTCTTCTTCTTCTCCTCCTCCTCCTCCTCCTCCTCCTCCTCCTCCTTGGCTGCCTGCTCAAGTATTCCACCAGATGGAAGGACACCATCTTAGGTAACTTTGAGGTTTTCAAAACTGCACCAGAATTGCAAAGAAGATGATCTCCTGAGCAGAGCAGCCCAAAGAGGCCCAGGCATTGCCCGGCCTGTGTTCCGAGTATCACAAAGACGGCCTTAAACAATTGCAAGTGATTCCACCCCGCTTAGGCTTGAAATGATTTAAGCTCAGCGGGTGTCTTTGCCACTCATTGTGCAGTATCATCAAACAAAGGCCAATTTCATAGCAGCCTAAGTGTGCCGTGCAGTTTTACCCCTTGCCCTCTAATTGGCTGTCTGTGGGGGGTGGTTCCATATCGTTAGCCAGCCAATGAAACAAGATGTCTGTGGCTGTCGATGAAACATGGATGCCTATTAACCTATGGGGGCATTATCAGTGTGATTCAGATCTTAGGATGGGCAGGCTGGCTAGAAAGCAGGAGTAACCCCTGGGAATCTGCATTGCATGGGTGCTAGGTGAGCCTGCAGGGGGGAGGAGGAGGAGAAGGAGGGAGGGTTTCCTTTTTGCCCCACTCCTTGTCCCCCAGGAAGATTTTTACCCTGGCATTGGTGTGGTGTAGGGGTTAAGGTGTCAGACTAGGACCTGGGAAACCCAGGTTCAAATCCCCACACACTAGTTGAGTGTGTATGGTCTTCCAACTGTAGTCATATAACCAAAATATACAATACCCTAGATCTAATTGCCTGTTCCTGTTCCTGGTGTCATATGGTAGTAATGATAGAGGTGTCATATGGTACTGGTGTCATATGGCAGTAGAGTCAGCGTGGTGTAGTGGTTAAGAGCAGTGGTTTGGAGCAGTGGAGTCTGATCTGGTGAACCGGGTTTGATTCCCTACTCCTCCACATGAGCTGCGGAGGCTAATCTGGTGAACTGGATTTGTTTCCCCACTCCTGCACATGAAGCCAGCTGGGTGACCTTGGGCTAGTTACACTCTCTCAGCCCCACCTACCGCACAGGGTGTCTGTTGTGGGGAGGGAAAGGGAAGGTGATTGTAAGTCGGTTTGAGTCTCCCTTAAGTGGTAGAGAAAATCGGCATATAAAAACCAACTCTTCTTCTTCTTCTTCTTCTTCTTCTTCTTCTTCTTCTTCTTCTTCTTCTTCCTCTTCTTCTTCCTCTTCCTCTTCCTCTTCCTCTTCTTCTTGATGGCACACATAGAAAAAAATCCTAGTCTTCCTTTCAGGAAAACAGTGCTCTTTCCTCCTCTCGATAGCCGTCTTACTAGGCTGGGCTTTTTGTTTTGTTTTAAATCACATCCATGTGCACGTGACATTTAGTTAGCCCCCAAATGCCCTTTCAGTGGCAAACCTGGGTCAGCTGCCTTGTAATGTGTGAAACGGCATGGTGTCAGTGCCAGTTTCCCTTTGCTGCCATCGATCCATCCCTTTGCCAAGAACACTGGGGAAGAGACAGATGCGCCAAGGCAGCGCTGAGTGGTTTGGTTCTGTATCTACTGGTTGCCAAGGCCTTCCTGGGACAATTCCGCAAATGGCTCGGAGCTCCAGAAAGCCCGCGCCGCCAAGGCGGCGCGAGCCAAGCTGACCCGCTCTGCAGTGCTTTGGTCCCTGCTCTCTGGCACCCGTCAGAAACTAACCCCAGGGCAGGACATGTCATAGCTTCTTTATTTGGTTCTGTCTCATAATTACACAACTGTTCCTGCCACGCAGCATTAAGCAAGGGGGGGTGGGGAAGAGCCATCGACTGAGCATGTGTGTGTGTATGCACGCACATTAGTGTACGAGGTTGCTCTCTCCTCTGAGGACGCCTTCTGTCACTATATAAACAAACACGCAGCACCCAGTCTAGCCTCGCAACAGAGCAATGCCTTCAAGGTAAACAAACAGCAGACACCCCTGCTGGAAACTGGCTGGCACCGGCTGGCGAGGAGCCTTTGCCACTTCGGTGCGGTTGCCTGAGCCCACATCATCTCTCATGTTGAAGACCGCAGGCTTCCGTTCAAGTGCTGGCTCTGCTACAGACTGCCGAAGTGACCTTGGGAAATTCGCTTTGTTCTGCTCCAGACCTGCTGCTATCCATGCCAAATGCTAAAAATCTCTTTAAAAAAGGGGGGGTGTTTAAATGTAGATTAGCTAAACAGCAGATGAAGTGTTCAAACTGTTCCAGAACTGTTTTGCTAGAAGACGAAGAAGATGATGAAGAAGAAGAGTTGGTTTTTATATGTCAACTTTCTCTACTACTTAAGAAAGTATCAAACTGGCTTACAATCACCTTCCCTTCCCCTCCCCACAACAGACACCCTGTGAGATAGGTGGGACTGAGAGAGCTCTAAAAGAACTGTGACTAGCCCAAGGTGACCCAGCTGGCTTCATGTGTAGGAGTGGGGAAACCAACCTGGTTCACCAGATTAGCCTCCGCTGCTCATGTGGAGGAGTGGGGAGTCAAACCCTGTTCTCCAGATTAGAGTCCATCCCTCCAAACCACCGCTCTTAACCACTACACCACGCAAGCTCTCAAGACTGAGGGTGGAGGATGACATGATGTAACGCACATTGTCTTTCATTTGTCTTTTTGGGATGAATCCTGTTTGGTCTGGATGAATTATTTCAGTTACACATTTCTTAAGTCTATCTGCCTTATTGCTGCGAAGAGTTTATAGTCTACATTCAGGAGTGAAATAGGCCTGTAAGATTGTGGCAATGTTGGGTCATTGTCTTCTTGATGTATCACAGGATTACATGATGTAATGCTTCTCCAGGAAAAGCAAACACTCTGCTTGCAGAAATCTAGCAGATCAAGAAGATTTCCTAGGTTATTGGAGATCTGCTAGGTCACACACCTCCTCGTTAAAATTAAATTCTGATTCAGATCTCTAAGTCCTCCCCTCAGCAACTGCTCCCCATTGAGATTTAACCTCTGGAGACTTTTCAGGAGCAGAGATGAATCCCAAAGAATGACAACTGAAGCAATTCATACAAGAATATTTTTTACAAGGTGAGCTCAAACAATAAAGATAAAATTGTGACAGTAACTTACCAGGAGCAAGTGATTTATTTATTTAGTACATTAACTGCACATTCCTGAGTGTGGGGGGTGAGTCCTCTTAGGAGGCTGCATGACCTTGCCTCCAGCATAAGTGCGTCTAATCATGCAACAAGACGCACTTACACTGGCGGTGAGGGCAGTTCCGCTGGCGCCCGAGCACCGCGGAGCTGCGCCTCTCCCCTCTGCTGGCGTGGTCTCTCCGTGGCACAGGCCATGGCGGAGAATTGCTTTGCCTGCGTGGGGGGCGTTCTTGGGGCTGGGGAAGGAGCTGCCAGTCAGCGGCTTTTTTTTGTTTAGCGGTGTACGGGGAACGGCGTTAGGAGACGGCTCGCCTGCACCTTCTCCCCACCATTCCTGTATGCCAATTCTCGGGAATGCACACTAATTTAGGTTAAGTAACACAAAATAGGGTCTGTCTCTGGAGAACAGGGGCAGTTGGAATGTATGGGAGAAGTAAAACTAACAATTTGATAGGGTTTCACAAGTTTGCTAGTTCAGTTCCAACATCCTAATTTGGATTTTTGTAATCCCTTGTTGCCAACTGAATCAAAGTCTTTATTTTTATGCTTCCTCATGCCCAATTTTTTCCTGCAACATTTTTCTAGAATTATGTATGTAACAATAAATCCACATTCTATGTATGTTGTAATATATCTCACATATATTGTATGTATCAAAATTGTGTAAATTGCATTAAGATGCAAAAAAGAAACAAATGAATGATCGAAACCAACAAGGCAAATGAGTGGACAGAAACCCTTCACAGTGGTTGAACAGATACAAAAAGAGAACAAAGATTTTACCATCCCTACGCAAAACTGGTGTGTAGGTTGGGAGAAATGACTGTCCAGGGAAGGGCTGGAAGAGGCCTTCCTTTCTTGGCAAAGATAGATTGGTGTAGTGGATAAGAGTGGTGGTTTGGAGCGGTGGAGTCTGATCTAGAGAATGGGTTTGATTCCCCACTCCTCCACATGAGGGGCAGAGGCTAATCTGATGAACTGGATTTGTTTCCCCACTCCTATACACTAAGTCAGCTGGGTGATCTTGGGCAAGTCACTCTCAGCTCCACCTACCTCACAGGGGGTCTGTTGTGGGGAGGGAAGGTAATTGTAAGCTGGTTTGATTCTCCCTTAAGTGACATATAAAAACCAACTCTTCTTCATCATCATCTTTGTGACACCTTTGCTTTGTTTTGTATTTATTTATTCTGCTTCTTCTATACCTTGCCTTTCTCCGCAGTGGGGACCCAAAGTGTCTTACATCGTTCTCTCCTCCATTTTATCCACATAACAACTCTGTGAGTTGAGAGTTTGTGATGGGGCCTAAGGTGACACAGCCCCAAGGCAGAGTGGGAATTTGAAAAACTGTCGTGAATGATGAAAAACAGGTGTATACCTCAGAGGCAAGTAGTATGACATGCTGGAGACAGAGAGAGTAGATGGGAGCTGGATGGGAACAATAGGAAGGCTGGAAATCAAAAGCCTAGCAGCTCTAATCCTCCACCCTTGAGAAAAAAAATGCTGGGGAAATGGCCTCCATAGGGCCACTCTAGGAATTCCCCCACGTCTCTATGGTCTTTACCATAGAGATTAGAGGGAAGTCCTAGAATGTCACCTGAAAGTGACATCACTCTTCCTCCGGGGAGTTCAGGGCAGAGAGGGGGTTTAACCCCTTCCTCCATTTTAGTCACACATTTTATTGCCTGTGGAGTAGGTTAGGCAGAGAAAGTGTGACTGGCCCTAGGCCACCCACTGAGCTACAGGGCAGAGTGGGGATTTTACCCCAGGCCTTCCTGATTCTACTGTAACACTCTAACCAATTCACCACAATGGCTCTTTAATAATAATTATAATTCTCATGAATGGGGAACCACTGGGAGTTTAATGTAAGAGAGAGAGATTTGTGTGGATGGGCAAAAAGAAAGCATAGGGGTCTAGAGCAGAAAGGGTCTCTGGGTAGCCTCTTAGGGACATAGTATTAGCTGACGTAAGCAGAGTCGGGTGGGGGGAGCTACCATGGAGCAGGCCTTCCCCGGGAGCAGAACGGAAGCAGTGGAGGAGAGAGTCCCTGCTGTTCACCTGCCTCTTCTTAATATCATCTGTTGCTGAAAGTTTGGAAAGGTTCCATCTGTTAAAATATAGCAAGCGTTGCCAGGGGACCCACCGAGTGGAAAAATCTGGGCCACGGTAGAGACGGCCTCGCCAATCAGCACCTGATGGGGGTGAAGCCTGAGAGAGAGACCGGCTGTCAGCTTGACTTGCATAATTTTCACTGATCCTGACAGACAGTTCTGTTCCTTCCTGTCTCTTCAGAGTGAATCCAGAAATAGGCCAGCCAAGATGGATTGGTTTTGTCCTAACTTGGCCTAAAGTTCCCTTGTTTCTTACTTAAAGCACAAAGAACACCTGCAGTGGGTTTGGAGCTGGCTATTTGCTTCCCCTTAGGAAGGGCATTGCCCCCTGCTGGAACCAGAATGCTGCTACAACAGTCAACCAAATGTCACTGAAATGCAGTTGATTCTGGGGTGGAACCTAGAAGTCAATCAGAATCAAGTAGTGGAAAGATTCAAGGTAGATCTATATAAACAGAAAACTATTTTAAAATAATAATAATAATTAACTTTAATAAGAAGTACAGTAGAAATTACAAGTTGGTAATGCAAACAGAATTTCCATTTAAAATTAATTAACAATAGCATATGGTAGCCCCGTGGCGCAGAGTGGTAAGCTGCAGTACTGCGGTACAAGCTCTGCTCACGACCTGAGTTCGATCCCAACAGAAGTTGGTTTCAGGTAGCCGGCTCAAGGTTCACTCAGCCTTCCATCCTTCCGAGGTTGGTAAAATGAGTACCCAGCTTGCTGGGGGTAAAGGGAAGATGACTGGGGAAGGCGCTGGCAAACCACCCTGTAAAAAAAGTCTGCCTAGGAAATGTTGGGATGTGACATCACCCCATGGGTCAGGAATGACCCGGTGCTTGCACAGGGGACCTTTAACTTTACCTTTTTAAAAAAACAATAACATAAGAAGTGGATTCATAATAATTGCGATCAGGATTACTCAAACCTTGTCCTTGCTTTCAATAAGCAATGGAAAGATTTCCAAATGGAATCAAAGTGATGATTTTTTTCTCCCCTTAATTTTTCATCTCAGGTGTATGAAATGGATAAGCTTTACAAACTTACCGTTTGGTCTTCTGCATTCTTGAAAGTAAATCTGACTGATTTCAAAGGGACTTGCTCTCTAGGAAGCGAGCAAATTATTGTAGCCTTAATGTGGTTTAATATTTATTCCTTCTGCCCCAGGGATAGAGTGGATTCATACAATTCGTAGCCAGCCCATTAAACTACAGTTCTCACGATGTTTTGCAAGGGGAGGTCACAACAGTTAAATGGTATACCTTTTTGTGTAGATATGCCCTCAGTCAGGGACTGCCCTGTGCTCCCCTCAGACATTCATAGAAATAGAGCCGGCTATAAGAATTCCTGCTCCGAGATCTGTGGCCAGCATGGGTGGAGAGGTCTCCAATAAGCATGGTGTCATCTCAAAGTTGCCGCAGGTTGCCTGGCAGTCCTTTCTGTCCAGATGTGATTCTGTGTGTCATCGCACACAGGAGCTGCTGCACTGTTTTCTTGGTCTGTCAAGAGGGGGCTGGAACCTGCTGAGGTTTTCATCAGTGAACAGATGTCACTCAGGCAGTGGTTACGGGATACCAAACATTCTTGTTCACCCCAGAAGCTGTAATATTCAATGCCTCGAGTGATACAGCCATGATCTGACTCGGGGCCCCAAGAATCCAGACTCACCAACTGGACACTGGCAGGCCCCTCGTCACTAGCATAAAATAGTAATCTGGATTGGTTTTGGGGGTCAAAAGGATAGCGTTGCAGGTGGGGGTAAGGCGAGAAATATTTTCCTCACGCACATTAATTGTGAGAACAGTCACTAGGTTTATTCTCTTGAGTGCCATTCTCCCCCACCCCCCATCTACTAGGACTTCGGCACCATGTTGTTTTGTAATTACTGTGGATTAGTCCCATGGACAATCCTAGTCAAGTAGGGATCACATAGTAAATAGGAAGACATCACAGTCTGGCTGTTCGATGACATCAGAAAGCGAAAAACAAACAAACAGAGAGTTACGGTAATGCTTCCGGGGTTTGCCATGACCCCAGCTAATCAAGGACCCCATAGTGACTAAGGTAACATAAGACTATCGTATCCAATCTGATATGGCCATGGGCTAGCATTCTTAAAGGCAAAGTACCTCCAAAGTGACAGCAATGCTATCTGAATAGGTGACCATTTTAGGTAAGGTAAAGGTCCCCTGTGCAAGCACCGGGTCATTCCTGACCCATGGGGCGACGTCACATCTCGACGTTTACTAGGCAGACTGTGTTTTTTATGGGGTGGTTTGCCAGCGCCTTCCCCAGTCCTCTTCCCTTTACCCCCAGCAAGCTGGGTACTCATTTTACTGACCTCGGAAGGATGGAAGGCTGAGTCAACCTTGAGCCGGCTACCGGAAACCGACTTCCCTCGGGATCGAACTCAGGTCATGAGCGGAGCTTGGACAGCAGGGCTGCAGTTTACCACTCTGCGCCACAGGGCTGAAGCCATCACAAATTCTTTTAATCAAAAAGGGGGCAACTTTCAGCTTTATAAAAACACTCACAGAAGGCATTTTTTGGCTGTACCCTAACAGGAAGTGATAGTAGAAGCCCTGATCAATATCAGGATTCACTCAGCTCTGTAGAAGATGATTGGAGTGTGCAGCTGATCACATGGTTCCAGGTGAAGTCCTGAAGGAGTTCAGGTGCCCTTGAAACAGGAGGAGGAGCATCTCTCCAAACTGGGAGTTATTTGCTGACACAGACATTAGTCCTCCTAGTTGCGCCAAGCCAGCATTTCAGTAGTTATGGGCAAGTTCTAAGGTCACAACCTTAGGTGCTGATATTTCCTCATCATCTCTGATATCGTACCAGCTCTTTACAATCAAACTGATGATGGCAAAAGGATGCAGGCAAGACCTCCATGCATTGGCCCCTCACAATGGGGAAGTGGAAAGTCTGTAGATCAAGAAGAATACTTTCCCAGTCTGATTCCTTTTACTTGGAATAGACTGGACACATAGACAAACATACATTGGCACCAGATGCTTGTGTACTGGCCCTAAGCAACTTGTGATCCACCGTGGACCATCAACCTTGGGGGCATTTCTTTGAAAGAGAACCTGCAACCTCTCTGGAATGTGATTGGCCGGGCCTAAACAAATCTGAACATTTTAATGCTGGATTATGATCAATTTGAGGGGGAAATGTTTGTTTTTTTCAAATAGTTTTTTTCAGCATGTAGGCTCCACCATTTCACAACAAGATCTTTATGGCAGTTGCTGTGGAACACAGGCAGGATGGTGCTGCTGCAGTCATCTTGTTTGTGGGCTTCCTAGAGGCACCTGGTTGGCCACTGTGTGAACAGACTGCTGGACCTGTTGGGCATTGTTCTGATCCAGCATGGCTTTTCTTATGTTCTTACGTTCCGCTTATGATCCAAAACAATGTCAGATAATAATGTGCCTAACTGAAAAAAAGATGAGCCCCGTGGTGTGGAATGGTAAGCTGCAGTACTGCAGTCAAAGCTCTGCTCACGACCTGAGTTTGATCCCAACAGAAGTCAGTTTCAGGTAGCCTTCTATCCTTCTGAGGTCAGTAAAATGAGTACCCTGCTTGCTGGGGGTCAAGTGTAGACAACTGGAGAAGCCAATGGCAAACCACCCCATAAACATAGTCCGCCTAGTAAACGTTGTGATGTGACGTAACCCCATCAGTAATGACCCGGTGCTTGCACAGAGGACTACCTTTACCTTTAGTTGAAAACAATCTTTTAAAAGCACACTGGACAAATAGAACCAGCTACTACAAATGAGGCAGACAACAACATAACAAATCGAAGAAATAAATTGTTACTGTTGGGACCCTCAGCAGTGCAATACTGGAGGGGGGTTGAAAGTCCCAGCAATAGATTCTGTCCCTGCCACCAATTCCCTGCTGGAATGGGAAGCAGCCCAGAGAGGTGGCCTTTTCAGGCACAGAAATGTGTGTGAGAGAGAGAAAGAGAGAGAGTGAGAGACACCTCTTTCCTCAGTGCCAGATCTGAAATCCAAAATTCAACAACAAGCCCCCATGTAGAGTTTTGAGAATTCGGATGGGGGAAATGTGCATCTAGAGAGTGGCAAATCCAAGGCAAAAAACCCCATGCATAAATGGCCCATATTAACACCACCTTTTAATGACTAAATAACACCCTGTTTCATTTCCCCTCTTAGCTCCCTGTGATCTGTCCTTGGTGCTGAACTCCTGATTCCGACCACTCTAACTTCCGAGATGACACGGTCATGATATTTCCGACTTCTTCAACCAGCCCTTTTGCTATAGATCGCCCAGGCCGGCTGCTGGGCCCAGTTTGTCCAATCCTTCCTGGACTCCATTGTGCCACAACCAGACATTTACACTGCACCCTAAAAAGGGCAGACAGCAAATAACTATATCTGGGGAAGCTTTTCAGGGCACTACTGTAGAGTGCATCCTATCTGTGGTAGCTGCTTGTGCAGGGAAACCGAGCAACCAGAGCAAGGATGTGCAAACTGACCCCACCAAGGCATGTTTCAATTCTGACCAAAATGATTTTGGCTTCCCTTCAAATCCCTTGCCTGACCCTTTAATTGGCTTTGTGTTTTACTGTGTGTGCAAACCTGGGAGTGTGTAGACCAGGGGTGGGGAACCTTTTTCCTGCCAAGGGCCATTTGCATATTTATAACATCATTCGGGGGCCATACCAGGTGTAGATCTCCCGGTGTGGGGGGGAGAGGCTAGGGTTGCCAGGTCTCCAGCCACCACCTAGAGGTTGGAAACCCCAGGGGAGGCCACGCAGAGAAGGCCTAGAGGGCTCCACCAGTCCTCCACCCCTTCCAGGCAGGAGGGCAGCCAGCGGTGGGCCCAAGCAAATGAGGCGCCAGGGAGGCACAGCCCGCGGTCAATCGGCAAGGGAGGAAGGAAGTAAAACAGAGAAAGAGGGAAAGGGAGAGAGGGGAAAAGAAATGGAAAGGGGGGAGAAAGAAAAGGACGGAGGGAGACAGAGAAAGAGACAGAAAGAGAGGGGGAGAGAGAAGCCTTCCTCCCCACACACACACACACACACACGCCGGCCCCACGCGACCTGGCCCCAGGCTCCATGCCCTCCCTGCTCCAGAGTCCACAAAAGGGCCCCTGAAGCCCGATCGGCTCCTGCGCGCATGCTCTGCCGCTGGGAGCTGCGGGCCTGTTTCCCCCCCCTCACTGCTCAACAGCCGACAGGCAGCAAGAGTGTGCCCCGGCATTCCTGCATGCTGCGGCTATAGGAGACAACCTTGGGGGAAAGCGTCCCTCTCCCTCCTTTCGTCGACCAACAGCCGTCAGTCGGTGAGAGGAGGTCCAAAGGGCACCGCAGCACCCCTGCAAGCCGTGGCCCCAGGAACACCCTCAGGGAGGGCCGCCCTATGCCACTCCTTCGCGGCGGGGCCCCAGAGCTCCCAAGGGCCACAAAAATGTCCTCGGGGGCCGCATATGGCCCCCGGGCCTGAGGTTCCCCATCCCTGGTGTAGACATAACACAGTCTGAGGCATGCTACCAGTTTTTTTTTTAAAGGCTGTTTCAGCTTTCTCTGAGAGCCTTCAGTTGAAGAAAGAAATCCATTTCGAATACGGTACCACTTAAGGTAAACCTTTGGTGCTGAGTTGAGTAACAATGATCGAGAGCTGCTGCCGGTCTGAGTAGACAATACTGACTTTGATGGACCAAGGGTCTGATTCAGTATAAGGCAGCTTCAAGTGTTCATGTGATGATTTTTTGTTTTGTTTCTGAAACTCAGCCTCTCTGCACCAAGACAGAGTGAAATTCCAGGACAGCAAAGGAAGGGAACTGGGGAAATCTTCTCCTCCCTACTTTTCAACATTGGGGGCTGAAGATGACCCTTTTTTCACCAGGGCCTCGCTGAAAAGGCATCCAGATGTTGCTGTGTGCTGATTAATTCAGCCTGGTTGGACACCACAACATGTTCTCTTTTTCCCCAGACTGGTCTGCAGGGAGATAGATGCTTTCCGCTCAAGCCTTGATCCCTTTGCCTTTGGAATTAGGCCTCCAACTTCCGACTCGAATCTATTGACACGCAGCATGTATGCCAGAGAGTTCACACCTATGGAGCATAGCCTTATCTCTGAGTTGTGGGCAAGACGAGGAGCCGGCTCCACTCCTCCCTGCCTAACCCTCTTAGCGGTAATCCTGTCTTTAATGCTGCTGAACGGGGCTTTGAACAACAGTGCAGCCCAAGTCGGCCATCGCTGACCCCTCCGCTAGCACACTTCTGTCCATTGGGGGGGGGGGGGACTCCCGTCTCCCAGCAAGATAAACTTGAAGCTGGCAAATCCTTGCCAGGCACCTAACAGGATTGTCACACTTAGAGAAGTTTAGACAGAAAGCAAACTTGGAGAGCGGTTTGCAGGTCCCAGCTAAGCTTAGCTGGGGAACAGCAAAACCGCTGGTCTCCCTGGCTTGGCCTTCTTGGATCCATGTCACGCTATGGGATGGACAGAGAAGGATAAATTTACCCTGGAAGCTTTCTGAAAATGAGGAAAGGTCTTAAGTTTGTGATTCAGGGCTTGTGACGAAGTGTTTAAAAGACTAATGTTGGTCATGCCAGCAATAGCACAAGAATATTCCTTATTGAAAGGGGGAGGAAGAGAAAGTTATCAGTTGGGAGATATCACATTTTAAAGCATGTCTTTCTCCTTCTTGTTTCAAAATTTGATCTCCCCATTTTGACTTTCTTCTCAGGACATTCCCTATTTCATTTCTTTTTAATATAGCTTTATATTTTTATATCCACCATTCCAATGTTTTCCTGTTTGCTGTTGGCTTTGAAGAATTTTTTGGGTTATGATAACTTGTTGTATGGTTTTTATATACAGTATCTATGGTATTTCTATGCACAGCATTTGTCATTTATATGCAAAATATCCATACAAATGATGTTGTCCTGCACACAGATAATGTTGAGAATTTTGTGGGCAATCAGTGTGAAGAAACTAGAAGGGACATGAATATATGTATATATTTTAAAATCAGAGGTTTAATTTGTGCAAATTAAAAGCAAAGATGAAAATGAGGATTTTCAGGCTGAAACAAGAAAGATTAGAACTCTGAAATTATCTCCCAACACTACCTGTAAGACAGGTAGTCTTGGAGTACCACAGGGGACAGGTACCATTGGGGGGGCTAATGCTGGACTTAACTGTGTGACTGGAGACTTATCCTGTGCTAAGCTCCTTTTCGTCTGAATCTGCTTTTGCTATTCAGGCATCAAGGAGTTAACCCTTCAGTCTCCCTCTCCCCATTCATTTTCCTTATTGCCTTCTTCCTCTGTACCTTAATTTTAATTCTCTGGCTCCCCTAGTGCCCTGCAGAAAGGGAGCTGCCCAGCCAAAGCAAGCAGGATGTTTCCTGCCAGCCCCTTTAATTGGCACCTTTCGGTTCTCCTTTATATTAATCAAACCCAGTTCTCCGTATTAATGGTGTGGCGGGGATTAAAATAATGCAACACATTAAAGATGTAATTTAAAATTAATAACTCATAATTATTTATCATGGTGTATCAGTGAAGCTATGAATTTCCCTTCTCTCCAGGTACTTATTTCCTCTAGTGCCTCCCCTCCCCCTTCACTCAGGCCATTATGAGTCTCTGTTAGGCCCTGGATCTAATACGGTTCCCTTCATTCTACAGGCGTTAATTGGGATAAATCAGCACTTAAGGAAAGCCATCTATTCTAAAGGACAAATGGTGATAATTTAATCAGAGCTTTGCCTGAATGAGGGGGAGGGGGAAGGATGAATGGGGCAGAGGTGGGGCAAAAAGGGGGCCCA
Source organism: Euleptes europaea (assembly GCF_029931775.1). Taxonomy (NCBI): domain Eukaryota; kingdom Metazoa; phylum Chordata; class Lepidosauria; order Squamata; family Sphaerodactylidae; genus Euleptes; species Euleptes europaea. The sequence continues at coordinate 47,524,045 of NC_079324.1, forward strand.
ACAAACTCTAGTCACCCTCTCCAAATAAAGCATTGTTGGATCCTATGCCAATGCATTGGAAGGATCACCGTTCTACAATAGAAAGGGTTGTGGTCAGAGGTGACAAACAACCTCAGTTAGTTTGTGGCGCAAACAAGCCAAGACGTCCTCCAGTTCACATGCTGTCTCTCTCTCTTTTTGCACAGAGCTGGAAAAGTTTGGAACTCTCCGTAGTTTGTTGTGATGTGCAAGTGGGGTGAAACAGCGAATTGCAGCTTGTTCTCTTGCCTGTAAACCATGACAAAACTTGTGGATTACAATCCTCATTTGTAGGCAAAAGAACAAGCTGCGATGTATAGTTTATTTATTTCATAGAATCATAGAGCTGGAAGGGACCACCAGGGTCATCTAGTCCAACCCCCTGCCTTTCTCCTCAATGGGGACCCTCTCCTCCATCTCCTCCCCACAACAATCCTGTGAGGTAGGTTAGGCTAACAGTGTGTGACTGTCCCAAAGTCACCCAGCAAGCTTCCATGTCAGAGTGGGGACACAAACCTGGGTGCCCCAGATCCTAGTCTGCCACTGTAACCACTATACCATGCAGGCTGTCTTTCTTCTCATAAGATGTCACAACTACCTGTAGTTGTAGAGAACCAGGGTCATCTTCATTCATTCTCATTTGTGTAATGTAGTGGTTAAGAGCAGTGGTTAGGAGCAGTGGACTCTAATCTGGAGAACCAGGTTTGATTCCCCACTCCTCCACATGAAACCAGCTGGGTGACCTCGGGCTAGTCACACCTCTCTCAGCCTCACCTACCTCACAGGGTGTCTGCTGTGGGGAGGGGAAGGTGATTGTAAGCCAGTTTGATTCTTCCTTAAGTGGTAGAGAAAGTCAGCATATAAAAACCAACTCCTTCTTCATTACGAACAAACTTAGGTTTGTTTTGTGCCATTCAAATGAGCCAATATGACAGGGAAAACTCTCCAAGTGGCAAAAAGTCATTCTGATGATTCTGTAATCAGCTGTTCTTATAAATGTATTGGAAGTGACAAATAAATAAAATAAAAGGAAGCTAAAGACACAAAACCCTAGAAATCTGTGCACTGAACAAGGCTAATCTTCAGTTTTTCATTCAGATGTGTTTAAATTTTAAAAATCTGATTGTGCAAAATACATCCCCAGAAGGCTGTGCCCCAGGAAAATGACAGAGAAATATTGTCACATAGTGACTGTTTTTGAAGAAAAATAAAGCAATTTGTCTTCACAGATTAAGCCTTGGGTCCCTAGAAAAGAATGGCAAACACAAAAGTAATGTAATAAATAAGAATGTAAGTAAAGTCCTTTTTAATAGGGCCCCCCAAAACATAATTACTTAATTGCTGGCTTTATATCCTCAAAAGGAATGCATCCATATCTTTATTTATCAAAAGCTCGCTCACTGTTTGGGTTGTTCCTTATTAACTCAACTTTCATTTGAAGCTCTTCCTGTGTGTGTGTGTGTGTGTGTGTGTGTGTGTGTGTGTGTGTGCTGCTGCTGCAAAGAAGCCATGAACTTTGGCACCAGTGGGTGTCAGCCATCAATGCCCAGAATTCCACAGAGGTGCACTTCATTTCCCAGAAGTCTCTTCAAAATGTACACCCTCCATCCAAAAACGTATTCTCCTTGCCCGTGACAGTTCTTCTGGACATGTTGCAAGTAATACAACAAAAGGAGCCAGAATTCCCCCCACAGTCGAAGATTGCACTGTCCTTGGCCCTCTTGGGTACCTTTCCCTGGATCTCCACAGCTTGAACTTCCTCAGGGAAGGCCCCCCCCCAATAGCCTAAGAACCATTGTCCTCTTTTAAAGGAAGAGAACTTCTTTGCCAGCGCTCCACAGAGTATTTAATATATTTCAGGGATTAAAGCGTTGAAATGTATTCAGTATTTTGATCACAGACCTGCTGGAGTAGAAGGGTGAGCTTGGGCTGTGAGGCACGGAGAGAAGCAGAAATAATCAGCAGGCATTTATTATTCATAAGACTAATAAATAAGGCTAATAAATTATTTTTGATGTACAAATATAATCTGAGCCACATCAGGGCTGAGCATACTGCTCAGGGATTCAGAGACTCCACCAATGATTACAGGATTTTCCTTCCTTCCTTCCTTCCTTCCTTCCTTCCTTCCTTCCTTCCTTCCTTCCTTCCTTCCTTCCTTCCTTCCTTCCTTCCTTCCTTCCTCCCTAATAAGAAAGCACCTTTAATAAGAATGTAATCAACCACCTCAAAAACAGTCATAGAATAACATGCATTTGAATGGCTCATTCTGCACCTTTACAGATGCTGCTCACAATTTCCTACCCTTAATTTATCATGAAACACCATGTGCTAAAAGTTTGGGGGAAATCTACCCTTGAACCACTCTGATTCCACATTGCTGCAACACACTGGTCTTCATGGTAGAGATGGTAGAGTCATTGCTGGCACTAGTCAAAACCTTCTGAGTTTTTCCCCCTGTTGCATGAATTGTAGGTTGTTGTTTTTTTTAATTGCAGATCTTGAAAATTTCCTTGACTGCTTATTTTAGTGCAATTCAGGGCCAAATGATGTGTGATGAAGACATTCTATGATGGGAAATCCAGATGTATAATACAGAAGTGACGGGGTATGGATTATGGCCTCAGTGCTGGAAAAGGACAGGTTAAATTCTCCCCCAACTCAGGAACAAGCTTTGTCCCCAATTGGAAATTGTCTCCTGTAGACACCGGTAAAGTTACCCTCCCCCTGACTGGGGTGCATTTTCAGTCAGGGAAATGGTGTGTGGGTAAAAAGTTAAATCTCCATCTCCTAAGCACTGTTGCCCTGAGAGCCAGCATGGTGTAGTGGTTAAGAGCGGTGGTTTGGAGCAGTGGACTCAAATCTGGAGAACTGGGTTTGATTCCCCACTCCTACACATGAAACCAGCTGGGTGATCGTGGGCTAGTCACAGTTTTTTTAGAGCTCTCTCAGCCTCACCTACCTCACAAGATGTCTGTTGTGGGGAGGGGAAGGGAAAGTGATTGTAAGCTGGTTTGATTCTCCTTAAAAGATAAAGTCGGCATATAAAAACCAACTCTTCTTTTCTTCTTCTTCTTGATCTATATCATACCTCCCCCACCCCCAGCCCAGCTGATTTTATACCTAAACAGCACCTCATGTTACTTCCTTGGCTTGTATAATTTGAGCCCCATTGTGTTGATTATTTAATATTTTAATTCTGGGGTGAACTCCTTTGTACATTTATTTGTAAAAGTGGGGTATAAATGGTTTGAGGTAAATAAACAGAAGGTTGTTAAGAAAGGATTGGTGATAGACCGAATCCTTCCTGAATTCAATTGATAACCAAACACATTAAAATGGATGAATGACTCTGTTTTTAGCAGTGTTCAGTCTTCCTCCCTCCTTGTGGAAGCCAGGAGCTGACATCTGCCGGCTGGCCATTTTCTCCAGGGGAACGGATCATTATACTCTGGAGAGCAGTTCTAATTCTGGGAGGTCTCCAGGCTCTGCCTGGAAGGTGGCAACCCTACCTCTGGGCTCTCCACATCAGACCCCTCCCAAAGAGAGTAATCATAATACCAGTCAACTATCTCAAAGATTACAGCCGCTATGTTTCTTGGAGCGCCGTGAATACTTCAAAGCATTGTACATGTACTATTTATTGTTAATTATGAATGCAATGATTATGGTCATTGCCTCCGATACGGAGACTTGAAATAGAGCCGATGCTTCAGACCAGTTTCTGCTTGTACAAGGATAAAAGTACACAGACCCCTGCCTTGGCTATGATCCTAGGTTCAGTTCCTCAGAAATCCATCCTTTTGGTAGCTACAGGACTCAGGCAAGGCTGAGACTGGCAGCAGAGTGGGGGCGGGGCAGGGAAGAAGCCTGAGACAGTAGAGAGGACAGTAGCAATCCAGACTGCAGGTAGGGGAATACAGACCTTGGACAATCCTTGGGGAGGGGCTGTGGCTCAGTGGTAGAGCATCTGCTTGGCATGCAGAAGGTCCCAGGTTCAATCCCCGGCATCTCCAGTTAAAGGGACTAGGCAAGCAGGTGATGGGAAAGACCCCTGCCTGAGACCCTGGAGAGCCGCTGCCGGTCTGAGTAGACAATACTGACTTTGATGGACCAAGGGTCTGAGTCAGTATAAGGCAGCTTCATGTGTTCATGTGACACTACATGGCGGTACCAAAACGCTGTGTAAGGAAAAACAAAACAGAACTAGCCCATCGAAAAGAAAGGTTCTATCCTTCCTATCTTTTATTATATTTTTTGTTGTTTACAGTGTCTAACACTACTTCTCCTAAAAGAAGGTACCAGAAAAGGAAACCGAGGAAAAATGAAGCAGGAGAGAGGAGAGGAAAATCAGGTGCACAGTTAAATGTGGGAAGACTTTTGAAACCATTTGTTTTGTATGCATGAAAAGGATGGGGTGCAAGGGAGGGATGCTATAATGTGCCTTGCTCCACAGCCCTCAGTTCCTAATTAGGCCACTGTCTGTCACCTCATCCCATTACATTCATGGATCTAGGGTTGCCAGGTCCCTCTTGGCAACCAGTGGGAGATTTTGGGGGCGGAGCCTGAGGAGGGCCGGGTTTGGGGAGGGGAGGGACTTCAATGCCACAGAGTCCAATTGCCCAAGCGGCCATTTCCTCCAGGGGAGCTGATTTCTATCGGCTGGAGATCAGTTGTAACAGCAGGAGATCTCCAGCTAGTTCCTGGAGGCTGGCAACCCTACATGGATCGCACCTTACATCTGAGTAAACACATTTAGATTTCAAGCTGCATAGGATAGTTTCAAAGGATAGCCAGGCTGGTCTGCAGTCAAACAGTTAGATTCGAGGCCAGTAGCGCCTTAGAGACCGACGAGAGTTTCAGGGTACCAGCTTTCGAGAGTCAAAGGTCCTTCCTCATGTCTGAGGAAGGGAGATTTGACTCTCCAGAGCTTAAAGCCTGAAACTCTTGCTGGCCTCTAAGGTGCTACCGGCCTCTAATCTAACTGCTAAACTGCATAGGAAGAGCCCTGCCGGATCAGGTCGGGAGTTTGGATGGCCCAGCATCTGGGCTGCAGCCGGCCTCCCTGCTTGCTGAGGGAAAAGATGGTTAGAGAAAGGAGACGCTGTCTCTTTAAAAATAAATAAAGGCACACGCATACATACACAAGGCAATAAGGATATGCAAATATTGAGCTGTTGAAGGGGGGGCTGCCTGTGAAACAGATGAAGAAAAAAGTGCTTCCAGCTAAAGAGAGGAATGAGGCAGCAATAGCTGACCCCGGGGTTAATAATTTTTACTTTTCCATCTCGCTTCATCCATAAAATACAGGAGGGGAGGGGGGAAGAGAGGTAAGAAGATGCCTAGTAGGGAAGCTGTGTGGCCACAATTCTTGCAGGCGTTACTTAACAAACCTCCCTGGAAGAAAACAAAAATAGACAAGAGATCCCCCCAAACCTTATAATTTTGGTTCTGGTTTTTTAAACATATGAACCTGTCCTTCCTTCCCACCTCACTCTGCTGCATGGAGCGACCAGGCCTCCCTTCCAGATGAATATATACTGAGAGTTGAAGCTGCATAGGAAGAGCCCTGCTGGTTCAGATCAAAGGCCCATCCTCTTTCCCACAGTAATCCACCAGATGTTTCCAGGAAGCTCATGAAGGCTTCAGCCCTTCCCAGTAGCTTAGCCCAACATCTGGCATTCATAGGTAGACTGCTGCTGAACAAGGAGGTTCCATTTCTCTGTCATGGCTCATAGCTGTTGGTAACTCTCTCCTTTGTGAATCTAATCCCCTTGCTGAAGCCGTCGAAGTGGCCTTTATAGAGTCAACCCATCTCATGTTGGGTCTGCCTCTTTTTCTGCTGCCTTCCAGTTTTCCAAGCATCATTGTCCTTTCCAGTGAGTCTTGTCTTCTCATAATGTGACCAAAATATGATAGCCTCAGTTTAGTCATTTTAGCCACCAACTCCCATACATTCCTGCCCAAACATTATGTTCATAATCTCTAGCTCTAATTCATGGTCCCCTACATTCAGAAGAATGGTGGTCCCCCAGTGGTGATTAGGGTTGCCAACCTCCAGGTACTAGCTGAAGATCTCCTGCTATTACAACTGAATTCCAGCCAATAGGGATCAGTTCACCTGGAGAAAATGGCCACTTTGGCAACTGGACTCTATGGCATTGAAGTCCCTCCCCTCCCCAAACCCCGCCCTCCTCAGGCTCCGCCCCAAAAATCTCCAGGTATTTCCCAACCTGGAGCTGGCAACCCTAGTGGTGATGCCCCTAGTTGTGAGCACCCTTCCCTTCTCTTTGAGCCTGGTTATAGCCTTGACGTTTCTAGATATCAGACTTTATTTTTTTAGCAGACTTCTAACTGACTATCCTCTTTGCTGGTGTTTTTCTGCTGTTATTATGAAAGTATTGTTGATTCTAGTTTGGACTGAGGCTCCTGTTTGACATGGTTTAACACTATTTTCTGGTTTCTGGTGTTATTTTTTAGGAGTGTAGATGGCTAGCTTTGTTTTATGCATTTGTTTTGGGGTATTCTGCAAGTGGATGTAGAGGTGTTACATAAACTTTTTAAAATAAATAAAATAAATAGAGGAGTCTCAGATGGTATTTGGTTTTCCACAACACAATAATCACCTCATGTGGCAATGCATTCCATAAATGAACCGTGCAATTTGAGAAGCAGTTATTCCTTCAAGAGTAAGAAACACCATAATTATTCCAGAAGCAATTTTTTTTGCATCTTGACTCTACAATATCCTTTTTGATATGGAGCAACCAGAACTGTACACAGGACTCCAAACGCAACTCATAAAGGCATTAAGGGCCTTTGAAGGAGAAGACAGACTAAAGGTACACTAAATAATAAATTTAAAAGGCATTGTAATAATACCTGCATTATTTTCAACCCCTTCCCTGATACTTTTAAACAGCTTTTTTCATTGCTGTTGTACACTGCATTGATATTTTTAGTGAGCTAACTTCCATGACCCCAAGATCTCTTTCCTTGGAGTCACTGCCAATTAATATGAAGTTTGTAATTTTTTTACCACAAAGCAATTCTCTTTATACTTACTTATATTGAATCCATTCACACAATTTGGAGATATCCTCATCATAGTCTGGTTGGGATTTTACTATCCTGAATACTCTGGTGTCATTTGGCTTTCTCCCTGTTTCTCAATACACATATACACAAAAAAATAAAATGCAAATGGACAGAAGGAGTGGGAAAGTTTGTCAAAATGTACATACTTCGATTCCAGAATGAATGTTAGAAATTCTCATTGTTACATCAGGTAAGGAGAAATGAAACGCAGCACAGAGAGGAATCCCAGAACAATCAAATAATGAAATGGACACAGAAGGATGAAGGGCATTCAAGCTTTTGTGTAAGTTCCGGTACCTAATAACTATGGGACATCCCATATTTACATGTTTGTTGACACTCACTTTGCAAAAGATTAGAGAGGCAGGGCTTTTCACTGCAGAAGCCATGCTGATTTGTCTTTAGTGAAGGTTGTTCTTCTGTGCATTTTGCAGTTTTTTATTTTCACAATGCTTTATGCAAATTTACTTGGGCCATAAGTTATGGCAACAGATAGGTGATTTCCCAGAGTGCCCTCTGATCATTTTTTTAAACATTATTCCATTGGCTACCTTCCAGATCTCTGGCGAGAAGATTTTAATGATGCTGCACATTTTATTTTGCCGAAAATCAGCAATTTCCCATCTGAGTACTTTAAGGACTCTCAAGTGAATGACATTCAGAGCTAGAGAATTGTTACATTTCTCCTTTGAAAATGAGCTGTACAACTTTTTCCTTTGTCACCTCTATTTGACATAGTTCCACAGATAATGTCTGCAAATGGTTTCTCCGTGGGGTATCTCTACAGAATTTTTCTTGGTGAGGACTGCTACAGTCTTCCTGTTTTCCTCCATCCTCCCTTCCATCTCTTGATCTTTGAAAGGTTCTGCCACATCCCTGGCTCATTTTCTGCTCCAAATATTTGATAGTTCTTTTTAATCAGAGGTGTGCAACAGGAGGAGGGAAGAAGCGAAAATTGCCCCCCTTTCTGTCAGCAAAAAAGTTAGAATCATAGAGTTGGAAGGGTCCACCAGGGTCATCTAGTCCAACCCCCTGCACAGTGCAGGAAATTCAAAACTACCTCCTTACCACACACACCGTGACTCCTACTCCATGCCCAGAAGATGGTCAAGATGCCCTCCCTCTCCTGATCTGCCTAAGGTCATGGAATCAGCATTGCTGACAGATGGCCATCTAGCCTCTGCTTAAAAACCTCCAGGGAAGGAGAGCTTACCACCTCCTGAGGAAGCCTGTTCCACTGAGGAACCGCTCTGTTAGAAAATTCTTCCTAATGTCTAGACGGAAACTCTTTTGATTTAATTTCAACCTGTTGGTTCTGGTCCGACCTTCTTGGGCAACAGAAAACAACTCGGCTCTCTCCTCTATATGACAGCCCTTCAAGTACTTGAAGATAGTTATCGTATCACCCCTCAGTCTTCTCCTCTTAAGGCTAAACATAAACATAGTAGGACCCATCCCATTATATTCCTAAAATCTGATAACATCCTTACCTGGAAGAGACTTCGAAAGCCACTGGTCCAAAGCTATATAAAAGCTGAAGACCATTGTCATTGGATGGTACATAAGAATCGCCCGTGTGCATTCCTTTGGGACAGAAGCATGAGTCTGCCTTCCCCTGCTTATTCATGTTGCACTGGTCTCCCCCCCCACACACACCACATGCTCAGGGCTCACAGTGAGGCAGTATGCTATTCTCACCCAGTTAGGGCCTAGCAGGAGGAGCCTGTCTTGCATCTGCAGCCCCGTGAAGCTCCTCTCACGAGGGTCTGTTATTTTGTCCCCCCCCCCCAGCGACACGGCATCCCCTTGCTCCCCAATTAATTCCTCGGGGGTCGATTTCTTAGCAAAGGTTCTTCTGACCCGGGGGGGGGGTTGGTGCTTCCCACACAATTCGGATCTCAGCCAAGCTGATTAAGGGAGCAGAGGGAAAGGGGCTTTGCTGCAAATAATGGCTGCCCCCTCGGCATGTGCTGGCAGGAGGGGAGCCCGGGGCAGCGCTTCGCCCCGCCTCCCTCCCCGCCTGTGTGATTTTGCACACTGCTGTGCGGAGAAATTGCAGGCCATTGCCAAGTGAGCGGCACACTCCGATCTGTGCTTGGCAGCAGTGTGTTGGCTGGAAGCAGAGGGAAGGCAAGAGGGGAAATGAATCCTGTGCTTAACTCTTTCTGGCCTGTTTCCTTCGGAAAGAAAACCATAGCCAGAGATTTTGGTTTTTTCTTTTTCTCCAAAGGAAACGAAGCACATTGCATTCAGAACACTGTCGCCCAAATCTCTGATTTTCTTTCTGAACACTGCCCTCTCACTCCTCAAATGGAGCATCTAAGGATATGGTTGATATTCTCTCAGAAGACTCCATCTGCTATATCCCTCTGCATGAGTCAGTGTTCAGGGAGTTCTCCTCTGATGGAACATGGTTCTTCTACCTCTCCGCATCAGGGCTGATTGGATGCAAAGCTGCAGCAATATTGACCCGTCCCCCACAGACGTGAGAAGCTTGGAAATGAATGAGGCCAGAACACTGAAACATACAGAGCCACAGCAGGCAACATCTTCGGTGAGTCTGAGCTCACAAGAGACTCAAGTAGGCCCAGAGATGGCGAGGGAAAATGGGCAGGGCATTTCCCCCCTGGTCAGCCGGCAGCTCTTATCCTAGGTAATAGCTTTGCTTCTCCTCTGACCTGCCGCAAGGCCTGTGACCCCCTGGCACCAGCAATTGCCTAAGCGCCGGCCCAGGATCCTGCTGCTAGCAGCTCCAGAAGCCTCCCTCCCCCTCCCCTGAGTCCAGCCTTGGCAAGTTTATGTCCCCCCCTCCAAAGGCAATAAAAAGCGACACGTCAGCGAAGCCTGCAGCTCTTCAGCCTGCCAGCTTCCGCCTTGGAGAAAGCCCTCCTCCTCCCCATGCCGGCAGATCAATACGGAGAGCACGGAGCTGACACTGAGTCTCATTAGGGGTTAGTTTTCATCTCTCTGCTCCTTGGCAGCCTTCACATTATCCCATAAAATTTATTTACTATTTCATGAATACATAAGCAGCAGGCAAACGCCGGCTTTTTATATATTTACACTGTATATATTTCACAGGAGAGTTATGTATGTCTCTGAGGCAGAGCGGAGGGAGGGAGCCGGGAACACAAGCAGAAGGAGAGAACAGCTGTGAGGAAAGGAGAGAGGGAGAGCAGGGAGGGGAAAGGCAGGAGAGGGGCCTGCAAGCATTAGGGTCCAGCCGCCTGTCTCTGTGGGGCACTAGGCACCAGGCTGCCCTAGCAGTCCTGAGGGCCGGGGCGGAAAATCTCAAGGTTCCCCCAATATAATAAACCAAACAATGGACAATGGGCCACTCTTTAACAGCCCCCAGAATTATAACCTTGAGGCAGTTGCCTCAACCGCTTTAAAAGTAGGGCCCACCCTAGCCATGATCCCATTTGCATTTTTAGGGCAGCTACCATAATAGGTGAGGGTGTAGATCTGTGGTCATAGAATCATAGCGTAGGAAGGGGTCATACAGGCCATCCAGTCCAACCCTTCCCAATGCAGGATAAGCCTAGACTCTAGAGCATCCCTGACAAGAGCTTGTCCAGCCTCTGCTTAAAGACTGCCAGAGATGGGGAGCTCACCACTTCCCTAGGGAGCTGATTCCACTGTTGAACAACTCTTACTGTAAAAATTTCCCCCCTAATATCCAGCTGATACCTTTCTGCCTGCAATTTAAACCCATTATTGCAAGTCCTGTCCTCTGCTGCCAACAGAAACAGTTCCTGCTGTCCTCCTCTAAGTGACAGCCCTTAAAATACTTAGAGAGCAATCATGTCCCCCCTCAACCTCCTCTTCTCCAGACTAAACATTCCCAACTCCCTCAGCCTTTCCTCATAGGGTTTGGTTTCCAGGTCCTAAGCAAAACAGAGGTTGCCTCATCCACTCGTCATCTGATGTGAAGCCTCTGGTTAGGAAAGTTAACTTGTTAGTGGCCCAACTGATTCAGGGATGGAAGAGATTCACAACCTTGTTGGGAATGCAGTGAGATCTCTTTGTTTCTCCCCAGGTTCCATGTCATATGCCCTCTATGAAGTTGCCAAGTCTATTGAGACTTGGCCTCTGATAAGGTGGAGCCTGGGAACCTGGGAGTGGTACCAGTAGATAGAAGGTGGAGCCTAGACTAGAGACATTTTGTGCTTTTTAAAGAGGCAGATTTGAAGCTTCTCCTCCAAGTTAATCACCAACACAGTATTATTGCCCCTTCCTGCCTACATGTGATTAAGTGGGCTGTAGTCCACAAAATATTGAGCTAACATTGAATCCAAGATGGAAAGTATCTTATCTAAGCATTTATTGAGCAAGCTGCTATTTTCCTGCTTGCACCATCCAATGTGAATACTGCCTTACGTTTTTTCCTGCTTGCACCATCCAATGTGAATACTGCCTTACGTTACAAGACTATAATATGAAGAATATCAATGTATGTGAAGCATCTGAAGTAGGGGGGGTGTTTGGATATTTCTAGTCTGAAATTACAAACAAAAATGCCTTATCAGTATTTTGTGGGTATATATTGGTGTCTGGATGGTATTCAGTATTTTGCTATTCAGGAGGCTGTTAAATTGGTCCTAAAATATTCTGGGAATATATGAGAATATTTGGGGCTGGTATTTTAAAGCTCCTAGGACTATTTTTCTTCAATTTTTACTTTGAATCTGTGTCTTCTTGCTATGTCTTGGTACTGGCTTGTCAGGTGAATTTGGCTTGGATTCTCTGGTTTGACATTGGTTTTGTTGGGCTTGCAACAGTGTCCCGTACTTAAGTTGGATCCTTTGGTCTGGCATTGGTTGTGTTGGGCTTGCCAACATTGGCCTGTGGTTCTTTTGGGATTCTCTGGTTAGACATTGGTTCTGTTGTGCTTGTTGGTTCTGTTTGCATTTCGAAACTTTGGGCTGTTGGTTGCTCTTGTGTGTTTGGCTATTGGCTTCTTTGCCCTGGAGAAAGCATGGGATGCCCCCCAACAGGAAACATGGAGACAAATAGGGGGTACTTTGTTGAGGGACCACTTGATCCATCATGCTTGAAACTTGGGAGGGAGGGTCTTTAGTAGATTAGGTTCCCTACAATTTTGGTGTCAAGTGCTTGAAAAACAGCCACTCCATCTCCCCCAAAATGTCTCTCATATGGGAAAATGGCCCCCAAAATTTCAGAACTTTGAACAGAACCTGTATTCAAATACTAGAAAGGTATTGAGGGACTTGAATAACCCAGAATATCAGTATTTATGCCTTTTATGAAATCAGAATCTGAAAAATACCAATTTTTCCAGGAACACATTCCTAATCTGAAGCACAGTATAAATGTTGTTGTCCATCGTAGAATTTTGGAGGGAAGGTGTAGCCCAATCTCATCCGATCTTGAAAGCTAAGCAGGGTTGGTACTTGGATGGGGGACCACCAGGGAAGGCTCTGCAGAGGAAGGCAACAGCAAGCTACCTCTGCTTCTCACTTGCCTTGAAAGCCCCTTGCTGGGGTTGCTATAAATTGGTTGTAACTCAATGGAACATATATATGTATAATTGAATTTTAAAACACAGTTTACTTGTTATGGCCTTTATAAAGATTCTCATCCCAGGAGACCATTCTAAGGATCTTGGAGGTGGCATTCATGTTCCTTTATGGTAACCTGCCCCTTCCCTATTAATTTAAACTCTTAAGTTATAAGGTGCATTTGGATGCATTTCTTAGTGGAATTTTTAATTGTTTGGGCCAAAACCACTGAACATTTTGTAGTGTATTGGCTCTCCTGGCTGGCCATACCAAGAAGTTCTGGGTTTCATTTTCTATTTCCAGTTCAGTTTAGCTCTTGAAAACAGCCACGTCAGTTCAAGGCTTCCTATAGATCTACCTTTGTGTTTACAATGGTTTGCTAACAGGCCTGGAGAAAAATCTCCTCTCTTTCATAGAGGCTTACTATGTAGAAATGGGCAGCTGAAGCTTTTCATGGCATGAAGATAAATAATATCACCTGATAAATGCCATCAACCCTCTGTTAATGGGTCAGGATATATTTTGCTCCAGACAGTTGGCAACCCTAAGTTATAATCAAGTTACCAGTTGGTTATATACTTTTTGTGTGGCATCTTCTCCTTCTGTGTAGCCTAAGTATACTGCTGCCTTGCACCAAATGAGATCTTTGATCCTTCTAGCACTATCATCTATGTTGCCAGCAACTTTCCAGGGACTTGGGGTCTTTCCAGCCTTGCTTCTTGAGATTCTTTTAGTGGAGATGCCACAAAATGAACCTGAAACCTTCTGCATGCAAAATATGCTCAGTCACTGAGTTCTGGCTCCTCTACTCTTCACAAACCTTTTTTTAAGGCATAGGATAGAAAGTCAGCAAAGATGTGGCTGGGCAGACTTCCTGTGGGAGGGAATTCCAAATTTGCTGCAGTACTGTAGAGAAGCCCTCATTTTCAGATCGAGGGGGCACACAGAGGAGAGTTTACCTAATGATCTCAGTGCAAGTCTATAAATAACATATAAATATTAAGGTGTCCATTAATGCCCCCACCCACAATTTTTAAGGTGAGACCCAGTCAGACGTGTAACACAACTTGCATGACACATCTTGTGTAATGGGGACCCAACTCTGTCTTGAAGTACTGTTTCCTCCCGGTTTGGTTATTAGCAGCTTGAAATTTGTTATTTATTGACTTTGCTTCCAGCCCACCTTTCTCTCTGAGTCTCAAGACACACACACACACAAAAATTCAACCAGACAGCATAAGACATCAAATAACAAATACAATAATACTAGGGTTGCAGAGCTAGGAAACAATGCAAACAAACAAGCAAAAACTATCTAATGCATACCCTGTTTTTGTTTTTTTTGCCATCCGGTCACTGCCACCTTTTCTTGAGATTTGCTAGCTGCGCTATGAACTGCTCCCATGCTATCCAAATCAGCAATGCTCTGAGCAATCCTGAAATCTCGCAGCTTTGCCTGTAAAGGTCTTGAGTCTCCCAAAGCTATGAGAGTTCTCACGTGTCTGGCAATGGTGGTGGTGGAAAGTGGTGGAAAGTGCCATCAAGTCATAGCTGACTTATGGCGACCCTATAGGGTTTTCAAAGCAAGAGACATTCAGAGGTGCTTTGCCACTGCCTGCCTCCATGTTGCCCCCGGTATTCCTTGGAGGTCTCTCATCCAAAGACTAGCCAAGGTCAAGGCAGAGTGTGTGTGACTGGCCCAAGGTCACCCAGCAAGTTTGCATGGCATGAGTGGGGATTCAAACCTGGTTTTCCCAGGTCCTCCTGGTCTGACCCCTTAACCACTACACCATGTGGGCTTTCAACTATAAACTACACTCTAGTTTACCCTGGGAAGGGCAACCATGAAAGAGCTAGAAATGATTCTTAAGTGTAAGGATGTGTCATTGGCCACCAAGATCAAGTTAATTCATGCCATAGTATTCCCTGTTACTATGTATGGGTGTGAAAGCTGGACATTGAAGAAAGCTGATAGGAAGAAAGTAGATTCTTTTGAAATGTGGTGTTGGAGAAGAGTGTTGCGGATACCGTGGACGGCCAAAAAAATGAATCAGTGGGTAATAGATCAAATCAAGCCTGAACTGACCCTAGAAGCTAAAATGACTAAACTGAGGCTATCATATTTTGGTCACATTATGAGAAGACAAGAGTCACTGGAGAAGACAATCATGATAGGAAAAGTTGAGGGCAGCAGGAAAAGAGGAAGACCCAACAAGAGATTGACTCAGTAAAGGAAGCCACAGCCCTCGATTTGCAAGATCTGAGCAAGACTGTCAAAGATAGGACATTTTGGAGGACATTGATTCATAGGGTCGCCATGAGTCGGAAACGACTGGATGGCACTTAACACACACACATAGTTTACCCTGTGATCTGTTTGTCTACCCACCACCCTTGTCCTATAGGTCATTTCTCCCTCCCCTTCACCACCACATGTGCCTGTCTTCATCTATTGCTCTTAGATTAGATGGCCCTTCCTGACCACATCCAGACTTCCCCTCATGCTTCTCTTCTCAAGGCTTCCTATCTCCCCTTTGCTGATCAAGCCACTGCTCACTCATCACCCTTCTGGGTCTGCCACATCCTTTATCAATGCACGTCTTTCTCCCACAAGAAAATTGATGGTGAGGTGCAAGCTGAAAAGGTATTGATGCTCAGCCACAGGTAGCTGAGCACATGTTGTGCAGAAAATGCGAGTACCCAGCAGAAATGGGACTCAAATTGAGATGGAATGCTTCACCAGAGCGCTTTGGCATAGCCTGAAAGGCAGGCTGCTTTGAGGTACCGCAAGGAGGACAAAGCAGAAGAAGGTCTAAACTGAGGAGCCCAATTAAAAGGGGCAGGAATGAGGATGCAGGGAAGTTGTGGTCAGGATACAGATGGGAGGCTAAGGAGAGTGGAAGGTTGGTAGGGTAGCTGATGGTCTGGGGCACCTAGACGTTGACCAGTCCAAGGCCAAAGTGGGTTTGTTGCTGAGGCAAAGAGCCTGATTTGTCCTAGAAGCAATTAATGGCCAGGCCGGGTCAGAAGGTGGGTGGAGCCAAGCTTGGACCTGAGATAATATCCCTTGTTTTTCCACCAGCCTGTATCCGTGGCTTGCTCACCACTAGAGGCAGCAGAAAGGGGAGAACAGCACTAGAAATCTTAGGTAACAGCAGGAGAGACTAAAGCCTGATTGTTCTCAAAAGTAGGAAGGTATTATTACATGTAAAATTCCCCCTTAATAGTCTTTGAGAAAGCTGTTTTAGGTGGCTAACCGGGGGGGTTATCTCATTATGTATTCCCACCGATGTATTAAGAGTTTAAAAACATTATAAAAAATACTGTTCACACTTTCTATGTATTCCCAGTGATGTATTAAGAGTTTGAAAATGTTATAAAAAATACTGTTTGCACTTTGTTTGGCCCCTTTAGCTGTGAAGACGTCTTCCAACCATTTTTTAGCCGTGGTATCCAAAAACCCTTTTAAAGCGATGTTTTTTATGACATTTTCAAACTCTTAATACATCACTGGGAATACATAATGTGGTAACCTCCAGGATAAGATTCTTGCTGAATCTGAACCTCTGAAGAATATTGCTCTAAACCATACTGCACTGAGGTATTTCCCCATTTCTTCTCCCTCTTCCAAAATATTAGATCAGTGAAGTTGATGGGCAGTAGATTCAGAACATACAAAGGAAGTACTTCTTTACACAATGCATAACTGACTGGTGTATAATTGGCTGTGGGTTTGTAGCATGGGACTATCCCCTGCACACTACAGGCTGGATCTTATTGTGTAATTTTGCATCATTTAATGAGTCATGTTATCACTTATGCCTTGCCCCCACCGCCCCCGAAGCCAAAATGCTGCCCTCACCCTCGAGCCCCGTGGAACTGCTCCATAGGGTTCCATGGGGATATGCCATCTAAAAAGGTGGCGTACATCGAGGTGAGGACAAAGGGGGCATTCCTGGCCTGAAAGGGCTTAGGAGACTGCCTAAAGGCAGCTCCTCCCCTGGACCACCCCTGGACCATCCCCCGGGAAGATGGCACACAGAAGTGTGCCGTCAGGATGCTGGCGGGACGTCCCAGGGCCGTGCTGCCACAGCAGCGCAGGGAGGGCAGCATGAAAGGCCTGATGCCGGCATCTGTGCCAGTCTTGCCTGCGCGAGTGGCACGGGCACTGGCGCAAGGGGCACGGATGCCGGCACAGGCCCCTGAGGTCCTCCTAAGGACTTGAAGCCCTCAAGGTCAGGAATGGACTTTGTGTTATCCGCCCTGAGTCCTAGTCAAAAAGGCAGGCTATAACTAACGTAAAAATGGTGGCAGCTGCTAGCTTTGATGGCACTGGAAGAGGATTAGACAAATTCATGGTGGAAGGCCCATCAATGGCTGTTAACCATGTTGACTCCGTGTTTGGAGGCAGTATGCCTCTGAATGCCAGTAGCTAAGAGACGGTAGCAAGGGGAGGCTTTGGCCTCTGTGTCTCTGCTAGGGGACTTCTGGAATATCTGTCTGGCCACTATGCAAAACAGAATACTGGTCTAGATGGACCATTGGTCTGATCCAGTCTGATGAAGTAGTACAGTCTGGGAAAAGTTTGCCTTCTTGATTCTACTAGATGTATAAATGGGCTCTCAAATTATCTAGACGAGAGGTCCCCAACCTGGTGCCTACTGTTCACTAGATCAGCCTCCGCCACTCATGTAGAGGAGTGGGGAATCAAACCCGGTTCTCCAGATCAGACTCCACCACTCCAAACCACCGCTCTTAACCACTACACCATGCTGGCTCAGCGAGCAGACACCATGATAGAGTCGCTGATAGTTCTCAGCAACTGATAATGTTATATGTGTGTGTGTGTGTGGGGGGGCATAGCGTTATGGCTCCAAATCTGGATATGCCAATTTCCCTATCATGGCTAATAGCTCTTAATAGACCTATCCTCCATGGCCTTTTTCAGAGCCATCGAAGCCCATCACCTTGCAGACCTTGCGGCAATGAATCCTAGAAGTTAATTATGCATTATGCGCTAGACATACAAAGGGCACCTCGATCGAGGAAACAGAAACATGGACCACCAGTGCGAGCATCCTGCCTTCCACACGCTTTTAGCGAAGACCTGTCGAGGCCTGAGCCACCCGGCAGCTTGATGGACGAGGAAGTGCTGATACAGCCAGCAGTGTCTTCCAACTTACACCGCTCGATACTTTGCCGAATGCATCCATTTATACACAGTGATATATAAGGCTATCAAGCCAGTGCGGTAATAGCTCCTACGAGGATTGGGTTGGTTTCTCCTCCCCTCCTTTCCCTCAGTCCAAGGAGCGGGTGTAAATTTAGCAAAACAGCTTCACTAACCTTTGGCTGCCTATTATGGCCAGGCCTCTGGAGCCTGGGTGGAAATTCAGAAGTGCCTGAGTTTGATCAGTTAGGCTTGCCATGTCGTAGCCCCAGATAGCTTGAATATGGACCAGCATTTCCATTGAGAAGAGACTGGGAGGTGTCTCTTCTTCAGAGACTGCAATTGTGGGAAATGGTTTCCCAACATGTGTGTTTCCTTGAACCTGCTCCTTATCTACTGGCAGAAATAGGAGAATGAATGACCTGATGATATCACATGGTGTAGGTGGAAGATAGGATGGAGGATAGAGATGCTACAAATTTTTCAGTGACTTACCATGTTTGATTGTAACGATCAGATGTGAGCTGATCAGTTCTGCAGTGAAGAATCAAATGCCTGTCGAACAAGTTTGAATTAGGTATTTGAAAAACTGTGCATATGTAAAAACATTGCTGGTCCAAACAAATTGACAACCATTAACATTGCTAAGGAGTCAAAACTACTTAGATGAACATGTGTGTTCAACACACACACACACACTGTTTATTTATGATGGCTTTTTAGGCCCTTTGACTGATTTCACCATTTGGTAACTTTCTGAGTTTAGAGGACTGTTTTGTTCTCACCATTTCTTTTTATCCTTGCTCAGCCTGATGCTCTTACAAAACATGTGTACTCTTTTTATTTGTTTAAGAAACTTTCTTATATTTTGAATGCTCAAAGCCTGGTTTCTGTAAGCATACCACACCTATTCAGTCCCACTTTCCAAAGAGTGGTAAAGGGAAGGGGCAGCAGTTAAGCTCTAGAGTGTGAAAGTGCAAACTGTTGTCCCCGCACTAGCTAGTATGAGTGAAGAAGAGCCTTAAACAGTAACACAGATACAGAGTGCTAGATATACAAATTCATTTAGCAGGAAATACTCATTTACATTTGCTGGTAGTAGTGGTTACTATCTATAAAATGAATCTTGTGGGTCTGCTTCCTAACATAGGCATTTGGGAAACAGGTTCTCAGTAGGCCTCCAAGTAGGGTTGCCAACCTCCAGGTAATAGCAGAAAAGCTCCTGCTATTACAACTGATAGCCAACCTATAGAGATCAGTTCACCGGGAGAAAATGGCCACTTTGGCCATTGGACTCTATGGCATTGAAGTCCCTCCCCTTCCCAAACCCCGCCCTCCTCAGGCTCCGCCCCCCCAAATATCCTGCCGA
Organism: Euleptes europaea; assembly: GCF_029931775.1. Classification (NCBI taxonomy): domain Eukaryota; kingdom Metazoa; phylum Chordata; class Lepidosauria; order Squamata; family Sphaerodactylidae; genus Euleptes; species Euleptes europaea. Next base: position 47,543,222 of record NC_079324.1, read on the forward strand.
TGGCGAAGAGGGACCTGGCAACCCTACCTCCAAGTCCTATATTGCCTGTAGATGTCAAAAATAATGACTCTGAGAATGCATGAAGTGCCTTCTCTTATCGCTACATGACCAAAGCCAGCCTCAGAGACTGCAGGAGGACGTTCCATGGAGAAGGTTTTCAGCCTGTACCCTCTTATCTCCATGTCATATATTTATAGGATTTGCATCTATAGCTCACACAAACGATTCCTGCTGCTAGTGTGCACTGGATTGAGCTCACATATGCACATTGGAACAGATGAGCATGGTGAGGGTCAGTGGTGTGCCTCTCTGCAGTGTCTGGACCCTGGCATTTGCCTCGTTCTGCCCACTGCTGATCCAAGCTGTCTCAGTGGGGCTAGACATTCATGGCACCCTTGTTGATAGGGTGTGCATAATGGTTCGAATGCTGCATTTAGCCTAAGAAGACATGGATTCAGATCTTTCCCTCTCCCCTTGTTGCTTGCTGGGTGACCTGCAACCAATAATTGGACCGGGTCCCATCGATTCATTCCCGCAATGGTGGCACTTTCTTCCTGTCTGAGCCTCTTGAGAGCTGGTGTGGCATAGCGGGTAGAGTCATACTAGGATCCTGGGAGACCCAGGTTAGAATCCTTACTTCCACCAAGGAAGCTCACTGGGTGACCTTGGTCCAGTTGCGTTATCTCAGCCTAACCTACTTCACAAGGTTGTTCTTCTTCTTGTTGTTGTTGTTGTGAAGAAGAGTTGGTTTTTAAATGCCAGCTTTCTCTACCACTTAAGGGAGACTCAAACTGGCTTACAATCACCTTCCCTTCCCCTCCCCACAACAGACACCCAGTGAGGTAGGTGAGGCTGAGAGAGCTCTTAATAGAACTGTAACTTGCCCAAGGTCACTCAGCTGGCTTCGTGTGTAGGAGTGGGGAAACCAACCCAGTTCACCAGATTAGCCTCCGCCGCTCATGTGGAGGAGTGGGGAATCAAACCCGGTTCTCCAGATCAGAGTCCACCGCTCCAAACCACCACTCTTAACCACGACACCACGCTGGCTCTCTTGGAAAGAATGGAGGCAGGGAGAATAATGTTCTAAGCTGCTTTGAGTTCCCATTGGGGAGAAAAACAGGATATAAATACATAAATGCAAAATTCACCTATGAGCGGAAAGCTTCTTGTGCTTGGAGAAAAGTGCCACCATTAATGGAATGGATCCAGAAGATCGTGATCTTTGATGCTCACCTACGTCACAGGGGCTATTTGTAAAGATAAAATCGGGGGCAGGGAAGGAGCTCTCAGAATGAAGGAGAGGACAAGCTATGATTCTGTTAGTCAATTGCAATTCTGTTGTGTCACCGCAAACAGGGAATGAAAAAGAAAAATATCTAAATGCACTCTTTCATATTTAATCACGAAATAGCATTTATGTATTAAATGGTTAGCTATGTATTAAATGGTTAGCTATGTAACTTCCTTTCATAGCTCAACCCCCCCGCCCCCACGTCGAGTTTTGGTTAGGCGCACATTTATTGAAATGTAATTGATTAATGAATCAATTAATCGGATCAAAGGTTGGTGATTAATCAGCTAAAAATTCTTTAACCAGTTGACAGCCCTCCCCCTCAACAGATAAAAGCCTCCTGGTTTCTAATCTGTTTGCAGAGCTCTTCGACGCTGAGGCTGACTTTGGTTTTTCAAGAGCTCGCCCTCTGCAACCTCCTTTTCTTCTACACCTGCAGGCAAGTGATCCCCCTGCTTGTGTTGGCAGGAATCTCCTCTGCTTAACCAGCCTGGCCACAGCGGCTCTTGTGTGAATGTGTTCAGTGGCATCATCTCATCATCTGCGCATGAGAGCAGATGACATTTCGGTGTCGGTTTGGAGGGCAGGGTGTCTCCTTGGGGACAGTGCACACAGCCCGCCGATGTCCCCCTTTTCTGGGGGGGAAAAAGCTTCCCTCCCCTTTGCAATCCCAAAGGGGCAAAATGCAAGAATCAAATCTGCAGATTATATTGCTCATCAGGACTTGTGGGGGGTGGGGAGAGAGCTGGAGCCCTGACAAAAGGCAAAATCACCATAATCAAGCATTGCACGCCGCCGTGATTAAAATGCTGCGATTGACTCGGGTCCCTTTCGGCTGCGGGGCAAGCCACGTGGGGATAAGGCTTATTCACAAAGGAACGAGATTGTTTTTATCCAGGGAGGAAGGAGGCGGGGGCAGGAAGGGTCTGCTTGCAACACATGTCAAAATCATCTTTACATTCCAGTGTCATCTGTTTTGCAGAGGGAATCGAAGGATGGCATTTTAAATTTCAGGGCTCAGCCGTATTGGGGGTCTGGATCACCCTGGAAGGATCCATTGCTTCTCACAAAAGTACTCTCCCTCCCTCCTTTTGCCCCCTCCTATGCCTGGTTTTGCAAATCAGGGATTTTTGTCTCCCTTTTCACACATGGGGTTTGCACGGGACCTTTACTAGGGTTGCCAACCTCCAGGTACTAGCTGGAGATCTGCTATTACAACTGATCTCCAGTAGGTATAGATCAGTTCCCCTGGAGAAAATGGTCGCTTTGGCAATTGGACTCTATGGCATTGAAGTCCTTCCCTTCCCCAAACCCTACCCTCCTCAGGCTCCATCCCAAAAACCTCCCGCCGGTAGCCAAGAGGGACCTGGCAACCCTAACCTTTACCTTTCTTTCACACATTACAGAGAACACAGACAGGAGTCCCCAGGTCATGTCGTTTCTCCACATGTGCTGTTGTTGGAGTCTGAATCAGGGCACCACACACATGAGAACTGAGGTGAACCCACAACTCAGGCCTGACTGTTACACAAGGGAGGGACCCTGGACCCAAGCTGTGAATTCCACAATGTGAGAAGAGCCTTATCTGTGGCTCTCACAGTCAGTTGTATTTTTTTATCTTGTCCTTCCTCCAAGGAGCTCAAGGTGGCTTATGGGGCTCTACCTTCCTCCATTTCATCCTCACAACAACCTTGTTAGGTAGGTTAACCTGAGAGAGAATGACTGCTCCAAGGGCCCTCAATTTGCTGCATGGCACAGTGGGGATTTGAACCAGTCTAAATTGCTACACCACTCTGACCTGCCTTTATAGTCCTTGGTCTTCTAAACCTGCTGCTGCACAGTTCACTCCTAGTGATAACATTCCCCCTTCCTGGCAGACCAACCTGCCTTTTCCACCACAACAGCTACACTAAGCTTCCAAGTTCTACAAGTGATCCATCTCTCTCAGCAGCTTCTCTGACATCACTGCAGTTTAGCCAATTCTAAGGGAGGGGCTGTGGCTCAGTGGTAGAGCATCTGCTTGGCATGCAGAAGGTCCCAGGTTCAATTCCCGGCATCTCCGGTTAAGGGACTAGGCAAGTAGGTCATATGAAAGACCCCTGCCTGAGACCCTGGAGAGCCGCTGCCGGTCTGAGTAGACAATACTGACTTTGACGGTCTGACTCAGTATAAGGCAGCTTCATGTGTTCAAGGGTGTAGTGCATTTGGGGAGGGGCCATTGCTCAGTGGCAGAGCATCTGCTTGGCATGCAGAAGGTCCCAGGTTCAATCCCCGGTATCTCCAGTTAAATGGAATAGGCAAGTAGGTGATGTGAAAGACCTCTGCCTGAGACCCTGGAGAGCCTTTGCCGGTCTGAGTAGACAATACTGACTTTGATGGACCAAGGGTCTGATTCAGTATAAGGCAGCTTCGTGTTTTCATATTTTTGAGAGTGGAGGGAACTTGCAGATATGTGACAGATGGTAGCTTTTTAAAAAGCTCCCCATCTCTTCCTCTCTCTGTGTCCATATAATGAAAAAGATGCATTAATGTCCATGTTAAAAATGTCCATTTCCACGGGTCAGAAATACAGTTTTTTGTTTCCATTGATCCTCTAAATTTGGAAGCAGTTGGCATAGCAACAAAAACCTGGGAGTGGGATTTTGGACCCAAATTTCCTTGTGGCTTTGAAACAACGAAACCGCTGTCGATGTGCGTGCCTGCCGCACACTCTCACGACTGCCATGTGCAACTTCACCTGCCTCCGCAATTGCAGCTTCTTAGTTCCTCAGGCACCTCCTGCTAGCTAGAAAGGGAAACCTGCTCAGGCACTAATGCGGTGCACATCAGGACACAAGGCTGTTAAACAGCTGCCAAGCAGCCCCAAGGCCGGGTGCCCGGCAGGCAGCAAGCCCACGCCTGCAACAGCTTTGAACTTTTATCAAGCGCTCAATTAAATGGCTTTCAGTCTGGGCAAAAGACAGCTGTGCCCGACAAGGCTGGGATTGTTGGCTTGCCCAGCGCAGCCCCTCACGCTCTCCTGCTGCAGAGACAACTTCCTGTCTCCTAGACAAGAGCTCTCCCTCTCTCAGCCAGCGTGGTGTAGTGGTTAAGAGCGGTGGTTTGGAACGGTGGAGTCTGATCTGGAGAACCGGGTTTGATTCCCCACTCCTCCACATGAGCGGCAGAGGCTAATCTGGTGAACCGGGTTGGTTTCCCCAATCCTACACACAAAGCCAGCTGGGTGACCTTGGGCAAGTCACAGCTCTCGTAGAGATCTCTCAGCCTCACCTACCTCACAGGGTGTCTGTTATGGGGAGGGGAAGGGAAGGTGATTGTAAGCTGGTTTGAGTCTCCCTTAAGTGGTAGAGAAAGTCGGCATATAAAAACCAACTCTTCTTCTTCTTCCTCTTCCTCCTCCTCCTCCCCCCACCCCCGCCGGCTGTATCCAACTTGGGACACCAAATATCCTTCTGGAGTCTCCTGCAGTCATGAAGAGCTTTAGCTCTCTGGCATTATTATAAATTATTTACTCATGAGCCTTTATTGGGGACTGAATTCCCCCGAAACAGATTGAGGAGTTCAGGCAAGGTGTAATATCAGGAGATATTTTGACAAGCTTTTCCAAAGTTGCCACTGCATTCATCGAGCAAGATTCCTATGGCACCTTAATTGCTTTCATTGAACTACCAAACCCATCATGCAGTATGGTTGTGAGAGAAAAGAGCACAAGTAAACATATACAGAGCCTGCTACAGAAATGAGTGAAGTTTGGTAGCAAAATGAGGCAAACTGATGAATGCTGAGTGGATTTCCCATTGAAAAATGATTTCCTGGTGGAATCTGTCCAGCAAGGGATGTCATTCCCTACTTTGAATCCCCATAGTGTCTTGCTATCTTTTCTCCTAGGATCAAGTTAGGCTGGGCGTCGCTAGAAGGTAATTTCAGAGGGCAGCCATTTTTGGTATCTGGCGAAGGGAGCTTTGACTGTTGAAAGTTTATATCCCAAAAATCTTGTTGATCTCTAAGGTGCACCTGGATTCAAATCTAGCTCTTCTGGAAGGTAAATGATCCAGCCATCTTGCTGAAGCTAAATAAGTTTTGGTCTGGTCAGTGCTCTGATGGGAATCCTGTGTAATCCACCTTGAGTTGCAGGAATAGAAGGCAGGTAGGGTAGAAATGGACAAGAAATAAATTAGGGTGCTTCATACTTCTCTCACAAATGGAATTGTTTTCTGATTTTACTACATTTCCAATAGTCTTTCACTTCATTTGATGGTCAAAAGGAGCTCCATATGCTTCCTCCATGAACACAGCACCTAAAAGCAGCCCTGAGCTGTCCTATTGATCCGTGTAGCATCTCCAAGGGCCAAATGAATAGACTATATACAGCTACTTTGCTAGGTAAGAGCAGTCCATGCTACAGAAATTACAAGCAATTGCACTGTTAGCAAGTTTGAGAGCTGAATCAGCCAACTTGATCTGCAGAGAGAAAATGGCACCCAAGGAAAGGAATACCAGGAAGATGGTCAAGAAGGTGGAGCATACTTTCACTAAGATCAGGGGGTTCTCTCCCCCTTTTTTGGCTCCTTTATATCTCCCCATATGAAATAGAGGTGCTTTGGATATGTAGAGCCCTTGGGGAGCTGGCATTTTGCAGGACAAGCTTGAGAAGAACAGTAAAATAGATTCTTTCTGCTATGAGCTCATATGTGCAGGTACAAAGAGGTCATGGCAGTAATAACAAGAGTGTCTAATGCAAAGAACCCTTTTCATCCTTGGACACACTTGAACAGCCAGGGCATTATCTGGAAAAGGAAACTGGTGTACTCCCTGTGGTCTCCTGTGGTCATCACCAGGGTTGCCAACCTCCAGGTACTAGCTGGAGATCTCCTGCTTTTACAACTGATCTCCAGCAGATAGAGATCAGCTCACCTGGAGAAAATGGCTGCTTTGGCAATTGGACTCTATGGCATTGAAGTCCCTCCCCTCCCCAAACCCTGCCCACCTCATGCTCCGCCCCAAAACCCTTCCACCAATGGCGAAGAGGGACCCGGCAACCCTAGTCATTACGCCATCCAATACAGGGCTCCGGTGGGAAATTTTGTTATGCTCCGAGTAGGAGTTAACTTCCTGGCATGGTGCTAAGCTGGAACTTGAGGACTGGAGGGAGAAATATTCTGGCCTCTTGCTTTGGGCAATGGTCAGCATGCTCCATGAAGCCAGTTACACTGTAAGTTGGCCTGACAGCTGTTATATCTTGCCAAATGCTTCTGGCAATCCCTGTTGAAATGAATGAGAACTGTGCAAGAGAATTATGGAAGATCCTATTCATTTCTAGGGGTCTGCATAATTAAACTCTCAGCTGGATCGTGCCCAGTTTTTGATTTATAGTTTAATGTATTTGCAGTTTGTTTTCCATACATGCTTGACTGACATATACATAACAATTAAGATAGCATTAAAAACTAAAATACTTTGGCTTACTGAATTTTAAATTTTTGGATATATTGGTATTATACACAGGTGACAATGACTCCAATGATGACTAGGAACTACTCAAAAATTTAAAATAAAACAGGTCCTGCCTGTGGTCTTATAATCTAAAAAAAATAAATGGTGGAACAAGTGCTATTTTAGGATCTCTATAGCTATATTTTGTCCTGGCCTGGATAGCCCAGACTAGCCTGATCTTGTCTGACTTTGGAAGCTAAGCAGGGTTAGCCCTGGTTAGTACTTTGGATGGGAGGCCACCAAGGAAGACGAGAACAGCTATGCAGAGGAGGAATGCACAAACAACCTCTGCTATCTGTTGCCTTGAAAACCCTACAGGGTAGTCATAAGTTGGCTGCAACTTGACGGCACTTCCTACCACCATAACTATATTGTAGTGTACTAAGGGGTTTGGTGATGGCTGCTGCTGAAGCTTCTGGAAGTGATTGGCTGAGGTGCTCTGATGTCAGAGAAGGGCTGGCCAGGCTGGAAGGATTCTAGCTACTCTTGACTGAGGGCTGCTTTAAACACTGTAAAAAGGTAAAGGTAGTCCCCTATGCAAGCACCGGGTCATTCCTGACCCATGGGGTGATGTCACATCCCAACGTTTACTAGGCAGATTATATTTATGGGGAGGTTTGCCATTGCCTTCCCCAGTCATCTTCCTTTTACCCCCAGCAACCTGGGTACTCATTTTACCGACCTCGGAAGGATGGAAGGCCGAGTGAACCTTGAGCGACTACCTGAAACCAACTTTCGTCGGGATCAAACTCAGGTCGTGAGCAGAGCTTGAACTGCAGTACTGCAGCTTACCACTCTGCACTTTGGGGTTCCTTGTACATTGTATTATAAAAGGACTTGCACATCCTCTTCCCATTCTTCTGAGTCTTGTGCAAAGAAGCGAGATAGACTTACATTGGGGGAAAAAAAGGTATCTCCCCTTTTGTGTAAAGAAGTACGAATCCCAGTTTGTGGAGTTAAGTAATTCTGATTAACATTTGTGCCTGCAATCATATGTCACAGGAAGTAAATTTCTAACTGAGGTTCTTTGCATGATGGGAAGGGGGAGAAAGCAAGGCATACACATTAGTCCAGTTGTGGTTTGTAGTCATGCTGATTTAAAGTAGGGCTTATTGTGACATCTGAATGCAAGCTATCTTGAAAGAAGGGTTGAAAAATGGCCTCCATTCATACTAAATGTCAGGGACAAGAAAAAAAAATTCCATGTGCTATTTTGTGATGGAATGAAAGCCCCATTTAAAAAGTGAAATGTGACATTCTGAAATGTTGCCAAATGTCTAATCTTTGAAACGTTTCCCTGTGTGCTTTCGGCACTGTGTGGATCAGTGCATCTTTAGAAGTTCAGATTGTGAAACTTCTCAGGGGGACCAGTCATCTCAGGAATCTCATTGTTTTGCCTCAATGTCCTTCATTCAAGGCGGTTTGCAAGAAGTGATAGAAAAAAGCATCAATTAAACATGTTATTAAAAAACAGATAAAATCAGATAAGTTGTTATAATGCCCATAAAATTGCTGTTTAAAAACTACACCTAACAAGGAAAACAAGATCAGTATTCTCTGTATCACATTTAACCCCATCTGTCTAGACAAGAGTTCAGGACAATGTACATGATTTTTCCTGTCTTAGTGTTATCCACACAACAACCCTATGAGGCTGGCTAGGCTGTCACACACGAGAGAGAGAGAGAGAGAGAGAGAGAGAGAGAGAGAGAGAGAGAGAGAGAGAGAGAGAGAGAGAGAGAGAGAGAGAGAGAGAGAGAGAGTGTGTGTGTGTGTGTGTGTGTGTGTGTTATTGAGTGGTGCAAACTTACCTAGTTAGCGTCACAGTAGAGTGGGAATTTGTAGTTGTCCCTTCAATTCAGGGCATCTACCTTCAGTTAATTTTCAATTTATTTATATACCACCTTTGATCTAAAAAAAAAAACCAGGTCAAAACATTTCTTTTTATTCAGGCTTTTAATTGAAAAGTTCCATCTTTTTAAAGTTGTTTCAATGGCTTTATTGTTGATCATTCTTACTCTGCTGTTCTGTGATTTCATTGTATTGCTTTCTCTTCGAAAGCCACCTTGTGCATGCCTCTGGAGATATGGCATATATGTTTTAAAAAGACATAAATAAAATAATCTATGTTATTCTGAAATGACACAAATAGAATATATCAGCAGCGAAGGACAGACCCTGCCAGGCACCCAGGATCTGGTAAGACATACTCCCCTGCCATGCATGGACCTTAGCAAGGGTTGCCAGCTCTGGGCTAGGAAATACCTGGATATTTGGAGGGTGGAGCCTGAGGAGGGCAGGGTTTGGGGATGGGAGGGACTTCAATGGAGTATAACGTCATAGAGTCCACCTTCCAAAGTGGCCATTTTCTCCAGGTGAACTGATCTCAATCAGCTGGAGATCAGTTGTAATAGCGGGAGATCTCCAGCCACCACCTGGCGGTTGGCAACCCTAACCTTAGTCCTGCTCAAACACTCTAACCATTATATCACATTATCATGTCCACAAAGCTTTCAGCTAGATGCTGCGTTCAGTTGCTATGAATGTCCTGTGACCACGTATATCCAGGGTTGCCAACCTCCAGGTACTAGCTGGAGATCTCCTGCTATTACAACTAACCTCCAGCCAATAGAGGTCAGTTCCCCTGGAGAAAATGGCCGCTTTGGCAATTGGACTCTATGGCATTGAAGTCCCTCCCCAAACCCTCTCCTCCTCAGGCTCCGCCCCAAAAACTTCCCGCCGGTGGCGAAGTGGGACCTGGCAACCCTATGCTCTCAAACTCTGGAAAGAAAGAAGTCCCATTCATCACTTCAGTATGACTTGTGCAGGAAGATCCTGCCAGACTCTCCAACAGACTCCTACCCCCCCCTTTTGATCGAGACGAGGGTCCCATCGTATCTCCCGCCACATTCTCATGGATGGGCTTGTACACCCCCAAACAGCGGCCCCCTCTGCATCCCCCCTCCCTTCCCCGCCCCCAAACCCCATTGTGTTTGCATTGCTGGGATGGAGAGGTTACTGTAAATGGCAGGAAGGAGAGGTCAAAAGTAATCAACCCGCCGGGCGACCCTTCACCCCTTCTACAGCGTTACACATGCCCGGGCTAATACACTTGAGCCCAGCTGCTTGGCAGCTGACCCCCCCAGAGGCCCCCTTCCTGACAAAAGGCCTATCTTCTCTCCACCTAAATGATTTAAATTCTAATCAAACATCATTTATAGTACATCTCGCAGCCGTCTCCTGGGAACTGCTCCCATGTGAGCCGTTGCCAGGGCAACCAGGGGGTCTCATTTCAGAAATGTCAGATTGTATTATTGTCTTCACACTTCTCTGATAACCTGGTGTCTCTCTCCTCCTTTCCACCATCCCTGTGGTTTTTTTTTTTTTTTTGCTCTTCCCCCCACCCCTTCTCCCCTCGCCAATCCATCCCCACCCTGCATCCCAGGAGAAAATTACCAGCTCTATTTCATTACCTGCTCTGCCGCCGTCATTACCCCCTTACACGCCCGCGCACACGCACATGCGCGCGCACACACCCCGAGCCGCGCACACCCTCCCGCCCCCTTTGGGGCTCGCCTGCGTGGCCTGGTGTCATTTCATTTCGCTAGATATGAAAATGAGACATAGATTTTTGCCGGAGATGATAGCAAAGCACGGTTGTTCCGGAGATTCTCCCTGGATTTGGGCTGCTTTGAAAGCAGCTGTACTGCCGGGCCTGCAGGTAACTCGTGGCTACAAGATCTGGGAGTGGTGCATTTCCTTTTTTTTTTTTTAAGCCGGAAAAGATTTCTTGCAAAGGAGAACGGGAATGCTCAGTGGAACCTAAACAGAAACACATTACCTATCCTCAACAGTTCACTGAGGGAAATAGGCAAACCTTTGCAGTGTCCCAGGTTTTGTACACAACTGTCACTTCGTGAGCCCCACCTTTATCAATATGACAAATGGAGGCTGCTGATTGCCGCCTGGATGCTGTTGATTTGTGTTTCAATAGCTTGTTTGATTAGGGTTGCCAACCTCCAGGAATCCACTATTGTGGACTTAATTTGAATAGATCACAACTAAGCACATGCAATATTATAAGTTGGTTTTGTGATATTTGGTATGTACATGCTTTGGTAGTTTATTATTACACTTAGCATTTTGTAAAGAACTGGCAATTTTCTGCTGTTATTTTTCTCGAGCATATATTACAGCGGGCTGACCTTTTTGTGGTGTCATAACCTCCAAGTAATAGTAGATCTCCTGCTATTACAACTGATCTCCAGCCGATAGAGATCAGTTCACCTGGAGAAAATGACCGCTTTGGCAATTGGACTCTATGGCATTGAAGTCCCTCCCCTCCCCAAACCCTGCCCTCCTCAGGCTCCACCCCAAAAACCTCCCGCCGGTGGTGAAGAGGGTCCTGGCAACCCTATGTCTGATCCTGGTTGATAATCTAAGAAGGCTTTGTTCTAGATAGTAAGATACTGTAAACATGACCCTGGCCCTGCAAAAGGATCTGACCTAGGTGAGCAGTGGGTTATCCCTTGCTTCTGGAGATCTTCAAGCAGACTGTCAGGAATGAGTACAGCAGACTGAGCTGAAGGATCTATTTAATGTCCTCTAAACAGCCTCTGCCCTGACCTGGATGGCCCGGGCTAGCCTGATCTCGTCAGATCTCAGAAGCTAAGCAGGGTCAGCCCTGGTTAGTATTTGGATGGGAGACCACCAAGGAACACCAGGGTTGCTGTGCAGAGGAAGGCACTGGCAAACCACCTCTGCTAGTCTCTGGCCATGAAAACCCCAAAAAGGGGTCGCCATAAGTCGGCTGCGACTTGATGGCACTTTACACACACACACAAAGAGCCTCTTCCATCTCTAGAACTCCATGGCATATTTTAAATCCGCACACAGAAGAGCAAATGTGGAGGCACTCTCACTGTTGGCAGAAGATCCTCCAAAGAGCAGTTTGTGCAGCTCCCCAAGGCTGTCCCTTTGGGTTTCAGCCAATTCCAACTAAAGACTCTCTGCTCTCCCCCCATCCATTCAACCTGCAAATTGCTATTTGCCATACACTTCTCTGCTAAGCATTGATCTTTGCCCCACCCATACAGGTGAATTGTCCATTCAGAAACATCCACAGCCATTAAGAAGCATTAGCATTCTTTTGTTATAGACCTTGGCCAGTCAAACTCACAATATTATGCATGCATTTTCCATCATCTTCTCTAGGCATTATATCAAGTAGGCTGAGGAAAGTGCCCTACGATTCTCTAAGCAAAAGGGATTAATACCTTTTAGTAAGACCGACTAAAGTTTTTGTGAAACAGTGGGCAAGCTTTTGAGTTCCTCAGAACTCTTCGTCCGGCTGGATATTTAGTATGTATAAAACAAAACACCAGCGGGGGCAGACGGGAGGCACCAATGAAGATTCTGGACATGATGGAATAGTTCCTGTGGCTAGATTCAAGAAGAAGAAGAGTTGGTTTTTATGTGCTGACTTTCTCTACAACTTAAGGGAGACTCAAACTGGCTTACAATCCCCTTCCACTCCCCACAACAGACCCCCTGTGAGGTAGGTGGGCCTGAGAGAATGTGACTTGGCCAAGGTCACCCAGCTGGCTTCATGTGTAGGAGTGGGGAAACCAACCCAGTTCACCAAATTAGCCTCCGCCGCTCGTGTGGAGGAGTGGGGAATCAAACCCAGTTCTCCAGATCAGACTCCGCCGCTCCAAACCGCCACGCTTAACCATTACACCACGCTGGCTCTCAAGTCTTAAGATGAAACGCAGGATGTCTTTGTCCATGCAAACAGATTTCAGACCCATAGAGCTGCTGCAACAAAGGTGGGCTGGGCAGGAGTGGCCACATGATCTTTAAAAATATAAAATGAAGGTTAGCTTTCCTGCACAAAGCGGCGAGCAGGAGGGAAGTCTGAAAAGCTTGAGGTTAATTTCAGATATTGCAGGAGATGATCTTGCATGTGTGTGTGTTAAGTGCCATCAAGTCGCTTCTGACTCATGGCGACCCTATGAATCAATGTCCTCCAAAATGTCCTATCTTTGACAGTCTTGCTCAGATTTTGCAAATTGAGGGCTGTGGCTTCCCTTATTGAGTCAATCTTGCATACAGGCCAGATATTATTCACTCTGTGTACCCAAGTTCAAGGAATCTGGACTCTGTGTGAGGAGTCTGTGCTCTGCAGCCAGGGCTATAGCCAGACCAGTGGGTGTATCTATTCTATAGGGATGCCAGCCTCCAGGTGGGACATGGGGATCCCCCAGAATTACAGCTCATCTCCAGACTACAGACAGCAGTTCCCCTGGAGAAAATGCTTTGGAGGGTGGATTCTGGCTTTACACCCTGCCTTCTGGGCATGGTGTAGGATTCACTGGGTGTGTGTGTGGGGCGGGGGAGGTAGTTGTGAATTTTCTGCATTGTGCAGGGGGTTAGACTAAATGACCCTGGTGGTAGCTTCCAACTCTATGATTCCCTCGGCTCTGCCCCCAAATCTCTCAACAAGATGGAGGAGGGAAAATCGTTGGCAACAAGATGGAGGAGGGAAAATTGTGTTGTAATCTGCTTTGGGTCCCGATGGAAAAGTGGGGAATAAATATCTAAATTAATATATAAAAGTCTTTGACATTCACCAACCTTATTCAAGTCATATGCTTTTGATGCTAGCAATTTATAGTGATTGTTAGCCAGTTTGATTCTTCCTTAAGTGGTAGAGAAAGTCGGCATATAAAAACCAACTCCTCCTCCTCCATCATCATCATCATGATGTTGGATGGGCCAGATCTTGAATCCTGAGAGGCACCATTGACAGCTACTTCACCTCCATCAGCTGCCCACAGAGATGGCTGTCAAAGGGAAGGAGTTGAGAAGTGACAAGAACAGGAAACTGACAACAGAATACCCAGGTCAACTCTTGGTCATGTTGACTCAAGGAGGAAGGCAGGAAGCAGTCAGGGGCCAGTGTGCTGTGCCTGCATTGCGGTAAGAACCCCTCAGAAGAAAAGAAGGAAGAGATGAAGCACCCCTCTGAATCTAGATCCAGTTGAGAGAGCCATTTCCTCCAGCTTCCACCTGCCCTCTGAGAGGAGAGAGGGCTAGAGGCAAGAAGGCATCATGCTTTAATCCAGCTCAGGTGAGAATCCCCTTTGCTAGGAACATTCGCACTGAATCATAATTCACTCTGAATTCTTGTTAGCTGCTTTAGGAGTCAGTTTTGGCTGAAAAGTGGAATAAAACTGTAAGAAGGATATGCAGCTTTGGATGCAATACAACAGGGGATGGGGAGAGGAGGATTTGAAATTGCCCAGGCTAAACAAGACACCTTTGACTGGCCTTGGGGCCAAGCAGCTTTTCAGTTTCACCCACATTTTGGACTTCCACCCTGCTCTATCTTGTGAGGTTGCCAACAGCCCTGGAAACAATGCTCCCTCCCTTTAACTTGGGTTGCCAGCTCCAGGTTGGGTAATACCTGGAGATGAGGGGGTGGAGCCTGAGGAGGGTGGGGTTTGGGGAGGGGAGGGACTTAAATGGGGTGTAATGCCATAGAGTCCATCTTCCAAAGTGGCCATTTTCTCCAGGTGAACTGATCTCTGTCACCTGGAGATCAGTTGTAATAGCAGGAGATCTCCAGCCACCAGATGGAGGTTGGCCACCCTACCTTTAACAGAGGTTTAATATGTGGAAATGGCTGGCTGAAGATTTCCATGGCACAGAGCTAAGTAACATCACCTGATAATTGGTGAAGATCAAACTGATATTGAAGGGACTGGTGGAGGGACCAGTTTAAAAGCCGTCAACCTTCCCTTCACCTTTTAGTGCTACAGTCATCACCAGAAAGTCTAAGACCTCCAGTTTGAGTCTCTTAGTAGAGTTGCCAACCTCCAGGTAGTAGCTGGAGATCTCCTGCTATTACACCTGATCTCCAGCTGATAGAGATCAGTTCGCCTGGAGATTATGGCTGCTTTGGCAATTGGACTCTATGGCATTGAAGTCCCTCGCCTCCCCAAACCCCGCCCTCCTCAGGCTCCACCCCAAAAATCTCCCACTGGTGGCGAAGTGGGATCTGGCAACCCTATCTCTTAGGCTGAGACCCCTTTGGGCTTTTTTGCATTTGGACAAAAAACACCCAGATCTCCCTGCCTAGGCTCTCTGATTTGCCCAAGCAGACGTAATGAACCTTCCCACACTCCTCTCTGCAAAGAACAAACCCGTCCTGGCCCAGGCGGTTAATATTTAACTGAATAAAGAGCCATAAATATGGAAAATGGGACTTTTAATTAAATAAGCAGCTTTTAAAAAGACCCTAGGGCTGGAGCGGCTTTTGTTTAAATGTGATTGATTGGTCTCTCTTTCTCTCCTGCTTGTGCACAGTCCAACGAGAGGGGACGGCCGGTCCTTGTCACACTCCAGCTGGCCAGCTGCTAAAGGGGAGAGCTGCAAGGTGGAGATGGAGAGCAGGCTGTATTTCATTTAAAGGGGGGGATTAAGGGTCAAGGCTAACTGGAAGTCAACGCCTCTGTCTGAGTGACTAGTTTAAATGAGCTACAAATCAGGAAGTCTCCGGTTTGACCGTGCCATGAATACACTAGATGGGCTTTGGTTAACTGCCCAGACTCATTTGCAAATGGGGACCATAATAATATCGGCCTACTTTGCTGGGCTGGTGTAAGGGCTGCAGTGTCGAACATTCAAAGTGCTATGTAAATGCTAAGTACTGTTCAGGAAACTCTTCAACTAGTCACGTATGTGCCGTGTTCTATAATGGTTACAGTATCTTACTAGGCCTGTGGAGGTCTAGGTTCAAATCCCAGCTTCCTGTGAAACATATGGGGGTAGGGTTGCCAACCTCCAGGTGGTAGTCAAAAAACACAGTAGTAACCCAATTATTATACACTGTTATGTTACACTGTTTATATCATAATGCAGCAGGGCACAAGTGTATTATAGGTCAGTGAGTATGTCCAAATAAAGTCCATGAAAATAAAGTCAACAGAAAAATCTTTGTTTCCTTGTTCCTTGTTTACAAGATTTCCTTTTTTCTTCATAAAATGATTGGTTATGTCCTTGTAATTTGTAGGGTAGAACAGGATGCCGGTAAGTAGCCTGTTTCAAGTTTTTTTTTTCTTCAGCCACCCCAAAGGGACATAGAGTCTGATTCAGCATCTGGATATTATTATATATTCTCAGAACACTCAACTGTTGACATAAAATTGCAATTAGTAGCTATCAATAATTCCAAAATATACAATTCAATTACAGAAATTAATCATCATACTTACATAGTTGTATGTATATTCAAGCACAGTAACATGTGAGGTATGGACCTGACGAGGTTTCTTTCTTGTTCTCTGTCAAATAATACAAGCTAAACACCTTACTTAAATGCATAAGAGAAACAATCCCAGGTGTAATGAGCAAGTTACAGAAAGGAGAAACAATCCCAGGTGTAGTGAGAGTTACAGAAAGGAGGTGAGGTCGTTTGACATATTTAACCCTTTAGGTGTAACACAAAGAGTTGCACAAAACGTGCTTCCTGCTGACATAGCACCCTATCAGTATTCATCCTTTGATATTTTTTAGGTGTCATTTGCCAGACTGCAAAGAACTTTAAACATACTGAAAATGACTTAAAGTTCTTTGCAGTCTGGCAAATGACACCTAAGTAGCCACCCTCCAAAGTAGCTATTTTCTCCAGGGGAACTGATCTCAGTAGTCTGGAGATTGGTTGTAATTCTGGGAGATCTCCAGGTTTCCACCTGGAGGTTGGCAACCCTGGATAAGAGTACTGCAGGGCCTTCTAGGGTAACCCCCTATTTCCTGGTCAGAGAAGAGTGTGGAAGCAGCTGAGTTCTGTACTCTTGGATAAAAAATGCTCTCTGCTGACTGCAGGGACGTAAGGCATCACAGTGTCTCTGGAGCTGTCTCCCATTGCTGATGGGAATGTATGGACTGCCCATCTCTGGCTGGTGGTGGGCATCAGTAGATGCAGGCCTTGGGGACTCATGTCTCAAGGATACAGCCTTCTTCCTCTCACGTTTCAGGATTCAGGCCGGTGCCACATGTAACTGTTCCTGGACTGTATCACTTCATGTGATTGAATGGAGCTCCTCACAGCAAAGTCCAAAGACCTCTCAGAGAGCTCCGAGATGAATGTTTAACCAGCTCAATTTGGAGTTTTTAACACACCTTATGTTTTTAATTGGAATTCTAATGGGACCTTTCCAACTTCCCTTTCCAATTTTACCATGTCTTGCCTACAGCCTCCATGAAGGGGCAGGCATAAATCCCTCACTGGGGTAATCAACTCATCTCCCCTGTCAAACGCATCCAGATGACCAAAGGTAGGAAATCACTTGGCAGGTCCGGCTGGCTTCGTCCCGCCCACCAGGGAACAGCAGAGCGAGGGCAAAAACAATCCTTCCACCTCGTGAATCATTTTAATACAGCCGCTGCCCTCCATGCGATAATAGGAAGCCTTGTCAAGTTCAAACCCCTT
Organism: Euleptes europaea; assembly: GCF_029931775.1. Classification (NCBI taxonomy): domain Eukaryota; kingdom Metazoa; phylum Chordata; class Lepidosauria; order Squamata; family Sphaerodactylidae; genus Euleptes; species Euleptes europaea. The sequence continues at coordinate 47,560,501 of NC_079324.1, forward strand.
GATTAGAAGTAATGCCCCCCGGCTGGCACAGGAATAACAGAGCCGATGATGAGCTCAGAGGATGGAACCTTTGCAAGAAATCTAAATGAGGACAGAAGGGTGGCTGCAGACAGATCCAGCAAAGTTCATCTGTAGGAAATCTTCTTGGTCTTCCAGGCTGTTTCCTACACAGCACCGACCTGGCTCACTTAATAATAGTGGTTGATTAGTGGCTCGAGGGCCAGTGTGGTATTCTGTGCTGGGTAGAATGTTGGATGGACGATGGCAGCAGTTCCCAAACTGTGCTCCACGGAGCACTCGGTGCTCCGTGAAACATATCCTAGCGCTCCGTGAAGAGATTGGAAAGAAAAATACTACTGTCATTCAGTTTAGTACATAGGTAGTAAAGGTAAAGGTAGTCCCCTGTGCAAGCACCGGGTCATTCCTGACCCATGGGGTGACATCACATCCCGACGTTTACTAGGCAGACTATGTTTACTGGATGGTTTGCCATTGCTTTCCCCAATCATCTACACTTTGCCCCCAGCAAGCTAGATACTCATTTTACTGACCTCGGGAGGATGGACGGCTGAGTCAACCTTGAACCGCAGTCGGGATCGAACTCAGATTGTGAGCAGAGCTTTTGACTGCAGTACTGCAGCTTACCACTCTGTGCCACGGGGCTCTAGTATATAGGTGCTAGGTGAAAATTAGTGCTCCGTGACAAATTTCTCTCCTGAAAAGTGCTCCATGACTCAAAACGTTTCGGAACCGTTGGATTATGGGAACCTGAGTTCAGGCCTTTCATTCTGCCATGAAGCTTGTGGGTGACCTCAGGCCAATTGCACTCTAACCTATTGTACAGGGTTGTTTTGAGGATCAATGGAAGGAGGAGAACCATGTGGGATAAAATTGTGATAGTACAAAGAGAAGATGACGGATAGCTATTGACCATGATTGCTAAATGGAGCTTCCAGGTTCAGTGGCAGTATATCTTTGAACACCAGTTTCTGGGGGGTGAACAGTGGGGAAAGGCTGTTTCCATAGAGCCTGGCTTGTATGCTTTGCAGCAGCATCTGACTGGGAATAGGATTGTGGGCTAGATGCACTGTGGTCTGGTTTTATATGTGCATAATCTCTGAGCCTCCAAAGTAAGGATAGCTGCTTAGTACTTAGTAACTAATTACATTTTAGCTCACTTTTCCTTCAAAGATGTTTCCCTTTTTATTCTCACAACAACCCTGCAAGGAAGGTTAGGATGAGTGAGAGATATGAAGTCTGGTCTCAATCAAATACTCTAACCATGACATTACGCTGGCTCATATTTTTCTGTTTTGAAAGGTATTATGCTCTCTGCAGGGAGGTCTGGAGACTGGTTGCTGTACAAATGCCCCCTCCCCAGGCTTCATAATAAAGTTGGTACTCTCTAGCGTAACAGCTGCCCGTGGGTACAGCTGGGGCAGAGATGTGGCAAAAGTGTGGGTTATTTATCACTTGTAACTCAAGGACACTTTTTGTTCCAGTATCAGAGAACCTAGGGGGAAAAAAATCTTTGTGCCACCATTCATTTAAAATTGAGTAGGGCCTAGGGTTGCCAGGTCCCCCCTGGTCACCGGCAGGGGATGGGTGGCAGGGTTGCCAAATCCAGGTTGCAAAACTCCTGGAGATTTGGGGATGGAGCCTGGGTAAGACAGGGACCTCAGTGGGGCACAATGCCATAGAGTCCACCATCCAAAGCATCAATTTTCTACAGGGGAACTGAACTGTAATTCCAGGGGTTTCCTGGGTCCCAGCTGGAGCCTTGCATTCCTAGGAGGGCCTGATGGCATTTATTTGGGGCTCAGATATGGCTTGTTGACCATCTAGCTTGGGTGGTCAGTTGTCTGTCCCTTCTCCAGAGGAAGTGAGGAGAGAAATCTGAACTGGAGTGATGTCCTTTTCAAGTATCATCTGAAAGCACAGAAAGGAAACCCCTAAGTTAGGGTTGCCAGCTCCGGGTTGGGAAATACCTGGAGATTTTGGGGGTGGGGGTGGAGTCTGAGGAGGGTGGGGTTTGGAGAGGGGAGGGACTTCAATGCCATAGAGTCCAATTGCCAACGCGGCCATTTTCTCCAGGGGAACTGATCTCTGTTGCCTGGAGATCAGTTGTAATAGCAGGAGACTCCAGCCACCACCTGGAGGTTAGCAAAACAGGAAAAAAGAGCACCTCCATGCTAATACCATAAGGTTTGGAAACTGGCATGGGAAAAATTCAATACAATGATACAAAAACTGTATTGTGTTTCAGAACAATTCAACAAGTACAATGGACCACAAAAAGTGACAATTTACAAATATATACAAAATATACAAAAAGTATTTGATGCAGTCAATAAATAGTACAATCTTCTTAGTATATATATATATAGGAAAAATTATTTGAAAAGTCCATAAGGTACATGTATAAATGATTACAAAGTCTTCATAAAGCATGATGGGTGGGGGACGGCCATTTCAAGAATATTTCTTCAGCCCCATTTCCAATCCTACATTAAATATAATATATGCTAACATGAAATTTCTATAAACATTGCTTAATTTAAATTAATTAATATATCTTATACTTACAAGTATCCAAGCTTAATTAAATTCTATATATCATGAAGTTAATTCACCATTTTGGGGGTGGGGGTGGAGTCTGAGGAGGGTGGGTTTTGGAGAGGGGAGGGACTTCAATGCCATAGAGTCCAATTGCCAACGCGGCCATTTTCCCCAGGGGAACTGATCTCTGTTGCCTGGAGATCAGTTGTAATAGCAGGAGACTCCAGCCACCACCTGGAGGTTGGCAACCCTACCCTAAGTATCAAATGAGTCATGAACACATGAAGCAGCCTTATACTGAATCAGACTCTTAGTCCATCAAAGTCAGTGTTGTCTACTCTGACCGGCAGCGGCTCTCCAGGGTCTCAGGTGGAGGTCTTTCGCATCACCTACCTGCCTAGTCCCTTTAACTGGAGATGCCGGGGATTGAACCTGGGACCTTCTGCATGCCAAGCAGGCGCTCTGCCACTAAGCCACAGCCCCTCCCCAATTAGGCCTTTAATTTAGTCTAAGACGGGTGGGGAACGTCAGGCCCAGGGGCCGTTTAAGGCCCGCGAACTCATTTGGTCTGGCCCTTCATGGGTCCTGGCAGATCTCTAGCTCAGAAGGATCTAAGACTGGCGATCCGCCCCCTCCCTCAGATAGGAATAGCCTTTATTCAAGGCGGATGTGAGTTTGTTTTGCCGAGAAAAGGAACCTTTTCCCCCCTTGCAGAAGAGTCATTAGCTATGGAGCTGCTAGGACCGCCCAAGAATATACCAGGCTAATTTTTAAGCTGATAATTTTGTATGGCCCGCGAATGATATTGTAAATATTCAAATGGCCCTTGGCAGAAAAAAGGTTCCCCACCCCTGGTCTAAGAATACTTATTCCAGCAAGTGTCCCAGAGCGACTGCTGTGGAATTTTACCAAACAAATGTTCGTTCAAATGCATTTCAGTTTGAAATCTCATGTAATTGCTCATTCTCTCCCCCCGCCCCAATTTCATCTCGCGCATCCTATACAAACAAGCCGCCAGTCATCTGCATCCTCCTCTCTGCTCAGATCAGGCGCTTGTTCCGGGTCTGCCGCTGCTGGTGGCACGAAGCGCAAGGGACGTTTGGCCAGAGCCGGGTGACGGTGACCCTTCCCTTGCCCCTATTGTCCCCCCCCCCAGCAGCTCATCTGGGGGGGGGGTTCGCAGCTACCTGAGCGAAGGCAACTCATCATCCGGCAGGCCCACCGCTTGGCCTGTTGCCATGGCAGCAGCTGGGGCTTCGTGGAGGCAGGCGTGAGTGATGGCCCAAGCCTGTGCCCCAAGGCTCTCTCCATAAAGCTGGGGATACGGTGGAAGGGCAGTGACGGGCGGCTGTAAATCGCCCTCAGAGCTGGCGGGTGGAGGTGAGGGGCTGCTCTCGGTTCTCTCTGCCGGGGAGGGGAAGGGGAGGCACGCTGGCAGAGGAAATAGCCCGTCTCGTCTGAGCGCCTGGCGCAGGGGCCGTCCCTGCATATCTCTGGGCCGTCCAGGTGCGCTCATGTGAATCTGGCAGGCGGTGCTACATGAGGCCTTGGATCCGGAGGTATTGTTATAAAACGGGCCATTCTCTCATCTGCCAACCAGCCATTGTCTTCCCTTCTTTCTTAGTTCCTCATTCAATCCTCCCCTTTCCCCCATCGTTGGCTTTTTTTTTGGCATTGGATCAGGTGGAAGTATATATATTTGTTCCACCTGATCCAGGGCCAATATATTACAAATGCACCCTTGCCTTGATGCTATTTTACAACACTCTAGCTTTGTATTCTCAGAGGGCTCTAATGAATTTGTGGGGAGGCTTCGCATGAGAAATGGTGAGGGTGCTGCTCTTAGAGGACATTCTCGTATATGGTACCGAACAATTTGACTTGGGCTGTAATGTAATTTAGCAGAAATGCAGAGAAATTACAAAATTCAGGTTCCTAGGAATCTGACCTTTTTTTTTTAAAAAGGAGTTTCTAGTCTGAAGAGGTGCTGAATAAGAATTAGAGCGTAACTGTTCATTTTTTACACAAAAAAAGTTTATAATCCTTACCCTTTCCGTTGTGGCAGAAGCGTAATCAATTATGCAAACAAGTAAAATTGCTGCATAAATTATGCATAATAAGAAAACCATTGTACATTTGTATAATTTATACAGCATGCATAATCTCACTTTTCCTTTTGCAGAACTTGGGTTACCTTAATGGTGATTTTGTGTGTGTGTGTGTGTTTGTGTGGGGCATAGGTAAGCAAGCACAGGCTTTGGAGAACCTCAACAGGAAGAGAATTGCAGAGCTAGAGAGGAACCCACCCAGAAGCATGGTTCTCCTATTGGCCTTTTTTGTTCAGATATCTTACGTGAATTGTATACTTTGGAAAGTTCTCTTGGTTAACTCCAGATTGTAATACAGATCTTTAAGGTCTTGTGTACGTTAGCATTGTTCACATTTTTATCTTCACAACAGCCATGCAAGGTAGGTTAGATTGAGAGAGAAAGATGGGGGATTGCTCCAAGGTAACCCAGTGAGCTTTATAGCAGAATGTAGATTTGAACCCATGTTCCTCCTGTCCTGGCCCAGTGCTCTAACCATTACACCACCTTATTGTTCCTCAGGGGTCTTTCAACCCACCTTGGTAAACTGCACATGTGCAGTAGGGCTTCCTGAAGTCTTGATAGTTGGGTATGCGTGGCTTGCTATGCAGTGCTGAAAGATCTCTGGGGAAGGAGCATTATCTTGTCCAGATCCTGGGTGGTACTGTGCAGAGGGACTGTAGTAGCAAGAATTGGCTTCAGGCAGTACACCTTGTTCAGTTGCCATCAGGGCAAAAAGAAAGCCATGTCTATCTATGTGCCCTGATGAGGCTTAAATCAGCCCGAGGAAGCTATTTTGGATTGAGGAACTGGTGTTGGGGCAAAGAGGTGGGTCCCCTTCCATCCTCATGGCTGACAATTTAGTCATTGGAGAATATGATCCCAACATCATATAAGTATTTGGCCCTTGGGTGAGCTGGTCATCCTAACTACAAGAGGATAGTACAGGTCATCGAATTATATTAGATGCTGTGGAACACAGGCAGGATGCTGCTGCAGTCGTCTTGCTTGTGGGCTTCCTAGAGGCACCTGGTTGGCCACTGTGTGAACAGGCTGCTGGACTTGATGGGCCTTGGTCTGATCCAGCATGGCTTTTCTTATGTTCTTATCATACAGTAGTATGCCCAACAGGGCAAGCCTCCCTCTGTGTGCCGAATTTTCTCAGCGAGTCCAGAATGAAGTACGCAGCAATGAGAGCTATGTTTCTTTTGCAGAGACAGTTTTCTTCCTCTTGAAGCAAGGATCCGAGCAAGCTATGTTGGTGCCACAGTATTGCAACTAGACGCAAACCATTCCCTTCTGCACCTCAGGGAGCCATCAGGCCCTATTCTGATATCAACCCCATGATCCACAGATGATGCTTGCAAGGAATCCCCCCCCCCAATGACTTCCCAGGGGTTGGGATGCACAATAGAATTTAGCCCTTGCGCGATCATGAAATGCACCCATCTATGGAAACTGCTTCTTTGACATGAGGCTGGGGAAAAAAATCTCTGATCTGAAGGTGGGGAAGAGAAACAGAAGTTGTGCCCTCTGGTGGCAAGAGAGAGAGTTCTGTGGGATAGACGTCCTTCCCTGACTAGTAGTGATTCTGTATTCTTATGCTAACACTCCAGCCCTGTCACTCAAGCGGACTCAAAATCATTGACTCTTCCTGTTGCCAAAGGGAACTGCTGAGAGAAGGTTGAAGACTCAGACACAACTGTTCAAGCTCACATATGCAGGTTTTTTTGAGGGCTTAATAGCTCTGGTATTGTTTGACATTTGGGTTTTACTCACTGTAGAAAGCAGTGCTAATTAGTTCTTGGTTTCTCTGGAGTGGCGGCAAAGCTCATGCTTTTATGAAGTGTTGAGGGTGTCCGTGGCTAAGCCCTTTCTGCTGCTGAATATGCTACTGTTATGATTTCCTCTCTCGGTTATGATTTGTCCCCCCTCATGGTAAACTCGTAGATCAGTGCTTCCACAAACCATGTGCCAGTATGAAGGAAAGGAGCCAGTGCGGTGTAGTGGTTAAGAGTGTCAGAGGGGCTGTGGCTCAGTGGTAGAGTATCTGCTTGGCATGCAGAAGGTCCCAGGTTCAATCCTTGGCATCTCCAGTTAAAGGGACTAGGCAAGTAGGTGATGTGAAATACCTTGGATATGAAAGACCCTGAGATCCTGGAAAGCCGCTGCTGGTCTGAGTAGTCAATACTGACTCTGATGGACCAAGGGTCTGATTCAGTATAAGGCAGCTTCATGTGTTCATGTGACCAGTATCTGGAAGATCCAGGTTTGAATCCTCATTCATGCCATGGAAACTTGCTGGGTGAACTTGGACCAGTCATCCTAATCTACCTCACAGGAGAATGTGTAAGCCACTTTGGGTCCCCACTGGAGAAAATGGCAGGGTATAAATGAAGTAAATAAATAAAAGTTTAAAAAATGATAAGTGAGTCCAAAGTAAGCCATTTCCAGAAGGGAGTTTGCTTGCTGTCTCTCTGCATGAGTTACTCTTCTCAAAAGAGTTTCCGTCTAAATATCAGGAAGAACTTTCTAACAGTTAGAGAGGTTTCTCAGTGGAACAGGCTTCCTCGGGAGGTGGTGAGCTCTCCTTCCCTGGAGGTTTTTAAGCAGAGGCTAGATGGCCATCTGTCAGCAATGCTGATTCTATTACCTTAGGCAGATCATGAGAGGGAGGGCATCTTGGGCATGGAGTAGGGGTCACTGGGTGTGTGTGAGGGGAGGTAGTTGTGAATTTCCTGCATTGTGCAGGGGGTTGGACTAGATGACCCTGGTGGTCCCTTCCAACTATATGATTCTATGGGTTCACCTCTTTACAATCTGGATATACATTCAGAGCAGTGACTCATGCAGGGACATGTGGAGTGGGCTCCCCTGAGCAAGGATTCATGCACACTCTAAACATTTTAGGGGGAAAAATTAGACTGTAGTCTCATTGGGGCAGGGAGTTGGTTTTTTTGGGGTTGGTTATGGTAGTATGTAAAGCTCTGAGAACACTGACAGCATTATATAATCAAATACAACATTAAAACTTGAGATCATGTAATAAAATTGATGAACAGTAGATTCAAAACTGACAAAAATAGTTCTTTGTCACACAAATGTGTATTTAATTTACATGATTTTATGTCCTCTTGCTTAGGTGGCCTTGAAAAGAGAATTAGATAAAATCAGACTGTATCAATGGCTACTAGCCATGGGAGATAAATAGAATGCCCATTTGACAGACATAGTCCTTTGGGGAGGGACCGTGACTCAGTGGTAGAGCATTTACTTCGCATGTGGAAGGTCCCAGGTTCAATTGTCAGTTCAAGTAGTAGGTGATCTGAAAGATCTCTGCCTGAGACCTGGGAGAGGAGAGCCACTGTCTGTCAGAGTAGACAATGCTGACCCTGATGGCCAATGGTCTGGTTCAGTATAAGGCAGCTTCATCAATATACCTCTAAATACTAATTGCTGGTATCAAACTAAAGGACAAATAGTGCATGGATGAAGGATTTCGTCTTCATGAGCTGCTTGTGGGGTTCCCAGAAGCATTTTGCTCAATATTAAAGTTACGGAGATTTCTGTTCAAATCACTATTTCACCATGAATCTTACCTGGTGGTAACCTTGGTCCAGTCACTATCTGAGAGCACTGTAATGAGAATAAGCAAGAGGGAAGAGTCATGTATGTTGCTGTGACTTCCTTTGAAAAAGGGTGGGATAAAAATCTTCTCGGTAAAATAAATTGGTCAGTCATTGGTGAAAACTAGACAGATCTTTCTTTGATCCAGGATTCTTCTTCTAATGCTCTTCATAAATATTGAGAACATGGCTGGCTCTTGGGATTCTCAGGGCCCACGGACTTCCATATCTGCTCTTTTCTCTTCAAATCCACCCAGCCCATTATTCATAATGAGCTTCAAAATTCTAGGTGGAAAATCCATGCTCCAGATAACCTACTGCAATAATGTCACAATTGATACGAAAAGTTGAACCTTGAACATTCCTGGTGGTTTCCTATCCAAAGGAGTGATTAGGCCCCAGACTGCTTTATTCTGGTGATTCTTCCACATCAGGTGATGCTTCTTGCGCCAGGCTTGGACTGGTTGCCTACCGCAATTACAGCAGTAGTGGGAACAGCTACCCCAGCATTCCCCTGATAACACCTCTGCCAGGGGTGCCAAAGCCTCTCTTTGCAACTGTTGAGACCGGCAGGGCTTTGAGACAAAGGTGACCACTCTTGAGAATGGACTGCAGGTGGCTTCACAGAATAAATTTGGCCAGTTCTGTACTGTTGGGAATAAGTAGCCCTCTGTTGCAGCCACATGTGTATCTTATTATAGGGATCAGATGCTGCTGCAGTTGTCTTGTTTGTGGGCTTCCTAGAGGCACCAGGTTGGCCACTGTGTGAACAGAGTGCTGGACTTGATGGGCCTTGGTCTCATACAGCATGTTTTTATGTTCTCATGTGTTCTCTGACCATTTACTGGGTCCAAGATTAATGTAATATGGATGAGCCAGAATGACATATAACTGCTGTCCATCAGTCGGAGGGTCCTCCACATTTCCAGGCCATCTGTCAGCAATGCTGATTCTATGACCTTAAGCAGATGATGAGAGGGAGGGCATCTTGTCCATCTTCTGGGCATGGAGTAGGGGTCACTGGGGGTGTGGGGGAGGGAGGTAGTTGTGAATTTCCTGCATTGTGCAGGGGGTTGGACTAGATGACCCTGGTGGTCCCTTCCAACTCTATGATTCTATGAATTATGCCCCCCTTACCTGTTCTGCTTAGATGTCAACCTCAACACACTCTTTCTTTTCCACAAATTAGCTCTAAACTTAGTGGCGCATGTGGATGAAAAGTTGTCCCCCCCAAAACCCCATAACATTGGCACCCATATTCATGCCTCTCTGTTGCTGCCTGGTTGTCCCCCCACCCCCCAAAAAAGATTAGATCTATTATAAGAACTTCAAGGATCATGGCTGGATTTTCACACTTAACATCTCCTGAGTTGCCTCCGTTCAGTTATCTCCCCAGCAGGGAACCAACTATGAGAATTCATGCATCCTATACAAATTACCTCCTTTCCTATTCTAGAGGCTTTAAGCTGCCTGGACAAGCCCTTGTAAACCTTAGTGCCCCCCCTCCTAAAAAACAGAGAGGAGGCAAAATCCCCCTTTGGCACACATGGCTGAGGTGTGAATGAGATGCAGCTGTCTTGTCGGGCCCAGTGAGAGCTGCAGATTTCACGCTTCTGGATGCAGTAACTGGATACTCAAACATCCACGTGGATACACGTACCGCTCCACTCTTAGTCCAGGTTTATGACCTTTTATGGCTCAAACCAAGACAAGCTTGCAGACATGTGGCCTCTTTACCACGTTCTGACCATACAGCTCTGCCAGATAGGGAGGACACCCCCTCCCCTGTTTTGCTGGGAGCCAAAACAAAGCACTGATTGCCGGAGAGATTGTCTTTGCAGCAGCCACGTGGGATGAGAAGGGACGGCAGGCTTCCGCAGTGAAGCCACTCGACAGGAAAATAAGCAAATTATACAGATTTGTGGCGAAACGTAAAAAGGTTTGCATCGGAACAAAACAAGTTTAAGGCAAGAGGGTAGACGGGATATTTCACCGCACATGATCGTGTGCAATATTTAAAAGTAGATCCGTTGCCCTTTTGGAAATAGGAAATATGGGTGTCAGGAGAGGCCCAGATTCAGCCTGGAGCTTCCTGGCCTGTGTCCTTGTGCCATTATTTGTATCAAGATCCAAGAATAGGGGAAGACTAGGATAATTTTAGGGCAGGGACTACGGCTCAGTGTTGGAGCACACCCAGCTTTGCATGTAGATGGTCCCAGGTCACTGGCATCCCCCCTTGAAAGGATGTCAGGTAGAAGATGCTGAGAAACACCCCAAAAACCTGGAAAGCTGCTGGGAATCTGAGCAGCTGAGCTAGGAGGACCAGTAGTCTGACTCAGAAAAAGGCAGCTTCACATGTTCAGCCAGACTCCAAATGTCTACATGCATCTTGTCCTCTGGCTTCTCCTGACCGTCTTGGTTTTTAGCTTGTGCGGCTTCCCAGACTCATTCATGGTACTTTAATCTGACAGCCTGGTACTTTACCTGTTCCTGCTTGCCTTCTCCTCTACTTGTTCATCCTCCTTGATTTAGATCCTTCCTGGGCTAATTTCTCAGTCCTGATCCTGGCATGCAACAGACTCTGCCTGTGGATCTGCCCTGCACTCCATCTGACTCTCATATCTATTGGGACTCCTGTTTCAGATTCCCCCTGTTTGGCTGTCTGTGGGCCAGCACTGACAATGGGAAAATGCAGAGCTTGCATGGATGGGTATATGAAAAACAAGGAACAGCGAAACCAGGTAGCAAAGGAAAGTTTTATATTAATATCCTGATATGCTCCTCAGTAACATAATTAAAAAATAAGGAATATACACTATTTTTTCAAAACTGTACAAAGAGCAAAGCTGATCTGATGTTTCCTGGTAAGATTAACTTCACCAGCTGGTATAAAACAGCCAACGCAGCATTTTTTCCAGGCGGACAGGTGTCAGGCCAAAGGTGGCACTGGTTCCTCTTCCAGCCATCTCGGATTCTGCCCAGTAGAGAGGAAGACCCTAGGACATCAAGTGATGAGCATCGCCACTTTCAAAGTGTTGATCTTTGTGGGATTCAGGGTAAGGATCCTCTTAAGCAGGAAGATGAACCCCAACCATTGTCTTGACTCCAGATCTGTTGAAAAAGATACAGACGGTTACAACTGCACTTAAATCTATCCAGAGGGGGGAAATGCTATGCAGCATGGCTTGACCATCAGAAAATGACATGAGGAAGCAGGAGCGCTTATGACAAGCTACCCAACCTCTGCCAATGAAAAAGTTCAGAGAGAGAAAGAGAGGAAGGCACTTCTTCGCATCTAGGGATATATACACGGGTGCCCATACAAGGAACCCAAGCACAACATGATAGCAAGAGTCACACATGGGGGAGGGGATGATGTCTAGGATGGCATCCATCACAGCCTCCCCCCCTTGCAAGGAATGAAAACTTGCGGGGGGGGGGGGGAAGCAAGGAAGGAGAAAGCAAAACCCATCTGGGTGATGCATCGCACTGAAAACTGCGCCCTGCATTAAAAATTCACCAGCCAGTGAATTTTCAAGGGATTTGTAGTAATTAGATGACAAAATGCTGGCAAATCTCAAGCTTGCCGAAGATGTTACTCAGGGGTCAAAGACTCGACACTTTTGGCTGGGTAATTTGTAAGTGTCAATCACGCTCAGCCAGCAGAGAGAAGGCAAAGCTCTAGCGGCTGAATTCTAACTAAGTCCAACGCTCTCGGCCTTCAGCCACCCTGACTCCTCGCCTCGCCTCCCTCCCCCTCCCATAATAACCTCATATGCTTGCATGCAAATGCAGTGACTTCTCAGCCTTGTTCATTTATTTATAGACTGGCCCCATCTTGAAGGCCTAGGGTGAGCAAAAGTTTTTATTTTTTTGGGGACATACGTACATGTAGATTTGGTTTTCCCATCTCAGATCACAGAGCTGGAAAAAGGACAATGAAGGACAACTGGCAGGGTCAAGGTATTGGACCACCTGGCCTAGGATGAAAGGCTAAAGTGCATTTTAGTTTAAGAAACAAAAGACTAAGGTAGCCCTAGGGGAACGGAGGGCGGCAAGGGGGGGGGGAGAAGTTTATAGAATTTTGGAGTGTGTTGAATTGGTGGATAGAGAAATTTGGTTTTCCCTTCTCTTTGAGTCTTCTGGTCAAAGTGAATAGTTCCTGGCAGAGGACAGCCCAAAGTCATATAATGTATGATTCACTTTTGAAAAGTACTATCAGAAGAAGTGATAATGCCCACTAACATAGGGTGCTTTAAAAGGGGCTGCCCTTGTTTTTAAGGAGAAGCCAGTGTAGTGTAGTGGTTAGGAGTGGTGGTCTGGAGCAGTGGACTCTGATCTGGAGAACCGGGTTTGATTCCCCACTCCTCCACATAAGCGGCGGAGGCTAATCTGGTGAACTGGATTTGTTTCTCCACTCCTACACATGAAGCCAGCTGCGTGACCTTGGGCTAGTCATACTCTCTCAGCCCCACCTACCTCACTGGGTGTCTGTTGTGGGGAGGGGAAGGGAAGGTGATTGTAAGCCGGTTTGATTCTTCCTTAAGTGGTAGAGAAAGTTGGCATATAAAAACCAACTCTTCTTCTTTTTCTGCTTGTCCTCAACGAGGTGGTTTGCTCAATCTTGTTCATGATTTTTTTTCAGGCGCAGATGGCTCCTTGCCAATATGGGAAACTGTTTGGCAGGGTGCATCCAACACACTGTTTGGCAGGGTGCATCCAACACACACCGTCATACCTCGTATTTGAGTACCCACGAGCATTCAGCTGGCAGCTCCGGGGAGCTAGACCAGTTTTGGTTTGATCTAACCACAGCAATCTTTAAGGAACTCAGAGGATCTAGACTAGGAATTTGCCCATAATTTTGTGGACACTGAGATAATTCCATTCCAGGTGTCCCTGGAGGCCAAATAGGTGACACAGCCTTCTCTGTGGTGGCACCCCACCTCTAGAAAATCCTCCTTGGAAATACTCATTTGACCCCCAATCTCTTTTATTGTTTGTCATTATGTAGCTATAATTTGCTTTAAAAGTGCTTTATTTATCTGGAGATAATTTAAAAAAAGGTAAAGGTTCCCTGTGCAAGCACCGGGTCATTCCTGACCCAAGGGGTGACGTCACATCCCGAGGTTTCCTAGGCAGACTTTGTTTACGGGGTGGTTTGCCAGTGCCTTCCCCAGTCATCTTCCCTTGACCCCCAGCAAGCTGGGTACTCATTTCACTGACCTCGGAAGGATGGAAGGCTGAGTCAACCTTGAGCCGGCTACCTGAAACTGACTTCCGTCGGGATCAAACTCAGCTCGTGAGCAGAGCTTTTGACTGCAGTACTGCAGCTTACCACTCTGCGCCAAGGGATAATTAGGCCCTGAAAATTTGAAGGCAGAATCTTCTTTCTTTCTTTGGTTGGTGTAACCAAAAACAAACTTACAAATTGTCTGTGTCCCTGCAGATGCCCCATCCATTTCGACTGAGCTGGCACCCTCCTGGTGCGGATGGGTGGTTTTGATCTAGGCACTTCCCTGATTCACCTCTGCTGTCTCCCTTGCACAGCCCACCCCCTTAATTTCAGAGGCCTTTCCATAGGGGAAATATCATGTGGTACTCACCCCCCCAGCATGTACAGACTAGCCCTTTTGCCCTACTCCCCTTTTTGGTGCCGAGTTGTTTTCTGTTGCCCCAGAAGGTCAGACCAGAACCAATGGGTTGAAATTAAATCAAGAGTGTTTCCGTCTAGACATTAGGAAGAATTTTATAACAGTTAGAGCAGTTCCTCAGTGGAACAGACTTCCTCGGGAGGTGGTAAGCTCTCCTTCCCTGGAGATTTTTAAGAAGAGGCTAAATGGCCATCTGTCAGCAATGCTGATTCTATGACCTTAGGCAGATGATGAGAGGGAGAGCATCTTGGCCATCTTCTGGGCATGGAGTAGGGGTCACTGGGGGTGTGGTGGGGAGGTAGTTGTGAATTTCCTGCATTGTGCAGAGAGTTGGACTAGATGACCCTGGTGGTCCCTTCCAACTCTATGATTCTATTAATTTTCAGTGGAGGACTGAGATTTTCCCCACTGAAGACGTAACTGGATGGTCTGTACCCAGTCTAGGTGGCAGAGGGAGCCAGGAGGAAGTTAACTAGGACCCTGGCCGCCGATGGGAAGCCCCCGCGAAGGCTGCTAAGCTGTCAGCCTGCCAGCCCAGCTCTTGCCTCCGTCTGCTAACAGAGATGCCTATTATTTTGCTGGCACCCTGGCCCTGGTTTGCATATTTCACCGATTCAGGTCACATCGCGTACACACGCATGCCATAGCCAGCGTCTGTTGATATTCTCGGTCTCTCGCCCAGCTCCAGTTTGAGGTGAAAGCCTTCCTTATTAGCCAATTTGGATGCCCATTTACTGTGAATTACTCAGCCTGATTATTATTCATGAATGGATAAATCTGAAATCTCAGCTCCCTGCTACGCCATTTCCCTCTTTCTCTCTCCCGAATGAATATATTTAAAGGCAAACAGGAGGCAGTGTGCAGCGTGGCTTCTTCCCAGACAAACAAATGGGCCGCTGCCACAGAAAGGATACCTTCCCTTCCTTCCCAGCAAGGATGTTTACTCTGTGAATCTGAAACTCCAAAGGGCACAAAATGTCCCTCCCTGCCCCCAGGTAGGAGAATTGCCATGACAAACAGTCAAGTTACTCTTGACCTGACAAGGAGCTCCCTGACATTAAGACAAGTTTGGAATCAAGGACAGAGCCTATGTCTGGTACCTTCCAGCTAGTCAGGGCAGTCCATAATCAATCTGTGACCCATTGTAAGCCACCCTGAATGCTGGGTTAAGCTGAATATAAACATAGATAGTCCTTGTCTGAACCTGCCTTAAACAGAACAATATCCTAGGCTTGTAGTATCTTTTTTTTGGGGGGGGGCGATGTTTGCTTTGAACATTAAATATTTGGAGAATAATTTTTGTGTAGCCTGAAAACTGACCTCTTTAAGAAGAAGAAGAAGAGCTGGTCTTTATATGCCGACTTTCTCTATCACTTAAGGAAGACTCAAAACTGGCTTACAATCACCTTCCCTTTCCCTCCCCACAAGAGACACCCTGTGTAGGTGAGGCTGAAAGAGTGTGACTAGCCCAAGGTCACCCAGCTGGCTTCAGGTGGAGGTGTGGGGAAACAAATCTAGTTCATCAGATTAGCCTCCGCAGCTCATGTGGAGGAGTGGGGAATCAAACATGGTTCTCCAGATCAGAGTCCACCACTGCAAACCACTGCTCTTAACCACTAGGCCACGCTAGAATACAGTGACACATCTTAACTTGGAGACCACAAGTACTGGAACAAATGATCTGTGCAGCGTTTTTCCTATGCACTCAGTACTGGTCGCATAATTATTCCCAGGTTACAGGTTGGGAACTGCAGGCAAAAGACTAGCTCTTACACTGAAATGGGGTTGCACCATTGTTGCAAGTGGCTGGCTTAGGAAGTCCCTAGAACTGCCCAGTGGGTTTGGCAGATGCTCTCTCACCTCTCAGGTTTACAGGCATCCCTGTAGGGTTGACAGGTCCCTCTTTGCCACCGGCGGGAGGTTTTTGGGGCGGAGCCTGAGGAGGGCAGGGGTCGGGGAGGGACTCAATGCCATAGAGTCCAATTGCCAAAGCGGCCATTTTCTCCAGGGGAACTGATCTCTATCGGCTGGAGATCAGCTGTACTAGCAGATCTCTAGCTAGTACCTGGAGGTTGGCAACCCTACAACCCTGAGATGACACCACCTCCATGTTCAGACAGTAAAGGAATTCCAGGGAATTTCAGCCACACTCACTTGCTAACCTGCTGCCTTAGGAAGTTCGTGTTTCAACATGGTATTGAAACTGTGTCCACCATAGCTAAAACGTTTGGCTAATTTTTAAAATCAGTAAATCTGAGCTCCGCCTTTAATCTCCACCTGCATGATAGAACCTTAAAAAAATTCTAATATGTATGTCTCTTAGGGTTGCCAACTGCCAGGTAGTAGCAGGAGATCTCCTGCTAATTCAACTGATCTCCAGCCGACAGAGATCAGATCACCTGGAGAAAAATGGCTGCTTTGGCAATTGGACTCTATGGCATTGAAGTCCCTCCCCTCCCCAAACCCCGCCCTCTTCAGGCTCCGCCGGTTGAGAAGAGGGACCTGGCAACCCTAATGTCTCTCTTTCTCTCTTCCCCCCTATCTGCAATCTCTATATCTTTCACAGGCCATGTCTGTTCTATAGACATGTTGATTTAACAGTCATTCCTTCTCCCTAAGGAACTCTGGAAATTGTAGTGCTCTGTGTATGTCTGGCTAGGGATTTCTAACGGAAAATTCTTAGCATCCTGACCACACTACAATTCCCAGCGGGTTTTTTTTTTTTGGGGGGGGGGGTTTATGACAATTAAGCTATTATAGAAGAAGAAGAGTTGGTTTTTATATGCCGACTTTCTCTACCACTGAAGGGAGAATCAAACTGGCTTGCAATCACCTTTCCTTCCCCTCCCCACAACAGACCCCTGAGAGGTAGGTGTGGCTGAGAAAGCTCTAAGAGAGCTGTGACTAGCCCAAGGTCACCCAGCTGCCTTCATGTGGAGGAGTGGGGAAACCAACCCGGTTCACCAGATTACCCTCCACCGCTCATATGGAGTGGGGAATCAAACCCGGTTCTCCAGATTAGAGTCCACCGCTCCAAACCACTGCTCTTACCCACTACACCACGCTGCCTATGGTACAAATGTATAGCATAGGCATATCCTCACTATTGCTTTTCCTCTCCTCTTATCTTCATATTTGTTTCTTCTCCTTTTTTTGCAAACAAACAAATGCTGCATGTTGTTATGTCAATAGTACAACCGCCTTAGGTTGGCCCATACTAGTGGAAGACCAATGGGATCACATGAAAAGGAGACAAGTTAAACCATTTAAGTTCTCATAAAAGCAGTCGACTTTTTCATAGGACAGGGTTAGATCCAACTACTTTTTCCACTGGTGATTAAGTGAGAAGGGGCCCCTCCTGACCACTAAAAAGGCTATGCTGGGAATCATGAGACCATCACTTCTGTGTGATGTGGGTTGTAGTAAGGCTAAGATTGGGTGAAAATGCTGGCTGGATCAAACCTGCTAATTTGCCACTCTGGACATGGAAACAAAAACTGAAAGAAATACCAAAAGCTCTTGGTTATGGATACACACATGCTTTTATGGCTGGGACCTTCTTAACTTACAGAATACATTTCTCCATTGGAGGTTACATGCCTTTTACGATCCTGAACACCTTTATTATGCAAAGTACCATCATCTAGAAAGATGGGGTGAGGGTATGTCCATTTCTGCTGTAGCTCCAGGGTTAGAGGCTAGCCTTCCTGTGGATGTATGTTTGAGTACATCCATCATGGCCTTTGGATGCATTTGGTGGCACGGACAATCATTTCTGAGCCTGATGCCACAGGATCTGCCTATTCTTTTGCTTCCTCTATTTGCTTTGAGCAAATGTTTTTAAATTATTGCTCTAATGCAATGACTATCAGTAAATAAATTACTGACTATTATTGTAAGTCTCCCTGGCAGGATATAAATGTTTAAAATGAAATCAACAGGCTTGTAAAAGGGAAGACGTCAATCATCCTGAAGTCATCTAGAAAAGTGGGGAAACATTTGCACTGCTTCGGCCTTGACGTCTTTACAAAACAAAGGCCACCCGGCAAACATTCATGTCACTGAAAAGGATAATTAAGAAATTAATTTCCATCCACTCCGTGCCATTAACAAATTGGCTTACAAATTCTCGCCAACTTCGATCTGGTCAGAATATTTTTAGAGGCCGGGAAAACATCTCAACAAATACATTTATCAGGGTGGTTGAATTTCTTGTAAGCGGAGAAACTTCCACTTCAGCACGTGGTCTCCGTGTCCAGGTGCCAGCACTTGTTAAAACCACAATGCCAAAGGAATTCCTTTAAATATAATTGTAAAGAAAAGAAAAGACACCTCCCCCCAATTTCTCGAAGAAGATAAGCATCATTACGGGAAAGCAGAGAAAGTCTTCATTAAGACGGAGAAAGAGAAAACTCAAAACGAGCGTTTGGGTGGGAGGGAATCAAAGAGTTAAATTAATTTTCATAAAAATGTAAACTTCAGAAGGTTCTCTGTTCTCTCCCTTCTCTCACCTCCCCCCCCCTTTCCGCAACCTCTGGTGCTTTTGAACGTCTGACTGGCAAGCATTTCATATTTCAATCTCAGCAGAACAAATTGAATTAGATGTTGAAACCAAGCACGGCTCTGTTCTCGAAAGCCTACCTGTTTTGCTTGCACTAATCCTTTGCCTTGCCTTGCCGCTGCAGAGCGAGGCTTGCAGCGAGAAATTCGCCCTGCTATGAAAGACAATGCTGGGGGGTGGGGGAGAAGAGGGAAAAGATACAAATTGCCTGTGGCAGAGATATGCTAAATGCTGTTCTGTATATTAATTCTGCTGTCTGTCTTGATAGGAGCACAGCCGTGCTGACAGTACCCAGCTCCACATTTAAATGAAAAACCACCAGTGTCCGTTTATTAATTATATTTTGAACTCATGGCAAAGTACACGGTTATGTAGGTAAGCAAGGGCCATCGAGACGCAGCCGACTTATGGCGACCCCAGCAAGGGGCTTTCAAGGCAAATGAGAAGCAGAGGTGGTTTGCCATTGGCTTCCTCTGCAGAGTCTCCTTGGTGGTCTCCTGTCCAAGTGCTGATCCTGCTTAGTTTCCAGGATCTAACAAGATCATGTTTTACTATGCCAGCTTTCCTCCCAGAGTACACGGTTACCTCTCCCCATTTTATCCTCACAGCAACCTTGTGAAGTAGATTAGGCTGAGAGAGAGAGAGCAGGCCAAGGAGAACCCTATCATGAGCTTCATGGCAGAATGAGACTTGAACTCAGAGTTCTCTGGTCCCGGGCCTACACTCTTTAAGGATTTTCCCACACTGGTCCTTACGGCTTTCAGCCTACCACACTGGGACATTGCGTTGCCCATTTGCATACGTTGGCATAGATTTTGCATCCATTGTATTATGGGTTTAAGCCAGACAGCCCCTAGTGTCTAGTCTGATACTAACCACTACTTCACCACTAGCCCCCAAAGCTTGCAGCCTGCCAGTTTGGGATGCTGGGTGATCTATTTGCATATGGTTGCATATATTCCACATTCACTACATTCTGCTATTAGAAAAAGAGTTGGTTTTTACATGCCAGTTTCATCTACCTTTATAAGGAGAATCAAACCATTTAACAATCACCTTCCCTTCCCCTCCCCACAACAGACACCTTGTGAGGCAGGTGAGGCTGAGAGAGTTTGGAGAGAACTGTGACTGGCCCAAGATCATCCACCAGGCTTCATGGGCAGGAGAGGGGAAACCAACCCATTTCTCCAGATTAGAGTACGCCACTCATGCAGAAGAGTGGGGAATCCAACCTGGTTCACCAGATCAGAGTCCGCCACCCCTAACCACTACACCACGCTGGCTCTCTTAGGCCAAACAACCCTGCCATTTGTTGATCTACTGACAGTTCCTTCCTATTTTCAAGAGCTCGTCTCTGAAGTCCCTTCTGGGTCCATTTGAAATGTAAACGAAAGTGCTTTGACCGGTTCCAGAAAAATGCCACGCCATTTGCTGCACTAAATACATAGCTGTGATAACCTATAAAAGGAGGGTGCCAGGAGAAGTGCTGTGCCGTCACCGTCTGAAATCCCAGGTTGCCCATGGGGTGACAAAGGTACTAAATAAGGTGCCAGGCTGAAAACTGGTTCGTCTAGACCCGCATGTCCCATACTGACACAGCAGAAAGGACAAGAGAGAACAGCATGCTGGGTCAACCAGATTCATCCATCAAATCCATATCTGTAACCTCCTAGCTTAAACAGTCGGGCATGACACTATGCCTTGGAAGAATTGCACGGGGCTAAGGAATGCAGAAAAGAGCACAGCAGGGCAAAGCAAATTCTAAGCATCATCAATGGGTGATGTGCATTCCGCATTACAAAAAAATTAAGCTGCACCCAGGCACTGTGATCCTGCTCTCCGCACCTGTTCTTCTTTAGCATAAATGCACAGCGTGGTTGCAGTGGTTAAGAGCGGTGATTTGGAGCGGTGGAGTCTGATCTGGAGAACCGGGTTTGATTCTCCACTCCTCCACATGAGTGATGAAGGCTAATCTGGTGAACTGGATTTGTTTCCCCACTTCTCTACATGAAGCCAGCTGGGTGACCTTGGGCAAGTCACTCTCTCTCAGCCCCACCTACCTGTCTGTTGTGGGGAGGGGAAGGGAAGGTGATTGTAAGTCGGTTTGAGTCTCCCTTAAGTGGTAGAGAAAGTCGGCATATAAAAACCAACTCTTCTTCTTTTAAAACTGCGTTGCAGAATTTATTCTGGGCCTGCATGTTACGGAGAAGGCACTCAACAAGACACTGCCCTCAACCACTGGAAATCTAACTCAGCCTTCTCTTTGGCCTCTGAGATTTCATCCGGCATTGCCCATGCACACTGAAGCGTATCTTTGCATTCATTAAGTCCAGAAACCTGCTTTTAAAAAATCAATACACAAAGTACGCTGAGACGGCCCAGAAACGGAATCCTGCACCTACCCCCGAACTTGGCAACGTCTCTGCCCCCTTTTTTACAGAACTGCAAAGGACGCTCAACCTTGTTTGCTCTGGCTTGCGGAATGCATCCTGCAACGTGACGGGCTTATAACTAAATCCGTTCATTCAGACCTGCGGCTCAAAACCAGAGCCGTCCGTGGCTCCGGCGGGAAGGCATTATGCTCCCCTGAACCTTCCCAACCGCCCTGGAAACTCAGACCCTTTCCTCTGGCATCTGCTGCTGGAGCTGACTGCTGGCCGCAGCTGAGATTAGCTGTTTCCCTGCTCCTCCCCCCTCCCTTCTCCATCCGAGCTGCCCTCTCCGGAGGAAACCGTCAATAGCAGAGGCACCCTGAAATTAGAGCTCTTCTAGAGGGACACGGTGCGCTGCCAGACCCTGTGCTTATTCCGGAGGCGCAGTGGGAAGCAGGCAGTTACTTAACCTGCCGGGGATTAGCCCTGCCATCACACAGGCATCTTCCCTTTCATCAGGAGAGCCCCGGCAGCGGCGCTGAGCCCGTCTCTCTCTCTCTCTCTCTCTTGCGCAGCCGCCGAGGAGGCAGGTGTATTAGAAAGGTGATTGGCCAGCTGTGCACCCAGATGGCGCCTGAGCCGCCACTCGAGAAGCCGCCGGCGCGAGGTGTTGACAGGAGCCCAATAATCTGTAGGGTTATGGCCGTCCCACGGCTCGGCGCTTCGGCGAGGGGGACGAGAACAATAGGCCAGCATCAGCGAGGGGGGAAGCGGCCGTGCTCTCGTCTAATGCTGTGCGGACCCAAAGCGGCCACACACTATTGCGAGCCGTGCGGCCATCTTCCGCGTGGATCGATGAGGGCACCTCTGCGGCTCAGAGGGGGAAGCCGGGAAACGTGCTCTGGAGGCAATGAGAGCCACAGACAAACAATCCGGAGGGGCAGGGACCAGAGCAAAGGGACAAATATCTTACGGCAGCCAGATAAATGCAGAAGGGGGCGGCCGGGCGGCCACAAGAAACAGGCAGCGCATCCCTGCCCTAAAGGCCCAGTTTCAGGCTGTTTCCACACTGACATAGATGACCGTCTTTAACCTTCTGTTTCTTGAGGACATTACTTGCTTCCTCGCTGTCTTGGTGCAGCCAGGTGAGCGCGTGCCATGCCTGACAAATCTTGTTCACAGTCTATAAAGCTTCCTCTTCCCCTTCACCCAGAACAAATGGTCTGTTCTGTCAATTTTGGGGAGGGATCTTGTCTTTTGGATTTTTTTTAAAAAAACTGTGCCAATTTCTGCCTCTGGGTTTGCAGAACAATGTTCCTTTTGTACTTTGAAAGATGCCCTAGAAAGATGCGCCACAGGCCTAGTTTTTGCTGAGGTAGGTAAATCTTGTGTTGGAGCAGAACTACTTCAGAGTGCAGATGGGGGGGGGGGGAATTGTGGGACTAACCATGCCCTGAACAGAATTACACTTTTCTAAGTACGTTTTCAGTTGTGGGGGCATCTACCAGTAGTCCAAAGCGGTACAGGCCAGACAAAGGTTTATCAGGATCACAAAACAGGTGGGTGCAGGGATGAAAGGGACAGCCCCAAGTTTTTGTGGGTTCCTGGGCAGGAGTCCTTCATCAAACCCCCACCTCTACCCTACCCTTCCAATTGCCCACCTCTGTATTCCCTTGCGACTGCTACCAGGTTGGTTATAAGTTAATTTGTTATTGGTCTAGTACAGAGCTGGAAGACTACCATCTAAGAGGGTTAGTCTAGATGTTCTCACGAGGTCCTGAGTGGTGGCAGATGGTCACCAGGATAAGTTCCAGGAAAACCTTGATCCAAGGGTGTTTCCCAGCAAGGAAAGTCACCATTTCCCCCTTCCTACCATAGGAAGAAAGTAGATTCCTTTGAAATGTGGTGTTGGAGGAGAGTGTTACGGATACAGTGGACTGCCAAAAAGACAAAAACAAATCAGTGGGCTATAGATCAAATCAAGCCTGAACTGACCGTAGAAGCTAAAATGACTAAACTGAGGCTGTCGTATTTTGGTCACATTATGAGAAGACAGGAGTCACTGGAAAAGACAGTCATGCTAGGAAAAGTGGAGGGCAGCAGGAAAAGAGGAAGACCCAACAAGAGATGGATTGACTCAATAAAGGAAGCCACAGGATCTGAGCAAGGCCGTCAAAGATAGGACATTTTGGAGGACTTTGATTCATAGGGTCACCATGAGTCGGAAGCGGACTTGACAGCACTTAACACACACACACCATAACTATAGGCACTTCTTCCCTGAGAGGTGCACGTAGGGGAGGGAAATGGAAGGGTAGTTGATTCTCCTGGAAGTTCCCTCTCATTTCTCTTCCCTTGTGTTTCTGTGGGGCCAAGGGCAGAGCAGTCTACCCTTTGAGGCAGACGTGGAATTTCATTGTTTGCAAGTCTGGGGGAGTGGGGTTTCAGGGCAAAGTGTCACAAGGGGTTGCATCACTACAGCAGAAAGATGCACAAAGCCAACGCTATGCCCTAAAGAAGGGTTCAGCAACCTTTTTGCCTGCAGTGAGCTGGGTAAACCATAGAGTGGCCCAAGCAGGGGCTGCAGAAATAACCAAGGATTTTGCAGGTGGGCATGCTAATTTAATAATAATGGGGGGCAACCACAAGGATCAAAGGGTATGTACTAGGAATTTTGCAGGGGGATAAAAAAGAATGAGGAAGAAAAGAAACAAGGGGGAAGGTCTAAAGGGTGTACCCAAGGAATGTGGTGGATGAAAGAAGAAGAGTTGGTTTTTATATGCTGACTTTCTGTACCACTTAAGGGAGAATCAAACCAGCTTATAATCACCTTCCCTACCCCTCCCCACAACAGTCACCCTTTGATGTAGGTGAGGCTGAGAGAGTTCCGAGAGAGCTGTGACTAGCCCAAGGTCACCCAGCTGGCTTCATGTGTAGGAGTGGGGAATCAAACCTGGTTCTCCCGAACAGAGTCCACTGCTCCTAATCACTATACCACACTGGCTCCGATAGCAGAAAGCAGAAGGGAAACGGAGGCAAGTTTCCTTGGTGGGACAAGGACAGTAAAAATAGCAACAATTGAATGGGTTTTTTTTTCCTCATGCTCTCTTTTGCACACACTTCCCCACTGCCAAATAAACATAGATTCTTCCACATACCTTGCAGATTGGTAGGGAGAGGGTGTCAGTGGTCCTAGAAGCCTCCCTCGTCACCCCCTTCTTCCTCTAGTTTCTCCAAGATTTCTTCTAAAACAGCTGACCGCTTCTTCTTCTTCTTTGCCGGGGAGTCTGTGTGGGTGCAAGTGACAAAGGTCAGGGAGAGAGAAGAAAAAGTTTTTTTGTCATGTGTACGCTGCCCCAGCCAATCAGCAACGAGACACCCTTTCAATGGTGGTTTGCACAGGTATGGTTCCCTGAATCTGATCCAGGATGTCAAGATCCAGCATGGAATTGTGATGCTAAGAACTGCATGCAGCATTCTGGGTATTTACGAGCACCTAGAGTGGTAAGCTGCAGTACTGCAGTCCAAGCTCTGCTCATGACCTGAGTTTGATTCCGACTGAAGTCGGTTTCAGGTAGCCAGCTCAAGGTTGACTCAGCCTTCCATCCTTCCGAGGTCGGTAAAATGAGAACCCAGCATGCTGGGGGTAAAGGGAAGATGACTGGGGAAGGCACTGGCAAACCACCCTGTAAACAAAGTCTGCCTAGTAAACGTCGGGATGTGACGTCACCCCACGGGTCAGGAGTGACCCGGGCTTGCACAGGGGACCTTTACCTTTACTAGGGTGCAAAGGCACCCTTCTCTCAAACACATAGAAGACATGTTTGGCTACAATTCCATCATAACTGTATGAAGGCTGTTGACAGTATGGAACTGAGCCACCGCTAGAAATCTTACTCAGCCACCTTTCCGGATTCTTTCAATAGGCATTGCCCATATACTTTCAAGGATCTTTTCCAAGTCATAAGGAGGACTAGACCTTTAAAAAAAAAATGAAATTCTCTTCTGAAAGGAAGTAATCTTGTGGGAGCTCAGGATGCCCTTTACAGCATGCACCTTGCTGTCTTTAACAAGGTAGGTGAGGCTGAGGGAGTGTGACTAGCCCAAGGTCACCCAGCTGGCTTCATGTGTAGGAGTGGGGAAACAAATCCAGTTCACTAGATTAGCCTCCGCCGCTCATGTGGAAGAGTATGGAATCAAACCCGGTTCTCCAGATCAGAGTCCACCGCTCTTAACCACTACACCATGCTGGCTTGTCTCAGAAGAGAAAGAGCAGCTTTTAACTATTAGAGATACAAAGTTCTGGAACAGCTTCCCCAGGCAGTATTCAAGAACTCCCTGGAATGATTCGGGGATCAAACCATTCTAACCTGGTTTAAGACAAATTTTTAAAGTTCTCACAGCTTGAGGTAGGTGACTCAGGAACTCATATTTCTCCTGTAGGGGGAGTGTAGCGTATATAAAGGCATTATGATACTGGCTGTTTTATTTTCAAGGGATTGAAAAGCAAATGGCCTGTATAGGAGATACCTTTAGATAAATCAACAATGCTGTTGCTTCACCTTAAAAAAAGATATCTTAGAGATGGAAGAGGCACCGTTTAGAGGAAAAAATGTACAAAAGGGTGGGAGACACAGAGGCAAAAAATTACGACTATTGTGGAGAGAGAGTAATTTTTTTACCACTGTCGTGTAATGAAGTTGATAGACAGCAGATTTCAGTCTGGGAAAATAATCTATTTTATCAACAGCACGTAATAATAATAGTTGGTTTTTATATGCCGACTTTCTCTACCATTTAAAGAAGAATCAAACCAGCTTACAATCACCTTCCTTTCTCCTCCCCACAACAGACACCATGGGAGGTAGGTGGGGCTGAGAGAGCTCTAAGAGAGGTGACTAGCCCAAGGTCACCCAGCTGGCTTCATGTGTAGGAATGGGGAAATTAACTTGGTCCACCAGATTAGCATCCGCCACTCATGTGGAGGAGTGGGGAATCAAACCCGGTTCTCCAGATTAGAGTCCACCGCTCTCAACCACTACACCATGCTGACTCTCTCAAAAAAAGACTTAAGGAACTGGCTGCCGCAAGAGGTAATGATGGCCAATACATACACATTTAAAAGGGATAAGACAAAATAAGACCCTCTCAATGGCTTTTAGCTAGAGTAACTGGATGGAACCTTCACAGAAAGAGACAATGTACCTCTGAATACCAGGTGTTGGGGACAGACAAATAAGAGAAGGCCATCCCCTTTATGCTTTGCTTGTGGGTCAATAAGAGAACATCTGGACAGCTAGTACTAGAAACGGGATGCTGCCTAGATAGACTTTTGGTCAAATCTAGTTTAGCTTCCTGATTCAAATTTCAGCCTTGGCCATAAACTAAGCAGACCTGAAGAAGATGAAGAAGAGTTGGTTTTTATATGCCCATTTTCTCTATCGAAAGGAGTCTCAAAGTAGCTTACAATCACAATCCCTTCCTCTCCCTACAATGGGCACCTTGGGAGGTAGGTGGGGCTGAGAGAGTCCAGAGAGAACTGTGACTAGGCCAAGGTCACCCAGCTGGCTTCACGTGGAGGAGTGGGGAATCCAACCCGGTTCTCTGGATTAGAGTCTACTGCTCATAACCACTACACCATGCTGTTTCTAAAAACAAAGAAGGGGCACACTAATATTCTGTCCCTTCCTTCCTGCTCACATAGGAGAATATCTGGACGGGCAGTGCTCCCTATTTATTAGTAAGGGGGACTATCACATTCTCTGCCTCAGGCACCACGTCTTACTAAGACAGCCTTACTAAGAGGGGCGATGTGATCCGGGGAACTCCACCAGGCCGGGGCCAGCGACGAGAAAGCCCTGGCCCTTGCAAGGACAGCTGCACACTCTTTGGGTCGGGGACCACTAACAAGTTGTCTCTTAAAAAAAAATGCCTCTTATAAAAAGATGCCCACCATCTATCATTGGTAAGTTCTTATCTTAATGGTAATCGGCAATGTTAAAAACCAACCAACCGCTACCCGATTAACCGGGACACCGTTCTAGTTGGTCAAAAGGTCTTAATAGAGTAATCTGGACAATTAAACTCTGCGGCCCTCGTTTTTACATCGGCATCTTATCTAATTACCGGGCCCAAGAAGGCCCAAAGACATTAAGGAATCCCACAGAGAACACCCCTGGCCCTGAAATATTTGGAAAACGTTGAAACTCCCCTCCTGCATTTTCCCATCGTTTCCGAACGCAGCCCTCCATGCGGAGAACAGCTGTTCAAAGCCCGATCTCAGACATCAAACGCCATCTCGAACAAACAAACAAATGTACTTGCAGGACTCAGAGAGAAGGTGTAAAATAAATACATAGGACAAGCTGTGCATTTTCTTTCAGCATTACAGCTGCTTCCAAAGATAAACAACAAGTAAATGTCACAAAACATCAATACGGGAGAAATTAACCTGACAAAAGCCGAGCTCCCCCCTCCTCCCTCCCCCCCCATTCACGACCAAACAATTTTGCATTTCTGGAGTCCCCATCTAATGATTTTATTTTTCAATTAATTCCTTGACAGAACGCCAGGACTAGTCTCACTTCCGCTCCTGTATTTTATGAATGTCGAGAGAGAGGCAGAAAGGCAGTCGGGGGGAGTACAGGAGAGGGGGGGGGGGAAGTGACAGGAAATGTTTTTCTTGACGTGGCTTCAACCGAGAATCAGAACCTTGGACAGAAGGGAAATGTGTCATTAGGAGACAGCCGGGCTGCGCACATTTCAACAATGAGGTGAGGACACAGATTTATTGTATTCGGTCGTTTAAAAGCAAACCAAAAGTGATATGCAACTGCGTGCCTCCTTCCCTTGGGTTGCCAGTTCTTGAAATAAAACATTCTGGCACCTGGTCAGGGCCTGCGGGGCAGAGCCAAATAGTTTCTAGTGGATCTCACATGAAGCTGCTTGATACTGAATCAGACCCTGGGTCCATCAAAGTCAGTGTGGTCTACTCGGACCGGCAGCGTCTCTCCAGGGTCTCAGGCTGGGGTCTTTCACGTCACCTACTTACCTAGCCCCTTTAACTGGAGAGGCCGGGGACTGAACCTGGGACCTTCTGCACGCCAAGCAGAGGCTCTACCACTGAGCCACGGCCCCTCCAATAGTGGAGCCAAGCAGTTCTGGTAGATCTCCAGGAGGGGCCAAGAGGCTTCTGGCAGGTCCAGCAGGGGACCCAGTGCAAAAAGTGTCTATTCAGTAAGCAGCGTGATGGAAGAGGAAAAGGCCTTCCTTCCTTCTTGATTTTCTAGGAACCATCCTGAAAGAAAACAACTCATGAGTTGGGTTGCCAGGTCCCTCTTCACCGCTGGTGGGAGGTTTTGGGGGTGGAGCCTGAGGAGGATAGAGTTTGGGAGGGGAGGGACTTCAATGCCATAGAGTCTAACTGCCTGCTATTACAATTGATCTCCAGGTGACAAGAGATCAGTTCACCTGGACAAAATGGCCGCTTTGGAAGGTGGACTCTATGGCATTATACTCCATTATAATATACCCTGCCCACCTCAGGCTCCACCCCCAAAATATCCAGGTATTTCCCAACCTAGAGCTGGAAACCATACTTTTAGATACTGTATCTTTTCATTCTACTTTGTAATTGATATGAATATTTTAATGGCTTTGCCGTATTAATAAATCTGATTCTACCCCGAAACCCTAGAAATCAGGCAGAGCAAGGGTATCTTTGTACATATCCCAGTCTACCACATAGAAAAAGGAATTCACACGTCTTTTATCAACTTTTCCTTAGCAACATAATGTTTTGCTGTGCATTTTAAATGTGCTCTTTTCTTGTAAAAGTCAAGAGAGATGGAAACAAACAGGCATTAAAAGAAGGGGTGGCGGTAGGGGACCAAGAAAGGGGAAAAAAGCTGACGGGAAAAAAGGGAAAAAAGTCATGTAATTATAAGACTCCAGAAGCAAAGATCTAAAGAATCCAATAATGTACAACCAGCAAAAAGAGAGAGAGAAGGGGGGGGGGTGGAGGAAAAAAAGAAAAAAGAAAAAAAGAAACCCTTTGATAAAGTTAGTTGACCTAACAACACCCAACTGGGACAAGGGTGTTTGGTGGTCAGAAACTGGCCCATATGGGGCTCTGGCGATTTATGCATTCAGGTGGGGCTTTCCTTAATGGCAGTTTGGAAGCTTTATACTGCAATTCTAAACAGAGTGACTCCCTTTGAACGAGCTCAAAAGGGCACAACTCTGTTTAGGATTGTACTAAAGAGAGCTAAGCTGCAGAACAGGCAGGTGCCTGTTTGAATCTAACCTCTACCATGAACTCACTCTCAACCTCCTTATCACATTTACAATATGAGGATGTGGGAAACAATAGATTTTTGGAGGAATGTGCTAGAGCGACCCCAAATACCAGCGTGTCCCTGCATTGCTGGTGCTGAGGTGATGCCGCCGTGTTGCTGGCGAGGCACTCCTAGGTCTCCTTTTGCTGCCTGTAAGTCCCCTGCCAGCCAGTGGATCAGCACTGGGGGGGCACAGGAGTGGGGCATCCCCTGCTCCCGGGTGGGGCCTGGCAAGCCTATGGAAATGACATCACGGCATTGCGTTGACACTCTAAAGAATTTCCCAGATCTCAATGGTTTTTACCATAGAGATTTTGGAAAATCCTACAGCATGGACACAACAACATAAAGTCACGTCTAGGTACATGACTGGAAGCGATAATGCAATGTCACCCTCCCCACTCCCAAAACGTCCTTGGGGAGGTGGTATGTGGTATGAAAGACCTCTACCTGAGATCTGGGACAGCTGCTGCCACTATGAATTGACAATACTGACTGTGATGGACCAATGGCCTGATTCAGTTTCATGTCTTTGTGTGTTCTCCCTCCTTGTCTTAGAGCAGAATTACAGCGCATCTATCACAGCTTCAACAGACTGCTTCTACCTTAAGAAACATGGGATATTCAGAGGTGTGTAGGTAATCTCTAGCAGAATTCTTAGCGCCCACACTAAATTACAGTTCCCAAAATTGTTTTTTTTTGGGTGGGGAACACCATGATAGTTAAATTAGTACAGAACTGGTACAGCATTAACCTACATGCTTTCTTTATCCTTCTCCCCCACTTTTTCAAATTAACTCTTTCTTTAAAAAAAAAAAAAGTAACTGTTATGCTGCACCTGGTAAAATCCAACTTAATTCTGGCTGTAATCCATTTGCGAGTCCTGACCCAGTAGGTGAAAACCATCCCCAGCTCTCCCACGTGGCTGCAGCACTAAAGAAGAAAATCACCGAGGGCTGGCAAGCTGTCTTTCAAGGAAATCAGGCATTTCCTCCAAAGAGCCACAGATTACTCTCCAAGGAACCCAAAGGGGTCACAAGGAAGTTCTGAAGCCCTAGCCGGAGGTTTGAATGGCAAATGGCTGGAAGAGTTGATCAATCTGTAAACCAGAAACTGTCAGAAAGACGCAAAAAGGGAAGGAAGCTGAGACGGGTTCATTTTTAGAGCATACGGGTGGAGAGTGCCGAACCCTGCCCTCTAAGCCAGGGGTGTCAAACATAAGGCCAGGGGGCTGGATCCGCCCCCTTGAGGGCTCTTATCCGGCCCATGAACCAGCTGAGGCAACCACCTCCCCCCAGTCTCGAGATGTCCATTATCAAACACTGTTAAATAAAAGAAAATACTGTAAGAGCATTATTGTTTTAAGCATGTTTCTATTTTAAGTTTAAAAAAACCATCAATTGGCTTTGCCTGTGTCTTCTATAAAGTTTGTATCTACAGACACTGACATTAAATTTTATGACACACATGGTCCGGCCCGGCCAAATGACATTTATGTCCCTCCTAACAAATGAGTTCGACACCCCCGCTCTAAACTTTACTGTCATTTCCCTGCACCCTGTTTTCCAGGGTCATTTCCCCCTAATTGCGCATGAATAGGGTTGCCAGGTTCCTCTTCCCCACCTGTGGGAGCTTTTTGGGGCGGAGCCTAAAGAGGGCGGGGTTTGGGGAGGGAAGGGACTTCAGTACCATAGAGTCCAATGGCCAAAGTGGCCATTTTCTCCAGGTGAACTGATCTGTATTGGTTGGAGATCAGCTGTAATAGCAGGAGATCTCCAGCTAGTACCTGGAGGTTGGCAACCCTACGCATGAAGATCAGAAGCAAGCCAAGCTGGGAGAAACATATCTGGAGAAGTGGATATGGGGAGGTCAGTGGCAAGTTGCAGGGAGCGTTCACTTCTCCTCCCTTGCATGCCGCCTTTTTCTAAAAAACAAACAAACCTTCAGACTTTGCCACCTCTCACTTTTTACATGAATTGTAGCAGACCCAGTTTTTTTTAAAATCTACTTATGTTACATCCCCTTCATGCTTGTGACTCCCAACATCACGAGAGGCTGCACATGAGAATCTTAAATATGTAGGGTTGCCTGACTCCAACTGGGGCCTGGAGATTGCTCGGAATTAGAACTGATGTCCAGGTGACAGAGATCAGTTCCCCTGGGGAAAAAAGGCTGCTTTGGAGGGTGGACTCCACGACATTATACCCCATAGAGGTATACCTCCCTCCCCAGGCTCCATCCCCCAAATCCCCAGGTGTTTCCCAACCCAAAGCAGGCAACCCTATGGTAGATTCAGCCAGTGAAGATGCTCAATAAGGTGTTCTTGGAAGCTCCCTCCCAAATTACAGAACGTCCTCCCTCCTGGATATTGAACAAAACCCAACCCAAACTTTTGGGAAGTGCTGCAAAACCTGCCTTTGCAAGGTTTGGATGCTAAATTGGCCCAAGAATCCTCAAAAGAGGGCATGAGGCCAACTTAGGGTTGCCAGCTCTGGGTTAGGAAATACCTGGAGATTTGGGGGGCGGAGCCTGAGGAGGGCGGGGTTTGGGGAGGGGCTTCAATGCCACAGAGTCCAATTGCCAAAGCGGCCAGTTTCTCCAGGTGAACTGATCTCTATCGGCTGGAGGTCAGTTGTAATAGCAGGAGATCTCCTGCTAGTGCCTGGAACTTGGCAACCCTAGGCCCACTGTGATTTGACAGCGCACATTCTCTCTTGTGGGGACTGTATTCTGGTGGATTCTTTGCATTCTGTTTTACACTTGGCCAGGACTGGTTAGAAATCTTGTGTTTTTGAAGGGTCACAAAATGCTTAATTACCTTCGCTTCACTTTTTTGTTTGCACGGGGGAAGGGAGGGCACAAAGCACCGCTGGCCAATTTCGCTCGCATCTTTCCGGCGCCGGCACATCAAAACAGGTACCCCGCCACGGCCCCCCTCCAACCTCGCAAGCTTTCCATTTGCGACGCGTCCCCCTCTGTCCGAGGCGCGCTCGCTTCCCCAATCCGAGCCTCCGCTTGGGCTGAAATTTCCCTTCTGTCAGTTTAATTCCTTGATCGATGGGGAAGAGCAGGAAACGCGGCCCTGCGCAGCTGGCCTCCCAAGTTACCCCTGGCAGGAGATCGCCGGCCCTGCTGGCGACGGCTGAGTGAAATGTTTGTGGAGCGCACAGAACACAAGTCAATAGTAATTTAGCGGGATTGGGAGCAAGTACCTCCTCTGCACGAATTGCAGCTCCCGGGAGAGGAGGAGGTGTGCATGGGATATTACTGACTCACTCGGAAATATTTCCAAAACAACCCTCCGAGAAGGGGGAAGGGGTGGGGGAGGACAGCGAGCGCCTTGCAAGGTGAAGACTGCAATGCAACGGCAGGTTCGCACTAAATGTCTCGCAGGCGGCGACCCAGCACGTAGCTTGCGAGTGCACGGAAAGCGGGCTTGGGCCAGGCATGGCAGGGGAGGAGGATGCAATTGCTCAGCTTGGCAGCAACACAAAACACCCGCAGCTCAAGCTCTGAAAAAAGCAGCTGAATGGAACCTGGGTTTGAGTCCGTGCTTGAGGCCGGCATGGAAGAGGGAACCCCAGTTCTCCCCGTGCAGACTTAGAATCATAGAATCATAGAGTTGGAAGGGACCACCGGGGTCGTCTAGTCCAACCCCTTGCACAATGCAAGAAATTCACAACTACCTACTCGCACCCCCCTCCCCAGTGACCCCTACTCCATGGCCAGAAGATGGCCAAGATGCCCTCCCTCTCAACATCTGCCTAAGGTCATAGAATCAGCATTGCTGATAGATGGCCATCTAGCCTCGGCTTAAAAACCTCCAGGGAAGGAGCGCTTACCACCTCCCGAGGAAGCCTTTTCCATTGAGGAACCGCTTTAACTGTTAGAAAATTCTTCCTGATGTCTAGACGGAAACTCTTTTGATTTAATTTCAACCCGTTGCTTCTGGTCTTGTATGTGTTTGAGCCCAACCGAAGCTATCCACAGCAGAGCAGAGAGCATGTGTATCTGATTCTCCCAAATCAAACCATTGGTCCTCCTGCCTCAGTACTGCCTACCCTAAGATTCTTGTTTTTATTGGCAATATGCAGGATTGAACCTGTGGCCATCTCCATGCAAAGAATGTGCAATACTATGTCTGAGCTATGGTAGAAGATAAATTAACATCAAGTAACTCCAGGTTAAAAGAGTCCCGTGGCGCAGAGTGGTAAGCTGCAGTTCTGCAGTCCAAGCTCTGCTCACGACCTTTCGATCCCAATGGAAGTTGGGTTCAGGTAGCCGGCTCAAGGGTGACTCAGTCTTCCATCCTTCCGAGGTCGATAAAATGAGTACCCAGCTTGCTGGGGGTAAAGGGGAGATGACTGAGGAAGGCTCTGGCAAACCACCCCGTAAACAAAGTCTGCCTAGGAAACATCGGGATGTGATGTCACCCCATGGGTCAGGAATGACCCGGTGCTTGCACAGGGGACCTTTACCTTATTTATTTTTTAACTCCAGGTAGTTCAAATAAGGGACCTGGGAGCAGAATACCCCTCCAAGTTCAGCTGAAAATTAATTATCGGAATACTAAGTGGTTTGGGGGCGGAGCCTAGAGAGGATGGAGTTTGGAGAAGGGGCTTAGCAGGGTTGTAATATCTAAGCCCTGACCTGGATGGCCCAGGCTAGGCTGTCAGATCTCAGAAGCTAAGCTAGTATTTGGATGGGAGAAGAAGAGTTGGTTTTTATATGCCGACTTTCTCTACCTTTTTTAAAAAGGAGAATCAAACCAGTTTACAATCTCCTTCCCTTCCTCTCCCCACAACAAACCTACCTTGTGAGGTAGGTGGGGCTCAGAGAGCTCGAAGAGAACTGTGACTAGCCCAAGGCCACCCAGCAGGCTTCATGTGTAGAAGTGGGGAAACCAACTTGGTTCTCCAGAGTAGAGTCCACCACTCCTAACCACTACACCACACTGGGATCCTTGGGTCACTGCGCAGGGGCAGGGAATGGCAAACCACCTCTGCTAGTCTCTTGCCTTGAGAACCCCATAAGGGGGTCGCCATCAGTTGGCTGCGACTTGACGGCACTTTACACGCACACACAATATCATAGATTCTGCCTTCTCATGTTGCCATTTGTTCCAGCCGAACTGATTTCTGTAGGCTGGAGATCATTTGTAATTCTAGGAGAACTCCAGCCCCCACCTGGAAGTGGGCAACTCTCCCTGAGCATAATAAAACCCAGTGCTTTTAGTGGAGTATAACTTTTCATTTCTGGTAATTTCTATAACAGAGTGTACAACTTATCGCACTTTTTTTAAAAAGGCAAAATTCTCACAATGGATAGATGGCAGCTTGTTTCCACACGGTTGGGATAGTGTGCTCTACCTGGCCAAATCTTTACTTTTGTTCCTCTTTCCCTCTACTTTGTGTGCAACTGTGTTCCTACAGCCTTTTAAAAAATACATCCAACAATACACAGTGCTGTAAGTACAAAGGGGACGATTGTTATTGTTCTAATGTTCATTCTAAAAGATTATGAATAAAAAACATTAAAAATAATAATAACATATAGGCACTGTGTATTACACATATTCACCCATTCCCAAATCTTCCAAACTGCAATAAAGGTGACGGTGGCAGAGGATTATCCTCCAAACAAACATCCTCAAAATCCATGCACGTGGCAAACTGTATCTGTAAAGTACAAGACTAATTAGAGCCCAAATCTGGAGGTTTTAGCTGGTAATGATAACTTAGAAGAAGATGAAGAGTTGGATTTTATACGCTGACTTTCTCTACCACTTAAGGAAGAATCAAACTGGCTTACAATCATCTTCCCTTCCTCCCCCCTCGCCACAACAGACACCCTGTGAGGTAGGTGGGGCTTAGAGAGCTCTAAGAGAGCTGTGACTAGCCCAAGGTCACCCAGCTGGCTTCATGTGTAGGAGTGAGGAAACCAACCCAGTTCACCAGATTAGTGTCTGCCACTCATGTGGAGGAGGAATCAAACCTGGTTCTCCAGATCAGAGTCCACCACTCCAAACCACTGCTCTTAACCACTACACCACACTGGCTCTCTTAGCACAGTGTCACCATTTGGCTGCCCAAGTAGGGAAGATTATGGGTGGGGCTGGCTGCACGCAGGCAAGTGAAGTATGTGCTGCAATCAGGTAGAGCACAGCAATGCCATGAACCCATGACCTTCTGGACAATGGGAACAAGGAACACTATTCCAGGTTAGAGTCCATATGACATCAATCATCAAGAATTGCAAAAAAGGGTGGCGATGAAGCAGGCAAGTTTCCCCAAGGATAGCTATCTATACAAGAGACAGGTTTTCTGTATATGTAGGGCCTTTTAAAGCAGAGCAAGCACCGGGTCATTCCTGACCCATGGGGTGATGTCACATCCCGACATTTACTAGGCAGACTTGGTTTACGGGGTACTCATTTTATCGACCTGGGAAGGCTGGAAGGCTGAGTCAACCTTGAGCTGGCTACCTGAAACCGACTTCCATCAGGATCGAACTCAGTTCATGAGCAGAGTTAAAGATCCTGGAAAACAAAAGGGAGACCTCAACTTTCTATTTTGGGTGTTCTCCCACCTGCTTTCCCCTTTTGTCCACACAGACCATGCTGTTCACCTTCTGTTTCACATTAGCCGCACAGATCAGTAGGTACCAGTGTGGGTTTGAAACATCTTCCACGTCTGCCTTATGGGAAACCAGAAATGCCGAAGCTCTAAATTCCCCAGATCAGGGCTGTCTGAATGTAGTTTTAGCTGGTAATGTGTCTTCTCCTCACTGCTCACTTGCCAGATCCATTCCCATGGGTACAGAAATGAAAAGTGCTGGTCCCATTCTATTGCAGCCTAGTTCAAGAACTTGGTTTGGTCTTTATTAGCCTTGAGGAAGAGGCATGAGTTCCCAACCCCCAGCATGCTGCTAGCACCTGCCCTAGAAGGGCAGCTTGAAGACCGAGGCAAGCTTCTCAGAACCAGCCAAGTCGCAGCCTTGGGGGATGGTGGCAGGTTGCTAGCAGAGGAGGCTGCAGCCGAGCGCAACGTTCCAAGGTGAGCGGATAAGTGCACGAATCCTCCGCGTGTCGCGGCCGGCTAGCAACAAAGGAACAGAGAGGGGACGATAAAGGCAAAGCTGAACATGTAGCCAAATATAAACCCATTTCCTCCTAGCCGAGAGCACAGCAAACAAAGATTTTTAGAGCAGATACCTCTGGCATCATTGTGCTCTTTCCAATGAATTCCCAGGCTCCGCAGCCGGGAAACTGGACTGAAAGCCTCTCTCTGCTGCGGGCCTGC
Source organism: Euleptes europaea (assembly GCF_029931775.1). Taxonomy (NCBI): domain Eukaryota; kingdom Metazoa; phylum Chordata; class Lepidosauria; order Squamata; family Sphaerodactylidae; genus Euleptes; species Euleptes europaea. Next base: position 47,596,997 of record NC_079324.1, read on the forward strand.
TGTTTGAAATGCCCTCTGGATAAATAGCACGCAGCCAGCGACTTACTCTCTTCCCCTCGGCTTTTCTGCCTGCTCTCTTCCCTCTCAAATACATCCCTGGAAGAATGTTCTCTTTTATTTGCTTGGCCAAAAATCAAATATACTCCAGATTTTGGGTGGGAAGAAGAAAGGGGGGGGGGGAGAAAACAAGTAGAAAAGGGGATACAAACACATCATTGTCAAACGTGCAAAAAACTCCAAAATGAGTAAAGAGGATGGATTTCTCTGCTTCCTATTGCCTTTTCAACTCTCCTTTCCTCCAAAGAGTTGAGGGAGACATACTGAGTTTTACCCAAGTTTGCTTTTCCTAATAACACCCTGGTAAAAATAGGTTTGGTTAATAGTGCATGGCTGCCCCAAGGTCATCCAGTGAGCTTCCTGGATGAGGTTACTCAGTAACCCTGGGCCAGCCAGCGTGGTGTAGTGGTTAAGAGCAGTGGATTCTGATCTGGAGAACCAGGTTTGATTCCCTACTCCTCCACATGAGCGGCAGAGGCTAATCTGGTGAACTGGATTTGTTTCCTCACTCCTACACACGAAGCCAGCTGGGTGACCTTGGGCTAGTCACACCCTCTCAGCCCCACCTACCTCATAGGGTGTTTGTTGTAGGGAGGGGAAGGGAAGGTGACTGCAAGCTGGTTTGAGTCTCCCTTACATGGTAAAGTGGCATATAAAAAACCAGCTCTTCTTCTCTCTCTTCTTCTCTTCAGCCATCCTCTCTCTGCACAACCTCACTCATAGGGCTGCTGTGAGATTAAAAATGGTGGAAGACTACACATGCTGCCCTGATCTTCTCACTTGTCGCCTTGGTGGAGGCATCTGATTGGCTACAGTGGGAAACAAGAGACAGGACTAGAGGGGCTATGGCTCTGATTGAGCAGCTCTTGTAGTCCAGTTGGGGGACAAGGTGTCCTGCAGTCAATTGCCTTGAGATGGGCTGATTCCACCCTCTCAGTTGTGAAGTGTCTATGTTCCCAGCAGTAACAGGAGATGAAGGGCTGGTTCTTATACCCCGCTTTTCTCTACTGTAAGGAGTCTCGAAGTGGCTTACAATCACAATCTGTTCCTCTCCCCACAACGGGCCCCTTGTGAGGTAGGTGAGGCTGAGAGAGTTCGGAGAGAACTGGGACTAGCCCAAGGTCCCCCAGCAGGCTTCATGTGGAGGAGTGGGGAATTGAACTCACTTCTCCAGATTAGAGTCTGCCACTCATGTGGAGGAGCGGGTAATCAAACCTGGTTCTCCAAATTAGAGTTCGCCACTCATGTGAAGGAATGGGGAATCAAATCCGGTCCTCCAGATTAGAGTCCACTGCTCTTAACCACTACACCACACTGGCTACCACGCTGGAAGGAGGAGGAGGAGAAAGAGGTAGTAGTGGCAGTAGCAGGGGGGGTGTTCTTTCCTTGCCCTCTTGCTTCTGCTTGGAAAACATCTCCTGAGTACCTGATATGGGAGACACAACTTCCTCCTGTCTCAGACAACTAGCTGCAGGACACTTTTTCTCCAACTGGAGGAGGAGGAAGGGGCGGTGAATGAGCAGTCAGCCTATGACTGTCACATATACCGGCGCTGGATTCACTGATAAGCTTCAGGCATGTGTACATTAAAAAGAGAGAGTGAGAACGTTCACAGGGCCATGAGCTCCTTTCTCACATGCAGCTAACTGCAATAACAGTTCTAGTTCACTGCAAAGGCTAGGGGTGGCGGTGTCAGGTGGCATTTGTGTTACCCCCAGAAGGAAATGCTGAGAGTGGAAAGCATTGTGCTTAATATTTGCTCTACCAAACTAAACCCTTGTTGCTTTACTCTTCGGTCATAGAATCATAGAGTTGGAAGGCACAATGCAGGAAATTCACAATTACCTCCCCCCCACACCCCCAGTGATCCCTACTCCATGGCCAAGATGCCCTCCCTCTCATTATCTGCCTAAGGTTATAGAATCAGCATTGCTGACAGATGGCCATCTAGCCTCTGCTTAAAAACCTCCAGGGAAGGAGAGCTCACCTCCAGAGAAAGCCTGTTCCACTGAGGAACTGCTCTAACTGTTAGAAAATTCTTCCTGATGTCTAGACGGAAACTCTTTTGATTTAATTTCAGTTGGTGTAGATGGCTGAGGGTGATGTACAGCATGATATATTCAGGGAGTCTGCATGTGGCTTCACTCCAGCGTCGACAATGAAGAATTGAATATACGCACTTGCCTGATACAGAAAGAATCAGACTATTGGATTGTCTAAGCTCAGCAGGGACTCGCCAAGATCTTTCCCAGCTCTACCGTCTGAAATCCTTTTTAAATGGAGGTGTCAGGTACTGAACCCGGGACCAGCAGCATGCAAAGTATGCACACTACAGCTGGTCTTTGGGCTTTACTCTCGAGACAAGAACTGCATCCTTGCTTCAACCCAAGGAACCGAGGGGTGTGCGCACGCATGCAGCGTTTACATCCCACACATTTAAAAACCACAAAATCCATTTGATGCCTTCTCACGTCCAGTATGGTTTATACATGTATTGCATTATTTTGAAACATTAATATTGGAATGATACACTGTTGTGAGTACAGTCACTCCCATGCAACAGATGAACTGAAAGTGTCCTGCAGCGATGCTGAGGAAGGATTTTCCTCTCAGCACCTTCTAGGAATCATATCCCATGTGATCTTAGTAGCATCATAAAGGGAGTTGCTGAAGCTGTTTCCAATGTTTTTGCCCTTATCCAATATGGCATCTCTAATGTTATAGTAGAAGAGCCCCGTGGCGCAGAGTGGTAAACTGCAGTACTGCAGTCCAAGCTCTGCTCACGACCTGAGTTTGATCCCAACGGAAGTCAGTTTCAGGTAGCCGGCTCAAGGTTGACTCAGCCTTCCATCCTTCCAAGATCGGTAAAATGAGTACCCAGCTTGTTGGGGGTAAAGGGAAGATGACTGGGGAAGGCACTGGCAAACCACCCTGTAAACAAAGTCTGCCTAGTAAACGTCAGGATGTGACGTCACCTCATGGGCCAGGAATGACCTGGTGCTTGCACAGGGGACTACCTTTACCTAATGTTATAGTAGAAAAGTCCTGCTTTCTACACCAGGGTGGCTAGGTTTTTTTTTCCCCTCTTCACAAATTTAAGCCACTCTTTAGCACACACTTTGGTGTGTTTTCTTTTTTAAAAATTGTTTTTGGGCAATGGATTTGTGCTATGATCATAATGTAATAGGATGTACATATTCTGATTTTTGTTCATTTTGGCTTTAAAATGTAAGATACACTAATTGCATATAGGCCAGCGTATCATTGCGCACAGGCCAGAGAGAGATCTATATCTCTTGCTGGAGCTGGAACGATGGTCAGTTGTGTATGTGCAGTTTGCATGTATTGCTTTCAACGGATGAGTATTTCATTGCTCTTTGAATGCACATTCCTATGCACATTTGGAATAACTAATTGTACATAAATACCATATTCGCGCATGACTAGAGCTGGATCGAGGCATAAATGGAAGCAATTGTTTTTGATGTGCATTCCTTGTGTGAATACAATTAAATAGTGTAGAGGGAAAATATATATATATATAGGAATCTTAAGGCAATGTCTGACAGCCCATACAGCATTAGCTACCTGAAGCACAAAAACTTCCTGAGAGATTTCTTCACACCAGTGCTGTCAAGCACAGCCATGGAAAAAAAATGAACGCTAGATAGTCTACAGACACTCTTCCATTCGCACCGATTGTTTGGGTAGACACATGAAGCCACACAAAGCTGCCTTCAGCGCAAACACAACGCAAGTCTGCCAAACGCCACGGGGACAATTTAACCTCGCCAAATTATCCTGGGATTTGGCAGGCAGATCCCTGAGTTGGAGAGCAGCAGATCTAACACACCAAATGCACACCACAGACATTAACAAACACGCTCCCCACGTGAAACCTGACCTAGACACATGGTTAGCGTGCCGTCTACATGGGACTTTTTATTGTCCTTTTTCCTTAAGTTGCCTAGCAGGAGGGAGAGATGAGCCAAAGGAAGCACATTGATCTGTCTCTTACTCTCTGAAGGAAGCTTGGGGCGAACCTTACACTAACATTTGCCGACCAGTACATTCGAGCTTGTCAATAGCTGCAAGAAACAGCAGTTTTCATCTTCGGATATGTCAACGCTGGGGCTCTGATCCAAAGAGATTGTCTCATTCTCAATGCACTGCTCCTCAGAGGAGCTCTTCCACTTTCACTAGATAAAACACATATCTGTTCCCGGCCCAAAGATTGTTCAAGGTGCCCGAGATCCTTACCACATATCCACCCAACTGATCAGACACTTTTACAGTTGCTATCTTGCTCTCTCCTCCTGTATCTTTTGCAGTGACCCAACTGTGCTTTCTCACCGGCTTGCCAGGCTACAAGGGAGATAATAAGGGAGCGTTCCCTTCAGCTTGGAAGCACCCTTTCCCTGAACACAGTGTCACCTCTCTTCCTTCAGATCTCATCTTTTTTGCGATGCCTTTTAGGTCAGCCTTCAATCCTCACTCCAAACTGAAAAGAAGGCCAGAGTGGTGTAGTGGTTAAGAGCGGTGGTTTGAAGCAGTGGACTCTGATCTGGAGAACCGGGTTTGATTCCCCACTCCTCCACATGAGCGGCGGACGCTAATTTGGTGAACCGGGTTAGTTTCCCCACTCCTACACATGAAGCCAGCCAGGTGACCTTGGGCTAGTCACAGCTCTCTTAGTACTCTCTCAGCCCCAACTATCTCACAGGGTGTCTGTTGTGGGGAGGGGAAGGGAAAGAGATTGTAAGCCGGTTTGATTCTTCCTTAAGTGGGAGAGAAAGTTGGCATATAAAAATCAGCTCTTCTTCTTCTTATGCAGGGCTGTTTCCCCATGGTCACCCCCACTGACTGCTCCAGTGCTTCTTTTTGATTATGCATGCCTTTCCCAACTGTCAGAGGTCACCTTGCTCTCCCTGCATGTTTGTGTGTGCTTTGCCTGCGTTTTCCGGATTCTCGCTAAAACAGCATCTGGAAAACACGGGTAAAATGCACGGAAACACGCAGGGAGAGCGAGGCGACCTCTGAAGGTTGGGAAAGGCATGCACAATCAAAATGAAGCACCGGAGCAGTCAGCGAGGGCGACCACGAGGGAAACAGCCCTGCATAAATGGCCTAATCCTACCTATGCCAACTGCACATCATCCCTAGTTAGCCTTCCCTCTCCTCTCTCTGTTGCATCCCCCTACTGTTAGTGATTAGAATGCAAGTTCCTCAGGGCAGGATTCCATCACTTTCCTGGTGCAGAGTTACTGCCAGTCTAAGTTCATTGGAGCCAATACGCTTAGACAGGAGTAACTGCTTGCCTGTGCCCCACACATTGATGATACCATTAAAAAATGATCGACCCAAGGGACCACATGTGTAAATATGTGTATGGGATGTGGGCAGGTGTAGTCTCTTCTCCTAGCCTACACGGAAGATTGGATCTACGTTCAGGCAGCCACGAGGGGAAGCAGCATTCAATAAACCATGGTTTGTGAATTCAGATGTCACAACAAACCTCAGTTAATACAAACCGGCTACAAACATCCAGTTTGATGCTGAACAACAAACCCTAGTTTGTCAGACCATCTTGCATTCTGACACCACAACAAACCTTGGTTTCATCAAACCATGGTTTATCATGATATCTGAATACAACCCTGGTGTTTACAAAACATCATTTTCCAGTGATCCTTTCAGTACCTGGGTTTGGAATCATGTCTAAAACAAGTCTACTATTGCATTCTACTGCCAGGAATTCCCTGAACTGAGGAAATGCACAGGAAGTTGGGTCTTATTGCAGAGCAACAAGGAGTAGGAACAGCATTGGCTCCTATAAGTGGGTAGCAGAAAGATTGTCTGAGGAATGGCTACTGGTGTATATGCCAGTAGTCTGGCCTTCTCACCCTGCTGAAGTTTTGCCTTCAATTCAACCACTAAATCTATTCCCAATTCCAGCCATGGGCAGCAGGTTGGGAAAAAATCCACCCCAAAGTTTTTGTTTTGTTAGTTTTCCACTCCTCCAGCATGGCCCAGACAATCAATTCTTTGTTGCTTATAGGATCAAGCGCTGGAACGAATTATACAGATCACTTATTCATCTTTGCTCGATAAAACTACAACTACTCAGGGAGGCTCAGCAAAACTTAAGAGTATATCATGTCTGAAAATGCCGCAAACCTTTTTTGGAACAGTTTTAAAAGGGCCAGTGTTAAGCAGAAACCGGGTCATTTTAGTTGAGCTATTTTGTAACACTTAGCATTTATCAAGTGTGTTTTGAGCAATCAGGCCCTTCAACACAGATGACCTCTGCAATCCTTACAACAACCCTGAAAGTTAGGTCAGTGGTAATACCATCCCCTGAGGCTGAGAAGTATTTTGCTTGCCCCCAAGACTACCTCGCAAATTTGTAACAGAGATGAGATTTGAATCACAGACTTCTCAACAAAAGCCAAATGGAACCTCGGGCGATCCTAAGACTATGGTGGGTGGGTGGGTGGGTGGGTGAGGGGAGTATATATCTAAATAACAGGACAACACATGGTCACTGGCATAAGCTACGTTACCATGAAAATGCTCAGCAGTTTTCCGTCTCAGAGCCTCCACAGTTTCCTCGGTGTCAGCCCATTCCAAAACCAGCCTCCTGCCATACAAATGGGTACTGTGGCACAGGGCATTGAAAGCTTTCTGTGGAGAGATGGAGAAAAACACTGAGTGTACAGTCAACATGCCTGCCTTGTTTGAAAGCCTTGGTCATTCCACAACCCATCTTCTGCCTCAAATACACAGGTCAATCAACCCCTTCTGTGACTCGCAGAGCATCTAAATCCACGACCACAGGCTCCTGGGCAGCTTTGGCCTGAAGAGACTGCATCCACCACTGGTTGGAGCCATGCGGCAGGCCTCTACAACAGCGATTGCCAACCTGGTGCCCATGGGAGCTTCTTCTGGCACTCACCCATGTGTTTGAGGAAGGTGTGTGGGGCCTGTTCCTAACTGGCCCTGTCCAGGAAAAGTTCCTCCTACCTCACCCTATCGCCAATCAACTGGGCAGTGGGTCCAGCCTGCTGCTGTCCAGCTGATGGTAGTGCCCACTGTCCTCTCTCTCAACTCCAAAGGTGTCCACAGGCTCAGCAAAGCTGAGGCTCTCCTGCTCTACAAGCCTTATCCTTGGTGACAGATTCTTCTTCCACGGACAGCCTTGCAGCATTCAAACTTGTAATGCAGGGGGTGAAGAAGGAAAGAAGAACTCGGAACTGAAAGTTGGACAGAGCACAGTTTGGATTATGCATTGTGCCGAGACATCAGCGTCTGCAGCATTTCCAAGCATAAACTGAGGCCTAGCTCTCTTCCATGTGTGGTCAACCTGAGTCTGTCTGTGGCTCACATGACAGAATCCTCACCCACGCAAGACGAATGAGAACCAGGTCAGAAAGCCGTCTGGTTTGGGTGAACTGTCACCCCACAGGCACTCTGATGTCCAGTGAACAAGTCGTTCTGGGGAGCCATCTTCTAGGCAACAAGACGGTATCTACTATTGCCATTTCTACTGATTTGGATAGTGGTTTCAATGAGCTGAGCTGCTATAATCATGATTGTACTTGTATGAGGTATTGTTCTAAACCTATTACAGATAAGAAATGGAGCCCAAGGGATGTCAGTTTCTCCAGGACAATCTAATAACCCTACAGCACACTCTGGGATTGGAACACGGTGTTTCAGCCATGGTACCTCAAAGATCATCTACTCACATACAGTCCAGCTCAGACACTGAGGACATCTACAGAAGTCCTGTTGCATGTTCTTCTACTGTAGAAAACACAGTAGACAGCCATGGGGGGGAAAGGAATGATCTCAGTAGAAGAGATACAGCTCTGGAATGCCCTCCCAAGAGAAGCCTGCCTGGCCCCATCAGTTTTGGCCTTTCACAGCATGTTCTGTAAACACTGTTTATGCCTTGAATCTGGCTAAAAATAATGCTGCTTTTACTGGCATTCGTGCTGATTTTATTGCATTTAGACTTGTTGGCTTCTCTTTTATCCTTTACCCTTCTTACTATTTGAACTGGGTTGTCATTTTTTTTATTATACTAAGGCTGCTTTCACACCTGTTGGATAATGCACTTCCAATGCACTTTAGCAATCGTTTGCAACTGGATTTCCCTATTTGCAAATGATTCCTAAGTGCATTGAAAGCGCATTATCCAACATATGTGAATGCAGCCTATGTAAGTAAGTTGTACAATTGTTTGTTTATACTGTTTTTAAAGCTATTGTAACACACTCTGGGGTTCCACACTAGGAATGGAGGGCAGGATAGGAGACCTTGTCAATAAACTAAAAATATTAGCCAAAAATGGATTAAAAGATGATAAACAATTATCTTCCCAAAAGGCCATATTCTGATGTTTCAGAGAAGGTATAAGGGGCTCTCTTAGGTTGAGTACTCTTGGTTCATACTCCCCAAAATGAAACTGCATCACCAGCAGGCACCATCCATTTCTCAACCCTCTCAAGCAAAACAAAGACTGCAAACCTGCACACACTTACCTGGGAGGAAGCCCCATAAAACAGAGTGGGACTCGTATCTGAGTATACATGCCTAGGATTGTGCTATAACTTCCCAAAGACAATATACTCTGAAACTAATTTGTCTGCTGTTCAACCTTTCCCCTCCCAAATGAGCAGGTTTTCTCTCCTTCCTTATGCAAATGAGAAGACCCCCCAATTTGCATTCTTCCTTGCTATTGGAAAGAAGCCTCAGGAGTCCACCCTCTTTTGTGCCTTCTTCTTTCTCAATCCTGTCCCCTCAAAGAACAGGAGGAAATATTCTGTTGTGTTATGTTTGCTTCTCCTAAAGATTGTGACTCCTGCAGCTCCGGCTGGTTATATTTTGCTTCCACTTGCTGCTGCTGTTTCTTTCTTTCTTTTTTTAAAAAAGGCCTATTTTCACATTAAATGTTAACCAATTAGCAGAGCAACGTGTTGGCTTAAATAAACACTGCTGGGAGGGGAGGAGAGGAGGAGAAGAGGAGAAAGGAGGAGTCAGCTGCAGGGAGTTGTGATAGCTGTTTATGTTGGCAGAAATAGCAATTCCAGCCCTGGCAAGCAACTGCGGCTCTAATTGCAGGTTCTCATTTGCTAATTTGTACTTTTTAATTTCTCACTTCCCAGCATCATATGGGGGGGAGGGGGGAGAGAGAAGTGGGGGGGGGGGAGAGAGAGAGAGAGAGAGAGAGAGAGAGAGAGAGAGAGAGAGAGAGAGAGAGAGAGAATATACGGGAGAATGAGTTGCATGTGCCCGTCTGCATGTGCATGCGCCACAACAGCTGGGCGCCACCAGATTCTTGAGGTCTCACCCAAGCAGAGCGTTGTGTCAGATTCAAAACGTGCAGCTGTCACTCATGCTTCTGTTGCCCCAAGGATAGATCACAAGGCTGTTGTCTGAGCGCCGGTCTGCGCTTTATACTCGCTAGAGAGATTGGTGTCCCTGTGGCACGTACATGTTTCTCTCACACACATGCAAACTCACAGGTGGAGGAGGAGGAAGAAGAAGATGAGCAGGAGGAGGAGGAGGAAGAAGAGGAAGAGGAAGAAGAAGATGACAACAATCATGGGTAGGGTGAAGACCTTGACAGATGGCACTCAGACTCTCCTGAGGTTGTCCTGAGGAAGAAGAAGGAGAGTTGGTTTTTAAAGGCCAACTTTCTCTAGCACTTAAGGGAGACTCAAACCGGCTTAGAATCACCTTCCCTTCCCCTCCCCACAACAGACACCCTGTGAGGTAGGTGGGGCTGAGAGAGTGTGACTAGCCCAAAGTCTCCCAGCTGGCTTCGTGTGCAGGAGTGGGGAAACAAATCCAGTTCACCGGATTAGCCTCTGCTGCTCATGTAGAGGAGTGGGGGAATCAAACCCGGTTCTCCAGATCAGATTCCACAGCTCCAAACCACCACTCTTAATCACTGGTGGTAATGTTTAGAAAAGCTCACCAGGTGAGTTTCCCTGCCTGTGCTCTATGTCAGTGGTGTCTCCTAGCTGAGGTGGAGAAACCCACAACATACAGGCCCCCACTCGTGATAGGGCTGACTGAGTGGGAAAGGTGCAGAGGGAATTCGGATGTTTGCGACATCCGGAATGGCTGCGAGTGACTTGGCTCCCCCCAAGGTGACGGAAAGCTCCAGCTAATGACATGGCCCACTTCCTGAGAGAGGTGGGATGCCTGGAGCAAATTACATGCATCCAGTGCATAATTAACTTTGGGAAATTTACTTATGTAAGATAGGAGGATGGCCAGTGGCTGAAATGCCTTTAAAAAGGATTACACACATTTGTGGAGCGTAGGTCTGTCAGGAGCTATTCGCTGTCTGATTGAGTGAAATGGCTAAAGAGCTGCATTATCAGAAACAGCATACTTCCAAGTACCGGTCGCTGGGGGGGGGGGATTCTCTGATACATTTGTAGCCTCCCCACCACCAATGTGGTTTAGTAGTTAAGAGCTGAGGCTGATATCCTAATCACTGTACCATTATGGCTCATGGGATATCGTTAAATTTTCTTTCCCTGTTCTGTGTATATGGGGTGGGGGTAGGGATTTAGGCTGCTCCCTGTGCAAGTCCCTGGCTTGGGTATGTGTGCATACCCAATAAAATAACAGAATGCATGAGGGGGCCTTAAATGCAGATGTGCAGACAAACCCCACATGTGCAGCAAGCCCACAATAGCCATATACCTGGGACTTAACAATTCCACACCCCCAGGAGTCTTTCTAGCTGTGCACATCCTTGTGAGCTCTCAGGTGCAAGGGGAGTGTGTGTGTGTGTGTGTGTGTGTGTGTGCGTGAGTGTGCGTGTGTGTGTGTGTGTGTGTGAGAGAGAGAGAGAGAGAGAGAGCGCCAGCCGTCTGGGTTCCAGAGTGGTGGACGCCATAGATCAAAAAAGCAGGCCACTGGGATCACCTCCCAGGAGACCTACAGATCAGCAGATCTAAATGCTCTTAATTTGGGGGACAGGGCCACTCTGCCTCTTCGTTCCCTGTTGCCCTATTAAATACTCGGCCCAAACAGCCCACAGGCAAAACCATTAGCGGGATACAAAAGGCCGACAACATTAGGCTGTTGATAGATTTCCCATCCTTCCTAAAAACAAAGACCTATCACAGCTCCCGGCCGAGGATATTCTCCATAGCGCCAGCTGTGCTCTCGTAAGAGGGCCGCATGGGTGATTTCTCGTTTTTGAGACCAGCTGAGTTTTTAATGCCGTACGATACCGCATCAACTGCTTTGGGGGGTTCACACCAATGAGTTAGTGTCAATGTAAAGAAAGGCAACTTGGAGTGGGGGGGAACTGAAGCAAAACCCTCCTTCATATACGTAACACATGTGCACAGTCGCACACTGAAGCCACAGTCCCTTGAAGAGGCGGGTGCATGCTTAAAACGTCTTTCTGTGTCTGTAATTAAGCAGGGCAGAGATCTTGGGAACAAAGTAGAAACCTGGTGGAAAAAGACAACTGGAGCTGATAGTAAATAAGGGGGGTGATCAAAAGGAGATGGGGAAAAAGTACTACCAGTTTTGCAGGGGGGAAAAACAAGAAGAACAGCACCCCCTAATGGACAATAAAAGCAACAGAAGCCAGAATAGTTATGATTGTGTTTTTAAACAGCCCTTCCTTTAAGGCAGAGGTGTGAAACATAAGGCCCGTGGGCTGGATCTGGCCCCTTGAGAGCTCTTATCCAGCCTGTGGGCCAGCCGAGACAGCAGCCCCCCACTCTTGATTTGAGTTAGCGAGGCATGGCCCGCCTAGGGTTGCCAATTGCCCGGTGGTGGCGGGTAAACTACCCCCCATCCACCGGGCTGCCTGCCGGCCAGCTGAGAACCAGCAGGCGCTGCGGGAATGTGCATGCGCGTGCAGACGCAGCGCAAGAGTCACTTCCGGTTTAACCTGAAAGTGACGCGGACACTCTAGCACCCTTGGCTAAAACTCTATAGAGTTTTGGCCGGGATCGCTAGAGCGCCCCCGCCACTTCCGGGTTAAGCTGGAAGTGACATAGGCGCATCGCACGTGAGCGCGGCGAGTCAGGCGCGCGCACATTGCACGCTAACGCCACGGCCCCGCGAAGCTCCCGCCGGTGGAGCTGCAGGGCCTGGCAAGCCTAGCCCCGCTCAATCGAGTGACATTTGTGTCATATCTGGCCCTCGTAACAATTGAGTTCGACACCCCTGCTCTAAGGAGTTCAGTTCAGCATATATGATTCCCCCCTCCTCCATTTTATCCTCCCAACAACCCTGTAAGGTTAGTTACACTGAGAGAAAATAACAGGCCCAAGATCTCCCACTGAGCTTCATGAGTGGGGACTTGAAGCTGGGTCTCAGTTTGGTACCCTAACTACTACTATGTGCCACTGGAACTCAAGGGAAAATGAAATCAAGGAGGGATATGATTATAACTAATAAATGTCCTGCAAACACTAGCTGAGGTTCTGTCAACAATACCACTGATAACACACGCACCCTATATGTACAAAGATCTCTGCCGCGAATACTGGAACACAACAGTTAAGAGTAGATTAAATATTGCAGAGGATCCACACGTCGCAGTCCAGTTTCCAACAGCTGCACAGATCACTGCTCCACGGGAAACCGGTCAGCTACCCTATTTCATGTGGTAATCATGAGCATATCTGTGCAAACAAAATTAAAATAGCTCGGGGACTGTGCTGCTTGCCTCGCCAGGAGAAAAAGAAAACCAAAGAATCCACAACTGTAAGAAAGGGGGTGGGGGAAACTGTGGGACATGGACTTCAGCAGGTTGGGGGAAATGATAAAATCATGAACGGTACAGAGTGCACCCCATGAAATATTTTGTTGGGAGAGTTTCTCTCGGGACCAAAAGTGAAGGCCCTTGTTACATTTCCCAGGATTCCACACTGGTACTGATCAACCTGAATAGTGCCTCTTCATTTACTTCTCCAGTCCCCACATTGTGGTGTTTTTCCCCCACTTTGTCTAATGATACCCATCACATGAGAGGGAAGAGAAGTAGTAGCCATGGTTGGCTCCAGAATTATAACTCTGCAAATGCAACCCCCTGCCCACTCTCGCCTTTGTGCTTTCTGCTGGGCTAGCAGGCTGAAGTTCTTGGAGGAAGGGGAAGGATAAGACGTTGTCTGGAATAGGCCACTGTCTGACCTTGAGGTTCTGCCTTGGGAAGCCAGCGTGGTGTAGTGGTTAAGAGCGGTGGTTTGGAGCGGTGGAGTCTGATCTGGAGAATCGGGTTTGATTCCCCACTCCTCCACATGCGTGGCAGACGCTAATCTGGTGAACTGGATTTGTTTCCCCACTCCTACACACAAAGTCAGCTGGATGACCTTGGGCAAGTCACAGTTCTGTTAGAGCTCTCTCAGCCCCACCTACCTCATGGGGTGTCTGCTGTGGGGAGGAGAAGGGAAGGTGATTGTAAGCCGGTTTGAGTCTCCCTTAAGTGGTAAAGAAAGTCAGCATATAAAAACCAACTCTTCTTCCTCCCGGCTACTGGTCTTTTGGAGATTAGTGAAGATTATACTTTCTCAGAGGACTTCTGGGGTGATTGGAATGAACTGTGCCCTGTTTTTTGTATTTTTTAAAACTTCTCTGCAGTCTGTTGGTTTAATTTCAGTTTTAACTGTTGTTACAAGTGTTGTTTTTTTTTAAATATATGTTTTCACACTTTTATTGGCTTTGGGTTGCTTACTGCTTTTTGATGCTGCATTAACTACCTTTTAATTTAAATTTTATGCTGCACTGGATCTCAAGGGAAAATTAAATCAAGGCGGAGGCAGTTTTTGTGCTTTTAACTTTGTTGTGAGCTGTCTAGAATAGTGTTTTATTAGCAGAAGGATGAGCAAGAAATTTTTAAATAAATATGTGTCTTGGGCATCTTCTTTCAGATCTCTCCTTAACCAGCAAGGGGACCTCTATAGGTGGGCAAGGAGCAGGAAGATCCTTAGCCCTTTGCATACCCTCCATTCCAGCTTCATTTCCATGGTTTTCTATTGCAATGCTCTGGGGTATTCTCTTTCTCTCCCTTCCAACACCCTTCCGGCACTAGTTCTCTCTCCCATCGCTCCTTCCAAATATTCATTGCTCTCATTCTCTGCCTCCCACCCTCCCCAAAGTGCATTTCTTTATTCTTCCTCTATAAGACAAATTCCAGCCAGTCTCTTGGAAGAAAGTAAAGAGGAATATTGGAGACACTTTCTGGGTTATATCTTGCTCACACACACATGAGCACATACACCTCTGACGCCTGCTAATATTAATGTTCCTATCTACATGAAACCCACTTCAGCTCTGGGTTCTGTCCCTTGCAGCATAATCCTAAAGAGAGTTACATCACTCTAAATCCTTTGGCTTAAAAGAGTGTAACTCTTGTTAGGACAGCACTGTTGGTTGCTCTCAAGGATGACGAAATGTTGGCAGAAGAGGATGGAATACAGGGACCTGGGTTTCTGCCTTTCCTGAACCCCCACCAGTCTGATTTTACTCCCTTCTTCACTCTCCCATCTATCCCCATTCTTCTTTGGGAATCACAGGTCCTCCCTTTCCCAAGTGTCATGCCTTTCCATCTGATGTTACCTGTCAGCCCTCCAGGTATACATTGTGGGTCCAAAACTCCGGTGACGTAGGGAGCTCTGTGTAGAGCGCCCAAACGTTTTCTTTTCTTTTTTAAAAATAACTTGCACATGGAGCCCTGGTTAGAATGGGGTGTTTTTTTAAATTCTTTTGCCATCAAGTTACATCTGACTTATGGGGACCCCTGGTGGGGTTTTCAAGGCAAGAGACTTTCAAGGGTGGTTTGCCATTGCCTGCCTGCATGTCACCCTGGTATTCCTTGGAAGTCTCCCATCCAAGTACTTGGAGCGGTGGACTCTGATCTGGAGAACCGGGTTTGATTCCCCACTCCTCCACATGAGCGGCGGAAGCTAATCTGGTGAACCGGGTTTGTTTCCCACTCCTACACATGAAGCAAGTTGGGTGACCATGGGCTAGTCACACTCTCTCAGCCCCACCTACCTCACAGGATGTCTGCTGTGTGGAGGGGAAAGGAAGGTGATTGTAAGCTGGTTTGATTCTTCCTTAAGTGGTAGAGAAAGTCGGCTTATAAAAACCAACTCTGTTGCTTCTTCTTCTACTTGCCAGGGTCAACCCTGCTTAGCTTCCGAGATCTGACGTCAGGCTAGCCTGGGCTATCCAGGTCAGGGCTACAACTGGATATTATTATTATTATAATATATTGAGAGCTGACTCAAGCAAGTCTCTGGAGAGGCAGCACATACATGCTCTAAAATACATAAATAAAGTTGCCAAGCTACATCAAGGTGAGAGTGCTCTGACTAGGGCAGTTTGGTCACTTCTGCAACATCTCAGGACATTCCCCACCTCCGGAGCCAGTAGAAATGCGCAGGTGCTTTCACTATCCTCTGGCAATGCCTTGCACTCAGACTGAATGACAAGGACTAGAATGGAAGGGATTGTTTTTACCTTAGCATCCTGCTTCGTGAGGAAGTCCACAAACCCAAAGCCACGATGACTTCCTGTCCCGACCATTTTCTTCGGTAGGCGAACAGTCTTCAGCTCTCCAAAGGTGCTGAGGGAAGAAAAGTTGGTAGTTAAATTGTGGAACTCCCTGCCCCGGGGTATGGGGATGGCTGCCAATTTGGAAGGCTTTAAGAAGGGAGGGGACATGTTCATGGAGGCGAGTGCTATCCATGGCTACTACCGTAGTCAAAATGAATATTAGTCATGATGCAAACCTATTCTCTCTAGTATCAGAGGAGCAGGCCTATTATATTAGGTGCTGTGGAACACTGGCAGGACAATGCTGCTGCAGTCGTCTTGTTTGTGGGCTTCCTAGAGGCACCTGGTTGGCCACTGTGTGAACAGGCTGCTGGGCTTGATGGACGGTCTGATCCAGCATGGATTTTCTTATGTTCTTCCCTGTACTCAAGAATCATGGCTGAACCCTTTTAACAAACTTCTCCCAGAACTGCAAAAATCTGCATTACAAATATCCCTTGTCCAAAACTCCACTCTGTGAGAATCTGTGGAAAAATGAGAGCGAGTCTCTCCTCAAATGCTAAAGGTTACAGCTATTTCCACTGGAAGGAGGAATACATGCAATATGGGCCCTGGTGTGGTGGGCCTCTAATCACAGGCTTGTGTGGGGTCTGCTGTTGGGGAAACAGGGAGGGGGTCAGCAGGGTAACCTCCCAAGGCGAAGTACAAGAAGGAGGAGTTGGTTTTTATATGCCAACTTTCGCTACTTTTTTTAAAAAAGAATTAAACTGGTTTACAATCTCCTTCCCTTCCTCTCCCCACAACAGACACCTTGTGAGGTAGAAGAAGAAGAGTTGGTTATTATATGCTGACTTTCTCTACCACTTAAGGGAAATTTAAACCGACCTTCCCTTTCTACAACAGATACCCTGTGAGGTAGGTGAGGCTGAGAGAGAGTGACTAGCCCAAGGTCACCCAGCTGGATTCGTGTGTAGGAGTGGGGAAACAAATCCAATTCTCCAGATTAGCCTCTGCCGCTCCAAACCACCGCTCTTAACCACTACATCACGCTGGCTGGTAGGTGGAGCTAAGAGAGTTCAGAGAGAACTGTGACTAGCCCAAGGTCACCCAGCTGGCTTCATGTGCAGGAGTAGGGAAACCAACCCGGTTCACCAGATTAGAGTCCGCCGCTCATGTGGAGGAGTGGGAAATCCAACCCGGTTCTCCAGATTAGAGTCCACCGCTCTTAACCACCACACCACACCACACATGGGTGATCATGCCCTCCTTCTTTCTGGGAGGCATGCGCTACCCACATGAATCTTCCTCAAGGTGTCCAAACTGGATGCAGCTCCCTGATGACAACAACCTCAGTGGCAAACCCAGGGCATGCTGCCAAACAAGATGTTGACAGCCTTCAGACTCCACCACAATTTCTTTTCTCAGCCCGTGGAGAACCTGTCCTCTCTTCAGAGCCCTCCAGGCGCTTGCTGGCTGGGCCATATTCCCTTCCCACATTGCACATAAAGTTCCTGCCAAGAACGATGCCCCCCAGATTACTCCATCCATTAGGACAATTACTGGAATGCACATGCACATACAAACAACGTCACCACTTTGCCACGTAGCTAGATTGCTTGCATTTTATGTTGGTCATTCTTCCTCCTTGTTGACTGTTCCAATGAAACCACCCTTAAGGTGGCAAAAATTTTGTGCACTGGCATGCTCAATAAGACAGAAGAGGGTAGCTTAAATTTTAAACACTCTTGTTAATTATAATTAATGTATAGATATATAGGTGTCTGAAATGTACTTTTTGCTAATGTTATATATTAACAAATTGTGTGCAGGTGTGTATGATGAGGACATGTTCTTGCCCGTAAATTGGAGTAGAGTACAATAGTCATGTATTTAGACTAAGGATTTATCACCTTGGATCAGAGATATGCTGTATTATTGCAATGGTGATATCCGATAATTTTAATATGGCTGGAACTATGGGGGTTACTGCACTTTGTATTCCCAGCGATGTATTAAGAGTTTGAAACTGTTGTAAAAAACATCACTTTAAAAGGGTTTT
The DNA here is from genome assembly GCF_029931775.1 of Euleptes europaea. Lineage (NCBI taxonomy): Eukaryota > Metazoa > Chordata > Lepidosauria > Squamata > Sphaerodactylidae > Euleptes > Euleptes europaea. The sequence continues at coordinate 47,614,662 of NC_079324.1, forward strand.
TGGATACCACGGCTTATAAATGGTTGGAAAACGTCTTCACAGCTAAAGGGGCCAAACAAAGTGCGAACAGTATTTTTTATAACATTTTCAAACTCTTAATGCATAAGTGGGAATACATAGAAAGTGCGAACAGTATTTTTTATAACATTTTCAAACTCTTAATACATTGCTGGGAATTCAAGTGCGGTAACCCCCCATGTCAACAGTTGCTGGTCTTTGACCATAAATAAACTTGAATGCTGGTCATTCACCCTGAAAGTATTGTGGGAGCTATTGGTCACATGTTATATTTCTAAAATAACATCATACCTATTTGGAGTAGTAAAAGGAGAGATTTTAGCCCCTCTTTCAATGCATATGCACTCAAGCAAATTCAAACATTCAGGAAAACAAGACAGTACCCATCTGCCAGCCCTTTAGAATGCAGGAGAAGGATGCGAAAAGGTATCAAGTCAGGACGAAGAATTCTAGGCTTGTCTTTGACATACTAACTTTCCACATGCAGATATTTTGATCCTGATTCTTAAAGATAATGCAGTGGTTCCAGTGTGTGTTACAGATTATGAACACAGAATCATGGGTGGTAGATTGTGTGGGTGTTAAGTACCGTCAAGCCGCAGCCGACTTATGGTGACCCTTTAGGGATTTCAAGACAAGAGATGTTTGGAAGTAGTTTACCATTGCCTGCCTGCCTGCCTGCCTGCCTTCGCGTGGGCCAAGAGAGTTCTAAGAGAACTGTGACTGGCCCAAGGTCACCCAGCAGGCTTCATGTGGACAAGTGGGGAATCAAACTCAGTTCTCCAGATTAGAGTCCCACCACTCTTAACCACTACACCACACTGCCTCCCTGGGTAGTAGATTACTCCAGTTTAATGCAGGTAAGAAAAAAAAATGTAATAACTTAGTAAATAAAGAATCTAGCAACCAACAAACTGTTGACTGTTCTTCCCCCAGAGTTGCCCAAATCCTGTGGATCAGTCAAAGGAGCAGTTGGGTGGCTGGGTACTGGAAACAGAATTAAGAATACCTTTTGGTTTGCAGTGTAACGTTGCTGGTCTTTTTGTAATGTTTTGCAACCCCTACAGTTTGGATAACTTAGACACAAAATAAGGCTGCATAAAAATGCTAGCCAGAGAGTAAGCCATGAGCAAATATGCAAAGGACTGTGCTACAAGAACCGCACATCTTGCATGGGAATTTTATGAGTGTGTGCATGCAAGTGTGAGAGAGGGTGGAATGGAGGGCACTAGCCAACCTATCCCACGGGACATCCTTACCCCCAACCATAAGGAAATCCCACAACAAAGAAGCGCCTTTTCCTGCTGCCAAAGAGTCAGCTGCCTTTCCCTGGCTTCGGGTCCATTTATCAACACCTACGCACAAATTGGAGACAATGAATATTTAATGCGGGCTCCGGCTGACTAGGTGTGCTATTTTATCTGACAATCTACACACAGGCGCGCGGGCCGGGGGAAGCCAACGGGCCAGAGAGCGACTGGGAATAAACACGGTAAAGTGCCGTAAACGCTCTCGTGAAATGATAGAAGCCAAATCCAGGGAGTTAACCCGCTGCACCGCCGGCATGACCAGGCATCCATCTGGTGAATTTCCTCGGGCTGTGCCGTGTGTAAGTGGAGCATTATGAAGCCTCAAAATGAATCTGCACGTCTCCCTCCTCGGAGCCCCCTCCCCACTGCCGCTCCTCCTCCTCCTCGCTGCCTCCATCTCTCCTTTCTTTGAAACGGGGAAACAGGAACAATAAAAAAAACACACACACACAAACAAACTAAAACAAGGGAGACAATGCAGCCTTGGACCACCGGAGCCTAAACCCAGCAGGAATGTTGCACGTTATGCGTAATCTTCAAGGAGGTGGGAGAGGGAGTAAACAAGAACGCAACGAGGTCTTTTGTTAGCGCGATTTCTACCCCATTAGCTGCTCGAGGGCTCAATCAAGATTCTGCGTCCAGTTGTGATGGTTATCGTTTAACCTTCCTGTTAGCACCAAGAGCTTCTCCCCTCCCTTCTTTACAGAAGTGACATTGTTCACATGCGCAGCCAAATTTCATCTAGGGTGTCACATCCAGCTCACGATTGCTTGAAGTACCACATGCACCATTAACACTCGCGAACCGCCAGCAACACAAAACCGCCCCAATTCCCACAATAGCCATGGTTTCAAAAAGAAAAAAAGAACGTTGTCTGGATGACTGAAACAGAGAAACGTGTTCATGTTGTCCAACATCACTACCATCTCCTCCCCACCACATGATCGTGGCTCAGTGGTAGAGCATGCAGAAGGTCCCAGGTTCAGTACCCGGCCTCTCCAGTTAAAGGGACCAGGCAAGTAGGTGATGTGAAAGACCTCTGCCTGAGACCCTGGAGAGCCGCTGCCGGTCTGAGTAGACAATACTGACTTTGATGGATCAACGGTCTGATTCAGTATAAGGCAGCTTCATGTGTTCATGTTTCCAGAAAGCCCATTTCAGGATGAAGGCAACAGCCCTTCCCAGTTACCAGTAAGGTTGCCATCCTCCAGGTGGTGGCTGGAGATCTCCCGCTATTACAACAGTAAGGTGACAGAGATCAGTTCCTCTGGAGAAAATGGCCGCTTTGGAAGGTGGACTCTATGGCATTATATCCCATTGAAGCCCCTCCCTTTCCAAAACCCACCCCCTCAGGCTCCACCCCCAAAATCTCCAGGTTATTTTCCAACCTAGACCTGGCAACCCTAGTTACCAGTGCTAGATTCGAGTCCAGTGGCCCCATAAAGCCCAACAAGATTTTGGGGGTAAAAGCTTTCGACAGTCAAAGCTTACTTCCTGAGATCTGAAAAATCTTGTCGGTCTCTAATGCGCTCAAATCTTGCTCTTCAGCTTCAGAACAACATAGCTATCCTCCCGAAACTATCCCTTTCACCAACAACTGATATGCAGTTATATTCGGCTTCTGCAGATGACGTATCCAGGGTAAAAAATAACATTCACAAATGAGATACAAGAATGAACATGCTGGTCCCACACTCGACAACTGCTGGAATATGTGCATGCAGTTTATACATGGCCTTCTCACAGGCTTCCTCTCCCCATGATCATAGGGACACAGCCTATGTACGTATATGTCATACTTATATTCAGATAATCCCATGTAGGCAGGAGGTAGGTCGGTGCACTTGGTTTCACTCCCCTTCTACGCGTGTTATTTTCTTCCTGAATATGTTGTCTGAAGAGGGTGACTGCCTTTGAAAAAGGAGGTTTTGTTTCATGCCTCGAGTGGTTGAAGTCGTCGAGAGAATTTCCTCCATGATTTTTTCCTCGCCCCTTCTAAAGACATCTAAGCGAACAGCCACCTCTACAACTGGTGGTAATTAATTCCAGGAGTTAAGTCATGTGAAGAAGTACTTTCTTTTGTCTGCCATGACACCACTGCCAATCCATTTCATTGGATGATCCCATCTCCCAGTATTATGGAAGAGAGAGCAAAAGTTCTCATTATCTTCCGCATATAATTTTGTAGAGCCACTTATCACATGACCCCATTAAGTTGGTGTATTTACAGGCGAGCCTTATATGTTCCCAGCATTGGGATGCCAGCAGTTTTATGCGCGAACTGGAATCTTAATTGTCAGACATGGGAGCAAAAGGGGAAGAAAGATCAGGAAATCTTAGGGTACATTCAGAAGGTCATTCCTGACCCATGAGGTGACGTCACATCCCAACATTTACTAGGCAGACTATGTTTTACGGGGCGGTTTGTCATTGCCTTCCCTTTACCCCCAGCAAGCTGGGTACTCATTTTACTGACCTTGGAAGGATGGAAGGCTGAGTCAACCTTGATCCAGCTACCTGAAACCAACCTCCGATGCGTGGATTTAGGTATTTGCGGAAGATGACTGGGGAAGGCAAACCACCCCGTAAACAAAGTCTGCCTAGAAAATGTCGGGATGTGATGTCACCCCATGGGTCAGGAATGACCTGGTGCTTGCACAGGGGACCTTTACCTTTTAGATGGGAGTCACACATCACAATTCGATATATAGATTTATATCATGCCTTCCTTCAGGCTGCTGCGTGCGAGGGGGCGGGTGAGCATGTGGCAGCATTGTGGCAACCTCTGGCCACCAGTGCCTGACTCCAGTGCATGCATGAACGGCTGTCATGAGTCAGCCTGCAGAGAGTCAGCCTGCAGAGACCTCCTCTGACGAAGAGGAAGTAGAGGCCAGAATAGAGGATCAGCCAAAGTCAGGAGATGACTCGCCATGCCTGCAGCCTGCCAGCTCAAGGACTCCAGTTGGACCTGACACCTTGCAACATGCAGTGTCTCCAGAGGCCTCACCAAGGCCACTGGAGCAGAAAAGAAAACAGGTTCGTCTGGCAATGCAGCAGAAACGGCAGAGTGCTAGGCTGAAGGCTTTACACAGGAACCTCCCCAGTAGCAGTGATGAGGAAGAGCAGGGCTGAAGCACTACCTGTAAACTCAGCCTCATCAGCATCAGCTGGCTCTGCTACAGCAGTAGGGGAAGGGATTTAAGCCATCAGTTAGGCTTGGCTGTTGTGCAAGCAACTTGTCACCAACCTCCTGGTGTACCGGCCTTGTTTCCCTGCTATCCTTTGGATTCCTGGTACCCTGACTTCTTGGACTGGCTCTGACTAACACCTTGGACTTCCCTTGCCTGTATTGATATCTCGGACTCTGCCTTCACTGTGAATGACCTTGGACTGTTCCCCAGACTACGCTTACAACTTACAGCCCTCGCTCCTCGCCTGCACCACGACAACGGCACATCCCTTCCCTACCCTCTGCCCTGGGCATTCCTTCCCCCAGCTCCATGCCTTACAGCATCAAGATAGCTATAAAGATTTTTTTAAACCCTGCTTATGGATCTCGCCTACTTGGAAAGCCTGTGTGTGTGTGTTAAGTGCCATCAAGTCACTTCTGACTCATGGCGACCCTATGAATCAGTGTCCTCCAAAATGTCCTATCTTTGACAGCCTCACTCAGATCTTGCAAATTGAGGGCTGTGGCTTCCTTTATAGAGTCAATCCATCTCTTGTTGGGTCTTCCTCTTTTCCTGCTGCCCTCAACTTTTCCTAGCATGATTGTCTTTTCCAGTGTCTTCTCATAATGTGACCAAAGTAAGATAGCCTCAGTTTAGTATCGTCAGTTTAGTATCACTCAGTTTAGTCACTAGGAAGGCCTCTAGTGTAGGAAAACGCATGAAAGTTGCATTCAGACTGTAAATGCATCTTTTCCCCCACAATGGCTGGACATCTGTAACTGATATGAACACCCTGGCATCAGATGCAGGGAGAAAGATAAATGCATAATTGTCACAGGTGATTACCTGCTCTTTTCACATAACTGCTCCTTTGACATTATGTGTCTACACTAAAGTGTTTTCTGTGAAGGGAAACGGCAGTGTCCAAAGCACACCTGGAAAAACAGCTCAGCTATTGAACAGGATGTGGGCAAAAAAAAGCACCTGGAAACACAGAACAAGCTGCCAGTTGTGGTGACCTCTGCAATCTTTCCCCACCTCATTCCATGTTGTCCTTCAAACAAAAAAACTAACCTATGTCAAGTAGTACCTTTTGTCTAGGAGTATAGCTTGTTGATAATGTATAACAAATCTCTTTAAATGAAATTACCCATATCCAGGTTGCTAATTCACCAGGGACAGTCCCAACTTAGATACAACTTCACCTTCAGTTGTTTCACATTTATAATTGAAGCAGAAAACTTACAAGTGACACATCAGAGTTAAGACAGTGATAGTCCCAAACATATATACAGTAAGCTAATCTAACAGGTAGTGTTCTGTGTTACATATATTGTTCTGTGTTGTACATCCTCAAATCACAAGTCAAATAATATATTCCAAAATAAATTCCAAATATAATATACAGTCTTTGCGCAATAAATTTAAATGTCCAGTCTTCAAAATTTAACCAATACTAAATGGTGAGCTTAAGTAGGTTGTCATAGCCACATATAGTCTTCCTTTGAACAAATTCAAACAAGTTCCCGGGTCTACACTTGTTTCGTACAGTGACTTCTTCAGTGAGTACTCAGTAATCCTAATAAATGTATTATATGTGAAATCAATTCTTCATGTATAATATTATTTAGGTAAACTTAAGTCAATAAGAAATTATTTTACCTTAACAAATTCCTATAGAGCTGGTATCTAATAGCTCTTTCACAAGGCCTGGCTCTTTCTAAATCTGTCTCTGGGAATTTGGATGGCAAATTTTCAAGTGCACCAATGCTAAGAAACTATTTGACCTTCAGCCTCTGCATTTGACAGCCAAAGATTTTTTTGCAACCACAGCCAATGTTTGACAGCAGACAAGCAGCAGCAATCAGTATTTGACAGCTGGCTTACAACAGAACGGAGAGAATTCTGTAATCATTCAATCGAAACCAGTGAGTTGTCGTAAAATTTTGATCCAGAGATTCAAACTGGGAGATGAATTTCACCGTCACAATTCAGATTTCGATGTTTGGACACTTGTTGCGGCCCAAAATTTCCTAAAATTTCATATCAGTTTGGAGACAGGGATTCTAAATATAGAAGGGAGAGGATGTTCCTTCACTTTATGGAGGTTTTATGCCCTCCAACCGCTAGATACTGCTACATAATTTGGCTTCTATAAAATCTTTGTCTAGGAAATCACATAAAACTAATTTCCTATTTGGCTCATATGAGGACTACTGTGTTATTCTTTGCTTCTGTATTACAACAGACTTTTACATTCCAATTAGTACTGATGATAGTTTGAATTGCTTCTGGAGAAGGTTTGCAAAAGGAGAGTAGTTTTTTTGTGCTTCCTGGAACCAGAGTCCTTTGGTGTAACTTGAAACCTCTTTTATATCCAGCATCATCTAATTTAATTAGGTTTGCAACAGTTGCTGTATGCCATTTTAAGATTGCTATAAACCACAGTCAGCATGGTGTAGTGGTTAAGAGCAGAGGACTCTAATCTGGAGAACTGTGTTCAATTCCCCACTCCTCCACATGAAGTCTGCTGGATGACCTTGGGCTGGTCCCTGTGCTCTCAGAACTCTCTCAGCCCACACGGAGGCAGGCAATGGCTAACTACCTCTGAACATCTCTTGCCTTGAAAACCCTACAGAGTCATAATAAGTCAGCTGTGGCTTGACGGTGTGCGTGCGCATAAACTGTAGAAGGAGATTTTCTACTGTGCCCTTTGTGATTTATTCTGAACATCCAGTCTGGTGAAGAAGAAGAGTTGGTTTTTATATGCCGACTTTCTCTACCACTTAAGGGAGAATCAAACCGGCTTTCAATCACCTTCCCTCCCCCTCCCCACAACAGACACCCTGTGAGGTAGGTGGGGCTGAGAGAATGTGACTAGCCCAAGGCCACCCAGCTGGCTTCGTGTGCAGGAGTGGGGAATCAAACTTGGTTCTCCAGATTAGAGTCCACCGCTCCAAACCACCGCTCTTAACCACTACACCACGCTGGCCTTTTTTTCAGTTTGGAGTGAGGATTGAAGGCTGACCTAAAAGGCATTGCAAAAACGATGAGATTTGAAGGAAGAGAGGTGACACTGCTCCAATCCACCGCTCTTAACCACTACACCATGCTGGCTCTCATTCTGGCAACTCAAAAAGTTGTTTGCTACGATTTCCTTGGCCCTGACAAAACGTATTACACTACTACCACATTTGGGTTTTTTTTTCTTGCTATGAGACACCACAGCTACAATCCGTTTTTGTACATTACAACTCTACCATAATTCACAGAAACTTAGAAGCACTGACCAATTTAAAGTCTGAATCTTTGATGGGGTTCATTCCCGGCAGCTGAAAGGGTCAAAAAAAGATTGTGCGCTTCTCTGTACCCACTTTGACTTAAAATTTTTGCAACCAATACCATGGACATCAAATAGTGTTAGTTGCAAACATTTTTTTACAGAAATGTGATTCAAGGGAGTCAAATGACTAAAAGGCAGCACGATAGGATTATCATGGATTACTTCCGGCAATAATCCTTGACAGGATTTACAAAGGGGAGGCAGTGGGTTTTTGCAGGTGTAACAATAGCAACATTTATGGGGAGGTGTTGTGGCTCAGTGGTAGGGCATGCATTTTGCATACAGAAGGTCCCTGGTAGCTCCAGCTAAAAGGAGGCCAGGGAGCAGATACTAGAAAGGCCATTTTGTGCCTATGCCCTGGGAGAGCCACTGCCAGCCAGAGAATATGCTGAGGAGGCCTGACCTAGTAAAGGCAGCTTCATATGTATTTTCCATAACTCACAAGGTTGTCGTACAGTTTTGTCAAAAACAAAAATCCTGGGCAGCTAACGATTAATATTATGCTCAGATGAGCCAAAGCAGGCTCACAGAAGCGTTACGCTTTATCTCCCTCTCCTTCTGCAGGATGGCTGTTGATAGTCAGAGGGAGAAGCCGGGCAACAGCAAGGCCAGGTAGGCCAGTGGAAGGAGCCTTGCATGCCGGTATTATTTACCCTCCAACTAGCACTGAGGCTAATAGGGAGTGGCTTGCCTGGTGACAGAAATGAGATTTGAACTGGGGCACTGCCTGATTTGTAGCTTAGTGGCTTATTAATAATTACATTTGCATCCCTCAGAGCAGTTATGCCATATTTCCCCCACAACAGTGCTGACAGATTGGATGCAGACAGCATTACAGATAAATATTGCACAATAGGGGCTATCCACGGTTATCCTGTGGCTATTACACTGACCCACGGAGCTTTGTAGCTGTATGGAGATTTGAATCCGGGTCACCATGGCCCACGCTTGACACTCTAATTACTATACCATTGGTGAGTATACCCTCCACCTGGTTCTCCAGATTAGAGTCCACCACTCCAAACCACGGCTCTTAACCACTACACCACGCTGGCTTAACCTGCACGCTTCCTAGGAGGACGGAATTTTTTTTGTCCGGAGATGCGTTCAGCCGTGCAAGTCCCCAACCTGCAGTGGTACAGCCCAGGTTCAGGTTATAGCTGTGGCCTGGTTCTTGCTTAGGTGGGCAACCCATGAAGTGTTTCAGTTTAGGGAGAAAGGGGCCAGATTGAGGAATTCCACTTCTTTTTAGAGAACCTCTAAAGAGTGGCATCGAGGAGCCGAGAAGGAGAATTCCTGTGGGCTTCCCCCTTGAGTATCTCAGCACCACGCTAGGAAGAACAATGGGGTAACCAAGGACTCCTTGACCAGAGAGAGGGAAGAGGAGGGGCAGAACCCCCCCTCCTCCCCACTGTGTTGATAATTAGAATCCATAACACGGCCATTGACATCCCTGAAGCTGCGAAAATGATGGAAGGGGGGGGAAGGCTTTAATGCTCCCCCCTCCGAGCCCAAGCGAGTCGCTAACACCTCTCTTTTCCAATTATGATGTTCACCTTTTGAGGAGTGGGAGGAGGCACCAATTACCCTCTTCCAGAGCACAATGCACCCTGTCTGTGAAGAATAATTTATGTTTTGATCAACAAGAGGAGTTCTCACATTTCTAATTTGTGTTGTGGCACGGGATGGTGTGGGTCTATATGTACATGTGTGCAGGGCGGGAGGGAGGGGAGAGTGCTTTGATGGAGCCCAAGAATAATTATAGCTTTTCTTGAGGGAATGGCAGCTACAATGTGTACAAGTGCCCTTTGTATGCAGATGCTAGAGTGAATTGGATAAGGAGGGGGTCCCTTCATGGATGAAAAGGGAAAGGTTACATTGCAAAACTGGACAGCATGTTGTCGAAAACTACCAGCCATGAGTTTTCCTGTGCATTAAAGATAAACAACCACCACCTTCAAAGTGATATTTATGATCCATTTATACAGAACTGAAAAAACACCCAACAGTCTTTCTTGGGTACAGGGTTGGTCCTTTCAATCAAGCATTTATTGTATCCAACAGTATTCTGTTCAGGGAAAGCAGTATGGTATAACCCAATCTGATCAGATCTTGGAAGCTAAGCAGGGTCAGCCCTGGTTAGAATTTGGATGGGAGGCCGCCAAGGAATACCAGGGTTGCTATGCAGAGGAAGGCACTGGAAAACTACCTTGTTAGTCTCTTGCCTTGAAAACCCCATAAGGGGTTGTCATAAATCGGCTATGACTTGAGGGCACTTTATGCACACACACACACACACACAGCATTCTGTTCAACATTTATCCTGAGAAGAACTCAGCTTGAGCAATGCAACTACAGGAAATGGGGCTACCTTGCCATATTACCTAATAGTAACGCGGATGACTAAAACTGCACAACAAGGACATACACAAACATCAACGCAGAACAAAAATATGACTTTGCAAACTAACCAAAAGAAACAGAGAAAAAAGACCCTTAAAAAACTAACCAGGACTATATAAATCTCCTGGAGGCATGGAATGCTGAAAGCAGCTGAGAATCAGTTAAAGGAAAAAGAAAGGGGAAGAGAACACTCTAGCTTGACCAAAAGAACTCAGACAGGATGGTGCTATGTGGATAAAGAAGGAACCTTACACAAATAAAGAGCAAGCTAAACTCTAAAAGTATTGATGACTCCAACCAAGGATCTGGTTTAACTGCTTTTATATCATTTTCTACCATCATCATCAACCTTCCTCCAAGGAGCTCAATGATGCAAACATGGCTTCTCTCCCTAGCATTTTATCAGGAAAATGTAAACATAAAACCGGCACAGCACATGCTACATATACCGAAGGCCTTAAGTTCAATCTCTGGCATCTGCAGTTAAAGGAACTTGATACCAGGTGCTGGGAAAGACCATCCTCTGTCTGAGATCCTGGAGAATCACTGCCAATCAGAGCTCATAGTATTGAGATAAGGGCTCATACCAAGTATGAACTCATGAGGCTTCCATAACCTTGTGAGACAAGATATATAACAGGAGCCTGGAGGGTTCAACTTGTGCCAAGGAAATGACTGGAGAGGGGGCAAAGAGAATAACCTTCCCCTTCACCATTGCGCCAAAGTATGCATTTCAGTTGTTTTGTTTTTTGAAATTGGGAGATCTTGTCCAAGGTCGCCTGCAGAATGTGCAGCTTGACCTGGTCTCATTGAAACTAAGAGAACTTACTTCTGAGTAATCATACCTAGAACCAGGCAATGATTCACTAGAAGACAGCCCCCCCTCTCCTTGCCCCCATCAGCACTCGTCTGCACCAAAGACACGCTCCGGCACACAAGATTATAGGTGCTCTTCAAAGTCTCTCCTTTCCAAATCTGCATCTTCCCAAACAAACCAAAAATAACGGGACGGTTGCAGAACAATTTTCAGCCAGCTCTGGAGGATTTAAAAGGCAATCCAGAAGTACAGATGGCAAATGAGCCATTGGAACAGATTTGTTCAGCGATTCCGAACTCTCCCCCCCCCTCGCTCCTGCCACTCTGACACATTTGCGCTCACAATTGACATGTATGCAGCAGCTCCTGGGCTTGCAAGTAAAACAAAAACAAAAATTCCCACGACGTTGAGTGATCCCTCCAGAAATCCCTTTTATTAACAAATCTGATTATTTGTGAAAGCATTTTCCTCCATCTCGACACAGACCAACAAGCCGCTAATTTTCCTCACTATTCCACGGAAGCAAGCAATAAAATGAAGCAAGCAAAGTCACATTAGACTTGGGATTTGGTTGTTGTTGGTGAAGCCAATGATTTCAAGGAAAAGGTGAGTTTTGAGGAATAGTTTAGACAGTGGCGGTATCCCTACTGGAGTGTCGCGAGGTAATCTAATGTTTAATAGGCAACCTGGAAAAACAGGGAGAGTCATTTAAAAGACAAGAGACTTCAGGGCACTTGAGGACGGCAGAATTGAAGATGCAAAGGCAGGGATGGGGAATAAGGGCAGATTTTGAATCACTTTTAATGAGAGGGATAAAAGGATTTAAGCTGGATGTGAACATGCATGAGGGCCCAGCAAGAAGGGGCGCGATGAATCTGAGCAAGGAGAGAAATGGATGATTTTGGAAGCACTATTTTTGGGCAGAGGCAAGGAAATGCTAGAGAAGGGATTGCAGAAGCCCAGGTGGAAGATTATGGGAACATGAACCAAATTTTTTACTTGGGGGGAGGCAGGAAAGAAGGGGTATGTTGCATGGCGAAGCAGCAGGATCTGGCGACAGATTGAATATGGGTATGAATATGTGATGGACTCCGCTGCTGGCTAACTACTTCACTGATGAATGGATGTTGCTTCGGTTGGGGTACAGGGCAAAACAAAGAGTCGTTATGCTTACAGCAAGGAACACTGGTTTGTTAGTCGTGCGTGTTAAAAACGTTCAAGAAATGCCCCGGCACACTCCTCCTCCAAACACAACATCTCGCTCAAGTCCCTTGGCTGTGAATGCTGCCGTCGTTATCACCCGGACATCACCACTGACCCCTTTTATCTTTTCTGCGCTGCACAGCTGGGACGGCGTCCAACTCCTGCCATTTTAGGCTCCGTTCCGTCTATCTCATGCTGCCAAAAATCTGCCTTAGACTACCTGAGGCAATTGCTCCCTTTGGACCCCCCCTTCCTTTTCTAAAAAATCTGTCTCAACTGAACCCAAGAGAATCTCCTTTTTTGACAACTTAGCGGATGGGCTGCACTCCCTTTTGATTCTGAATGATTACTGCATGTGATAGCAGAGAAGGATACCCAAATACACCCAAACATGATTAAACTACTAATTTTATGACTGACTCACCCCTGCCAAGTGCTGCTTGACAAACTCCCACAAGCAGCCTCAAAATATCTGCTCGGCAAGTTCTCCCTCTCTTATAATACCAGGATGTGGGGTCATCTGCTGAAGCTGGAGGGCGAGAGATTCAAAACAGATAAAAGGTAGCATTTCTTCACACAATGCATAGTTAAATTGTGGAACTCCCTGTCTCAGGATGTGGTGGATGGCTGCCAACTTGGAAGGCTTTAAGAGGGGAGTGGACATGTTCACAGAGAATAGGGCAATCCATGGCTACTAGTCAAAGTGGATACTAGTCATGATGTATACCTATTCTCTCTAGTATCAGAGCAGCAAGCCAATTACATTAGGTGCTATGGAACACAGGCAGGATGCTGCTGCAGTCGTCTTGTTTGTGGGCTTCCTAGAGGCCCCTGGTTGGCCGCTGCGTGAACAGACTGCTGGACTTGATGGGCCTTGGTCTGATCCAGCAGGGCCTTTCTTACGTACTTATGTTTAACTTCCTACATGACACCTTGGCTCTTTCAATGGAACTTTAGGGTCTGGATTTGCCTAGGATGAGAGCACCTGGTGTGTCTAGTGCAGTGGTGGTGAACCTATGGCACGCGTGCCAGAGGGGGCACACAGAACCCTCTCTGTGGGCACGCGCACCATCGCCCCAGCATAGAAAAGAAGCCACCAGCAGCAGGAGAGGCGGCTGGGGGATCCCCCGAGCTGCCTCATGGTGGCGACCCCTACCCGCAGCCCCAGCTCTTGTACCGGGCAGCCTCTCTCCTCTCCTTCTTTTAGCAGCCACGAGGGGAGGGGTGGGGGGGAGAAAGTTGAGCTCCCCGGGTCCTCTTGCCGTTGCCGGGGTGCCTGCGAGCTTCCCTCTCTCTCCCCCTTGGCGGTGAAGGTGACCTTGCTGCGGCCACCCCCCAGGCGCCGGGACCGGCCGGGATGGCTGGCGGCGTGTCCGGGCTCTCCTCGAGCAGGAGCTGCCGCTCCTGCTTTGAGCCGCCAGCGTCTATCCCGCACGGCATGAGCGGCGGAGAGACTGGAGCTGGCTCCGGCTGCCTGCACTGGCCCCGGCCCTGCTCTCGGAGGAGGAGTCCCGCCGGGGCAACCTCTGCCCTCGCTTCTCACCCAAAACTGCTGCTGCTTGCGCGGCCTGGCCAACTTCCCTGAGGCTGCAGTAAGTGGCCGATCCTGAGGTAACACGGTGACGTTGCCTTGCTTTCCCACCGTCGCAGGGATTCCTCCCTGGTATGATTGCCAAATATAAGACTTTTTGGAGGACTTTGATTCATAGGCACTTAACACACATATACACACACGCACACAATTGCCAATCTCCAGTTGGGGCCTCAGAATCTCCCAGGATTACAACCGACCGCTGCTCTACACAGATCAGTTCCCTCCCCAAACTCCACTGTCCCCCAGATCTCCAGGAATTTCCCGGCCTGGAGTTAGCAACCGTATTCAGGTTAAATTGCCGTGTTGGCACTTTGCGATAAATAAATGGGTTTTGGGTTGCAGTTTGGGCACTCGGTCTCTAAAAGGTTCGCCATCACTGGTCTAGTGGATAACAGGCCCTTGGTGAACAAGCACAGCGCTGGACCATTCCGTTTCAGCTCTGATTTTCTGACCTCCACCCATATAAGAGATCATGCAATGCAAGGCCGGAGTTGTGAGCAGCAGAGACCTGAGTTCAACCCTTGTTTCAGTACAGTCTTCATGGTCCCCCCTACACCTGCAATGTAAGGATAATACCAGTCTGCCTTATAGGACAGCTGTTACTATTACTGAGATATTCTCTGTGGATCAGGTGAAGCTCTGATTTTTTAATAGTTCTTCTACTGTTCTTTGATTTCCATGCCTTGCTTTGCTGAGTCCACCTGCAATTACGTTAATACTATGAGCTTTAGCACCACTGTCTTGGGGAACCATTGGATAACAAGCAAAAACTGGTTTCACTGGCAGATGGCAAGCAGGTTTGTACACGGGGAGGTGGCCGTTCAAATATGTGAGCAACCGGGGTTGAAGGGCTGCAAATGATAAGAACCAGCATCTTGAACTGAGCCCAGAAGCCAAGAGTCAACTGAGGAAGTTGTTTCAGAACAAGTGTAGCTTGCCTCAGCCAAAAGATGGGTGGCCTGGCCAAGTGCTGAATTAACTGAAGCTTATGAGTTGTTTTCGGTGGCATTCCAATATAAAGTGCATTACAGCAATCCAGCCTAGAAAGTCAAAAGTCTGGATTAGCATGGCCTGGTCGGCCGATTCAAGAAGGGAAGATAACCTTTGCATTAAACTGAATTGACAGAAGGTTGTAAAGAAACTCTGTGCTTTACTGGTTTTGCCTTGTGTATTTCTTATGATTACCCATACTGCTTTGTGACACTGGCAGTTTATAAATACTGCTTACACATCCCCCCAAGCCAACAAATCTAGATTCTGATCCCACTAATGTAAGCCTTTGGAAAAACTGCAAAAATTCAATATGTCCATGTGGCCAATATATATTTACTTGCTAGGGTTGATGGTGGGGGCTGGAGGTATCCCAAAATTACAACTGATTTTCAGATGACAGCGTTCAGTCCTCCTGGAGAAAATGGCTGCTTTGGAGCGTGGACTCTATGGCATAATACCGTGCTGAGATCCATCCCCTTCTCGAACCCCACCCTCCCCAGTCTTCACCCCCAAATCTCTAGGAATGTCCCAACCTGAAGTTGGCAACCCTAGTAGATGTACACTTACCATACAATAGGGTTGCCAGCCTCCAGGTACTAGCTGGAGATCTCCCGCTATTACAACTGATCTCCAGCCGATACAGATCAGTTCATCTGGAGAAAATGGCCGCTTTGGCAATTAGACTCTATGTCATTGAAGTCTCTCCCCTCCACAAACCCCGACCTTCCTCAGGCTCCTCCTCAAAAACCTCCTGCCGGTGGCGAAGACGAACCTGGCAACCCTACTATACAAGCAGACTTGTTGGGAAGCCAAGAAAGGCTGCAAGACTCTTTGTCAAGGAAGTATATCCTTGGTGGCGAACGTGGCCTTATTCCCACATAATGTTTGAAACAGCCCCACGGAGAACTTCTCAAAACCTGATTATCTGCATCAATTTAATGCCTATGTGAGATAAGAGGGTTTAGAAAAAATGGACTGCTGTTTTAAAAAGGGAAAACTATGTGGCAGCAATTGTGAGAACTGAATCCTTATGATACTTCCCCCCACCCCAGCTCTTATTTTAAACAAAAAGATAGGATCGTAAGTCTACGGCACGTTCAGACTCTATGGCTGGTCAAGAGTTCCTGGGCTTTGACAAGATATGCCTCGTAATCTTGCAGCCTGCTTGCCTGGTACCAAGATGATGGTCTCTATCTCAGCAAAATGCAACCATTGCTATGCAATCATTTCTCTCTCTCTCTCTAACCACCCCAAAACAGCATTTCCCTCAAACTATCCCTGACCATCTCTGCCCTGCGCTGATTTGCCGATTAGGGAGGAATAATGGCCTCTTTTTCATCCTTTCCCTTTTCTCTGAACGAAGGGGGGCTCTGCCAAATGGTTTTGCCCCCAAGGGCAAGCTGTGGTCAGTTCCGCCCCTGTAGGACAGCATTAATGAAACACGTAGCAAGCCGTTTTTCTCCCCCTTCCTTCGTTTCCCCCACCCCCTTCAGATGACTCCAGTACGGCTAATCCCATTACAAGAAAATAACGTGGATAATTCAAGCTAATGAAATCATTACAAGAATGCGGACAGCCAGAGGTGGACATTGAGAGCTAATTTAACACTCTTTGCTTGGCGTTATCCTCCGCACAGGAAATATCTGTGGGGAAGGATAGAAAGAGAACCCTCCTCTCTTGTTAGGCTCAAATCCGGTTAGCGAGTTCAGGAAATCGTCTGCCACATCTCTTTTCCTATTACTATTATAGCCATCATCAATAACGTCTCCTTGGTAACCTCAGAAAATTAATGAATGAACATGCAGGGAAAAGGGCAGGGATAGAATACACCTTCCGACATGCTACAGTGAGTCTATTTTATGCCGGCAGGGGAAGAAGAGGAGGAAGAAGAGCAGAGAAACACGACAGGTGGGCTTTCTGAGTCCATCATCCTTAGCCCCTCCAAAAAATGGGTTTAAAAGAACCATTGCAAAAGGATACGGAATTTTTGATTACTGCTATAGTTTGTTTGGGTGAAAGCGCTGCTGAGCAAAAATATATATTTAATGCATGGATGCACTTTTGAACACATGATCACATGACACTGCCTTATACTGAACCAGACCCTTGGTCCATCAAAGTCAGTATTGTCTACTCAGACCGGCAGCAGCTCTCCAGGGTCTCAGGGGGAGGTCTTTCAC
The DNA here is from genome assembly GCF_029931775.1 of Euleptes europaea. Taxonomy (NCBI): domain Eukaryota; kingdom Metazoa; phylum Chordata; class Lepidosauria; order Squamata; family Sphaerodactylidae; genus Euleptes; species Euleptes europaea. The sequence continues at coordinate 47,631,693 of NC_079324.1, forward strand.
ATCACCTACTTGCCTAGTCTCTTTAACTAGAGATGCTGGGGATTGAACCTGGGACCTTCTGCATGCCAAGCAGATGCTCTACCACTGAGCCACGGCCACTCCCCTTTTTGCCTGGAAAGATTCAGAAGGTGCCACCTCTGCTGGAGGTGCCATATGGGAACAACCAGAGCCAATGACTGGGTCTGACTGGAGAAGTCTACAGGACGACAAACCCCAAAAGAGAGAATGCAGACATTCTGGAAAAACCATGGTAAAAGGGAGGAGCATGGGACCTCGCTGGTTTCAAACAACCTATACACATCTGTTGTGCTGGTGTCTCGAACTGGACCCTGTTAAGAGTCCAGAAAGGCCCCTCTCCCCTTCCTTTGAGATATTAGGACTACCAGAAGAGAGACATACTAGGTGATGCAAACTTATACCCCATGGAAATTCCCCTTGGAAAGGCTGAACAAAAGGCTTCCAACAGCACAGAACTTGAACACATGAAACTGCCTTATACTGAATCAGACCTTTGGTCCATCACAGTCAGTATTGTCTACTCAGACCGGCAGCGGCTCTCCAGGGTCTCAGGCAGAGGTCTTTCACATCACCTACTTGCCCAGTCCCTTTAACTGGCGATGCCGAGGACTGGACCCGGGACCTTCTGCATGCCAAGCAGATGCTCTACCACTGAGCTACGGCTCTTCCCCTAGGGGTCTCAGTCTCATAAAACAAATTAAACATCAGTTTTTGCAAAGCCTGCTGGAGAAAGAAGGGCAGGGGTGTATTGTGCAGCTTTCTGAAGCGTCGCCCACCTTTATCATTATCATCTACTCTCCAGAAGAACTATGAGCCTTTCTGCTGACATGCGTAATATAAGAACTGTACCACAAAGCAACAGTCTATAAGGGGGGGAGGAGAGAGAATGCAAAAAAGAGAGAAGTGACGTTGTGGGACAGAATCATGATCATCTAGCTCAGCAATCTATTACCACCTGCCTGAGGATGGTTCAAAAGGATATAACTATGCTATCTTGAATTGCATCTGGGCAAGAATTTCATACAGGAGGTTGTCTTTTTGGTTATCATTCAGCATCCACTCTACATGTAGTTATCTACAACCCTCGTTAAAAGCCTCTTGAAATTTGGTGGCCATCAGGACACCAAGTGACATAAAGTTCCATCAGCTGGATTTGTATTGGGGTCAAGTAGCACTGCCTTTTCTTTGCCTACATACCCATTTTGAAGATTATTTCAAAAAGATCCTCCCACCTACAATGCTTGTGATTTTAAGAATCTTTCAGACATCCTTGCTTTCAAACAACCCCCCCAGTGTGGTGTAGTGGTTAAAAGCGGTGGTTTGGAGTGGTGGACTCTAATCTGGAGAACCGGGTTTGATTCCCCACTTCTCCACATGAGAGGCGGAGGCTAATCTGAACTGGATTGGTTTCCCCACTCCTACACACAAAGCCAGCTGGGTGACCTTGGGCAAGTTACAGCTCTCTTAGAGCTCTCTCAGCCCCACCTATCTCACAGGGTGTCTGTTGTGGGGAGGGGAAGGGAAGGTGATTATAAGCTGGTTTGAGTCTCCCTTAAGTGGTAGAGAAAGTTGGCATATAAAAACCAACTCTTCTTCTTAAAAATATCCTAATTTCATAATGATTCACCCTAAGCCCTCATCATTTCAGATTCTTCTCTCAATACCTTCTTCCAGCTCTGCTCTATGCACAGAACCTTTCCTTCTCCTATTCCGCTTGCAAGAGGAACATAAACCACAGCATCCCTTCGAAGATATCACAGCCACCCGATGTTCCTACTGTGAAAAGGCGGTGCGTGTGAGACAGCATATGCATTCACTGTGAACACTGAACGAGTAAAAATCCCCTCACCAGAACCTACTGCTTCCCCCACCTGCTTCGACCCACTTTTCATTCATCTCGCAAAATATCCCAGAATTGGTGAGATGTCACAAGACAACCCGGATCAGGCAGCCTCTGAGTAAAGCAGCCGTGAGATCTCATAATTAGAACGGTCATTAGCAACGCGCACAGCAGAGGGTCTTGCAAATGAAGTGTAGATTTGGGTCTCTTTTTCAACTCACCAGGAATATGAACAATCAGTTGGATTCGTTAATGGGACCAGTTTCCAGTGGTGGCAAGAATGACACTTCGTCAGCAAGTTTTAAGAAGTGTTGCTGAAAATGCAGGTGACGATGTAGAAGGACTGGACTGCAGTTCCTCCCTTTTCAGATCGTTGTGCACAGCTGTTCCCTAACCTTCTTTTCACCAAGCTCTTCCCTCGGCAGTTGTGGATGAGATACGGAAAGGTTCTCCTGGAGGAGAGGGTATGTCCCTGTGCTCTAAAGGAAATTGAAAGAACGGAGCACGTTCTACTGTGCTGCCCACTATATCAAGAGGTTTGTTTATCTCCCCCCGGCTTAGTCGGCATTCCAGCCATACAGGTCAGGAGTACGCTAAAATGTTGCTTATAGACGAAAACCCACAGGTTACAGTAGGAATGGCTAAGTTTTGTGCAGCAGCCTGTAGAATCCGTCAGACGCTGCTGAGAACATTGATAGGTCAATAATTTTAAAGGGTAGTATATATAGTTTGCAAAGAGTGCAAACAACTTTTTAAACTATTTGAATAAACTTGTGGGTAGAGCTTAATACTAAGGGTTTTAGTAGTACACTGTGAAGAGCTGTGCTGGTCTATGACTGTTTTTTAATAAAGATTGATTGATAACCTTCTTCTCAAGCTACATAGGATCTGATCATTTATCTTGCCTGTAGTTTGGTCATGACAATTCCTGTAATCGAACTCCATCAATACCAAATCCACTGTGTTTCCCCTCTCCCCCTTTACTTCACAGTGTTATCCTGGGCCCTTCTCTGGATCTCCTGCCTTTGGAAGCAAGGCAGATGGTGACTAAAGACCAGGCCTTCTCTGTGGTAGCCCCATGCCACTGAAATTTGCTCCCTCAAGAGGTCTGCCTAGCACCTTTAGCCACCAAGCCAAAACCTATTTATTTTCACCCATTATTGGTGGATTCCACTGTTTATTCCGTTCAGTATTGCTTTAGTTAGTTGTTGACTGGGTGCATTTGCTACTGGGTTTTCCTGTGTTGTTACTGTGATTAAGCCACTTCGGACAGATTATAGAAACATATTTCATGCAAAGTAAAAAAGTTGCCTCTGAGCATGGGCAGAGTACAATTCAGAGTCAACTCACCACCAACTAATTGCAAGCAGCCTACAAACAAATGTGATTAGGAATAAAGATTCCCAGTTCAGTGACAGAATTGGTTTCCAGAGTTGGCAATCCTAGTATATATTAGTTTCATTTTAGAAAATAAGCACAGAACTTAACTACCAGGAGAATGTGAAGGTATTGGATTTCCCTGTAACCTGTTTTGCTTTCCTTTATGTGTTCTGTCAATCCATAATGCCATCCCTGCTTATGCCAACTCTAGGCCCTGCTCATAACTTACTGTTCTTCAAACGGTTCTCTGGTGTTCAGATTCCCAGAACAAAACCAAGAATGCCAATTACAGCCTATTAAAAGAGTCCTATGAAAGCAACAGAATTGCCCTCTCTAAAAAAGGTAAAGGTCCACTGTGCAAGCATTGGATCATTCCTGACCCATGGGGTAACATCACATCCCAACGTTTACTAGGCAGACTTTGTTTATGGGGTGGTTTGCCAGTGCCTTCCCCAGTCATTCTCCCTTTACCCCCAGCAAGCTGGGTACTCATTTTACTGACCTCGGAAGGACGGAAGGCTGAATCAACCTTGAGCCGGCTACCTGAAACCGACTTCCGTCGGGATCGAACTCAGGTCGTGAGCAGAGCTTGGACTGCAGTACTGCAGCTTGCCACACTGCGCCATGGGGCTCTCTAACCTACCCACAATTCTCTTACACACAGAGAGTTTATAGATTACCTGGCCCTAAAATCCTAATTGATCCTACCCAGATTAATGGTCCAGGGCATGTTCCATTCAAGCAGAAAACTCTCCAAGGCGGGTGTTCCATGAGGCATGAAAGCGTGAAACAGAGTTCTAAAGCAGTTCCATCCCTATCCAGAATATCTCCAGTCCCTGCTCTGCTAGTTTTCTACTTGAAGTGAGTTTCCTTTTGGGGGAAAAAAAGTATTCAAAACTATGACTTTCTGCATGCTCAGTGTTTCTTACAGCCTGAAGGGGTATCCTCCAATCTACCACTTCAGGACTTTAGCGAGTCATTCGTCAGTATGTGTAGACACAGCCCAAACCAAAGGGCATAGACTGCAGCCTCCTACATATTTGTGGCTCCCCTAGGGAAACTCCTAATGCCCACCGTACACAGCTCTTAGCACCTCTTTCTCAAGACGTCTGAGGTCCCCCTTCTTTGTTACCCTGTAAGCACAGACGCTACTGCAGTAGAGCTCCATCCTATCCCTCCAGCATAACCCAAGGAGTCCAAGGCCCAGTGGAAAAGGCCTACACCAGCACGGCCCTACTTTCCAGGCAAAGGAAGGCAAGTGCTATTAGGATCTTCAGCATGGGCTCCTCCAGTCCTAGCAGTCCAGGAGGAAATGGCTGTGTGGTGCCCCCACCCCCAAGCCAATGCTGTGGCACAAAAACGGATGCTCAGACTAGGGTTGCCAAGCTCCAGGTGGTGGCTGGAGATCTCCCATTATTACAACTGCTCTCCAGGCGACAGAGATCAGTTCCCCTGGAGAAAATGGCCGCTTTGGCAACTGGACTCTATGGCATTGAAGCCTCTTCCCCTTTCTAAACCCCGCCCTCCTCAGGCTCCACCCCAAAAATCTCCAGGTATTTCACAACCCAGAGCTAGCTCAGACCCACCCAAAGTCCATCAAAAGCAGAGGCAGGCAAATGCCTGGATCACTTCATCTAAATTGATCTCCCTTTCCCTGGATTCAGAGGCACGTGGGTGGGTAGGTGGGGGGTTCCCAGCCTGTTGTATCCTTCCTGCATCTCAGACACCCTCCCCACACAAATTGACAGGAGAGGGAGAGCCTTGAGCATTGTTGCAGCTGAACTCAGGAAAGAACAGTAGACCTGGGAGGGAGGCGCGGGAGAAAGAGATGCAAAGAAACAGCAAAATTAAGAGCCTAAATGAGTAATAGAGGGGAAGGGTACGGGAAGAAGTGGAGGTACGGGAAGAAGTGAAAGCAAAATGGGATAGCCTTGGTCCATCAAAGTCAGTATTGTCTACTCAGACCTGCAGTAGCTCTCCAGGGTCTCAGGCAGAGGTCTTTCGCATCACCTACTTGCCTAGTCCCTTTAAATGGAGATGCTGGGGATTGAACCTGGGACCTCCTGCAGGCCAAGCAGATGCTCTACCACTGAGCCACAGCCCCTCCCAACCTGCGTTGGTACAGAAACAGAGGACCATCAAGTGAGGATACAGACTTGTGAACAGGTCCTCATTCAAAGGTAGGACTGTAATGCTTACACGAACAAAGCTTAAGTCTTCAACCTTTCCAAATCCAGGATCCCAACTGCAACATCACAGCCAATTTTAATTTAACCATAATTAAAATGTATGTTAAAGTGGTTAGAAAAGAAAACACGAGATCTGTTTATTTTTTATCATATACATCTTCTCTGCACATCCCCCTCTTCTGTTCTCCCTTAAAACGACTTCAAACCAAAACAAGAAAAATATATGGCAGTCTTGCATTTAGCGCAACCTACCCTTGGCTGGGGCGCAACCCAGTTACGTAACACAACCTGCCAGATACAGACCAACGGCCTAGGCTGATTCTCCTAAATCGGCACCCACGGAAGTCAAACTGAATCCCATTGTCTTAGTCTTGGCTACAACACCCCACCTTCCCTGAATTATTACTTCTTGACAGCTCCTCAGCTGCCGCTGGAGAAGAGAATGACAGGCACAGACAGGTACGGTTGCCACGCTACAACTGTCACAGTAATTTAGCACTCCAGAGCTGGCACCCGCAGAATAATTTAACCAGGAGTGGTGGGCAAGTGGATGGGAGGGGGGGGGGACAAATGCTGGATGGCTTTGCCCGAGGGATCTCGTTTGTTTTGGCAGCGGGACGGTCCCCATCCCACACACATTTGAGAGGCTCCATGCTGGCCGGTCAGGAGACAGCGACATTATCCACACCATAATGAAAGGGCAACCAGATACACTCCTCAGCCTGGTCGGGTTCCATGAAAAGAGATCCCTCTGCCAACACTCGATTTTTTCCTGTGCTTCGGTGTTTTCACGCCGCTGTAGATCCCTGTGCGCGTTTGACTTACACGGAGGGGTTCGAGTGAAGTGGGTCCCCCCACCACTTGGCTCTTGGCAGCTTTTTAGAGTATGCAACTAATCACCCTTGGTGTTTCCATGAGAGTTACTCTTAACGGAGCTTTCCTGAACGGGAAGTGGCAAGCCAAGAGAGGCAATTCGAGTAGAACGGCAATAGGCAGCTTCCTCTCAGGACATCGTTTTGTTGTATCATGGCATCAGAAGCACTTAAATCTAGATAACGTCTGATGCAGAAGCCCAGCAGAATGGCAAAGCGGAGGCTGATTGGAAAGAAGACAGCACATCATGCAGACACACGACAGGGTGCCTCCTCTGTGGGTATAGATACTTCTGGCCCCACAGGGACCTTTAATTTATCAATGTACCCCAGAACACACAGGTTAGGAATTACTGCTCTGGACATGCCCAGAATCCACCACCAGAAATTAGATCACAGCACCTTATTGAGGTGAGGACGGTGGAATTTTTGTGTTACTTGTTCAAACATTGAAATTGGATGCCCACAGAAGCTGGGTGCTAATATTTTTCGGTTGAAACATGTAAAGGGAACCAATATGGACAGAGATCATTTCGAAAGAGGCATTTTTGTTTAAAAAAAATGGCTGGAGACTTTGAAGAGAACTTTACTTTCTATAATTCCAGAAAATGACTTTAGCTAGATTAATTATTTTAATGAGGAGAATAAGGAAAATGTGTGCAGAAGATCAAATAAATGCAAATCCACGAAGGTTTGGGGGATTCTCATTAAGCGTTTCCATTAAAGAAATGGCGAGATGTTGGGATGTAAAATAAGTCTCCAAAAGGGGGGGGGGGAAGCTCTCTTATCCCTCCAGGGCTTCAAAACCAGGAGCTAGGCAGGACAAAGATGAGCCAAAGGTCTAGCAAAACATATGGGGAGGGAGGGAGAAAGAAACTTTTCTTTTAGCTCATCTACTATCCAGACAACCACCTTTAAAAAACACCCTGAATTCTGACTTACGTCCACAAGTGTAATAGATTATAACTCCTTTGTAGTAACGGAACAAATATAATTTTGATATTGCTATGTTTGCTTTATGATTAGAACAACCCATCAAAGTGCTTTTATTTAGCATGCACTTTTGAATATTTCTGTTATAATGCTGTGTAAAAAAAGCAAACCTTCTACAGTATTTTTGCCTTTTCTCATGCATACGCATCACAGCTTGTCATTTTATCCACCTGGCTATTATCTTTGCAACCCGTTTTTTAAAGTGTGCCAGGAATTGGAAAGCAAAGTGATACAGTTTTGCTGTTTGCTTGCAAGTAACACCATTGAAGCCACAAGGAAATCTAACATCTGCTGCTCACAATAATGTCCTTTAAACACTGTAAAATCAAGGACACCAGTGGGCTACAGGGCCAAACTCTCCATCCAAGAGGTATCGAAATGAATCATCCCAAATCTTCCACTGGGAAAGGTTTCAGATATGATAGGAGAGCAAGGGAGAGACGTAGTAACAGAACCATTTATTTTTGAAAAAACGCCTCACTGTCTAACACAGTGGTTCCCAAACCTTTTTGGCCACCGCCCCCTTGGTTCCACAAATTCAACCCCAGTGCCCTCTACCCTATCCTATAAAAAGCATTATTCAAAATAGGAGTTCGTGTGATGCGCTAAAGAAGAGAATAACAATAACATTTCAAAACAGTAACAATTAATTGCACATCTATTCAAAATCAAACTAAAACTTTTTACCGTAGTTGAAATTTATTCTACAAAGCTGATGAACTTGATCCAGTGGTACCAGCTCTTCAAAGTCTGGGGGAAAATGCTGATCGTTTCCACCAAATTTGCCAGCATGGTGACATAGCTTGATCTATTTTAAATTAGTGAACAATGCAGTTGTAGGGGCACACCTCTAGGGGCCCCCTGCATCCCCCTTGCCTCTTGGTGCCCCCCTAGGTAATCCCACCGCCCCCCAGGGGGTGGTACTGCCCACTTTGGGAACCACTGATCTAACACAAATGTGTCACCATGCCACAAGTCTTTCCTCCCCAAATCGGTCTGCCAGCTCCACTCATGGCTGCTGAGTCACCAAAGGCCTTCTGAAAATTTTTTTCCCTCTAAGACCTCCTCAAATGTCTTGCCTTGTCTCCCATCTTCTGAGATGATGGTGTGGCAACCAATGAGAGGCTGCTCTCTGTGTTGGTACCTTAGTGTTGGATCGTCTTCCCCATAGCAAACAACATCTAAAGCTTAACCAGTTGGGCCAAACAAAATGAATTTTAATTCTTTCCCCCAGATATTTGATTGTACATTTGTATGCCCGCCTACTCTTTCTTATCAGCTGTTCTTTCAGATGTTGTACAGTTCCACTGTTTTGTAGCTGTTTGTCTCTTGATATGCTATTGCTTTAATGGTTGATCCTTATGTTTTTTAATGATTGATGCTTTTAATTGATTTTGGAAGCCGTCTTTAACACTCAACGGAGTGGCTAATAATTTTTTTTTTAATACCTTGGTGTCTGCAGTCAAAAGGGGCTCACGTCTGGGGAAAGCTTTTCTCTGGCCGAGATCTTGGAGGGCCTCTGCCACACATGAACACACATGAAGCTGCCTTCTACTGAATCAGACACTTGGTCCATCAAAGTCAATACCATCTACTCGGACCGGCAGCGGCTCTCCAGGATCTCAGGCAGAGGTCTTTCCCATCACCTACTTGCCTTTAACTGGAGATGTCAGGGATTGAATCTGGGACCTTCTACATGTCAAGCAGATGCTCTACCACTGAGTCACGGCCCCTCCCCTCCAGTGAGAGGGGACAACGCTGAGCTGATACGTTATAAGGCAGCTTCACAGGCGAGCACCCAGTATTTACAGCTGCCCTTTGCCCTGCTGACAGTACAAACCCCCTAGCTCTAAAGCTGGCTCAGTAATTCACGCAGGCTGCGCTGGAAGAGCAACCAAGTCCTGCTTCCCTGGTTCCACTCTTGCTTTTCACAGACTCCATTGAGGGGCTCTGACAGACTGCCGTCTTCGCAGCTTCTGCTCCCGCGTGTGCGATTACCTTGCTCTATACTGAAAGGATCACCTGTGGGGATGATTTTAATCCCTTGGAATAAACCAGAGACCAGAAACTTTTAATTTGGGAGGTAAGGGGAAGATGCATGTGAACGAATCTGAATACCTGCCTGGTCACCTTTGGTAATTAAGAGCTGCTCGCAGGTGATCAGGCGTAGGTGTATGAACACTTAAAGACAACTGGGTTCTTTCTGACGACGTGTCACCAATGACAAACACGTGGGCAGGTAGGCCATTGCTGTGTCTGCACAACTGGAAGAGTCTGAAGCCCTCCAATGCCTGCCATTTCTTAGCTCTACCTAATTCTCTTATTCATTCAAGGTCGGGGGAGGTTTATCAGCAGCTACTGATGGTGAAATGAACTGATATGGTGTGAGCTTTAAAGTGTCTGACTAGCATCAGGGAGGACTAGGTTCAAATCCCCATCCTGCCATGAGGTTCTCTGGCCAGCGTGGTGTAGTGGTTAAGAGCGGTGGACTCTAATCTGAAGAACCAGGTTCGATTCCCCACTCCTACATATGAAGCCAGCTGGGTGTCACAGCTCTCTTAGAGCTCTCTCAGCCTCACCTACCTCACAAGGTATCTGTTCTGGGGAGAGGAAGGGAAGGAGATTGGAACCCAGTTTGATCAAAACCTTTAAAAGGTACACATGAACCTGCCTTATACTGAACCAGCCCCTTGGTCCATTGAAGTCAGTATTGTCTACTCAGGCCTGCAAGACAATTTAGAAGAAGAGTTAGTTTTTATATGCTGACTTTCTCTACCACTTAAGGAAGAATCAAACCGGCTTACAATCACCTTCCCTTCCCCTCCCCACAACAGACACCCTGTGAGGTAGGTGGGGCTGAGAGAGCTGTGACTAGCCCAAGGCCACCCAGCTGGCTTCATGTGTTGGAGTGTGGAATCAAACCCAATTCACCAGATTAGAGTCTACAGCTCATGTGGAGGAGTGGGGAATCAAACCCGGTTCTCCAGATCAGACTCCACTGCTCCAAACCATGGCTCTTAACCACTACACCATGCCGGCAATATTACTGAATGTTGAAAATGCTGGCATTGGGCCATGCGTTGGGGGACCAAGTTCCCTACCAACCCTCTGCCGCTAATCAGATTCTAATCATATTCAGCACGATGCCAGAGGTGTCTGCAGCCAATAAGAGGTGATGGCAGGCAGCTGCACTTTGCTGACAGAAGCTGTCAAAATAGCCTTGCAAACAGGGGGTGGGTTTTTTTTTGATGATAATGCGAAAATGAGATACAAAACGAGAGGGTACTGGGGGAGGTGTGGGAATGTAGCTGTTCCTCTCTCTCCAGGTAATGATATTTGCTTTGGAAGGGGGAAAAAAAAAAGAATTAACCAAACGCTGGGATTTAAGATGCACATAAACAATCCAACATTACAAACCTTAAAAAAAAAAGTATGGCAGCACGGCAGCATCTGCAAACAACCCTGCAAAGCAAGTCGCTATGATTCCCAAGTAAGAAACTGAGGTTGAGGCATAGCAACTAGCCCCGAACAGGCAAGGACTTCAATTAATCACAGAGGTAGATTCACCGCCGCACGTGTGAAATCCCTTACAAGTACACATTTTTGAATTAATGTTAATAGGACTGAATTTTTGTGATTTTATTGCACACACTATTGTTGTAATTGATGTAACCCACTCTGAGCCTGACCATGGCTGGGGATGGAGGGTGGGCTAGAAGTCCAAATATAAATATACAAATGAAATAAACCCACCTTCCCTGCAAAGTTCAATGCAATGGGAAGCTTGCACAGTGTTTCTTTCATCGATGCACAAAGCACCTTACATATGTTAGATTGTGGTTATGCCCTATACAGCTTGGGACCAGCCTACCTGAAGGACCACCTACTCCCATATAAACCTATGCTAAGGTCATCTTCTGAGACTAGATGGGCAGCAACCTGAGAAATGGCCTTCTCATACATTGCATCCACGCTATAAAATTATCTCCCCAGTAGGGTTGCCAGGTCCCTCTTCTCCACCAGCGGGAGATTTTTGGGGTGGAGCCTGAGGAGGGAGGGGTTTAGGAAGGGGTGGGACTTCAATGCCATAGAATCCAATAGCCAAGGCAGCCACTTTTTCCAGGGGAACTGATCTATATCGGCTGAAGATCAGTTGTTTTAGCAGATCTCCAGCCACCACCAGGAGGTTGGCAACCTTAAAGTTATATGATCGAGTAGGCTTGGCCATGCATGCTTGCGATCCCCGCTCCCAAGCCGGGCACTGGGTCTAAGTGACCTGGCAACCCTAGGTGGGATGCCATAGCAGTTGCCATCCAAAGTGGCCACTTTCTCCAGGGGAACTGATCCCTGTTGTCTGAAGATCAGTTATAATCCCAGGAGAACTCCAGGCAACTGGAGGTTGGGTAACCTTACTTAGAACTCCACGAAACTTTGGGATAATCAGTTTGGGCAGTTAACAGCCAGTGCAGAAGGGGTTGGTAGAGAACATGTAGAAGCAAACCTTCCCTTCCCTTCCCAGAAAAGTGCTCCAACGGAAGGCAAAAAGCTCCTTCAAAATGCTATCCTTTTTGGTGCTGAGGCCGCGTACCTTCCCCGCCCATCCCTTGCTAGGCTCCGGTGGAAGAGACACAGTGCAGTCCTGTGTGACAGCATGAAATTAATACCATTTTGGGGAAAGCTGGCAGTGAATAATGAGAGTCTGAAATACCTTGTTTCTTTTGGTTGCCTTTTTAACCCTTTTGCTGCTGCAGCTGTCTGGCAGGAGCCAGGGCATTAACAGTGTCGGTTCAGGTAACGTGGAGGGTGGGGAGCAACGGATGGGGTGGAGTGGGGGGTGCAAAGTTATCCTAGACCAACTGACCAAGCTGCTCTTCAGTCAGAAGAGGCCTTTCCTGGAGGCAGCCAGCTGCGAAACAGCTATCCTAGGTCACATTAAAGAAATGACCCAACAACACTGTGTGCATGAAGACATGACCCTCATTCTCACATGAACACATGAAGCTGCCTTCTACTGAATCAGACCCTGGGTCCATCAAAGTCAGTATTGGCTGCTCAGACTGGCAGCGGCTCTCCAGGGACTCAGGCAGAGGTCTTTCACATCACCTACTTGTCTAGTCCCTTTAACTGGAGATGCCGGGGATTGAACCTGGGACCTCCTGCATGCCAAGCAGAGGCTCTACCATTGAGCCACGGCCCCTCCCACAGGGGTATTGTCCACTGAAGCCTTCTTTCACTGCTAGGCCAGAGCGGGCAACATAACACTCCTTGACATTTCTGTAAAGGGCTCCAAGGCTTGCCCACTGTGGACTTGGCTCTTCCGGACCACCTTTGCCTTCCTCCTAACTCTGCTTTCGCCTCATGCCACTCTCAAATGCTCAAGATGCTTTATTCTGCCATGGTTATGTTGGAGATGGAGAAACTTGGACAGTATTATTACATCGGTTCTTGTAGGTTATCCGGGCTGTGTGACCGTGGTCTTGGTATTTTCTTTCCTGAAGTTTCGCCAGCAGCTGTGGCAGGCATCTTCAGAGGAGTAACACTGAAGGACAGTGGTGTTACTCCTCTGAAGATGCCTGCCACAGCTGCTGGCGAAATGTCAGGAAAGAAAATACCAAGACCACGGTCATACAGCCTGGATAACCTACAAGAATCAATGAACTCTGACCATGAAAGCCTTCGACAGTATTATTACAGGTTGAATATGCCTTATCCGGACAGCTTGGGACCAGAAGTGGTCCGTATTTCGGATCTATCTGTATTTTGGAATACTTGTATATACATAATGAAATATCTTGGGGATGGGACCGAGTCTAAAAAAAAAAAATCATTCATGTTTTATGTACACTTTATACTTCCATCCTTCCAAGGTCGGTAAAACAAGTACCTAGCTTGCTGGGGGTAAACTGTAGATGACTGGGGAAGGCAATGGCACCCTGTAAACATAGTCGGCCTAGTAAATGTCGGGATGTGACATCACCCCATGGGTAACGACCTGGTGATTGCACAGACTGACTACCTTTACCTTTTTACACTTTAGACACATAGCCTGAATGCAATTTTAAACAATATATTTTTAATAATTTTGTGTACACTGAACCATCAGAAAGCAAATTGGCGTGCTGCTGAGGGCCTGTGAGTAATGCCTGCATGCCGGCTCAAAAACTGGTTTGCAGGTCAGTCCGGATATTGGAAGTCCGGATAAGGGATACTCAACTTGTAGCTGTTGGGTAGAAAGGGTACACATGAGCAGCATCAGGCAACATCTGCCGCTGGCTGAGGTTTAGGGGCTGCTTAGCCCTGCTCACCCACAACAGATCCCATGCCTCCACTTGCCCTGCTGGTGCGCACACTTGGGCAGTGCTCCCCCAATGGCGCCACGAATAGGGATCTCTGGTGCAACATAAAGGCAACTGAAGAAAAAAGGGAACAAGAAACTTAGCCTAAAAGTCAGGGAAAACCAAAGGGCTGAGCTAAACACTAACTAATACAATAACCAATTTTTTTGGTTATATTTTCATTATATAATTTGCACAACTGTATTTCAAAACACAGGGCCTAAAATACAGGCTTCCTAAAACGCACAAACATAGTTACAAATATTACCAACATGTAACAGTTGATGTTAGTACATAAAATGACCAAAATCTGACCAGATGTGTTTTGGTCTTTTACAGGCCTTCCTCAGTGGTCATACATACACAATTTTACAATACACATCCTGACATATACACAAACGTTGTACAATACACATCCTGACATATACACAAACGTTGTACGGTAATATTGTGTATGTATGAAGAAGAAGAGTTGGTTTTTATATGCCGACTTTCTCTACCACTTAAGGAAGAATCAAACCAGCTTACAATCACCTTCCCTTCCCCTCCCCACAACAGACACCCTGTGAGGTTGGTGGGGCTGAGAGAGCTCTAAGAGAGCTGTGACTAGCCCAAGGTCACCCAGCTGGCTTCATGTGTAGGAGTGGGGGAATGAATCCAGTTCACCAGATTAGCCTCCGCCGCTAATGTGGAGGAGTGGGGAATCAAACCCAGTTCTCCTGATCAGAGTCCACCACTCCAAACTACCGCTCTTAACCACTACACCACGCCGGCTTTCAGTATGACCACTAAAGAAGGCCTGTAAAAGGCCGAAATGAGTCTGGTCAGATTTTGGTCACTGTATGTACTAACATCAACTGTTAAGTGTTAGTAATATTTGTAACTATGTTTGTGCATTTTAGGAAGCCTGTATTTTAGCCCATGTGTTTTTAAATACAATTGTGCACAATATGTAGCAACAAAAATGGGCCACTTTCATAAATATATGGGGCGAGAGGTGCTGCCCGGAAGCGACAGGCTTTGCCCTAGAACAGGGGTCGGCAAACTCATTAGTCAAAAGAGCCAAATATCAACAGTACAACGATTGAGATTTCTTTTGAGAGCCAAATTTCTTAAACTTAAACTATATAGTAGGTACACTGTTTATTAACTTAATAAACTTTAATTGAAGTTTTAAGTCTTAATTAAACTATAGGTACACTGAATAAAACTTGATATCATACTTAATAGTGATCTTATTTATTGATAAAAATTAAATTGTAAGTCCCTGCCATTTCCCCCTCCCCGTCCGTAGTCCTCGTCTGGAGGCCTACCACCATAAAAGCCTATTGGTAGACCTGGCCTCCGGCTGAGTCCCATTGGGAGGCCAGGTCTACCCATTGGCTTTCTTGGCAGTAGACCTGGCCTCCGGAGGCCCATAGAAGCCAATTGGTAGACCTGGCCTCTGAAGGGGGACTTTTCCCCCTCCTCGGAGTCCAGGTCTACTGCCAAGAAAGCCAGTGGGTAGACATGGCCTCCCAATGGGACAGCCAGAGGCCAGGTCTACCAAAGGAAGCCCGCCCTGCCCAACAGCTGATAGGCGGGGGGGGGCAGGAACCGCCGAGCCGCCCGCCCAGCAATCGCGCAGCTAGAGGGGAGGCTTTAGCCTCCCAACCATTGAGGGCAAGGGGAAGGGGGACCCGGCCATTCTCCATGGTGAGGGGGGGAAGACAGCGCACCCGCTCGCCCGCTCTCACTCTCAGGCGTGCTGGCTCCGCAGCCCGGCTGCCAGTGTGAGCGGGCGCAAGAGCAGGGGCTCCGAACCAAGTTCGGAGAGCCGCACTCAATGAGCCAAAGAGCCGCATGCGGCTCTGGAGCCGCAGTTTTGAGACCCCTGCCCTAGAAGCACCTTCTCCTAATCTCAGATTCACAGAGCTAACATGCTCAGGTTTATAACTTTGGGCTTTCCTCTCTGCTTTTGGATAGGAAATCCACAGGAGCAGGGCCCCAGTCTCTCCACGGTTTGTCTACCCCAAGGGCCCTGCCTCTGTCATTCTGTTTGTCTGCTGCTCCGCAAGCAGCAGCTGTTTCATATATATATGAAAGAACTCCACCTGCCCCCACCTGCCTTTGGACCTTGTCTACGGGCAGCAGAACTACCTGGGGGCGTTTCAATTCACCAGCCAGCTAGGTGAATCCTTTGCCCGCTGCCATTTCGATTGCTATCGCTGCAGGAGGAAAAAAAATACCCCTACTTCCAAGTGTTCATTTCATAAGAAACCAACCACCGAGATCAGTTCAGATGCACTTCAAAAAAAAAAAAAATCTTTTTTGCTCTAGCCTAGAGTGAAACAGCTAGACAGCACAAAATACGTTTAGCATGCATCCTTGTTCTCTGGAATGAGGCCGTGTTATACTGATCTGTGACATGCTGGCTCCCCTCTACTTTTAAGGGAGATTTTGCACAATGACGCTTCTCAGGCTTTAGGCGGAAGAAGCCTGGGTTGCAACCTGAACCTCTTGTTTGGGTGACTCAGACTTTCCTCGGCTGGCCTGTTTGACATGCCAGGTCAGCGGGAAAGCGGCACAGTCGTGACTGTATTTAGAACCTGGTTTCTCCAGCACATTCCTTAAAGCAGAGAGGTGGAAGCAGAGCTAGGGACAAGGAAGAGATGAAGAAGACAGCCAGAGTGGTGTAGTGGTTAACAGCAGTGGCTTGGAGCGGTGGAATCTGATCTGGAGAACCTGGTTTGATTCCCCCCTCCTCCATATGAGCGGCAGATAGGGTTGCCAGGTCCCTCTTCGTAACTGGCAGGGGTTTTGGGGGCGGAGCCTGTGGAAGGCGGGGTTTGGGGAGGGACTTCAATGCCATAGAGGCTAATTGCCAAAGCGGCTATTTTCTCCAGGGGAACTGATCTCTATCGGCTGGAGATCAGTTGTAATAGCAGGAGATCTCCAGCTACTACCTGGTGGTTGGCAACGCTAGCAGCAGATGCTAATCTGGTGAACTGGATTAGTTTCCTCACTCCTAGGCATGAAGCCAGTTGGGTGATCTTGGGCTAGTCACAGCTCTTAGAGCTCTCTCAGCCCCACCTACCTCACAGGTTGTCTGTTGTGGGGAGGGGAAAGGAAAGTGATTGTAAGCCGGCTTGATTTTGCTTTAAGTGATAAAGTCGGCATATAAAAAAACCCCAACAACAACCAACAGACAGACAGACATGGGAAGTAGCCAGACAACAGGCATAACTAAGGACTCATGAAGAAGGAACAGAACAGAGCAGGACAAAAAAAAAAATACTGACCAGGGTTGGGGGTTCCACACAGAAACAGGGATCTGATTTTGCGCTGTTTTCAGAGGCAAAACAACTCCGATATTTATTTCCCCCCCCACTTTTCTCCCCATTGGGGACACAAAGAAGCTTACCACCTTGTTCTCTCTTCCTCCATTTTGTACTCACAACAACCACCCTGCAAGCTGAGAGAGAAATGGGCCCAAGGCTACCAAGTAAGTTGTCATGGCAGAGAGGAGATTCGGTCTCCCTGATCCTAGTCCAAAACTCCAACCATTGCACCACACTGGCTGTCGTCACAGAAGACAGGGGGCTGCCACTGAAAGCGGAAACACGGCAAGTTCTCCCCCAGTAACATGCATGACCATTCATCCTGTGCCCTGGCATGGGATGCTTCCTTACCTCCCATGGTGACAGCTAATTGCTGTGAAGCAAGAGTGAGAAACTGTGCAATATCCAAAGGCAATATCCAAATGCAGGTGCCCAGGCAAGCTGGAATTTGCCCCCCTCCCACGCACAGTTTCTAAACTGGGACCCCCCATGTAGCTTCCAGCGCAATTCTACACAGGGTGGATCCAGTCCATCGATTTCAAGCCCATTCAAATCAATGGGCTTAAGACTGAGGTAACTGCACAGGATTCCACTGAGAGGGGAAAAAGCCAAAGGACTCAATAAAATTTTGCTCCCCTGTGTGAAGAATGAGGAGGGCTTACCGCATTTTGTATTCCCAGCGATGTATTAAGAGTTTGAAAATGTTACAAAAAACATCGCTTTAAAAGGGTTTTTGGATACCACCGCTTGTAAATGGTTGGAAGACGTCTTCACAGCTAAAGGGGCCAAACAAAGTGCAAACAGTATTTTTTATAACGTTTTCAAACTCTTAATACATCGCTGGGAATACAAGTGCGGTAACCCCAGGCTTTCGACAAAACGATCTCATTATGCACTGCAGCTGTCTCGACTCTATTGCAAGGGGCAGACCTCTGCCCAAGGCCTCACTCTCCACACTGGACTGTACAGGGTTAAAAGAGCCCTTTGGCTACCTCACGGCTTTTCTCAAGTGAATCTACGGGTGGAGTAGGGTTACCAACCTCCAGGTACTAGCTGGAGACCGCCTGCTATTACAACGGATCTCCAGCCAATAGAGATCAGTTCACCTGGAGAAAACGGCCACTTTGGCTATTGGACTCGATGGCATTGAAGCCCCTCCCCAAACCCCGCCCTCCTCAGGCCCCACCCCAAATACCTCCCGCCGGTGGCGAAGGGGGACCTGGCAACCCTAGGGAGGAGCCAAGCTGCCAGCCCACCTCAACATGTGCCCTTTGATGAAAAGTGAGCTGCCACCCAGAGGATCTGAGAAAGATATTGAAGCAGTTCTGCAATCTCATTCTCCCTCTCGCCTTTCCCCTTAGGTTTCACATCCAGCAGATCCTCAGGCAAGGCCTTTGTTTCCTTTGGGCATCGGCTAGAGCTCTAAACGGCTTAACAAACAACAGGGCTGCTATTGAGGCTGGTTAAAAAGTAACTCAAGAAGCAAAAAAACAAATCAAAAAAACAACAACACCCCATACCTTGCTTTTATACAATGCATAAGTGCATTGCACAGATTATGATCTTAGAAGAGGTATTCCCTCCTATTTCTCAGAGAAGCCGGGAATTCTCTTCAGGCAATGCACCTTTTTTAGTGAAACAATTTAACTGATTAATCTAACCATTTTTTTTTAAGACAGACTGTTGCAGCCCTAATAAAGAATCAATCATCCTTAAAAGGAAAAAGTCATCAGCCTATCAGCACAGAAGAATTCAGGGGATTTTGCTAGGGGTGGGGGGAATACAGCACATGAACTGTTCTGTCCACGGCAATGGCTTTCAGCTGTGCTCCTGGCCTTTGTATTTCCCCCCCAGAGACAAGGATGCAAGCCCTTTCCTTTGAACCCAGAAGAAAATTCCTATATGCTTTGTGTTTTCTGCTGTCTCAACCTCTTCTCCTAAATTTCAAGCGTGCATTGCTGATAATGAAAAGTGCATTTCCTTAGCCAAAAATAAAAGAGAGAAATGTGTGTGTGTAGGACCATCTCTCTGTACAGAACATGTGCTTTGCTGACCCAGACAGGCAGTAATTTCTGAGGAACCAGGTTAAGGCAACAGAAACCGAGTTTCTCAGAAGTGGCTTCGGATGGCATGAATCAACAGAGTTCCACCAACTCTGCTTCCCACCCCAAACCAGCCTTATAACCTCTATGGGCAGCCCAGGAACCAATGCCAAGCAAAGACATTCTAGGAAGCTGGTTCAGCAGCAACTCCCGCTTGGCTCCCGTCTCCAGCGAAGGCTAACACTGCCCCCTGCAGGCCTGACTGAAGAAGAGCAAGCAACCCAAGCAACACTTGTATCAGCATCCATGAGACTGCTACAAAGCTATCAGGACTTGGAAATCAAGCAGGGTTGCCAACTTCCAGGTACTAGCTGGAGATCTCCTGCTATTACAAATTGATCTCCAGCTGACAAAGATCAGTTCACCCGGAGAAAATGACCGCTTCGTCAATTGGACTCTATAGCATTGAAGTCCCTCCCCAAACCCAACCCTCCTCAGGCTCCGCCCCCAAACCTCCCGCCAGTAGCAAAGCGGCAACCCTAAAATCAAGAGAGGCTGCCTACTCTCAAGTAATGTTCACTTCTATATCCACAAAGTTGCTCTTAAGAAAAAGCACTCTATAAACTTTGAAACCGCTCTTGTCTTCAATGTTTGCCTCCCTGGACACAGTTGCTTTATGGCTATATCCTTAGAACACCTGATTGTTCTCTCCAAAATCAAATACAGAAAATGCATTGATGGGTTTGCAGTTTACCAGATGGGAAACCAATTCAGAAGGCTTCCCGCTGTACCGCCCCCCGCCCCGAACTTTGCAGAATCAACACATTTTTGAAGCATGCTAGATTCAGGACTTTGGCCCTGCCTCCTGTCACCGTTTCTAACCTGGTCGCTCATGTGGAGGTCTGGGGAATCAAACATGGTTCTCCAGATTAGAGACCACCATCCCCTACCACCGCTCTTATCCACTACATCACGCTGGCTCTCTGGAGTGGAGGTGTGTTAGTTTTGAGTGGAGTACTAACACACTTGTTCCACTACTAAAAAATAAATAAATCCAAAAGGTCTTAACTGCAAATCATCAAATACAGAAGACTTTTAAACAGCCACACACACAATTCTGCAAAATATTGTGTTTTATAGTACAACAATATTATGTTCCAAGTAACAGTTAAAGATGCAAAATGGGCCAATCATTTCACTGGTATAAGGCAGATGCTGTGTTCACAGTTAGTTCCAAAAAGCGAGGAGGACGTGCCCTTGTGAGACAGGATCAGGAGCCCAAGATCCACAGTTGGGACAGTGTTATGTCTGCACTGAGCTCTAAAGATTCACAATCTATACCTCAAGGCTTTTTTCTTTTTTTAAATATGCACTCAATCCAAGAGCAGTAAAAAATATTTCCTAGAACATACAGCACAAGAGAAACACAGTGCATTCATGGAATCACATCACAAGTTTTACAACTATATATTTCACAGTCGTGCTAACTTTGTTCACAGAGGCGATAATGACTTGAACCCTTCTGGA
This sequence comes from Euleptes europaea, assembly GCF_029931775.1. NCBI lineage: Eukaryota > Metazoa > Chordata > Lepidosauria > Squamata > Sphaerodactylidae > Euleptes > Euleptes europaea. The sequence continues at coordinate 47,652,209 of NC_079324.1, forward strand.
GAGATCTTAATGGAAATCCCATCTCAACACTTTGGAAAACACACTAAGGGGCGTCATTGCCAGATTGAAAGCTGCACTTTGTTAGAACCAAGCAGAGATTCAGGTGGATGGGCCATCAAATAAGAATGAAAGGTCGACCTGCCAAGGGTCTGTCTAGTCTAGTATCCTGTTTCCAACACAGTTCAACCTATGGGAAGCCCACAAGCAGGCCCTGGGGACAAGGACCTTTGTCTAAAGCCAGTCTAATCTAGGGGCTATCACCATATCTTTTGGCAACCAATTCCATATTCTTATGATGCACTGTGTGGAGAAGGGCTGTCTTTTGTCTTTCCTAGGCCTGCCGCCAGTCAACATCACTGGCGACCCCGAGTTCTGGTGTTACGAAAAGGAGAGAAATGTTTTCCCCCTATCATTTATAATTTGTTCATATTCTCTTCTCCACTAAGATATCTACTTTCCTCCCATGGGAAGTACACTGACCCCCTGCATCATTTTGGTGGTCCTTTTATGTAGCTTTTCTGGGAAGGATATAGACCAAAGCTACCCAAGATTCATTATAACTCAGTGTCACGCCACAATTCATTCCACGTACATGCATCAACACACAAAATGTGACACTGGCCAACAAAGCATCCTGGGAATGTGAGCTTTTACAAATCACATTTCTTAAAAAGCAAGTTTCTAGTCCCTATGACAATGAAGATAATCTGCAGGCAATGACTGCTAAGAGCTCCAGAAACAGAGAGTGGCTCACTAGGATTATGCAGTGGCAATTAGGAAGGGCTTCTGCACTCTACACAGGTCCTTGTCTCTGTCTAACCCAATCATAAACAGAGTATGTTTTGCAATGAGACACATACACATTTGCTTAATGTGCAGAACATTTACTGATGGCAAAATTTACTCTTAAGAACCCAATATTTTCAGCCCCAACTATACAGAGTCTCGTGCAAAGCCCTCCAAGATAGAAAGGCAACCGCATAAATGCTTTCCATCCCGATTCACCTGCCGTTAGCGTTGCCAGAAAAGAAGCACAAACCATGCAAAGCAAACCTCCCTCCCATCCCACTATTAGCCAATCCACACTCCCAGCATTGCCTTGGTTGGCTTGAGATCATGAGCAAATCCTGGGAAAGCTAAACGCAGACAAAAGAAGGTCCTTTTCTTACCTGAAAAGCTCTCGGATCTCTCTCACAGTCGCCTGGAAGGGAATGTTGCGCACTAAGATCTTGGAACTCCTTTGCTTCTTGCTGGTTTGCTTCTTGCGGGTGGAAGTCACTCCTGACCTGTTTTAAAGACACACACACAACAGAAAGACAGGTGAACTTGGCCACAGAGAAACACAGCAGCTAAACTGATCAAAGGGTATAGGTGCCTTCCAAGATAAATTTGCATTCAGTCTTTTTTGCTTTAGGAGAATCCCATCTGCCATGGAGCTGGATGGACCATGAGGGGGCGTCTGTAGTTCACCATGGATGCATTTTCCTCTCTTTCATCCCCATCACAAAACATCACTTTATGCAATCGGGAAAATATTACATTTCACAAACAAGGCCGCTATTTGGGAGAGTCATGGCAAAGCTGGATATATCTGAAAAAAATGGGTGGTAATAATGGGGGGCGCATAGTGGTAAGCTGCAGTACTGCACTCCAAGCTCTGCTCACAACCTGAGTTCAATCCCGATGGAAGCTGGTTTCAGGTAGCCAGCTCAAGGTTGACTCAGCCTTCCATCCTTCCAAGGCCCGAAAATGAGTACCCAGCTTGCTGGGGGTAAAGGGAAGACGACTGGGGAAGGCACTGGCAAACCACCCCGTAAACAAAGACTGCCTAGTAAGGGGATGCTCCAGTCACGTTTCTTCAGGCCATACCCTGGGCTCTTTTACCCCTTGCGATCCATCGGCTCCCCAGTTAGCAGAAATGTCCATCAGCGTTTTTGCACTACTAATTTTTTATTCCAGGCACAGGGATATGTGTTTGCTCAGAGCAAGATTGCTCCAGGCAGAACAGCAATCTTTCCCGCTTGAGTCAGCAAGAATTACCCCACTCCACATGCCTATCAAAACAGGACTGCAGAGCAAGCAAGATAGGAACAGTTGCTGTTCCAATTTCAGCTGGGAAGAAAACAGGTAGCGGAGACCCTTACTCGATGGCCCTTTCAGAGATCTTCACTTCCAGCTGATGGTCATCCACGGAGCAACCCTGGAAAGCAAAGCAAAACAAAACATATTCGTAAAGTTCATTGATGTAGGCACTGGATTCCTTTGTTGCTTCAAGAATGTAAGTTGCACACAGCTGGAAGAGTACAAAACATGTGAATCTTGGATAAACAAAGTATGGGAAATAGCAAGATTACTGAAAGTGACTGACTTTGTTTGGCTTAGGGAGGGATGACCAAATTGGGCTTATTTTTCTGAACGCAGGAAGCTGTTCTATGATTTTTTTGAGAGAAAAGTTACATTTGTCTATAGATGAATATAACTCTGCAACATTTTTGTAATGGATTAATTAGTTTATAGTTGTACAGAAACCTGAACAAGGATATAGCTGGGGATTTAGTAGTGGGAAGGACCATGGCTCACCGACAAAAGACACACTTTGCACGTAGAAGAAGAGTTGGTTTTTATATGCCGGCTTTCTCTCCCACTTAAGGCAGAATCAAACCGGCTTACAATCCTCTTCCCCTCCCCACAACAGACACCCTGTGAGGTAAGTGGAAGAGTTCGGAGAGAACTGTGACTAGCCCAAGGTCACCCTGCTGACTTCATGTAGAGGAGTGGGAAAACAAATCCAGTTCACCAGATTAGCCTCCGCCGCTCATGTGGAGGAGTGGGGAATCAAACCTGGTTCTCCAGATCAGAGTCCGCTCCAAACAACCACTCTTAACCACTACACCACTGTACAGTGTCCAGATTCAGCCCCCAATATCTCAAATTGAAGGATTTCAGGCAGCAAGCATGGGGAAAGGCCTTTCCCTGCCCGAGATGCTAGAGAACTACTGCTAGCCAGAGCAGACAGTACTGAGCTAAATGGACCAATGACATCATCTGCTATGGCAGCTTCATCTGCATAAGCTTGTATTTGCCTATTACTTCCAAGATAAATGTTTTGCAATGACATGCAATCAGAGCCAGTGTGGTGCAGTAGTTAAGGTGTCGGACTAGGACCTGGGAAACTCAGGTTTGAATCCCCACTCGTGCCATGGAAGCTTGCTGGGTGACCTTGGGCCAGTCACACACTCTCAGCCCTAATCCTGGCGAGTATTTGGATGAGAGACCTCCAAGGAATACTGGGGTCATAACATGGAGGCAGGCAATGGCAAACCACCTTTGAATGTCTCTTGCCTTTAAAACCCTACGGGTTCGCTGTAAGTCAGATGTGACTTGACAGCGAAAAAAAAGTAATAAATTCAGACTTTTCCACACATATACTGCAAACTCAGGTGTTCCTGATTTGTACTCTACAACTCGATAGCCAACTCTCTGAAAAATACAGCCGTGTGATACATGCATTTTCAATACACCCAATTGTCTCATTCACACATTACTTTTTAGAAGTGTAGACTGAAAACAAAAATAATTATGGGTATACGCCTAAAAACCAAGATGAGCTGAAGCTTTGAGGGAGTAGAATGGAAGGAAGAGAAGGCACGAAGAAACCATTCCCTAGGAGAAATTTTTTAGGGCACCAGACCTGCATCCTACCGCTTTTAGCTGCCCTGTCCAACCATGATGAAAGATATAAATGAAGACAGACATTAAATATATACCAGCATGCAGAAAGGTATTCACTGTTACCTGCAATTGCTTGAGGGCCTTCTGAGCATGTTCTGGTTTCTTGTACTCCACAAACCCAAACCCCATGGAAAGCAGCACGCCTAGAAAATATTTCCAGAGACATGGAAACCACTTCAGTAAGAAGCACTGGAGGAAAACTGCAATCACAGATGATACCGAGACCAGATCTGAATGCACCAAGGGCAGCAAGATTCTCCTGTCGCAGCCTACTCAGTAACTCTCATAAGCAGAATCTTAGCAAGCTAAGCTTGGAAAGTGGGGGGAAGTTTGAACATGTTGCTTTCAGGGCATTGCTTGAACAAATGCCATCTTAGGGGGATGCCTAGCAACTTCCAACTGGGAGCCAGCGTGGTGTAGTGGTTAAAAGCAGGTCTTTGGAGTGGTGGACTCTGATCTGGAGAACTGGGTTTGATTCCCCACTCCTCCACATGAGTGGCAGAGGCTAATCTGGTGAACCCGGGTTGGTTTCCCCGTTCCTCCACATGAAGCCAGCTGTGTGACCTTGAGCCAGTCACAGCTCTGTTAGAGCTCTCTCAGCTCCACCTACCTCACTGGGGGTCTGTTGTAGGGAGGGGAAGGGAAGGTGATTGTAAGCCGGTTTGATTCTTCCTTAAGTGGTAGAGAAAGTTGGAATATAAAAAACAACTCTTCTTCTTCCAGGAGTAGGGAACACAATGAATATGGCATGGGCAAGACTAGAGGGGAAAGAAGGCTCTGGCCTCTTGTACCACCCCATCCATTCCTTCAATCCACCATTCCAGCTCTGTCATCCCCCCTCTCTTGGAAATATCCTCTAGTTCTTCTTTTCTGTGCCCCCAATATTCCCCTTTTATTTGTCTCTGTCTCTCCCACTGGCTCCTCCTTTCCACCCCTTACTCTCCAACATCTCCCCAATTTCCTCCACCATCCTAGCATTCTTTCACTCTTCACCTCTTAAGTGTTGTGCTTTACTCTGCTCCATAGGGATGAATGGCAACTATTCAATCTTATGTAAGAGAAAGTAAACAGATGCACTCCAGGGCAATATTAGGGCAGGGGCTAAATGTGTATCTAGCTCCTGGTGCCTTCAGCCATTAAAAATCAAGCTTGCTCCTTTTTGCCTACCCCAGCCCCTTTTGAATTCTATCTCTTTGTCTCTTGAAAGTGTGACAGAATATTGAAACAGAGATAGATACCAGCTTTATCTTTCTTCTTTGAGATAGTGCAGCTCTTCACAGCTCCAGCTTTAGAAAAAACCTGAAAAGAAAAAAAAATCACATGCTAGTCTTTGGAATGGTATTCTCCAACCCAGTCTGGTGAACCTCTCTTTCTCAGTTCTGATGCTTGAGATCATTTTAAGCTGGAGAAGGTGGGTGTACTATGAATGCTCCCTCTGGGGCTTGGGCAGCAGCCAACAATTTGGCATCTGCTGCATGTAGGGTTGCCAACCTCCAGGTACTAGTTGGGGTTCTCTTGCTATTACAACTGATCTCCAGCCAATAGAGATCAGTTCCCCTGGAGAAAGTGGCCGCTTTGGCAATTGGACTCTATGGCATTGAAGTCCCTCCCCAAACCCCGCCCTCCTCAGGCTCCACCCCCCCTCCAAATATCCAGGTATTTCTCAATCCAGAGGTGGCAACCCTATGCATGGGCCCACTCACACCAGCGCTTTGGCCTCTGATGGTGTGACAGCAGCGGCACTCATCACCCCAATTTGGATGGGGGTATGCCATCCCTTGTGCCACGATGGAGGGATGGCACTGATTCTTTTGTCCAAAGCCCCAGAATCACTAAGACTGTTGCTGGCCAATGAGAAGGGAAGCAGCCAAGTGACCACAGGAAATCCCGACACACCTCCTTTAGGGTTTCTTCCGTGGTGCTGAAGTTGAGGTTCTTTATGAAGAGAGTACAGCCGGGAATGCTTTCTTCTTCATCCTCGTTGTCATCTTCTTCTTCCACCATTCCGATTTCCTCTGCCTTCGTTTCAGTTTCTTCATCTTCATGGTTGTCTGCAAAGCAAGGGAGAAACACACAACCAGTCCCTCAGAAGGGGTTGGATAAGGGGGCCCTCCAGGGAATCTGCCAAGAGCACCAATGCAAAGAGCACCTCCACAGGGCCTCAAAATGGAGGAGAGGCAGGAGGCACCAGCTGAAGTCGACCAAATAAAATTCTAGAGGTAAAATTTCAGACTGTCAACAGCAGCAGTGAAAGGAACCCTCCGCCCAACTATCTCAGTACTGTTTACTCTAACAGCGGCTCTCCAAAATTTTAGACAGAGAAGGGTCTTTCCTGATATATGAAATCCTTAAACTGAAAGGATCGGGTACTGAACTTGGGACCTTCCGTACGCAACGCATGTGCTCCACCACTGAGTTCTAATCCCCCTCCCTTCCCATTTTCAGTTACACAAATCTTCCCCATCTTCCGTGCGGCCCAAATAAAATCTATCAAGCCTTCCAATTAAGTCTTCAAGGGCTCCATCGTTAACAGCCCTTTAATGCTCTGGTAAAAACGGAAACAGTGATAATCTTGTCCTTTTAGCGGAACGTCTCTCTCTCTCTCTTGCTATTTTCCCCTCACAAAGGGATGGAAAATCTTCACATCTCTCTCCAAGTTGCCCTTTCACCTCAACTGCTAACTATAGCTATTGAGAGAGAGAGAAAGAGAGAGAATGCAAGTGGAACAATAACTCTCACATGTGTAGGATGGCATGTTTTCTGCCATTTTGGACACATGAGGTGGGTAAAAGATGCACACATGGAGCACATAATTTTTTTCAACCCACTTCATGCATCTGATAAACCATGCTTCCGGTTTGGAAAGCAGACGTCACAGTAGCCCAAGGTTAGATAGTTAAGGGTTAATAGAATCATAGAGTTGGAAGGGACCACCAGGGTCATCTAGTCCAACTCCCTGCACAATGCAGGAAATTCACAACTACCTCCTCCCCAGAGACCCCTACTCCATGCCCAGAAGATGGCCAAGATGCCCTCCCTCTCATCATCTGCCTAAGGTCATAGAATCAGCATTGCTGACAGATGGCCATCTAACCTCTGCTTAAAAACCTCCAGGGAAGGAGTGCTTACCACCTCCCGAGGAAGCCTGTTCCACCGAGGAACAGCTCTGTTAGAAAATTTACAGCATGTGGTCATTTTCCTACTACATAGTGTCTCTCTGGTTCATTCCTGACAGTGAATCAGACCATGGTCAAGGAAGTATAAGAATGGTTTAGCATGATGTCCACATCAGCAAACCCTAGTTTGCAATTGGCTTAGCAAAGCAGAGATCTGAAACCAGAAAATTTGGTTTGAAGTGCGGCTGCAAACCACGGTCTGTGCTAACTATAGCTTTGATGAAACATTTAAGCAGATAAACAACATTTGCAGTGGTGGCTTTGTCTCAGAAGGTAACTGAGCCATGGGACGGGGGTGGGGGTAGAATGAAGAGAAAGAAAATGAAAGAAGACATACAGATTTAAATGGGTTTGCCTGTATATTTGGAATCTCAGACCACGATTGGGGATCTGAGCTGTGAATAGCACAAATTTTGGTCTGCAATTATGTGTTTCTCTTTAACCAGGATACATTTGATATTATAGACTATTACTTTCTACAAAACTACACTTCAGGAGTGGCACAAAAAGTTTCACAGCAAGAAAAAATTAGCACTATATTCACAAGACTCCGTTGAGTCTCAAGAAGGGGTATAAAAAAAACAGATCAGAGCAACAGGAAAGGGAAGGAACAGGAAAGGGTGCCCTCCCCCCTCCACCTGCAGTTTGCACAATAAAAGTCAGCTGCATGGAGCTCTTTTGTAATCAGACATAAGAATTTACTGCTGCTTCCCCTGGGTGCTGGAGGCTGGCAGCAGAGACCCTTATCGGCCGCAAGCAGATTTCTAGGCACTGTAGCGCTTAAAGCCCTTTATCTGGAGGTGAAGGTCCGGGGTGCAGGAAAAAGAAAATTGCTCGCTGGCAACAGCATGTGGAAAGGATTGCCGAGTTCATTTGCTCGTCCCTTCCCTTCTCTCTCCCCCTCCCGCTTTCCTTCAGGAGCCAAATGGACAGGAGATTTATTTTTGAAAAGGAAAGAAAAACCCAAGGTGAGAACACAAAACAAAGAAGGTCACATCACTAAAACAAGAGCTGTGGGAATCAGCAGTCCGACTTGACATTAAAAGACAGACACATCAACACACACACAGCTGGCCAACAAGTGCCCAGGCAGAGGTCTTTCTAAGCCCTGGTACCTGAGATTCCTTTGAACAGAAGAGGAACATAATTGAGCTTTGGGACTTCTGCTGTACAAAGCTCTGTCCCTGCACTATGAGCCACTGAGCTGCCCCCCTCAATTCTTTTCCATGAATATGGAAATCTAGTTAGCTTCTTGCAAAATCACATGGCAATGAGTTCCGAAGGAGAACTCGCATGAAGATACCTTTTACCAAGTCAGATGATTGGTCTATCAAGTCAATAATCCGACCGGGGATTGGGCAGAAGTCTTTCACTTCACATGCTACTCTGTCTAACTGAACCTTATGCGTGCAAAAAAGATGCTCTGCCACTGAGCCACTGTCTCTCTCAAAAAAGCAAGGTTCTTCCACTTCACCTTTTCATGAAGCTAAGCCCCACTGCCCTCTTACATCCCCACTCTAGCCCCACCCCTTCCAAGCCTTGAACTCATCAAACCACAGACTCAACCAGTTTTAATCTCTCCAAGCTCACAACCAGTTTCCAGAAACCAAACAGGAAGGTCAGGAAACATGCTAGCTTCCCTTCATGTTTTGGTCAAGGGCATTCACTATCCTGGGACATCAGCAAAGACTTTTAAAAATAACCTTGTATTCTTTGGGGAAAGCCAGGGAAGATGCCCATCTTTGCCAGTCTCTCAGAGTTCCCCAGGGTGGACAATGGTCTGTTTGCTACAAAGAGGTATCAATGGTTTTGGCCCAAAGATACACCTCTGGTCGCATGTCAGTGGTGTCCTGCTATGGCAGCCTGCGTTGTCAGAAGTGAGACGAGTGTGATGTGGCCTTTTGACCAGCGGACCCTGGGTCATGAAATTTCTTGTCTTTGGAAGTGCATGGTTACTCTTCTCTCCCCCCCTTCTCCCCCAGGAGGTGACTGTTTAGTGAGTGCCACATTCTAAATGTTGTAAATTTTAATTTTATTTTAATATATTAATGTTTGTGTCTTATGCTTTATATTGAACACATGAAGCTGCCTTATACTGAATCAGACACTCAGTCCATCAAAGTCAGTATTGTCCACTCAGACCGGCAGCAGTTCTCCAGGGTCTCAGGCAGAGGTCTTTCACATCACCTACTTGCCTGTTTTCTTTCATTGGAGATGCCGGGGATTGAACCTGGGACCTTCTGCATGCCAAGCAGATGCTCTACCACTGAGCCACAGCCCCCTGATAAAAACTATGTTTTTACCTAGTCGTAAACTGCCCTGAGCCCTGCTTGGCTGGGGGAGGGCAGCATGTAAATAAAATATTATTATAATATTGTTATTATTTTCCAATGGGCCAGTGAAAATAACTGATGCATGCACTGGAATCACAGGAAGGTTATTTGTTTTATTTGGTACAAGGGTTCAGGTGGCTGGAAAAACAGTGGCTTCAGCTGACTGCTGTGCCAGTTATTTTACTGTGCACAGCTTTTCAGAGCATTTTACTCAACTGCTTTTGAGCATTTTTTTATTACATGTGTACTGCTGTTAATATTTATGTGTTTTCAATTGTTTTGCTGTATTTCAGTACCTATTTTTACTGTAAGCCAGCTCGAGGGCTCTTTGAGCAGAGAGAGATGGCACATAGACTGCCTGAATCAACAAAATGAATGAGAGTCGTAGATGTACCGCATGTAACTCGAATTTCAGATGCATACCAGTTCCCAGCTGTGTTTCGCCTTCCTTCTTGCCTCCTGAAGTCTCAGGTTGGTTCTTCCCAGGACCAGAAAATACTCCCATAGGTGCCCATTCCAGGTAGAGGGGAACATGCCGGAACTGAAACAGGGAGAGTTTCACTGCAGTGCAACAGTGGCAAAGAATCAGCATGACTAAAGGCAATCTAAAAGCCAGTATGGTGTAGCGGTTAAGAGTGGCAGACTCTAATCTGGAGAACTGGGTTCCATTCCCCACTCCTCCACATGAAGCCTGCTGGGTGACCTTCAGCCAGTCACAGTTCGCTCAGAACTCTCTCAGCCCATGTGGAGGCAGGCAATGGCAAACCACCTCCGGACATCTCTTGCCTTGAAAACCCTACCAGGTTGCCATAAGGCAGCTGTAGTTGCCATAAGGCAGCGGTGACTTTCTATCACCAAAGGCGATTTTATATAATTGGCTGCTGTTGTTTTGGAGCTCTGTTGTGGGGAAGGGAAGCAGATTGTAAGCCACTTTGAGACTTCTTAAAAGTAAAGAAAAGCAGAGTATAAAAACCAGCTCTCCTTCTTTTCTTCTTTCTTAACATCTTTTCAACTGGATATGCTAGGGACTGAACTTCGGGGCTTCTGAATACACAACCGGTGCTTGAGAAATAGCCACAGGTCCTTGCTTGCTTGGTCCATCTGCTCAACAACACGGTCACTATCTTTACCTTGGAATAGGCCAGCTTTGTGAAAGCCCGCTTGGCTTCCGTGGGCTCCAGGAATTCCACTATGGCAGTCACCCCTCCTTTAGGGAGCAGCACCCGTCCAAGGCTCCCGTAAGCCCCAAAGGACTCCTCTAATTCCGCCTCCTTTGTTCCAGCAGGCAGGTTCTTCACCAGAATCACGGTTTTACTGCGTTCACCAGCAGCCTAACAGAATGGGGTGGGGAAAAGAGAAAGAAAATATTTAGACGTGGTCTGAGAATTTTTGTGTGGGTCACACTAAGGTTCCTGAGGCTTAGGACAGAAATGTTTGATTGGTTTACCAAAAATGTAGGCTGCCCCTGCATTCTAAGACTAGAACCACTCAGTGAATTACATTTATAAAATTCTTAAGAAGAGTTGGTTTTTATATGTCGACTTCTCTACCACTTAAGGGAGACTCAAACCAGCTTACAATCACCTTCCCTTCCCCCTCCCCACAACAGACACCCTGTGAGGTAGGTGGGGCTGAGAGAGCTCTAAGAGAACTGTGACTTGGCCAAGGTCATCCAGCTGGCTTCGTGTGTAGGAGCGGGGAAATAAATCCAGTTCACCAGATCAGAATCCACCGCTCCAAACCCCAGCTCTTAACCACTACACCATGATGGCTCTCACCGTATAATGCGGCGATATAACACATTGCATGTTTTAAAAATGAATTCTTTCACAGCAACAGTTAATTGATTTGTTTTTGTAATTAACACTAGGATCAAAACTGTTGATTAATGAAGTGTAGCCTGTTATTATAACAAAGTTTATGTTTTAAAATAGACTTATTCAGTAGTTAACATTATTTGACCAGTCAATCGACTAAAGCTTTTTTGATTAGTAACATACAGATTAAAAAAAGGAAAAAAAAGAACTTTTGGACACATTGATGAAACGCAGGGAAACCGAAACAAAACAGACCACACAAGACTGAAACCCAATCCTGCACTAACCAATCTGGCATGGTTGAGGAGAATCCATCCTGAAACTATCACTCAAATTATGAACAAATAAAATGTATTCATTAGAAGATGAATCATCATATGTGCTTTATCAGATGTGATATGGTAAAGCCATCAATGCAGGGGCTATATCACCCTTAGCTTTACACAGTTATGTGCTGGTCTGTTCTTGCTTCCAAAACTGAAATCCAGTTATTATTAACAAGAGAGAAGGCTTAATAACTCCTTGTTGGAAGTCTCCTGTTGAACTCCACCCCATCCACAAAGGCTGTAACACCCCCAAAATGTTCTATGCATTGTCCCTAACTTACCCCAAAAGAAGTTTAGCAGAAACAAAATGTGTGCTAACATCCAACTTCCTTGTCTTTCCCTACAGCTTCGCCTTGATCAAAGTGCAGCCTCAGCTGTACGGACAGCAACGAAACTCAAACTCACCTGACTGAAAGAGTCCAGACTGACTCCATTGTCTAGCAGGAACAGGCGGACGTTCCGGACCAGCTCTGTTTCTCCTAGAGCCACCCTCACCGCCACGCTGCCCTTGCCCTCCTGTTAGGGGAGAAGAAGAGATAATTAAGAGCTACTCCAGTTGTTCTGTGCTTCCTAGTACCTGAAGTCCAGTTGGATGCTGGGGAAATGAAACATCTGAACTTGGAGGGCCATGGCCTCAAAAAGTTTGCATGCACAAGTTCCCCGGTTAGGTGCCCAGCATCTCCAGTTGAAAAGATCTTAGCAGAGCTGGGAAAGAGTTTTTTCTGCCTAAATCTTTTATTATTATTTCTTCTAAGGCATTCAAAACTGAGCTAGATGGACCTGTGGCCTTACTTTGCATAAGCCATAAGTAAAATAAGTAAGTAAACAGTTAACTGGCTTCAACTTCCCAGTTTTGCAAACAGCAGAGCTTAGGGTTTTGGCACTGCAGGTACATGGCCCCAGTTGAGAACTTTACTTGGCTGAACAAGTTCTACCACCCTAGGGCAAAGAAGAGAGACACGTGATGCCAAACTTTACCAGGCCGCCAAGGAAACATACCGTGGCATGTCTCAGCAGGGACTGACACCTTAACCTTGAACCACCAAAGTGTTGGGCATCGGGGCGGGGGGGGGGGATAGCCTTGGGTTTCCTGTGGTTAGGAAAACCCTTTCATCACAGGAAAAATAAGGCCTATGGAATTAGTCTGGCAAGTAAAGAGTTAAAAGGATGGGAGGAACTACAGATAGCCAATGGAAGAATGGCATTATAGCTGGCCAACTGAAGGCCTGTAGCTCTAAGCAGCCTACCATAGTGTCCTGGAGGAGAACAGCAAATCCCTGGCCCCTCCCATTTGTCTATTCCCCCATTGTAAAAATCTTTACATCCCATGAAGGAGGAGCAGCCTTTCCATTTCTAAAAGTGTTGTAAAACTTCACACCAACTCACGTGATCCAATACTTGGCTCTTGGTGGAGTTGTATTTTGTTGCAACAGCATCTGCCACAGCATTCGTCCCCATGAAGAGCGTGTTCCAATTGTGAGAACTAGGGAGGAGGAGGTGAAAAAAAAATCTCCATTGACCTGGGAGTATCATGAGAGATGGAAAGTCCCCAGTTCAAATCTCACCTCTGCCCTACTCTGGCTAGATAGCTGCAGGCAAACTAATAAAGCTCAGACACAGCATTCAATCCACAACAAAGGGGTTAATAACACTGACCTGCATTACAGAGTCGCTCTGTTTTTTTTTAAAAAGCGACATAAATCACAAGTTACCATTATCACCATGATCCACATTAACCTTAATCACTTCAAAAGTCAGAATTCAACTGCTAATTGGGAGGGGGCAATCTGGCACTTTTGTGTTTGGTCCCATCAAACCTCCCTCTCACAAAGGATTCAGGAAAAGGTTTGTCTCCCCTGCATCTTCCAATCCCAAGCAGCTGTTTACATCTCCCTAGGGAGGTCATCTTAATAAATAAATTGTTCCCCAAAAGACATTAGAACATTATGTACTGTGCTTTATCTCGACTTAGACAGGCACTGCAAGGAATATAGCTGGAAATGCCTCCTCCTGTAATTCTCTCTCCCCACCCCTCAGATTTTTTTCAACATCTGCCAAATGAAACCCTAGACTAGGGGTCCCCAACATGATGCCTGTGGGCATCATGGCACCCACCGACACATTTCTTGGCACCCACCAAGTACTTTTAGAAAGAGGGCAGGGCTAGGTGGGACTTTTTCCCAGCAGGGCTTCTGATTGGCTGTGCAGATTAAAAAGTATCTTGTTAAACAGAGCTTCTGCCTGAAATGTCGAAGAGTTACTATTAGAGTTGTATAGAATCTCAATTTCATGATTGGCCCCACCTCCTTGTGATTCTGCCCACCGCCCTTTGTCAGAATTCCAAAGGTGCCACAGGCACAAAATAGTTGGGGACCCCTGCTCTAGACAAATGATATAGAAGTTCCATGTTCAGAACTAGAAAAGAGCAACAGTCCAGTAGCATCTTAAAAGACTAATGAATTTCTGGCAGGGTATGAGCTTCCATGACTTCTTCAGATACTGCTAAAATGTGATTCTATCTTTCATGTTCAGAACTGCTCTCCTTCTGAACACCAATTGATGGGAAAGGAGGGAAGACAACAGAGGTTTGCTTTCTGTGCCCCTGCAGTGGACTGTTCAGAATATGTAGCTAGCCACTGTGGGAAACCAGATGAACCCTTGAGCTGATGCAGCGGGGTCTTGCTTATGATGCAAACAAGGAACAACTGCACATTTGCAGTATCTCATGGAAGTTAACCATCAAGTTCATAGGGGAAATCTCACAGTTGCTACCTACAGTCTACACATCTACCTGGGAATCTGAAACCTGGTGGTGGGGGGGCAGCACGTTTTCCTTCTGCCTGGTTCTGAATCATAAGCCTGGAATAATGGTTCAAAAATTTTTCTACTGGTTACTCAGGGAACCCCAAGGGGAAAAAACAAAACAATTCCGAGAGTGTTCTTGATCTAAAGGTCAAGGTAGTCCCCTGTGCAAGCCCCGAGTCATTACTGACCCATGGGTGATGTCACATCCCGACATTTCCTAGGCAGACTATATTTATGGGGTGGTTTTCCATTCCCCAGTCGCATACACTTTACCCCCAGCAAGCTGGGTACTCATTTTACCGACCTTGGAAGGATGCGTTTAATATATTTTTTTATTATTTTTCTATAATTGCAATACATACTCATTTGACAATCCTATATACCAATCTTTGAGTCGATAAAAAATTAAAAAATTATTAGGTGTATGTCTTCAGTATTAAATATAATTAATTATAATTGACTTCCCCACCGACTTCCTCCCTCCCTACAAATATCTGGTATCTCCTTTGTATTTATATTTTCTAATCCTTATAAGTTATTATTTTAATATTATACTTTCCCCTTATTTAATACATTTCAATAAGCAATAATAATATAATATTAATACTAAAGAGAGAAAAAATAAGAAAATCATTTAAAAAATGAAAACAGAGACTTAACAAAACACATTAACATAATTTTCTCCAGTCTCTGTTCAACCTCAGAAGGATGGAAGGCTGAGTCAGCCTTGAGCCGGCTACCTGAAACTGACTTCTGCTGGGATCGAACTCAGGTGAGCAGAGCTTGGACTGCAGTACTGCAGCTTACCACTCTGCGCCACGGGGCTCCTGATCTACACCGTTCTAAATGCATATCAGCTTTTCTGGGGAAGGGGAGAGGGCAATAAATACCTTTCCACTCTCCCTATACAAACCTGGAACTGTTGGCTTTGTCTTTGGACTCCTTTTGCTTCTTGTATGAAGAGGAACCTACGGCATCGGGAGCGTCCCCTTCATCCTTCTTAATTGTAGAGGGCAAGACATGCAACATTCGGCCCTAAGAGACGAGAAGAACCACAAATTCACCACTGAAGGAAATAGGTCTGGAAAATAATGTAGAAGACTGTGCTTGAGCATACTTGTTTCCTTATGAGCGAGGAGGCAAGTGGAAAGGCAGTCTAGCCTGTCACCATTCACAGGAGCCACTGAAAAGTTGCAGGGTTTTCACCCAGGCAAGAAAAGATCATCCTGACTGCGGCTCAGTGGTAGAGCCTCTGCTTGGCATGCAGAAGGTCCCAGGTTCAATCCCCGGCATCTCCGGTTAAAGGGACTAGGCAAGTAAGTGATATGAAAGACCTCTGCCCAAGACCCTGGAGAGCCGCTGTCAGTCTGAATAGACAATACTGACTTTGATGGACCAAGGGTCTGATTCAGTATAAGGCAGCTTCATGTGTTCATGTGGACAAAAATGCCTGCTAACACATTTTTCTCAAATTTGTCAAACTAATCTCCCTTCCTTCTCCTTCCTTCCCACTCTCCTCTCATTGTCTGTTTTTGCCTTCTACCTTATAAGCCTGAGGACAGAGCCTGGGTCCTTTTGATTTAAGTACAGCACCTGGTGCAATAACAGTGTTTTGAATGTTAGCTTGGCAGGAGCTGCTTTAGTAGACCAAATTTTGTCTGAAAAGCAAGATTAAAATAGCAATTAATATTAGCCCCTCAACTAATCCTTTGAACTCAGCCCCTACTTCGACTTATTTTAACTCCGAAGACCTCCTCCTTTTTCTTTTCTTTTTTTAAAAAATGGAAAGAAGAACAAGTTTCTAGCCCATTTGATGGAGAAAGACATTACTGAAAATCTGAGTGATGTTTGTATTAATTTCAAAAGTGGGGTAGGGGGTACTAAGCTTTCTAATGATTAGGAGAGAAGATAAGGAGTTTCAGGGTATAGTTCTGCACCCCTACTGCCGAGTAGAAAATCCATTAAGTATGAAAAAAGTGAAAATGCAGAATTATGTGAAGAGAAAATATGCAAATTGCTCAGTTTGCATGACTAAGTTGTGTTGCAGATTGTTTTTCATCCTATCAACAGTATGAATTTTCACATGTTAGATGATCAGCTTTACCTGGAACACCTGTCCGTCCACTTCTGCAAAGGCTTTCACAGCATGCTCGGGGAACATGTAGGTGACAAAGGCAAATCCTTTTGGCTTCTTGGTCAGACTATCGATGGGGAAGTGGATCTCAGAGAGAGGCCCTGCAGAGAAACATGTTTATCTTATGGGAAAAGCCTGCAGGTACAGGACACAAAGACACAGGGCAGCCTAGAAGGTTATAAGGTTATGGCTGAGAAAATGCATTGAGAACAGCCCTGCATGGGCCAATCCAGTGGCAAGTCAGATACCCCTGAAAAGCCCACAGCAGCAGCACCAGAGCCCACTGTTTCTCCCTAGCATCTCATATTAACTGGTATAACGGCCACTGACCATGGAGGTTTCATTGATCTACTGAGGCGAACTGATCACCATATCCATGAATTTGTTGAACAAACATGCCAAACTGACATCACAAAAGTCATAGAGAGCCAG
Source organism: Euleptes europaea (assembly GCF_029931775.1). Lineage (NCBI taxonomy): Eukaryota > Metazoa > Chordata > Lepidosauria > Squamata > Sphaerodactylidae > Euleptes > Euleptes europaea. The sequence continues at coordinate 47,668,964 of NC_079324.1, forward strand.
CCTAGGGTAGTGGTTAAGAGCGGTGGACTCTAATCTGGAGAACCGGGTTTGATTCCCCACTCCTCCACATGAAGCCGTCTGGGTGACCTCAGGCTAGTCACAGTTCTTTCCAAACTCTCTCAGCCCCACCTACCTCACAAGGTGCCTGTTGTGGGGAGAGGAAGGGAAGGCTATCGTGAGCCGCTTTGATATTCCTTAAAGGTAGAGAAAAGCAGGGTATAAAAACCAACTCTTCTCCTTCATAGGATTATGATGTAGATGACTGCCAATCTAAGCAACCAAAACTGGCTTTCACTCACACGTTCAAGGTCGTTTAGTATCTTATATCAGAAACTGTCAGTGAGTGTACATGCGCAAACTGGAGGTTGGAAGGTGGGCGCGTTCATAGGATTTTTCTAAGCCAGGAGCCCACCACTATGCTGCCTGCGCTTGTCACAGAGGCCCACCGGGGGCTTCCATGAGGGCCAAAGCTCTTCTTTGCTCCCAGAATCCATACCCACTTCACTGCAGAAATGATTAACCCTTTCACAGGAGGAAAACAGAGTAAAGTTAGGTCAACGGCATACCATATTTGGAAAATATTCCTTCCAAGTCTTCCTCGGAGCTAGTGTAGGGAAGGTTTCTCACAAACAGCCTTCCTGATTCGGACAGATCCTCTTCCTCCTCGTTGTCCTTCTTTGTCCTTTGCCACACTTGGCCCTGGCCCTTCGAGGACACTTTCAACTTGGTACCACTCTGTTCAGGAAACACCTCAATGTACCGTCCGCCTGTCCGAGAGAGCGCAGAGGGAAGAAAACAGAGCGCCAACAGTCTGCTGTTATTTATTTCCAGGGGTTAAATCAAAGGGCTATTATTGTCCGCCAATTGGTGTAGCTAGGTTTTAACAGGTTATGTTGGATGGTTGTATTGTGTTGGAGTGAATTTTATGGACTGTTCCAATAATGATTGTTAGTTGCTCTGAGCCCGGCCTGGATATAAACGGAATAAAATAAAAATAAAGCTTGTGAGGTAGGATTATGCAGAGGAGGAGACTAACTGTCTTAAAGCTACCTCACCTGTGGAGTTTCATATTTAAGGAGGGATCTGGCCCTAAGTCTCTCCAGTCCTAGTTTAACACTCTAACTACTATACCACATAGGCTAGGCCTTTCAAACCTGCTCAACATTTGCCACAAATAGTGGCGAAACCTTGAGCTGCGGTGGATGAGTGTGATGTCCACCATGCACCCCCACCCCAATCCTCTCTCTTGAGTCACAAATTCAGAGGCCCACTTAGAAGAGAAAAGTAAACCAATTCCCCCTCACATTATGGATGTCTAAACGTTAAATGCCATTGTGATTTCCAAAATAGAAGAAGTCAAAGATTTGGTTTTTGTATGCTGACTTTCTCTACCACTTAAGGAAGAATCAAACTGGCTTACAATCACCTTCTCTTTCCCTCCCCACAATAGACACCCTATGAGGTAGGTGGGGCTGAGAGAGCTGTGACTTACCCAAGGTCACCCAGCTGGATTCATGTGTAGGAGTGGCGAAACAAATCCAGTTCACCGGATTAGCATCCACTGCTCATGTGGAGAAGTGGGGACTCAAACTCTGTTCTAGAGATTAGAGTCCACCGCTCCAAACCACCACTACACCACGTTCTTAACCACTACAGCACACTATTCTTACCATTCTTTGTCACAGGAGGGGCCTCACCCTCCCCAAGAGGACAGATGGAATGTTTCTCTTTGGCCAAAACAAAAAACAAAACAAAAAACCCACAAAAAGCAAATTCCAAAATAATAACTGGCAAGAGGCATCTTTAAAAATGTCTGTTTACTCTCACAAGACCATATAAATACCAGTTCGATCTATGTAAACACCCACAACAAATTAAAAACCAATTTTCAATTAAAAACAGCCATTTCCAGGACTGAGTTCCACATTCTCTGTTTACATATTTTAAAGTCATATTAAAAAGGGAAGAAAGGGTGCTCATATTAAAAAGGGAAGAAAGGGTTAATGCAACATGAAAGAATCAAAAAGCTGTTTTACACATTATGCAGCAGTGAAATTGGGTCTACTACCTAAACACACACTCCGCAAGAAGCTGCAGTCAATCCCAGACTCCTGAGAGGCATCGCTGGATGGCATGCGTGTTTACAAGGCATTTCCTGCGACTGACTCTAATCTGAAGAACTGGATTTGATTCCCTGATCCTCCGCTTGGGCAGTGGACTCTAATCTGGAGAACCGGGTTTGATTCCCCGCTCCTCCACATGCGGCCTGCTGGGTGACCTTGGGCTAGTCAGTTCTCTCAGAACTCTCTCAGCCCCATCTACTTCACAAGGTGCCTGTTGGGGGGGGAGGGAAGGTGATTGTAATCTGTTTGAGAATCCTTTTGGTAGAGAAAAGCAGGGTATAAAAACCAACTCTTCTTCACTCATAATGTACATGGTCAGGTGTGCACCTGAACATCTTAAATAAACAATCCCTCCCCCAAAGCAATTAAGCAGGGAGAGTTTCAAAGATTTACTCTCCTGCTGTCCCCTTTCAATACAGAGACTTACCCATGTATTCATGATTTCGCTTCAAGGCTTTCTGTACTTCTTCATCACTGCTGAAGTCAACAAAGACATAACCTGAAAGAAAGTGAGGAACTCCACACTAAGATCCAGGCAGGCATCAAAACAGCAAATAAGACATACATTTATGAACAACCTAATGATGGAAACAATTTCTATTGATACTGAGCACCTTTATAAAGGGATTTGTCAATAAGATGACCAGGGGCAGGGGAGTATGAAATAGAAGTTTACAAAATTATGGATCTTTTGGAGAAAGTGGAGAGGCAGAACTTTTCTTTATCCCCCCTATAATACTAAAATGTATTATAATGGATGTGCAGTAGATTCAGGACACGCATAAGAAAATGCATCTTTCTACAATGTAGAATTTGTCTTGGGGAACTCACTGCCACCAGATGTAGCAAAGGCCACAAATTCAGGATAAATTTAAAAGACAAAACCATAGAAGAATATTCGCATTGAAGAGAGGAGAGTCCACACAGGAGTATTAGCCACGATGGCTAAATGAAACCTCTACATTCATGTAGACATTAGGAAGAACTTTCTAACAGTTAGAACAGTTCCTCAATGGAACAGGCTTCCTCGGGAGGTGATGAGCTCTCCTTCCCTGGAGGTTTTTAAGAAGAGGTAAAATGGCCATGCTGCCAGGAATGCTGATTCTATGACCTTAGGCAGATCATGAGAGGGAGGGCATCTTGGCCATCTTCTGGGCATGGAGTAGGGGTCACTGGAGGTGTGGGGGGGAGGTAGTTGTCAATTTTATGCATTGTGCAGGGGGTTGGACTAGATGACCCTGGTGGTCTCTTCCAACTCTATGATTCTATGAGTCTATAATCCTATGATTCTAAATGTGGTCTGCTGGAGGTCATAACAGGGGAAGGCTTCGGCCTCTGTGTCCTGCTTCAGTATCTCAGGTAGGCCAGCCTTTGCCCCTCCTCTTGTCTATGTGTGGGATGATTTGCACACCGTTGGGGGTCTTGAATTCCTGCCTCACAGCTGCAGACTGGGCAAAATGAACTTGTAATCCAATCTGATTCTGCAAGAAGCATCCAGGAGTGTGTCATGCCATTTTCCCCCTGCCACCACTCCATTCCTTTCAGTCAAAGTAGGAACATGACAACTTTGCAGTGAAGACAAGGCATTAAAACAGGAAGTGCTGGGGCATAATTAGGATTGCCAAGCTCCAGGTGGGGCCTGGAGACCTCCTGGAACTGGCCTCCAGACTACAGAGATCAGTTTCCCAGGAGAAAATGGCTGCTATGGAGGGTCTACTCTATGCAGTTATAACCTGCTGAAGACCCTTCCCCTCCCCAAACGCCACCATCTCCAGGGACCACCTTCAAATCTCCAGGAATTTCCCAACCCATAGCTGGCAATTAGTGTTGTGAGCTCCGGGTTGGGAAATACCTGGAGATTTTGGGGGTGGAGCCTGAGGAGGGTGGGGTTTGGGGAGGGACTTCAATCCCATAGAGTTCAATTGCCAAAGTGGCCATTTTCTCCAGGGGAACTTATCACTGTCACCTGGAGATCAGTTGTTATAGCGGGAGATCTCCAGACACCACCTGGAGGCTGGCAACCCTACTGGCAACCCAAGGCAGAATGCAGCTATATACAGGCCAAAATCCCTACTAAGTAGCCAAGACTTCTGAGGAAGCAGACATCCAATAACAGAGCGCATCTAAACACCTCTCCTAGTGCAACACTATTTACCTGTCTTGTTCCCGTGGGCATTTCTCGCAATCCTAATCGCCACCGGCCGAAGAGGCAAGAGAAACTCCCTCACGTTTTGCTGTGAACAACAGAACATCAAGATGGTTACCCTGAGAGGTGTTAGAGAGTCCATCTTCTGGTCTACCCCAATACAGTCTTCTGGTATTACAGAAGCAAAAAGTAAAATTCCAGGTACAACATAGCCAACTTCACCCAATCCCTTTCACACAGAGACTACCTTTTCCCAGTCAATTTTCACCTCTCTAGTAGAGCTGCTGGCCTTGGAATGCATTTAGTGCACCATCTGCCCTATTCGTAGTGCTTTGAGAAGGCAGAGGTTCCTCAGACAAAAGAATGGAGCTTTCTAACAGAGCAGTTCCTCAGTGGAATAGGCTTCCTTGGGAGGTGGTGAGCTCTCCTTCCCTGGAGGTTTTTAAGCAGAGGCTAGATGGCCATTTGTCAGCAATGCTGATTCTATGATCTTAAAACCAAATAACCAGCATGATTGGCCATTGTGCTGATTATTTGGTTTAAATGTGAATATTTTTCAGCATAGGTATTTCTTGTTGTTTTGTTGTGATTCTATGACCTTAGGCCAGGGGTAGGGACCTTTTTTCCGCCAAGGGCCATCTGGATATTTATAACATCATTCGCGGGCCATACAAAATTATCAACTTAAAAATTAGCCGACCAATAAGTTTCTCCACGGCCCGGGTGGGAAAGGGTTAACACAGTTTCTTGGGTGGTCCTAGCAGCTCCGTAGCTAATGACTCTTTTGCAAGGGGGAAAAAGGTTCTGTTTCTCGGCAAAACAAACTCACATCCGCCTTGAATAGAGGCTATTCCTGTCCGTGGGAGGGGGCAGATCACCAGTCTTAGATCCTTCTGAGCTAGAGATCTGCCAGGACCCACGAAGAGCCAGACCAAATGATTTCGCGGGCCTTAAACGGCCCCCGGGCCTGACGTTCCCCACCCCTGCCTTAGGCAGATCACGAGAGGGAGGGCATCTTGGGCATCTTCTGGGCATGGAGTAGGGGTCACTGGGGGTGGAGGTAGTTGTGAAATTCCTGCATTTTGCAGGGGGTTGGACTAGATGACCCTGGTGGTCCCTTCCAACTCTATTATTCTAAGGCCACTTACCTCCGTGACGTTGAATGGGGCACCCCGCAGCTTCACCGTGTATGGTGTGGTTGGTCCGTTTGCACTGACTGGGGTTTTGTCCTGCAGAAAGATGCAGTTGGTCACCAAAAATCCCCAGAAGTGTCCAGTCTTAGACTCTGCGGGACTCTGTCCAGGTTTAGGTTGCAACATACCTGGGCTGTGGGTTTTAATTTTTTCTTCTCCACTTCCTGGCCCTTGAGCTTTTCATCCAGGATACCCTTTGCTGCAAGACCAGAATCAGAAGCTTTCTTGTGACTAAGTATCTCCTCCTCCTGCTGCTTCCTTCCCACTGCAGGCTCCTCACCATCTGTGTCCTCAGTCTTACTCTCCTCTCCAGATGAAGGCACGGTGTCTTCATCCTTCACCACTTTAGACTTCAGGTAATCCATGTCTGAGAGCTCTTTGCAAACGGCTGTGTTTCCTCTGGAGTTTCTTCTCTCTGCATGTTGGGAAAAGAATGGAGAATCTCCAGTTCCGTTGGGGCTAGCAGCTAACCCAAAAACGTACTTGAAACCAAACAAGGTTTCAGCTCTCACAGGAAGCGGGGGGAGGACAACCCCAATTGTACTAATTTACTTTGTAAAGGCCTTTGGCTACCTTCAAATACATATTTATTTACTTACTAGCCATAGTGACTAAAGGGAACCTCCACATCCAAAGGCAGTCAATCTCTGAATCCCCATGCAAGGAGGCAACATCAGGGGAACTCAAGAATTCCTATTGGCTTGAAGTGCTCAAGAATTCCTATTGGCTTGAAGTTCTTATTGTTTTGATTTGGCTTGTTTGCATATTACATTGCTTCTAATATATTAATTTGTTTTGGCCATAGTGCTGGTCATTTGATTTGCGTTTCGTTATCTTTCAGCACAGGTTATTTTTATTTTTGTAAGGTCCCTGGGGCAGAGACCACAAATAGAGACACACATCCCCCCCTTTCCGGGTCACTCCATTGGGATACTAATCTTCCTTTTTCCTCCAACAATAAAAGTACTTGCCATATCAGGAAATATGCCACTTACTTTGGGTAGCTTCACCATCTTGTTCCTCCTGTCCAAATTCAGCTTCCTCTTCACTAAGGCTTTCAGACTCATCTGAATCAAAGTTCAAATAATCATCCGTCGGCTTCACTTTGCCTTTCTTAGGCTCCTCCTTTTTTGTGTCATTGGACCAAGTGGCCACCTGGGTCCGTTTCCGATGCACTGCAACAAAATCTTGAAATTCCTCTTCTCCTTCCAGCTATAAGGGAAAGAGGGGGAGAGAGAGAGCATCAAGACACATCACAAACTTATCTGAATGGCTGCTCACTAGAAAAGCATATGTTCTGCATGCAGAAAAACTCATGTTTAATCCTCGGCATTTCTAATCAAAACAAGGTCTCAGGTAGAAGGCTGAGAAAGATCCTGAAGGATACCCTCCACCTAGAACCTCTTCCCAACATTTAGGGGTTGGTTGCCATTATTCAACGGCTCTGAGCATGTCCAGAGGCTCTCATTAGTTTCAATAAGTAACTGGCATTCAAATCTAGGCAAGCTGCTTATCCATGAACAAATCACAATCAGTGAATTGGTTTTCAAGCCACAGACTATGATTTCTCATCTTCATAGTGGGAAAACATTTTCCAAGGAGGTCTTTGATGCACTTTGCCAAGTTTGGGAGAGTCAGCAAGCTGGAGGCAACCAGCTAACCTCTCTTGGATATTTAAGGCCCTGTGAGTACAGCGCTGGATGTTCCCCCTTGGAGCAATTCAGAAAACTCACATGAGAGAGAAGGGAACCATAGGAAGGTCACACATTTTCAATAATCCTAAATCCCTGGTTGAACCATTACAAAGGATACTAATCAAAGGATACTAATGAGTACATCGCTTTGGCATTGCACTCTTTCAAATCAGACACTCTTGTCCTCTTTTGGACAATTTTTACCCTCCATGAAAAAGGTCCAGACTTGCCTCTTCTAGGTGTCCTGTTGTCTTCTTTTTCTTTTTACCCTAAAAAAAGGAAGGGAAAAAAAACTTGCTGTAAGATGTGAGATTATTGATGATTAACACCATATTGAGATCTCAAGAAAATAAGGGAAAGAGCAACTTTAAAAAATAGAACATGAGGGGGTACTTGATACACAGAAGGAAAAACAATGTTATACTTACTTGATTTGCTTCTGTATGACCTGAAGTCTTTGTGAGATTCTTGGGAGTTTCTTTCAACCCTGGAGACTTTGGGGAGTGTTTGCTCCAAGCTCTAGGCTTCAGTGGGTCCCCAAAAGACGTACAGAATTCAACCTGTGAAGAATCAGGAGGAAATGGCTGCTTTAGAGGGTGGACTCTTCAACATAAAATCCCCCCTCAACACCACCTCCTGCCCACACTCCAAAGCTACCCCCAAATCACCAGGAATTTCTCACCCCAGAGTTGGCAACCCTACTCATACTCACAGTAACCCACCCACCTGACTCAGAACTAATCAATCCTTCACCTGTCAAAGGAGTCTAAAACATCCACTTTCCTCAAACGTATATAAAGATATTGTAGTGCATCTCACCGTGACTCTGGCAGTGTCAATGAAGCTTTTATGGAAATGGGTGAGTGCTGCTTTGGCCTCATCTTCAGATCTGAACCCAATAAAACCAAATTTGCGGAACTTGCCATCCTTTGTAAATTTCAAACTGCAATCCGTCAGTGTTCCAAAAGCAGCAAAGAGATTCCGGAAGCGGTCTTCTTTCATCTGGGAGTGGCAGAAAACGTGGATTCATTCAGACAATGTTAAAACTGCAATAAGCATTTTGAAGGGTAATAAATCTTCTAACACGAATAACCTTAAGAGCTCAACCGGCAAGGAGGGAACCTCCTTCCTCCAGTTCCTCTTAAGGAAAGGGTCAACCAGAAATGGAAAAAAAAGAGACTAGGTACCCTACCATCGTGGCTGCATCTAATTCCAACAGAAGGATCCATTCCTACGGAACAGTTTGTACTGAAGGTCTTGGTATTTTCTTTCCTGACGTTTCGCCAGCAGCTGTGGCAGGCATCTTCAGAGGAGTAACACTGAAGGACACTGTTTCTCAGTGTCAAGTGTGTAGGAAGATCTCTTCCTACACACTTGACACTGAGAGACACTGTCCTTCAGTGTTACTCCTCTGAAGATGCCTACCACAGCTGCTGGCGAAACATCAGGAAGAAAATACCAAGACCACGGTCACACAGCCCGGATAACCTACAAGAACCAATGAACTCTGACCGTGAAAGCCTTCGACAATACTTTGTACTGAACACTGATATTCCTACTTGATTGTGATTCTCGAGAATCGCCTCGGGAGCCCGGTGACTGAACGGCTGGCCGTCCCCGCCTGTACCCCATATAAACCCCACCACCACCCCCTTCAAACCCTCTTACCCCACTGGGCAGGTTTTTCACAATGAGCCGCGACATGCTGCCACTCTGCTCGCTGTAACCAAAGCGAACCAGGCGCTTCAAACCAAACTCCGCCGCCTGTCACGCTGCTCACTGGGCGCCGCCATGTTGCGGCCTCCGCGCAGTCACGTGACCCAGCGCGAGGTCGGTTGACAGAGCGCATGCGCGCTTACAGGCTACGTCAGTCCCACCGCCGAGGAGTCCGGGATGGGATGAAGAGGCTCTGCTGGGCGCCTCTCAAAGAGACCCAAGAGCTCCACATTTCCGGTCGTCAAGCGCATGCGCGGGGCAACCGATGGGGGAAAGAAGGGGGAGAAGGGGGGAAGGGGGAAAGAAGGGGGGAAATGTGCTCTCATAAAACTGGGAGGAAATATATATATATATGTGTGTGTGTGTATCTATATGTGTGTGTGTGTATATATATATATATATATATATATATATATATATATATATATACACACACACACACACACACACACACACACACACACACACACACATATACATATACATCTATCTATCTATCTATATATCGATAGATAGATAGATAGATCTGTATTTACATTGTAATTTCCATTGGCTTTCCGCCTAAATTTCCATTTTAATTGAATGACAGGCAGAAGTCATGGGCGTACATTGACAGCTGCTAGTAGCCATCACTGGATTAGTTCTGAGTCGGGTGGGTGGGGGTGGGTTACAGTGAGTGTGAGTAGGGTTGGTCACTGGAAAAGACAGTCATGCGAGGAAAAGTGGAGGGCTATAGGAAAAGAGGAAGACCCAACAAGAGATGGACTGACTCAATAGAGGAAGCCACAGCCTTCAATTTGCAGGATCTGAGCAAGGCTGTCAAAGATAGGACATTTTGGAGGACTGGAAGGACTGACTCAATAAAGGAAGCCACAGCCTTCAATTTGCAAGATCTGAGCAAGGCTGTCAAAGACAGAACATTTTGGAGGACTGGAAGGACTGACTCAATAAAGGAAGCCACAGCCTTCAATTTGCAAGATCTGAGCAAGGCTGTCAAAGACAGGACATTTTGGAGGACTGGAAGGACTGACCCAATAAAGGAGGCCACAGCCTTCAATTTGCAAGATCTGAGCAAGGCTGTCAAAGACAGGACATTTTGGAGGACTGGAAGGACTGACTCAATAAAGGAAGCCACAGCCAATTTGCAGGATCTGAGCAAGGCTGTCAAAGACAGGACATTTTGGAGGACTGGAAGGACTGACCCAATAAAGGAGGCCACAGCCTTCAATTTGCAAGATCTGAGCAAGGCTGTCAAAGACAGGACATTTTGGAGGACTGGAAGGACTGACTCAATAAAGGAAGCCACAGCCTTCAATTTGCAAGATCTGAGCAAGGCTGTCAAAGACAGGACATTTTGGAGGACTGGAAGGACTGACTCAATAGAGGAAGCCACAGCCTTCAATTTGCAAGATCTGAGCAAGGCTGTCAAAGATAGGACATTTTGGAGGACTTTCATTCATTCATATGTAGTAGAAAAGGGCAAGAGTCCAGTAGCACCTTAAAGACTAACCAAAATATTTTCTGGCAGGGTATGAGCTTTCATGAGCCACAGCTCACTTCTTCAGATACAGCTAGAATGTGAATCCATCTGTCTTTAAGTAGAGGAGAGTGAATTCAGACAAGCATTAGCATGTAAATGTTAACAGTATGTCAATGTGAATAGCAGGCGTGATGGGATTAGGTGTGGCATGCAGAAGAGTCTGTGATGTCCAGGGGAGAGATGGGTGTGGAGAAAGCAGCATTGGTAATGAGCCATGAGTGCAAGGTCTTTATTCAGCCCAGGTAAATGCATTGATTTTAGTTTGAATATCAACTGTAATTCAGCAGTTTCTCTTTCCAATCTCCCTTTGAAATTCCTTTGTAAGAGAACTGCTACTCTTAAATCTGCAACAGATTTAACATTCATTCATAGGGTTGCCATGAGTCGGAAGCGACTTGACGGCACTTAACACACACACACACACTAGCCATAATTCTCTATGAGCGAGAAGTGATCTCTGTGTGTGTGTAAGTGCCGTCAAGTCACTTCTGACTCTTGGCGACCCTATGAATGAAAGTCCTCCAAAATGTCCTATCTTTGACAGCCTTGCTCAGATCCTGCAAATTGAAGGTTGTGGCTTCCTTTATTGAGTCAATCCATCTCTTGTTGGGTCTTCCTCTTTTCCTGCTGCCCTCCACCTTTCCTAGCAGACCTCTCTCTAAGCCTTGGTTTTTTTTTTAAAGATGAAAAGCATAGCACTTCTACCCCCACATGTGGGGATTGTTCACGAGGAAACCAGAAGTGTTGAGCTACACATAACTTTGTCATTTTCTCATCTCTGTGCTCAGATAACTAAAGAAAAATACCGCGGGTGGGCAGCAGATGGCGGAAGAGAGCAGGTGGAATAGATAAGTTTTCTGTGGGCACAAGCGCTGTACAAGTCCTAGGGCATAATGCAAAAACTACATAGAAGCTGGATTCCTTTGGCGTCAGGGATGCGTTAACCTCTGCGAGTAGCATACTGGAAGGAGAAGAAGGCTCCTGATCTTCTCTAACACAATTTCTGCTGTTTGGCGAAGCTTCTGCCTGGGCAGGTTCACGTGGGTTATTCTGGGACAAAATTGCCATAAATCCCCAGTCTGTTATCAGGATGCTACTGTGTGGTTGTCATGAGTTTTAAGCTTTGATTGGAGAGATCCCCGTTCAAATCCCACTCATCCAGGAAGGTTACTAGGTGATTTTGAAGAAGAGGAGTTGGTTTTTATATGCCGATTTTCTCTACCTTTTAAGGAGAATCAAAACGGCTTACAATCTCCTTCCCTTCCTCTCCCCAAAACAGACACCTTGGCAGGCAGGTGGAGCTGAGAGAGTTCAAAGAGAACTGTGACTAGCCCAAGGTCACCCAGCTGGCTTAACCACTACACCAGGCTGGCTCTCTTGGGCTAGTCACTCTCTCTTAGCTCTGTCTACTGAAATAGTTAGAAGTCATGTTTTATTATAGTTCCAGGGTACCAGAATCCCAAGTACTTTCATACCAGGTTTTACTATGGGCTCAGGGTAAATTTGCTGGGCAAGTTGCTGTGAGGACTTTTGTTCTTTTCTTTGTTTCTCCTGAGTAAAATTATATGTTGTTTATTTAAGAAGACCCTCAGCATATTCCTCAGTGATCATGGAATCTTACACCTACCCTGCAGGGTTGTTGTGAGGATACAATTCAAGCTATGAAAGCTGTTGACCCCCACCCTAAATTTATTGTACAAAGGTCAGAATAAAGATGTACCCATACTGATAATTTTCTGTAGAATGCTGCTAACTTTAACAAAAAAGTTTAGGTTTTTATCTGCTCTTTGATCATTTCTTAAAATGCTTTGACTATATACTGTTGCTTCAGTGTACTTGGTCTTTTTACGATGTTGTGTTAATCGAATGTTGTAGAGCCTCCCTGGGAATATTTCAGTGAGGAAGTGGGGTATAGATGAGTGTAAGGATCACTCTTTCAAATGCAGCCACAAGTTACTGCCCTGGTGGCTTTTTTGGAGTCCCTTTCGCCTGAGTCAGCTTCCAAACTAGAAGGATGGAGAACGAGCTCTTGAGAGCTTTGTTGAACAATTCTGTTTGTGGTCAATAGGGGGAGTGCTTGGCTTGATTATGTCTTATCCGTGCAAAAGAAATCCGTGGATCCCGAAAATCAAACAAACTAGATCCAAAGCACACACCAGCCCATTAAAAAAGAAAAGAAAAGAAGCAGCATTGTGGCTGGGAAATGCACAAATACTAGAGTTTTTTTTTTAAATCATAGGATGGTAATGGGAGTTTGTGTCATTTATCACAACCTCCAGGTTGAGTTAGTCTACCAAAGTTTGCTGTGACCGGCAGTGGCTATTCAGGGTCTCAGAGAGAGATCTTTCACGTCCCCTACTACTGAAGCCCAAGAGCCAGCGTGGTGTAGTGGTTAAGAGCGGTGAACTCTAATTTGGAGAACCGGGTTCGATTCCCCGCTCCTCCACATGAAGCCTGCTGGATGACCTTGGGCCAGTCACAGTTCTCTCAGAACTCTCTGAGCCCATGCAATCCACCTCTGAACGTCTTTTGCCTTGAAAACCCTACAGATGAACATTCAGTCATGTGATCCTTCAACCTGAAAACTGAAATGAGACAGCACAGGAAGACATGGATTGCCTCATAGAAAACTAAGCCACAGTCACCTGGCTGTCCACCAATAGGTGCTTAACATTGCAATGTTAAGCAGAGTTGCACCTTTGTAAGTCCATTCATTTAACTGGACTTAGAAGGTAGTATCTCTGCTTAGGATTGCATTACAGGCCTCTCAAATCATCATACTGGATACTGCAAGCTCAAGTTTAAAGGATGAGCCATTGAGAATTTGGGGGGGGGGCAAATAATACATTATCTTCAGAAAAAGAACTCAAGCAAACGTTGAACACATGAAGCTGCCTTCTACTGAATCAGACCCTTGGTCCATCAAAGTCAGTATTGTCTACTCAGACCGGCAGTGGCTCTCCATAGGTCTTTCACATCACCTGCTTGCCTAGACCCTTTAACTGGAGATGCTGGGGATTGAACCTGGGACCTTCTGCATGCCAAGCAGAGGCTCTACCACTGAGCCACAGCCCCTCTCCTAAATGTTCCTAGCTCAGATTTGCTTGCAGTCTTTACATTGGGTATCTTGTTAATTTGATTCCCTCAAATGTTTATTATTAGAGTTAAATTTAGGAAGTTAGAGGGGAAGTTTTAAGGGAAGAAAACCAGCCATATTTAGCTTGTAATGGTTCCAAGCTCTTCACATACAGAGGTCTTCTCATAAGCCTTACAACAACCCTGAAAGGTAGGCTAGTATCATTTCCCCCACTGTTGCAGCTAAACTGAGAGAGACCGAACGGTTTCTAAAGTGCAGTCCTAAGCGGAGTGACACCCATTTAAGCCCACTGGCTGCAATGGACTTAGATGGGTCTAACTCTGCTTAGGTCTGCACTGCTAGTGAGTTCGTAGTAGGTGTAACATTTGAGCTGGGTGCTTTCAAAGATTGCTTCACCGTCCCACAGCAATAATTAAGCAAATTTGATCTAAAATTCAAACGTTAAGATTTATATTGTTGTTTTCCATATCCCTCAAGATCGTGTTTCAAAAGTCAGGACAGTGGCGGTCTCCATCATGCTGGCCCCTCTCCCTTCCCTTTTATTATTTATCTATATCCTATCTACTTTATTAATTCATGCCATCATTCCCTATTACTATGTATGGGTGTGAAAGCTGGACAGTGAAGAAAGCTGATAGGAAGAAAATAGATTCCTTTGAAATGTGGTGATGGAGGAGAGTGTTAGGGATACCGTGGACTGCCAAAAAAACTAATTAGTGGGTTCTAGATCAAATCAAGCCTGAACTGACCCTAGAAGCTAAAATGACTAAACTGAAGCTATCGTAATTTGGTGACATCATGAGACGACAAGAGTCACTAGAAAAGATAGTCATGCTAGGAAAAGTTGAGGGCAGCAGGAAAAGAGGAAGACCCAACAAGAGATGGATTGACTCAATAAAGGAAGCCACAGCCTTCAGTTTGCAAGATCTGAGTAAGGCTGTCAAAGATAGGACATTTTGGAGGACTTTCATTCATAGGGTCGCCATGAGTTGGAAGCGACTTGACAGCACTTAACACACACATCTACTTTGTTATTTATTTATATCCTACTACTATATCCTATCTACTTTAGGATTTATCTATATCCTGTGTACTTTAGGTCCTTTACTGAGAGTGTTTTATTGGTTGTCCTTCCCCTCTGGTTGTATTCTTCCCCTCTGGATTGGTTTCCCGCTGTTGTTATATTGTCATATGGGTTAAGATGCCCTTGGAATTTCTAAGAGGTATTGTGGTTTTAAATTGTAAATTGTTGGGATTTTAATTGTGTTGTCGTAAGCCGCTCCGAGCCTGACTTGTTGGGAAAGGGGGGCATAAAAGTCAAATAAATAAATAAAAATCTTGCACTCTTCTTGATTCTACGGGCCCATGAAGTCTGAGCTGCCCTTCCTTGGTTCCCCGTGTTTGGCTTTCCCATCCGGAAAGGTGGCAGATTTGTCCGTAATGGAACTGGGAGGGGGGAGGGGAGGCAGGCATGCTGTGGCTAACAAGATGATCTTTCAATACATCCAAGTCAGCCTGTCACAAGGAATTAGGCGCCCAGCTCATCCAAGGAGCCGGACATGGAATGGCACAGCGCAAAGGAGCAGGGGTCACCTTGCTATGAAATAATATTATGGGATGCCTGCGGCCCTGTGACTGAAGTCTCCAAAGCACAGACAAGAGCACAGGGTCTTGATGGATAGGGACAAATAGCAGAGGAGGAGTGAGAGGGGTCAGCCACATTTTCTTGGGTGGGGGGGAGGATTGGAGAGAGGACAGATGGTTGTCTCCTGTCATTTGGCAAGCAGCCATGCAGGGGGAGACAGGCAGAAGAAGGGGGCTGGACATCAGTCAGGATGAGTAGATAGCTGGAGAGAGTCCATCTCGCTTGACCAAAAACTGCAGTCTGTTCAGAGATTCTTCCTGCTCTCACTGGGGAGTGGGTTTGGAGGACCTGAGCAAGGTTGCTTCCACATGGAGGTTGTGCTCTGGTTCAGCATCTGAACTGGAGCAGGATTGCGGGTGGGGGGGGAGGTGAGGGGTATTGGAGCATCCAGACACATCTACTAATTGCCCACTTTCTGGTTCTTCCCCTGCTTTGTTCCACACTGGGTCTCAAGTCGATGGAACCTTCATAACAACTGTATATAACTTCATAAGAACAAGAGCCAGCGTGGTGTGGTGGTTAAGAGCGACAGACTCTGATCTGGAGAACCGGGTTTGATTTCCCCACTCCTCCACATGAAGCTTGCTGGGTGACCTTGGGCCAGTCACAGTTCTCTCAGAACTCTCTCAGCCCCACCTACCTCAAGGTGCCTGTTGTGGGCAGAGGAACTGATTGTGATTGTAAGCCACTTTGAGGCTCCTTAAGGTAGAGAAAAGTGGTATAAAAACTTACTCTTCTTCTTCAACTGGATCCCTCACATCTCCAGTCAAGGTCTCCTTCATATCCCCACCCCCAAGGTTGGGACGCTGGATCTTTATGCATGATTGGGACGCTGGGATCTTTATTCAAGGGCAGAAGTCCTCTGGTGGCCTCTCACTTAGAGGGACTTCCTAGTATCCAGGATGGTAGGAAACCTTCATCTTTGCGGTCTGAGGAGGAGGAGTCATAGTGCAGAGGTAGATCACATGCTTTGCATGCAAAGGACCCTACTTTACTCCATGGCATCTCCTGCTAAAAGGAGTTCAGGCAGCAGACTGAGAATGCCCCTTACCTAAAAGCATCCAGGTAGATGGACTGATTGTCTTTGTCCAGTATGAAGTCAACTTGGTTGTTCACAATCAAAGAAATGTTGTCTACAATACTTTTTTTTTTTTTTTTTTGCTGTTAAGTCACATCTGACTTATGGCAACCCCTAGTGGAGTTTTCAAGGCAAGAAACATTGAGGTGGTTTGCCATTGACTGTCTCGTTATGAGCAAGCTCCACTTAAGATAGGTGGACTTGAAAGCCAGCGTGGTGTAGTGGTTAAGAGCAGTGATTTGGAGCAGTGGACTCTAATCTGGAGAACCGGGTTTGATTCCCCACTCCTCCACATGAGCGGCGGATGCTAATCTGGTGAACCGAGTTGGTTTCCCCGCTCCTACGCATGAAGCCAGCTGGGTGACCTTGGGCTAGTCACAACTCTGTTAGAGCTCTCTCAGCCCCACCTCACAGGGTGCCTGTTGTGGGGAGGGGAAGGGAAGGTGATTGTAAGCCAGTTTGATTCTTCCTTAAGTGGTAGAGAAAGTCGGCATATAAAAACTAATCCTCCTTCTTCTTCTTACTCCTGAGTTAAACACAAATAGAAATGCAAATAAAATAGGTGGTGTTCAGATATGCAGGTGTCTGGTTGTGTACGCGGCACTTTTGAGTGACACGGTGAAAATCTGGGCAGAATGGTGTGTGTGCTTCGGTTTCTCTACTGGAGGGGCTTGGAAGGGGATGCCCACTGACCCTTCCCATTGTCCCACCACTTCTCCATCCATCATCTCCTTCTCCTCCTCCTGGTTTCCTTCTCTGCTTGTGTCTAAATGGGCTCTGGGGAGGGTCCGGGCAACAGCTGCCTTTGATCAGCCCCACATCTGGGAGAGCCAGCACAGCAGGAATGCTGAGCAGTGATCAAAGGTGGGACCCCTCTGACAGCTGAGCTCTGTGTTAATAGGGGGGCTGGGGGTGGCCGATTCATACAAGCCGGCTCCACCCCCTCCCTCGCTGCCTTGGGGTCTGCTTATTCCATAGCTGCTGAGAGTGCAGAGAGAGATTCGGCTCTCATCTTTTTGCAGATCTGCAAGACCCCGGGCTCATTTAAGCGGTCCCTTTCCCCACTTGGTTTTACCCATCCTCATGGCCCACTGAACTTGGCCAACTCATAGCATAAGTCATCCTGTTCAGGTCCTCTTCCCGCTCTTGCATCTTGTTATACTTTGACAGCCAAACAAGTGAAAGGAACACAGCAAAAGGGTGATTCGGACTAGGAGTGGGTTGACTATGCCAGTTTGCGGGAGATGAGTTCACGTCTTTAGTTACTTTATTATATTGACAGGTTAAAGAAACCTCATCTGGAAGGCCTGGGTGGGGCATCGGGCATTCCCCCTAACGATGGGTGAATCTCTTCTCTCAACTCAATTTAGAATTGGCTCACAATTTACAAGCTTTCGCAGAGAAACCTCAAAACAAAAAGCTCTCCTTATTACAATTTTTTTTCTGGCTTGTCATGTGAGGTCACACCTGCTGAAATATCTTATACAGCACTACCATTTTCAGTACCTCCACCAATAGGGTTGCCAGGTCCTTCTTCGCCACCGGCGGGAGGTTTTGGGGGTGGAGCCTGAGGAGGGAGGGGTTTGGGGAGGGGAGGGACTTCAATGCCATAGAGTCCAATTGCCAAAGCGGCCGTTTTCTCCAGGGGAACTGATCTCTATCGGCTGGAGATCAGTTGTAATAACAGGAGATCTCCAGCTAGTACCTGGAGGTTGGCAACCCTATCTGGGATCTTGCTGGTTTGACCTTTAGAAGCAAAGCCAGATAGGTAGGTCTTGCAACACCTACCAGATAGGTATGTCTTCACCATTTTCTCCAGGTGAACTGATCTCTATTGGCTGGAGATCAGTTGTAAATAGCAGGAGATCTCCAGCTAGTACCTGGAGGTTGGCAACCCTACTCATACCCATGATGGCAAAACAATACCTCCATGCAGTAAATATGTGAACACCATTTGCTGGGTGGCAGAAACAGCGGCAGGGCCCAGGCTTTGGCCTCTGTGTCCTTGTTATCATGAGACTAGTGGGGGCATCAGGTTGGCTGCTGCAGGAAATGCGATGCTGGACTTGATAGACCACTGTTACAATTCAGCAGGGCCTTTCTTTGATTTATGCATTTATTCTCCACTGGAGGACAAAGGCCAAATGTGTG
The DNA here is from genome assembly GCF_029931775.1 of Euleptes europaea. Classification (NCBI taxonomy): domain Eukaryota; kingdom Metazoa; phylum Chordata; class Lepidosauria; order Squamata; family Sphaerodactylidae; genus Euleptes; species Euleptes europaea. The sequence goes on from NC_079324.1 coordinate 47,687,347, forward strand.
AGAGGACATAACATTGGTCATCTAGGGATATAAGCATGGAGCCAAGCCAGGGTGTCCAGAAGACGTGAGAGATGGGGAGGAACACAGGCCTGACACGGGAGGACGACCCCTAACAGTCTGAAGATGTCACCCTGAGAAAGGGAAGAGTGGCAGAGGAAAGGAATTGGCAGCACCTGTCAGCAGATGCCAGCCTGTTCCATAGCTTGAAGGCAGCTCAGGAAGACAGGCAGGCTCTGACCTTGGCCATGACAGAGGCTCAGGGGGGCACCCACATAGAGCTAGCTCAGTTCACAGGCAGCTTTGCCGGCTGACCTAGAGATCGAAGGTTACAGCAGGATCTCAGCCCTAGCTCAGTTGCGGGGAGGGGGTCTTTTGAATCCCCAGGAATCCTGACTTTGTCAAAGCAATTCTTCCTCCTGTCTCCCAAGAAGAAAGGGAAAGTTGGGTTGGCAGCAGTGGGAAGGATCCTGTCTTAGCTTGGAGTGCTCAGCTGACAAGCGCAAGCACGTCTAGTCTCAAATACCTTCCACCGTTTCACACATGGAACGCCAAGCACTCTTTCCCGTGCTTGGACTGTCCCCTATTCCCATGCCAAAGATGGCTGCCTGATCGTCATTGAAAGCTGTGAACTGTGTGGTGACTTTGTGTTCACGCATAGGGTTGCCAGCTCCGGGTTGGGAAATACCTGAAGGTTTTGGAGGAGCAGCCTGAGGAGGAGGGCTTTGAGGAGGGGAGGGACTTCAGTGGGGTATAATGCCATAGCGTCCACCTTTCAAAGCAGCCATTTTCTCCAGGGGAACTGATCTCTGTCTCCTGCCTGGAAATGTAATAGCGGGAGATCTCCAGCCACCACTTGCAGACTGGCAGCCCTATTCACGCATGCCCATTTGTACAGGCACTGAGGTCAAGAAAATTGGTAATCCCCAATGTGACACCCATGGACTTGTGATTGGTTGACCCCAGCTGCCGTGGCAGCCTTTTTGAGGTGGCATCCCTGACCTGTTTGCAACTCAAAAATCCACAAGCTCAACAAGGATGGGGACCTCTGGCCTAGATGGTTTAATATTTCTCATCTCTGTTGTTTTAACTCAAAATAAATCCATATTCTGATTTTACTTCTGCCTTCTGTGAATCAAACCTGTGAATCCTGTGGTCAATTATTGCCTGATCACTAACCTACCCTTTCTGAGCAATGTGTTGAGAGAGCAGTAGTGAACCAACTTCAAGTCTTCTTGGATAACTCATCTGCCCTAGACCCTTTTCAGTCTGGCTTCAGGCCAGGCTATGGGACAGAGACAGTTGTGCTAGCTTTAGTAGATGACCTCTGTCTGAGTGTAGACAAAGGCCCGGCCTTTCTTTTGCTCTTATTAGATTTATCTTCAGCCCTCAATACAGTAGATCAGGCCATCTTGTTGAGGCGCCTGGAGGCAGAAGTAGGTACCGGGAGACGTGTGTTGAACTGTTTCCAGTAATTCCTCATGGATCGGACTTAAAGGCCATTTTTGCATGGTCATTAGCAGTGCGTTCCAGGCTGAATTGCCCCACATATTTTTTTGGATTTTGCACGCAGAACCATCATTCCGGAAGGGACTGCGAAGCCGGCGCATACCTGCTTCGCATTACTTAAGAGCCCATTTAACGCGATCTTTGGTGTTTGCCACGAAGAATCCCTCTCAAGGAACAATGCAAAACAACAGAGGTGTGTTAGCTATGCGCATGCTAATGGCTATGCGAACAGGAACAAAGGAGGAGGCAAGTGGGGGGGTGGAACTACTTTTGCGTCGGGACCGTGAAAAGGCATTTTTAAAGTTGCATTTTAAAAAAACGGCTGTGCGCGAGCATCAAAATTGACCATGCAAAAATGGCCATAGGATTGTTATTGAAAACCAGTTGTCATGGGTGTGGGACCTATCTTGTGGGGTCCCACAGGGCGCAGTTCTATCCCCCATTCACCTAATGGATGTACACTCCAAAGCATATGAAGAAGTGAGCTCTGAGTCACAAAAGCTTCTACTGGAATAAATTGTGTTGGTTTTAAAGGTGCCACTGGACTTCTGTTCAGATAGCGCACCATGGAATTTAATGGAATTGCCATTAAAACTGATGCCAGTTTCCTATGTAGAAATGATGAAAAATTATCCTGTAATAAATAAAAGGCATCAAAAATAGCATTCAAGCAACAAACAAAGTGAGAAAAATAGGAGAGAAAGGCGGGATGCAAGTGCTCACAGCGAATACATACAAAAACGGCACGTTTGTATATCCGTGCCTGTCATTCAGTATAAGAGAGGTGATCTCCAGGTACGCGGAGACAAGAAATAGTATTGGAAGCTGAGCCTCTGGGTGAAGTACTTTCTTTTCTCCTGACCTCCCTGTTTTGTTCCAGAGTTATTTTTGGAAGTAAAAGCTTTCCATTCCCTTCCTCCCTCCCTCCAGACCTACAAAGTGCCATTTTAGGATTTCTGCTCACCCAGCCAGAAAAATGGTGACTGAGCCTCGGCAGAATTAACCTTTAGATTCACTAGATGGAAATCCAAAGCTTTCTCAGCCGATTAACTCCTTGTGATAAAAGCATCATCTGCGGGAAGAGGCAACATCTGTCCAGGAATCCCAACAGAAAGCAAGAGAGCACTACCAACTTTTCCCCGCCGGCTCTGCTCCTCAACCTTTCACTGCGGCTTGCCATGCAGACATTGAGATTCTGGCACTGAGGGTGGTGGTGAGGGAATGGTCACAGGAGCAAGGCCAGGAACAAAACGGGGTGGCCCTAAGAGCAGAAGACAGATATAGTCAGGAGTTCCACAAAGTTTCATGTCTGCTTCGCCTCAGCCTAGAGGAGGAGAGAGTGAAGGGAACTATGAAAAGAAAGGTGTAGGAAAAGGTGAAGGAAAGAACTTTGCAAAAGATGAAAAGCACAAAGGAGTGAAGAGCGTACAACCAAGGCTGCCACCTTTTCACCTGCTGTAGGGTTGCCAACTCCAGGTTGGCAAATACCTGGAGATTTTTGATACCCCATCCTCCTCAGATTCTGCCCCAAAAATCTCCAGGTATTTTGCAACCTGGAGCTGGTAACCCAACGCTTAGGGTTGCCAGGTCCCTCTGCTCCTCCGGTGGGAGGTTTTTGGAGTGGAGCTGGGGCAGGAATTGTGTGTGCATGCGGCTGCGATCATGTCACTTCTGGTTTACAACTGGAAGCGCCGCATCACAACAGGCCTTTTACCACACAAACCCTGGGAGTTTGAGTGGTAAAAGGCCTGTCGCAATGTGGTACTTTCGGGTGTTAACCGGAAGTGACGCGATTGCGTTGGAGTGGCCCCGTGCACACACGATCCCCGCTCCTGAGCTGGGCAATGGATTGGCAGGCAATTGCCTGCCAATCCAAGCAACCTGGCAACTAGGGTTGCCAACCTCCAGGTACTAGCTGGATATCACCTGCTATTTCAACTATTTCAATTGATAGAAATCAGTTCACCTGGAGAAAATGGCCGCTTTGGCAATTGGACTCTATGGCATTGAAATCCCTCCCCTCTACAAACCTCACTTTCCTCTGGCTTCGCCCCAAAACCTCCCGCTGGTGGCGAAGAAGGACCTGGCAACCCTACTGGCAACCCTACCTAGGCTTCAGCAATCCAGTCTACCATTTCCCTCCACATTAACTATGATATACTACCCCCACCACTACCATTTTTGTCCTTGTTTGTATGGAGTCCAGGCCTCGATGACTCCCATGTCACAAACACAAAAGAAGGAACAGTCTCCAGGATTTGACATGTCTCCCTCAAGCCCTAACACCGCACCATCAAGGACACCCTTGGCACTCATAGCCACAAAGTCAATACAGCTTGCCCAAGGAAATAATCCCCCGTCACTCATAATGTCAGAGACAGTGAAGGGAACATGTTGGGGAGCCTGAACGATGCAGATCCAAAGGAAACTTCTGATCGGTGGAGAAGATACTTGGAGAACTTGTGTGTGTGTGTGTGTTTGCTAGAGAAAACATCTCAGGGCTCGTTTTCAAGGCCTACAATGTTTCTGGGTCCACCCCACATCCTGTAAAAACAGATCTGTGCTGGGAATTAGGACTGTTGATTTGGTTCGTCCGAACCGGAAAAACAGCCGAATTTTCCGCAATTCGGGGGTTTTCAGTTCAGATGGAACCGAACTGAAAAAAGGCGGGAAAAGGACGCCCCAAATTCAGCAAATTCGGGGTGATCGCCGAATAAATTCGGCAGGTTCGGCATTCCCGAACCTGCCTTTTCCCGCCTTTAAAGACCCACCACCCACTTTCCCGGGACTCCCGGGAAACCGGGCGAGGGGGTCTTTAAACTCCCCACTTAGGCTCCAGGGACTCTTGCCTTCCAGCAAGGCACTTTAAACAGATCTGCGCCTTCCAGCTGGGAGGCGCAGATCTGTTCCCCCTCCCCGTGCACCTTCACGGGGCTTCCCTGAAGCCGGGCGGGGGGCGCTTTAAACAGATCTCATCTGTTCCCCCCCCCGCACGCGCCTTCATGGGGCTTCCCTGAAGGCGCGCGGGGGGCGCTTTAAACATATCTGTGCCTTCCAGCTGGGAGGCGCAGATCTGTTTCCCCCCACACGCCTTCATGGAAGCCCCCTGAAGGCATGCGGGGGGGGCTTTAAATACCCCCGCCCCCTTCCCGACTCTCGGTTTGAAGTAGTGGGCACCGCCTGGGCAGGCGGTGCCCAGCACTTCAAAGACCCGGCCGAATTTCCCCCCGAACTCCGGATCTCACGCCGAATTTCGCAGATCCGAAGCGGGGGAGTTCGGACTTCGGCACATCCCGAATTAAAAAGGGCCAAATTTTGCCGAAGCCGAACTTTACCGAATTTTTTTTTCAACAGCCCTACTGGGAATTCTGTGCTGGAATTTAATTTTCAGCCTTCCCCCTGCTCCATTTTTTTTGTCCCAAAATGTCCCCACGGGACTGCTAATTGCCTTGTTGGGAAAACATAGGTGTAGCCCTGTTTCCCCATTGTGGAACTCCCTACACATCAGGTTTGACAGGACCTGCGGTGGCCCTGGAAACAGTTTAATGTGTAGTTAGTTGCTTATTGAGGTGGTCGATCTGTAGCCTCTTCCATGTGTGTTATATGCTGTCCCTTTCAACTTATGGTGACCCCATGAATTAATGACCTCCAAAACATCCTATCCTTACCAGCCTTGCTCAGGTCTTGCCAACTGAAGGCCGTGGTTTCCTTGGTTGAGTCAATCCATCTCACGTTGGGTCTTCCTCCTTTCCTGCTGCCTTCAACGTTTCCCAGCTTTATTGACTTTTCTAGTGATTCTCCCAAACTGCACTCCCCCTAAATTCCTTGCACATAGAAAACAGGCACACCAGGGAGAAAGGTATTTATGTGGGCATCAGATCTTCCAGAGTTGCCAGACCTGACACATTTATCAGCACCGATGAGCCTCTCAAATGAGTGCAAGATTCTGCGCAGACAAAGGAATGGATAGTTGAGCTATGAAACCTCATCTGTAGGCTTGCCAGGCCCCGTAGCTCCACCGGCAGGAGCTTTCCGGGGCTGTGGCTGTGGTGCACAATGCATGCATGTGCCTGGCGCAATGCGAGCGCGCACCCCGCGCGACATGCCTACGTCACTTCCGGGTTTACCCGGAAGCGACGCGGTCACTCTAGCGATCTCGGCCAAAACTCTATGTAGTTTTATAGAATTTTATCTGAGATTGCCAGTGACGCATGCACGCAGTGCCTGCTGGCCATCAGCTGGCCGGTGGGTAGCTTGGTGGATTGGTGGGATTTTACTTGCCACCACTGGGCACTTGGCAACCCTACCCATCTGGCTTTTGTTCGTCCTCTTCTGTCCTCAAAACTCAGGCACGGAAAAGAAGATTCGGCTTCCAAATCTTGTTTACAATGGTCACATTCCAGCAGGTTCTCCTGTATCTGCCCCATTGGAAATGAATGGAAGTTGGGCAAGAGCCAGTGCTGCTTGTGTTGTGTCTATCCTCGTCCCATGTTTGCCTCTGGTAAACAGATTTGGCAGGGTTTTGCACTGTTTCAAAAATCCGTTTGGCCAGAACATGACAGTGGGATAGAGAAATATCGGCGATCCCCCGCAGCCTACGAAAAACCTCTCTTAAACCGGTTTCGTCTTTATTTGAAACAATGGCCTGCCTCTGTGGGCCCCCCCCACTCGCTTTCACGATGGCTCCCGTCTTCCTTCTCCTGCAGCTCTTCCATCTCCTTCCACCCCCCAACCTCTTGTTGTCCAGCTCAAATCACACATTGTAATGGGCTGACTTCTAGAATACAGCTCCGTTGTGACCCCCACAACGTCTTTTAAAAAGCAGCAGTGTAGCAGGTTAGTGAGTGAGCCTCTGTTAGCACAACAGCCCTCTCCGCGGGCTGGTTACAGTCTTGTAAAAACCCCTGCCTGGAAGGAGAATCACTCTACAAGTACTGATCGTAGAGGTTATTTTATTGGCTGGATTTTTTTTTTAAAGCCCCAGACTGTATTTGGAGGAGCAGCCAATGTTCATGGCTGCCCTGTGTTCAGAAGGCAAGCAAATCATTAGTCTATTAACAACTACCCCTTGGCCTGTTTTCCAGCTTTAAAAACAATGCACTCAAAATTGGCAGCCAGGTCAGTCTTAAAACATTCACGTTGCCTCCCATCATTCTCGGCACCCTGTAAACCGAGTGGCTTTTTGCTCCTTCATCAGGGGAGTTCTCTTGTTAGTTTTTCCATGTGCCTCTGACATATGGAGCTATTTAGAAAAAAAAGAAAACCCACCTTGTAGCTGTGTCATAGAATTGCTGGGGGATTCACTGGTGTGGCCTGGAGCAACCCTGGGCCCAAAGGAAACGTGTGTTTTTTTATTATCCAGGAAATTGAAATCCAGGCTCGAGCTAAGCAGGGTGTCCCATGCCTGTCCAAGTTACACATCATAATTTGTCCTTGAGGCAGAGCAGTTTAAAATGGAAAGGGGGGTTGTTGTAGAATGATCCTGGGGGGGGGGGTAAAGAGACCACTGAGGCCAATTCACTTCCCCACCCAAAGACTAGCTCATCCCTCCATTAGCTCAAAGTCCCCACATCCCTGCCAACCTTTGCAAGCTGCAAATCACAGAGGCTGTAATTCTAAGAACACTTTCCTGGGAGTAAGCCCCACTGAATAACGTAAGACTAAATTCTGAGTAGGGCCTTTTATGCATGGCTGTTTACCTCACGGTCACCCCTCCAACAACTTAAAGGCCTTTGTGTTGATTCTGCATGCCGCTTCTGACCATCAGAGGTCGCCTCGCTCTCCCCCTGTGTTTTCCCGTGTTTTGCCCGTGTTTTCAAAATTGAGGTAAAACAGGTCTCTGAAAACACGGGCAAAATGCGGGGAAAGGAAGGGGGAGAGCGAGGGCGACCTCTGACGGTCAGAAACAGCATGCAGAATCAAAACAAAGACCCGAAGTCATTGGAGGGGTGACAGCGAGGGAAACAGCCATGCATAAAAGGCCTAGATCAGTTTAGGATTGTTCCCAACCTTGCTCTCAAAGGGGAGTGGTGAAAAAACAGGGCATTTTATTCACAGCCAGTGCAGCAGCTGGTAGTGCACAAGACAGTGCCCAGTTCATTTAACAGTTCTGGATTAGGGTTGCCAATAGGGATGTCAACCTCCAGGTACTAGCTGGTGATCTCCTGCTATTACAACTGATCTCCAGCCGACAGAGATCAGTTCGCCTGGAGAAAATGGCCGCTTTGGCAATTGGATTCTATGGCATTGAAGTCCCTCCCCTCTCCAAACCCTGCCCTCCTCAGGCTCCGTCCCCAAAACCTCCCACCAATGGTGAAGAGGCACCTGGCAACCCTAGCTGCCAACCTCCAGATAGTACAGGAGCTAGATACCTTGCCTTGGCTAGATACTAGTACATAGTAAGGTCCTTTCATTAGCAACTTGCTACCGAATTTATGCTCCTAAGGACTACTGAAATAACTACAGTGCCTGCCCCAGCTTCTCCTCATGGTTGAACCCGCTTCACAGGGAGTGCCTACCAATGGGAGCATTGCCGCCAGTACCCGTTTCTCTCTTGCAATGGATGTCTTTATGGGAAGGCAGGTTACCGACGTTGTTTGCAGGAAGGACTGAAGAAGAATTGTTAAATTGCCAAGAATTTGAAATGGCCGTATCCTCCAATACTATTGGCATCCATTGGACTACATGAGATTAGCTTGTGGAAGAAGAATGTTTGGACATTTAAAAAATATGAATATTTATGAATGACTTCTTGTAGGTCTTTTTGTGTATATAATGTCTCATATTGTATGTAATTGCACGTAGCTATTTATAAATCTATTTGCACTTTGTTGATGTAGTGTTTCGCTCCTGTACTAGCTTCTAAATCCTTGGATAATTGTACAGTGGTGTCTATTTTCTCCTCAACCTCCAGATAGTAGCTGGAGATCTCCTGCTATTACAACTGATCTCCAGCCAATACAGATCAGTTTACCTGGAGAAAATGGCTGCTTTGGCAACTGGACTCCATGGCGTTGAAGTCCCTCCCCTCCCCAAACCCCGCCCTCCTCAGGCTCCGCCCCAAAAATCTCCAGATATTTCCCAACCCAGAGCTGGCAAGCCTAACAGGGCTATATTCAGGATGGCATCTCCTGTGCTTGGAGCACTGCTTTGCCCCCCTCCCCCAAGATTTTTTTTAAAAAAAACAGGTTTTCAACTTATGATATGACATTTCTATTCAAATAATGGGAGCTTGTTTTCAGAAGCATTTCTTTCTTTCTTTCTTTTTTTAAATCCCTCTTGAGCTTCTGCAGCTGTGAGTTCAGCATGCTGCTTAAAGAGGGAAAGTTGTAATTTAAAACAAGGATTGGTAACATCTTTCAGCTCGGAGGCTGGGTTTTCTCTAGCCAACCCATGGTGCAACTCCAATCATGGTGTCACTGTTCTCTTCCTCCCCCCCCCCTCCCGCCACTCACCTTCACAAATTGTCTGCGGAAGGTCCGGCCCTACCTGGAAATGTTGCAGCCCCACTGAGTACAAACCGCTGAGGCAACCCTAAATATATCTACCTTACTTTAATGATACTGCTCATTTGGCCTATAGGCCTTGCACAATGTCACACTAGATAATAAAAAAAAGTAATTTAAATAGCCAACCAGTTACCGTGCTTGAGGTCCTTTAAATTTAATCACATGAGCCAAACATTAGGCTACAGCTAATGTAACTCCTAAATCCACACCTGCCAAGAGTCTCTTAACCTTATCTGATGGTAACAGCCCCTCCCTATCACAGAAAATAGGAGTGATCCACAAAGCTCTAATACTGCAAAAGGTATCGCATCCTAGTAAGCAGTGCTTCAAAGTTTCTATCTGTCCAGAAGCACAGTCACAAAGTCTATCAAAATATGTGCGTGTGTTAAGTGCTGTCAAGTCGCTTCTGACTCATGGCAACCCTATGTCCTCCAAAACATCCTGTCTTTGACAGCCTTGCTCAGGGCTTGCAAATTGAGGGCAGTGGCTTCCTTTATAGAGTCAATCCATCTCTTGTTGGGTCTTCCTCTTTTCCTGCTGCCTTCAATTTTTCTTAGTTTGATTGTCTTTTCCGGTGAATCTCATTGGGATTTTAATGTTTTAAATTTAGATTCTTATTGTTGGCGTAGTGATGTTTTTATATGACGTTACCTGCTCTGAGCCAGCTTCAGCCGGGGAGGGCGGGTTATAAATCACTAAATAAAATAAAAAATAAATGTGACCAAAGTACGTCAGCCTCAGTTTAGTCATTTTAGCTTCTAGGGTCAGTTCAGGCTTGATTTGATCTAGAACCCACTGATGAGTTTTTTGGGCAGTCCAGGGTATCCGCAACACTCTCCTCCAACACCACATTTCAAAGGAATCTACTTTCTTCCAATCAGCTTTCTTCAATGTCCAGTTTTCACACCCATACGTAGCAATAGGGAATACTATGGAATGAATTAACTTGATTTTGGTTGCCAGTGACACATCCTTACACTTAAGAATCTATCAGAGTATGGGGTTCTTTTAAATACATCTACCTACCTAGTAAGTGATTGTTATCCCACCTTTCTTTCTCGCAGCTCGGAGCAGCTCAGAGGTTCCCCCTTCCTCAGTTTTTCCTCTCAACAAACCAAAGAAGTAGGTCAGGCTGAGAGAAAGCGTCTGGCCCAAGTTCATCCAGTGAGCTTCCATGGCAGAGAGGGGATTTGAACCCAGGTCTTTCAGATCCTGGCCCAACACTGCAACCACAACACCACACTGGATCTCAATGTATTTACTCACTTTCCTTACATCTCCCTCTGTGTTGCTTCTTCCACTCTTGATTTCTGATTTTAAGCTCTTTGACGGTTGGAAACTCTGCTTTGATTATGGAACTCTGAAAAGCACCTTGTACACTGTATCAGTCACAAAAGCAGAGTTAAAAATCGTATCTGAAGAAGTGTGCTGTGGCTCACAAAAGCTCATAACCTGCCAGAAATTTTGTTCCGTCTTAAAGGTGCTTACTGGACTCTTTCTCTTTTCTGCTGCTACAGACAGACTAACACGGCTACCCATCATCAAGAATTAAACATGGTTATTGTTAATAAATACAGGGGTCAACACGAGCTTATCCATCTGACCTGGATTACAGAAAACTAGCATATCATGGGAAAGGTTAGGCTAAAACCCTTCTCCGTGGCATTCTAATTTTCTATGTACGAAAAGGATTTCCCCCCTTCTTTTTTAATGTGAAGAGTATACAAATATGCACACAATCTCCAAAAGTCCCAAGTAGGTTGTGCTATTTGATTCTGCTGACTGTGAAGCTTTATCTTCAGGACAGTGGAGCCGGCTACATGAGAACAGAAAATGGTTAAAGAGCAGGTGGGGATTTGTGTTAGGTGATGATTCTTCAGAGGCCCAAAGAGTTTTTTTTTAAAAAAATGATGTTTATTGGCTGTAAAGAATGGGGAGGTTGATTTCAGTCTTGCATGCTTTAAAAAAAATTAGAATCCACGTGGTCTACTGATGTGTTTTAGATTTATGAAACAAGTGTGTGTACTCAGCATCTCATTAAGGTATAACTAATTTATGTTTAAGTGATCCCCTTGAGGACCATACTTAAAGAAAAAAAAATCTGACTTGCTGAGCAAGACCAAGGTCCAGCAGGCTATGTAAGCTTCCTAGCAATCAGCAGGTGCAAGGTGGTCCACCTGTCTATCTTCTTCCCATCCTGTAAAGTATCCTGCTGTAAAGTATCTGTCCTGAGTCCATCAAACAGAGCAAGCCACACATCCATTCCATTCAGTGAAAACTGCAGCATTGAAAACATTAGCTCCACTTCTATTTACCTATTTTGAATTTTGTTCTATCCTTCTTCCAGCCCGTTCAGGGCAATCCCCCCCCCTTTTAATCCTCATAACAACCATGCAGTGTTGCTTAGGCTGAATGGCGCAAGATCATCCACTCGAATTCAGGGCTGAATGGGGCTTCGAGCCCAGGTTTTCTCAGACCTTGTCTGATATGGTGGCCACTACACCACACTGTGTGATAAGCTGCAGTACGGCAGTCCAAGCTCTGCTCACAACTTGAGTTTGATGCCAACGGAAATAGGTTTCAGGTAGCCAGCTCCGACAAGGTTGACTCAGCCTTCCATCCTTCCAAGGTCGGTAAAATGAATACCCAGCTTGCTAGGGGTAAAGTGTAGATGACTGGGGAAGGCAATGGCAAACTACCCCGTAAACATAGTCTGCCTAGTAAATGTTGGGATGTGATGTAACCCCATGAGTGACCCTTTACCTTTTACACCACATTGGGTCTATTCTTGCAGGCTTGCCATGGTCTAGTCAACAAAAGCAAACTAACAAATTACAATATGTGCATCGACATGGAGATGAAAGTTTGCGCCAGCACGCACACTCCATGCTTGGTACACATTTGCACATTTGCGATGGGCGGGGGCATGCTCTTTTTCACACTCCTCGGGGGTTGATGGGAACAACACAGGCATTCCTTGATAAGGAAGATGAATCCAGCCAGACTTCTGTGATCTCTTCTCTCTTTCTGCCTGGATTCTGTCCAGCAGCCAAGAGAGAAAAAGGTTGGGGGAGGCTAGCAACAGAGTCTGTAAAGTACTGTCCAGCTATCAACGCTGGCATTTGTCAAATGAAGCGACCACTTTCCGGACAGAGATACTATTTCAAATGTGGGTCTCGCTTTTTTAAAAGTGAGAAGGTAGAAGGCTATCTTACAACAAGAGCATAGTTGGGGCCTCTGGTGCATGTAGGAAAGATAAGGCTGTGTTATATCATTTATGAATTTTCAAAAGTTATATCCCACATTCCCAGTTAAGCATTCCTCAGGCAGTTGACAATGTCAATAAAAACAACATATAAACTATTTTTTTTAAAAAACAACATTCAGGCAGCATAAATATCTGTGAGAATATCAACAAACCAGCAGTTTAAAAAAGCAATAGGTATGATGATTAAAAACAGTGGCAGTCTATAGACGCTCTAAGCACAGGTTTGTGTCAGTTCTGCATAGAAGAACTATGCTATGCCAACTATGCTATTGTCAACTCTAGGATGGGAAATTCCTGGAGATTTGGGGTGGAACCTGGGGAGTTTCAAGAAGGGGCCTCCTTGCGGCATAATCCCATAGAGTCCACCCTCCTCCTATCATTCTGCATTACGTAGCCTCACTGTTGTCCCATTTCTCTTTTCCACCTTTTTTGTCGACTGTTGCAAGAATAAGCTGGCCGCATTTGGAATAAGGCATTCTAATAAACAAGTACTGCTAATATTCTCGATTCAGCATACCCGGCTAGATCGGTCAGTTAATCAGGAATTAAATGCTATTCTGTGCCCTAATCAGTGGTGGTGAAGATGAACTCAAGGACCCGGGGATGACAACAGGCCTGGAGAAAACGATCCTGTCCCTTTTAAAGTGTATAAAAGGACAGCAGAAGTTTTTCATGGCCTGGAGATAAATGACATTCCTCAATTAAAAGTATAGAGTGGTGTCGTCCCCCCCCCCTCCATTCAGGTGGCAACCCTACAAAGGGCCAGTGTGGTGCTGAAATGGAACCAGTGAGGCTGGGGTGAAACTTTCATTTAGCTAAGGAGCACACTGGGTGATCCTAGGCCACCGGTTCTCAGCCTAGCATTCCTTCTAGGGTTGGTTGTTGCGAAAAAGAAACAGGTACATCACCCTGAATTTCTTGGTTCTTTAAATATAGGCTTTTAAAAGTTAAATATGTATACAAATGTAGTCAGCTCAGGATACCTGCATTTCTTAAAGGTAAACCCAATCCTTCCAATTCCACGTCACCTCCTCTTCATTTGGGAGTCCAATGAAATGCCATAGAGATCATGGGAGAGGAGAGGGCAGGTGTAATTCTTCCATCCCCACATGGTTTTGTTGATTGAAATTGCCCTGCTTGCTGTGATCAGAGAGCCAGCATGGTATAGTGGTTAAGAGCAGCAGACTCTAATCTGGAGAACTGGGTTTGATTCCCCATTCCTCCACATGAAGCCTGCTGGGTGACCTAGGGCTAGTCACAGTTCTGTCCAAATTCTCTCAGCCCCACCAACCTCACAAGGTGCCTGTGGTGGGGAAAAAAAAGGTGATTGTAATCCACTTTGAGACTCCTTAAAGGTAGAGAAAAGTGGGGTATAAAAACCAACTCTTCTTCTTTTAAGGGGAAGACGATGCCCACCTGTACAGAAAGCTGTAAAAGTATGAGGAGCTTGCTTTTGGTTTGCAAAACTGTATAGAAGTTCTGAATGGGAGGTGATTAGGATTGTGCATATTGATATACCCGAACCAAAAATAAACCTGAAATTAGCCATTTCAGTAATTTTCGGGTTTTGGGTTTACAGAACGCCAAAACATGGGGATCTGCCCGAAGCCGAATAGGCAATTCCCAAAAAATAATTATTTGGCTTTTTTTGGGTTTGGCTATTCACCTTTGCTCAGAAGCACAGCTCTGTATTTTCTCCAGTTTTTCTACCTTTGACTGGTTTTGTTAGGCCCACATAGGTGGGGCCCATTTGAGGTAGGGATCATGTAATCAGAGCCAACTTTGTCTGACCAACCATTCAACTACACAACCATCTGACCACCACCATACAGTGGGTTAATTTGGATAAAGCATAAGGGATGTTTAAAAGATGGGACTCACCAGTCCCATCTGGAGGTATATACCCTCCAACTAAAAAACCACCACTTCCACAGCTACTCATTGTCTTTTTGAAGAAGACTCCTCACCCGCGCGGATGAACAATCTCCTACACTAGTGCTGCCTTGGTCATGACTTCGGCTGGCTCCGATATCACCACCACTACCCCTGAAAACCTGCTCTAAAAATGAAGGTTGCACCAAGTACAGATTTTGTTTCCCCGCACTGTGACCAGATTTTTGATGATAACAATAAAGGACTGTTCACAGGATATCATTTGCCGCCAAAAGAAATGTTTTCCATGCCTTATTTTTCTTGCATTTAAGCCTTTTCCCTCAGTTTGGAAGCTAATTTGCATGGACATCATGCTACGTGCCCCAGATACAAACCCCAGACTTTGAGGTGCCAGCCTGCCAATTGGCTCTTTTCACTAGTCCTCGGCAACACTGAACTTCTGAACCTGAAAACCTATGGACAGCTCAGCTCGCAAATGCCTGGAAGATGGGGGTGACCCCTTTGCAGGCCCATAAAATTGGACCACCTGTCCCAATGTTCACCAACTTCGGTGTCCATCTAAGGAAAGTCCCTTGCAGCTATGCTGCAAATATAAGGACTCTGTCACCAAAAATTCCCCCACAGGTGTTTCAGAAAAAACCCATAGACTGTAATGGACCCGAATTTTTCGGTAAACCTGGAAATAAAGCCGAAATAGAAATTTACCAGTATGGGTATTCGGCTTATTCTGGGTTTACCGGAAAAAATTGGGCCTAATAAACCTGAACTCAAACTTTACCGAATTTTATTTTTTGCACAATCCTAGAGGTGATGCACCTCTGTAATTAAAAAGATGCAGAGAATAGTTGAACCTCAGAGCTATATGCCAGCAAAAGGGTAAGTGTTGTCCTATCCGGAAAGGTCACTTTCTTCAAAGGAAAATCCCTCTCCCCCCTCCCACCCACCCACCCATTTTGATTGGCACCCCCATCCCCTTTTTATGTCCCATTAATCAGAACTGGGAATGAATGCCTTTCTGATCCTTAGAGCTGTTTACACAAGGAAGCTACACCTTCAGGCTGGATCGTAAACTGGCAATATGTTAATCAGCTATAACGGAGGGATTCACCGTTTTCCCCAAGCCTGCAGCAAAAACCACCATGACATATAAAGCCTTATTTTGTCAATGTACAAAAAAAAAGTTATTCAGAGACCAAAAAAAAAAGAAAAAGTAAAAGATACAAGAGAAGAGAGGGGAGAATGCTGGAGACTAATTTCTGGGATAATGCCACTCTCTGAGAAAGCAGCACGAAGCTCATATAACGGTTCAGGCAGAATTACGAAGATGAAGCCTCCCTATGGGTATTTACTACTTCTCCATCCCGGAGCATGCTGGGAACTGTGGAAGTTCAAGCTGGGACAAAGAGCCTGGAAGGAAAGAATGCCATTCCGGAGACTTCTCTGGGGGATGAGAAGTCAAGACCCATCAGCCAGAAAAGAGGCAACAATTCAGAGGAGGGGGAAAGGAGGGGTCAGATCGAGGCATGCTGCTGGAATGAAGGTGGCGTTGGCAAGGCAGTTAAATAGAACAGGAGTGAAAGAGCCGGTGTGATGTAGTGGTTGGAATAAGGAAAGACCTGAGTTCAAATCTCCACTGTGTCCTGAAGTGTTCACGATCACCTCCACCTCACCTGGGAATCTTTTGAAAACGTGTGTGTGTCTGCATTTAAAAGATCAAGAGAGCTTGTTTTCAGAGGAAGAAACGTTCTGGCTAAGAAAGGATATTTAGGAAACGGCTGATCTCCAAAACCGCAGCGTTCCATCCACTTATTTTGCTCAGATCCAATATTCCCGCCCCCTGGAGGGGGCATGTTAATTGTTATCACACTTAAATTATCCCATACAATTCCTCCTTTAACCTATTAAGATTGTGAGCATTGTTAGGGCTAGAGGAGCAAAGAAGTATTACAGGACCCTCCTAAGTAGGCCTACTCAGGCTTCTACTCTGGTCTATTCAATGGGGGCTTACTCTCAGGAAACCTTTCTTAGAATCACACTGTTAAGGAGTTTCTTATTTAAAGAAAGTGTTCGTTGTAAATACATAAACATTTTGGAAAGTGCAAAACATCGATCTTCTGCAATTGATACATCTGATGTAAATAATTCAGCATCACCATGAAGTAGCTGGAGTTTTGGATTAGGAGACCCAGGACAGAATCCCCGCTCTGCCACAGAAGCTTGCTGGGGGACTAGTCACACCCTCTTAACCTAACCTACCTCACAGGGTTGTTGTGAGGATAAAATGGGGAAGGGGAGAAAGTTGTGTACCACTTTGGGTCCTTGTTGGAGGGAAACGTGGAGTATAAATGAAGTAAATTTAAAAGCAAAGGTCCAGGCACTAAAATGAACATAGACACATATGCTTGGCGACTAGGTTATAGACGTTCCCAGTGGTTATGAGGGGCCCCTTGACTGATTCTTCATTTAGGTAAACCCCTCCAGGAAACTTGACAACTCTGCTGAAGGAGGATGACTATGGCCCTGGTTGAGTCCCTGACAGCCCATAGCACAACAGAGGACTTGGGATTGTCTCTGTGGATAAATCCAATTACAAGCATAGCAAGAGGGCTGGGGTAGAAATGGGGAAGGGGACTGGGAGGGTGATGGAAAGGTCCCGAGCCAGAACGATGGAGAAAAACCTAGATCAAAGGCAGAAATTCATCAGAGATAACAGAATTATTTATTTTTCCTGCTACTAGGGAACTTTCCCCCCTCTCGGAGGCCCCCCAGATCCTACACGCTCCTACGTCTCCAGACAGTCTATGCTTCTCTGCATTTCCCATCCCCAAAATGACAGGTTCATTCCATCACACCGGCAGGTTGGTCCTAAAAGACTTTTTGATCTCTGACTTCAGCAGTGTTTATGCAGGATGATACCAGAGATGTATGCATGGTCCATGAAGCCTCTATTAATATCAGTCAGTTTGGGGATAAAAGCGAAAAGGAGAACGCCGATGATTCCCAGAAATGTTTTGAGAAGCTTGGCCTGTTTGTGGATCTCTGTCCCAAAAGAAGAGAGGCTTTTCCTTCTTATTTGTTTTAGCTAGTTACAGCAGAGGCCTACCTTACTGGGCTGTTATGGGGCTGACAATATGTGTAGCATTTTGAACATAGAAAGCACTATATAAATGCTCAGGGCTAAAGTCCACAAAACTTGGTAGGTTACAGTAAAAAAAAGCAAAAAAAAAAAGGGGGGGGGGGACGAGGATGCTTTGTCGTGGAAGGACCCCAGCCAATCAGCACTCTGCACAGCACCTCTTCACGTTGGTGGAATGGGTTTCCCTCGAGCACAGTCCTCAAGAGGAGGTCACACATTTAAGCAATCATACAGCGCCTGATTTTAAAGAATGTTTTTTAAGCAGAAAAACTACTGGGGGAGGGAGGAGGGTGTGCTTTGTGACGCCCCTGTGGGCCAGCCAGTCACCACTCCGCATAGCTCCTGCTTCACACCGGCAGAACGTATTTCCCTTCTGCTCAATAATCAAAAGAAGATCATACATGTGATAGCAATGCAGTGAGTGCATGTTCCAGGGTGAAGGGTAGGGTTGCCAACTGCCAGGTAGTAGCAGGAGATCTCCTGCTAATTCAACTGATCTCCAGCCGATAAGAGATCAGATCACCTGGAGAAAAATGGCCGCTTTGGCAATTGAGCTCTATGGCATTGAAGTCCCTCCCCAAACCCTGCCCTCTTCAGGCTCCGCCCCCAAAATCTCCCGCCGGTGGCGAAGAGGGACCTGGCAACCCTAGTGAAGGGATTCCTGCTTTATGTAATCCAAACTTGGGAGGGGCTATGGCTCAGTTAGTAGAGCGTCTGCTTGGCATGCAGAAGGTCCCAGGTTCAACCCCCAGCATCTCCAGTTAGGGACTAGGCAAGTAGCTGATGTTTAAGACCTCTGCCTGAGACCCTGGAGAGCGGCTGCCGGTCTGAGTAGACAATACTTACTTTGATGGACCAAGGGTTTGATTCAGTAGAAGGCAGCTTCATGTGTTCAAACTTTCCCACATTGTGCAGATAACATGCACAAGAATGATATTTTCATTCCAGCTACTGTCTCAGCGTGTTTAATTGTATGCTAAGGTTATCATAGTATAAGGATCATAGGGTGGTTATTGCATGCCAAGAATGGCCAGGGTTGGGGGGGCTGCAGTAAGTAGCTAGCTCCAAGACACTCCCCAATTCGGTGCTATGCCAGAAATGGTATTTTGTGGATCCTATGCAGTTCAGTAGGGCTTGCACAACAGAATTTCCAGATGGATTATGCCTGGAATATATATACATTCCTCCCTCCTTTTTCCTCACAGGTATAGTGGAAAGTGTAAGTCATGGTGCATACTGCAGTGGAGAGCGGTGTTCTCTCTTTCTCTCGGTCCATCCCTTGCCCCTTGTGAAATTGCCGGCGGAGCGGGTGACTCACAGCTTTGAAATCCGTGCAGGATGCCAGCCGCAAACAGAGGCTTTGCGCGATCAAGTTGACAGATGGCGCGCAGGCTGCCCTGCTAGGCACAGACTCATCCATATTCCCAGTTAAAAGAAATATTGCATTTCTAAAGGGGAGAGAAACATATTTAAAAGATAAAGGAAAAGCAAGGGGGGTTGCTGGTCATTAATTATGGGAATAAAATTCGAAGAGGGGGGCTTCACTTTAAAGACATCTTTAAGCCCCCTAATCTTCAAAGAGATAAAGGAAGGGCAGCTGTGCCAAGAGAAAGCCATTCCAGCAGGCGGCAGTCTTTGCTCCGGAGACTTGGAAGGGCATCTCAAAAGGTGACTCCTGCCGCCCTTGGGGAAGGGAGCCTTGGATGAAACTTGAACTGTGCTTGACCGGGCTCAGATGCTAAAAAGGAGGGGAAGAAGAGGAAACTCTAGCATCAAAGAGGCTGCCCAGAGTCAGGAGTGGCTTTGTGGCAGGCTCAGCTTCTTGTCGTGTGACACCCTTTCTTTGTGGTTGATCTCTCTCTCTTTTTTAATCTTAGAAACAAAAGAATGATCTGGCTTTAGTGGACATTTTTGCCCCATGTGACAGCACAATAATGAACACACTGCAACATGAAATTTCAGCTCTCCTTTTTTGAACATATAAAGTTGCCTTGTATTGAGTCGTACTGTTGGTCCATCTAGAGTGGTGGCAGCTCCCCAGAATAACAGAGATGGGACACTTCCCAAGAGGTTGGAGAGAAATATTCAGCCATAATGTAGCATGAAGCCCCCTTTTGAGAGCCAGCGTGGTGTAGTGGTTAAGAGCAGTGGTTTGGAGCGGTGGACGCTGATCTGGAGTACCGGGGTTGATTCTCCACTCCTCCACATGAGTGGCGGATGCTAATCTGGTGAACTTGGATAGTTTCCCCACTCCTACACATGAAGCCAGCTGGGTGACCTTGGACTAGTCACAGCTCTCTCAGCCCCACCTACCTCACAGGATGTCTGTTGTGGGGAGGGGAAGGGGAGGTGGTTGTAAGTAAGTTTGATTCTTCCTTAAGTGGGAAAGTTGGCATATAAAAACCAACTCTTCTTCTTCTTCTTCTTCTTCTTCTTCTCCTTCTCCTTCTTCTTCTCCTTCTCCTTCTCCTTCTGGCAGTTTATCACAAAGTTCAGCAGGCAACCTTCTCTTCAGCCCCAGAGCCAAAGCTAACATAAACACCCAGTTCCTCATTCATTACTCTAATTCCATCATAAGACATACCGACATCCCCTCTGTCTGAGATTTCACTTGATTTACAGCCTTTTCATCAGACAAAATGTCTAATGTGTTCAGCAAGGCCAGGCAGGTCAACATACGTGGCTGGAAGGGAAGCCAACTTTTCTCCCAGCCATCAGCCTAGCCATCCCTGACCAGCGGAAGGCCCGGGCAGGTGCCCTCCTGGCCCTTCCCTTCACTAGGTCAAGCTTTTCCAGTCCACTTTGGTGTAGAAAATTGGAAGGAAAGATGAATACCTTTTGTTCAGGAAGCAACTGGGTGATTGTACAATGTCAATATCTGAAACATAGAGGATCGCTTACTCTGACTGGCAGTGGTTTTCCTGAAAAGGAAGTTCCTCCTCAGCTCCTTCCTGCTGACTGAGATCCAGAACAAGAGATGCTGGGGACTGAAACTTGCACCTTCTGTATATAAAGTAGGCATTCTGCTAGTTGCCACTGCCCCTCCAACAACTACACTACACTGCCACAGCAGCCATTCCAATGTTAGAACATAAGAAAGGCCATGCTGGATCAGACCAAGGCCCATCAAGTCCAGCAGTTTGTTCACACAGTGGACAGCCAAGCGTCTGTAGGAAACCCACAAGCAAGACTGCAGCAGCATTATCCTGCCTGTGTTCCAATGCACCTAATATAATAGGCATACTCCTCTGATCCTGGAGAGAACATGTATGCATCACGACTAGCATCCATTTTTACTAATAGCCATGAATAGCCCTCTCCTCCGTGAACATGTCCACTCCCCTCTTAAAGCCTTCCAAGTTGGCAGCCATTACCACATCCTGGGGCAGGGAGTTCCACAATTTTAGCTATGTGTTGTGTGAAGAAATCCTTCCTTCCTTTTATCTGTTTTGACTCTTTCACCCTCCAGCTTCAGCAGATGACCCCACGTTCTGGTATTACGAGAGATACCAGAACGTCAGCTCTCTCCATACCGTGCTTATTGGTATCTCCTTTTGGACTGCCCCTGCTGTATCATTTTTATTGTGACTGCTACTTGCCCCCACTCTGAAGATCCTCACTGTGCCTTTTATGCTGCTATCGTATTCTCCTGTTTTATAGATTGCACTGATTTTATGAGCAGAATGTTTACTTTAATGGTTTTATGGTGTATTCATGTTTGATGTGACCTTGCCGTACATTGCTTCAGGCATATTTTTTTTATGGAGAATGGCACTAATAAATAATCTAAACAAGCAAATAATGACACGTTTTGTTCTTGAGGGATTGTATCCGTTTTGTACAAATTTGTAATTAATTCAATCCTGTGCCATAATTTGTTATGTTGTTCTGCCATGGGAAGAATCGTGTTTTCCCCCTCTGATTTCCATTTAGCTGCAATTAATATTCCTGCTGCTAAAAGCATGTTTCTTATTAGGTGTTGATTGGCCTTTTGTACATATTGTCTAATATTTCTATGCAGTATTATTTCAAGATTTAATGAAAGATTACAACCAGTTATTTCTTTGATTAATGTCGTGCTTTCTTCCTCATAAATGTTTTATTTTTGGGACACTCCCACCATATGTGTATAAAATTAGCTTCACTACAATTACATCTCCAGTAATTTCCCTTTGATGTTTAGCAATCTCTGCAATCTTATCCAGTGTTAGATACCGTAAGGTTTTATAGTGGTTCTCTTTAAAATTTACACATGGAGAAACGATAGGTCCACTTGCAAGAATATCATTCCATTTTTCTGCAGATATTTATTGGCTTTGAAAGAGAGCCAGTGTGGTGCAGTGGTTAGGAGCGGTGGTTTGGAGCAGTGGACTCTAATCTGGAGAACCAGGTTTGATTCCCCACTCCTCCACATGAGCGGTGGACACTAATCTGGTGAACCGGGTTGGTTTCCCCACTCCTACATATGAAGCCAGCTGGGTGACCTTGGGCTAGTCACAGTTTTCTTAGAGCTCTCTCAGCCCCACCTACCTCACAGGGTATCTGTTGTGGGGAGGGGAAGGGAAGGAGATTGTAAGCCGGTTTGATTCTTCTTTAAGTGGTAGAGAAAGTCAGCATATAAAAACCAACTCTTCTTCTTCTTCTTCTTCTAAAGGAAATGTAATCACTTTTTAGAAAGGTGTCAAAAATGGCAAAAATTATATTTGGGATGTATTCCTTACTCCATGCCTGGTTCCAAATTCCAACTGTAATAAGTATCCCACAATGCCAACATTGTGAGCCCAAGATATTAGGAAGCCAACATAAACATTGAAGGAAAGCATCTGTCATTATTAATTACTAATGTTGCTGATATTTTGTGGTTTTTTTTTTTTTTTTTTTACTCTTAGCATATAATTGTCTGTTTGGGGGCAGTGTGCTGTAGTGGTTATGAGTGGTGGACTCTAATCATGAGAACTGAGTTTGATTCCCCACTCCTCCACATGAAGCCTTTGGGTGACCTTGGGCTAGTCACAGTTCTCTTAGAGCTCTCTCAGTCCCACCTGCCTCACAAGGTGTCTGTTGTGGGGAGAGGAAGGAATTGTGATTTGAGACTCCTTAAGGTAGAGAAAATTGGGGTATAAAAACCAACTCTTCTTCTTCTTCTTCTTCCTTAATCTGATTGCACTGTTTATTGAATGTCCCATTCTGTTGATTATATTGACTGTAGTCCACCTTGAGTCCCAGTAAGAAAGGTGGAATACAAATAATGTAAATACACAAAAAAATAAACCTGCCAGCAACTCTAACACTTTGCTTCCTTGCTTTCCTGGGTTGCTTGATATATTACACTGGCTGAGACAATTTTTTTTTGGCAAAAATCTATAGTTTTTTCAGAGGCAATTTTATTCTGTTTGAATTGGTGCTGTATTTAGGGGACATGGTTTACTAATGTGCAGATGACAACATCCTAAAAGTTGTAGAGCCACTTCAGTATGCATTCTGTCAACAAAATATTGTCAAAGAAGAAATATAACTAAATTAATATGTATGTGCAAAGTGCCTGTCAATCAATTCAATGCCATTGCTCTTATTAGTTCGTACACTGGAGGCAAGAGCAGGTTGGCTGCTTAGGTTCCTTCCATAGAGAGGTTTTTCTCCACTTTCACTTTGAAACCAGAGTGCTCTCTTTTTTTTTGAGCATCTGCATGGTGTCCTCTTGTCATCATGCTCTAATTGTTACCCCCCCCCCCAATCCTTGGTATGGTCTACTCTTCTCCAGTCTTTTTTGGGACAGCCCAGTCCAGGAGCATTATCACTCCATCTGGATGGGAAGATGTACATTTTCCAAAATCCCACTACAACATCAGAACCATTTTCCTTCTGTCCAATCCTTAATGTTGTCGTTTTCCCTGCCATGCCACTGGAGGAGTTTGGTAAGCTTTTAAAAGGTAAACGGTAACTGCTGTGGTTAGGGTTACCGGTAGGGTTGTGTATATTAGTAAACCTGAAAATAAACCCCAAATTAGCTATTTCGGCAATATTCAGGTTTTGGTTCAGTGGGAAGGAGCCTTCTGCACATGCTCTGTTGCTGAACTGTGGCACCCCTCTTAAATCCCCTGGACCAGAAAGGTCCTTGCCTGTTGCACCAGTTTTCCCATACTGGCAGTCCCCTTCTGTGCTAGCGCATAGAACCAGTACCCAATGAGTCCCGTCTGACACCTGCTCACATCAGCCAGAGACAGCAAAGACCATGCCCTGAACTCTAGCAGTGTGACACATCAGAGGGTGCATGAGATGGGGAGGCTGGTTCTGTGAGCCATATTGCAGTGTGCCAGTTGAAGAAAGGAAAGGACAAATCAAGCCCTTCTCAATTGCGAACATGTGTCTTTTCTTCCTGGGGTGGGCAAAACATGGCCAGCAGCTGTTGTCTTGACAAGAGAAAGCCTATGGCCAGGGGTGGGGGGGATGGATGAGGGTTGTTCTGAGTTAAATGCTCTGGACTACACAAATATATAGCACAGCTCAGTTTTGCATGTCTTACACTGAGTCCGAAAGTCACATCATGGGCAGCCTAGAAGCATCATGTGTGACCTCATGAGACCTTTGTAGCTGGCCCGGAGATCCTTTCCATGCTTACTTCGAAGTAAGGACTACAGTAGATGCAATGCAATGTCATCACAGCTGATCTTGCAAGAATTTTTCAATGATAATATCAGCTATTAGAGTGGGTGGCTGTGTGTGTGTGTGGGGGGGGGAGAAAGAATGGGCCGAACCTTTACCCCAAGCATAGTTTCATTGACCAAAACCAATCCCTACATGTTGTTGTTAAATTGGGAAAGAAAAAAGATAGGAAAAGAGATGGTGTTTTTCTATTTCCCCTTCCAGGGATGATCTCTCCCTCTGTGTGTATGTATAAGAAAGAGGAATCGCTATTATTTATTCAGCTATAATTGGTCTTACATTCCCCTTGATATCTCAGAAATGTGCTTTCATGTTGAGGTTCAGGCAAAATACAAATGTGTTTAAACTGAATCAGTCAGTTGAAAAGTAGATGGGAACTCAAAATCAGCAACTACTTGAGACCCAGCAGCCCTGCAAGATGCTTGGTAACCATGCATTTCTATGGAGGGGGGTTACCCCTTCCAGACCCCATAAAATTGGACCCCGACCCAATCTTCACCAAACTTAGGGGTTCGTGCAAGGAGACTCCCTTGAAGCTACCCTGAAAATTTGGGAACTCAGCCTCCAAAAATTCCTCCCCCAGAGTTCATTAAAAAAATTCCCTTAGGGAAAAGCCCGGGGAAGAAGAAGAAGAAGAGTTGGTTTTTATATGCCGACTTTCTCTACCACTTAAGGCAGAATCAAACCAGCTTACAATCACCTTCCCTTCCCCTCCCCACAACAGACACCCTGTGAGGTAGGTGAGGCTGAGAGAGAGTGACTAGCCCAAGGTCACCTAGAGGGCTTCATGTGTAGGAGTGGGGAAACAAATCCAGTTCACCAGCTTAGCCTCCGCTGCTCATGTGGAGGAGTGGGGAATCAAACCCCGTTCTCCAGATCAGACTCCACTGCTCCAAACCACTGCTCTTAACAACTACACCACGCTGGCTCTCTTACCTATTCAGCTTTTTCGGGAATCGCCTATTTGGCTCCAGGCAGATTCCCAGGTTTTGGTATTCGGTAAAACCAAAACCTAAATATTGCCAAAACAGCTGATTTCGGGTTTATTTTCAGTTTGGGTATATTGATATGCACAACCCTAGTTGAAAGCAACTGAACGGCACTTAAAACTCACGCACACAGGTGGTACCCCACTTGAAATTTTATAAACCTCTGTCATGTGTCCCTTTTAGTCATCTTCTTTCTAAACAGAAAATCCCCAGGCTCTTTTGCTTTTCCTCATAGGGGTTGGCACGGTGCCAAGGTGCTAAAGGGCCTGCTTCTGACCCTTATAATGGGAAGAGGACAAAGACGGGAAACCCTCTGGATAGTGCTCCCAACACCTGGAATCAGCACTATTAACAGTTCCCCCCCTTTTTTGAGGGTAGCCCCCATGTCCTCCTCCTTAGGGGAGCTGCAGATGAACCTGAAGCCAACAGGGATGTAATAAGCTCTATAGCCACACCCACTTGCCCTGCCTTCCTCAATGTGGGCGGGGCCATAGCTCTCTTTAAAAGCAAATCAGCCAGGAGTTGTGGATCTGTGAGGAGTATAAAGATTAATAGGCCTCCCAATAAAGCTTTCCCTCGACCACCAATGACAGCTTAGACCAGGGGTGGGGAACATCAGGCCTGGGGAGGGCTTTAAAGCCCACAAAATCATTTGATCTGGCCCTTCGTGGGTCCTGGCAGATCTCTAGCTCAGAAGGATCTGAGAATGGTGATCCGCCCCCTCCCGCGGACAGGAATAGCCTCTATTCAAGGCAGATGTGAGTTTGTTTTGCCGAGAAAAGGAACCTTTTCCCCCCCTTGCAGAAGAGTCATTAGCTATGGAGCTGCTAGGACTGCCCAAGAAACTATGTTAACCCTTTCCCACCTGGGCCATGGAGAAACGTATTCCCTCTGTACTAAAAGAGGGCTGTGGGCGGTAGTGTCAACAGTGGAAGGGTTAAAGGAGGCAGGGCCAGAATGTGCAGGGGGGAGGGGGAGTTCTTAGCCAGTGTGTCCTCATTTCATCCCTGCAGGCGGAGGTAGCAGAAGCCGGCTGTAGAATCCGGCCCCAACCATGCAGAGCAGGTGCAACTCTGGTGTGCGGCTGGACAGCTACACCCGGCTAGTGCAACAGACCATCCTGTGCCACCAGGTGGGCGAGTGCACCACTGGTTGGATGCCTGCCTGCTTGCCCGCATAGGGGGTCATCTGGGGCAGCTTCCTGCTTGGGGCTTGGTCGGCTAATTTTTAAGTTGATAATTTTGTATGGCCCGCGAATGATGCTATAAATATTCAAATGGCCCTTGGCGGAAAAAAGGTTCCCCACACCTGGCTTAGACAAAGCCAGCCTGCTGCTGCCAGTCTAGCTGGAAACTACTCGTTCATCCCACAATCTCTTCTCCGTTGACAGCATAAGGGATCTGATCTGACTTTCATTTTGCACATTTTGGATCTCTGCTCCTACCAGGCTGTTTTATGGTTGGCATATCAATCAGCACTAGGAGAGAAATGGGGGTGGAGGGGGAGAGATTCTTTGGGGGCAATTAAACTGGTTTCCAATGGCCTGGTTTTCTCCCGAGCCCTAACATCTGCACTTCCCTCCACCATGAGGCTCCCCGGGTGGAGGAAAGTAAAACCCTATAAATAAAAGACACTGGAAAAGATATCACAGGCTCTCCAGGAATAATTTGGGAAGCTGAGCTGGAGATGCAGGGGAGTATTTTGGTGGGGAGGGAAGGGGGGAGAAGGTGGTGGACTGACAGAGTGATTTAGAGCCTGGCGGAAAAGCAAACAAAAGCCATTTGGCCCTGCATCATCTACCCGAGCCCTAGTAGGTTGTATTTTCACAAGTGAGGATGGATGGTAAAAATGGCCTAATCCCCCAGTGAGCTCCCCACACCTCTGCCTGCAGCTTGACGGGGCCAGCTGGTTTGTCTTGTGGATGATGCTTGACATAACGTTGCTAGCCCCCTCCCCCTTCATGCTGTTGAGGCAAGGAGGAAAACCATTGGCTCCTCTATGCCAGCAGGGTGTAGTCTTTACATTATCAGACTAAAGAATGGGGAAACTCCTACTTCAAACTCCCTTTTCAGCTAGGGTTGCCAACCACCAGGTACTAGCTGCTATTACAACTGATCTCCAGTGGACAGAGATCAGTTCACCTGGAGGAAATGGCCGCTTTGGCAATTGGATTCTATGGCATTGAAGTTGCTCCCCTCCCCAAACCCTGCCCTCCTCAGGCTCCACCCCAAAAACCTCCTGCCAGTGGCGAAGAGGGACCTGGCAACCCTACTTTCAGCGATGAAGCATCACCAAGTGACCTCGGGCCAGACCCTCTTTCTCAGCTTAACCTATCTCACAGGGTCGTTGTAAGGGTAAAAGGGAGGATGGGAGGGCAACCAGCTAGAGCAGGAGATCTCCTGCCCAGCAGCCTCTGTTCCCTGCTGCTGTGAGAAGGGGCAAATGGCAGGAAAAATCAGCCACAGCATCACTTCCGTCACAAGCCCAGAAGACACGTCCTTGGGCCAGGGCGATGACTGGGTGAAACCACAGAATTTTGGGGAATCCTAGAGCATGGCTCTAATGTGATGACATCGCTTCAGAGTTTGTGCTGAGAGTGATGTTGCAGCATTAGATTTAGCATCTCCCCATCCCAAAAACTCCCACTGGTTGCCAGTGCTGCTGCCCTAAGCTTTTTGGAAAAAGGATTCAAATCTGTAATCTGCCATGACACATCCTTGGGTCAGTCACTCTCTCTATCACCTGAACCTACCTCACAGGGTTGTTGCAAGGATACAATGGAGGAAGGGAGAGCCCTGTTATTTGCGGAGGAAGGGTGGACCGATATACAAAATTTGCAGTTTTCTAGCAATGCTGGCTGAAAGACTTGAAAATTCATTTCTGTTCTTGGAGCTGCAGATTCTTAGAAGGCACAGGCCATTTATGCAGGGTCAATATTGAAACTCGCTCAAAGCTCTTTTTTTTAAATGCGACCTTTAAAATGACTATTCATAGCCCCAATGCAAAAGGAAAAATTCCACACACACACACTGCAACTTGCCTGCTCCTTGTTTGCATAGCCATTAGCAAAGCTAACTCGCAGGTGTGATTTCGCACGTTTCCTTGAGGGGATTCTTCGTGGCGGGGGCGGAGCAAACACAAAAGGTCGCATTAAAGGGGCTCTTAAGTAATGCGAAGCAGGTCTGCGCCGGCTTCGCAGTCACTTCCTGAACGACGGTTAACCGTGAAAAACTCAAAAAAATATGTGGGGCAATTCAGCC
Organism: Euleptes europaea; assembly: GCF_029931775.1. Classification (NCBI taxonomy): domain Eukaryota; kingdom Metazoa; phylum Chordata; class Lepidosauria; order Squamata; family Sphaerodactylidae; genus Euleptes; species Euleptes europaea. The sequence continues at coordinate 47,715,570 of NC_079324.1, forward strand.
TGGAACTTGCTGCTAGTTACCAAGCATAAATGGCCACAGAGAAGAGGAGAGCTCAGTCCTGACAGGTGCAAGACCTCCTTCCAGTCCCTGCCACCCTCCCCAGATTACTGAGCCCTAAACCAGTGGAGCGAATTGTCTGGCCTGCCCGTCGTTCCTCCTGCCAAACCCCCACCTCTGTATGCAGCCACTTGCTAACAGGGGAGAAAAGGCACTATTAATGAAGTGTACCTGATTGCCTGCTCTATTGCCAATCCATCTCCATCAGAGGCAGGGGCTGTTGACAGGGGGAATGGAAGCAAATAAGTCCATCATCCCGGCTGAAGTCTGGAAGGGGAAAGGAGCAAAAGCCCCTGGGAGCAGAAACACTCCAGCACACTGGAGCAGGTACACTCAAGACACAGCAAACGGTAAAACAGGAGCCTGTCTCAGGAAATCAGTTAGACAGGGAGGACGTTGGGTCACTTTTGCTCTTCTTTCCCACTGTGTTTTTTTCCTCCAGGAAAATGCCTAAGGTTAGGGTTATGGAAATGCTTTCTTCCGGCTACGAACCCTTTTCCATTGCTTGCATTTACAGCTAGAGTGCAATGGAGATTGCTTGCCAAGGGGTGTTCACTTCCTTTGCTTTCATGCTAGACACATAAACACACAGTAAGACAGAGAACTGGGGGCAGGCAGAATGCTACCTTGCCTGTTTACTTTAGAGCATCTTCTTGGTTGGCTGAAATGGCACATGTTTGTCAGGAGGAGGTTTGCCATATTAAAGGCTGCCTCCAACATCTTCTCAGCCCAATCTGAAGCCCAAATTCTACCACTGCCTGATCGCATCACACCTCAGAAGCTAAGCAAGGTCAGACCTTGGAAGGGAGACCACCAAGGAAGACCCTGCACAGGAGAGGAAGGTAATGGCAAACCACCTCTGCTTCTCACTTGCCTTGAAGGCCCCTTGCTGAGGTCCCCAGAAGTCTGCTGCAACTTGACAGCACTTTATACACACACAGAGAGAGAAACAGTATTGTATAGTGGTTAGAGTGTTGGACAAGGATTTTGGAGGCCTGAATCCCATGTCTGCTATGGAAGCATTTAAAGGGACCTCGGGCCAGTCAAATACTCTCAAGCTTAATCTACCAGATAGGGCTGTGGTGAGAGTAAAAGGAAGAAGAGAACAACGTAAGCCAGTTTGGGTCCCCACTGGAGAGAAAGGTGGTGATATAGGTCATTTATGCATGGGAGTTTTACTTAGGGTTGCCAACCTCCAGCTAGATCTCCCACTATTACAACTGATCTCCAGCCAATAGAGATCAGTTCACCTGAAGAAAATGGCCGCTTTGGTAATTGGACTCTATGGCATTGAAGACCCTCCCCTCCCTAAACCCTGCCCTCCTCAGGCTCCGCCCCAAAACCTCCTGCCAGTGGCGAAGAGGGACCTGGCAACCCTATCACTAGATGGCTCATAAGCCAAATGTGGCTTTCTCACATGCCATTTGTGGCTTCTTCTAATTTAGGGTCCCAGGGATGCGCTCTACACCTCTGAACGTGCATCCAGATGTAAACATCGGTATACCAGAAGTAATGTAGGACTGGTGAATAGCTAGTTAAAACCATAAAGAAAACCCCTCAGAGGACCAAAGGGCATCAGAAGGCAGAGGTAACTAGAGAATCTGGGAGAAACAGGGGAGGCAGAGGAGAGACAAGGCAAGCAGAGGTGGGAAGAAAGAGGCAGGCCTACAGTGGTCACACATGACTCTTTTGGTTGGAGGATTTATGTATAGGGTGCAAACCAATCTCGAGATCCAGTAATGTGACATGGAGAAGCAAAACCAGTGACAAAAATATAAACAGGTATAAAAGCAGGTGTAAAAAAAGTAATGAAATAATGGATCGCAAACTATAGAGTCAATAGTAAACTACAGAGCCCATGATGTACTGCAACTCAACTACAGAGTCAATAGTAAACTACTCAACTACATAGTCAATAGTAAACTACAGAGCCCATGATGTCCTGCAACTCAAAACTGGGGTTGGACGACAAGGGGTCTAGTAGCCTTGCTGCAGCTACCCTGATCTGGAACTGGTCTGTGCCTGGAGAGCAGATCTCTGGAAGCCCAATATAAATCACCTAGAGTCCTGTGGCGGAGAAAATGTGGGATTTAAATGCAACAAACCCACAAATATTTGCACTACGTAGGTTCCTGCTCCCCCCCCCCCCAGCCTCTTGTTGAAGGAGCAGAAAGGGAGGAGGGCAAGGGGTTGGAGAAGTGTGTGTTTGGCAGCAGGTATGAGGCCTTTTAACCCCCGAAGCAACCCTGGGCAGAGGGCCTGTGGCTCAGATTCTGCAGAGACAGGCTCCAGGCTGACTCCTCCTGGGCTAATTCCCTTCTGAAAAGCTGGAGCCACTGTCACTTCTCATTAAGAGAGGCTAATGCCTTCCTCCTTTCACTTTGAAGAAGACCAGCTAAGCATGTGAATCTAGAGCTGGAGTGGGGTTGCAAAAAAGTTACGGGCACCCCAGGAAACGTTCGGACAGAACAGTGACCCATTTCTAAACATGTATCACTTGGGAGCCACCAAACCGAACACAGGGCGAAAACGCATGGGAGGTTTTTCCTTGGATTTGCTGCTCTCTAAATGCACATTTCCCTCAGCCAAATTCTCAAAATTCAAAATTAAGCCCCCATGCAGAGTTTTGAGAATTCAGATGGGGAAAATGTGCATCTAGAGAGTGGCAAATCCCAGGCAAAACCTCCCATGCATTTCTGCCCACAGTTTGCTAGCCAACGATTGGTCTCTACCAGGTACTTGACACTAGGGTTGCCAGATGGTTTCAACAAAAATACTCGACGCACTTGATAAAAATGTATTGACCCCTACCCACATGCTTTTAATTGTGGAACTTACTTCTGAGTACAGCTACATAGAATTTCTCCCTGAGTGAGAAGTCGGTTAGGCTGATTGTGACTTACCCGAGATCACCCAGCAGAGTGGGGACAGGAGCCTGGATCTCCCAGATCGTAGTGTGACATTAACTCTTATACCATTCGGGTAGGGTTGCCAACCTCCAGGTAGTAGCAGGAGATCTCCTGCTAATACGACTGATTTCCAAACGATAGAGATCAGTTCACCTGGAGAAAATGGCCGCTTTGGCAATTGGACTCTATGGCATTGAAATCCCTCCCCTCCTCAAACCCTGCCCTCCTCATGCTCTGCCCCCAAAACCTGCCGCTGGTGGTGAAGAGGGACCTGGCAACCCTACCTATACCATTTAGGCTCTTAAGTTTAACTGTTCTCGGCAATTGCACTGTGCAAAGAGAGCCTTGCAAAACTACTATTGCCGGTAGTTTTGCAGGGTTAGTTTTCCTGGATTCTGTTAACGCTTGTGATCTGAGCATGCGCTTGCCATTTATAGCAGGGTTGGAAGTTCCAGTCGTTTTTCAGTGACATCACCTATGTAACAAAAAGGTGAGTTTCTGAAGCCAGCGTTGTTTTTAAAAAATTTTTGGTTCATTTGTTTTCCTTGGTAAATCTTCAGCTGAGTAATGAAACACCCACGGGGCTTTGCCTTTTCACTGGATTAGGGCCTTCGGCTGGATTCTTCGCGACACATGCCGTAATCTGTTAGAAATGCAATGCCTTGCTCCGTATCCCATTACATCAGTGCTGGGTTTTATAGAGACCCAGTGGATAGGACCAATGGGAGGACAGATGGAGGCTGTAGTTTAAGCAGGAATTTGTAGCCAAAGGAACAGAGTTTGAGTAGTTTGTTTCTGAGCATTTACTTTGTTGTTTAGAATATTTTTGTGGCATTCTCAAAAACAGATGTTTGGGTCAGCTCACCAAACTGAGGATGAAAACATAAATCTGCGTTACATCACTAAAATCTAAAACAGTAGAATAAAATCTGAAGCAGCATAAACAAAAGTGCAAAAATTAAGTTGTGGTTTTTAAAAAGTTCAGTAAGATGCAAATTACTTTTTAGAAACATAGCTACAAAGTCCTGGCCTAGATGGCCCGGCTAGCCTGTTCTCATCAGATCCTGGAAGCTAAGCAGGGTCAGCCAGTGTGGTGTAGTGGTTAAGAGCGGTGGACTCTAATCTGAAGAACTGGATTTGATTCCCTACTCCTCCACATGAGTGGCAGATTCTAATCTGGTGAACCGGGTTGGTTTCCCTACTCCTACACATGAAGCCAGCTAAGGGTTGCCAACCTCCAGGTAGTAGCTGGAGATCTCCTGCTATTACAACTGATCTCCCTCCGATAGAGATCAGTTCACCTGGAGAAAATGGCCGCTTTGGCAATTGGACTCTATGGCATTGAAGTTCCTCCCCTCCCCAAACCCCATCCTCCTCAGGCTCCGCCCCAAAATCCTGGCAGCCCTTAGCCAGCTGGATGACCTTGGGCTAGTCCCAGTTCTCTTCGAGCTCCTTCAGCCTCATCTACCTCACAAGGTGTCTGTTGTGGGGAGAGAAAGAGAAGGAGATTGTAAGCTAGTTTGATTCTCCTTAAAAGGTAGAGAAAACTGGCATATAAAAACCAACTCTTCTTCTTCTACTGCTTGGGAGACCACCAAGAAAGGCCAGGATCAATATACAGAGGCAGGCAATCGCAAGCCACCTCTGAACATCTCTGGCCTTGGGGTTTCTGTAAGTCAGCTGCGACTCGACAGCACCTTGCACCTCCACCAGAAAGTGAGGACACAGAAAGGAACCAGTTGCTTGTACCGATCCAAAGGTCTTCACCTGGCACCTAATGCTTAATAGAGAAGGGGCCAGGCAAACAACTTTGGGGGCCTTCCACATCCCGGGGGACGCTACAGCCAAGGGAGGATTTCTTCCAAAAGTTGTGATTTTGTAAGACCCAGACTACAGCACTGGTTTTCTTAGCTTTCTACCTTTAAAGGTAAAGGTAGTCCTCTGTGCAAGCACCGGGTCATTCCTGACCCATGGGGTGACGTCACATCCCGACGTTTTCTAGGCAGACTATGTTTACGGGGTGGTTTGCCAGTGCCTTCCCCAGTCATCTTCACTTTAACCCCAGCAAGCTCATTTTACCAACCTCGAAAGGATGGAAGGCTGAGTCAACCTTGAGCCGGCTACCTGAAACCGACTTCTGTGGGGTTCGAACACATATCGTCAGCAGAGCTTTTGACTGCAGTACTGCAGCTTACCACTCTGCGCCACACGGCTCTGGTCTTTCTACCTTTAGGAACTCTTTTATTTATATACTTAGAATATTTCTATGCTGCCTCTCTAGATAGTGTAGTCACGATGGCTTACAAAGTGAAACATAAAAAAATAAAAGTTATTAACAAAGCCCCTGTGTTAAAAACCAAGAAAGGACTTAAAAACAGCATACAGCAGCTTTTAAAGAGTCTTAGGCTAGAAGCAGCCCGAAAAACCATTTTCAAAGATCAATCCCTTACCTAAGTAAAAAGAAATGTCTTGGCTTGGGGCATAAAAGAGAGTAGGAAACAGGTGCCAGGCAAGCATTCCACCGGTGAGGTCCAACACTGAACAAGATGTCTCTGGTTGAAACCCACCTCAGAAGAACATGAGAAAGGTCATGCTGGATCAGACTAAGGCCCATCAAGTCCAGCAGTCTGTTCACACAGTGGCCAACCAGGTGCCTCTAGGAAGCCCACCAACGAGACGACTGCATAACTCCAAGGAACAACCGAGACAGACCGGGGGCAAACATGAGTGAAAGTACCCATACATAAAGGACCACAGGCAAGTTTCTTCCTGCTTCCTGCTTAAAGTCTCCTTCTGAACTTTAAGAGATGGTGATTGGGGCCAACAACAACTAGAAATGGAGCTGTGCACCAGCATTGTGTGGACCAGAGTTCCAGGGGGTCTCACCAGTGAAGGCAGTTTTCACTATTTGTATCATCTGTTGAGTGGCTGGTTCAGTTGCTAGCTCATGATGGGGTGGGGGGAATACCAGGCCAGAGTCCCAGGTGGTCACCTGGGTTGCCTGCCCCTAAATCCAGCCATGTGGAGCAGAGCTCTCCAAGATAACCTCAGACAGTGTGTAGGTTCATAGAGGAGAAGGTGGTTGTGTCGACTCGACAGTGATGAGTTGGCTCTCATTCAAGGAGGCAAACGTGCCATTATTGAACTTAGTTAGGTGGTTTGTTTTCATATGATGCTTGGGATGAGTCTGGGAAGGTGCCAAGAGAACATTTGCCCATCACCCTCTCTTCCCCCCCTCCCGAGAATGGCGGGAAAGCAGCAACTTTCCCTGTTAGTCCTAGAAACTTTGGTGTGTGCGTGGGGAGAGAGTTTTGGCATCTGGAGAGCAGTTTGTGCCTGGTAAATAGTTTTGCTGTCATTCTAAAGTTATTTCACAAGTTGGCAGCCAAACTTTGGTACAGACTGAGAATACAGCGAGCTCATATACCCCCCCCACCTTGGTAACGCCCCAGTGGTTAATTTCTAGAAGATGGCGGCATGAAGTAGCCTTGGGGGTCCCAAAATCTTTTCTCACAATAAATGTGTTTGTTCATAAGGTGCCAGAAGCGTCTTTGCAGTTTTCTTTGGCCTGGAAGCTCCTACCTTTGATCCCAGATATATGGAGACTAGTTGTGGTTACTTGGTAACACTCCGCATATCGTCAGGGTTGGCTCCAAAGTCCATTTCTGCTGCACAAACCTAGCTCCACACCATTCTCAAAGCACTTTTGTGGCTCTTTTAAACAGATTCCCCTTTTAGCAAATAAACATAGTCATGGGGGCAGAATGCGTGGCTCTCATGGCCACTTCTTACATGCCCAGGGAAATGCTAATCTCCACTTTGGAGTCATGATGGAAGCAATTTTCCTCTAGGCCAGTTTGGCCAGGGATCCTGGAGGTTTCTTTGCCATCTTCTGGGCCTGGAGAAGAAGAGTTGGGTTTTATATGCCAATTTTCTCTATCACATAAGGAAGCATAAAACTGGCTTACAATCCCCTTCCCTTCCCCTCCCCACAACAGACACCCTGTGAGGTAGGTGGGGCTGAGAGTGTGTGACTAGCCCAAGGTCACCCAGCTGGCTTCATGTGGAGGAATGGGGGGGGGGGAAATCCAGTTCACCATATTAGCCTCCACCGCTCATGTGGAGGAGTGGGGAATCAAACCCGGTTCTCCAGATCAGAGTCCACCACTCCAAACCACCACTCTTAACCGCTACCCCACACATGGGTCATTGGGGGTGTGGAGGGGAGGTAGTTGTGAATTTCTTGCATTGTGCAGGGAGGTTGGACTAGATGGCCTTAGAGGCTCCTTCCAACTCTATGATTCTATTATTTTATTATAACAAAACGTCCAAATGAATGCTCCTTTTAATTTTTTAAAACGTTTGACCCACCCAAAAGATTAGCGCAGGGGCAAGACAGAACAGTGAGATCAGTCTTCAAATTTCCATTGGGTATATCTGTTGAGTGCATAGTGAAAGGAGCCCGGCTCACTCCATGGCTGGAAAAAAAAAAAAACCCTGGAAAAAAAAGCCTTTTATGCAGGGACGTTTCCCCGTGGTCACCCCCGCCAACTGCTTCGGGGCTTCCTTTTGATTATGCAAGCCTTTTCTACCTGTCAGAAATCACCTCGTCCTTGCCGCATGTTTTGCCCATGTTTTCTGGTTGCTGCTTTAGCCAGAATCTGGAAAATGCAGACAAAATGTGTGGGGAGAGCGAGGCGACCTCTGACAGATGGAAAAGGCTTGCATAATGAAAAGGAAGCCCCAAAGCAGTCGGTGGGAGTGACCATGGAGGAAAATCCCTGTATAAAAGGCCAATAAGTCCTGTTTAAAAGGACATCTGTATGCAACCTCAATTAACCAGAACTGGGATCTTTTAAGCCCTCCAGATTCTGGTGTGCTCCACCACTTGGTATAGTGGTTAAGAGCGGTGGTTTGGAGCAGTGGACTCTGATCTGGAGAACCGGGTTTCATTCCCCACTCCTCCACATGAGTGGCGGAGGCTAATCTGATGAACTGGATTTGTTTCCCCACGCCTACACACAAAGCCAGCTGGGTGACCTTGGGCTAGTCACAGCTCTCTTAGAGCTCTCTCAGCCCCACCTACCTCACAGGGTGTCTGTTGTGGGGAGGGAAGGCGATTGTAAGCTGGTTTGATTCTTACTTAAGTGGTAGAGAAAGTCGGCATATAAAAAACAGCTTCTTCTTCTTTTTTATTTTGATTAAAGTCCACAAAGGTACACTATTAAGCCACAGCAATGTCCACAGGTTCCCAAGTGGGATACTAGCTTAGTAAAAAGAAGGTTTTTACTAAGCTAGTATCCCACTTGGGAACCTGTGGACATTGCTGTGGCTTAATAGTGTACCTTTGTGGACTTTGTTATATTCTGGAATTACCATTACATGGATGAGATAATATGGGGCTGAAGAAACCAAGGTGAAACAGCCGTCCCCCATCTTTGGATTTATATTCACTGGATTCATACCAGATGAACATATTATACAATTGGAACCAACCAACTTTGATAGACTTAAGAAGAGGACTTTTTTGCCTGGTTGTTCTATAATCCATGTATATATTGTACATTGTGTAGTCACTGCTGTTAGTGTACATTGTGTAGTCACTGCTGTTAGGTCTATTTGTCTCACACTGCTGTCTTTGATGTTTTGCACTTATTAACATTTGCATTTTTGCTACTTGGCTCTGTGCATTTGTGTACCTTTTACCCGTGCTAATTTCCAAACCTATAGGTGGTGGCTGGAGATCTCCCACTATCACAACTGATCTCCAGGCGACAGAAATCAGTTCACCTGGAGAAAATGGCTGCTTTGGAAGGAGTACATTGTGACATTATACCCAATGTAGTCCCTCCCCTCCCCAAACCCCGCCCTCCTCAGGCTCAACCCCCCCTCCCAAATCTCCAGGTATTTCTTAGCTTGGATCTGGCAACCCTAGTTGTAACTGTGGGAGAACTCCAGGGCCCTCCAGCAGTTTGGCAACCCTAAGTGGTATAGCCCTGGGACATGTTTAGGACCTCAGTCAGCTTGGCCTTGGGGGGAAAGATGCTGGGGTGTTGGGCAAATTCCTCTCTCCCACTTCTCAGAATTGCCCTCTAGGAAACTTAGTCGCTGTGGTAGAGACCTACAAGATTTCGCACATTGCTGCTTGCGGAGAGGCTTCCAGCTTGAAACACAAGGCTATTTCCACCACATGCGCTTCCTACTTGCTAACACTAGGGGTCCTCCTCGTACACAAAACGGCAGCAGATCCTCGCTCAGACCCACCACGGGCTTCCCCAAGTGCGGGCAACCCCACTGTGAAGGGCTGAAATAATGGTCTGGAGGCATGTTCTAGAGCTAAGGATGCCTAAAAACCCATGGATGATCTAGAACAGGGGTGGGGAACGTCAGGCCCGGGGGCCGTATAAGGCCTGCGAAATCATTTGGTATGGCCCTTCATGGGTCCTGGCAAATCTCTAGCTCAGAAGGATGCTGCCCTGCCTGAATCTCTTGGGCCCAGCAGAGCTCAAAAGCGAGTCGCTCTATGTGGCAGACACTCAGAGCCATTTCCAGTTGTGCCTTTTGGCTAAATGTTTGACCAAATATAGCAGGCTACTTTTTAAGTTGATAATTTTGTATGGCCCGTGAATGATGTTCTAAATATCCAAATGGACCTTGGCAGAAAAAAGGTTCCCCATCCCTGATCTAGAAGAAGAGTTGGTTTTTATATGCCGACTTTCTCTACCACTTAAGGGAGACTCAATCACCTTCCCTTCTCCTCCCCACAACAAACACCCTGCGAGGTAGGACGGGCTGAGAGAGCTCTAACATAGCTGTAACTTGCCCAAGGTCACCCAGCTGGCTTCGTGTGGAGGAGTGGGGGAAACAAGTCCAGTTCACCAGATTAACCTCCACCGCTCATGTGTAGGAGTGGGGAATCATAAGAACATAAGAAAGGCCCTGCTGGACCAGACCAAGGCCCATCAAGTCCAGCAGTCTGTCCACACAGTGGCCAACCAGGTGCCTCTAGGAAGCCACTAACAAGACGAGTGCAGCAGCACCATCCTGCCTGTGTCGATCAAACCCGGTTCTCCAGATCAGATTCCACCGCTCCAAACCACTGCTCTTAACCACTACGCCACGCCGGAGGTTTCTCAAAGAAGATTGGGGTACATACAGTAAGGACATTCAAAATTTGGCAAATCTTCATGAGAAGGGGTTGTGCAGCTTCATTGTAGCCACTGGTCACACTGCACTGTTAAGTTCTGAGCATAGTTCAAATGAACCCATGAACACATTGACTGACCATATGGGGAGAGAGAGCAGGCATGAACATGCTGGTCCCCCATCCCCCCCACACCTCCATGCAATTGACCAGTCATCTGCACAGGGGAAAGGCCCAGGTGTGTGCTCTCTCCCTGTGATCAACAATGTTTGGAAAGCAGCACGGCTGATCGCAGACAGGGAGAGCATGCATGTTCCCTTCTTCCTCGAGTTTGCACCGTACAGACAATTCAGCCATTGTGCAGATGTGCCACTGCGCTCGTGTTTGTTGTACCTGCCTGTGCAGTCAATCAATGTGCAGATGGATCCATTCAAATTCCGGTGATAGCATTTATTTCCAGTTCCTGTTCTTGGTACTCTTAGCACTAAATGCTCAGTAGAACAATATGTAGTAAACAGTAAAGTAAAAAAAAAATGTCTATAAAAGTAAAGAATGTCATTCTTTACAGTAAGGTTTTAGGAAATAAGAACATAAGAATAGCCATGCTAGATCAGACTAAGGAAAAACAACAAAAAAGGGGGGGAAACACCAAATGGAGCTCAACCAAATGCTGATTCCAAACTGAAGAAGTTGAGCTGAGAAATACTAAAATTACAAATATATAAATTTTAATAAGGTGCACAGTCAAGTTAAAAACACAAAGCCTCTAACATAGGCAAAACTTTCACATTCAATATACACATACAAACTTATACACATGCGATGTACAATCTTACATTGACCAAAGTAGGATCCAATAAGGACCAAACGTGTTCGGCCTGAGAAGGCCTTCCTCAGTGGTAAGTCATAGAGTTATAATCTAGCACACGTCCTAATAATGTAATTGTGTCATAATGTACAGTTAAAAAATGCATAAAAGCCCTTTGGGAAGAAAAAGGAAAGCAAAGGGCTTTTCTTCCCAAAGGGCTTTTATGCATTTTTTTACTGTACATTATGACACAATTATATTAACTTGACTGTGTACCTTATTAAGATCAGACCAAGACCCATCAATTCCAGCAGTCTGTTCACACTGTGGCCAACCAGGTGCCTCTGGGAAGCCCACAATCAAGACAACTGCAGCAGCAGCATCCTGCCCGTGTTCCACAGCACCTAATATAACAGGCATGCTCCTCTGATCCTGAATAGGTATGCATCATGACTAGTATTCATTTTGACTAGTAGCCCTGGACAGCCCTCTCCTCCATGAACATGTCCACTGCCCTCTTAAAGCCTTCCAGGTTGGCAGCCATCACCACATCCTGGGGCAGGGAGTTCAACAATTTAACTACATATCAATAAATCTCACAGTCATCCAGTGAATGATCAACTGTCATCTTCAGTTCCATCATTTACACGTAAATGATAACTTTCACTTTAAAAAGTATAGACAATTAATGAAATATATGTATGAGAATCAAAGGCCTTCATACAAAGTATGAGACCTTTTCTTTAGCCTCATGCAAAAATGCAAGAATTCAGGATTGCCTATTGAACCGTTAATGTGGGCAACAGTGCCTAATATGGCTTGTAAGTCTTTAGACTGGGAGAGTGTTGGGTAAATATTCTATGTGGCTATTTATTTATTTAGAAAAATTACTTCTCCAGGAGTCTGGCAAAGGCGGTTTACAAAATAAAAAAACAAAAAACAAAAAGCAAAATATTTAAAAATATTAGTTAAAATCCAGCATTAAAACCTTATGCTCCTGTTTCTTCAGAAGACCATCACTGGAACAGATCCCAAAATGCTTTAGAAGAATGCCCAAAGAGACCATATGCGAGGTCATCTGCTGAAGCTGGAGGGTGAGATATTCAAAACAGATAAAAGTATTTCTTCACACAAACTGTGGAACTCCCTGCCCCAGGATGTGGTGATGGCTGCCAGCTTGGAGGGCTTTAAGAAGGGAGTGGACATATTCATGGAGGAAAGGAGTATTCATGGCTATTAGTTAGAATGAATAGTAGTCATGCTGCATACCTATTCTCTCCAGGATCAGAGGAGCATGCCTGATATATTAGGTGCTGTGGAACACAGGCAGGACAATACTGGTGCTGCCGTTGTCTTGTTTGGGGGCTTCCTAGAGGCACCTGGTTGGCCACTGAGTGAACAGACTGCTTGGCTTGATGGGCCTTGGTCTGATCCAGCATGGCCTTCCTTATGTTCTTATGATGGCTAGTTTTCTACCCAGAAGTCTTGGCTTTCTTTGGGGTTGGCCATCCACTTTGGGTCAAGGCCTTGGCTATTTCTCCAAAACTCCCCCCCCCCACCCAACCTACCTCTCTGTAAATTGATCAGCTGAGTGGATATCAGTTCTTGAGTGGCAGGAGATACCAGGGGGTCTTGATAAGATGGCTCAAGTGGCAGTATGCTGTAAACATTCCCAGTGGGGCTGTTAGATTAGAGTGATGGGAAAAATGCCTCCCCGTGTGCCAAGAGAAAGGGGAGGGTGGGCTGTGGAGCTGTTGAAAAGGAAGGGGAGGAGCTGCCAGGCCCAAGAGTGTCTGCTGAAGGGCTTGGCTGACAGGCTACCTCGCTGCCTCCACATAGTACTACACACACTCACAGAGGGCTGCATATATTTTGAACATACTAGCAGCACCATGCCCTGATCTGGATCACCCAGGCCACCCTGATCTTGTCAGATCTCAGAAACTAAGCATCAGCAGCCCTGGTTAGCCCTTGGGTGGGAGACCACCAAGGAAGTCCAGGTTCGCTTCCCAGATAGGGTTGCCAAGGTACTAGCTGGAGATTTCCTGCTATTACAACTGATCTCCAGCCAAAAGAGATCAGTTCCCCTGGAGAAAACGGCAACCTTAAGTACCAGATTCATAGCTTCATCTGTTTCATACTAAGAGCAGCACATCTGTACTACCTCCCAGTCAACTCCCAAACTGCACAGGTGCCTTTTCTCCCTGGTCTTTCTAGGTCTCTTGTGCCACAGGTCAGGCAAAGCAGTTTCCCAGTTTCTGCCTACCAGGTAGGTGCGGTCCAGATGACGGTCTGATGTAGGGTTGCCAACATCCAGGTAGCAGCTGGAGATCTCCTGCTATTACAACTGATCTCCAGCCGACAGAGATCTGTTCACCTGGAGAAAATGGCTACTTTGGCAATTGAACTCCATGGCATTGAAGTCCTGCCCCTCCCCAAACCCAGCCCTTTTAGGCTCCACCCCAAACCTCCCGCTGGTGGCAAAGAGGTACCTGGCAACCCTAGCCTGATGCTGCCTTGGTTGTCCTATAACTTGCTGCGCTGATCCAATGGCATTGTTTGAAAGTCCTTTTCAGGCTCCTCCCTCCAGTCCTGTGAAATCTCATGGCGTGCATCCCCTTCCCCTTCTCCTTCCCCTCCTAGTTCATCAGAGAGATCACGTATGAAAGAACTGCCAAGAGACCGTGGTGGTGGTGGAGGGAGAGGGGCTCATTTCCCAGCCACATGGAACGGAGTCTGAGAAACGGTTCCATATGGGACACTCCAGACCCCAAGCCAAAATGAAAACCTATCCGTGTGACTGGGAACGGGCATCACAAAATCCAGGAAGCCAAGAGGCTCTCCGTCTATAATACCACATTGAGGGGAAATGCGCAGCAGTGAAGGCCGGGGAATGCATCCCTCAGATCGGATGACGGCACCGTCTGTTGCACACCCCAGGCTCTGCACTTTCTTACTAACAGATTATAAATCCGCCGGCATTGGTGCTGAGGCGCAAGCCTAAGAGAGGAAAAGGAGGCGCTCCGCTGCCATCTCTTTCCACATTGCATTCCGTCGTCGGTGATGCCCATAGGTGGGGGAGGTGGGCCTTCGGAGCAGAACGGATTGCCATGTGCAGCCCAAACAGTTTTGGCTCATTGGCAATTGTTCCCCACCTGATGGCCTTACAGTGACCTACTTCCCCAGGGCAAAGGAAAACAGAAGAGAAATGTGTCACTTTGCGCTAACTAGCTAGGACGGGCCCACCTGTTTCTTTGTTCAGTGCAAATATGCATCCATTAGAGCTGTGTGAATGTTTCCCGTTCCATTTCTTTTTATATATTTGTTTTGATTTGTAGAGACGCTTTTGGTTTTCCACTTTGCATGATTGATTTTATAGGTTCATTTGGGGGGGTGTATTCAGGATGTGGGAAGCTGATATACAACTGTGTCATATAAATATACTATACTATACTATACTATACTATAATATACTATAATATACTATAATATAATATAATATATCATTGTAGAGCGACAAAATGATCTTAACAAGACACCAGGTATTAGGTCCCCTATGAAGTCAAAATATATCATGGCACCAGCTCCTTATCTCTCCCAATTTGAAGCCCACTGAATTAGAAGAGCCGTTACTCTGGCAAGATGTGAGGCTATGCCCTAGGCAATACTGGAAGGCAAATACTTAAAAGCCCCATATCTAGAGAGACTCTGTCCGTGTGCTATGGGTGGGGTGGAGATGATGTTTGGGAGGGGCTGTGGCTCAGTTTGTAGAGCATCTGCTTGGCATGCAGAAGGTCCCAGGCTCAATCCCCAGCATCTCCAGTTAAAGAGACTAGGCATGTAGTGTTGGAAGAGTTGCAATGTCTAGCGTGCAAAGGAACTGAGAAGAAGATCCAGCAGGGGGGGCGGGCAAGTGGTCAGCTAGATAGGGCTATAGGGTTAGTACACTCCAACATGTAGGTGATGTGAGAGACCTCTTCCTGGGACCCTGGAGAGCCGCTGACTTTGATGGACCATGGGTCTGTTTCAGGAGGGGCTATGGCTCAGTGATAGAGCATCTGCTTGGCATGCAGAAGGTCCCAGGTTCAATCCCCGGCATCTCCACTTAAAGGGACTAGGCAAGTAGGTGATGTGAAAGACCTGAGACCCTGGACAGCTGCCACCAGTCTGAGTAGACAATACTGACTTGGTGGACCAAGAGTCTGATTCAGTATAAGGCAGTTTCATGTGTTCCATGTGATGACATGTTTTTTTTTCTTCTGATGCCCATATTATAGTGGATTGAGGGTTACGCTTCTTTATCCTATAATAGCTAAATTCACAGAAAGTTTGGGGTGGAAAAGTAGCTGGAAAAGTTATTAATTGGAGAAAATCCCACGATCACAGTAGCTGGAAAAGTTATTAATTGGAGAAAATCCCATGATCTCGAAACAAGTGGCCAAATTTTGTGCTTGTGTGGTAAAAGCACAGACCAAGAAAGGAGTTGCTGGAAAGGATAAGGAACTGTAATTATAAAAATACTGCTCCGAGTTATACACTGTTATATTTGGCTTAATTAATGTTTTATCTATATTTTATCTGTTTTGTTAGCAATTCTTGAAATGCAAGGTTTTAGGCTTTGGAAATGTAGCATAGAAACGTAATATGATATTTTCTGGTCTATAGACTGCAATAAATTTATTATTATTATTATTATTATGTATCATCCTGATTTATGAATCCACAAATAACATTGAAAAAATGTACACGTTTTAATGGGGGGGGGGAAATCATTGCAAGGAGACAAGAAATGATGCAACACTTTTAAAATCATAAGTTCTGTTTGCACAAGTCAGAAGCGTATTAGGATTTTCAGGTCAAAAGCACAGAGCTGAGAAACACAAAACCAACCCTAGTATTTATTTTGGCAGCACCCAGTGGTCCGGCAGTTGAGAAGCCACTTATCTACCTGTCTCTAGTCTGGCCCATAGCAGACTGCAGCTATTCCTTGCATGCAAAGTTGCCTAAAACAGAGAACTGTTGCTGGAGCCCTTTGCAGGGAGAGAATCACCTGATGGGACTTCGCCAAGTTCAAAAACAATCTACAATTGGGCAGATTAAAGCCCTTTCTTGACATTCATTTCAATATGAATGAAAGCATGGAAGATGATGCTATTGGCTCTGCCCCTGCTCACTTCCCATTCAAAGGTACTGAGAGCCTACTTGTATATGTAGGTGCACAGTAGCCCGATTCACATGTCACAGTGAACACATGTACAATCCATGTACAGTGTACACTTGATTTCTCTTTGTATGTGCATTGAATACTTCTGCCATTATATTCAATGCATGTACTGCTGAACATGTGATTTAAAAACCAATATTTATCCAGGTACTGGTCCCCAGTTAGTATAATGGCGGTTTCTGACAAACAGATGGTTTGCATGCACATATGTACATTTGTCATAACATGCGAACAGGGAGTGTGAGACCCAGTATAGTGGAGTGTTCAGCTGGGGAGATCAAGGTTCAAATCCCCATTCAGGGCCGAACGACACACTATATTTTCTAATGTGGGCATGTCTCCCTTTCCTTGCAGCCATTCAACCGCATTGGTGTTCAGCATTTTAAAGGTTTACAGCAGCCAAATTCAGCTGGGGACTGCCTCCTCCCCTGCACAATTTCCTCAAGCTAAAACAGCCCCAGAGGGAGTCATTTGCCCCATTTTGGAACACACAGGCTACCGATCCAGATGTATAAAAGACCACCTGCTCCCATATGTACTTATTTGATCATCTTCAGGGGCCCTCCTTTGGGTGCCCTCATCATCTGCGACCAGAGTGGCAACCCAAGAAAGGGCCTTCTTGGTTGTGGCACCAAGACTGTGGAATTTCCTCCCCAGGGAGATTCCCCTACCCCCTACCCTACTCGATCATTGTCCTAACTGGGCAGAAAACTGGGCTGCAAATATGTTAAAGACAACGAATAAAATAAAAGCCAGTTTCTACCATTCCACCCAACTCTTCCCAGATTCTGACACAGAAATAGATGAAGGTTGGGATAAAAATAAATGGCCGTTCTTCCATGTGAGGGCCACTCTCATGGAGTTGCCTCTGCTTAGGGTCCTTCCCCTCATGACTCATCTGTTTGGTGTTTTTCTAGTTCATAAAGCTTGTGGGTTGCAAGGGTGTTTTGCACAGAGTCAGTTTCTGTGGTGGACATGAACAGTGTTTATGTAATATCCATTCATTTACAAATGCACAAACTGAGCAAGAGGAAACCTGCAAATGGTTCCAGAGAGTGCTAGTCTAATGCAACTTGGAACCCCTCCTCCTCCAACAGCAACCTTTTTTTACCAGCCATCTACAAACTAATGGCCAAATTGTTTCTCCCCAGGTTTTACCTGAGCAGATGGCTATGTCTAACATTTGTGTGTGTATAAACGTCTGTCAAGTCGCAGCTGACTTATCGTGACCTTGTAGGGTTTTCAAGGCAAGCGGTGGTTTGCCATTGCCTTCCTCTGCATAGTAACCTTGGTATTCCTTGGTGGTCTCCCATCCAAATACTAACCAGGGCCCACCCTGCTTAGTGTCTGAGATATGATGAGGTTAGCCTGGGCCACCAGGTCAGAGCCCAACACCTAGCAGCCACCATCAAAATACATCCACGTTCATCTAAGCATGTGTGGATCATGGATCGTTCACCAGAAGCTGAACAAAAAGTCTAGACAAAAGGTGACAAACACCACTAGCAATTCCATATTAAACTTGGACTGAGATCTCTTCCTCAGTGAAGCCATAGATCCTGATATTTTATCACATTCTATATGACAAGAGATAGCTGTTGATGCACCTTGGATGGAGACCAAAAAGTCTGGTTGCTCAGTTTCCCCCAGGGGGGCTCCTGTGGTTTTCTAAGAAGCCACATCTCAGTTCAACATGTGCAGCTGTGACAACAGGAACAGCTGTTCCTCCCTGCTTTCTCCTGAATCAATACTGCCCCTCTTAGCACCAACTCTCCCCTTCAGGAACAATGGCATAAATTATTTATCGCCAAGCTTATTGGGGTGGGGGCTTTCAAGGTGTCAGTTAATCAATTAATAAGCATTTTCCATCAAACCCTGCTGGCAAACTTGCACTGTTATAGGAGTAAAGGGGAGTGGGGAACAGTGAACAACTGATAGATCTCCTGAGAGATTCCTCTCCCAAGCTACTGTGGTTGAAATGGGTGGTCAAAGGGGACCGTTCCTCCTCCTCCTCCTCCTCCTCCTCCTCCTCCTCCTCCTCCTCCTCCTCCTTCTTCTTCTTCTTCTTCTTCTTCTTCTTCTTCTTCTTCTTCTTCTTTTTGCAAAAAAACTGGCTGGATCCAACCCATAATTCTGTAATCATGTCCCCAACTTAATCATTCCCCCCATACTAAAAAGCCCCAACTCCTACAGGCCCCCAAAATCTGTCACTTTCCCCACAGGGAACTAAATGATTTTTCAAAGGACAAAGAATGTTTTTTTTTTTTAATCCAGAGATGGGGGGGGGATTGTTATCCCTTTCTCAGCACTCCAGCAGCAATTGAACGGAGCTGTTCTTGGCTGATTCCCAACAGATGTTACCCTAATGAACAACAATTTAATCTCAGTTCCTTAATATAGTGCCAGGATGATAAACTCTGAAATGACTGTCATCACTGTGGCAAAGAAGATCTGGTCATTGTCCTGGCCTTAGACAGTCCTCTGATGATGATCATGTGAAAGGCATTTATTTGTTTTCTCTCCCAGGGTTAAAATGTCCAGTTCTCTAGAGCAGGAGTTGAGATACCTGCTTGGAGACTGCAGATGCTGGAGCAGACCATAATCTCACAGTATCTAATGCTGAGCAAAGAGTCTGGGATGGTACATGGAGTGACTGTGAAAATGGACAAGAAAAGGAAATGGGCAGGATGCTTCTAAAATGCTTTCCATCCATGTTTCTTCCCAGAGTTTGGGGCTCCAATTTAACTGGACTTATTCCCAAAATTCCCAGTGATCTTTTTAAAACCGAGGCTTGGATTTCTCCCCCCACCCTTTCTTTCAGATAGCTCAATTTTTTGTTGTTTGTTCTTAAAATGCTTTTTTTGTGCAGCAATTGGGTTTTGGGGTGGGGAATCTTCTCTCACAGTGAGCATGGCAAAGTAAGCAAATTACAAAGCAGCATTTAAAAGGACGGGGCTTGATTTGAGCTTGGAGAGAGCTTGGTGCAGAGATTCCCAACTGGAAAGTGTGGGTCCAGCCAGCAACAAACCTCAGGTAAAACTCCCACGCATAAATGACCAAGGCTACCCTATATAACTAGCTGAATGGGAGACTCCATTGGGTTAGAACCATAGAAGAGGAGGTGGGAAGGTTTCATTCTTTTTCCTGCATGTCATTTTCCTTGCATCAGTTGTCTCAGGGGTGCTCTTCAGTCTCTTGGAAGAAATTTGGAAGTTGCCTCCAGTGGGACTAATAAGGAGCAATCCTAAGCAGGCCTTCTCAGAAGCAAGCCACACATTATTCAGTGGGCTTTACTCCCAGGAAAGCATCCACATAACTCTTAGGGTGCAAATTTTTAATTAAAAGACAAACAAAATAAAGGGAAAAGTGAGTTACTGTATCTCAGCCCTGCATTCTAACTACCACATTTTTTAAATATGCAAGCCGTCTAGAACTTTGAATTTTTAATATGTTTCCTGGAGTGGATTCAAGATTTTCGGTTACACCTAACTGATTTTTTTTGGACTTTACCATTCTTGGCTCGTTTGTACGGTTGGCTTTTTTTACTTCTGGCTTTTAATGAAATCTCATATTTTGTTGTCACAATGTAGATGCTAGAACCCATAATGTAGTGTGTCTGGCTGGCTTGAGCTTGATACATGTAAATGCTCCTTGTCAGCTACACATATTTTTGTGAATGAACAGTTTACATATGCAGAGATTGGGGTTTGAAGATGCAGCTGCACATGACTTGGGAAATCCATAATCAGGATCTCCCACCTTTCTTTTTTAAAAAAATCTAATAACTAACATTTCAATGCAGGGAGCAATTCAGATACAGCCCTAGCATGGTATGTACGGGGTTAACTCTTAAAAGGTAAAGATCATCTGTGCAAGCACCGGGTCATTCCTGACCCATGGGGTGATGTCACATCCCGACGTCTACTAGGCAGACTTTGTTTATGGGGTGGTTTGCCACTGCCTTCCCCAGTCATCTTCCCTTTACCCCCAGCAAGCTGGGTACTCATTTTATCGGCCTCGGAAGGATGGAAGGTTGAGTCAACCTTGAGCAGGCTACCTGAAACCGACTTCTGTCGGGATCGAATTCAGGTTGTGAGCAGAGCTTTTGATTGAAGTACAGCAGCTTACCACTCTGCGCCACGGGGCTTTGGTTAACTTTTACCCATGCACAATTCCCCAGTTTTAACCCCCCCCCCAAAAAAAAGTTGTTATGAGAGAAAACTATGATAACAGATATCCTGTGATGCCTGTCTGCTTTCCCCAGTGGTGTAAAGAGAAGCCTGGGGTGGGGATTTGCATTGTGAAAATGGTGCAGAGGGAAAGGGTTAAGCTCTTTCTTTGAGAACCAGCATGGTGTAGTGCAGTGATGGCGAACCTTTTAGAGACCGAGTGCCCAAACTGCGACCAAAAACCCACTTATTTATCGCCGAGTGCCAATGAGGCAATTTAACCTGAATACCACCCCCAGAGGGGGCCCAGAGGGAGAGGCTAGGGTTGCCAAGTTCCTCTTCGCCATTGAGTGGGAGGTTTTGGGGGTGGCACCTGAGGAGGGCGGGGTTTGGGGCAGAGGGCGCCTCCTTCGCACCCACCGGCCAGCCACACCCCTCCGCCCGCAAAGGAGCCAGAGAAGCTGCCGGCCATGCCGAGTGTGGGCGCTCGGCTTCTGTTCCCCGCTCTCCCACCCGCCTGGCCGGCCGCGCACGCTCCAGCGGCGGCAATGGCGGCAGCTTCTGTGGGAGAGTCTGGGGGCCACCGCCAATGATGTGGGAGGTTCCCCACCCCTGGGCTACAGCCTCCCCCATCCGGGGCGGAGCAGAGCCAGAAAGGCCAGCGGCTTGGAGGAACCGCTCGTGCCGGCAGAGAGGGCTTCGTGTGCCGGAAGTGGCACGCGTGCCATAGGTTCGCCAACACGGGTGTAGTGGTTAAGAGGAGTGGTTTGGAGTGGCGGACTCTGATCTGGAAAACCGGGTTTGATTCTCCACTCCTCCACATGAGTGGCAGATGCTGATCTGGTGAACCGGGTTGGTTTCCCCACTCCTACATATGAAGCCTGCTGGGTGACCTTGGGCCAGTCACAGTTCTCTTAGAGCTCTCTCAGCCCCACCTACCTCACAGGGTGTCTGTTGTGGGGAGGGGAAGGGAAGGTGATTGTGAGCCGGTTTGATTCTGCCTTAAGTGGTAGAGAAAGTCAGCATATAAAAAAACAATTCCTCCTCCTTCTTCTCCCCACAACCCTGGACCAATTCCCGCTCCCTCCCATGTCTACTGGAAGCATTTTAAAAAATATAGATGTGATTACAGTTCTCTTGCCATGTATAGTTTGCCCTCGAGATCTGTGCTTGCTGTGTGTGTGTGTGTGGGGGGGCATTATGAAGGGGGGGGAGACGAAAGAGTCAGAGAGGGCGACTGCCTCTTTGTCTCCACTTATGTTCTGCTTGCAAACTTGTAAGTAACGCAGCTTTCACCAAGACCCCCAATGCTCTCTTGTCCAATGCAAACCAAACTTTGCGGAGTTGCCTCCGGTCTTTTTCATTGCTCAGGGAGCACATTGCACATTTTTGCAGTCATAGTTGTTTGTGGTAAAGAATCTTTTGGGGTTCCGCTGGGGGAACTCTTTCGAGGCAGGGCTGCTCAAGTTCACCTTTCTCCCTTCTCTGTCTGTTTTTCTAGGAAGCCAACAGCCATCTGCCACAGCAACCACCGGGCAGCTGTCCAGAGAGAAGCTGGCCGCACCTGTTTGCAATGTACTGCAGTCCTTGCCGGCCACCCAACACAGCTGTAATTAAGAAAGGGCCCGAGGATCAAATATCCCAAATGGCATCTCCTCTCGAGCTTTATATTAAAATTCCCTTGCAATAAATTCACAAATAAATAGCCATTGAAAAATGAGACTCCTCCGACAAACTGCTTCTAACTGAACCACCTCGACAGGACTCCTGGTGGATTTCCCCTGATCGTTTTTCACTCCCGCCATGTAAATGTCTTTGCTCAGCATCTTGTTATTTATTGTGCCAGAGGGGACAGCAGATTTGTGAGCGAAAGACCTGTTTTCAGGAGGTTCTGTTTAGAACCCTGCTGAAACCGAGTACCTTCTGGTTGCATCTTACCAGGGATTAGATTTGCCAGGTCTGAAGAGCTGGGGCTAATTCGCAGGGCCACAGGATGAAATCTCAGGCCAGCTAATTCACATGCTTAATGGTTTCTTCAGAGACTTCTGGGTATGTCTGTTTATGGGAAACGTTGCACACAGAAACTGCAGAGGGGAGACAAGAATTCCATTTTACGTTTATCCCAATGAAGTCCCCATGTCTTTTTAAAATTTGTAAGTGTAATGGATAATCCATCTCAATAACAAGTTTGTCACAATACATGTTCACAGACCACATAGTACGATTCCTTATTGTCTGGGGAAGTACTAACATAAATGCTGTACTCAGGGCCAAGCTAGGCCATACTGTGTCCCCAAGTCTTGCGCAGGGGCAAAGCCCCATTTTAGAGTTTGGTGTTTAACTTTTCAAAAGGTCACAGAGGGCCTGATTCTGCTGGGGACCATGGCATGGGGTGATAAGAGGCTCACAGCTGCACCTTCTGAAAACTCTGCTCAGAGATCAAACTTGGACAGTTGAGACATATGTGATTCACTAAAGCTCTTTCTTCATGATGATGATTCTCGATGTAGCTTTCATTGTCACAATGAATGGGACACTTTCCCCTGCATTTTCCTTGTTTCAGTCCACTGCAGCTGCCAATTCCCACAACTTCCAAGTAACAAATACAGCACACTGGCTATATAACGAAAGTTCATCTTGTTTACCCAAAATGTATGAAATGACACCAAGTAAGTGACAGCAAAAATAGAGCTGAACTAGCTCCAAGAATAAGCAAATAATGTACAATTAACAAAGCAGAAACTAAGTCCAGGAATCCAGGTCTTCCATGACATACAATTTTCTCTTCATAAACAATCCAATTCAATTGAAGGACAATGTTCCAATAGCAGGTCAATCGCAGGTAAAAGCCAAAATTGGATCACTGGTAAGAATCAAGATCAATCAGGGTGGGTAATCCATTTTGGATAAATAAGATTAACTTTCGTTATATAGCCAGTGTGCTGTATTTGTTATTTGGATGATTTCCCTCATCCGGTCACTGGAAGGCTTTTTTGGACTTCTAAAAAAATCAGTGATCAACAGATTGCTATATTGCAACTATGTTATAAAGATCTATTGCCATTAGTTCCTGGTTCCCAGCTTTCATTTTTAAAAAAGTATCTAGCCCTTTTTGCTGCAAAGTTATAAAAGGAAATGTGCAGGCTGCATCTTTGTTTTAGTCAGCAGCCAAATGTTGTTTCAACCCAAGGACTCAGGAGTGAACTTGAATTTCAAACAAAACTATAAAGTACATATTTCTACTCCACTTAAAAGTAACAGGCTGCTTGTTTTTCCTTCAGAAGCCTGTCATTGTTCCTTGGGGACAGGATTCCCAATAACCTAATTAAGCCGTTGATCCTCCCAGACCCTGGATGATTCTGAAAGGGTGGGGGAGACACATGTCTTGGTCATTTGAGCGTGTGTAGCATGTCTACTCCAGGACGGCCTCAGGAGAGCTGGTGGACTGTATCTCTCTGTTGTTTTGACCCCAACCTTTCTTCTTCATGCTGAGATGTTCATGGAGCTGTTGAATGCGGCTTTCAGTTGGGTGACCTCTGAGGTCATCTGTTTTCAGACCATGAAATATGGCTACCCGGTAGACAGAAGCAAGGAGATAAACTCCACTGAGGAGCTTTAACAGGCCGATGAGCCGTGACTAATGATGATTGTGGCTCATTAATCCGGAGCATAATTTATTGGGCCGTTGACCACTTAGCATGCTGCCAAGGGAATTAACTCTTTCAGGTAGAAACCTGTGTTTACCCGTTATTGAATGGAGAACTCCCATACACTCCTTTGAGGTTCTCAGAAATGTCTCATCACTCCCCTTTATCCTCTTACCTAGGGAAGAGTTCATAGTTGTGTTTTTGACTTTATCTTACTCCATGTGCCCTAGCTCACATTTTCAAGGATTCAAACTGTCTCAAAAGCCATGTGCTTTTTTGTGGAATATACATTTTTTTTTGCATATCAGGCAATACCTGTTTATAAAATGTACCCAAAGGGGGCACACGTTCAAACAGTCCAGCCCTGATCTGGCGATGATGAAGAAGAAAAATTGGTTTTTATATGCCGACTTTCTCTACCTTTTAAGGAGAATCAAACCAGCTTACAACCTCCTCCCCTTCCTCTCCCCACAACAGACACCCTGTGGGGTAGGTGGGGCTGAGAGAGTGTGACTAGCCCAAGATCACCCAGCTGGTTTCATGTGTAGAAGTGAGGAAACCAACCGGGTTCATCAGATTAGCATCCACCGCTTATGCGGAGGAGTGGGGAATCGAACCCAGTTCTCCAGATCAGAGTCCACCGCTCCAAACCACCGCTCTTAAATACTACACCACACTGGCTGGAAAATGCAGCAAGCCCTCCTAGTGTGGCTAATGTCCTGATGGGTGTATGGGGAAGGGAGGCAGGTCCACGGAGTTCATGGCAATCCCTCTGTTGTTGCTTTTAGAAGCACCAAGAGCGAATGGCCCATTTGAGCAGGTGGCTTCCTTCATGGGTTTTTGCAAGGGCTACAGAATGGCTTTTCTGGCTGTGACCGCGTGACACAGTCCTTTCCTTCCAGCCACAGGGATTGTTTCTCTTCCCTGTCTCAGGATTGCCCTTCCTACCCTCCACCTCCACAATAGCAAATGACCTTCCTCAAGCTGTTATGGTTATCACTTCTCCGACAGCCCTATGAAGAGATACGAAAATACAACTTTGCCCTTTTCTCTCCCCAGGTGAAGGACCACACACACATACACAAAGGGATGTGCCCCACATTCCCTTCTGCCCAACCTGGTGACTTCTCCATATAGCTGAATGAAGGATTGATTAGGAAAAACCTAGGCGGGATGGAAATAGATGGATGAGACAAAGGAAATGTACACTTCTCAGCTGCTGAAAGGGCTAGAGACCAATAGACTGTTCATACTGTGGCTAGATTGAACAATAATTTTCTCTTCCATGTCATTTCACACAATAATCACACTAGGGATCAATGAAGGGTTTCTATTTAAAAAACAACAACACAACACCATTTATATTTCTGCCAGTGGTGCTGGTTCTCTGCTTTTCACAACTGTTTTTCTACTTTGTATGCATTCTGTATGCATGTTGCATCATGATAGGCAATTCATTTGTGGTTATGCCGTATATGCATATATGGTTAATTTATTGATGCACCCATACTTTTGAAAAAATGTGCATACTTTATGAGAAAAATTGCCCTGGCGATACAGAAAACGAGGTGAAAATGAAGAATCACAGGTTTGCACTGTTAGAAAGACAAGCACAATTGAAACAAGAATTTGGAGGTCAAAACTGCAGGGACGAGAAATATGAAATTACAATACATGATAGGTAATGAGATTTAAAAGAATAATTAACCATGTAGATTCTATAGTATCATATTTCATATGAAAATGCAATTGCAATAATATCTGTTTCAGGGTGCCATGGGAGATTGCTGGGAGAGAAAGGAAATTAGAAATTAGGTAATTGTTTACTTTTACATTTCCTATATCTCCAGCTAAGGAGTTAGATTGTGATGGGAAATCAGAACTGTGAATGACTTCAGGGTGTCATGTGAAAATCTGTAAAGGATTATTGGCAAGAATACAAACTGGCAATAGGTTTCTAATGCTACAGTTATATCCTGCTACCATTTTTAAAAAGGGGTCACTCTGGTGGAGCGGGGAGATGGACAGAGGTCATGAGGGGATGGGGAAGGAAAACCAGAGAATCAGCCACTGTGAGGGTGCTTTCTTGGTGCTGAGAATACCTTTGTATTTGCATCAACAGTTAGTCCACAATGGAGAATCACCACTGTGTGGGAGCAGCCCTGTTTCTTCTGGAGCACGGGCTTTGCATTCAGCAAGTCTCAGGTTCAATCCATGGAACCTCCAGCTGAAGGGAGGCACGTATTAGGAAAGGTCGTTCTCTTCTCAAGACCCATGGGAGCTGTTTGAAGTTATAAGGCAGCTTACTATGTATGCATGAGCCCAGGCACTTGCCGTTTATCCCGTTTGTTTTCTAACAAAATCCAACAATGTAAATCCTGAACTAAGGCAGAAGAGTTGCAGAGTCTAGAAGGCAGGATATTCTTAAGAGAGAGCCAGCAGATGCTAATCTGGTGAACTGGATTTGTTTCCCCACTCCTACACATGAAGCCAGCTGGGTGACCTTGGGCTAGTCACACACTCTCAGCCCCACCTACCTCACAGGGCGTCTGTTATGGCGAGGGGAAGGGAAGGTTTGATTCTTCCTTAAGTGGTAGAGAAAGTCAGCATATAAGAACCAACTCTTCTTTTTCATTATAAACATTTAATCTTACAATAAAAGGAAAAGGGGGGAAACCTAGATATAACAGTACTTTAAAAAAATCAAATACTGGTGATACAAATTATGTAAAAAACAAAAACAAAACTAAAACAGCGCTAATATAACTTAAATACCCATAGCACTTAATCAAATAATAGTCTATTTGTCTATTTAAAGGCTTACTGCACCATCAATTTACTCCAAATTATTAGCATGGTCGAACTATGTGACTTGGCTGGGCAGTCAGATTCCCCCCCCCCCCCACACACACACACATTGGCAAAATTCATCGCTGTATTTACAACTGCCTGCTGCACTTTCCCCTGGGGAGCGTCACATAATTTATGATGTCATGGATTTGTGACAAGCTCCCCTTCCTCCCTTTTTAGTTTTTTGCAAACTCCCCCCACCCCCCTGGCAGCCTTCAGCCTGGGGACTGCATCTTCGCTCAGACCCCCTACTGTCCCTATAAAAATGTCCACAAGCACATACAAATTGGGACAAGCAGAGTGAGAAGGCAGGCAGAACTTGTACGGGGTTGAGCGAGGGAGACTGCAAGACCAAGCAAGGAATTCTCTCCCGTTGCTGCCACCTTCGTTTGAAAACTGCAGTCCCACAGTCTTCACAGAACACATTTAATTATAATAAACCCTGCTCAAAGTTGCTGGTGTGTCTGCAAAGCCCCTGTCCCGGAGGAATCCCTGCTCAGAGAGCTTGTATAACTGCTCTCCAAATTTCTCTGCAACTTTTTTTTAGTTCACTTTAGGCACAGTTCGGTGCCTGAGGATTTTTTTTTAAACAGCTACACTCAAAGGGACAAAAGACTGCTCAAAGCAGGAAATCATTCCCATCTTACCTTGGGGATATTGGATCGGGAGGAAAACGGGGGCGGGGGGGAGGGAGAGAGAAGAAACTGAAACAATCATTCTACTGCGGCTAGAACAAAAGCAACAAAGTACAGTCTCCTCCGTAACAACAGAAACAAAAGAGACTGGCTGGAGAATGGGTCGCTTCTTTGCAGGCTTTAAACACCATGCTTGACATCCTGATCCCTTTTTAAAAAAGAAGAGGAACGATCCAACATTACTCCAAGTGCATTTATTTTTTTTAAAAAGGCTCAGAAAATGGCCACCGGAGGGAAAGGGGAGGAGACATGGGCTACACAGTGGGTGTGGACTGCAGAGGGGCGGGGAAATAAACAGCGTCTTAAAGCTATCTGCACCTCAGGGGAAGCCGCCTGGGAAACAGAGGCTGTTACCGCACTAGATATTCCCAGCCATGTATCAAGAGTTTGGAAATGTTATAAAAACATCGCTTTAAAAGGGTTTTTGGATGCCATGGCTAAAAAATGGTTGGAAGACGTCTTCACAGCTAAAGAGGCCAAAGTGCGAACAGTATTTTTTATAACTGTTTCAAACTCTTACTACATTGCTGGGAATACCTAGCGCGGTAACAGCCAGAGAAAGGAAAAAGATCGCCTTATAAGCGTTTTTGGAAACCACGTGGATTAAGTGACTGCGAAGATTCCACCACCAAAGTGAGGGGAGAAGGTGCGATCGTGAATCAATAAAACATCTCAATAAACGTTTCAAACAGTGAGTGCGTTAGCCCAGTTAACTAAAATCCGCATTATTATTATATCACTCCCTCTCTACAATTTACACATTAAAATGCTTTCTCCATCCTTAAAATTGTTGAATTCCAGCGAGCATCGAGTACTTTATCATTATTACAGTATGTCAGCTTAATTAAAGCATAGGTTTCTTTAACCTTGTCGAGCCAATAATTTAAGTCAGGGAATTTATTGCTTTTCCAGTTTCTTGCAAAATTTGTTCTAGCAGCTGTTAACATACGGAGAAACATAACTCGAATATCCTTTGGTTTGTCTTCTTATTCTCTCTTCACATTGTTTTCGGCTAACAACCCCCCACTAGACCCCAGAATGGCTTCTTACCCAGTAAAAGAAAATGTTATGGATTGGATTCCATTATCTTTCCTTGGGTGAGGAGTGGTTTTTATCAGAAAAATGACACAAGAGAGGGAAGAATTAAGAACCCTATTCCTCCACATACTGATCTTCCACTGCAGGTTGTAGCTTCACTTTGTGTTACATTACTCAAAAAAGTCCTGGATGAGCTGCCTGTAACTAAGGCCATTTATGCATGGCTGTTTCCTAGCGGTCACCCTGCCAACTACTTCAAGGCTTTGCTTTGACTATGCTTGCATTTCCTAACTGTCAGAGGTCACCACTGACCCCTCGCCTTTCCGTGTGTTTCCCCCATGTTTTCTGGATTTGTGTTTAGCCAGCATCCAGAATACTAGAACATTGGGTCATCTGCTGAAGCTAGAGGGTGAGAGATTCAAAACAGATAAAAGGAAGTATTTCTTCACACAACGCATAGTAAAATTGTGGAACTCCCTGCCCCAGGATGTGGTGATGGCTGCCAACTTGGAAGGCTTGAAGAGGGGAGTGGACATCTTCATGGAGGGGAGGGCTATTCATGACTACTAGTAAAAATGGATACTAGTCATGATGCATACCTATTCTCTCCATGATCAGAGGAGCATTCCAGATATATTAGGTGCTGTGGAACACAGGCAGGATGATGCTGCTGCAGTCGTCTTGTTTGTGGCTTCCTAGAGGCACCTGGTTGGCCACTGTGTGAACAGACTGCTGGACTTGATGGGTCTTGGTCTGATCCAGCATGGCCTTACTTATGTTCTTATGTTCTTAAAACGTGGGGGAAACACACAGAAAGGCACGGGGAGAGCGAGGCAACCTCTAACGGCTGGAAAATGCAAACATAATCAAAGCAAAGCCTCGAAGTAGTCGGTGGGGTGATCACGAGGAAACAGCCATGTATAAATGTCCTAAGAGTCATGTGAGGTTTGCTCCTTACATCCAGGAAGGACCCTGCTCAGCCAGTAAAGCTCACTGGAGGATTCTGGGCTAGCCACTGGCTCTCCGCATAGCCTACTTCACAAGGTTGTTGTGAGGATTCTGTGGATGGGGGAAGAACTATATTTGATACTTTGGGTGGTGGACAAACTATGTTCACCACTCAGTATTCCTGGGAAGAAGGGCAGAATAAAATTGTAATTAATAATACCTTGATGATTGCCCGGGTCCTGAGAGATTTATAATTCTGTAAAGCTGCTCAGGGCCTCAGAATGGTTTGACAGCAGAGATGGGATCTGAATCTGGCTCTCCCCAGTCACCTGTTGGAATAGACAATATCTAGTGTGCAAAGGATGAGAAGGCCCTGCAGGGGGCAGCAAGTGGGCAATTAGGACAGTGAGGTTAGGGACCTTCCAGCCCACATGGTGTAATGGTTAAGAGCAGTGGTTTGGAGCGGTGGACTCTGATCTGGAGAACCAGGTTTGATTCCCCACTCCTCCAGGTTTGATTCCCCACTCCTCCACATGAGCGGTGGACGCTGATGAACACATGAATACATTATACTGAATTATACTGGTCCATCGAAGTCAGTATTATCTACTCAGACCAGCAGTGGCTCTCCAAGGTTTCAGGCAGAGGTCTTTCACATCACCTACTTGCCTGGTTCCTTTAATTGGAGATGCCGGGGATTGAACCTGGGGCCTTTTGCAAGCCAAGCAGACACTCTACCACTGAGCCACAGCCCCTCCCCTGATAAAAACCGATGACGTTTTTACCTTGTTGTAAACCGCCCTGAGCCCTGCTTGGCCCTGTATCTTAATATTCATTGAGAACACTTAGCAATGGAGGCACGCTCATGCAGAGAGCAAAAGGGAACGATGGAAGAAATGGCATGGGGATGGGGAGGACATCGAGAAGGATGCTGGGAAAATCAGAGAGGGAAAGAGGGCTGCCTGGGTGCAGTTTGGGAACGAGGGCCTTTCTGTCTCCAGTCTCCAGCAGCAGAGATTAGCTGAGACATGACCCAGCCCTTGCTGGCCTGATACAGGGCGAGAGGTCATCAGGAGCCTGATAAATAGAGCATCCTCCCAGCCTTCCTTTCCCAAGGTGATTGGGGGTGGGGAGGGTGTTGGATGTAAGCAATAGCAAATGCTCGTGGCAGGCAGGGGTGGGGTTTCTGTGGAAGGCACCAGCCAAGGGGGAAAGGATAACATACACAGCATTCCTCCTAACTAGCTGAGAGCCAGCGTGGTGTAGTGGTTAAGAGTGGTGGTTTGGAGGGGCTGAGTCTGATCTGGAGAACCAGGTTTGACTCCCCACTCCTCCACATGAGCGGCGGAGGCTAATCTGGTGAACTGGATTTGTTTCTCCACTCCTACACATGAAGCCAGCTGGGTGACCTTGGGCTAGTCACACTCGCTCAGCCCCACCTACCTCACAGGGTGTCTGTTGTGGGGAGGGGGAAGGAAGGTGATTGTAAGCCAGTTTGATGCTTCCTTAAGTGAAGAAAGTCGACATATAAAAGCAAACTCTTCTTATTCTCCAAGAACCTACATCCCCTGCAAGGTAGCCCCCCATTATCCACATATATTACACTGGGCAATCTGATTGAGGCTAAAGAAGAGCCTGAAGGAGATCTTTGAAGGAGGTCTACTCAGAACTAGGTCCCATTTTATTCAATAGGGCTCATTTCCAAGAAAGTGTTCTTAGGATTGCACCATAAGGATAGTAGATGAGTTTGCATCTGAGCCGAGATATGCACAGAGGACTTCCAGCTCCTGACTCCTGTTCTTAGGCTGGAAAAAAAGCTTTCCAGAAATGTAAGGGTTGGCCGAACTCTTGGGGCTCCATGGTTGAGATATGTAGGTGGAGCTTATGCATAAAGGGGAGGTTCTTACTAAATTGGGGGTGCAGAGTAGGGCCAGAACCCCTTGGGTGCTCAAACCAGCTTTCCTTGAAGCCTACATACCAGTGTTTCATTTGTGAAAAGAAGGGCATGTCTGTAACTCCCCAATTTTCAACCCTGGGATTAGTCCCCAACCCCTATATATAGTCAAAGGTTCTACTCTGTTTTGTTGCATTCACTGAAATGACAGTAATTTTTCCTGCCCTATTTTAAGAGCCGTTGTTTCTTCTTAACATTAAACACAAATAAAATTGCCCTCAGTTTGCCATAATCAGAACAAATCTCATCAGGATGTGAAATACTTTCCAGGGCACCTTTTCCTCTTCAGGTATGTACATCTGTGGTATGTTCGTTCAAAATGAGACAGTGCCAGCCAGGTACACAGAGACTGAATTTCTGGGGACCTGGGGAGAGAGATGAACCCCCCCCCCCAAAAAATGGACATGCCACCAACGATGGAACAGGGCATTTCCCCCAAAGAAAAACAGAGGCCATGATTTGTCAAGGACAAAGACCAGAAAATAAAGACTGTCTGTGCCAAATATGACAGCATTGTATGTGTGTTTTCAACTAGGCCATCAGGGATTTATTTTTGAGCTGCAGGTAAAGGACTATGCATGTCTCAGATTTGCTGCAGGCTGCCTGTGTTGAATTGGTCTCGCGTGTCTGAAGAGGTGAGCTGGGACTCATGAAAGCTCATATTGAAATAAATGTTAGTCTTTAAGGTGCTGCTAGCCTTAGTTTTATTTTGACTTGCTCTCATCAGTGGCTGCCACCTTCGGCTGCTTTTTGTTTTTAATCGTTTTGCTCTATTGTCTTTTTTAAAAAAGCGGCATTGTATTGTGTTTGTGTGTGTAAAGTGCTGTCAAGTCGCAGCTGTCTTATGGCGACCCAGCAGGGTTTTCAAGACAAGGGACTATCAGAGGTGGTGGTTTGCCATTGCCTTCCTCTGCATAGCAACCTGGTATTCCTTAATGGTAGGGTTGCCAACCTCCAGTTGCTAGCTGGAGATCTCCTGCTGTTACAACTGATCTCCAGCCGATAGAGATCAGTTCACCTGGAGAAAATGGCTACTTTGTCAATTGGACTCTATGGCATTGAAGTCCCTCCCCTTCCCAAACTCCTCCCTCCTCAGGCTCCACCCCAAAAACCTCCCGCTGGTGGCGAAGAGGGACTTGACAACCCTACTTGGTGGTCTCCCATCCAAGTACTAACCAGGGCTGACCCTGCTTAGCGTCTGAGATCTGATGAAATCAGGCTAGCCTAATAATAATAATAACCACCACAACAATAATAACAATAATAATACTCTAACCCTCTGTAGGTATTTTTAGTTGAGAGTTTTGTTATGTAAATAAATTAAACAAATGCTCATTTTCAAGAAACAGAGAGAATCTCTGGCAGCCTTAAGCTCCCATACGATATCACTCTGGGTATGAACTTCATTATTGAATTTTCCTCCTGCTTTTTTCCCAATAAGCTTGGAAGGCATCCATGACTCCCCACTATTTAATCCTCCCCAGCAGCCACGTGAATTAGGTTAGCCTATGTAAGAGTGGCCCAAAGTCCCTCGACAATATTCATGAGAGGATAGATTTGAACCCAGATCTCTCTCCACTGGTGGGGATCTGTCACTAACATCTCCACCACACTGGATCTTCAAGAGGTTTTTGGATTTTGGCTGTTTGTGAAGAGGGTCATTCACATATTTGGTCACCTGACACAAAGAGGCAGCCAACCCAGTGTTGAAACTGCACGTGTGGATCCACCCCAAGGCCAATCTGGAACTTTAGGAATGAGCTGCAGGGAAGTGCTCATAAAAAGCTCTGAGTACTTGAAGGGATGAGGGCGGGGGTCCTCATCAGGGGTTAATGAGAAAAGTAGATTTCCCCTCCCTGTTTGAAGCTTGGCGTATACACTAACCCAGCTGTAGAGCTTCAGAGGACCCTGCTGTCTGTCAGACCTAATGGATGACCAGTTCCATCCTCCTAGCAGGTCTGGAATTTCCTTAGTTGAACTTTGGGACAAATATAGGCTAGAAGAAAAAGAGATGGTTAATACAGTGGGGGGGGGAGGGGAGATTTTTCGCTTCCTGACAGAGCTTTTTGTGTGATTATTCAAACAGCAGCAAGACTTTCTTCATCCCCAAAGAAGCCACCCTTGTGCATTTTCACAAATGACTGAAGCATCTATGCATCATACCCCTTGTTTGCAGTGCCCATGTGAAGGTGCTATGCAAATGGCTTAAGACTGCCAAGTACCCAGAAAAGAAAATGGACTTTGCCAGCAGGAATCAGAAGGTGAAGTTTTCCTAGGCATTAGGCTGGCCAGGTTGCGCAGCATGGCCGGTAACTCCTGCCTCCACAGACTCTCCCCAGTCTGCCTGCTCTTGCAGTGAGTGAAAAAGGGTTGGGGTGGGCAAGGGGGTGATGTTGTGAAAGCAACAGCATCACTTCTTGTACATAGTGCTCTAGGACTTCCCCCGATCTCTATGTTCTTCACCATAGAGGAAACACCATTGGGGAAATTCCTAGAGTGTCGCGCAACACTGGGATGTTACTTCCAGGTCTTCACCTGGAAGTGATGTGACCATGTCATGCATTATTTTTCCTCCTGATGCCCACCCTCAAATGCTCCTAGGATTGTCAGGTGCAGACCTGGCAACTCTACATAGAGATCAGCATTATTGCCTGCTAATAATAGAAGAGGAAGAAGAAGAAGAGGAGGAGGAGGAGGAGGAGGAAGAGTTGGTTTTTATGCTGGAAAATCTGCCCTTCTAGGACGGTGCCACTTGCCTGCACATTGAGAGGGGGAACTGACCACAGAGTCAGATAGATAGACAGGACAGGGGGAAGGTCATCTCTAGTTACACCTTGCCCTCATTTCCTGCCCCTTTGATGTTTAGAGGATGTATTGTCAGGGAAACTTCCCCTCACTCTCTTTCCCTTTGCCCATCATCCAAGCAAGCTTAGAGCCGGGTGCTCCGCGCGTCCAGGCCTTCCCACCCCAAAGATGGAGTGGAAGGCAGATACCCTTTTATACCTAGAGAATTAGCAAGGTAGATCAGGATAGGGGACCCTTGTTTGTCCTGTCCTATCCAATGTGTATTTCAACAATAAATGTACTTTAGTTTGATTAGAGCAAACGACTGATGCTCCTTTTACTTTCACACACGTACGCACATGTAGCTTCTGCTGCTGATAAGCTTAAGGCACTCTGCTAAATACCGGAATATTCCCACGATAGATATTCCAACATTTTATATGCTGACTTTCTCTACCACTCTACCATCAAGCCAACTTACAATCACCTTCCCTTCCCCTCCCCACCACAGACACTTTGAGAGGTAGGTGGGGCTGAGAGAGCTGTGACTAGCCCAAGGTCACCCAGCTGGCTTCAGGTGGAGGAGTGGGGGAATCAACCTGGTTTACCAGCGTCCCCCGCTCATGTGGAGGAGTGGGGAATCAAACCCAGTTCTCCAGATTAGAGTCCACCTCTCCAAACCACCACTCTTAACCACTACACCATGCTCCCTCTCCAGTTTGCTGATGTTAAATGTACAGGGCAAAAGCCAGGGGGGAACGCTGGCAGCCCTTCAGTGGAAGGTGGTATGGTTCAGCAGTTGAGCTTCGCATGCAGAAGATCCCATATCCTTACTTCAAGGGTCTCAGATCTTCTGAGCCACTGAGCCAGCCCTTATATCTTTAATTAAGAGGCTGAACCTGGGATCATCTGCTTGCACATTTTGCATTCTGCCACAGAAGCACAATCCTCCACTGCATGGAAATGACATCTGGATGAAAGTGGACATCATAAGAAAGGCTGCCTTTCCTGCACCATCCTCAATTCTTACAGAGATTACCAAAAGTCTCCGGCAAGAAACATTTCTGTGCATCATCCTGAATTCATCATTTTAGAGGGCCCTTAGGCAAAGCACCCTCAGCAGACTTCCAAACCATCACATCCAAACCAGAGATTCTCTCATATTGAGCAGCAGACACTAATCTGGTGAACTGGATTTGTTTTCCCGCTCCTACACATGAAGCCAGCTGGGGGACCTTGGGCTAGTCACAGCTCTCTTAGAACTCTCTCAGCCCCACCTAGCTCACAGGGTGTTGTGGGAGGGAAAGGGAAGGTGATTGAAAGCAGGTTTGATTCTGCCTTAAGTGGTAGAGAAAGTCAGCATATAAAAACAAACTCTTATTATTATTATTATTATTATTATTACATCATGCCATCTAGCAAATGTGTTGGTGAGCACCTGCAAAACAGAGAAAGCGCAAATCTGTCAGGCCAATTAAGTTATCATCCTTCTTAGTTCATATCCATTTAAACCTTTGGAGCCTCAACTGAGATTCAGGTTAGCGCCCTAGATTTGAAGCTTGCTTTTTTAATAAAGCCATTTCCCTATCTGCTTCTCCCTATCTCCTTTAACCTTCTTAGAACAAATCTTGCTTAACACCCCCCCCACCCCGCTTTCTAATTCCAGCAATATGCTCTGCGTTTGAATTCGTGGCCTGCATCAAGGATATCTTGCGACTGTTTACATTGAACCACAAGTACAATTATACTGATGTATCTAATAGTCCTCTCTGTATATGTTACCAAGTACTTAGGCTCTTTAAAAAAAAAGAAAGCCATTATGCCCACGTGACCAGCCTCAAAGCCCTTTGGAGGGACTTTGTTTTGACAGAAGGGCATTAAGGGGGTGAAACCGATAGCATAAGTACCACTTACAGACTTTGATCATCTCGGGCCATAATTCTCCGAGGGAAAGTCTTGTATATATTAGAGGAGGAAATTAATTTTATTGCCGCTGCAGGTTCTTCCCTCTGCCCCTCCCCACTGCCTCCTCACCCCCCCCCCCCAAACACTATTGCAAGTTCAGGGGGAAGTGAAAGTTGAATGATCCTCTCCTGAAGGGAAGCTGGTCTCCAGAAGAAGAAAAGGTTTCCGATTCAGCAGGGACCCAGAATTTCCTCTTGTTGGAAAGAGAGTTGACTATAGACTGTTGCAGAGGTGTGAAAAGCGATGTAATATTTCAGAGCACTGAGGTTGGCTTGAAACACTCCCACAGCGGTCTCTCAAACACATTTTCCGTCCCAGGGGCAAGAGCTATAAAAGTAGGGAGGAGTTCCCCCAAATTCTCCCCTGCAAACCCCCTTGCGTGTGGAAAGATAGCATGTCAGGGAGAAAAGCCCAGCCTAGCCTTCTTTAGGGCCTAATCATGTTATACTGTCTTTGGGGAGGGGTTGTGGCTCAGTGGTAGAGCATCTGCTTGGCATGCAGAAGGTCCCAGGTTCAATCGCCAGCATCCCAGTTGAAAGGGACTAGGCAAGTAGGTGATGTGAAAGACCTCTGCCTGAGACCCTGGAGAGCTGCTGCCGGTTTGAATAGACAACATTGACTTTGATGGACCAAGGGTCTGATTCAGTATAAGGCAGCTTCATGTGTTCATGTGGGTCTGCCTGGCATCTTGTATTTGGAGGGGAGACCACCCAGGAAGTCCAGGGTGGCTATGCAGAGGCAGGCAAGTGCAAACCACCTCTGTCTCTTGCCTTTATGGGGTTGCCATCAATTGGCTCTGACTTGATGGCACTTTCCGCCGCCACCAGAGTTGGCAACCCTAGTCAGTGGGCCTTTCACCCAGGTAAGGAAAGCATGGGACAGCAGTGTGAACCCAGTGTCCTGTCTCCAACAGGGGTCAGCCTCTCGGACGCTCACAAGTTGCCCTCCAGGGGTGAAAGGGCAGCGGGTAGGACTTCCAGGCAGATTCCCCCCCTGGCACCTCTTTCTGTAGAAATTAATCACTGCCTTTTCCTCCTCCCTCCCTTGCCAAAATCCACAGCCTCTGCGAAAGGAAATGCCTGAGCAGAGATAGGACCTGCAGCTCAGTGCTCAGCCAGTCTGCCATCATTAATCTTCCCCCTTTCTGCTTCTTTTTTCTACCCTTCCAGTGTCCTCTGTTGCTGAGAATGTTCTGTTGCAAGCACTTCCACCACCTCTTCTCCCTCCCCTCCCCCCGGTAAAGGGGGCTGTTGAGCATTCGGCCGAGTCTGAGCAAATATGAACTGTTTATTTTGAAAGATTGCTGGTTATCTCAATACTTTCAACCTCTCTCCCAGAGTTTAGCCTTAACTCCTAGCTCCAGTGTTGGAGAAGCAATTGCCAGAGCTATCTCTCCCAATAAAGTTCAGGGGATGAGTCACTGGGACCTGCCAATCTCCTCTTCTTGTGCATGAAGCAGCCGAGCTTTGGGCAGAGCAGACGTCGACTTGTTGTCTTGAGCAGGGAGGCAACGATTTTAAAATCTCCAGACTCTGAGAAGTTCTGCGACATGATACCCCCGCCACCCATGCCCATCAGATGCTCTTCCATCAGCACTGTTAGCTACCCTTCTTCCCTACTGCATCTCCCTTCTCCCCTCAGCGTGATGTAGTGGTTAACAGCGGTGGTTTGGAGCAGTGGACTCTGATCTGGAGAACAGGGTTCAATTCCCCAGTTCCTCCACATGGGTGGTGGACACTAATCTGCTGAACTGGATTTGTTTCCCCCCTCCTACACACGAAGCCAGCTGGGTGACTTTGGGCTAGTCATAGCTCTCTCAGCCCCACCTACCTCACAGGGTGTCTGTTGTGGGGAGGGGAAGGTGATTGTAAGCCAGTTTGATTCTTCCTTCAGTGGTAGAGAAAGTTGGCATATAAAAACCAACTCTTCTTCTTCCTCCTCTTCATCTTCTTCTTCTTCCTCTTCTTCTTCTCACCCAATTGCAGCTATACTGGGGGGGATATAACCATCTCACATTCCTTTCAACCCTATGGGTGCCAGAGGGGTTAAAGGGAATGAAAAAGTCACCCCAGTGTTCTGGGGCCCTCTAGCCAAGTGGGAAGGATGCTTGGAGAATAGGACAGCAGGGTTTCTCTGCTTTCTCCACTGCCTTCAGGCTCTTCTCCCCCAGGGAGATCCAGAGTCCTCATTCAGGGGTGAGCCCTCTGCTAGTCTGCGGGCCTCAGCAGTTGCCCCGCCATGCTGAGCCCTGAGGCCGGCTCTGCTTGAAACACCCCAGGCACTAGAGAAGGGAGGTGCACCACCTTAAGTTTTACACCCTGGTGCTCAATAATCCCATTTGATTCATGATGACTGTCTGCACTGTGTACTTTCCCCTTTGCGTTCACGTATAAACACTGAATGTTTTGCAGACAAAGGAAAAGGTTAGCTATTTAAGGACCAACTCTGCTACAGTCGGGGCTTCTTTTATTCCGGCCCCCACTTCCTGATTGTTGGGTCCCCCCCCACCCCAGTGCTCTCTTGTACAGTGCATTTTTAAAAAAGACAAGGTGTGAGTTCTGAGCAGAAAATTGCTTCTTAATGCACTGTTTTAACTGCATTGTGTGTGAGGGTTTTGTGTAGTTCAAACAGCCCTCCCCCCAGGGCAACCTTGTGCAAGGCTGACAGGGCGATCAATGTGCAGGAAGGATCATATGTCCTTTTGATATGATATTAAAATGACTTCAAATCATGGAGTGCTCCCCCCCCCAGGTTGAATTAATTAGACATGTTTTCAGGATGGTCAGTCAGATATCAGCTTACTCAGAGGCTTAAGGTTAAACCAAATGTGTCGCTGGGAGTTCTATAAATAGAGCTGCTGGCATTTTTACTTTCTTTGAAAGCAGGTGCCCAATTCCACTCGGGATTATGTTGAGAGGGGAGGGGGGTTTAAATCTGCCTCTTGCACTGTTAAAGTGACCTAAAAGGGCCCCACAGAGCTATTTGCCATGGATGCATGTAGGGGGAATATGTGCGTGTAAAGTGCCGTCAAGTTGTAGCCAACTTACAGGGGTTTCAAGGCAAGAGACACAGAGGTGGCTTGCCATTGCCTTCCTCTGCACAACAACCCTGCCATTCCTTGGTGGTCTCCCATCCAATTACTAACCAGGGGTGATCCTGCTTAGCTTCTGAGATCTGATGAGATTGGGCTAGCCTGGGCCATCCAGATGAGGGCAAGGGGAGTATACAGGTACCCATATTAGTACATGTATGTTTTCCTAGCTGGGCAAATATCTGAACACACATGAAGCTGACTTCTACTGAATCAGAGCCCAGGCTTGGTCCGTCCAAGTCAGTATTGTCTACTCAGACAGGCAGCGGCTCTCCAGGGTCTCAAGCAGAGGTCTTTCACATCACCTGCTTGCCTAGTCCCTTTAACTGGAGATGCCGTGGATTGAACCTGGGACCTTCTGCATGCCAAGCAGATGCTCTACCACTGAGCCACAGCCCCTTCCCCCTTTATTTATTTATTTACTTTGTTGATGGCCTACCTTTCTCCCCAATAGGGACCCAAAGTAGTTTATATTACTACTCCATTTTATCCTCACAAAACCTCTGTGAGGTCGGTTAGGCTGAGAGTGTGTGACTGGCCCAAAGTCACCTGGCAAGCTTCCATGGCAGAATAGAGATTAAAACCTGGGTCTGACTATCAGCGCCAACAATAGAGAGGTAGGAGATGGGGGGAGATGGGGTGCACTTAGTGGGAGAATCCTAGGAGGGCATTCTGTCCAGATTCTTGCAAAGCTGAGATCAGCCCTGGTTATCAGGACAATTAAAACCAGTAGCTTAAAGATCTTCTGCCATTCCACACTCCTAGGATTCACCAGCCAGCTTCATAGGCAGAAATCTTGACTGACTGACTTGGTTTGTATAGTACAATCCTTAGCAGAGTTACACCCTTCAAAGCAGATTGATAGAAGTGTATGATGCTGCTTTGGATTACACCGTTACAGTTGCATTTGCAAAACTCCCATTCATTTTACTGGGGCCTTTGCAATAGAACGTCCAGCTACCTTGTACCTAGAGTTGCTGCCAGGTCCCTCTTCACCACTGGCGGGAGGTTTTTGGGGTGGAGCCTGAGGAGGGCAGGGTTTGGGGAGAGGAGGGACTTCAATGCCATATATAATCCAATGGCCAAAGTGACCATTTTCTCCAGGTGAACTGATCTCTACCGCCTGGAGATCAGTTGTAATAGCAGGAGATCTCCAGGTATTACCTGGAGGTTGGCATCCCTACCCAAAGTATGAAATTCTCCAGTTCAGCATTCTGACAATTAATGTGATGCCTTAAATATAAATCGGCAAGACTTATTTCTGAAAGTATCCCTCCAAACTAAATTCCAACATTTCTGAATGCTTTAAACTCAGATTTTGAAATGCCGCTAACTTTCATTGTTGGATAAAATTTCATTTATGCTCTACGCCATGGCTGCAGAAGGTCCCAGGTTCAGTCTTCAGCTATAAAAGATCACATAGTTGGTGATGTGGCCAACCTTCACCTGGGAGCCAGGGCAGCTGCTGCTAGTCACAGTCACCAACGCGGAAACCTGTGGTCTGACAGTATCAAGCAGTTTCTAATGCAGAATGGCTCTGTCAATAGAGATATCACATCAACCGTCAGAGGGAGCTCTTCCCCACCAGCCTGCTGCTTCATGGGGTTCTTGGTCTCATCAGATGTCCTTATTTTCTCACAAATTCTACCACTTCAAGGGAGCAAC
Source organism: Euleptes europaea (assembly GCF_029931775.1). Lineage (NCBI taxonomy): Eukaryota > Metazoa > Chordata > Lepidosauria > Squamata > Sphaerodactylidae > Euleptes > Euleptes europaea. Next base: position 47,756,518 of record NC_079324.1, read on the forward strand.
TTTTAGTGCTGTACAACATGCCACAGGTTGTTAGGATATGTGGATCAATTAGATTCTGCTAACCCACCCACCAAAGAATGTACCCGTTTCAAAAACAGGAGTCAGGGACAAGCGACCATCCCATTTGTCCAATAATAAATGCATCATCCTTTGAGATTTCTTTCCTTTCATCAGATGAAAACTCTATGATGATACTTTCGAACACTCAGGTGATAATGGGTTTACCAGGGCCGGATTTAGGTTTGATGAGGCCCTAAGCCAATGAAGGTAATGGGGCCCTTTATATGTCCAGCTGTCCTTTGTCAACAACAAATTGTCGCCGTTTTTTGCGTTAAATATATGCTATATGGTAATTTATGGACCTAATAGGTATCTAAAGCCATTTGCACATAACAAAATATGTATTTTTTAGGGAGCAGGCTAGCAGGCTAGCAAGCGGGGCCCATTACTTACATCATAGGAGCCTACACAACACAAAACACTGATGCTGTATGTAGGTTTTATTTTATTTGTTTTTTAGCTTATATTTTGGAAATGTACATCCAGTTTTTTTTCCTTTAATTTTTTTTGGGGGGGGCAAGAGAGTGGGGCCCTAAGCTATAGCTTGTTTAGCTTATACATAAATCCGGCACTGGTGCTTGCTCTCATCACAGTTTGGTTACTTCCACATAATCCAGTAGCTCACAAGCGACTGTGTGTGTGTGTGTCTTCCTGGAGTTAATCACAGCCCTCAGCCTTTCCCCAAGCCTCAACCATCAGGTTGGCAGGTCCCTCTTCGCCACCGGCGGGAGGTTTTTGGGGTGGAGCCTGAGGAGGGCAAAGTTGGGGAGGGGGAGGGACCTCAATGCCATCAATTGCCAAAGCTGCCGTTTTTTCTCCAGGGGAACTGATCTCTATTTGCTGGAGATCAGTTGTAATAGCAGGATATAGTCACCTTTATTGGCATAAAAATAGTAATCGTAGTAACAGAAATACATAAAACTCCATACTCACTCAAAAGGGTCTCACATATAACTCTTCAGTTTTCAATGCTGTAATAATACATTCTTCCATACAACAATGGACCTATCACACAGCCTAGCTAATACTATGTATTATGTATCGCTTGCTTCCTTTTATGTATTGCTTCCCAGTATCTGTAGATTGCCACAGTTAATTTTTTATTTATTTCCTTACCCTTTATTTTTATGTTTGATAACAATCGCCAGAAACACTGCCGCATGTTTGGAAACCGCGGGTATCCTATCCGAATAGCAGGCGATCTCCAGCTAGTACCTGGAGGTTGGCAACCCTTAACTTTGGGAAGAGAACAGTGATAGCAGTTGGCATAAATATGAAATCTACTTCGTTTCCTTCCATCAGATTATGAAGTTTGAATGTTAGACATTGCCATCCTCAAAATAAACATGTGACGATCTGACTGTAGCAAAACTCTCAGGGACTGAATGTCTGCCTTCGACCCTCTGTTCTGATGAGTGATGCTGAAAGGAATGACAGAGGATAACTATTGGGATGTCGGTGACTATTCTGGCGGGGCTCTGAAGCAGAGGGGCAGAAAGAAGGGAGCAAATGAAAGGGGTAATGTTTGGCCTGTTTGAAGCTAGTTTCATCTCCTTCATTGGGTCCCTTTGGAAGGGACTTCAGAGTGTGCCAATTTCTCCGTATATTCCTGCTTTGCCACAAGCGAGGACCATTTTTCTTTTGGTCTGGGTCTCTCTACACCCATGGGATTGTCTTGGCAGGCCTCTGTCATCTGCCTCAGGGGAGGGTGTTGTCCAAGTTCAGCTGGGCTTCTGACACAGTAGGAAGTGACCCTTGTCAGTCCTCTGAAATTCAGTCTGACAAATGTCTTAATAACATCAAATGACACTCCAGGGTTCTCCGAGGACTTCACTCTCCTGGCTTCAGTAGAGCGGTCAAAGCAATACAGGCCACGGGGAAAAGAACTGGAAACTACGTTTGCTGAGGTCCCATCTGGATTCGCTCTTGGCCCTATTCAGTAGAGGGTTTTTTTTTCCCATTTAGGAAGATCAATATGTTACTTGCTGGTATACAAGAGCGCGTGCACACACATTGATGTGCACACACATTCTCTGCCTCTCCCATCGACCCTGCTAACAAGCCAAGCATCCACATACATTTCTGGGAGCACGAACCAGAACAAGGAGAGCTCAGGGACTTTGAGAGCAAAGTACTTTCCTTCTGCTCGCTCTCTTTTTCTTTGCTGCACAGAGTGAAATAATTGCTCCCTCTGCAGCTGCCGTCTAATCAGAACATCAAAACATCAGTCCGGACAGACTGATCCATGTACTGCAACATGCCGTTTCCCACAGTGGCCTGCCAGATACCTCTAGAATGCCTACCAGTGGGGCACAGAGGCTGCCGCCGCCTTCCCGTGTGGGAAACCCCTCAGCAACAGGCGCTCTGAGATACACTGCCTCTGATCACGGAGGCTTCATTTAGCCATCGTGGCTAATTGGCCAGTTATTTACCTACCCATCTTTCTCCCCAATGGGGACCCAAGGTGGTTGACACAATTCTCCCCCATTCCATTTCATCCTCACAACAACCCTGTGAGGTAGGTTAGACTAAGAGTGTATATGTCTGGCCTAAGGTCACTTAGCAAGCTCCCATGGCACTGGTTGACACAATTCTCCCCCATTCCATTTCATTCTCACAACAACCCTGTGAGGTAGGCTAGACTAAGAGTGTATATGTCTGGCCCAAGGTCACTTAGCAAGCTCCCATGGCACTGTGGGGATTTGAACCTGGTTCTCCCAGATAATAATATACTAATAATATTCAAGAACATATTTTGTCATCACACAGATAAGCTGCTTTGGTGTTCCTGCAATATGACATCTGGTTGAATGAACAACTGGAGCCACAAACCTACTTTCGGCAAATACCTTTCTCCTTCAGCAGACTATGGATCTGACAGTGTGGCGATCGCCTCTCCCTTACAGCTGGGGCGTAAGGCCAGCAACCAGATCCCTTAGCACAACAACGCGTCCCACAGAGCCAACATTTACCAGCCCGGTGGGCGCTTAAACCTTTCGCGAACACATTTGTGTGTCCTAACAGTTTCTTTCCAGCCCACCTGCTCAGTATTTCAGTTGCCCCCACGCTCATGTAGGCCAGACTCAATGGAACAAACCGACCTCCGACCCCTGAGGAGCAGTAATGGACGGGCGTATTGATCCCGGCGCTTGTCACAGTGAGCGGAGGTGCCACAGTTAAATCCCCCCAACCTTGGAGCCGTGCCTGGTTTCTGTACATCTCCACTCCCGCTAATGCGAAGGCAAGCGAACACCATGTCCGACAGGCTATTAAGCTGCTGGATAGCCTGTCCCTTGTCAAAATACACAAGGTGTCACAGTCCCCCTGGGAATCCCACCACTGCCCGCTTTCTACAGCCGCCCCTGAACATGGCAGCGGGAGTTCCAACACTCTGAGAGCTACTCATCCAAGCGCAATGAAATCTTCTTCCAACAGGAATACAAGTGAAGAAGGTGCTTACATACGGGGCAAGCTGTCTTCAATCTTGCGTGGCCTGCATTTTTTTTTATTATTATTATAAAGAAAGTTAAGAGTACAGAAAAAAAAGAGGGAGGGCGGGGGGGGGGGAAGTTACACAAACGATGTCTTCCGAGCCATAGCAGAAACAATATTACCAGGAGAATATCACAAATTTGTCAAAATTTCAATTCTTAATCTATAATCTACAGCATTTTAAGATTTTCTCAGATATCTCGAACATTACAAACTCTTGATACTTCAGTATTAAATCTCATTGCTTATATCTTCTATTATTCAACAATATTTGTTTATTAATTAAATAATGATCACACTCATTCAGATAACCTAAACATAGCTCACACACTTTACTTCAACAGTTACTCTCATATCTAAAATCCTCTGCTTTCTAGAAAGCATTTACTTGCTATTTGCATGGTAATCATAAAAAGGTCGCCATTTCATCTCAAATTCTTCAGTGGGTTTCTGATTCAGCAGTTGCGTGTGGCCTGTATTTTTAAAAAATTGTTCTTTGTGAATCCCGGTCATTCACCAGAGCATTAAAAAATTTTCAAAATAAGAATGTCCTTGCAGGCTGTCTGAGTTGTTCACCAACTTGTCTTTAAATGAGTCTGGTTTGCTGTCCTGGTTAAGAGCAGAACAAGCAGATTGGATCATGTTTGTTAGGATAGGACTCACAATAATGGGTTTAAATTGTGGGCAGAAATGTACCAGCTGGATATTAGGGAAAAATATTTTACAGTAAGAGTTGTTCTGCAGTGGAATTGGCTACCTAGGGAAGTGGTGAGCTCCCCCTCACTGGCAGTCTTTAAGCAGAGTCTAGACAAGCACTTGTCAGGGATGCTCTAGGCTGATCCTGCATTAAGCAGGGGGTTGGACTAGATGACCTGTATGACCCTTTCCAACTCTATATGATTCTATGCTTGTCTAACACAGTATTCTTTGCAAGAACTTCAGAAACCAGCAAGTGGTCTGCTAGACGTCGACCAGTGATGCACCAGTGATAGTGATTTGTCTTCTGCCTATCCCTTGTCTAAACCATGTCAAGGTCACACAAGAACACACATGAACACGCATGAAGCTGCCTTATCAGACCATTGGTCCATCAAAGTCAGTATTGTCTATTCAGACTGGCAGTGGCTTTCCAGGGTGCATGTATGCCAATGCCTGCACATGAACGCTAAGACACTGTAGAGTGCACAGCCTACATTTTCAACTGCTGATAACCTATTTGGAGACTATTATGTTTTTCTTGTATATCTAAGAAATGCCTTTCAGACTTTTAAGTCAGTGGGTTTTTTAGCTCACCTTTCACATACACAACACACTCCTTTGTGGCTTTGGAAACTGCGTGGGATGAGCTATGGCAGAGTAAATGGATGCAGCAGAGAGTGGAAGGATTTTTGAAACCGTAGGAAGGAGGAAGCTCTGACCTGGATGGCCCAGGCTTAGCCTGATCTCATCAGATGTTGGAAGCTAACCAGGGTCATCCTTGGTTAGTATTTGGATGGGAGACCACCAAGGAATACAAGGGTTGCTACGCAAGGAAGGCACTGGAAAAAACCACCTCTGAATGTCTCTTGCCTTGAAAACCCCAAGAGGTCGCCATAAGTGTTGGCAGAGGATGCTAAGTATGCAGAAAAGCACCAGACTCACTGATTAAAGGGAAAGCTAAATGTTTATTAGGGAACTACATTTCAGATATGAAAGCTGAGAGGCAGAGATAGCCTCTGCTGGTTAAGGAAGGAGAGAGAGACTACTTCCGGGAAGAAGGAGGAAATAGACCTGAGATTATCAGTCTAAGGACAGAGAAGAAGTGACACAGAAGGGTGGAAGAGTCTCTAACCTTACAGCCCTATCTAGCTGACCACTTGCCCACCCCCTGCGGGGGTCTTCTTCTCAGTTCCTTTGCATGCTAGACATTGTCATTACTGTTGGAAATCTCTATCATAGTGATATTTCCAGTATTTAGAAGAGCATCTCTTTGAAGAAAAATGAAGGTGAGCCCCAAACACCCCGTGGGCGTGCTTAAGACTGTGTGAGAGCCAGAGTGGTGTAGTGGTTAAGAGCCATGGTTTGGAGTGGTGGAGTCTGATCTGGAGAACCGGGTTTGAGTCTCCACTCCTCCACATGAGCGGCGGAGGCTAATCTGGTGAACTGGATTGGTTTCCCCACTCCTACACACAAAGCCAGCTGGGTGACCTTGGGCAAGCTGCAGCTCTGTTAGAGCCCTCTCAGCCCCACCTACCTCACAGGGTGCCTGTTGTGGGGAGGGGAAGGGAAGGTGACTGTAAGCTGGTTTGAGTCTCCCTTAAATGGTAGAGAAAGTCAATATATAAAAACCAACTCTTCTTATTTATCATCATCATCATTTGATGTGGGAGAGATCAAGTCATGAACATGCATGTGCCAAGCAAACCGGCACTTTTTAGCAATGAGCCTAAGGGACAAACTACACTTGATTATGGAACTTTAAACAGGAGCCCCAGACATGTGTATAAATGCAGTTGGGGTACAATATGGAGTGCAAAATGGTTGCGGGAGGTATGCTGAACCCTTACTCTGCCTACTGATCCCTCCTCCAATCCATCCCTAGCGACTTTTTCTCCCAGCTGTGATAACATCTAGTGCTGCTGGAGGGGGGAGAATGCCTTGGGAGATGGGCTGGCAGGGAGCAGTGGATGGGAGACAATTATATACTTTCCACCCATGTGACTAGGCATGCCAGCCTCCAGGTGGGCCCTGGGGATCCCCTGGAATTACAGTTCATCTCTAGACTACAGAGATCAGTTCCCCAGGAGAAAATGGATGCTTTGGAGGGTGAACTCTATGGCATTGTGCCCCACTGAGGTCCCTGTCCTCCCCGGTCTCCGCTCCCAAATGCCCAGGAGTTTCCCAACCTGGATCTGAGAGGGGATATGATAACCATCTTCAAGTACTTGAAGGGCTGTCACATAGAGGAGGGTGCCGAGTTGTTTTCTATTGCCCCAGAAGATCGGGCTAGAACCAACGGGATGAAATTAAATCAAGAGAGTTTCCATCTAGACATTAGGAAGAATTTTCTAACAGCCAGAGCGGTTCCTCGGGAGGTGGTAAGCTCTCCTTCCCTGGAGGTTTTTAAGCAAAGGCTAGATGGCCATCTGCCAGCAATGCTGATTCTATGACCTTAGGCAGATCATGAGAGGGAGGGCACCTTGGCCATCTTCTGGGCATGGAGTAGGGATCATTGGGTGTGTGTTGGGGGGGAGGTAGTTGTAATTTCCTTCATTGTGCAGGGGGTTGTACTCAAAGACTGTGGTGGTACCTTCCAACTCTATGATTCTATGATCTGGCAACCTTATCCCTGGTCCCCCGCCGGTGGCCAGAGGGGACCTGGCAACCCTACATGTGACCTCATTGAACTTTAAATCACACTCCCTCTGTGACATGTGATTGGGAGAGATCCACTGGGTCTGTCAGTGTACAGAGATCCACTGGGTCACAAGTGATTTGACCCTAAACACCAGTGGACCCCCTTGGCTTTGTTTACTGGAGCCTCAAGAGTCATTTATCTCCACTCCTGGAGCCTTTTCTGTTTTCCATGAACTCTCTCCCCCATCCTCACAAGAAAAGGAAGTCAAGATGCCGGGCAACCTTTCGTGACACCTGCAGCCATCCAGCCCTTGAAAAGATACAGGAGGAATTCTTAAAATATATTTCTCGCAGACCACAATATATTCCATATGCTTCGAGACTGGAGGAGAGTGAAAGTGGCGCATTCAGCTACCTCTGGCAAATGTTTCATTCCCACACTGGGGAAAACCTTATCAGTGCTTTTCCCTTTCTTCACAGCTGGAAGGAATTTAGAGGCAAATCCTACCATGCCCTTGCAGAGGAAAGCTTAGTTTACAGAAGCACTTAAAACCCACAACTGTTGGGGAAAGTCAGGGCTTTGGGTTCCTGCTTATGCCGGCCACCAAGATTTGGGAGTCAAAGATTCCTTGTGAGTATAAAGTTTGTTGTGGGTGCAGAACAGACAGAACTGTCTTCTTCACCAAGACGGTGGGCCAGGATATTCAAAGAAAAATGCAGCATTTCCCACATGCTCCCTTGTTCCTTATTAATCAGGACAATTCTGATTTTCCAGGGCTGGAGACAAATTCTGTAACAAGGAAATAAACTGCATGGCAAAGTGAGGATGGAAAGTGCTGTGTGAAATATTTGGAATTTAAAAAAAATGTTCAATGGAACATTTCTATTGCATCAGTTCCACTTCAGAAAGAAGCAGCAGCGTTGGTTTTTATATGCTGACTTTCTCTACCATTTAAAGCAGAATCAAACCAGCTTACAATCACCTTCCCCTCCCCTCCACAACAGACACCTGTGAGGTAGGTGGGGCTGAGAGAGCTATAAGAGAGCTGTGACTAGCCCAAGATCACCCAGCTGGCTTCATGTGTAGGAGTGGGGAAACCAACCCGGTTCACCAAATTAGCGTCCACTGCTCATGTGGAGGAGTGAGGAAGCAAACCTGGTTCTCTAGGTTAGAGTCCACTGCTTCAAACCACTGCTCTTAACCACTACACCACATTACACCAAGTAATTTGTAACTCCAGTGTCTGGGGAGGGAACTGGAGAAATAAATCCCTGTGTCTCCCACCCCCACTCAAAAGATCATTTCATGGGGTATTCACAGCCATCCCTCTCTAGTTCTAGGTTCTGGGGAAGGTGCGGAATGGGAGAGGAGAATCCATGGTTGCATTTTCCTTTTGCAGTCGCTGAGCTGTTGAAGAACCAGACAGGGACTCCAGGTTGTGAACTGGCTACTTCTGTCCCAGCAGTTGGGCAACTGCATGCTTAGCTCCTGCAAGGAGATGTTGCATATCATATTGCCATAACTTGTCTCTTCAGCCAGATTAGAGTATTTATCCAGTTCTTGGATGCAGGGCATGAGTGTTTCCACTTAGCTTATGACCTGGACCTCAGCAGCACTTTCTAGATGCTGCTTGTCTGACATCCAAAGGGGGACTTAGCATGGTGGCAAAGTGCGGTCCTATCTAAGGAAAACATGACCTTGCCAAGGGACATGCAGTGGAGGAGGAGGAGGAGGAGCCAGAAGGCTCTTGAAGGAATGCATGCAGGGCTGCAGTCAGAATCTTCTGCAGAGCCGGCCTCTTGGCCATGCGACTGCGTATCTACAAAGCAAAATGGATTAGAAGCTTGCTTTCAATCAGGCTGAATTATGAGCTCAGCGATTTGCTGGACATTTTACATGAACCAGAAGATGTGTTATCTGATGAAAATTGCTTAATTTAATATCCTGGCTTGACAAGGCAGTGAACTGTACATCTCCTAGAGAATTTGCCAGGGCAGATGATTTTACTTAGCTGTGAGGATGAAGCACTTTCTCGGCTCTGTTCGCCATTAAAAAACAACAACCCAGAGTCGTGGAGAATGGCTGGAGACATTCACAGGTTCTTCTGGGTGTCACAGTCAATAGGACATACAACGTACACCACGCCCCAGAGCAATTCTAACTGCATCATTTTTCTTTTTGCAATGTAAGTCACATTTTTTTTTGCCAAAACATTTAGAATCATAATACATATTTGGTATACAAAGAGATTCCCATACCTTATCTTTATGGACTTGTTACAACAACCCTAGCAGGGAGGCCAGTATTATTACTACTAAAGTAGCTTTCCTAAGGCCACATAATGCATTCACGGGAGAGGTAAGGGTCTTTCAGAATCACAGCTCATTCAATTGTGAGCTAAAATGGGAATAAGGCTAAATCAGTGCTCCTTATGTCTATTCATTTGTAATGTTGTCAGTGGTTTAAGCTCTCTACTTTTCACTAGTTTTGTAGAAGTCTTTGCATGGCATCTGTACAATTTTTATTTTGCCATTCCTCCAAGGAGATCAGAATGCTGTCTATGGTACTACTCATATTCCATTTTGTTCCCACAACAACCCTTTGAGGTAGGTAAGACTGAGAGAGGGACTAGCCCATGGGCACATAGCTAAGTGAGAATTTGGGGACTAGAGTATCCCAAGTCCTAGTTTTACGATCGGTGCAGTACATGACACTGGATCTCTGAATACTGGTTGGACATGGAACATTTTAATGAGTAATTTATATGGTAACATTTTATTTATTTATTTATTTCAATTAGGCCCCCCACCTTTCTCCCCAAAAGAGACCTAAAGCACCTTAAATCATTCTCCTCTCCTCCGTTTTATTCTCACAACAACCCTGCAAGGTAGATTAGGCTGAGTGTGCATGACTGCCCCAAGGTCACCCAGAAAGTTTCCATGCAAAGTGGGGATTTGAACCTGGGTCTCCCAGATCCTAGTCCGAAACTCCAAACACTATACCACACTGTATCTCATTTGTTTACAGGAAGAAAATGGTAGGTAAATGAAGAACCCCCGGGGTTCAGTTCACACAAGTTAAGCTGAAATTGGGAAGTTGTAAACAGAAATTTCTCTTATCCTTTCCTAACAATAAAATAAATCTGGGATGAATGATGGAAAGAGGAAAGTGCACAGATGCTAATCTAAAGTTCAAGTGGACATCTATTTTCCCAATTTCAAATGTTTGTAAGAAGTGAGGGTGGGGGTGGAGGAAGCAAATTGACTTTGAATGTTAAAAACAGAACACGGCAACAACGAATGCATCATAAATCCTCTTTAAATGTTCCATTCCAGCAGTTCACAGGAAAAGGCTACTTTCAAAGGAGAGAAAGCACTGGAAGACTGGAAATATTTTCTTTCCACCAGCCCCAACTATGAGCTGTGAGAGGGCAGGAGAAGTGGGAGCCATCAGGGAAATTCAGGGGCTGAGCACATGCTTTGTTTCCAGGAGCTCTCCGTTTCAATCCTTGCCATTTCCAGATAAGGGATCTCCGTTGGAGGTATTGGGAAAGACCTTCCTCTCCCCGAGTCTCTGGAGAACCAGTCAGAATTGACAGTACTCAATGGGATGAGCTCATGGTCTCCATTGGCAGCTTTAGATACAGGTATTGCAAACAAAAAGAAAGATGAGGCATGGATACCGACGGAAGTACTGGAAATGTAGGGCACATTCCCACCAAACTTTGAAATCCTTACAGCAACTTTGCAAGGCTGGCCAGTAGTGTGACCGAGGCCTTTATTCCCACTAGTGAGTTCAGAGCAGGAGTGACATTCAGACCTCTGTGCCATGGTTAAGAGCAGTGCTTTGGAGCGGTGGAGTCTGATCTGGAGAACCGGGTTTGATGATTCCCCTCTCCTCCACATGAGCAGCGGAGGCTAATCTGGTGAACTGGATTTGTTTTCCCACTCCCACACACGAAGCCATCTGAGTGACCTTGGGCAAGTCACATTCTCTCAGCCTCACCTACCTCACAGGGTGTCTGTTGTGGGGAGGGTAAGGGAAGGTGATTGTAAGCCAGTTTGAGTCTCCCTTAAGTGGTAAAGAAAATTGGCTTATAAAAACCAACTCTTCTTCTTCTTCTCCAGTTTCCCTGGACCTGAGAACAGGATAAAAGTAAGTCGGGGAGGAGGAATCTGGAAGGACATTCCAGGGCTATTGAGAAGAAACAGATTAGAGGCTGCAGAATGGTCTGGAGGCTTTATGACTCTGAATGAAATTCATCTTGACTTGGCCTTGAGAAACCCCATGAAGCGGTGCTCCATAGTCCTGCCGTAGTCAGATGGACCTTGCACAGATGGATAGTTCTTACATTCTTATGGCTGCTATTAAGATAAAACAGCTATTTGGAACTTCTAATTGTTTTGATTGATAGGCTTTCACAGGGCACCCTAGCTGGATATTATCCAAAATTGATTGAGATGTCTTTAATGGGAGACATCGAAGAATACTAGTCTGTTCTGAAATGCTGACATTTCATAAAAAAAGCCATGATTGATTTGACTGATACTATAGCGGAGAAAGTGTGATTTAATAAATACTGACTCCCACCCGCTCTTGAGGTAGGGCTTGAAGGAAGAGCTTACTGGAATTTGGAGGTGAAAGGTGCCTAGCTTGATAGAAACTGTAGAGGGGTAGGCGGAATTTAGTGGAAACTGGTGATTGACGAACAGGACTTTGCAGAATTTGGTAGTGATGGGTGGAACTTAGCAAAAACTGACTTTCCTGATCTATGTACTGGTTATATGATGAAACTGAAGTCAGGCTCAGGGCAGCTCACAAACAGAAAAAAACCAATATAAACAGCAATAACATCATAGTAATACAATAAATTAGCCAGCGTAGTGTAGTGTAGTGGAGAAGAAGAAGAAGAAGAGTTGGTTTTTATATGCCGACTTTCTCTGCCACTTAAGGGAGAATCAAACCGGCTTACAATCACCTTCCCCTCCCCACAACAGACACCCTGTGAGATAGTTGGGGCTGAGAGAGTGTGACTCGCCCACAGTCACCCAGCTGGCTTCGTGTGTAGGAGTGGAGAAACCAATCCAGTTCACCAGATTAGCCTCCGCCGCTCATGTGGAGGAGTGGGGAATCAAACCCGGTTCTCCAGATCAGACTCCACTGCTCCAAACCACCATTCTTAACCACTACACCATGCTGGCTCTCTGCAAGTGGTAGACTCTAATCTGGAGAACAGGGTTTGATTCCCCACTCCTCCACAGGAGCGGCAGACTCTAATCTGGTGAACCGGGTTGATTTCCCCATTCCTACACATGAAGTCAACTAGGTGACCTTGGGCTAGTCACAGTTCTCTCCGAACCCTCTCAGCCCCACCTATCTCACAAGATGTCTATTGTGGGGAGAGGAAGGGGAGGAGATTGTAAACTGGTTTGATTCTCCTTAAAAGGTAGAGAAAGTCAGCATATAAAAACCATTTCTTCCACTTCTTCTTAAAACCTAATATTTAAATACCTTAAAAGTTTTAACAATTCTAATAATTAAAAAAAAAAATTCAGATGGTGCCTCTCATGCTAATACCAGTGATGGGCAACCAGTCAAGGGGGAGGGAAAGGGCAGAAATAGGGATAGGGTGGGGGGCCCTGTGTCTGTTCATCCTCCCCTGACATAATATCTAGTAAAACGTATCTCATGTTGTGAAGTCACAGGATTCTGTTTTTCCCACCCCCTCCCTTTGACAACCAATGACGTAGAACTAGGGTGAGCCAATGCGGAATACTGTGATGTCCCAACACAAGGAAAATCTAACCCAGTATGATATAAGGGGAGATGACGCTGGCTCTGTCTTTTCAGCTGCAATTCTGAGTTTACCAAAATTTCCTCTTTTGCACTAGAAAACTAATTTATCACAGATATGCCTCAGCAGCACTTATTTCCCTCTAGTTTTCTACATGCAGGGTTTTCCTCCCATGAAGAAACATGGAAACTTTTTTTAAAAATCCCTCTACTGTATTCTGTGGTATAACCAGGAGGGTGGGGAAAATACTTTACCACTTGACTGTATGTGATGCTGTGAAGAGCTAGACACTTTCCTGATAGGGTTGCCAGGTCCCTCTTCACCACAGGTGGGAGGTTTTAGGGGCGGAGCCTGAGGAGGGTGTGGTTTAGGGAGGGGAGGGTCTTCAATGCCTTGGAGCCCTATTACCAAAGGGGCCATTTTCTCCAGGTAAATTGATCTCCATCGCCTGGAGATCAATTGTAATAGCGGGAGATCTCCAGCTAGTACCTGGAGGTTGGCAACCCTATTTCCTGGTCATGGGATCACTGCAGAACTGCGCTTATTATTGGAGCTTGCTTAACATGAATCCAGTTGCAGAGTGTCTGCTGGGTAGGGTTGCCAACCTCCAGGTACTAGCTGGAGACCTGCTGTTACAACTGATCTCTAGCCGATGGAGATCAGATCCCCTGGAGAAAATGGCCGCTTTGGCAATTGGACTCTATGGCATTGAAGTCCCTCCCTCCCACCCTCCTCAGGCTCCATCCCAAAAACCTCCTGCTGGTGGCTAACAGGGACTTGGCAACTCTACTGCTGGGTGACCTTAGGCTACTCACAGTTCTCTCAGAACTCTCTCAGCCCCACCTACATCACAAGGTATCTGTTGTGGGGAGGGGAAGGGGAGGTGATTGTAAGCCACTTTGAGACTCCTTAAAGATAGAGAAAAGTGGGGTATAAAAACCAACTCTTCTTGTTCTTCACAGGCAGCTCTGCAGCATGAACACATGAACACATGAACCTGCCTTATACTGAATCAGACCCTCGGTCCATCAAAGTCAGTATTTTCCGCTCAGATCGGCAGCAGCTCTCCAGGGTCTCAGGCAGAGATGTCTTTCCCATCATCTACTTGCCTAGTACCTTTAACTGGAGATGCCGGAGATTGAACCTGGGATTTCTGCATGCCAAGCAGATGCTCTACCACTGAGCCATGGCCCCATCCTCACCGCATGGCAGGCTGCAGAGTCATCCTCTGGAGAGAGAACTTCTGGCTGCCTGCAAGCATCTAATGGGACTCTTTGGCTTCACTGAAAGGATGTATCTGTAATGATGGGGAAAGATTTATTGTGGCCTCTACAGTGAAGCAGAGCTGACAGCCTTCCTTGGCTTGCATCGACCTTGATGAATTTGTTCTTCACGCCCAGAGGTATTTTGGAAAGACCTACAAACATATTTGAGCAACCTGGTATTTCATCTGATGTAAGGGCAAAAGAGAGAGGCTAATTCCTGGGAGCTCCCCCACTAAAGTCAGCTTGGACTGGGCGATTATTATTTACAGTATAATAAATAATACCGAGAGGATTTTCCCCCTCCCAACATTTCATCCAAGGCTAGCGTCAAGAGGCAGCATGACTGCTAAAATGGTAGAGGAATTAAGCCCTAGAACTACATATTATATGATGCATTACATGTTTATGAAGCAGAATGTGAAGCCTCACTTCTGCTATTGCAAGTTTAGATCTTTCCTTCCACATCTGTCATAACATCGGTACAAGGTTTTGAAGCAGAGATATGAGGTTTGGGGGAGGAGGAGCCATGGCATGCAGCAGAAGGTCCCATGTTCCATCCTTGACTTTGCCAGTGGAAAGGATAAAGTAGCAGGTAGTGGTGTGTCTAGGAGCCCCGTGGTGCAGAGTGGTAAAATGGTGATCAAGCATCAGCTGAGCAGGAGAGCTCCGGCCGGCCACAGTATTATAAAAACAAAAAACAACCCCCCTATCTGTATTTTCCTACTCTATCAGGGACTGACTGACTCCACCCCAAAAATCTCCAGGTATTTCCCAACACAGAGCTGGCAACCCTCGGCTGCCCCCACCAGAGGTGGCACCATGCCACAGGAGGCCAGAATCCAAGGCTCATTCTCCAACCTCTTTCAGGCAGCCATTCTGTGACGATCTGATTTGTCCTTTTGGGGGAGTGCTATCTGGGGGTAAGAGCCCCGTGGCGCAGAGTGGTAAGCGCCAGTCCAAGCTCTGCTCGCGACCTGAGTTCGATCCCGATGGGAGTCGGTTTCTGGTAGCCGGCTCAAGGTTGACTCAGCCTTCCGTCCTTCCGAGGTCGGTAAAATGAGTACCCAGCTTGCTGGGGGTAAAGGGAAGATGACTGGGGAAGGCACTGGCAAACCACCCCATAAACAAAAGTCTGCCTAGAAAACGTCGGGATGTGACGTCACCCCAAGAGTCAGGAATGACCTGGTGCTTGCACAGGGGACCTTTACCTTTTATCTGGGGGTGGGAGTATCTAGGGCAGGCCCAGAATGCTCGCCTTTGTTGTTGTTGTTTATTTTATTTGGTATTTTATATTTTGTAAATTTCTGTGCTTTCTTTTAGGCATATTTTATGGGAAAGCAGTTAAGAAGGAGGCCGGAAGGTAGCGGAGTGGACAGATAGCTATGGAAAGGTCATTCGTGTCCAGCTACACTCTGACTAGGAAGCTGAGAAAAACAAACCAACAACAACAAAAAGAGAGAGGTTTAAAAGATCCAAAATCAACATTAGTTGTCACACAGCTTTATTTCTCTCTGTTACTACCTCCCGGCCTTCTCCCTTCTCATTCATGGTGGAGAGGGTTGGAGATGTTCACAGACCAGAGAATCTGAAAATGTTTCCTTCTGCAAGTGCCAAGCTTTCCCCACCTCTCCGAGAGAACGTTTTATGTGTTTTCCAAATAGTCTTTCCCCTCCTTCCCTCTGAATGAACAGATGGTGTTGCAAACACATTTTCAAATCCTTCTTTTCATCTCTTTCTATGTCTTTCCCTTCTCTTCTAAGCCTAGGCTACTGCGAAGGGAAGCAAGCGAGGCTTTCAAAGGCATTTTTTTTGGATCTGAATGGGGAGAGTGAGTCCAAAGTGTTCTCTGCGGGAGGATTTTCTTTCCATTTCAGTCCACTTCAAGGCAGTTCACAGGCTTAGCTGGGTTATTTACTTGCTCTTGGTCTCTCTCTCTCTCTCCAAAATAATATTTGAACCCGTCAAAGAAGGATTTGCAGAATGACTGAGCCGCCTCTGCAAAGACGACTCATGGAGGCCATGCCCAATCATGTCTCTCTCTAGAGATGAACAAGGAGACCACTAACTGTACAGGAGATGAAACCCTTCCTGCGATCTCAGTAATTCAAGAGAAGAGCCCTGGACCAGATTTGGAAGACTGGAAACAGGAGCTGGCACAAGAATGCAAGGTTGTTTCCACAGTGGTTGAAATGAAAAGCTCAAAGTATCATGGGCTTTGGATCTCACCTTGCTGTGGGAGAGCAAAAACATCCTTGAGGTAAGGCGCTCAGGAAGAAAGCAAATGCACAGATACAGAGGCTGACTAAGCAGCCTTCTGGGGTGCCAAAGTGCCCAGTTATGCCAGTCTTTCCTAGCTGTTATCTTTCTTCCACCAAGATCAGGTATAGGGCTTTTTCCTCCTCCATACAAGAATCCTGAGCCAGTGTGGTGTCATGGTTAAGAATGGTGGTTTGGAGTGGTGGGCTCTGATCTGGAGAACCTGGTATGATTCCCCACTCTTCCATATGAGCGGCGGAGGCTAATTTGGTGAACTGGGTTGGTTTCCCCACTCCTACACATGAAGCCAGCTGGGTGACCTTGGACTAGGCACAGCTCTCTTAGAGCTCTCTCAGCCTCACCTACCTGACAGGGTGTCTGTTGCGGGCAGGAGAAGGGAAGGCGATTGCAAGTTGGTTTGATTCTTCCTTAAGTGGTAGAGAAAGTCAGTATATGAAAACCAACTCTTCTTCTTCTGAGAAATAGGGCTGTGGTAGAGAAGGCATGTGAAAGGGTCCTGGCCGCTTTCAGAGAAGGCAGATTTGATCTGAGAACTGCAGTTGCCACATGAGCTCACACAGGGAGAAAGAGGCCTTTAGATATGGAGGTCTCATGTAGTTAGACTATAAAAGTGGTGGTGGAAAGTGCCTTCCAGTTGTAGCTGACTTATGGTTACCCCATAGGGTTTTCAAGGCAAGAGATGACCAGAGATAGTTTGCCTATTGCCTGCCTCTGTGTAGCAACCCTAGACTTCGTTGGTGGTCCTCCCATCAAGGTACTAATCAGAACTGACCCTGCTTAACTTCTGAGATCAGGCTAGCCTGGGACATCCATGTCAGGGGGCTATAAATGTGGGAGCCAGCAAATTGAATCTGGAAGCAAATGGGAAGCCAGTGAAGCTGCTTTTAACACTGACACAATGAGATGGAAGAGGCTTGTTCTTGTTGACTGGAGAACAAGTAACTGAACCTTCTGGGTTATCCTTGTGCAGCGCTACATAGAGTGTGGGAACACATGAACACATGAAGCTGCCTTCTACTGAATCAGACCCTTGCTCCATCAAAGTCAGTATTGTCCACTCAGACTGGCAGCAGCTCTCCCAGGTCTCAGGCAGGGGTCTTTTGCATTACCTTCCTGCCTAGTCCCTTTAAACTGGAGGTGCTGGGGATTGAACCTGGGATTTTCTGCATGCCAAGCAGACGCTCTACCCCTGAGCCACAGCAGTGTGATAACAGACTCCATAACCCCCAAGAAGTACAACACTGGAGCGGGACACAGAATGCCCTACTTGGACTGGTGGTGGGGGATCAGGGTCAAAGACCCATGGATCACCACAGCAAGGTTAACCCTGTCCAGGAGGGATAATGCCTTGTGGATCTAGGCCATCTCAGCCACCCCTGCAACATATTGTTCTAAGGACAAGGAGGGTCTGAGAAGACTCCTAGGTTGTTTATGCATGGGTACATTCACTCACGTTCACCCTGCATCTGTCTCGGTTGTTCCTTGGAGTTATGCATGAGTTTTCCGTCCATTAGAGATGACCTCACTGCCAGCCCTCACAAATCCCGGGGCTTCCTGTCCCTCTATTAACCTGCTTCTTCCCTCTCCCCTGAGCTCAGCCTGCTTGAAATCCCAATGCATAAGGCAAAGCGCTGGACAAGGAAGCTTGGCTTCTCTCACAGCATGCAAACAGCCAATTACAAAGCAGCATGTCAAGGAGCGGGGATTCAAATACTTCCTGCTTCCTCTGAGTTCTTTCTGAGCAGAAGGTTTTAAAAATGAGGGTTGTGTTCCCTTCCTTTCAAACAGCTCAGTTTTTAATTTTTGTTCTTAAAATGCTCTTAGAATGCTTTTTTATGCGGCAATTGGGTCTCAGGGGGGACGTTTTTTGTCACTACAGCCAATTACAAAACAGCATTTTAAGGGATGGGGATTTAAATCCTTCCTGATTTGAGCTTGGAGACTGCTGGTGCATAGACTCCCAACAGGGAAGTGCGGGTCCAGTGAGCAACGGACCTCAGGAAAACCTGCCATGCATAAACGACCATAAACTCTTGACGAAGTCTATGAAGGATAGCTTCATAACTATCAAGCAAAGGTAATGCAATCCTCTGCCGTGTATCAGACTTCTCTTTTGGCACTCCCTTCCTCTCTTCTGTTGCCTGGCTGCCACTGTCCATCTTTAGATGTCTGGCCAAGACCTTTTTATTCCCACAGGCTTTTAATTAAGGGATGATTCTTCTGTGAATGGTTTATCTCCCAATGCTGGGGTTTTATTGGCTGGAATCATTTTGTTTTTATTGCTGCTACTGACTGGGTTGGTTTTAGGACTGATTTTGGTTTTCATTTTTTAATTGCTTTATGAATCTCTGCTTGTTAGATTGTGAACCGTCTTGGGCAAGAGGATACTATATAAATATTTTAAATAAAGAAAGCATTCTTCTGCAAGGTCAGATCTAGTAGAAATCTGAACTGTGAGTATGGCCTTTTAGGGAGAACACAACCCCATTTAGAACATTCCATTTGTATTTTGCTGATAGTGCCACTGTTTAGTCTGGATTTAGTTTTCATTTGTGGATGCCCATTCGATCCCTTGCTGACTCCAAAAATCTGTCCAGAGCCTCATCTATGTTAGATGAACAGGAGATAAATTATAACATTGCATTCCAAATCCCTGAATGGTCTGCCCCAGTGGATTCATGGAGATATTAAAGACATGGGAGACAAGTGACAACTATCTCCCTGCACAACCTTCTGGAACCAGGCTATGAGACGGGAATGGATTGACTGGACTGTGGCATTGCCAGTTGCCATCCCAGAGAGCTGGTTGATACTGCGGTTGATGGCATCAGAAACTGTTGCAAGATCCAGACAGATCAATGTGATCACATTGTGCTCATCTCTACTCCCTCAAAGCCATTTAGCAGGGCAGTTTTGATCCCAACAGTGTTTCAGAAGTGAGTTCAAAATTAGACTAGCTAATCTATTATAATCTAACCTACTGTGTACTAAAAAAAACCATGATACATTGCAACTTTGCGTGAACAGTACATGCGTGAAATGGAACAGGTACAACAGTTTTCAGGAAAGAGTATAGGTGCAAAGGCAGGAAGGATGGCAGGAAAGAAAGAAAGAAAGAAAGAGAAAGAAAGAAAGAAAGAAAGAAAGAAAGAAAGAAAGAAAGAAAGAAAGAAAGAAAGAAAGAAAGAAAGAAAGAAAGAAAGAAAGAAAGAAAGAAAGAGAATTTATGAAAGCAACGCAGATTTTAGAAGTTCCACATCTGATGTTTGGTCTAAGATTCTGCTCAAGCAGAACCATAGTTTCTCTAGCTGAGATCTTCCTTCCTTCCATTTGCCAATTACCATCAGAGAGGCACTGCAATAAGAGGCAATTGCCAGGCATCTTTCGGTCATGCCTGGATCCAGTTATAGCTGAGATCCCCTATTCCCATTTGTGAGGCCATCAGAGGGAAAGGAACAACCTGGATCCAAGCCAACAGTGAATAGCCAGACGTCTTCCCATCAAGCCTGAACCAAGTAATCACTGGGAGCCCCATCTTCAAGATTATTATTTTTTTTAAAGTGGAGAGTCAACCTGTGACTGGAAAGCAGAAGAGCAAGGGGGAAATGGTTGCCTCCTTCCCCCATTCCATATCTGGAGTAGGTTGTCTGGGTTTTTCTGTCCCATCCTATATGTCACTTCAAATAGTTGATTGTTCTAAGGTATAAGATTTCCCATCAATCTTTATTCCCATGGAATAAAACCCAGTGTTCCATTACAAACTAGCATACGGCACCAGTTGTGGAAAGCCCTCCCTGCTCTTTTCTTCCACCAGACCCACAGAGCAATCCCCTAAACTGGTCACTAAAGTTGCCAACCTCCAGGTGGGGCCTGGAGTTCTCCCAGAATTACAATTCATCTCCAGCCATCAGTTCCCCTGGAGAAAATGGAAGCTTCCGAGGGCAGACTCTATGGTATACCATAGATTCTAGGTGAAAGCCCAAATCCCCACCTCCACAGGCACCGCCCCCAAATCTTCAGAAATTTCTCAGGCCAGAGTTGGCAACCCTACAGGTCACTGGCACAAACCTCTCATCTATGAAAATGCCACACAAGGCCATCATTTTTGATGCCAACAAAGATCTATTTACCACTGGTGGTGCAGTCTCTCTAGAGCCAGTACGGTGTGGTGGTTTGGAGCAGTGGACTCTAATCTGGAGAACCAGGTTTGATTCCCCACTCCTCCACATGAGCAGCAGATGCTAATCTGGTGAACTAGGTTGGTTTCCCCACTCCTACACATGAAGGCAGCTGGGTGACCTTGGGCTAGTCACACTCTCTCAGCCCCACCTACCTCACAAAGTGTCTGTTGTGGGGAGGGGAAGGGAAGGTGATTGTAAGCTGGTTTGATTCTTCCTTAAGTGGTAGAGAAAGTCGGCATATAACCAACTCTTCTTCTTCTTCTCAAAAAGGAAGAGAAGATATCTGATTTCCACTTGCTGCAAGATGAGGAACTCAAGGATCCAGCTGTTGAAACCATTGACGATCAAAAGCATTTATGATTTTTTTTTAAAAAGCATTTCACTAGCTGGGTCTCCTGCAACCCTCACCTGCCACCCAGTTTCTCTTCTCGTGGTAAATAAAAATGTCTACTGCTCTCTCCGTGTAGGCGGGGGAAATTATAATCTAATAATATAGGCCCCAATGATCTCCTTGGCAGCCTCCATCACATTACGGCTCTTGGGGAGCTCTGCCTTTTCAAATGGTTAGGCCACGTCCATCTGGCTTTACAGCCTCCCCTCCCACTCCCGTTCCAAAGCCAGGGTGAGTCATTTATCTTGCTTGGTTGCATTCAATCACTTTTTAATATGGAAAACTTCTGTTACCTTCCTTTTTGAACCTGGAATTATCCTGGATGCCTCCTCTTTTGGACAGAATATCCTTCTTGTGACCACAAGTGAATGCAGCTATTATTTTAATGTGGTTTAACTCCTGGCTTGTGCGGAGAGGCGGTAACAATATCCCTTTTTCAGTTTGCCTCCAGTCCCCAGTAGAAGCGAGATCCAATATCCTCTGGTCTTTATTCTCCTTTTCATATATATATATATATATATATATATATATATATATATATTAATGATTTATTGAATATCCTGTTCTTTCCCTTTCTTTCTTACTGTTTTTGACCTAATAGTCTGACCTGAAGCAGTCACAGAATCATAGAATCATAGAGTTGTAAGAGACCACCAGGGTCATCTAGTCAAACCCCCTGCACAATGCAGTAAATTCACAACTACCTCCCTTCCACACCCCCAGTGACCCATACTTCATGCCCAGAAGATGGCCAAGGTGCCCTCCCTCTCATGATCTGCCTAAGGTCATAGAATCAGCATTGCTGACAGATGGCCATTTAGCCTCTTCTTAAAAACCTCCAGGGAAGGGGAGGTTACCACCTCCCGAGGAAGCCTGTTCCACCGAGGAACTGCTCTGAGTCTGACTGTTAGAAAATTCTTCCTAATGACTAGACGGAAACTCTTTTGATTTAATTTCAACCTGTTGGTTCTGGTCCGACCTTCTGGAGCAACAGAAAACAACTTGGCACCCTCCTCTATATGACAGCCCTTCAAGTACTTGAAGGTGGTTATCATATCCTCTCTCAGTCTTTTCCTCTTCAGTCTCAAAGATAGCTTCTCCGTTGCCTGATCGTAACCTTAACATCCATCCTGACGAAGTCCGGAGAACATAAACTCATGCACACTTTGTTGTGTTATTTCAGCTGGCATTAATAAATGTTAAAGCATGGCTTTTGTTTTTGGATTTTGCTATTGACCAACATGGCTACATGCCTCTGTTGCATGTTACATTTTAAATGTTTTTTTTCCCATCAGTGAATAAAAAGAAAAATTAGAAACAGACTAATGTACAAGATCAGATGCCATGAATGCTACTATGGATGTGTGAAGTGAGTTGACCTTTTGTTTGGTAGTGAAAGATGTTTTTATTTAGTGGTCACCGATACAAGGAAGGGCTCACTTAAATGAGGATTGATGGCTGGTGACTACTACTAGCTGCTTTACACCCCCTTGCTGTTTGAAGCAAGGCTGGAAGGAAATGGTCTAGCAGTTTGAATGTAGCCAGCAACGGGAGTCAGAAGCCATAGTTTTCAGGGGTGCAGTGGCCATAACTTACTGAGAAAGTTCCTGGAGGGCCAGTGGCACCCAAAAACAAGCAGAGCCAAATCCCAGCAGCTGCAGGTGTCTCTTGGCTGAAGCCCTTTAGCAGCAATGGGAGCCTGCATGGTGTAGTGGTTAAGAGCAGTGGTTTGGAGCGGTGGACTTTAATCTGGAGAACCAGGTTTGATTCTCCACTCCTCCAGGTTTGATTCCCCACTCCTCCACATGAATACATGAAGCTGCCTTATACTGAATCAGACCCTTGATCCATCGAAGTCAGTATTATCTACTCAGAGCAGCAGTGGCTCTCCAGGGTCTCAGGCACAGGTCTTTCACCTCACCTACTTGCCTAGTCCCTTTAACTGGAGATGCCAGGGCTTGAACCTGGGACATTCTGCATACCAAGCAGATGCTCCACCACTGAGCCATGCCCCCTCCCCAATAATATAGTGAACCGGGTTGGTTTCCCCACTCCAACACATGAAGCCAGCTGGGTGACCTTGGGCTAGTCATACTCTCTCAGCCCCACCTACCTCACAGGGCGTCTGTTGTGGGGAGGGAAAGGGAAGGTGATTGTAAGCCGGTTTGAGTCTCCCTTAAGTGGTAGAGAAAGTCGGCATATAAAAACTAACTTGTCTTCTTTTTCGGTGAGGACCATTGTTTGTTCTCCAATTGCCTCCACCAGCATCACTACCAAAGGCAATGGATGAACTGATGTTAGAGTTACCAACCTCCAGGTGGTAGCAGGCATTCTCTTGCTTTCCGTGAAGCCCTCCCATCTGCTTTCCTCTGGGCAGTGGGAGGAAAATGGGAGGGGGAACCAGTGTTGCGTGCATAACAACCTCACTTCCGACAAAAACCCAGAAATAAAATCACAGCTACCCCTGTGACACTCTAGGGATTTCACCAGTTCTCTATGGTCTTTGCCATAAAGATCTGACAATTGACCATTCCTAGAGTACTGAGGGGAGGGGAGGCAGCATGGCATAGCCCAATCTTGTCAGATCTTGGAAGCTAAGCAGGGTTAGTACTTGCCACTTTTTTCTTTATTTTTGCTTCTGCTGCTCCATTAATTTCTGGATTCTCAGGGTGTTAGCCTTCTTGTTGAGGTCTCCAGTTTCTGGAGTGAGTAGTAGAACAAACTTTACTATTCAAGAGCATAAGTTGGTATTAGAGCAGTTTTCATGGTTGCATGAATTGACAAACATTTCTGGATTTGGTTGCATTTCCCCCCTTGCACCCTGTTGTAGTATAAGGTGTAAAACAGCCCTTTTGTGCAGAAGATGCTTGATGCATGCAGAGAGGCAGCTCTGCAGGTCCTTTCTTTCTTTTAAACTCATTTCTTCTACTGGATAAAATTTTATGTTTTTTTGTTTTTTTTGAGAGAGAATCTAATAACTTTATTCTGAAAGAATTCAAACAGTTAATTTTGTCCCAAACAGTTCCCCAGCATGGAGAGGGGGATGGATTTTGGGTCCTCCTCTCACCCTATAGTGTGTCCAATTCCTCAGCACAGTGACAGAACACATTATGTGGAAATCAGTAGCAATTTGATGTCAGTGGGACTGACTTCTCAAGGAAATAGCCTTGTCTTGGGACAAAGTGGCCCCTTAGCTGAGCAACTTGCGTCTCCCCATTCCTTGCTGGTCGAAGACTCGTTGAAGGTAATATGGTTTCCCCCTTGCAGATTGCAACCTGAGGCATTAAAAAAAAACATGGAACCATATCAAATGATCTTCTTGACAATCTAGTAACTCAAGAAGAACCATGGGCTTTCCCCCCTCAAGAACCAGAGCAGCAATATTTCCACAGAACTCCTACTTAAGCAAGGTTTACTCCTCATAAATCACATCCCTTCGCCAGCCAGTTCTTGATCAATCTTTTCCAGGTGTTCCTCCCAGAAACCCATAGAGGCTTTCCTTGTAGCCTGGAGTTTTTGATTAGTTTATAATTATCCGATATTCTTGAAACATTATTGTAACATGGCCTCTTCCTTGCTATCCTCTGAAGGTGGAAATCCCAGCTGTCTTCCAAAAATTTCAGATGAGATTAGAATCTGATTTGATTGCTTGGCGTTGGCCAAAGTGAAATTTTTTGTTTTGGAGGCACCCAGTGCATTGTGGTAGTTGTAGTCCTTTGCAACAGAGCGCTGCAAATGCAGGGGAGAAACTACACAATTAAATGTGTGGTGACGTTAGTTGAGGGTTGCCATGTATTATCAGTGTTGAAAAATGCCTCGTTTGCACAAATCATTCATCTTTATACTTGCACAGATTTTATTTTCTTGCTGTTGTTTCCCTCAAGCTTTGTTTGATGTTTATTAGTAATCACACATAAGGTTATCAAACTCCAGAGGGAACCTGGCGAAAAATCAAGCCTCTGTTAAAGGGGGACATTTTTCTGCATTTTTCTATGTTTGCCTGAATTATCCAGCAAACTGGGAAGGAAAATCTTACCACATTTCTGGATGGGATAGGGTTGCCAACCTCCAGATGAGGCCTGGAGATCTCCTGCTATTCCAACTGATCTCCAGACAACAGATATCAGTTCCCTTAGAGAAAATAGCTGCTTTTCAGGGTGGGCTCTATGGCATTTTACCCTGCTGAGTTCCCTCCCCTCCCCAAACCCTGCCTTCTCCAGGCTTAGGGTTGCCAATCTCCTGGTAGTAGCTGGAGCTCTTCCACTATTACAACTGATCTCCAGGTGATAGAGATCAGTTTACCTGGAGAACATGGCCGATTTGGCAATGGGCCTCTATGGCATTGAAGTCCCTCCCCTCCCCAAACCCTGCCCTCCTCAGGCTCTGCTAGGCTTGCCAGGCCCCGTAGCTCCACCAGCGGGAGCTTTGCAGGGCCGTGGCCGAGGTGCACAATGCACTCGCGTCCCTGTCACGGCATGTGCGCATACCCCGCGTGACGCGCCTATGTCACTTCCGAGTTTACCCAAGGGTTGCCAATTGCCTGTGGTGGCGGGTAAACTACCGCCCATCCACCGGGCTGCCTGCCAGCCAGCTGAGAGCCAGCGGGCACTGCGGGCCCGCGTGCGGGCACTGTGGGCACACACGCGCAGACGCGGTGCACACATCACTTTTGGGTAAACCTGAAAGTGATGCAGACGCCCTAGCACTCTTGGTTAAAACTCTTTGGAAACCATAGAGTTTTGGCCGGGATCGCTAGAGCATCCCCGTCACTTCCAGGTTAAACCGGAAGTGATGTAGGCGCATCGCACATGTGCATCGCGCGCTAATGCCATGGCCCCGTGAAACTCCCGCTGGTGGAGCAGCGGGGCCTTGCAAGCCTAATTTACCCGGAAGCGACTGGGACGCTCTAGCGATCTCAGCCAAAACTTCATGGTTTCCATAGAGTTTTAGCCGAGGTTGCCAAAGCATCCATGTCGCTTCTGGGTAAACCCGAAAGTGATGTGTGCACTGCATGTGTGTGCGCACATGCACACAGTGCACGCCGGCCCTCAGCTGGTCGGCGGGCAGCCCAGTGGATTGGTGGGATTTTACCCGCCACCACTGGGCACTTAGTAACCCTAGGCTCTGCCCCAAAAACCTCCCGCCAGTGGTGAAGAGGGACCTGGCAACTGTATCTGAGGAAGAAAAGCAAGGTACAAATGAAATGATTGCATGCAGCTCCCAGGGAGCAAGACAGTAAAGCCCCCTTGATCAGGACTCTGAAGTGGCAGCAGAAACTTTTTCTAAATAGATGCATAAATAAATAAATAAATAAGGTGTATGTGTGAGACACCATCAGAGCATAGGGGCCCCTCAGTAGTAGCTAGGAAGGAATGCTCAGGAACAGTCGAGCTATTCTCTGAACACTTGCCAAGAAAACCCATAAATACCAAGCTGATTCCAAAGTGATCCAAGGAAAGGGCTCTCATCGATAATAGTCACATTAGAGCCGTTCTCTCTGGCTTTTGCACAAAGAGATAAAGCCCAGTTTGGGGAGCGAAAAGCCAAACATATCAAGATATGTTATGTATTTATTCAGTTGGCCTGGAAAAAAGCTATAAAGCACACATTTTGAGTAAAAGAAGGGAGATTTATGGGGGTTTTGCAAATCTAAGTCATATCTTACTGCGTCCCCCAGGCTGGGATACTCTAATCATTAACATACCCTGAGCATGGACACACGGTGGCCGGAGAATTGTTTCCTTCTGGCCACAGCTCCAGCTAGAGACACGGTAGGGATTGAGCTACTCTGCCTGACAGTTGGGTAAATGAATTGCCAATTCATTCTGAGCTTGGAGGGGGTTTCTCCAGGGTTTTTTCCCCCTAAAAAAAAAAAAAAAATGGGGGCTTTTTATATGCTTCTTTGATCACTCGGGTCTTGACAAATTATTTTCCAAGGAATTTCTTTAGCCTTAATACCATAAAGAGGAAAAATGGATTTATTCTCAAGCAGTCACTTTCATGTTATAGAAACGGCAACCTGGAAGGGCCTTCTCCTCCTCCTCCTATATACAATCCTACATCTTCCACTATCTATACTTGCTCTTCTGAAATGGAGCAGACTGCATAGGCAGGGATGTCCAATCTTTTGGCTTCCCTGGGCCACATTGGAAGAATTGTCTTGGGCCACACATAAAATACACCATCACTAACGATAGCTGATTCATAATGTTTTAAGTAAGTTTACGATGTTTTGTTGGGCCACATTCATAGCCGTGTGGCCCGGGGGCCACAGTTTGGACAAGCCTGGCATAGAGACTTCCCCCATCCATATCTGAGGAAGAGAAATTATATTTAATATTTGTAATAATTCGAAGTGATGTGCTGTGCTGGAGTGCATTTTAGCCAGTAGATCAGATGTTTTTGCAATCATGATGAGACCATAAGAAAAATAAAGCATCATATTGGGCATTTTATTGTTGAATGTGGTGCTTTGATAGATAGTATTTTTTGTGTGTGCATTTACATGTCCTTGCAAACTGCTTTGAGTGTAGGATAAAGCAGTACAAAATATTTCAAATGAGTAAATAACTTAATCCTTGGCCTCTTTCATCAAAGCACAGTTCAATCAAACCTAGGATCTTTTTTTTGGGGGGGGGATAGGAGAGAATGCATGCCAATGCAAGTGACACATAAGTGATAAATAAGGCTGTGTCATAGCTTACATGCTCAGTAGATAGGGTTGCCAGGTCCCACTTCGCCACTGGCGGGAGATTTTTGGGGTGGAGCCTGAGGAGGGCAGGGTTTGGGGATGGGAGGGAGGTCAATGCCATAGAGTCCAATTGCCAAAGCAGCCATTTTCTCCAGGTGAACTGATTTCTATCGACTGGAGATCAGTTGCAATAGCAGGAGATCTCCAGCTAGTACCTGGCAGTTGGCAACCCTATCAGTAGAGACCCCTTGCCCCCTTGGAAGTGCTGGGGTTCAAGTCTGCTGGGGAAACACATCCTTATGTTAAGAAGCCTTGCATCCTAATCCATGCCCTCAACCTGTCTCTATTCACCACATGTTGTCTCTTACTGCATTTTTCAGCTTGTGCTTTCTGGCAGCTTTATAGCATTTTTGCAATGCTGTGATTCAGGTAGAGCTTCTAGACTGTGTGAAATCATACAACAAAACACATTTTATGCCACTTTGCATTTTGGGGCTTAGTTTCTTCTATGTCCAACAAAACCAATGTGTATCTTGCCGAATCACACTGGTTTTTCATTTAGGGCTGCCTGCCAAGAGTGGCAACCCTTGGAAGCTTTGGGGGCGGGGCCAGCATCATGCAGCACCACATGACAGCGTGCAATGCTGTGACATCAGTTCTGGTCGTATAACCAGAAGTGATGCCATAGCATCTGGTTATCGCAACAGCGTGGTGTAGTGGTTAAGAGGGGTGGAGTGGTTTATTATTGATAGGGTTGCCAGCCTCCAGGTGGCAGCAGGAGATCTCCTGCTATTACAACTGATCTCCAGCCAATAGAGATCAGTTCACCTGGAGAAAATGGCTGCTTTGGCAATTGGACTCAATGGTATTTAAGTCCCTCCCAAACCCCGCCCTCCTCAGGCTCCACCCCAAAAACCTCCTGCCAGTGGCAAAGAGGGTCCTGGCAACCCTAATTATTGAAGACCTGACACAAGCAGGAGATTAATTGAGACCCCAAGATGGAAATAACTCAATAGGCTTGACCAGCTCAAACCTGAATTCCATCCCTGGTTCCGGAATTGCATCACATGAGAAAGCCAAAGCCTGTTACATGAATATAGTAAATAATCATTTCACAGGTGGTGACATTAGGAAAGGAAAAATCAAAGTGTTTTCAGGTCTATTTCAGTGTATCACGCTGGTGAATAGACATATCAAATCTGTCAGAGGAATTTGGCTGTAGATAATTTTGTGAATGTTATGTATGTTGATTCAGGTCGCGCTTGCTCTTTCCCTCCAGGCTCCTTCACCCTAACTTCCTATTGGACAATGAACTCTTGCCGACCAACCATGGACTGGGGGCATGGCTCTGGGTGGTTGGGACGGGAATATAAGGAGTTTATTGTGCATTGCCAGTTCAGTTCCTTGAGTGTTGAATAAACGGTTGTTGTTGGAGCTCCGGCTCCGGCCTCGTGCATCGCCCACGTGTACATAAAAGTGAACATACCACATCTGAGCAATCCCAGCTGTGTATGTGGATTAGCTTTGGTTGCACAGAGGTTCTTCCTTCCCCTATATGACCTACCTGTCATCAGAGATGGCCCTTGGAGGCCCTTCTCAGCGGATCCCATTTTCAGAAGTTAGATAGATGTCTATATTATTTTTATTTACTTTATTTATATCCTTTCACCCCAATGGGTACCCAAAGCCACTTACATTGTTCTCCTCTCCTCCATTTTATCCTCACAACAACCCTGTGAGGTAGGTTAGGCTGAGCTTGTGTGACTGGCCCAAGATCACCCAGCAAGCTTTCATGGCACAAGTGAGGATCTGAACCTGGGTTTCCCAGATCCTAGCCTGACTTTAACCACTATGTCACACTGGCTAGTTATTGATTTACAAGTTTATAACCCACATTTCTACTTCTATAAAGTACTTCAGATAATTTTACAACAGTTAGAGAAATGCAATAATAATAATAATAATAATAATAATAATAATAATAATAATAATAATAATAATAATATCATTTAAAAGTGATCTGAACCTATCTTATGGTTGCATTGCATAGAGGGCTTCAGCTAGAACACTGGGAGCTGGATGGCAGACAGCATAAATCTCTCTCCTCTCTTCAGGGCAAGATGGTCTTCTGAGTAGGGGATACGGTTGCCAGCTCCAGGTTGGGAAATACCAGGAAATTTGGGGGGTGGAGTCTGAGGAGGGCAGGGTTTGGAGAGGGGAGGGACTTCAATACCATAGAGCCCAATTGCCAAAGCAGCCATTTTCTCCAGGCGAACTGATTTCTATTGCCTGGAGATCAGTTGTAATAGCGGGAGATCTTCAACCACCACCTGGGGGTAGCATCCCTAGTAGGGGACATTTTCTCTGGTTGCATCTCAAGGGATGTTTTCTGGGTACTTTTGTTGGTATGTTTCAGGTGCCAGACAAACAAAGCCTGTCCTTGTTGTTACTGGACCCTTCAATGCCTTAATGGTTTGTTTCTTGTAGTTTTATTGTGGCTTGTAACTTATGTGATTCCCACTGTTATTGTCATTTTATGTGGTACTTGCTTTTAACATCTTTTGGGCTGCCTTCAGTGCTCTTTGGGGCAGAAAAGCATGCCTGCATTTTAAAATAAAATAAAATAAAATAAAATAGCAATGGATTATGTTGTGCCTATGCTTAAGAGACATACGATTTCTTCATAGGATGCCTAGCATGGAAATCAAAACATTTTCCAGCCCAGGACGGGGCACAGTGCAAATTAATCCCCAAGTCCAACCAATGCACTTCTGCTCCAGTTGAAATTAATGAAAGATTTGTTCCCCTGTTGACGCTAATGAGGAGAGACATAAACCCAAAGAAATCAAATTGGGAAAGGACCTTTCAGATCCAAGATCAGGAAGGGTCATTTCCCTCCTGGAAACAAGGTCAAGTAGCTCTCCATTGTATGGTCCTGGACAAGGCATCCCATTCAATTTTGCCTTTCCCAGGAGATATGGACATTCCTGCTGTTCCTGCAGGCAGAGTCTGAACATGAAGACTGAACATGCTAGAGTCTGAACATGAAGACTTGCCGTTTCTGCTTCTCATGGTAATGATCATCTCATTCTCTTCACAACCACAAAGCTGGTTCTTATACTACTAGAGCATTAGTATCAGGTTCAGTCTCTGAGTTAAAGTCAGAAGTATGATGTGATGGTGAAAACTGCTAACGCAGTTTTGGGCTACTTTAACAGCACAGGGCCAAAGTATTCATGACCACGTCCACGGGTCTAACCCATTTTCCAGCTGGGGGGCCAGCTGTTCCAGCCCTTGAAAAAGCCCTGGGAGGGAAGCACCATCACACTGCGCTGTGGGCCCAATTAGGATCAAACCCTCACAGCATTTTTAAAACACCTCATTAGGCTTTAAAATGATGGAGCGTTCACAGGTCCAACAGAGAGATGCAGTCACATCAAGTTTGGCTCCAGTGTCCAGATTATATTACCACTTTATTCTGCACTTGTCAGGCCTAATCTGAAATGCTGTGTCCAGTTTTGTGCACCACCTTGGGCTGTAAGGCGGAGATCCTGTGCATAAATTTGTTAGCAAGAATCAATGTAATTTGTGTGTGTGCATAAAATGCCATTAAGTTGTAGCGGACTCATGGCAGCCCCTTCCTCTCCCCGCAACAGATGCCTTGTGAGGCAGGTGGGGCTGAAAGAACTCGATGATAACTGTGATTAGCCCAAGGTCACCCAGCTGGCTTCATGTGTAGGAGTGGGGAAACCATAGAATCATTGGGCGAAAACGCATGGTCGCTTTAGCCTCCTTTATTCCCTGTTTCAGCCAGGATTCAGCCAGGATCAAACGCATGCGTTTCGCTGAACATGCGTTCGATCCTGGCTGAATCCTGGCTGAAACAGGGAATAAAGGAGGCTAAAGCGACCATGCATTTTTGCCCATAGAGTTGGAAGGGACCACCAGGGTCATCTAGTCCAAGGGGGTTACCGCACTTTGTATTCCCGGCAATGTATTAAGAGTTTGAAAATGTTATAAAAAAACATCGCTTTAAAAGGTTTTTTTGGATACCACAGCTTATAAATGGTTGGAAGACGTCTTCACAGCTAAAGGGGCCAAACAAAGTGCGAACAGTATTTTTTATGTTTTCAAACTCTTAACACATTGGTGGGAATACATAGAAAGTGCGAACAGTATTTTTTATAACATTTTCAAACTCTGAATACATCGCTGGGAATACAAGTGCAGTAACAGCCCAACCCCCTGCACAATGCAGGAAATTCATAACTACCTCCCCCCACCCCCACCCCGCAGTGACCCCAACCCGGTTCACCAGATTAGAGTCTGCCGCTTTTAACCACTACACCACGTTTCAAGTGTATGAAGTATTTTATAACATTGTGTACTGTAAAGTACTGTACAACATTTTTCTTTTGCCAGCAAGTCGCAGCCAATTTACTGCAACCATGTAGGGTTTTCAAGGCAAGAGACTTTCAGAGGTGGTTTGCCGTTGCCTGCCTCTGCATAGCAACCCTGGACTTCCTTGGTGGTCTCCCATCAAAGTACTAATTAGGGTCAACCCTGCTTAGATTCTGAGATTTGATAAATTGGACTAGCCTGGCCTATTCAGGTCAGGTGTATATTCTACTCTATTATATGTTTTAATAGTGGTGTTATTATATTATGGCACCGGGCATCTGGTAGAAAAGTTGTAGCACACTCAAATTCATTATCAAGTTTAGATTTAGTCTGTGATTTTGTTCAAGAAAATAAATAAAAAACAAAAAGGGTGTCCAGATACCTTGTACTTCATAGCACATGGTATTTATTAGACATACATTGCCACACAAGAATATGGAAAGATTAGATAGGTAGAGGGGTTTTTTTGTTCGTAGCAACATACATTTGCATCCTTACATGCTGACATTCACACACATTCATTCTCTCTGACATGCATACACATATACCCTGTTTTCTTAATTAGGGTCATTTGTATTTTTTTTTTAAAGTACAGTTTGAAAAAAAAAAGACAAAAAGGAAACCAAACTTACAATCTGAATATCAATAAAATAATAAAGGTTTCAACCAGCTGCTTTGCTGATTTTATTACCTGTTATTACTTATTAGAACAACTGTTTTTCAATAAATAGTACTAGTAAAATATTACATCTGAAGCACCCTGGAAATTGAATATTTTTTGACCTAGACACAGTCTTCCCAACTCCTTTTTTAAAAACACAAATTTGTTTAACATCTCATTGAATGCATTAAAATAATGTTCTTTAAAAATTTTCATTTCCCCCCCTTTTGTACAGAAGATGACAAAGAAAGGTCATTTTACAAGCTAAACTTGTTTGCTCTTATTAAACTCACAAGTGCCCACTGGTTGTTCTTTTCTTCTTTTTTTCAGATCTTTTTCTTGTTGTTTACAATGGTCAGGGGGAATCAAATCTTGGTGTCATTCTTGGACTTAGGTAGACTGAGCATCATTGTGGAAGTGTTTGTTTTTAAAAGATGCTAGAAGACAGAATTTGGTCAAACAGATGGAAACGAGCAGTCTAGGAACTGACTCCAAACTGCTGTTTCTTTCCTACCTTTTTTTTTTTTTTTTTACCATTCCTGCCAAATACCTAAGATTTTGGTGACTTTTTTGGTACTCTTTGTCAAAATGTTTCTATTAAATTGCCCTCACTGTCCGTCACTGCCCTCCTTTGCCTCCAATAATCCTGAAGCAGCTGATTGGTCGCTTCAGCCCACGTTATTTATTGAAATCCAATGATGTGATCTCACCAGATGTGCCTTCATCCTGCTTACTACAGAGTTGATTGTCCAAGGATGGAGGGGAAAGCACAGAAGTTATAGCATTGGGCAGTGTGGGGGAGGGATTGTATTTGTTCAATCTAAGGACACAATTCATTTCCTTGCCCTGCACAAGCACATCTTTCCAGGAACAGGGAATAGAGAAGGTATCAAGAGAATAATGTGTGGTAAAGCTGCATTCATGGAAGGAGATGGGAAGGATGCAGAGAATGACTCCATTATCCTTTGAGGGTATAAATTCAACTCCAAACTGGCTACATTCATCCCCCAAACCAAAGCCGGTGAACATTTGGCACGGCCTCAATGGAGGCTACTTCAAATTGTTCCCCTGATTTATAGGGTTGCCAGCTTCAGGTTGAGAAATACCTGGAGATTTTTGGGGCAGAGCCTGAGGAGGGCGGGGTTTGGGGAGGGGAGGGACTTCAATGCCATAGAGTCCAGTTGCCGAAGTGGCCATTTTCTCCAGGTGACCTGATCTCTATCGCCTGGAGATCGGTTGTAATAGCAGGAGATTCCCAGCTAGTACCTGGAGAAAGAGCCCCGTGGCGCAGAGTGGTAAGCTGCAGTACTGCAGTCCAAGCTCTGCTCACGACCTCAGTTCGATCCCAATGGAAGTTGGTTTCAGGTAGCCGGCTCAAGGTTGACTCAGCCTTCCATCCTTCCGAGGTCAGTAAAATGAGTACCCAGCTTGCTGGGGGTAAAGGGAAGATGACTGGGGAAGGCACTGGCAAACCACACCGCAAACAAAGTCTGCCTAGAAAACGTCGGGATGTGACATCACCCCATGGGTCAGGAATGACCCGGTGCTTGCACAGGGGACCTTTACCATTACCTTTTTACCTGGAGGATGGAAACCCTACTGATTTATTTGTTTCTGTCGTGTGAGCTGTTTTAGCTGTTTCCATACTGTGAACGGTTTATCTGCTCCCACCACCATTTCATTGCACCATTTCACTGCAAACTCACATGGAGGATTAACTACATGACAGGCCATTCCAGACAAAATAGCTCACTCCAAGGAACAATTTAATGGCCCCTTACCCCACGTATACCAGTTTTAAGAATGGGAAATGATGAAGAGATGCAGAGTTGGATCTAGGGCTACAGATTTTAACATGTTGAAGAGTCATTTTTTATGAGCAAGCTCTTGACTACAAAACCAGGCTTAGACATCTTTTGTCATGGGGGTGGGGAGTCAAAAGAAGAGGAGAGAGAAATGGATATAAGCGAGTCTACTCTTACAAAGCAATTATATTGACTTCACGATATTACTGTTGGTTGATTAAAATTGTGCATCATTGCTTTTAAAGACTAGCTTTATGCAAGTTAATTTTCCTCAACCTCTTCTGGCCCCGCTCCCAGTTTTAATGGGTTGAAAGTCTATGCTCCCCTCCTGTTTTATCATTTGGTCATTGCCAAATTTGCCATGCAGAAACAGCACTGTTGTTTTCCTCCCCTAGAAAATGGCATGAATCTGAGGTCTTTAAGGACCAGACTGGATGCACTAAATGGCTGGATGCTACCAAAAATGGCAGCCGTGTGTTTGTTGCTGTCCCCAATTACATCTAGTAGAACTTCCCTCTATCTTGACATCACATCTTCCCATGTTTCCCTGCCCCCCAAGTGGAGGCCAATAGTGGGGTGTACAGTTGGGGAAGGGAAATTGAGAGTTTCATGATCTCAGGGGTTGGTAAGTTCTAGGAGATATCACATAGAGGAAGAGCCAGATATGCAGCTGCCATTTTCAGTAGCAGCTGCACGTTTAGTGTAATGCCCATTGTTGGCCCCAAACAAGGCTAATGTTTAGATATGCAGTATGGGTAAGCAAGCCATTTAAAAGTGCAGGTGTAACTTGCTAAAAAGAAAAAGGAAGGAGATGATAAGTTGTGACTAATTTTGACATCAACTCTTTTTGTTCTGGGACTCTCTAGCAGTTTGCAGATAATGAAACAGACGTGGCACAGGGGATAAAAGTCAGCCTAGATGCCAGAAGTAGGTAAAACGGTCTTACCTGTGAAATACTTGCTCTCCCTACCACCTGTTTTATGCGGGGTAAACTACACACAATGCTGAGGATTCATAATCAGATTCCCGAAAGGTTACTTCAGCTGTAAAAAGCAGCAATGGGGGAGATCAAGATTGGTGCCATGGTGCTAAGGAAGGGGAAAGCTTTTTCTCCCGGCACTGCTGCCTGGCTGCTTTAAGCCCTGGGAGGAGAAAGGGAAGGACAACAGAAGTTCTGCTTCCCTCCTCCCCTTGTGACTTAAAGCAACCCAGAAAAGACCAATTGGGGCAACTGCACAGGAGCAAAAGAATCACCCCCTCATTTGCTCAGCACTGTCCCCCTGCTCCATAACAGTACTTCCTCCAGTGGCTCCTTCTTACATGTCAGGGGATCTGATCATGGATCACCAGTGGAACCATTCAAAAGGAACCCCACATACTCTTTCAGCCCACTCATTTTTAAGTCACTGTTGAAAGGGACAGATTTTCCGAGTGACTCGAAAGAATATATATATCTATATATATTATCATTTATTATATAACATGTCAATATCAACACCAAAGGAAGAAAGAAAGAAAAAAGAAAGCGCAACATATCCTAGCTGTTTTGCTCAAGCATTCTTCGGTGTGTCAAAAGGCAGCAAAAAATAAAAATAAAAAAAATATCCTGTGAGTCACCTGAAAACGAAATAAAGAAAATGATGGGGAAAGCGTCAGTGGAGAAGCAATGCAAACTCTGTGCGGCGGTTGTGTCTGGGCATAGGGTCTGTTGGGGGAAAATATGGTGGTCAGTTTGTTGATGGCCTTTAGGACTAAAAGAGGAGGAGATACAATACCATGGTCTGGCCAGATAGGGCCCTGTCCATCTCTCGAGTGCTTGGATATGAACATTCGGTTACAAGCAGTCTCGCAAAACCACCGACTGTTTTGCCGCAGAATCTCCCAGCGACTCTTCCAGACGGCCTTGTTAGCTGTTCTCGCTCCACTCTGGCACGATGCCCACCCCATGCACAGAATGGTACTGATGGGGGGAAAGGGTCCGGGGCACCCCATGGGAATAGAGGAACTCTGGCGGTTGGAGGCTGCTGGGAGTCGACGGGATGCTCGCCTGAGGTCCACATTGCCGAACGATCGGCTGGTGAGGGACGGAGGTTTGGTGCTGAAACATGGCGTGCGTGTCCCCAATTTGCGGCGAGGTATGGTTCGCGACAGTGGTAAGGCGGGGCATCAAAGGGCCAGAGGTAAAATGGGCAGAAAAATGTTGGTAAGGGAGCCTATCCATTGGCTGCATGGCCGTCACTGTGCAGCTACTGTAGGAGGGCACGGCCGGCCATGTGTTGCAGCTGATGTCTTCCAGGCTCGGCACGGCCTCTGTGGGTTGGGCAGAGCTGGCATACATACAGGCTTGGCGCTGAGCCGATTCAGTCCTGTATGAGCTGGCATTGAGCCCCTGCTGCTGGGAGTAGCTGGAACGGTAGAAAGAATCCTCTTCAGCAGGGGACGTTTCCATGTAGGGCTTCTTGTAAGGATGCTCTGTGGTAGAACATTCTTCATCTGAGGATAGAAAACAGACAGTGAACAATCTGGAGAAATGGCATGGGGGGCTGAATCCCTTCCCCCATGCCCTATGGCCCCAATACAAACTCCCCTCCACACACACACACTTGGGAACTGAGTCAGAAGGAGGA
The DNA here is from genome assembly GCF_029931775.1 of Euleptes europaea. Classification (NCBI taxonomy): domain Eukaryota; kingdom Metazoa; phylum Chordata; class Lepidosauria; order Squamata; family Sphaerodactylidae; genus Euleptes; species Euleptes europaea. The sequence continues at coordinate 47,793,500 of NC_079324.1, forward strand.
GAAGGAGAAGGAGAAGAGTAGTAGTAGCTGATTTTTATATGCTGACTTTCTCTACTACTTAAGGGAGACTCAAACCGGTTTACAATCACCTTCCCTTCTTCACAACAGGCACCCTGTGAGGTAGGTGGGGCTGAGAGAGCTCTTAATAGAACTGTAACTTGCCCAAGGTCACCCAGCTGGCTTTGTATGTAGGAGCGGGGAAACAAATCCAGTTCACCAGATTAGCCTCCGCCACTCATGCAGAGGAGTGGGGAATCATACCTGGTTCTCCAGATCAGACCCCGCCACTCCAAACCACCGTTTTTAACCACTACACCACGCTGGCTCCCTAGGAAGGAACTCAGTGTGGGCAACATCCTACTGACAGTCAAGTTGAGGAACCTAGACATAACCGACATAAAACCATGTGACAGAGCAATATAAATTCCCTACCCTTGGAGATTTACTCAAAATGACTCATTCACACATTTATTTAGAACATTTTTTTGGTACCTTTATGCCACCTTTCCACCCAACTTAGGGTCTCCAAAGTGGCGAACAACCATTAAAACATCTTTTTAAAATACACATTGTAAAACCAATTAGACAAAAAATTAACATTCAAACAGTAAGAAGGTCAGTGATGGAGCACCAATCAAAACAGATAAGTCTTCCCTCCTTGATGGATGATGATGATCAAGGGGGACAGACTAGTCTCCCTGGGGAGGGAATGCCATAATTTTGGTAGCATGAATGAGAAGACCCTTTCTTGGATTGCCACCCATCCAGCAGTATTTTTGTTTGTTTGCATTGTTTTCTAATTCCTATTCTGTACAGCTACTTCTCCTGAATTGTTCACTGGATGTCTTATGCTGGTCTGACTGCTTTGGGTGTGTGTGTGTGTGTGTGTGTGTGTGTAAGTTGGTAATTTGCCTTGAGTCTCAATGAGAAAGGCAGGAGATAAACCAAGTAAATAAATAAATAAACAAACAGGGCATGCTGCTTTCCCCTATATCTCGTGTCCCCAATAGGCTCCTCCCATAGCTCTTATAGCCATGTCAATCTCACCTTTCAAGGTGTCACAACTACTCAAGCCCATACTCATACAGAAAATCAAGCCTATTTTGCTGCCAATAGTGATAGTCAAGTTGAGGAACCTAGACATGTGCTTCTCCAATTTGAATAAAATATCCTAACTCAGCTGAAGTTTATCTCTGAATCAAACTCTCATCTCTGATATAATAATGTTTGGTGTCTGCTTAGGTCTTCCAAGAACTCCACATTCTTTCACTTGTTAAGAATCCATGACAAGTAGGTCAGTAGTGTTATTACCCCCATATAGTAAATGCAAGGACAGATGTAGATATGGCTTAGGGTTGCCAACCTCCAGGTACTAGCTGGAGAGCCCCTGCTATTACAACTGATCTCCAGCCGACAGAGATCTGTTCACCTGGAGAAAATGGCTGGTTTGGCAACTGGACTCTATGGCAGTGAAGTCCCCAAACCCCACCCTCCTCAGGCTCCACCCTAAGAACCTCCCGCCGGTGGTGAAGAGGGACCTGGCAACCCTAGTATGGCTTGACCATAGGGTTTGATGAGGCACAGAGGTTAAGAGACTGAACAAAGAATCAGAAGGTTCCTAAACCTAGCATGAACTCACTAGGTGTCATTGGTTCTTGTAGGTTATCCGGGCTGTGTAACCGTGGTCTTGGTATTTTCTTTCCTGACGTTTCGCCAGCAGCTGTGGCAGGCATCTTCAGAGGAGTAACACTGAAGGACAGTGTCTCTCAGTGTCAAGTGTGTAGGAACACACAAGAACCAATGAACTCTGACCGTGAAAGCCTTCGACAATATCACTAGGTGTCCTTAGCCAAGCCAGGGATAGTCTTAGCCACAGGGCATCGGGGGCAGTTGTCTTGGGCCCCAGGCTGGCTGGGCCCCTGCCCCAACAGAGGGGGGGAAAGAAGAAGAGCTGGTGGCGGCCAGGTGCATCCTCCCCCTCTGGGGCTCAGGCAGCACTCAGCATCTGCTATGCACACTCCCTTGATTTGGACGATGTGAGAGCTACCCCTTTTTTTGAGCCTCAGGAGGGGACAGGCCCCAGGGAGGAGGCACTGGCAATGATTCTGGGCCCCATTCAGTACTTCTTCCCCAAAACAACTAAGACCACCCCTGACTGAAGCCTCTCAACATCAGCCCTTCCCCTTTCTGCAACGCAGAGAGAACACTGTACTACCATTGCAGGTTGTCAAGAAGTGCTTCTAGGCTTTGAAATCCTACATTAATCCCAAGAATTATTTCCTAAGGCCACAACCCTTGGCACCATCAAGCCAACATGAAGCCAGGATGCGTACAACCCAGGTTGTACACAGCAGTTCTGACCTCCTTCCCCATCATATCTTCCAGACAACACAATCAAGGAATCCTGGTTTGAAATAAACTCCAGTGGCCAGCAATGCAGAAATGCAACTGAAAGCACTATCTCAGAAGATGTGTTCCCCTTTCATAGCTACAGGCCCTCTGATGTCACAGAATAGTCCCCTGCATCTAATCTAAAGCAAATAAAAAGTTAGGCTTTTCTCTTCAAAGTGATCGCTTTAATAGTTTGCAGATTTAACCAGTTAAAACTCATGTGATCAACCAAAGGTTTCTTTAACCAAATGACAGAACTAGCATTGGCATGTGGTCTTAAACGGGTGTGTGGGCTGGGTGGGATTGCCATATCCAGGTTGGGAAATACCTGGAGATTTTTTTTGAGGGGGGGAAGCCAGAGGAGGGTGAGGTTTGAGGAGGGGAGGGACTTCAATGCCATAGAGTCCAGTTGCCAAAGCAGCCATTTTCTCCAGGTGAACTGATAGGGTTGCCAAGTGCCCGGTGGTGGCAGGTAAAATCCCGCCAATCCACTAGGCTGCCCACAATGCGTGCATGCACACCCGCACGACGCGCCTACGTCACTTTCGGGTTTACCTGGAAGCGACACGGATGCTCTAGCAACCTCCACAGAAATTCTATGGAAACCATAGAGTTTTGGCAGAGATTGCTAGTGTCCGCGTCACTTCTGGGTAAACCCAGAAGTGACATAGGCATGTCACATGGGACTCATGTGTGCATTGCGCCAGGCACACGTGTGTGTCACTCGTCGCAGCAACGCTCCAAAAAAGCTCCTGTCGATGGAGCTACGGGACCTGGTAAACCTATGAACGGATCTCTCTCAGCTGGAGATCAGTTGTAATAGTGAGAGATCTCCAGCTACTACCTGGAGGTTGGCAACCCTAGGGTGAGGAGATCTCCGCCCTCTCTAAATGGCACCCTAAGGAGATCTCAGCACAAGAATGGCCTCCTAGCAAGAGGGGCAGAGGACGAAAGGAGCAGCATCTAGCGGGGGAATTTCAAAAACTGGTCTCCTTTTTCACTGCTTTTTCCACTGAGGCCAAGCTTTCTCTTACAAGGAGCATCAGAGATGCTCCCATGTAGCTTGGGGGCTCGTAACGATGATGATAATGGATACTGTCACAGAATGAATAATTACACAATATAGGACAGGCAGGGTCTGTACAGCAAAGGGAAAGCATGTAGATGAAACAGAGCAAAAAATGGGAATGCTGTCGAAGACAAAGAGAATCCCACTGGTACAGGATGCTGGATGTCCACTGTTTAGATCAGTACATGCAGGAGAAGAATGATAGGGTGGAGTCCTGGATGGAGAGACTGGACTGCGCCAGTTCAGACAATGGGTGGGGGTAATCACTATGACCTTTTATGCAGGGACATTTCCCCACGGTCACCCCCGCCGGCTGCTTCGGGGCTTCCTTTTGATTATGCATGCCTTTTCTGCCCGTCAGAGGTCGCCTCGCTCTCCCCATGCATTTTGCCTGCAATTTCCAGATTCTGGTTAAAACAGCATCTGGAAAACATGGGCAAAATGCACAGGGAGAGCAAGGTAACCTCTGACAGGCAGAAAAGGCATACATCATCAAAAGGAAGCAGTCAGCGGGAGTGACCGCGGGGAAACATATCTGCATAAAAGACCTATGTTTAAAAGCCCCCTGTCTTTTATGAGAAATAGCATTGCCAGGTCCCCCCTCTCCTCGGGTGGGAGGTTTTTGGGGCGGAGGTGAGGCAAGATCGTGCATGTGCGACCGCGCCAATGCGACCGCGTCACTTCTGGTTTGCACCCGGAAGCGCCGCATCGCAAGAAGCCCCTTGCAATGCGGCGCTTCTGGGTGTAAACCAGAAGTGACATGTCGTGACATGCAGGCGTACATGCATGCGTTGCTTGCTGACCCTCAGATAGTCAGCGGGCAACCAGGAGGATTGGCGGGGGTTTGCCTGCCACCACCTGGCACTTGGCAACCCTAATGAGAAAGAAGAGAAAGGTAGAGTAGAACCTTTTACCCTGATTCATTGCAGGGAGTGCATTATGGAGTGGAAATAGTTTTTAAAAAGTCCTCTACTTGTATTCTGAGGGTACTCATCTACCCTACCACTACATTCTGCTGTACACAGAGATCTATCCACTGGTACAAGATGGCAAAGGGATATTGATGCATTGTTAAGTATACCTATTATAACAGACTGAGTGTCAAAGATAACCATCTTTTAAATGAAAAATTGGGGTCAGAAGTGCCGGAAGCTAACCGGGCAGGTCAGAGGGCTACACAGATTCAGCATTTGCAGGAGCTCAACCACCACCATTGATCAGGAAAGCCACAAAGGCACAATGCACTTTGCAGTCATGCTCCTTCAAGATTGTATCTCATTTTTTAGCCAATCCATTATGTGCATGGGTGTCAAGCAGCATTTCCAGTGATAAAGCAATAAGGCTTTATTTTTAACCGATTTCTTTTTGCCCTCCTTTCTACCACATGTGGCCTTCAAGGTAATTAACAAAAATGTATTCAAAACCAAAACAATTGGGTAATGCGCCTACAAAAAGCTAAAAGGCAGAGATCTTAGGGTCCTCTATCCAGTCCCCAAGGCCTTCCCATCCACTGCTGCTCCAGCTTTTCTACTTCATGGATCAAAGGAGGCATAACACTTCCTCCCCTGCAGAAACAGGTTGGGTCTTCATAATCCTTTACCCCTTGTAGCGACAAGCAGAAGTTGTCCTGTGCAAACTCACACTATATTGTGCTATTCTTGGTCTTCAACACAGAGTTATGTTCCGCCCTTATGTGAACATCTACTCACACCAGTGGTCCTACTAGGCCTGTATGGTTTACTCCAAAGAACAGTAGCTCTGCAAGAGCCCAGACAATGGCTTTCTAGGGCTTTCTAGCCAACCAGCAGGTGGGGCCAGGAGATCTCCCACAATCACAACTGTCCAGCCTCCAGAGATCAGTTCCCCTGGAGAAATTTAAAAGCCAAGATGCAATGTCTCAATTTTCTTAAAGAAAGAGAAGAACACAGAGATGTCTTACCACAGTGCAAAATACTGACTCTATATGAAATACAGACTGCTTCTATGGAGCTCCAGGCTAGGTGTGTGCATATTGGTAAACCCGAACCGAAAATAAACCCAAAATTAGCCATTTTAGTAAATTTCCAGTTCAGGTTTACCATATGCACAAACCTGGGGAAAAAGCTGAAGCCGAATAGGCAATTCCTGAAAAAGCTGAATAATTATAATTATTTTGATTTTTTTGGGTCCTGGGGGGGGATCATTTTTCGAGGTTGAGCCCCCACATTCACAGTGTAGCTTGAAGAGACTCTTCTTGCATGACCTCCAAAGTTTGGTGAAGATTGGGTCAGGGGGTCTGATTTGATGGGGTCCAGAAGGGGCTGCCCCCCTCCTCCATAGACAACCATTACAAACTTCTCAATGCTTGCCTATGGAGGAGGGGGCGTCCCCTTCTGAACCCCATAAAATGGGACCCCCTGACCCAATCTTCACCAAACCTTGGGGTTTGTGCAAGGACAGTCCCTTCAAGCTACGCTGTGAATTTGGGGGCTCTTTTCGGGAAACTGGAAAATATGCCGAATGCCCATATTTACTAGTTTGGGTATTCGGCTTATTTTAGGTTTCCTGAAAAAAAATCGGCCCCAATAAACCCAAACCTGAAATTTACCGGTTTTGTTTTTTGCACAGCCCTACTCCAGGCAGCATGCATGGGGTCTCCAGCTGGTCTCCCATCCCCACTGAGGGGACTCAGACCTGCTTCGCTTAAGCAAGATGGCTGCATCATGCTGTGGGAGCCCATGTTGCACAATACCTGCAATGAATTAAAATAACAGGCTGTGCACTGCCTGGCGCCTTACTGCTCATGTGTATGTATTTGTATGCATGCCAAATGCACTAGATACAAGATGCACATTCTGAGATTAAATTTCTGGATACCCTACAGAGAGATCCACATTCTAAAGAATGACAACTCCTTTAAAAAGGTTTTAGCCTTATTGGGGACAGAGAGGACAATGATTTACCAAGGCCAGATACTGGGGGGTAGGGTTGCCAACCTCCAGGTACTAGCTGGAGATCTACTGCTATTACAATTGATCTCCAGCCAATAGAGATCAGTTCGCCTGGAGAAAATGCCCACTTTGGCAATTGGACTCTATGTCATTGAAGTCCATCCTCTCCCAAAACCCTGCCCTCTCCAGGCTCCATCCCAAAAACCTCCCGCCGGTGGCGAAGAGGGACCTGGCAACCCTATGGAGGGCGGTAATCTGTCCCCAGAAAACAGTGCAAGTTGGAAAGTATGCTCTTTAATTGAAACATGTGGAGATTAAACTGGGGGTCTTGAGCATGCAAGATGTGAGCTCTGGCACCAAACTATGAGCCCTGTCCACAGCCAATGGCTGCTTGCTACACACAACAGTATGTCTGCTCCTTGCTGACTTTGTGGATCGCTCGATAAGCCCTCCCTCTCCTCTCTTTCCTTTTTGTTTTGTTAAAGCAGGGTAAACTAATTTTGATTTCCTGAATGGATGTTGAAGAGCTGCGCAAGGAAAGGCCAATTCACGCCCCAGAGATGTACCATTCAAGATTTACGGAACATGCCGGAAGGTATCTGACAGGATGCGGCTTCTCTAGGATTAAAGCATGTGGCAGTTTTGATAAAAGAGCCTTTTGCGGCTGGTAAAGCTCCCGCCACTGGGCAGATAGTGAGGAGACAGTAAAAGGGGAGGACAAGGGCCCCCTTAGCCACCTCATAGGGCTAGGCACGCACCAAGTGACTGAGGAGGGGGGAGATGCGCCGCAAGAGAGATAGTCCTCTTGCCTGTGACAATGCAAGGAAATTAGATAATGGGGGTGAGGGGAGAGGAAAGGAGCCAAGGGGAGCCACCCACTTAGTGGGAATCCCAAAACTGGAAGGAAACCTTTGTTGATTCTTTGTCACATCGCAGCGCTGGGGACGGATGATGGATTGCCTCTCTATCACCGGCAATCCGAGTTGGGCCCAGCCTGTTCTTGCTAAGGCATTAGGGGAGAGAACTGGCTAGAGGTCAATCCAGAGGGAGCTGGACCATTATATGAAGAACAGGGGAGTACTGTTAGTTTAACCTGGTGCCTCATAGCACTAGAACCTCCAGGTGTTTTAAAAATGTGAATATTCACCATGCAGGAACACTGTTCAGACGGGGCTGTGGGAGAGGGGAAGAGGGGGGATTTAATTTTCTGCCCCATATGATCTCACTAACTTCCCACTCCGGCACTGTAATTATTCCTAAAAAGATGAACAGCACAGGAGAGACTTTAAACCCACTCTTTATTTCCTCCCATGCTAGGGTTGCCAGGTCCCTCTTCGCCACCAGTGGTAGGTTTTTGGGGGCGGAGCCTGAGGAGGGAGGGTTTGGGGAGGGGAGGGGCTTCAATGCCATAGAGTCCAATTGCCAAAGCAGCCGTTTTCTCCAGGTGAACTGATCTCAATCGGTTGGAGGTCAGTTGTAACAGCAGGAGATCTCCATCTAGTACCTGGAGGTTGGGAACTCTATCCCATGCAGCTCTGGTCTGTCTCATGAAAGTGGGGTTGCCATCCTCCAGGTAGGGCCCAGAGGAAGAGGAAAAAGAAGAAGAGTTGGTTTTTATATCCCACTTTTCTCTACCTTTAAGGAGACTCAAACCATCTTACAATCACCTCCCCATAACAGACACCATGTTAGGTAGGTGGGGCTGAGAGAGTTCAGAGAGAACTGTGATTAGCCCAAGCAAGGTCACCCAGCAGGCTTCGTTTTTACAGGAGTGGGGAAACCAACCCGGTTCACCAGATTAGAATCTGCCATTCATGTGGAAGAGTGGGGAATCAAACCCAGTTCTCCAGATTAAAGTCCACTGCTCTTAACCACTACATCACTACACCAAATTCTATCCTCTGTAATTTGGAACCTTTTTTCAAATCCTACCCTTCCACCAAGAGGCTCAAAGCAATTCACATACTTCTTTCACCCTCTATTTTATCCTTACAGCAACTCTTCAAGGTAGATTAGGCAGAGGGAAGAAGGGAGAAACTGGCCCAAGTTAGAGTCAAAATCAAAACGTCAGATTGGGGAAGAGAAAAAAGTATACACACAGAGAACAATAAATAAAAAGTATGGAGAGCTTTGCAGCTCTACCACCAAGCAGATGGTTCTGAAGGAGTGGGTTCAAGTCTCCAAAAACTTCACCATAAAGGATCTCCTACTGTCCAACTGTTTTCCAAGGATACTCTCTGTTTTCTGGTACCTGTCCCTGTCAACTGCTGTCCTTTCCTTTAGGGGAGCTATTCTAGTTAAACAATTTTCAGTGTGCACACCCTTATATCAAATTCTTCAGGTTTGCATTCTCCTTTCCAGGTTCCCAGACATTTGATATCTAGGTGGGGTCAGACGCATTTCCCCCCCTCTTATGTGCATGCATGCAAATGCCTGGACTCAAAGTGACAACCCACTCCTTCACCTCCATTCTCTCATAACTACTTTACCACAACAGATCTTCAGATTTTTATCTGTGAAATGTAGGAGGGAAGGTTTGGCCCCAAATAACCCCCACCTCATTTCAGAAAGCCCTGTGCATGTTGTTCCTTGAGAAGAAAGCTCATCTGGGAACTGACAATTTCATGCTTCAAAGTAGGGTTGCCAGGTCCCCCTTAGCCACCGGTGGGAGGTTTTGGGGGCAGAGCCTGAGGAGGGCAGGGTTTGAGGAGGAGAGGGACTTCAATGCCATAGAGTCCAATTGCCAAAGCGGCCATTTTCTCCAGGTGAACTGATCTCTATCAGCTGGAGATCAGTTGTAATAGCAGATCTCCAGCTAGTACCTGGAGGTTGGCAACCCTACTTCAAAGTCATACATACCTAGGGTTGCCAGCTCTGACTTAGAAAATATCTGGAGATTTTTGGGGTGAAGCCTGAGGAGGGCGGGGTTTGGGGAGGGGTGGGACTTCAATGCCTTGGACTCCAATTGCCAAAGTGGCCATTTTCTCCAGAGGAACCGATCTTTATCGGCTGGAGATCAGTTGTAATAGCGGGAGATCTCCAGCCACCACCTGGAGGTTGTCAATCCTATACATACCAGAAACCTTTTCTATTCATATTGAGTTAAGCAATAATAATGGTGGCCAGTATACCCTGGTTTATAGCCTCCCAAAAGGGGCAGAAGAACTGTCATGCAAACCAAGAACAGACTGTTGGTCATTCATGTGGAAGCTTGGTGGGGAAAGGATAGCGATTCCCTCAGTGCATATCCAAAGAAAGGCAAAGGCCAGATAGGATGAGGACATGGCTTAGTGGTAGAAAGTCTGCTTTGCATAAACAAGGTCCCGAGTTCAATCCCTGCAATCTCCTGTTAAAATTATAAAGTTATAAGTGATGTGAAAGATCTCTAACTGAAACCATGGAGAGCCACTGCTGTCAAATGAGATAATAATGACCTTTATAAACACATCATTTCCCTACCAAGTTTTCAACATAAATGGCCAATTGTATGGTCTTGGTTTGCATGATCGCCTAATTTCAAGCATTCATGTGTGTTCAGATTCCTTATCACATTTTTATTCCACTCTTTCTTCATAGTCCAAACAGTGGCATTCATAGATCTCCTCTGCTCATTTTATTTTAACTGCCTTGCAATGTAGATTAATAGGGTTGCCAACCTCCAGGTCATAGCTGGAGATCTCCCGTTATTACAACTGATCTCCAGACAATAGAGATCAGTTCACCTGAAGAGAATGGCCACTTTGGCAATTGGACTCTATGGCATTGAAGTCCCTCCCCAAGCTTCGCCCTCCTCAGGCTCTGCCCCAAAAATCTCCAGGTGTTTTTCAAACCAGAGCTGGCAACCCTATAGATTAGACAGAGATAAAATGATTGGCCCAAAGTCACCCAGAACAGCTTCCAGAACTGGAGTTTGAGCCCAGATCTCCCCAATTGTTATCCGACATTCCAACCACTCCCCCTATGTGGCATCTTGACTAGTGCCAACACAAATTCAAGAAAGGAAAAATAACCCAATTTGTATTTCTCTCTTCATCTCAATTGTTTGGGCCATTCCCAGTTACAGGTGATACAAGGTTCACCATCCTCCTTGTCTCCCTTGGCACAATCCAAACTCTGTTTTTTCCCCCCTAAGGTAAAGGTAAAGGTCCCCTGTGCAAGCACCAGATCATTCCTGACCCATAGGGTGACGTCACATCCCGACGTTTCCTAGGCAGACTTTGATTACGAGGTGGCTTGCCAGTGCCTTCCCCAGTCATCTTCCCTTTATCCCCAGCAAGTTGGGTATGCCTCCCCCCCCCACTAGTGTCTAATAGCCCTGACCTGGATGGTCCAGGCTGGCCTGATCTCATCAAATCTCAGAAGCTAAGCAGGGTCAGCCCTGGTTAGTAATTGGATGGGAGACCACTAAGGAATACCAGGGTTGCTGTGCAGAGGAGGCACTGGCAAAACTGCCTCTGTCAAGTCTCTTGGCTTGAAAACCCTATGGGGTGGCCATGAGTCGGCTGTGACTTGACAGCACTTCATACACACAGGTATATTAAGTTGCTGATCAATTTACTGTGTTGCCGTCATAAAACTGTTGCAGACTGCTTTCTGCAGGGCTTTCCCACCAAAAAACCTTTTTCTCTCTCCTCCTCCCAACTTTTATGATGAAGAGTTCTCAGAAACTCGAAAGCTGGTCAATTCATTTGTGAATCTATCTTTTCATAGATAATCATAAAAGGTGTTGTTGCACTGTTGTTGTTTTTGGAGATTTTCTAACGAGCCAATAGCGTATCAACATTTTTGTGTGTGCAATATGTATGTGGTCGGGGGACTCAAAGGCATAATAGTATTAAATCTGGCAATAATTGGCAATAACATTTCACATCTTATATCCTTGAATTAATTATCAAGAGAAATGCACTTCATTTTCATTGCCTATTAGAATGAAGTTTTTAAAATGTCATTAGAAACTTCCAAAATGCAAACACCCTTACTTGCATATCCCCATCTCGTTTGCTGTTTGGGCAAATGGTTTAACAAGTCCTACACAACTACTAAGAACAGTACATTAAACACAAACCCTCTGCCCCCTGACTAACCCTGCATTAGTCATTTAAGTATTGGAATCAATCCTGAATCCTTTTTGGTGGCCTCCTAACCTGATAAGCTATCTTCATCCCAGGCACCAGTTATCTTCCTGGATGTGGATTCAGCCTGCATACAGCTATGCGCTCAACTCTCTGTATTCCATCTTGGCTGCTTTCTGTAATGTATTTGAACTGAAATTGTCAGCCCCAACGGGGCTACACACGGAGCTGCCCTTGAAGGCAACACATTTTGGTTGCCCTAACATCAAACTGGATTAGGGTTGCCAGCTCCAGGTTGGGAAATTCCTGGAGATTTGGGGGGTGCAGCCTGAGGAGAGTGGCATTTGGGGAGGGGAAGGACTTCAATGGGATATAATTAGGGTTGCCAACCTCCAGGTACTAGCTGGAGATCTCCTGCTATTACAACTGATCTCCAGAGATCAGTTCACTTGGTGCCGGATTTACGTATAAGCTAAACAAGCTATAGCTTAGGACCCCACTCTCTTGGGGCCCCAAATTTTTTTTAAAGGAAATAATAATTATTTCACTATTAATATACTTCTTCTTAATTGTATTTCAGTTCAACAATTACTTTGATAAAATACATATTTTGTTATGTGCAAATGGCTTTAGATACCTATTAGGTCCATAAATTACCATATAGCGTATATTCAACACAAAAAACAGCGACAATTTGTTGTTGGCAAAGGACAGCTGGACATATAAAGGGCCCCATTACCTTCAATAGCTTAGGGCCTCATCAAACCTAAATCCGGCCCTGAGTTCACCTGAAGAAAATGGCCACTTTGAAAGGTAGACTCTATGGCATTATATCTAGGGTTGCCAGGTCCCTCTTCACCACCAGCAGGAAGTTTTGGGGGTGGAGCCTGAGGAGGGCGGGGTTTAGAATCCAATTGCTGTAGCCTGGAGATGAGGTATAATAGCGGGAGATCTCCAGCCACCACCTAGAGGTTAACAGCCGTAAACTGGATGATCAGTATAAAACAAAGTCAGGCAAGAAGGGAGAAAAGATATTTCAGGGCACTGTTGACCTCTAATGGTTGCATAACAACTTGCTGCTAAAAGTACAGGAACAAGGACCAGCCTCTCTAAGCCTAGGAAAACAGCCGATGCTTGCCTATCTAAAGACATCAACCACGGTGGAGGCCATGAAATGTGAGGAAATGCTCTCTATTACCCAAAGAACTCTAGAATAGAAGTGAGCTAGAAAAAAACACCTGACCTTTTCTCTTGGTGCAGTGGTAAATCTGGCTATGGTCCTGGGATACTGGGTATGGGTTGGCAGGTGGTAGCAGGTCCTGGGAGGTGCTGGAGACACCGTTCTCACACTGGAACTGAGAGCCGATGTTAGAAGAGGCAGACAGAGCCCGGGTCTCGCCACTGAAAGGGCTGTGGCTGGAGGCTACTTTCTGCCTGACTGTGCTCCTGGGAACCACCGGATACTCTTTGCTGGAAACACATGCAAAAGAGAGGGCAGCATATTAATGCGATGCCAGGCATTTGCTTCAATCCCCCAAGCAGAGCCGCATTTCACAATCAGGATCAGACTATTCCTTGTTAGTGCTGCCACACTAAATCCATGCATAAAAAAAAATCAAAGATTCTTTAAAAAAATCAACCAACGTGTTCCCTATTAGGTGGACACTGGACAGCAGGGTTTTTTTTAATGCATGAGAACAATGAATGTTTTTAAAGCATGTGGCAGCTTAGAAGAGGCATTCCTTTGTCACACATGAGACAGTGCCTCTTCAAAAATGGCCCCTATTGGGCATCACCCCAAAATGAGAAATAATGTTTTTTTTCCTGCAAAACGATTGCTTTATTCAAATACATGTCTAAGCAATTACTTTATCAAAAATCTTAAATCATCTAAGGCTGCACCCTTATCTTTATTAGTATGGGAGTAAGCCCTACTGAACAGCAATGGGAATTACTTGTGAGTAAGCCTGGATAGACTCAGGTAGATGTTTCTTATGGCCATAATCCTAAACCCACTTATCAGGCAGCAAATCCCCTTCGGTGAAGGGCAACTTACTTCTGAGTAAACATGCACAAGAATGAAGCTATAAGCCACAACAAATGAAAATACAGATACCTGTCCGAGATGCATTATGCTAATGAGTTCCATATGCTAAGGTTGTCCAACTGCCTTTAAAAAATGATCCAAAGTCAGTAGGGTGATTGGCTATGTCATTTCACAACGGGCTGCTTGTAAACCCTCTCATTTATCCTTAGAGAGTCTTAAGGAACTCCATCAGAAATAGCCAAAGGGAGCAGGTAAGCAACTTTCTTATACCAGCTACAGTAGAATCACTTGTTTTAAGCCAAAACACGAACAACTCTACTACTGAAAAAGCAGCAAAACCAAACCACCCACAGACAAGTTAAGGGTTTCTACATGCCATGATAAACTCCCCAGATATGAAGAAAATACATATAACTTTGTAAAAGAAAAAATGATCCGAGCATGCTCTGAGAGGCACAGAGTGTTCAGAGTAGGTTACAAACAAATGCAAAACAGGGATGGAAATTTAGCCTACTCAAACCTCTGAGTGGGTCTAGAATCCTTAAAGAAGGGGAAATTATTCCTTCCTCCTATTGTTCTTTCCAAACCCCAAGCTTCTGCCACTTCTGCCATGGAAGCTTACTGGGTGACCTGGGGCCAGGCACACATTATCACCTTAACCTATCTCATAGGACTATTGTGATAATAAAATGAAAGGAGAACATGCCCCTTTGGTTCCAAATTGGGCAGAAAGGTGTGGTATAAATGAAGTAAATAAATATTACAAAGGAAAGAAGAACGTCCACAGAAGAACAGCTGGTTATAAGATTGGGAAGTTCTGTTGTCAAATAAACATACCCTGTTATGGGAAAATATGAAATGTCAGTAGTTTGATGAACAAGAGAAACTGAGGGCCGATGTCATTGGTTGATTTCATATGGTTAGCAGGAGTGGGGGGGAGGAAGGGGGCTATTTCGGGGCTTGCAGCTGCACTGTCAAAACTAGGAAAAGCCTGAAAAGCCACCGTATCTGACGAAACATCCCTTTTCAGGCAAGAGAAATACCCTGAGATTATCAATAGATGGATGTACAGAAAAAGATGCACGCTCATTAGAAACATATGCGTTGCGCTGTCTGCAAGAAGATGCAGTCTCTTCACCAGACACTGCGCACTCCCAAATCTATTGTTACATTTACATCACGGCTGGCCCTTCGCAAGTTGGAGAAGGGGTCATGGCTCAGCAGCCGATCATGTGCTTCGCATGCAGAAGCCCCCCCCTCCCCGTTTCGATTGCTGCAATCTCTGGGCACAGATGTTGAGAAGAGCTTTTTCAGCTTGAGACTTTGGAAAGCTGCTGCCAGAGACCGTGGACAAACATTGAGTGAGGTGGACTGAAAAGGCAAGTCTATAAGTGAGCCCAGTGGTGTGGGGATGTTGCCATGATCTAGCCAAAAATAAAGGACCTGCTTTGCATGTTGGGGGTCCCAGATTCAATCCCTGACATCTCCAGATAAAGAATCTCTTGGAGGGAGATGATGGGAAAGGCCTCTCTCGGCCTGAGAACCTCGAAAAGTGTTGCCGCTAGGGTTGCTAGCTCCGGGTTGGGAAATACCTGGAGATTTTTGGGGTGGAGCCTGGGGAGGGTGGGGTTTAAGGAGGGCCTTCAATGCCACAGAGTCCAATTGCTAAAGCGGCCACTTTCTCCAGGGGTACTGATCTCTATCAGCTGGAGATCAGTTGTAACAACAGGAGATGCTACAATGCTATGCTATTACTGGAAGAAGTCAGCATCAGGTTCCCAGAAAGCAACATTTGCTGTCCTCTGCCTATGGCTCTACCCACACAGTCAGAAAAAGAAGGGAGATTTTCTGTAGTAGTCAGGAACGTATACTATCTGTGCTTAGAGAATGCAAGCTGGATTCTCTAGTGTAGTTATTATATTGTGTGTGTGTAAAGTGCCGTCAAGTCACAGCCGACTTATGGCGACTCCTTTTGGGGTTTTCAAGGCAAGAGACTAACAGAGGTGGTTTGCCAGTGCCTTCCTCTGCACAGCAACCCTGGTTTTCCTTGGTGGTCTCCCATCCAAATACTAACCAGGGCTGACCCTGCTTAGCTTCTGAGTTCTGACGAGATCAGGCTAGCCTGGACCATCCAGGTCAGGAGTTATTATATTAACGGGTGCCTTTTCCTTCTTCAGACACAGGCCTTCAGAATTAAGAACTGTCCAAATTATCCAGTCTGGATTCAAAGAAGACCATCTAGTTCTTTGTTGTTGTTGTTGTTGTTTTTAAAAAAGTCATGTTTTACATACAACTGGCACTAACTCGGGAAGAGGATGCATGATGCCAGCCAGAGTGAGCAAGCAGCAGTCCCCCTATTGGATCAAGACCCTTTCTAACTAAGGAACAACACCTGGGACACTTGGAGCGACTCCTCAAATGCTGGGCAATAATATGGTTGCCACCTCTGGCTTGGGAAATTCCCGGGGATTCGGGAGTGGAGCCTGGGGAGGGACTTGATATAATGCCATGCAATCCACCCTCCAAAGCAGCCATTTTCTCCAGGGAAACCGATATCTGTAGTCTGGAGATCAATTGTAATTCTAGGAGATCTCCAGGCCCCATCTGGAGGTTGTTGACCCTAGAAATAAATGACATCTCAACACAGCAAAACAAAAACATGACTTTGGTATTTTCTCACATGACACCAAAAAACGTAGGCAACAGAGCCACATGTACATTTTATCCAGCCTAGTTCAGTTACAGCAAACATCTTACTTGTGTTACAGACTTGCTTTGTGTTTTTTGTGAGAAAAACAGGGGGGGGGGATGTTCTGAATGCACACAGGTCTGGCATCTGCATGAGACACCCCTTAAGGGGGGAAAAGTTTAAATCTTGATGGAGACACCATATTTGTCATCTTGTGAGAAAGTGCTCCAATCGTCACTGGTTGTTTGTCAGAAAACAACTGAGGAGAGCCAGTGTGGTGTAGTGGTTAAGAGCGGTGGTTTAGAGCGGTGGACTCTGATGTGGAGAACTGGGTTTGATTCCCCGCACCTCCACATGAGCAGCAGAGGCTAATCTGGTGAACTGGATTTGTTTCCCCACTCCTACACATGAAGCCAGCTGGGTGACCTTGGGCTAGTCACACTCGCTCAGCCCCACCTACCTCACTGGGTGTCTGTTGTAGAGAGGGGAAGGGAAGGTGATTGTAAGCCAGTTTGAATCTTCCATAAGTGGTAGAGTAAATCGGCATATAAAAACCAACTCTTCTTCTTCTACATCTTTTCTATGCTCATCAGTGCCCACAGATCACAATAGGGACACCTTTGGGTAACCTTGCTCTCACATCACTGCCTCAGCAAATCCCTCCCCCACATACACAATACCCAAACTTTGCACTTTGCTAAAAGCTCTTCTCTGCCTGCAGGAGGCAGTATTTGCTTACTCCAAAGTAACTTGCCCTGCACTGGCTTATGAAGCACAATATGCCCAGGCTTTCAGCATCTAGCCTGCTCTGGAAATGCAGTCATTACACACCCTGCTCCTCCCCAGTCAAGCTCAAGGGAAACCCATACTTGTGTCCCACACCGATTGGCTGTGAAGCAGTGACATCACTAACAGAGCAATCCTGTGCATAATGACTCCAGTCCAAATTAATTAATTTCAGTGGGCTTGGATTAGAGTAACTCTGCATCAGATTGTACTATTGCTCACTTCTTACTCCCCAAAGCATTTTTTAAAAAAGAATCAAAAGCTTTAACTTTAAAGGGGGAAAGGGGGTGAAGGGATAATTGTTTGTTGGTTTGCCCTCGAGTCACAGCTGACTTATGGTGACCCAGTAGGGTTTTCAGAGCAAGAGACATTCAGAGGTGGTTTGGGATTGCCTGCCTCTGCGTCACGGCCCTGATATTCCTTGGAGGTCTCCCATCCAAATACTAGTCAGGGGCAGGGCTGTGTGTGACTGGCCCAAGGTCACCCAGCAAACTTCCATGGCGCGAGTGGGGTTTTGAACCTGGGTTTCCCAGGTCCTAGACCGCCACCTTAACCACTACACCACACTGGCTCTGAAGAAATACACATTTAACTAAATAAATGTTTATATAGCACATTCAAAATAAGGTGGGAAGCTTGCTTGAAATATGGGGAGGGGGAGAAAGGAGCAAGGCAACCTTAATTTGGTGCACTTTGAAGTAAATTCAATGGGAGATACTCCCTACTGTGTTCAGAATCGCAGCTTCCAGGAAAAACCCAGGTCTATCCAGAAGTAACCCCCATTTTATTTAATGGTGCTTACACCCAGGAAAGTGTTCTTAGGACTGAAGCCTAAATCAACTTGTCATTCACTGTGTAGTACTTCTAATTCATTTGTGGAGGTGGGAGAAGGAGAAAAAGCTGGGCTTGATCTGCAGGAGATAAAGCCTGATCTGAGTGTCTGCATATATACCTTGAGTATGCTGACAGTGCAGTCCTAACTAGAGTTACACCTTTATAAGCCCATTGGCTTCGATGAACTTAAAGTGTACAACTCCACTTAGGACTACACTGTTTACATAACGTGTTCTAAAACAGCAGTTCAAACGCATCAGCAAAGTTTGCTGTTTGGAAAGGTAGTTCATGGGATCAAACAGCAGCGATTGCACTTTACTGCACAGGTGTGGTGTGTGCTAACAGTTCTTTAAAAGGCATCCCAAAAATCTACCCAAAAAGCAAAACTGAAATAAAAATAGGGGTATTTGGATGGGAGACCACCAAGGAATACCAGGGTTGCTGTGCAGAGGAAGGCACTGGCAAACCACCTCTGTTAGTCTCTTGCCATGAAAACCCCAAAAAGGGGTCGCCATAAATCGGCTGCAACTTGATGACACTTTACACACACACACACAAGTGATTGGCCAGATTATAAACTATTTACCAGAATATTAGGACTGTCCCTACATATGGACATTTGAAGTAAATGCTTTGGATAGTTGGTTTTTCTCCATCTTAAAATGAATCGTCCTTATTAACGTAGCTATAGAAGCCTTGCAAATAACTAACTAGCCCACAGTACTTTACTAGCCAAACATGCCTAATCTTACATTGTTTGGCATTATTCTTCCAGTTCACAAATGCTTCCTTGGACAGGAGAACACTTGGCACAAATGAATTTGTAAGCCTCAGCTATGGCTAAAGAGACCTCTTAGTACCAAGATATCTGTAGATACAGGTACTCATAACCCATATCCAGCATAATATAAGAGGATGTGTATAAATGCAGCTTTATATAATGTTCACAGTGTTTTATCTATCCTGGAGTGACTGACTTTCCCTCACTTC
Source organism: Euleptes europaea (assembly GCF_029931775.1). Classification (NCBI taxonomy): domain Eukaryota; kingdom Metazoa; phylum Chordata; class Lepidosauria; order Squamata; family Sphaerodactylidae; genus Euleptes; species Euleptes europaea. The sequence continues at coordinate 47,812,308 of NC_079324.1, forward strand.
CACATTGCATTGGACAGACACATATGTCCATAATCTGCATGCTATATCAAGTAGGATGTCTACCTTTTCCATTTTTAAAAGCACAATGCAAGCATGTATTCACATAAAATACACATCACTTGATCCTACTTTCATAAAGTGAAGGTGCAAGAGTGCTTTGGAAGTGGGAAAGGAGGAGTGAGTTGGCGACAGCACAAGCCAATCAGCACTATGCGTCTTTTACTTCAGCTGCAAAAACCAGAAACGCTTTTCATAGAATGTTATGCCAGAGAGGAATACGTGTACGCTGCTGTACACAGCAGCAGCTCGACTGAACAAGTTACTTTGGACACATCCTGATCCTTAGGATGAAAACATATCTAAAAGGCAATCACCCAATTTTTGTCTTTAGAGAGAATCTCTGAAGATTTTACCTTTGCATTCTTGACATTCTGTGCAGCTCCATGTCGTCACTGCCTCTAAATCCTTTTGCAAAGGGGTTGTTTTCAATCTTGAGCTGGGTGATCTGAAAATAGAAACCAAAAGGGGGAAAGGGACAGTCAGGCTTCATTTATTCTGACTACAAACCACTGGCTACTGCCCACCCCACAAAAAACACTTAGTTCAGCTTTCCTCTCTGATTTTGTCTGATTACAAAATATTCTGGCATTTCTAGTATAAGCATGTAAGCCCTTGTCCAACTTGAACTTGTTTTTAATGGTAAAAGCAGAATAGTTTGGGGCGGATCTCACAGAGCTTCTAACCCTGGTAAACAAGACTATAAAACTTAAGGAGAATGAGGGTTGCAATCTAATTTTTATCTTCCAGGCCTTATTTGCTGGGCCTCTGCAGGACACAGTCCTGACCTGGATAGCCCCAGCCTAGCCTGATCTCACATGAACACATGAAGCTGCCTTGTACTGAATCAGACCCTTGGTCCATCAAAGTCAGTATTGTCTACTCAGACCAGCAGCGACTCTCCAGGGTCTCAGGTAAAGGTCTATTCACATCACCTACTTGCCTAGTCCCTTTAACTGGAGATGCTGGGTATTGAATCTGGTACCTTCTGCATGCCAAGCAGATGCTCTACCACTGAGCCACGGCCCCTCCCCTCTTGGCACAGCCCCTCCCCTCTTGGCAGATCTCAGAAGTTAAACAGGGCAAGTATTTGGATGGGAGACCTCCAAGGCATACCTGGACCATGACGGAGGCAGGCAATGGCAAACCACCTCTGAATGTCTCTTGCCCTGAAAACCCTATGGGGTCATCAAAAGTCAGCTATGACTTGTCGGCCAAAAAACAAAAGCAGGACACTGGAACTGTGTGTATGGGGGGGATCAGCTTGCAGCCCCCCAAAAAAGTTCTCAATAGAGGGAGATCCCACAGGAGACTCCAGCAATTTGCAAGCAGTCTTATTACATAACTGGACAGGAAACCGAGTGGTCACGTGACCTGCACCAACACCTCAGTATTTTTTGGAGTCCGCTGAGCTGCTGACAACTTCAGTCAAAGCCTCATGGAAATCAGTTCGGGAGCCCAAGTCTTACTGGAGGAAGGGATTTAATAAGTCTCTTTCTGACAGCCAATACACCAGGGGAAACAGTCAGCTCAGCTTCTCCTGCTCCTGTTGCTGGGTTCAATAGCACGTGTGTCTGAGCATATGCAGGGAGCCAACTTTTTTTCCCCAATGGGGTTCCTGTACTTTGAAGAGCTCACATTCTGAACTGAAGCTACTTCCAGAAAGAAAATGCAGAAGTGGGGTGCACTTCCTGGGGGAAAAAAAACATTGGCAACCTTGGCTGTCTGCACCCTAGCTAGCTCTCATTTGCTCATGCAAAAAAACATAAAAAGAGTTCTGCTGGATCAGGCCAAGGGGTCAATCTAGTCCAACATGCCGTTTTTCAGTGTGGTCCATCAAACGCCAACAGAAGGCCTACAAGTAAGGAGCAGAGGCTGCAACCATTATATGACAATCTCCTTTAAAATTTTCTGCCTTCTTTAGGAAATAAAGGTAGATAACTAAATCGATATTTAGTACCTGAAGATGATAGTCCTAGTTCATTGACAGAATAAAAGGTATAAATTTATATTAAGGTAATAGAAGTTATTTGATCAGTAATCATTTATTAAGTGCTTTTAATTCTTTTGTAATATGATATATTTTGTAAGAGAATAGTAATACAATATTAGGTATCAATTAATAATTAGTGGTAGAATTTATTGGGTGAGATCAGAGTAGATGATAGATGTATGTTAGCATCACTTTATTGAAGCTTGGACACAGATATATTTGCTTTCTTTTCTTTTCCTTTCCCCTGTATATCCTTTTTTTCTGTACCCCAATATATAAAAATAAAAGTATTATTAAAAAAAAAAGTAAGGTGCAGAGGCCAAAGCCACTATCAGTTCCTAATCCTGACCTTCCAGGAGCTGGCAGTGGTATAATGCCTCTGGACATGGAGGTTCCACTCACCCATCGTGGCTAATCTCCATTGATGGATGTATCCTGTATGAATTGGTCTAAACCCTTTGAAAGCCCATCTAAGCATCTCAGCGCCCAGATTTTTTTTATTATTGGTATGCAAATAACATCGGATCTTTTTCAACAGAGCCGCTGTTAGGAGAGTCGAGTATGAGAACTGTAGGTGGTTCTGTGCGAGAGGTTGGCAAGCCACCGTTATTTTACTAGTCAGGCCGGTAAAACCACATCCTGGCAAGAAACCAGCATGAGTTCTGAACTGCTAATAAACTCCAGAGCTGCCCTGCCAAGTCTTCCTTGCCACCAACACCACCCCCAAATTCCCAGGCTCCACCTCTGACCTATGAGGTTTCTGTCATGCACTGGAAACAGGAAAGAAAGGAGGAGAGAGAAGTAGCAATTCTGAAATTTTAAAACTGGCAGCACTAATTTTATGCAATAGAATTGGGCAGGAGATAAATTGAGAAGGGGGGAAACGGGCTGCCAACTTTTCAGCCGGCCTGCATATGTGTAGCTACCAGGGACTTAACATGTGCATATTAGCTGTGTGACAAGATTGGATTTAGGAACTTGGCACAAGAATCTTAATGTTCTTTTAATGGCTGTGGATGGATGTTTCCATGTGGTGACCTGCAGAGGGGGCAAGAGGGAATCAGAAACATGCATGTATGAATGGTCACATACACATGCGTTTTTAGCTGGGCTCAGCAGAAACTGGTGCGCAACCTTGGCTCAAAAAGCACAAATTGTTTTCTGGAGAATCTCTCGCCTGCCATAGGAGTGTCCTTCTGCCTCTGCTTCACTGTCACGTTTTCACCCCGTCTTTCCTCCTCCAAGGAGCTCAGGGTTGCTTACTTTTTATTTTTACACCAACACTGAGAGGGAGACCAGGATAACAGACAGAGACTGGTTAAAGGCCACACAGTGAGCTTGATGGCAGAGTGGCCATTTGAATCCAGGTCTCTCCTATTCTGCTCTGGCCCACAAAGCACTACACTGCAGTGCCCCACACTGGCCTTATGAAGTGACATCACAAGTCTCCAGGTCTCTCACATGCAAAGGAATTTTTTTTAAAAAAGGTGACTAGGAACATCATACTGTTTTTATTTACTTTTACATACATGGCTGCTTCCCTCACAATCACCCCTCAGATGACTTTGGGACTTTGTTTTGATTATGCACGCTGTTTCCAACTATCAGAGATCGCTCTCCCACTGAGTTTCCCTGCATTTTGCCCACCTTTTCAGAAACCTGTTTCATCTCAAATTTGAAAATGTGGGCAAAATGCAGGGAAACGCAGGGGGGAAGGAGGCGACCTCTGATGGTTGGAAACAGCATGCATAATCAACACAAAGACCCAAAGTCATCAAAGGGGTGACGGCAAGATAAGCAATCATGCATAAAAGGCCACTGATGCATAGATTCATGTAAGCCAGCCTGGAACGGCAGGATATAAACAGACTGACAGAGAGCCAGTGTGGTGTAGTGGTTAAGAGTGGTGGTTTGGAGTGGTAGACTCTGATCTGGAGAACTGGGTTTGATTCCCCACTCCTCCACATGAAGCCAGCTGGATGACTTTGGGCTAGACTTAGAGAGAGTTGAGTGTGTCTGTTGTGGGGAAGGGAAGGTGATTGTAAGCCGGTTTGAGTCTCCCTTAAGTGGTAGAGAAAGTCGGCATATAAAAACCAACTCTTCTTCTTCTCCTCCTCCTCCTCCTCCTCCTCCTCTACAAGACTGAACTGCAAAGCCCCAGGTGTGAATCTCCCCTCTTCTGCAAGTTCAGGAAAAAACTTTTGCGAAGAAACTCCTTATCCGGAAGTCCAGGAAACGAGCCGGTGTGATGTATTTGTTAATGTGCTGGATTAGCAACTAGGCTGAAACCCAGACTGAAATGCATTGCCCATTCCACCATAGAACCCAGTTGGATAACCCTGGACCAGTCATTCTCTCTCTCAGACAACCCCTAATGAGGGGGTTGTGAGGATAAAAATGAAGGAGGGAAGAATTATTCACGCACCACTCCCTACTTTGGAAGAAGGATGAGATTCAATCGGACTAATAATATAGCCTATCAGATTGTTTTTTAGGAGGTAGAACTCAAAGGAACTCTAGATGCAATGCATGGCTCTCTCTTCCTCGGTGTTATCCTCACAACATCCCTATGAGGTAGGCTAAGCTAAGAGAGAGTGGTGGTCTTAAGGTCACCCAGCAGCTTCAAGGTGGGTGTTTGAGCCCAGGTCTCTGTAGCCCTACCTGAATATAGATCAGTCAAACCGTTCTCCCTCAGCCCTCTGATCTTCAATATGGGGGATCAATTTACATAGTTCTTACATTATAGACCACCTTTTCTTCCATCCTGGAACTCATCAATATGGGACACACAGTAGTCCATCGAGAGTTCCCATCTGGGAGTCTGTTTCACTATATACCAGCCCCAACCTTAACTTACTTTATGTCGAGAAATTCCAAAAGACTCAAAGCACAGTGCATGGCTCTGCCTCACTCCATTTTTCCCTCACCACATCCCTGTGAAGCAGGCCCGGACTAGGGAAAGAATTCAAATCCCCACCTGTAAGCTTCTGTGGGTTTCCTGGAAAGAAGGTTCTGGTCTGAGCAAGCTTGGCTAGAATAAGAACATAAGAAAAGCCCTGCTGGATCAGACCAAGGTCCATCAAGTCCAGCAGTCTGTTCACACAGTGGCCAACCAGGTGCCTGCAGGAAGCCCACAAACAAGACGACCGCAGCAGCATTACATAAATAAAAATAAATAAAAGCTAAGGTCTTTAAGGGGACACTTTTTTGGCTATGATAGATCAACAAGACTAACTTTCTGGAAATGCTACTTTACAGGGCTGTTGTAAGGAGAAGAAGCAGCTAATTATGTGAAACACATACAGGGCAATCCTAAACAGAGGGGGTTACCACACTTTGTATTCCCAACGATGTATTAAGAGTTTGAAAATGTTGTAAAAAAACATCGCTTTAAAAGGGATTTTGGATACAACGGCTAATAAATGGTTGGAAGACATCTTCACATCTAAAGGGGCCAAACAAAGTGCGGATAGTATTTTTTATAACGTTTTCAAACTCTTAATACATCAGTGGGAATACATAGAAAGTGCGAACTGTATTTTTTATAACATTTTCAAACTCTTAATACATCGCTGGGAATACAAGTGTGGTAACCCTGATCGTTGCTCCAGTCTAAGGACATTGATTTCAGTGGGTTTAGACTGGAATAACTCTGCCTAAGATCGCACTGATGGGGAGAGGGGCCGTGGCTCAGTGGCATGCAGAAGGTCCCAGGTTCAATCCCCGGCATCTCCAGTTAAAGGGACTAGGCAGGTAGGTGATGTGAAAGACCCCTTGCCTTGTTGGAAATTGGGCTCTCCCGGTGTCACTTGCCTCCACACTCAAAGGGGTGGGTGGGAAACTGACCAGTTAGTCAGATAGATAGATGGGAGGTTGTTAGCAGTTGCACCTCTCCCCTCATTTCCTGCCCTTTGTTGTTTAGAGCTGTATTGTCAGGGACAATATCCTCTTCCTACTCTCTTCCCTCTCACCCTCAACGAAGCAAGACCTAGGAGCCGGGCTCTTCATGAGCTCAGGCCTTGCCACTCCAGAGATGGAGTGGAAGGCAGGTAACTTCTTTTATATCAAAGGAATTAGCTAGATAGATTAGGATAGGGGACCCTGTATGTCCTTTCCTATCCAAAGTGTATTTCCACAATAAATATACTTAGTTTGATTAGAGCAAACGACTGCTCCTTTTGTTTTTCACACACGCAAGCACGTGTAGCTTCTGCTGCTGCTAAGCTTAAGGCACTCTGCTAAATATTAGGAATATGCAACTACGCACATTCCAACATGCCTGAGACCCTGGAGTGCGGCTGCCGGTCTGAGTAGACAATACTGACTTTGATGGACCAAGGGGCTGATTCAGTAGAAGGCAGTTTCACGTGTTCATGTGCTCATCCCACCATCTCCGCTTCATCTGCTTTTCAGAGAAGGGAGAGAAGGACGGCGGCGGCCCCTCTCCAGCCCCAGAGGAAGGGGACCCCAGCCACCACCCTCTTCCCCTCCCGTTTCTTGTACCTTGTGATTCTGGTACGAGGTCACGGCGATAAAAGCCGTCTCCGGAAAGACGTGGGTGCAGAAGGCGGTGTTTTTGGAGCCGAAGCCGTTGTTCTCGTCCGCCTTGACGATATGGAGCCGCGGCTGGTATTTGTGCATCGAGTTGAGGATGATCTGGAAGAGAAGGCGACGGGCAGGCGGCGTCAGACCCAGACGGGAAGCCGGCGGCGGCGGCGAAGACCCCGGGGGTCAGTTAGGAAAACCGACGGGCCCTCCTTTCCCCCCATCTTTTGGCTAAAGGCCGCTCCCAGCCCCCCTCCAATGATGCGATTCATCATCATCATCTGTATGGAAATCACTGCAGGGTAGCGAATGCCTCACGAGGAGAGATCGGGGTTCAAATCTCAGGATGCCCTGAGTGACCTGGGACCGATCCCGATCGGCCTAACCTACCTCATGGGGCTGTGGGGAGGATCCAGCAGCAGCGGAGAGGGCTATGGAAGCCGGGCCGAGCGGTCTACTCGGAAGTAAGCCTCGTTTCCGTCAACGGGACTTACTCCAAGGAAAGTGTTCTTAGGAAAGCGGCCCTACATCTGTCTCCCCGAGCTCTGTACAGGACGTTTTAAAAAGCAGATGTGATGCCCATTCAATTCAGTGGGGGCTTATTCTCAAGGAAGCTTCTAGTTTTCTTGGGGTTAAGCAACACTGAACTCAACCCTACTTAACTGGGCACTATAGGCACACTTATTTCAGCGCTCCCTTAGGGCACTTTCACACATGCTGAATAATGCGCTTTCAGTCCACTTTCAATGCACTTTAACAATCGTTTGCAAGTGAATTTTGCCCTTTCACGGTAAAATCCAGCTGCAAAGTGCTTTGAAAGTGGGTTGAAAGTGCATTATTTGGCGTGTGTGAATGCACCCAGAGTGTATAGAAGAATTTACAGGGGGTTTTGGCATGGTTTGTTTGTTTGTTTTTGCATGGGGACATTTCAAGAATGCAGTTCCACACAGGTCTGGTGGTATCCTACAGTACAAGGAATGCTTTGCCTTTCGCCTCCACTGCATGTACAAACGGATCATCCCTTGGATTTAGACAGAGCTTTGAAGGACACTTCGAAATTGTACAAGACATTTCCTTAGTTTAAAAGGTACTTCTAACACATCTCCAGCCACACTAACAAACACACCCAATCAACCTAAAACATTAGTGGACATGACCAGGTTAAATCGTCCAGATCTACATCAGATGTCAGGAAGTCTCCAGGGAGATCATACATATATACACCCATAATCATGCCCTTTATTATAGATTAAGGGAAGGAGAGAGGAGACACCATTCAGGATTTTGCAATCAGTTGTGACATCTTTGAAAAAAGGAGGATGCCTGGCAGTGGCTGCCAGAGAAAGTCCTCTGTGTATGCCTAGGGGTACTGTTAACAAGCCTGAGGTCATTATCCCAACAGGGCAGACCTAATTACAGATCCATATTCATCCATAATGCTCACCTTAACTCAAGGTGCGCTCCTAAGAAAAGTTGCACCATTGAAATGAATGGGCTTAGACTGGAGTAACTCTCTTCAGGATTGCACTAGAAAAGAGTAAGAGCCCAGTAGCACCTTGAAGACTAACAACATTTCTGGCAGGGTATGAGCTTTCATGAGTCTCAGCTCACTTCTTCAGATACAGCTAGAATGTGGGTCCATCTGTTCTTAAGTAGAGAACAGTGAACTCAGACACCCAGTGGCAATAGCAGGTAAATGACAATAGCAGGCGTGATTGGATTAGGTGTGATATGCAGAGGGGTAGTGGGCATGGATTGACAACAAGAGACGACTGACTCCATAAAGGAAGCCACAGCCCTCAATTTGCAAGATCTGAGCAAGGCTGTCAAAGATAGGACATTGTGGAGGACTTTGATTCATAGGTTCACCATGAGTAGACTTAAGATAGGACTTTGTGGAGGACATTAATTCATAGGGTCGCCATGAGTCGACTTGACGGCACTTCTCGCACACACACAGCGGGCCTGGGGAAATCAGCATTGGTAATGAGACAGGAATCCTAGGTCTCTATTCAATCCAGGAAAATGCATTGTCGTGAGCTCCATTATTAGTTGTAATTCAGCAGTCTCTCTTTCTAATCTCCCTTTGAAATCCCCTTGTAAGAGATTGCAGTGTAAATCACTCTCAGCTCTCCTAATCTACCTCTGATCTTCTGGAGGAAAATGAAATCATACACCAAAAAAAAAAATAGTTTGTTAAAGATGTATTTATTGCATTTCCCTCAGGGAGGCTCACAAAAGTAAAAAAAAAACACCACATGGCCGTAATGAGCTATTAATCGCATTAATAGAAGTCATTAATGATGATGCTATTAATTGGAAGACTTCTGGCTCCTTTCACCTGCTACCGCAGCATGAATGAAACTCCGGAGGGAGACAGCGCGTCGAAACTAATGGAGGGCCCGGGGTCGCCTGACCCCCACCTCGTCTCCCCTTCGCCCCCGACCTCTCCATTGTCCCGTGAAAGAGATGCCGGGGGCGGGTGCCCGAGGACCGTCGAGGAGAGCGGGCCCGGAATCCCCAAGCCCTCTGGGCACGGAGACGCTCACAATAGTCCTCGCAGACCTCCGGCGCTCCCTGCAGCTTAATCCCCCGGGGCCAGGGGAAGCGCCCCCTCCGCCTATTCCCCCCTGACAATGATTGCCGTCGAACCTGGCGACAAGGAGACGCAGGACGCCCCGCCGGGCCTGCGCCAGGGGGGCCCCGGGAAGTCCGCTGGGCTGGCAAAGCCCCCTCTCATCCCGAGGGTTTAGCCAAATTGCTCTGACATCCCGCGGGGCCGCAGACATCACCGGGGAACGATCTAATGGTTTTTAATTTCATTACAGCGTCTCCGAGGGCGGGGAGACCTGCGCGCCCCCGCGGCCGTCTCCAGCCGGCCTGGGCTCTGGATGCACAGCCGGCCTCAGCCCTTGGCATCCCTTCCTCCTCCCCAATAGGGAAAGGGTGCAGATGCAGGTCCCTATGCTCCAATGTGTGTGAGGGGCTGTGGCTCAGTGGTAGAGCCTCTGCTTGGCACGCAGAAGGTTCCAGGAATGACTCTGCTGTCTTCTTTTTGCAACGCAGGTGCTCTGGGACTGAGCCATAGCCCATTTTTAATTTTTTAAAAAAGGAAGAGTGTTCACATTAATTAACTTTACTGTTAATAGAGTGGCTGACTGTTTAAATGGTCAGGAAGTCCCATCCTTCCCAGCTCCTCTGGAAGATGCTAGGATTCGAGGAGCTACCTGTAGTGTCTTCAGCAGCTTCTGGAGGACTTTAAAAAAACATTAAATTCATCTATTGTATAGTCTCTGCCGTTCACTTGAGGATAAAGATCTTGTCATGTTGATCCATGCTTTTGTTATCTCTTGGCTTGATAACTATACAATGCTCTACATGGAGCTGCCCTTGAAGACCAGGGTCAACTAGTGAAATCCAGTTTAGGGGCACCCTATGAATTATTGACCTCCAAAACAACCTATCATTAGCAGCCTTGCTCCAATCTTGCAAACTAAATGCCCCGGCTTTCCATCCTGTTAAGCTTCTATTAAAGCAGCAGGACATTATTGGTTTTTTTCCTCCAAGAAGCTGACAACTTGACAGCCCTGATTCCATTGCTAATTTTTGATTATTATTTTTTTTGTTTGTTTGTGTGGGAGAAATCCAAGGATAAATTCTACACCATCCCAAGATCGAAGGCTGAAAAAATGGGCTCTGCTGGTGCTTAATTTCTACATTAAAGTTTCTGAGGCTCAAGCTATTCAGGCAACCACAACTTCTATTGTAACAACCACATCGCTAATACTAGATGCTTTAGGCACTGGTTGTGGCTCAAAGTTCTGTGTGTGTGTCCCTAATATACTTCCTTTGCTTGGATTCAGGAGCCAATAAGTCCTACTTCAAATTAAACGTTGGCACTGCCCACTAATTAGGTTGTTGTAGGGTGAGAGATTCAAAACAGATAGTAGGAAGTATTTTTTCACACAACGCATAGTTAAATTGTGGAACTCCCTGCCCCAAAATGTGGTGATGGCTGCCAACTTGGAAGGCTTTAAGAGGGGAGTGGACATGTTCATGGAGGAAAGGAGTATTCATGGCTACTAGTTAAAATGGATACTGGTCATGATGCATACCTATTCTCTCCAGGATCAGAGGAGCATGCCTATTCTATTAGGTGCTTTGGGACACAGGCAGGATGCTGCTGCTGCCGTCGTCTTGCTTGTGGGCTTCCTAGAGGCATCTGGTTGGCCACTGTGTGAGCAGACTGCTGGACTTGATGGGCCTTGGTCTGTTCCAGCAGGGCTTTTCTTATATTCTTTTCTTATGTTCTTATGTTGCTCTCCATTTAAATAGTTCTCTCAAAATTTTCACTGACATCTGTCCAAAAAGGCTTCCTTCGAACCAATGGGCAGTTGAATTCAGTTTAATGTTCGCTTGCAGCAGAATGAGGTGGTAAAGTCCTGAGATGGTGGAATGGACTGTTCCACATTAGAGAAAAGATGAGGAGTGATATTTTTTAATTCTTTTCCTATGTATAATAAATCCTTGCAAGTAGAAAAGTAGCACAGCAGTGAGAGGGCTCAGCCTGAACCATTTCCCTTGATGTGCTGGAATGTTTTTAATTTACTTTCAGGGTGTTTTTAATATCGAGGAACATTAAAAAATGGTGCGGCCCAAATTGTCATCTCAGGATTCCACAAAACTCAGTTTGCGGCATGGATAGACCAGCCCTGAAGGGACTTGTTTTTTATTTTAAAAGAGTTGCAAAACATATTTAAAGATGTGGGGTGGGTGGGTTTGTGATTTCACATGCACTGGACAATCAGTACTGTGAGTAGCTAAGCTTTATTGTGAACTTGCTGGTCTGGTTTTACCTGAGCTTGACACTAGAGAAAAAAGATGGTTTGCCTGTGATGTGGCCACAATACTCAACTAATGTTACCACTGCTTGCCTGTTCTAAGGTATCTATGACTCCAAAGCTTGATTTGGGGAGAATATTAGCTGACCAGCACACAGAATGATGCCAGCCACGCTGCCTCAATTACGCTTGGCAGCTACCACCAGCTTTTAATCCATTTGGAAGGTTTTCTTGTGGATGGAAGTTTCAGACAGAAGTCTGGCTGCAGCACCAAGAAAACTGGCATGTCTCCCAATGTCCTTGAATAATCATGCTTGATTAGGTTTTCCTCAAAGTCAATGTGGGAAGGCAGCAAGCAGACTCCTAAATTCCAAGACTTCCCGTGAGGTCAAATCCAGAACTATAAGCAGCCACAGAGCCAAACTGGTCATGTTTCATTTTAAGAAGGCAGCTAGCATCCCTTGATCGAAGAAGAAGAGTTAGTTTTTATACCCTGCTTTTCTCTACCTTTAAGGAGTCTCAAAGAGGCTTTCAATCACTTTCCCTTCCTCTCCCCACAACAGACACATTGTGAAGTAAGTGGGTCTGAGAGAGTTCAGAGAGAACTGTGACTGGCCCAAGGTCACTCAGCAGGGTTCATGTGTAGGAATGGGGAAACAAACCCGATTCACCATATTAGAGTCTGCCATTCATGTGGAGGAGCGGGGAATCAGACCCGGTTCTTCAGATTAGAGTCCACTGCTCTTAACCACTGCACTAAGAGAGGATTTGGATGTAGTTGTTGTTGTTTGGTAACCTTTTCTTAACTGCTTTGGGGATGAGAGAGGGAATATTGTGTCACCTTTATAATGATCAGATTATATCACACATTCTCTCCATCAACTGCAGTTTCATTTGAAAGATGGCTGCAGACTTTGTTATCCACTACCTTGGCATATTCATCACTGAAGCTGGCAACCCACCAAAAGCTCAATAAGCCTTTTCATTTGCTATATTTAGTACATTTTTATCCCGCCCATTTTCCAAAGGACTCACACATGGTTCTCCCTCCCACCTGACAACAACCGTATAAGATAGGCTAGGCTGAGCAAATAAGTGCCCAAGCATACTCCGTGAGTTTTAGGCAAGCAGAGAAATGATCATGGTCCTCCATCATGCCCATTTCTAACCACTGTACCAGGCTGGTTCTCTTGTCTTTGTCAGGCCCCCAGGATAGAAGTGTCCAATCTGATTAAGGTATTTAAGCAAACATACATAACAGAGTAAAAACAAGTAGCTAGACTTCAACATTCAGTTCACAGAATATACTAGGGGGCATTCTTTGACTATGGCATCAGTTACTCTTTGGTGACTAGTATTTCTTCTGATATGAAGTTTTGCCTGGTCCAACCCAAACAATTATTGTGTTGGTAATCTGAGTTCACCACCATCTCACTTTAAACTACTTTGGCTGCCTGTCTGAAACTTCAACACAGAATGGTTAGCAAACTCCTCATAGACTGCATAATTCCTGGGGCCTGGTCTGAAGGCACATGATGCTGCAATTTTGCTGAAGCCAAGCAGGTCTGAGTCTTCTCAGTGTTGACTGGGAGACCACCGGAAAATTATATGAATGCCACATTGAGTTCCAAGGAACACAGACCTCCATCAAATAAAGTGGCTACTGGATTGTGTTCGTTCAGCTTCAAAAGATGCACAGTTCCAAGAAAGAGCATCATTTGAAATTATATATAACGTTTAATTTTTAATTTACATATTTCCAATGTGTCTAAAGTACGCTTCATTTAAATCAAAGGGATGGGTAGTGAATAGGTTCAATGCAATTGAGTGGTTTGCCTGTACGGTACCATTTGATGATGTAGGGTCATGTGTATGTGGGGCAGGAGGAAGGTGTCACAGCAGAATGCCCTGCCATGTCTAGAAAAAACCCTTTCCCCTCACATCCTGCTTCACTATGTTTAAACAGTTTTAGGGGATGTTGTACGTGTGGGAAACATTGAAACACACACATACACAATTGCCTTGCCTGCGGTCTGAGATGATACAGTCCATGAACACTTTTATCACTTGGATTCTCTTGAACATATTTTTCCAAAAGGTAACTCATGTTCTCTTATTTAGCTTCTGGCCTTTCATCTTGCTTCTCTGCCTCCTTCCCCTTTCTTTTGTAAATTTTAAACTCTTAAATAAGCTTGTGTGGAAATACTCTGGGGTATTTGTACCTCCAAATAAGCTAGGGACCACCCCAAAACACATATTCCCCATACTTTGGGGACCATGACATGCAAGGGGAAATGCAGTTTTTCCTGGTCCATATACTCGTTCTGCCACCAAGAGCTTCCATTTGGGGTGCCCCCAAGAAGCTTCTATGATAACAAATCAATGTTGTTTGCCTCAAAAAGCCCCTTCAGAATCTGCCCCCCTTTTAAATTCAGCTGTCAACCTTGAGTTAAATCAAATCCCCCTTAGTCTGGGTGAAAAGAAACCTGTTTATTGGTACCGCAGGCCCCAAACCTGTTTATTCTATAGCAAGGTTTTTAAAAAAACGATATGCAAGATTTGATGTGACCTAGGAATCATAGCCCCAGAAACCTGATTTCATTGTAGGATAAGAAGAGCAATAAATATACTATAGAATAAGAATACAGAAAAAGATGCCTCTATGTCCATTTATCTGAGCTGAGTGGGAAAGCTTGGAAATTGAGGGTTGAGTGTAAGGAGTGAATTCCAGGAGCTTCTGAGAGTTGAAGGATCTCTTTTTAGGAAGTAAAGAATAGGACCCTGCAAAAATCTCCCCATCTGTCTGTATCTTCCTTCTGCTTTTTCACTTTTTATTATGTATAAAATAATAATTGCGTACATTACTTTTATATTGTTATAAACTCGATAGCCATTAAATAATACAATAGGCATAGTGTCACAGTAAAAAGGTAAAGGTAAAGGTCCCCTGTGCAAGCACCGGGTCATTCCTGGCTCACAGTAATGGGTATTATATCTGGAACTGGAACTGCTACTTACATGGCCAAATGGATCAAGGTGATTATTGGTCAGCTTGAGTTTTTGGAAAGAAACCAGCTGCCTCATCCAGTGGGCACCGGTGGCTGGTGAATCTGGATGGACATATAATCTTCCAGGCATGGCTGGTTCCGCTTTCCCGGTTACTGACCTAACCAAAAGGAAAACAAAAGTTTTTATAGTTGCAATTTTCAAACAGATTAAGGTCTACCAACAGTGTCACACCACCAGTTCTATCCCTAGGGTTGCCAACCTCCAGGTGGTGGCTGGAGATCTCCCACTATTACAACTGATCTCCAGAGATCAGTTCACCTGGAGAAAATAGCCACTTTGGAAGGTGGACTGTATGGCAGTATACCCCATTGAAACCCCTCCCCTCTCCAAACCCTGCCCTCCTCAGGCTCCGCTCCCAAAATCTCCAGGTATTTCCCAATCTGGAGCTGGCAACCCTGTCTATCTCTGACTTATTCATATACCCCACATCTGCCACAATATCTCAGTATATCATATAAATTACTCTGAAAAGTCTTTCCCTGAGTCTATATCACTGATGATTAATGTACAGTGCAGCAGAATGAGGTGGTACAGTTCTGACATGGTGGAACAGATTGTACCATTTCAGACTGCAAGCAGGAGAATCTCATTTTGGGTAGCCATGGTACATTAACAACAACAAAAAACATCTGAAGAGGTGAGCTGTGGCTCACGAAAGCTCATACCCTGCCAGAAAATATTTTTGTTAGTCTTTAAGGCGCTACTGGACTCTTGCTCTTTTCTACTACTGCAGACAGACTAACACGGCTACCCACTGAGAATTAACAACAAAAAAGTTTTAACACAGCAGGAAAGGACCTGGCATGTATTTGTATTTTGTTTGTAGAGAGACGGAACATGTAATGGAGTAAAAAAAAAAAAAACCATCCCCCCCACATACAACCTTACGTGGTACAATCCATTCAACGCATAGAGAAAATTGTGATAGAATTCTGGACTGTACCATTAGGAGCTATTTTTCATTGCTTCCCACTCTCTGAATTTAACGAGGGGGAAGGTCAAGTACAAAGCTTTAGTGCAGTATCCCCATGCTCCATTTTATTGTATACAGTGTTTTTCACCCTCCCAGATGGGCAATAAAAATACTACATCCTAGCACCTAATTCATCCAGTTTTGTAGATCATTTCTGATCATTCAGGCTACAGCTATGGAGGGGTCGAGCCAGTCTGTGATTAGGAAATTTTTTATATCATTTGGGTTCTGTATAATTGGCCATTCCAACTGGCCGCTGCCTTTGCTCAAAAATGAGCGTCTCTCTGTAATGTGCTCTGTCTTTTACAGAAGAACGAAGGAGAATCCCGCACCACTTCGAAGATTGATTACATTCTTTGGTTTTGCTCTTAACAGACTTCCCCCCCAATCCAATTTTAACCCTTTAGTCGGACATGTTTCTTGTCCTGTCCTGGCCTCCCCGCCGATTGCACTCAGGCTATGAATCACATTATCTAGCAAGCTGTCAAACTAATAGAGTCAAAAAGCTAACCCAATGAAGTTCCAGTGGATTGAGGGAGGTTTACTCCCAGGTAAATGGGCACAGGGTTACAGATTCTCTCTCTTCCGCAAAAATCAAGGACGCTTTATAAGACTTAATTTAGACTGGATTGTGTCTTTGTTTGTAGCGCTAAGCAACCACCTGATAGCGCTTGACAAAATCCCCTCGAAGCCCCCCCCCTTCCCCGATGGCATTACATACCATTTATTATCTGCAAATTTGTATCTGTGGTCATCGGAGGGAACAATATCCATCAACAGGATGTACTTGGTTTTGGGGTTGAGTCCTGTGACTTTCACTTTGTAACTGGGAAACATACGCCTAAACACAAACAAACCAACAAACAAATAATACACCGAGAAGAAAGGCAAAAAATCCAGTTGATCTTAAAAAGAGGAAGCTGCGAAGCTTGAAGGAACTGCAGCCACGGCCCTTAGGGTTTGCAGCATCCCTATTCTTCTCCCAAGCGCTCAAGGTCCTCTCCATCACGCGTTGCTAGAGTTTCTACTCGGTCTATATAGTTATGTTTCGAAGAGCCCAGTCCTGGAGTCCAGGAGTAAGCACCATGAAACAGAACTAGACGTACTTCTGAGTAAGCAGGTATAGATTTGGTGTAGACATTACTGTAAATGGGCGCGTCCCACCTACGTAAGCATGTCTAGGATCGAGGCTGTAACAATCCCGTCCACGATCCATCTATAGATGTTCCTAGGCAAGCCAGCCCCAGAGAACACGAGGGGCTGCTATTATTGCCAAAAGTTTTCCACCACATATAGAAACCCAGACACAAGAATTAGTGGATCTTTGCCATGAGAAGGGGGAAAATGTAATATATTGAATGCAGGAGTGAAGTCGAATGGTATTTGGGCTGAATTTTTAGAGCTTTATGAAACCTGATTTAAAATTTCTTTTAAATCAGGAAAACTCCCCTTTCCCCCTTCTCCTTCGGTTTTATTTCTTTTCTTTCTTTTTCCTTTGATTTTACCCCTCCTCTCTGTATAGGACTAGGGAAGAAGGTGGGTTTACCGGAGGGAAAGTAAGTGTATGTTTAAAGACAACAACAAACGTTAATTAAAAAACAACAACAAACCACCCTCCCTGCAAATAGAAAACCAGCAGAGAAAGGCAGCAGAACCTGTCTCCCTTCTGCACTCCTTTCCTCTTTGCATGGGCTGTTTAACAAGAACAAACATTTGGCTCTGGAATCCATCACCTGCAGTCACAAATGGTACGCTCCATTCCACCCTCTCAGGGTTTTCCTACTGCATTATGCTTCGTTTGTAAACTACACTCTAGAACTGTAGCCTTTCCCATCACATACACAGATAAACACACATTTCTTAAACAGTAATGGATCCATGTATTTCCAGTAACTATAGGCAAGTGAGATTTGTTATTTTATTTTAAATACCAGTGGGGGGGGGGAGGCTGCAATAACTTTAAGACTGAAATATGCATTAGAAAGTTTGAATCTGGTTTGAATCTCACCTGGTCCTTGAACAGCCTGAGCAAGTCAACCTGGCTCCCCTCTCTACAACGTGGAAATAACACTTCCCCACTGTTATTTAATACATTGTTATCCAGCCCTCCCTGAAAGGAGGTTAGAGCAGCATACTTCCCTGTCAAACTAGGATCTGGGAGGCCCAGGTTCGAATCCCCATGCTTATAAATCTGCCCACCATGATATCACCATACAAGCATATTTGAAACAAACATGGTGAGATTATATGTAAATACACGCCTCAGAGGGGAAAAGCATATACAGAAGCATGACAGCTATCACAAAGGTTTGCTTCTTAACACCTGATTCTCATTTGGGATTGACTGCCATGTGTCCCTTAAACCAACCTTTCTCTCTCCCCAAACTCAACTTTTCTCCCCTTTTCTCCCCATAAAATTTAATTACGTTATTCATAGTCCACCTTTCTCACAGGAAGGAAGATTACACATAGCGGGACAATAACTAATGAATTAGAGATTAGACACATTCTAAAACCACCAGAAAGAAACAGAAGCATAGCATTATTATTAGCATGACACATAAATGACTTTCTCTTCCAGGTAATGCAATTTAGACTTTATTCAAACATTCAAAATTAGTAGCAAAGTAAAGCAGCCCAAAGTAAAGGTTGGTGAAACCCCAATGACTGCACCAGGTTAAAGTAGCGCTCTAGATTGATTCTCCCATTGAAATGAACGGGACTACAAAGAATGCAGTTTCTGCTGGATATTAATCCGATTTATAAATGCTATCCTGGTTATGCCATGTTACAGTCCATTGGGGAGGGAGAGGGGCCTGGGCCCAATTGATCCCCCCCTTTATTAGCCAGCCTTTCTCTACCAGGACCTTCTAGAGGATGCCAAATGGAAGGGATAATTCTAATCGAGATTTGCTATACCAGTGACCTGGGGAGAGGACTGCCAGCTGCTGGAGACCAGTTGACTTCAAGGGCTGGATTTTGCCTCTGGCCCCCTCCCCACCCCCTACCCTTGTTTTTTTCTTTCCTTCTTCAGAAGGCTCCACTAGGTTTCAGGATGCCTCCAAATCAAATTCAAACAGGAGGACAAAAATAGCACCCCAAAGGCTTCCGTTCTGTACATAATATGCGCAGCTGCCTGACCAACAAGAATGCATCAGCTACCTTGGAAAGCCTATCGATCTATGCCTGCATGGAGTTGTAGAATGTGATACATGGTTGTATCTTCCTTCCCCCCACCCCGCAAAAAAAACCCCACCAGATAGACTGGGGTAGATGGAGGCTGCTAGCTCGGGGTGACTTGTGGAGCGCAGTAGTCTGACATGCTAAGTGTCAACATGCCCTCGCTGACACTAAGGTCTGCACCACACAGCTTTTCCACGATCCTGTACAGCCAGCATGCAAAGCAAGGGGAGGAACTTAGATTACTGAGAATTTCTCTAC
The DNA here is from genome assembly GCF_029931775.1 of Euleptes europaea. NCBI lineage: Eukaryota > Metazoa > Chordata > Lepidosauria > Squamata > Sphaerodactylidae > Euleptes > Euleptes europaea. The sequence goes on from NC_079324.1 coordinate 47,831,227, forward strand.
TCATTGATTGCAGTAAACCTCCTTGGGGTCTCCTTTGCTGCAGGAAGGAGGGCCAGGAGCATTTTTAAGCAAGCAAGTAAACAACTAATCATATCTGAGAAGCCCGAAAGCGTTCTAGAAATCCGAAATGCATAACTTTGCAGGGTCTTTTGCCTTGGGCCTTTTGCCTGTGCCTAGAGCTGAGTCATCTCACGATTTCTGTCATCCCCATCACAGGATCGGGTTGCAGGGCTGCCCACCGAGGAACCTTTACTTGTGAATGTCCAGCTGAACTCAAATGGGTTAACCTCCTCAGAAGCATGTGTGTAAAGTGCCGTCAAGTCACAGCCGACTTATGGTTACCCGTTTTGGGGTTTTCATGGCAAGAGACTAACAGAGGTGGTTTGCCAGTGCCTTCCTCTGCACAGCAACCCTGGTATGCCTTGGTGGTCTCCCATCCAAATACTAACCGGGGCTGACCTTGCTTAGCTCTGAGATCTGACGAGATCAGGCTAGCCTGGGCCATCCAGTTATATCACTGCGAGACTCCAGGATGCTTAAGCGGAAGCTAAAAAAGGGAATAGATTTCTGTAAAAAAATGACATTTCCTCTTGGTTCGAGGCTTTGGCCTTGATCCAAGGAATTGTGAGTTGCTTCCAGGAGCTTTAAAATTGTTCCCCTCCCCACTCGCAACAATATACTCCAGTATACTGGCAGGCAAACAAACTGATTTTGACTGAGGAAGAGCTTCAAAGGCAGTTTTCATTTTCCAATACCCATGTCTTTAGTACAAGGAGGTCAAGGTGGTGTACATGCAAGGTCACCCAGAAAGCCTGATGGCAGATTTGACCCTGGATCTGTCCGATCCCGGGTCACTACATGGGGCTAGCACCAGAATGGGGGAGGGAGAGAAAACAGAGTCAGACCTTGAAAGAAAGAAGTTAAAATTCCAGCGGGCCATGCAAGACCCATGCATCAAACGAAGCAGCCCTTGACAGACGCCCCAGCTCACAAGACTCAAAGTGAAAAGGAACATTTAAAAAATAATAATCTTCTGCAAAATGTTGCCCTACTACTTCCAGCTGATGTAAAAGAATCCTAAAGGCAATTTGAGAGAATATCAAATGGATTAGGACAAAACTTCATGAACTACTCCACCCCTCATCAGATTTGTAAAACCGAAGACAGATTTCATGCATTGGACTCCAGCCCATGAAATAAATCTTCAAGGTACCACAAGACGAACTGCGTGTGTTGCTGTAATAGTATGATCCTAGGCAGATGAATCAGGGAACTTAGACTGGAGTAACCTTGCATAGAGTTGCTCTGGAAAGGCAGCTGCCCCACTGAAATTTGAACCCATTGCCAACAAGGATGAAGGTAACAAAACCAGAATATTAATAATCGCTGGTAGAGCATCTGCTTGGCATGCTAATAATTAAAAGGTAAAGGTCCCCTGGGCAAGCACCGGGTCATTCCTGACCCATGGGGTGACGTCACATCCCGACGTTTACTAGGCAGACTTTTGTTTTACAGTGTTTGCAGTGAAATGGTGCAATGAAATGGTGGTGGGAGCAGATAAACCGTTCACAGTATGGAAGCAGCTAAAACAGCTCACAAGACAGAAACAAATCAGTAGGGTTTCCATCCTCCAGGTTAAAAGGTAACGGTAAAGGTCCCCTGTGCAAGCACCGGGTCATTCCTGACCCATGGGGTGATGTCACATCCCGACGTTTCCTAGGCAGACTTTGTTTGCGGTGTGGTTTGCCAGTGCCTTCCCCAGTCATCTTCCCTTTACCCCCAGCAAGCTGGGTACTCATTTTACTGACCTCGGAAGGATGGAAGGCTGAGTCAACCTTGAGCCGGCTACCTGAAACCAACTTCCATTGGGATCGAACTCAGGTCGTGAGCAGAGCTTGGACTGCAGTACTTCAGCTTACCACTCTGCACCAGGGGGCTCCTAATGATGATGATGATGATGATGATGCTAATAATGTGAATAATGCTAATAATTGTGATGGGTTAAAGCATTTTCTCCAATAGGAGTGCAGTACAGCTCCAGGACCAACGTGGGGTGGGGGCATTGGGCCTCTCTTTCTCTCTCTCCCCCCCATTTTGCTTTCACCTGTCATCATTTTTTATTTGCATCAGACTAGCGACCTCAAAAGCCAGGAGTCCTCAAAAGCGAAAAGAGCTCTCTGGAACTCTGAGAGGACCTGCTAGAAGCGATGGGTTTTTATTCAGAAGTAAATCTTCCTGAGTCGAAAGGGTTTCCTTCCCATGAATAAGCTCGTCTTTGCCTCTTCCCAGGTGCCAAATTCTCTCTCACAATGACATTCACCTAACCTTCCGTATGCCTTACTCCAGTTCCTTGAAACACCCCTCCAAGATAAACATTTTCCAGATGTGATTTTGATTTGATTCTGGGCCTGCTTCTGGCCATAGAGCCTTCGCAGGGAATGCCCAAGGAGACTCGTGCAAGAGGAGTCCTGAAGCGGATCGTGCCCATTTTCGTTGTCGTGGGAAACTGTCAGCTATTGTTAGCTTCTGTTGATAACATTTCCCTCTCCGATCCCCCCCCCCCCAACCCTGGGACAAACGGCCTGTCAACATCCATAAGCAGACAAAGAATTTTCTGGAGATCCTTCCTTACCTTCCAGCTTTCGTGATGATCATTTCCGTCCCCACATCGTGAAATTTCAGCCACAATTCCCGTTCGTGCAAAAACACTTTAATTCCCTCCATGCCCTGGGAAAGGAGAGGGAAAGAGACTAAAATATGATATAATCAGACCAAAAAATCACACTATCCAGGAATACAGGGGCCCGTGGGGGCCTTCCCTCCCTCAGCCCCCTAATGGAGAAACCCATATCAGAAGGCTATGAAAAGGGTGGTTTTTAGCGTGGAACTAGGAACGAGAAGGCCCGGGTTCAAATCCTTCCTCAACCTAACATACCTTACAGGGCTGTTGTGAGAATATAATGAGGAAGAGGAGAATCATAGGTGAAAGGAAGAGCCGCATCCAGATTTAATAGATAATGAGCATTTCACTGAGTTGCACTTTTATTTATGCATCGGAATGTTTTTTTTAAAGAATGAGATCCAATATACAATCACCGGAGAGCCCCTCTGTCCTCAATCACATATTGTTTGAGCGTCACACATGTACGCATAACCCGTGGACTCACAATTAAAAGACACATGAACACATGAAGCTGCCTTATACTGAATCAAGACCTTCGGTCCATCGAAGTCAGTATTGTCTACTCAGACAGGCAGTGGCTCTCCAGGGTCTCAGGCAGAGGTCTTTCACATCACCTACCCTCCTAGTCCCTTTAACTGGAGACGCCCGGGATTGAACCTGGGACCTTCTGCATGCCAAGCAGATGCTCCACCACTGAGCTACGGCCCTTCCCTGTATCATATAGATGCGCTCACAAAGAAGTCGCGATTGGCTACTGTGTGGACGCTAGTGGCAAACTCTGGTTTGTTTCTGCAGATCATGTGAAATGTCCCCACGCAGCTGCACCCCCTCTTTTACAGACGCGGAAACTTTGCATCGAGACCCTAGGCATAGCTACTCAGAAGTAAGCCCAGCTGTGTCACCAGAGCGGACTGAGGCTTTATTTGGTTGCAATCCTCTGTCCTTTCCTTTCTTCAAAGATCCCCTTTGGCAATAAAGCCCAGGCACAAACGGCGCTGCATAAACGGATTTATCTCCCCAGATGGCAACGAATGGACATTAGAGAGTGGAAGGAGGGGGGAGATGAGGCGGGGGAGGGAGATAGGCAGCCGGGCTCACGTTCAAAGAAAGTCCAGGGCAGGAGATCTGCCCAGCGCCAGCGGTCGTGGGAGCCGCTTGTAACTGCCTGATAGGAGGCGGCCTGATAGGCTCCGGGCCAAGAGCATCAAAATAGAAGGGGCTATAATGGGATCGGCGAGCTGAGCTGTGCCGGGCAGGCGCGATGAGTGGGCCAGGATGGAGAGGGCCGGGAGGGAGAAGAAGAAGAAGAAGAAGAGTTGGTTTTGATATGCCGACTTTCTCTACCACTGAAGGAAGAATCAAACCGGCTTACAACCACCTTCCCTTCCCCTCCCCACAACAGACACCCAGTGAGGTAGGCGAGGCTGAGAGAGCCCTAAGAGAACTGCGACTGGCCCAAGGTCACCCACCTGGCTTCGTGTGTAGGAGTGGGAAAACAAATCCAGTTCACCAGATTAGCCCCAGCCACACACGTGGAGGAGCGGGGAATCAAACCTGGTTCTCCAGATTAGAGTCCTCCGCTCCAAACCACCGCTCTTAACCACTACACAACGCTGGCTCTCCGGAACTCTGAGAGGCGGGAAGAGGGGAAGGCCCGCCGTTGGAAGCCTTACAGAGAGACAATGTTGGCAACGTGTCTAGCCCGAGAGAGAGGGGGGGGGGATGTTTTCACCCTTCCCTGAAGATAGTCTCAGAGAGCAGTCCTCCTGTTGGCCTGCAGTAGAACAACCAGATTCGAATCCAGGAACACCTGACCGACCAACAAGATTTTCGGGGTCTAAACTCTCCAGAGTCAAAATTCCGGTCAGATACGAAGGGGTGGGGGGAGCTCACACCCCGAAAATCGCATTGGTCTGGAAGGCGCACCTGGACTCGAACCTGGCTGTGGTCGCTCTGGCTGCCTCCTCCGAGATTTCTTGCTCAAAGGCACAACCCCTACTGTGTGTTCACCCAGATGTTCAGTTGACTCCTTTCCAATCCCCTCTGAGGTTGTTTCCCATCAATGGACACGCGCGACAGAAATACACAGACGCCCGTGAGCGTGGAAATGTTGACAAGACCGCCGCGCAAGAATGCCTGCGGCCGGACCCCAGTGGTGATCAACAGGCTCGGTTTAGGATTGCCCTCGTGTCTACTCCGAAGTAAGTGCTCTGGGGTTTAGCCTAGGGTTGCTGCCCCAGCTGTTTAGACCGGCGACTTTTAAAGATCTTTGCATATGAGCGAAACTTAGAGGTAAGTGCCACCTAGCTGAAACGTCGTCAACAAAAGCCGCCGCCGGCTGTGCCAACTTTTCCTTCTACCTTTAATGTCCGGTTACTCCCATTCAGAACCGAAACAGCCGCAGGGAGAGCCACCCTCCCCAAAAAAACACACCTGGTTTTCTATCGATGAACAGACCGATTCCAACCCCGGTCATTTATGCATGGAGGTTTTGCCTTAGATTTGCCACTCTCTAGATGCACATTTTCCCCATCCAAATTCTCAGAACTCTGCCTGGGGGCTTCTTGTTGAGTTCTGTGAATTTGGATGGGAAAAATGTGCATCGAAAGAGTGGCAAATCCGAAGCAAAACCCCCTTCCACTCTCCCACGCATAAATGGCGCACCACGTTGCCAGGTCAGCTTCCTCCGGAAGCGTTTGTTCTCAGGACCCAACTTCAACTCTTTGCGCAACACATATAAGCTTATTCCCGATTTAAAACAAACAGACTGACAAAAAAAGACCACGGCCTTCTCATAGAGGAGAGCTGCGGGGACGCAACGGAACAAGCTTCCAGTATGAGTCTGTGAATTTAGCAGAAGGCCGCCCGGCAGAACTTCCTCTCCAGTAAGCTTACTCAGGATCCCACTGCATTAGATTTCAAAGGGAGCAAACCTGAATTGCGTTTCCCTGCAACTTTTCTCCAAAGGGGGCAAGTCGAGGCACTGAAGGGGATTTTCAGGTTCGGGACCCCCCTTCCCTCTGCCGCTCACCGATCCGAATAATCTCCCCCTACACCATTTAACTTAAAACAAAAAACGATTAATTTTTTGTTTGCATTCTTGTCTGTTTCGAAGCAACTCCTGCAGATCTGGGACGCGAAAGGGTTATGCAGGGGGAGGGGGAGGGGGAGGCGGGCAGCCACGTTGCTTTCTCCCGTTCTGTAAACTGTTAAAACTTTTTTTTTTAAGGAAAAAAAATAAAGCTAGAAAGGAAGGACCGCCTCATTCGAGCCTCAGAGGGAAAAGTCTCTGTGCCGCAAACCCGCCACGACCTTTTGAAGCGCCCTGGAACTATTTCCTGGGTTCTTCTCCATGCGAAAATCGCGACATCCAGCAATTGTAACAGCGGTGGATCGCAGGAGGCAGACCCCAAGGAACCGGAGAGGTGAACTCTTTCCCCAGCAATGCCTTGAGGATTTTTTGTTTTGGGCCAAGGAGCGGAGGAGGAGCTGGGTTTCGAAAAACCAAGCCACAGATGTGAGAACGTCAGGAGGGATCCAGCCAGAAAGCTCTGACTGGGTTGGTTAGAGGCATTGTACACACACCCAGACTCACGTGTGTGTGTGTGTGTGTGTGAGTGTGTGGGTTAAACCTTTTTTCTCAGTGCCCTCTGGATATACACAAATACACCTGCCCGTCTAATACCAAATACCTCTGTGCGAGGGCCTTATCCATAGCTCAGCATCTTCACCAGGGCTTCACCTAGATACCTTCCCCCTTTTATATTTTTGTGGCCCTCGCTTTCGCCACGGTAGTTCAAGATGGTAGTGGTGGGGATTTTGCTCTCTGATCTGGCGGTTGCCCCCGTAGATCCGGGAGTGGCAGCTCGTTAGGGGATTGGTCCCCAGGGTCCTTCTACAGGTGGCGGAGATCCCCGACCCATGGCTGGCTTCTGCTACCAGGAAGAAATAGCCTGACCCGTTTTGACACCCCGAGGTAGATCATTCTAACGGCGCCACTTCCTTTCGGGATTCCAACGCAAGAATCATTCAGCTCTCTTGCAACGAAACCCCCCAAAACTTGCAGCAGAGCCTGCCTTGCAAAAGGACAGATTAATGCGTGTTATTCTACCAGTGGCCATTTATGCATGGGAGGTTTTGCCTTGGATTTGCCGCTTTCTGGATGCACATTTTCGCCTATCCGAATTCTCAAAATTCTGCATGTCGGGCTGATTTTTGAGTTTTGAGAGCCAAACCTCCCATGCATAAATGGCCAGGTAGAATCCCTGTAGATTAGGATCGACTGAAGCAGGCGATCCAGTTCCGTATTGCCGACAGTGCCTGGCCGCAGATGGCCAGTGTCCATGACAACCCCATTACGATTATTACAGCCCTATTGCCATGATAAATCCATTCTTGTTAATAGTTACTGTTAGGGGGAGGAGGAATCAGAACCTGTGGGATCACCCCCTCCCCCCGAAAAAATACATAGACTTCCATTACACCCCCCACCCCACCCCCTCGGTCAGCTTACCTGTTGGGTAAAGGCGGCCTGGGGCGAGGCGGGCTGCTTGCTGCTGGCGCCCAACTGACTGTCCGGCTTGCCTTCGCCGGCCAGCTCCTTCGTCTCGGATTCGACCGGCGTGGAGGGGAGTCCGAAGCCTTCCTCGGCATCCGCCATCTTCTAGGCTGCTGAGCCCCCCCGCTGCCTGCCCGGCACATGCAAGAGGGAAGAGGAGGAGGAGATGGGTCAGCACTGCCGGGTAAGACGCGCGGAGGAGGGAGGAGGAGGAGATCCCGCGCCACTCTTGCCCGGGGTCGGTTCACACGGGGAGAGTCTCCTTGGCACCAAGAGGAAGCGGAGCAGAGAAGCCGAAGGCCTAAGGACACCCCTCCCCCCCCAATGTACATTCAGTGCAAGCAGGAAGGAAGGCCAGGCCACGCCATTCCAGCACGGAGGCCAAGAAGAGAGGTTGCTTTGGGGGGATCCCTGCCTTGCGTTCATCTCGCTTTCTTCTATGGATGCGTAGATACGCACAAACGAATTAAAAAAGCACAACGCCAACAGCAGGTCCCGTTCTTGCTAAAAGCCAGGAATAGCAATGAAACACCCCTCTTACACACACACATATGCATACATATAATCACACAAAATATCTCTCTGTCTCTCTATCTATGTGCCTTGAGTCGGAAGCGACTTGAGGGCATTTAACACACACACATACAAGCAGAGTTACACCCTTCTACGTTCATTGAGGTCAATGGGCATAGAAAGAAATAACTGTTTATCATTGCGCCTTTCCTTCGAGGAGTACATGGTCCTTCCGTATGAGAATCACAACAACACATTCGCTATATACGTTATGAAGAGAAGATCATGCCTGTCCTATCCATGCCTATTATTTCTGTAGCTTTCTTCTTCCTGTATTCTAAACCAGAGAGGCCTGCGTCCCTGGGAATACTTATTTGGGAGTAAATCCCGTTGAAATCTGCCTCAGATTTACTTCTTTGCATATCATGGGGGTATAGAGTTGCTCAAGCCCCCACTGAAGTCAATGGGATTTAAATACTCCAACAGTACTCAGGAGTCAGGACTCTTTCTTATTTGTTGGGCCAGTATGGCCTCTCTCCCTGTTTCTTTCCTCCTCTCGCTGTTTCTAGATTCCCGCCCCACACAAAGAGTGTGCATAGGTAAACAAATACAGGCAAACGTACACTGCTCTCACACACAAATGCCCATGTCCTTATAATCACACAAAGGAATATATATTTTAAAAACACAGCAAATATGGGAGCCCACACCATTAGAGAGAGAATTGGTGAGACGCCTGCGGTTTGTGTACTCACTTTAACAATATCTACACACAGATATGCTCGAAGTGAACAGAGGAGGGGGGGACAAAGCAAGATTAGATGGCTAAAGGCACAGAGGCATCAACTCCCACCCTTAGGTGCTTGTCAAAATTATCTAGGAAAGTCCCCATAAAGATATAAGGCATTGTTTTTCTTTCGGAATCCTTCAATCAGGAGTCACTTCAGTTCACAACCGATCCCGAATTGATTCTCCTTGGCCTTTCCCTGGTGGCCCCCAAGAGCTGTGGTCTTCTTTAAAACTGAGGTTGCTTTATAAGATGTTTCATTATGAAGGCCTTTTTTTTTTTGGTTATCATAATCGGCAAATAGAATCTTAATTATATAAACTAGTTTCCCCCCCCCCTCGACAAAGCGAGCATCTATTTCTGTGGAAGAGCACATGGAGACTATGAAATTCACAGATGGGCTTTATAGCAGCCACCCTCAAAAAATGGTCTTTTGGGACTCGAGTTAGAAATCAGAATTTTGAGGCAGAGAGATATTTGTTATGCCATATTAAATCAAGGCCAGTAGGTTAAAGGTCGTTTTTGGCCTAAGGATGGGTTTAAAGAGAGACCTTAAAATAACAACCCAGTAAAGAAAACACTAGAAACCAGCTTCTGACAGTCCATCCCAAATATATTTATTTGGAAGAAAATGCCATTAATTGCTCTGGCGTTTTTCAAATAATGGTGCAGGTTTGTTTATTGGTTTTGAGAGCCATGTTTATTTGAAGCCCCTTCTCCCAAATCAGTAAGACTTACTTTGGTAATAAACCGTGGTTAGAGTCTGGCTGTGAGACATTTAATTTGGAGAATATTTTTCATTAAAAAAAATACGGCTACTTTTGCGGAGAGGTATCCCACTGAAAGCAGAAGGATACTGACTGAATGGAAAGAATAAAGCAGAGTTCTGTAGTATCTGGCTATTGACCAGGTTGAATTTCACATGGACTTAGAGAAAAATGTCCATTATACTTTCCAGGGATTTAAGATGGGATGTAGAGATCGGCAGCATTTTTAATAAATCAAAGGAAGGGTGGATATTACCTTGAAAAAATTAAGTGGATCAAACACAACCAAAAACGAATGCTTAACACAATGCTAAGCTATTATAACATTTACTGAAAATTTAAACAATTCAGCTTTCTGTATAAATCAAAGCACGTGATTAATATGATGATCTGGAAAAAATTAAAAAACACACAACAAGATTATTCTTTGCTAAGCTCACACCTCGGTCCTCTTAGCAACACTTAGCTAATATGAAAGAAAATTCCTTCTTATAAACTTAACCTAGAAACAAGAGGGGACGTGGGACAGGGGTGGAAACAGCATTTCAATTCACCTCAGATAAAAATGCCGTCCAGCAACAGATTGAAAGCCTATGCATATTTATTGGGGGAGTATCGATTAATCTCATTGAAATTAATAGGATTAACTTTTGAGTTAACATATAACTGGGCTGCAAAGATTATTTCAAAGGAATAATTTTCCAGTTTGGGGAACAAGTCAGACTTTTTCTCGCTGTGTGTGCCTGGGTGGTGGTGGTAAGATTCTTAGCTGTGTGTATTGTGTGTGGGGGGGTAATATTATTTCACCCTTCATCTCGGAAATACTGGAGCGTGGCGAGAGGGGGATGCCTTAAAGGCACGAAAGTCGACGGATGGTGCCTGCGGGTCAGATCGCGGGTGAGCCCCGTTCGCATCCAGCGGTTGGTGGGGGGGGGGCACCGAACCAGCATCTGGTCGACCCACACACACAAACCTCCAGCCCAGTCTAGGTCGCCTCCTGTGGCGGAGGAGCCCTCGATTACTTCCCCCCGGCATAGGAAAAGGGCAAACTCGGCCGTCCAGCGTGCAGCGTCAACCCAACAAAGGCTCGAAGCGGAGCGCTCCCTCGTTCTCAGCGGGCGAAAACGCACGGGAGGTTTCGCCTTGGACGGACCGCTCTCTACATGCAGGGTTCCCCCAGCCAAACGGTGAAAACTCAACACTAAGCCCCCATGCAGAGTTTGGAGAATGCAGATGGATGAATTGTGCATCTAGAGAGTGGCAAAAACCCCAGGCAAAGCCTGCCGTGCGTTTGCTGGCTTGGGGAAGGAGCTCCCGCAGCTCTCCCCGCCGCCCGTCTCCCGCTCGCCGCATCATTAAACAGAAGGCTGCGAGCGGGGAGGTGGGCCCGGCGCCGAGAAGAATGGCCGGCGAGCCTCCCAGAGCTGCGGAGAGGAAATCGGGCTTGACAGAACCAGGCCGCGGCAGGAGGCGGCTGAGCGACGCAGCCATAGCGTCGGGAGTCCAGCGCTGCGGGGAAGGCAGGGGGGTCGCGTCCGCCCGAGCGCTCCCCCGAGCCCGCACGCACCCGCCAAGGGCCTCGCCGGCCGGCCGGGTCTCCCCCTTCTCGGAGCCTGGCCCCAAGGAGGCGAGCCCCCTCCCAGGTTAATAAAAGCAGGCTCTCGGGGGGGTCAGCGTATGGCGGGGGGCTGGGATTTCTCTGCCCACCCCCGTCTCTCTCTTTCTCTCTGGCCGTTTAGGCACGGGAGGCTTCGCCTTGGGTTTGCGGCTCTCCAAACGCGCGTTTTCCCCATCTGAATTCCCTGAACTCTGCATGGGGGGCTGGTTTGGCAGTTGTGAACATTCGGGTGGGGGGAAACGTGCATTTCGAGAGGGGCAAATCCGAGGCAATACCCCCCCCCCAATGCATAAATGGCCTTTCTCTGACACGCACAGAAATCTACTTTCAGGCTCCGCTCCGGCTAACCGCTCGCTCGCTCCGGATTGTGCTCCGGCCGAGGCCGCAGAGAATCCGTTACCTTCTCCTGCCCGGCTCCGAGCGATCACCGCATCTCCTGCGCCTCTCACGGGGCTCCCCGTCGCGGCGCGGACATCTCCCGGCCTTTTTTTCCGAGTCCAGAGACCTTCCTTAAGGCAGCAGCATTTAATATATATATATATATTTTAAAAAAGGAGGGGAGGGATCCCCCCGGTCCAAAAACCTCCGCGCTCTCCGCCGCCTCTTCCTCGCTCTTCCCTCCTGGCGGCGCGGCCACGAAGCCCCCTCGGTCTCCCCCTGCCCGGAAAGCGACGGAGACGCTTCGCCCCTCGTCTTCGCCCCAGCCCCCCTTCTTCCAAATTCAAGGCGCACAAAGGGAAACCGAAGGAAGGGCGGGAGGAAGCTGGGGGGGGTGGGGGAGTCGGTGGCGGAGCTGCTGCCGGAACGGGTTAGCCTTTGCTCGGCTGGAGAGAGGGCGAGAGCGAGCCGAGAGAGAGGGAAGGCGAGAGCGAGACGGAGAGCGAGGGCCGGGCCGCCAGCCGCCAGCCGAATGCGCGCAGGCAGAGGCCGCGGAGCGTCGCTGGCGAGCGCTGCTGCGCTTGGCCAACCAGCGCCTATCCTGCAGCGGGAGGCTGGCTCTCCTCGGGCTCCCTCCCCCCCTCTCCTTCCCCCCCTCTCCCCAGCGTATTTCTCTTGCAGCCAAACAAGGCACAAAGAGACGTCAAAAATCGCTGCCCCCCCTTTTTCCTTCCCTTTGCCTTTCTCTCCCTGCTTCGCCCCCTCCCCTCCGCCTCTCTTCGATCCATTTTTCTCTACCAGGAACATTGGGAGCTTGAGAAATGGCCTCTCTCCCCTCCCCTCCCCGTTCTTCAGGAGGAAAGCATAGACGCGCAAGCGCGCCCGCGCAGGCACGCACACGGGCAGAGAGCTTCTAACGCAAACCATCCACCAATGGCTTCCCCGCCCCAGCCTCCCCTACCGCCCCCGAGTCAAGGAAAATAGATTGGGTCGTGTGTAGAAATCGTCAGTGTATTATTCTGCGGCTGGTTTCTTCGCCTGGCGAAGAGCGAGTCGAGAAGGGGAGGAGGGGGAGATAGAAAGAGAGAAGGGATAAATATAGCAAAAGAGGAGAGATAAATATAGAAAAAGAGAGCCGAGGCAGAGCGCAGGAGCTCGCTCCTGGCACTCGCCCTGGCTCGTTTTCAAAGGAGTTACTTTCCTGCAAAACGAAGAATGCCATTTGCATTTTTAACAGAAAAGTCAACAAAGGAAAACTTTCCTTCGTCCCCGCTTAACCAGCCACCTTCCTCGAAGCAGAAGGAATTCATAAGGTGGAAATATATACAATGGCTCCAGAGCCCAGCCGCACTTAAAATAATCAAGCCGTCAGAGCGGCCCGAGGCTCTGCGTGTGTTTTATCTGTCTTTCGAGTCTCTTTCCCCCCCCCTTTTTAAAGTATTATTTTGAGGGCAAAGTTGAATAGGTCACAGCAGGATAAACGGCCTCTCTGTCGCGTTCTGCAGTCTGAGAAGAGCCAGGTTGGCGATGATGGGCCAGAATGTCTTCCTTCTATTCGTCTTTGGTCGGGCCTGCCGGTTCCCTGGACTGAGATATCAAACCGGAGTCTTTCGTTCCTCTCCCTCTACCCCACCACAGGCAAATCCAGCCGGTCTGCAAGCCACGATCAGCCCGGATCGCTTTTCCAAGTTGGAGGCGAATGGGAAAAGTCTCGCAGGCTTGGATTCCCCCTGCTGGCTCCGCGCATCGCCGGTAACCAACTGCAAAGTTTCCTCCGAGTCGTGTGGACTCGAAAAGCTATAGCAACCGAGCCTGCAGAATCCCTCGTGGGGGAAGAAATGCAGCCTCTGTGCTTGTGTCTATGTTTAGGTAAATATATTGGGTTACGCACTTTTAGGCAAATATATTTGGTGCATATGATAGACACACACACAAAACAAGAGGAAGACACGCTTTCTACATCCTTCCTGAATTACAGGCGCAGAATATATTTTAATATAAACTCAGGCACCCTGCACAGACTCACGCACAATCCTTGAGTGTGATATGAGGCGTTTGTTATTCAGGTTGTCCCTATCTATCTCTACACAAAAACTGATGGTGTGTAGTGTTTTGTTTGTACCTCTGTTTAGCTTTCTGCCCATCTCTAACTCGGACTTTATTTGCTGTCTCTTTCATCTCTGCCTGTAGCGATCCTCTATTTGGCCATTTACCCACAGGAGGTTTTTCCTTGGTTTTGCCGCTCTCTAGATGCACATTTTCCCCATCCGAATTCTCAAAACTCAACAATAAGCCCCCATGCAGGGTTCTGAGAATTCGGATGGGGAAAATGTGCATCTAGAGAGCGGCAAATCCAAGGCAAAACCTCCCGTGCATAAATGGCCTTTCTCTCTTTACCTCTACATTGCTCTTGAGTTCTGTCTCTCTCCACACACCCGTTCTAGCAATCGGAACCGCGTTCCCGATGCTCAGAAGACATAATTACGTGCGCCGCTCTAATGCATACAATACTATCTATATACTTCTGCTAACGCTATGTGCACATCTGAGCTAAGTGCTCATTTCCAAAGGTAGCATTCACTATAGGTCACAGTGAGAGGGTGTGTGCATTTAATGCTACAGAGAGTAAACTTTCTGAAAACTGAACATTTGGCCTGAACCTAAATAAAGTTGGTCGAAAGCAAATTTCATGGATTTCACTGGTCTAAATTACAAGGGCAAAATCCAGCAAAATCAACCGGATTCCATTTTTAATCCTCTACTTTTGGAATAAAGAAGTAACTCCGCGCCACTCAACATTAGCAGATTTGCTAAACGAAGGTCATTTATGCATGGGAGGTTTTACCTTGGACTTGCTGCTCTCTAGATGCATATTTTCCCCATCCGAATTCTCAAAACTCTGCACGGGGGCTTATTTTTAAGTTTTGAGAACTCGGGTGGGGAAAATGTGCATCAAGAGAGTGGCAAATCCAAGGTAAAACCTCCCGTGCATAAATGGCCAAAGAAATGTCTTTCTGTCTCTCTTCACTTGAAAGTTCTCAGCTAAATCCCCTGAAGAAATGTTGCATATACGTTTATGCCCGAAGGGCATTGTTTTCATTGCACTTTGCCAGAGTCCAAAAGTATTCTGCATTAAATAAAAAAAAATCAATTTTATTTTTTGGGGTAAAATAACAAGCTTCTCCTGGCCCTTGCGATGTTCCATGGGCCTCCTTAACTCTGCCCAACTCTGCAAGTTGTATTTGGCAAGCAGAGAGAGAGAGAGCGACTGAGAGGCAGAGCAGATGGAACGTGCAACTGCAAACTGGACTCTAGATGCTTGTACGCGCGGGTCTGTCTCGCAGTCTCTCTCTCTCTCTCACACACACACCCCCCATCAACAAGATAATTAATTAAGCTATTCTTTTTCTCAGTTCACACAAAAGAATACTGAGCGACGGTGAACAGGCACACCTACCGTATAAAATATCCCCCCTTTAAAACGCGTCCTGGACGCGAGCCGGAGAGTTCGCTGAGTGCCTTCCTTCCAAAGTCGGTTCCCTGCAAAGTCTGGGCCCCATCCAACCAATCCCTCCAAGTCCCGTCGCCAGCAAAGTGACATCTGTCAAAGTCCACTGAAGTCAGTGGAAGGGGCCCAACTCCTCTCGGGACGGCACAGGGGACCCCGGACTTAAATCCACGGGACTGGCGAGGGTCCCACTCGGGTTGGACGGGGCCCGTCCCTTTTGCACGAAACAGCGCCCATGCCAGGGAAACCAACCCCTTCCCCACCCCCCTCCAAGAAGCCGGCTCTGCCTAACGATTTCTCTCACCTTCGGCCAGCCGAGCGGGACTTTGCGAGAGGGACTCGGAAGACGAGCGGAAGAGGCTGGGAAGCGATTTCCCTTCTCCAGGTCGAGGGGGGGATCCAACCCCTCCGAGTCTGGGGAGCGCAGTCGCTGGCCCGGGCGCCGCGCGGAATCTGTCAAGGCGAGACAGGCTCCGGGCTAGAGAGCGATTTGTGGTCGCGGACAAATTAAATATTACTGTTTATTACCAGCCATAATCCAATAAAATCAAGCGGGTCCGAAGCGATGGCTCCTATCTCACCCGCGCCTGCACCTATAGGACACGGAGA
This sequence comes from Euleptes europaea, assembly GCF_029931775.1. Lineage (NCBI taxonomy): Eukaryota > Metazoa > Chordata > Lepidosauria > Squamata > Sphaerodactylidae > Euleptes > Euleptes europaea. The sequence goes on from NC_079324.1 coordinate 47,846,648, forward strand.
CGTCACCGACCACGCAACGGAGCCCTTTTTGTCATGCTTGAGCGCGGCGGTAATGGAAGGTTAATTCGCCTTCTTCTGCTTTAAAGAGCCATCCGTCAGTCCTCTTCCCTCCCCCCCCACCTCTTTTTCTTTTCTTGCTTTCTTTCTTTTTTTTTTTTTTTGGCTGGGTGCAATGCGAAAGAATGCCGCTCTGTCGGAAAGGGGAGAGGGGAGGGAGAGAGAAGAAAACCCCGAAGTGGGCAAAGGGATGCCCCACGAATTGCTGGACAATCAGATTCCTTTGGGATCGGAAGGGAAGAATTGCAAACTGGTGCAAACCGGTAGCGTGGAATGGCCGTGGGAATTCCCCTGCGGGGTCGTTCAACGTCGCCGAGGACTGGCCTGCGGGGAAGCGCAGGCGCTCCGGCCTCGCAAACCAGAGCCTTTGCGCGGATCCCACACGCGGGAGGCTTCAGTTCATACCCCCTTCCCCGCGGAAGTTGCCCGAGAGGAGAACTTCCCCGAGTAACTCTTTGCAAGCGGAAGGGGGCTTTTCACTGTGCATGTCTGCCGCTTTTGAACAAAAGAGGGCTCGCGCAAGTTGCGCGGTGCGGTGCGATTCTCATTTCTTTTCCAGGATCTTGCAAGCCAACGTCGGTGGGTTCTCCCGGCTGCCGGAAGGAGGAAAGATAGCGAGGGAGAAAGAAAAAGAAGAGGATAAGAAGAGGAGAGGGGTGGAAGTCACCTCGGAAGACTGAAGAAGATTCTTCGGGCTCTAGTAGGGAGGTAAGGAACGCATCGCACCGCACAAGGGCCCACCCACACGCCGCACACCTATAATCTCCGCTCCCACGTTTCACCGCAGATGCCCCATTTCGAGCTCTGGTCTAACCTCGGGACACCGTTGAGGGCCCAGTGACATTCCTGCGGCTTTTTGCCAGCCCTCCCGGCCCTGTTGCATTGTGGGCTTCTCTTGAGGAGGGCCCGGGATCTGAACTAAGGCCTCGCTCAGAAGTCGGCTTGATAGCAACGGGAGGGAGGGGAGCCGCGAGGGTTGCGCCTGCAAGTTGTGGGGCTGTCCGGGCCGGGGTCAGCTGGGGATGCAAATGCCTTCCCAGGAGGGTCTTGCAACACCCTTGTATTTCCATTCACTTTAACCACAACTAATTTACCGAGTTAGAAAGTTTCTTTCTTTCTTTCTTTCTTTCTTTCTTTCTTTCTTTCTTTCTTTCTTTCTTTCTTTCTTTCTTTCTTTCGTTGGGCACCCTTAAGGCAAAATCATTCTTCCAAAATAAACAAATGTCTCAGTCAGGCGTTATAAATGTAAGACTGTATTTCAAAGAGGGGTAAAGCTACAGATATTGCTTCTTTTCAGAAGAAGTTTGTTGGGGGAAACAGCGTCCTGTAGCAAGTTTGTTTATTTATTTAAACTGCTCAGTTTTGGACAAGTTTTAGTCTTTCTTTACGCTTTGGATAGAAGTTCGTCCTTTTGCAAGAAGTTTCACCACGCTTAGGTGGGGTTTTTTTCTTGAGCCCTTTGTAAATAGGTAGGAGACACCATGTGACTCAATTCTTCCTGTTAGCAGATAAACCACCTGCATAAACCTGCAATCCTATGCACACTTTCCAATAAATCCTTTCAATACGGTGGGACTCATTATGAGTAAAAGTGAGTACAATTTGCTGCACGTTTGCAATCCTATAAATACTTACTAATGAGTAAAATCGTATTGGAGGTAAATGGAGATTACTTGTGAATCAACTTGCGTGGCATCGGGCGGCAAATCCATTCATTCTCCCTCAACAGGAAGACACAAGTTGTAACTTAAAACATTTCTTTCTAGAGAAGCTCCATCTGTTGCAAAAGAATATATTATTTAGAGGAGCGCTGTCGTATTTAAGCCCTGTGGATTTTGAATCTTGCAGGGCTTGCTTCAGAATAAACATGCTTTGGTACTGGGCGGATGTGTCTACATGCGATTGCATATAAACTGTATGTGAATCGCTACTTGCAAAATGATGTATCTGTATCTTAATTGACATCTAATGGGAAGTAAATCGCATTGATTTCAATTGAAAGTTATCTCCAGGTGTTTACTATAAGGTGTGTATTTACTCTCTCGTGTAAGAGAGAGAGCTGTACCTGTAATTTTTTTTTTTAATGAAGTTTGCTTCCAGGGAGATGTGATTAGACCAGGAGATGCTGCGCTAAACATACTTACTCTGGCTGAACTCAACTGGAATTACTTCCTGAGTAGATCGGCTGCAAAACATTTGAGAATAAAATGCGATGGGATGTCTGTCTCCCTTCCGGTGGGCCAGAATGCGTTTGTCGTGTGTACTTTTTACAACAAGACCAGCCTAAACGCAGTTGCTCGCGTGTAATTTCAAACCGATTTCAAAAGAATCTGTTTCGACTCTGTCTAGTGAAGCTAGGGCCCTGCGGGACCGAACGTAGTTCCGCAGGGCCTGGGAGACGGAGCTGTTCCTCCAGGCCTAGGGTTGAAGCCAGCGACTGTTGATATATCATAGCTGCCCTCCCTGCCCACAACTACTTCTGTTTTTGTTGTTGTTTTCTGTCCCATCTAATCGATTCTTTGGTGGGGTCTTGACTGATTTCCCCCAGACTCACCATGGCTCCATTGTGCGATTAATGTGCACCAACTGGTTTTAATGGGCCTTACTGGTTTTATTGTTCAGTTTTATTGATTTTGCTCTGTATTGTATTATATTGAATTTTATGCTGTGATGTTGGATCCCCCCCAGTGACTGTTACATGCTCTGAGCCCGGCTTTGCCAGGGGCAAAAATCCAAATAAATTAATTAAATAAATAAATAAGAGGAATGGCTAGCAAAAGGAACGCCATAGCAATCCAGATTTGAATGTGACTTTGGTTCAATCCCCGCACTTTCGCAAGCCATCTTGCTTTTCTTAGTCCACTGATGGGATCGTATCTGCATCTAAAAAGCTGTATTTAGTTTGTACCCTCGCTACACTTCAGCAACCCACCTTGGATTCTGAATCGCTAAGCTCAATACAGAAATAATTTTAAGTACGCCTGACCAGCTGTTCCCACCCCTTTTCTCTCATTCATTCATTTTTGAGCATAACCGTTTTGAGTGCCTTGGCCAAAAAGCGGTATACAAATGTGGTTAGTCACACATTGATGACAGGGGGAGAAGACTTAACAGAGAGTTACAATCCTAAACGCGGTATTCTAGAAGTGAAGCCTCCTTGAACAGGCCTGCGTAGAACTCCAAAGAGATTTGTGGTGCAATCCTAAGGAGAGTTACTCCGGTCTAAACCCATCCTTTTCAATGAATGAATGAACTCTACATAGGATTGTACTGTTGGTTACGCTTCCTCTTTAAAGCGCTGAAAGCTAAGTAAAGTCACCAAGCAACGAGAATGAGAAGCATGCCAAATTCTTATGTTTTCAAAAGAAATTTTGAACGAAAAGGAGAAAGGCGGCAGCGGATGTCTGGGGCGTGGGGAGGAAGTTCATATCCCCCTAGGCTAGCCGTGGCTACTTCACCGGGTACCCACTTTAAGGAGAAGTTCTAATCAAAGCCGTCTTGGCCTCCCTGCTTTCTTCGGGAGAATTTAAGTACAAGTACTTCTCCCCACCCCCTCCACCAATACATGCGAAATTTAATGGAAAATAACTTTCATTTCAACGTCTCTTTATAACCTTCGCTGGAATTTCGGAGAAACAGCCTAGAGCAAATTTTCCGAGTTCAGTGAAACTTTAGGACTCCAACCGCTGCAGTATTTTAACGCCCTTTTCTGGGACGTGAATTCCAGTTCAGGTTAGAGAATCGGAAACAGTTATTATTATTATTTTTTTTACCCCTGTCGAATTCTTAACCATATTTTGCAATGTTGGTTAGCGTTTCTTTATAGCACACATGACATTCTAAACAATTTAACAGATCGACAAATAAACTGCGGACCCGAACCAATTACAATCAAACCGGAGGGATCCTAAACTCAAATCTTAGGGATTACTCTACTGAATGCACTGAGATTTATTTCTGAATCAACACTGTTTGGGCAAATTCTGCTTTAAAAGCAACGAGAAGTGGTGAGTAGTTCTATTGATTTCAATGGGACGTGCAAGAGGATCGGGTCCCTGTTTACTGGGAAGGAAGTTCCCTTGTTCAACTACTTTTAGTCAAAGATCAAAGTGCGCTAAAATGGCTGCTGGATTCGGCCTTCATTCAACCCAAGAATGTTTTTGTGTGTGTGTGTGTGTGTGCATTTGTTGCTAAATTGGCTGTGTGTGCAAACTGAAGTAGGCGAGTAGCATTTTGAACTCTCTTCCCCGCCCCCTCCCAAATTTACTTTTGATGTCATGCTTCTCTTTGCAGGCGCACAGGACTCTGCAGTGCAAATGAGACTGGTATTTCTTCGGGGGGAGAATTATGCCCCCCCCAATCTCCTGCTCTTTCTGGGCCCCAAAGTGGGTCCTTAGCGGGTTGCAGCAGAATGAAATTTCGAGCCGGTTGGATTCTCCGGCCTCCACCTTCGAGAGTCACAGGTGGACACAATTTTCAAGAAATGGCTCTTTCAGGTGCTTTTTATTTTCCTTAGATGAAAACCCCTGTAATGTTCTCCACCCCCCCTCCTCCTGCAGTCCATTAATCTTTCCCTCCGTCCCAGGGCTGCAAGAAATTGAAACGCAAACAGCCCCAGAGCCGCGTTTAGAAAGAGTAGATTGTATTTCTGCAGCGAGAAGCAGCCTTCTCAGAAGCAGCCGGGCTGCTGCTGGACCTCTTCTTCCCCAGAGATCGGCGACTGTGCGGCGGGACCGTGAGCTCCTGGCCAGATTCTGGGATCTCTCCTGTCTTCGCTGCTGTGACCCCTGGAAGAGAGAGCGAAGGGCCTCTCCCATCCACGGCATTCTGAACTATATCCCCGTCCCCATTCCCGTCTTGACTGTTCAGCGCGCCAAGCAACTTCTTCTATTACAAGTTCTGCTACAGTTGGCCGTCAGAATAAAGCCACCCCCGCCGTCTGATTTTGCTGTGCGTGTCTGAATGCGGCCCTATGGAGAAAACATCAGTATAGAATCATAGAGTTGGAAGGGACCGCCAGGGTCATCTAGTCCAACCCCCTGCACAATGCAGGAAGTTCCAAACTACCCCCCACACCCCCAGTAACCCATACCTCATACCCAGAAGATGACCAAGGTGCCCTCCCTCTCATGATCTGCCCTATACCAGCAAGGCGCTTCAATTTGACGGGTTAAGGCTAGCAGCTCCTCCCCAAACATGCTAGTTTTCTCTTTGTCACTGTATGTGTGTGGGGGTGGGGGGTGGGGGAGAAAGAGATCATTCAGTGGGGGGGGGTAATTGAATGAAGAAACGGGCTCACTCTAATGGTCTTCGTGGGCTACAGTAAAAGCCCTAGTACTACACTGATACAACAGGACTTCAGAGCACCACAGGATAGATGTAGGAATACCATCTGAACTGGGCTACCGACCGTGGTACAAATCAAGGGAGAAAATGGAAAACCAGGATTCATTTAGAATAAGGCTGCCCACAATCCTAGGCCCACTTCTTTGAGCGACAGCCTCAGTGGGATTTACTGCCCCCAATTCTGGGTTTGGGATGCACATTCCCATTTGTGGGGAGGGGTTGTGGGGAGAATACAGCTGAGTTCCAAGAAAGATTTTGTGCTCTTATCTACTCAGGATGGTCGGTAGAAAATGTAATAAGCATTTTAACTTACTGACAATAACACTGCTCTATATCTGTTCTAGGTATACATACATAGGTCCAAGGAGAGGAAAATAAAGTGGGAGAAAAGCAAAGAACAATGCCAACTTTAGAATGACACTGAATTAATGATCATAAAAAGAATTATATTCTGTCCAAGGAGGAGTGCTGTGTAACTTGAAAGCATTATAATCCTGTTATTGGCAAAAGGACAAAAAATAGATGCAGACAATTCTCATTTATAGTCTCATGGCCTACCGGTTAGAATGACTGACTAGGATCTGGGAAACCCGGTTTCAGATGTCCGCTCTGCCATGGCACCTTGCTGAGTGACCTTGGCCCAGTGACCTTATGCACACTCAGCCTGGCCTACCTCACAGGTTATTGTGAGGATAAATGGAGGAGAAGAGGACGATGCAAGCCACTTCGGGTACTCATTGGGGGCGGGGAGAGAAAAGCAGGGTATAAATGAAGTAATTAAATCAATACATGAATTAACCCTTTTAAAATGGGGACAGGATCTGGGTTCTCTCTCGGCTGGAACTCATCGGTTTGCATAAACCGAAAGGAACAGTAAAAGGGGACTTGGCTTTTCCCAGGGCAACGTCGCCTTCTCTGCTCCACACACCTCCCCTAATCAATGCCTTAATGGAGGAGGGCGCTGTTATTGATGCCGGAATAGCACCACTAATCTCCGAATGCCAAACATCGCGTCAATCAACGCCCGATTGCCCCCTCAAAGGGCAAACGCCACCAAGATAAGGGCCCTCTCCCCAAACGCGGGAGAACGGGGCGAAAGGCCCTCGCGCCCCTTTTCCTTTCATGAAAAGTGATCCCGCTTGTAATGACCGTGGAGGGCTCCGGGTAGGGGGCGAACCCAAACCGCAAACAATGCAATAACTCAATACCCAAGAGACCCCTGGGCTTTCTCCGCCTTTCTTCTTTCTCCTAGGCCATTTATGCATGGAAGGTTTTGCCTTGGATTTGCCGCTCCATTGATGCACATTCCCCCCATCCAAATTCTTAAAACTCAAAAATAAGCTACTCCGTAGAGTTTTGAAAATTCGGGTGGGGAAAATGTGCATCTATAGAGCGGCAAATCCAAGGCAAAACCTTCGAATGCATAAATCGCCCTAATCGTGGTGGTGGTGGTGGTGGTGGTGTTTCACCGAAGCCGACGATCCAGTCGCTGCGGAAATGCAGCCGGAGGGGGTGGAATCGAAAGGAGGGGACGTTGGTCTCCGCTTCTTCTGGCTCCCCCCGCCCCCGTTTTCTCCCTTCTTTCTCTCTCTCGCTTTTCCTTGGGTCGCATTTTTGGTCGGAAAGTCCTCAGGGTAGAGGGCAGGACTTTCTGTTTTCACTCTGGAAAGCGCCAAGCGACGGGTGGCGAGTGAATATACAAAATAGGACGTTACGCCACCAGGCTAAACGGGTAAGCGCCAGATCCCGAACGGTCATGCGCTCCGTGAAAATGCAGGCAGAGGAATGGGCGGCCCAAACCAAAAGATGTTGAAAAGCGTTTTGAAATGCTTTTCGTTAAAGGTTATGGCTGGGCTTTCTTCCAGAGGGCGGATTTCTCATTTTCTTCCTGAAGGCCCTAGCCTCTCTGACGAGACATGTTTCCAGTAGAACAACCATCCAACCCAGGGGCATTAGATTAGAAGCAAGAGGAAACTTGCAGGCTGAAAAACTCCACACGGCTAGATATCAATATCTATCCAGCCAGCCACACGCACACATTTCACATGAACACATGAAGCTGCCTTATACTGAATCGGAACCTTGGTCCATCAGAGTCAGTACTGTCTACTCAGACCGGCAGCTGCTCTCCAGGGTCTCAGGCAGAGGTCTTTCACATCATCTACTTGCCTAGTCCCTTTAACTGGAGATGCCGGGGATTGAACCTGGGACCGTCTGCATGCCAAGCAGATGCTCTATCACTGAGCCAGGGCCCCTCCCCATACACACATATTTCATTAAAATATGTGTCTAATATAAACTATGCCATCAATTACTTCCTATGTCTTCCTTGCCCAGGGCAACAGCTGAATGTATACAATGACCCGGCCATTTGCTCGTTCATGGGTATGACACCAGTCTCTACCTCCCGGCTCTTCCTCTCCTCTCTCTGTAGCTCTGCCCAATGTCTCTCCTCCGTTGAAAGCTGATTGAGGTCATAATCTTGCAGAATTATTTTGCCCATTCTTCCCTTCGTGCCATCCGTAGAGGGTTCATGCATGCAGGTTCATCCTCGGATAGCTGCACCGCCAAGGAGAAACACACAAGCCAGGTGGGGCCATCACAGATCTCACCTGGAGCGTTTCCTCTCTGTTCTCCTCACACGAAATTAGGTACCAGACATCGTGTAGAACGACAGGTAAGCCAGGATCAGCCCGAAATAACGCTCGACCCGAAATAAATCGGGCCATTTTCAAGCAATGTGGATCGCACCCCCTTGGGGAACAATTGAAGCAGTGATAACCCGTTCTCATTTAGCGATCATTTCACTTCCGTTGCTAATAACCAAACTCCGTGTAGGTTCCCACTTTACAGCATCCATTCCACAGTAAAATCTACAGTGTACCTTTCCTAGCCTAGCTTGGGAACTCGTCCATCCTTGTAAAGGTAATGCCTTGAAGCAGCTTCAGTACTCTGATATTTTTCTGCCTTCACTATAAATTGCAACAATAACTCTCCAGTTGCTAGGTGCTGCGGAAACTTTAGAAAGAAAACCGCCCGGCTTCAGATGTGCAGCCTGATTAGCATACTTATGCGAAGTTGACATTAACATTGCAATCCTATGCAATGGAAGTTACTCCACTGGGTTTAAGCTGGAGTATACCATAATGGAGTATACCATAGAACTGGACTATAAATTTTCCAAAGAGATAATGGGCTCTTTCGCACATTCCTAACAATGCACTTTCAGTCCACTTTCAATGTACTTTAATGATTGTTTGCAAGTGGATTTTGCCCTTTCACACAGTGCATTGAAAGTGGATTATTTGGCATGTGTGAAAGTGCCCTGTGTCCGCCTGTGTTTACGATAGCAGAGCTCCCAGAATTAAATTAAAATAAACTTCACTCCTATGCAAGCTCACTTGACAGCCAGCCCCATGGAAGTTAACGGTACTTGCAAGAAAACCTGAACCCCATCGAGCTTGGAGCCCTGTGAACTCGGTAGGACTTTCTTCAAAAGGGCAGCCTCTATTAAAACCCCGCCTTTAATGACTGAAAGCCATCACGAATGCCCTCTGAATATACACCAGATAAAATTATGAACTGTTAAATCTGAACACATCCTACGAAAAACACTTAATTCTCGAGGAGCAGGAGCAGACTTGAAACTGTGGATTGTCAAAAATCTGGCTCTGGGAGAAGAGGGAGAGCGTTCCCAGTCGATGGCCTTCTGGCAAAACCACCTACGGACATTTTTCAACCCGGCTGCTCCTGCGAAGATGAAGTTTCCTAGCCATAAATGATGTCTCTTTTATTGAGGCTGGGTGGGAATCTTGCGGTCTCCCTTAAACATCTTCAAAATATCTACCGCCTTATATCAGGCACGATTATTTTTATTTTTATTGGACAATGAACACATTAGCAGGTTAAAGGCGAGACAGCTGGGGAGGCCGAAGATAAGATAAATAAGCCAAGTCCCAGGCAAGGGTTTGCTTGTGAATGGTCAACCCGTCCCCTTACTTCATCTCCAGTTTTGCTCTAGGAGCCTGAATAGATAAGACTACACCATCGCTCCGCATCAAAAATCTCCTCCCCGTTGATTTACGCTCGAGAGAATCCATCTCCAGTTTTGTTTTTTTCTCTACACACCCGGGGAAACGGGCACCCTCTAGCCAAAAGACGACTTAAAATATTTTATTAGTTTTTATTTGACTTGATTTCTGCCCCGCAGTCTCATTGATTTCACACGCAGCCTCATTGACTTCAAACTCGAGAATCCAGTCCAGTCGACGTCTTCAGTGGGAATGAACAGGTCCTAAAAATGCCCACTTGGAACTGGAGGGTGCCTACTTCTCCACTCGCCTCCTCAGCGAAGTCTAATTAAGGACGACCTCTTCGGGAGGGAGCATTTCCCAAGCAAGTGGCGTTGTTCTGCCCAAGAGGAGGGGTTCTTTCGGCCGCCTATGGAGGAATTCTTTAACCAGCCAACAGTCTGCGGTCTATTCGAATCCGACTAAATGGGGTCGACTCACATGAAAGCGTTTCTAGGGCCATTTACGCACGGGACCCTTTGCCTTGGATTTGCTGCTCTCTGGATGCACATTTTCCCCATCTGCATTCTCAAAACTCTGCCTGGGGGCTTATTGTTGAGTTTGGGGGATTTAGATGGGAAAATGTGCATTTACAGAGTGGCAAATCCAAGGCAAAACCTCCCGTGCATAACTAGGTTTGCACTGTTAGGAGCCAGCCCATAGCGTTTTCTTTTTCACAAGGAACTTACATATTTGCCTCGACGTTCAGTACTGACCTTGTTTTCTAGGAGGCTGTTTCAACGTTAGATTTAATTAAAAGCGTCTACTCCAGATGCTCCCAAATTAAGGTTATTTTTAAGTGGGTATAGCAAGAACTGCCCAGTCGGGGAGGCGAGATTCTGCTTGGCTGCTGTTTCTGTTTCTTCAATGCTTTCAGTGTATGACCTATGGGCTACTAAATCTCAATAAAGTTGCATAGTTAAAATCGACGATTGACCTTCGGATAAATGCAGCTTTAAAACATTTCTTTGACTCACACCGATTTTGAATTGTAGGTACTTTTCATGTGCACTGAGAATCATCCCAACATAACAGGCAGAACCTCCACCCTTTCCTTCATTGTGCTAACATGTGGGCAGAGGTGTGTTGGGGAAAGGGGCGGAGCCATTGAGAGTGAGCCGCGGGGACGATTTCTTTTTCTTCCAGGCTAAGTTACATTCTTTAGGCGCACCTTAATTATAGGTATTATTATTACGAGTTCTCGTTATGAGGCAATATGATTATTGCGACGTTATTAGGCGTTAATATTTCGAGGTCTGAAAGGCTGACGTTATTAGGAGACATTTTTTAAACCAGAACAAACACTCTGAAAGCGAAAGGCCTTTTCGTGATTTAATCATGCTAATATATCTATGAACAGGTCTTTAAAGATTGTCATGGATCTTGTGTGTGTGTGTGTGTGGGGGGGGGGTTCTCACTAAAATCCCTCCCCCTTTTCCAAAAGCTGAATGGAGGAGGGGTGTTTAGCGTTCGGATACTCAGGAGTTTTTCGAGTGTCTGGCTCGCATTTTCATCTGGTGGAGTTTTACCCACCCGATCCAAATGAGGAATCAACGTTATCAGAAAAGGGGGGGATTAATCGGAGTTGTGGGCAAACTCCAAAGCCTTGATGGACCAAGGGTCTGATTCAGTATAAGGCAGTTTCATGTGTTCAAACAAGACCTTCTCGGAGACTACAAGATCGCTAACAAGCTGCCGCTGTCGAAGAAACTACTTCTCAAGATAGTATTTATTATTTCTTGGGATTCAAAGCATACTTGGAATAGAATTGTTTGGGCTCTCCGATTTGTGTGTGTGTGTGTGTTAATGTTTCATTGGAACAAGACGAAACACATGTTCGTTTAAGCAGGTTTATGGAATCACTGTAAATCATATAAAGTTTACGACTTTAGCAGGAAATGCAGAGTAAATGGGTGGGGGCGGGGTAGAGTTCCCAGTTGTATGATAGGAGGTGGGGGGGAGGGAAGGCCCGGGCTCCGGTGTCCTTTTCTCTGCCCCTCCACCTCTTGGAGGATTAAAGGCCTTGGCCCCTCATTGGAGGCCCTCTTTGGCGCCGGGTGGCGTGTTCTTAATCAGTTGTCCATAAGTCCAGTACACATCAGGAAAAATTTAATCACGAGGAGCCAGACCTAGCTTAAAAGGGAAATCGCCATTTCCCCCCTCCCCCCATCCTGCGACGGCCATAACTTTAGCCAGGCAGGCAGATATTTCAGGGGTTGAAATCTGAGGAGGGGAGGGGGGTCAAACATGCCCCAAGAAATTGCACCACAAAAAAAAAGAGAGAGTTAACCCACCAGGAAACCAAAACTCCCCTTCATCTTCTTACGACTTTAATAAGGCAATAAGCATTGGGGGGGGTGCATTTGAGGAGGATCCGTACCGTTAAGCCTCCCCCCGTTGACATAAAAAGGACTTTGAAGACCCTGCAGAACTGAGAAGGATTTCTTTCGGCTCCACTATTTTCCTCTCCCTGCCCTTCTACTCCCATCGCCTGGGTTCACCGGTTCAACTTCCAAGAGGGTAGCTCCAACATAGCGCAGGGGGGAAAGGTCTGGGAGGATCACGGCGAAACTCCTGTTCCAACCGACTCTGCGAGCTTCCCATCTAAAACCTGCTTTTCGAGGAGTCAGGGGGGAAGGAAAAAGTTCCTTTCCCTTCCAAACTTATAAACCGGAGCAAAAGCTCCGCTCACAGGGCGAAAACGCATGGGAGGTTTTGCCTTGGGTTTAAGGTAAAGGTAAAGGACCCCTGTGCAAGCACCGGGTCATTCCTGACCCATGGGATGATGCCATATCTCCACGTTTCCTAGGCAGACTTTGTTTATGGGGTGGTTTGCCAGTGCCTTCCTCAGTCATCTTCCCTTTACCCCCAGCAAGCTGGGTACTCATTTTACCGACCTCAGAAGGATGGAAGGCTGAGTCAACCTTGAGCCGGCTACCTGAAACTGACTTCCGTTGGGATCAAACTCAGGTCGTGAGCAGAACTTGGACTGCAGTACTGCGCCATGGGGCTCCCTTAGGCTGGGGTACCAGCTGCTTAAGGTACCACCAATCGGCCTCTTTCATAAGACCAAGTTCCAAATACTTGCCCGAGGTGAACATTCTAATCTATGGATATTAACTTAGATCTAACTTGCATGGAGGACAACAGACCCATCCAGATCGGTGGGATCTGCTCCAAAATAAGTGTTGGGAATCCAGATTGGGATTTAATGTCCGGTTTACTCACACTAAAGATGACATTCCAGGCACTCTCCCCTGAATCTTCAGGCTATATTTCTTTAAAACTGAATTATTCAAGAGGGCTTTTCTACGCAGGCAATAGAGCTGCACCCCATATTGTCATCCTTTCCTTGGAGATCGGAAGAAGCTAAAGTTTCCCTTCTCTTAGCAGACTCCTCTCGGGAGATAACCTCTCAAGCAGCCAAATTTTGCCTCCGGTCTAGTGGGATTCGTAAACGGCTGGTTGAAAACCATTGCCAGTAGAAGATCTTTCCTCCTCTTCATATCATCCTTCCCAGAATCATCAACTTTTATTATTTTATTATATTATTTTAACCTAGCTTTGATTTTTATTCAGAGCTGATATTGTTGATTGAGTGAATAGAGCTACACGTACTCAATGATTCACTAAGTTACTTAGAAAAATTATTAGAGACTGTGGTCTACACTACTGTGTATAGCTTGGGTATATACTGTGTATACTGTGTATAGGATCCTACTATGGAAATTTGCATCATTTAATGAGTCACGTTGAGACTTATGCTTTGGTTCAGTTCTGTTTTTCGACTTCCGGTTGGTTCCACAACCCTAATCCTACTGCATTGTTTCTTGAATGCCCCATCCATCAATTGACCCAATCTGCCTTGGCCCTTGATTCCCAGTGAGAAAGGCGGACTATAAATAACGTCAATGAATGAATGAGTGAGTGAATGAATGAATGAATGTCCCTAAGCCCTTCTGTGGAAGCCAGAACTAAAGCAGATACGGCAGAACAATGACGGGGTTAGACCCTTTTCTCCGTCCAGTTTTTGCCACCTCAAAGCCCCTGTACCGCTGCCAATATATTTCCCTTAGGGATAAATACTGCGGAGTGGGGGAGAGGATGAGACTGGGTAACAACCATCACCTGGGTGCGATCTACCCCCATCCCAACCCCGTGGCTGTGTATGTGCCAATATAAGATTCTGGGCAGATCCTTCCAAGTGGCCTTTAGTATAATAACAACAATTAACAGCAAAAACAGCAGCAGCAATCTCAACAATTATGACTATTTTAAACACCCTTTCATCCCTTCCGTTCACCCTTATTGTAGTCAGTCAATGAGTTCAAAGGCGCTGAGATGACTTGAGTTCTGGAGGCGTTCAAAACATAGTCATATTAAATGTTATTAAAATAACTGAATAAGCAAAACAAAATGCTGTAAACTCGTATTTAGGCTGTTCAGTATTGACTTAGAACGGGCCTTCCAGCGCACCCTTAAAATCCCCTTAAACTTGAGAGCCAGCGTGGGGTGGTGGATAAGAGGTGGTTTGGAGCGGAAGACTCTAACCTGGAGAACCGGTTGATTCCCCACTCCTCCACATGAGCTGTGGACTCTAATCTGGTGAACCGGGTTGGTTTCCCCACCCCTCAACAGGAAGCCAGCTGGGTGACCTTGGGCTAGTCACAGCTCTCTTCCAGCTCTCTCAGCCCCTCACAGGGTGTCTGTTGTGGGGAAGAGAAGGGGATTGGAAGCCGGTTTGATTCTGCCTTCAGTGGTAGAGAAAGTCGGCATATAAAAAACAATTCTTCTTCCCCACCTTCCTTCCACAAAATGATTGGTCAAGGGCCAAGGTCTTTCCTTGGTCTTCCTAAAATAATTGTGGGTCAAGGAGAACTGCACCTAGAAGGGGAAGGTTGGTACCTATGAGACTGCTCTTGGGGGAAACAAGCTGGGGGGGAGCGCTCCTCGGCCAATCTTGCTGAACAAGATGGGAGTGGGGTTAAATGCTCCCCTCCCTAAAATGGGCCACGTGCAGCAGAAGTTCCAACAGGATCGACCTGTTCCGTGTGGAAGCCACCTGGCCAAGTCCCCGGCCATCAGATGCATTCAGTGAAACGAAAGAGGTGGGGAAAGTGGGTCTCCAGTGTACGGAAGCTTATGTTGTGATCTTTAAAATGTTGTTAGTGTTCAAAGTGGCAGACTTCTGTTTTGGGTATGATGGACTACAGTGGAATTATTTTCATTTCCCTTGTTGGTTATTGTTAGGCATCTCTCTCTCTCTCGCTCCTTCATAGCTCTCCCAGTGTCCCAGCAATCTCTCTACCATTGGAGACAGATCCACCATTTAATGACAAGTGAATAACTTAGCATTCTTATAGTAGCCCTCTTGTGTTCCAGGATGACTCATAAGCAATTTTCACCGCCCTCCTTGAGATTGAATTAATTGTACAAAGGACCGCCCTCCGAGAGACAGAGAGAGACAGAGACAGACATACAGAATGCCCGCTTCTGTGAGCTTCCTGGAGGATGGGTAGAATAAAAATGTAATAAATCCATCCTTCTGAGTCACAAAAGAAGGACTATTTTATTTCTCAAATGCTGTAAATGCAGCTGTATCCCGGGAGACCCTCCCCGTCCAGCAAAAGCACCCCTCCTCCGTCTAAAAGCATCCCAGAACTCCATAACCCCCCCCCCTCAAAAATCTGGAAAATATAAAGCGAGTCTCTGAAACTACAGCTCACTATTTCAAAACACTGTGTTTAATAGACAGGCAGGGACCCTTCCTGGAAGGCGACCTCCCTCCTCTTGTCGAAGGGCAACAAAAATCAAATTGCAACCCCCCAGGACGGGGGGGGGGAGGAGAGCCCAACCCCCGCCGCCCGCCTTGCTCCGAGTGCCTGCTTCTGGCAGAACCTGTCCTGGGACGTTTCTCCGAGGAGGCGGCCAGAATCTGGCCGAGAGAAACGCGAGTCTGCTTCTAAATTAGTTCTACATACCTATCAACAGCTGGGGACGGCTTGGCCCGGGTGCCGAATAAAGCCGTGTGTGTGTGTTGGGAAAGATGGAAAGAGCGCCCAGAGGTCATAAATTTGACAGGCACGGAGCAATACTTAAGCCTGTAATTTGGCCCGGCCTTGTTACCCGTTGATCCCAACGACGATGGTCAGGGTGCCTATTAGCTTTATAATTGCTCATCGCCAGCCTCGCTTGTTTATAAAGGAGAAGGAGGGGAGGGAGGGAAGAGGGGGAGGTCGATGGCTGGGGCTGCTATATTTGGAAAAGAATTTCTGAAAGTCCTTCCAGGAAAGCTGTAAAAGAGGCCAGGCGGGACTGGCCGGCTGACTTGCAAAGAGGATGCAGGGAAGCAGAGGGGGGACACCTACCCCCCACCCCTAAGAAATATGCCAGGTTTTAGGGTTTGGGTCGTGAAAAGAAAAGGCGCCGGGTTTCAGTCACTAGCCATTTATGCATGGGAGGTTTTGCTTTGGATTTGCCGCTCTCTAGATGCACATTTCCACCATCCAAATTCTCAAAACTCAACCATAAGCTCCCATGCAGAGTTTTGAGAATTCGGATGGGGAAAATGTGTATCAAAAGAGCGGCAAATCCAAGGCAAAACCTCCCATGCAGAAATGGCCACTGTCTGGGATCAAGATTCGAGTCCAGCAGCCCCTTAAAGACTATTATTATTATTGTTGTTGTTATTATTATTATTATTATGAATTCCAGGGTATAAGAGTAAGACTGGAGACCAGGAGCACCTTAGAAGCCAACAAGAGTTTCAGGGACAGGGTATAAGCTTTGGGCAAGTTTGATTCTCGAAAGCTTATACGCTGAAACGCTTGTTGCTCTCTAAAGTGCTCCTGGACTCCAACCTTACTGGAGCTCAGTGGTAGAGCATCTGCTTGGCATGCAGAAGGTCCCAGGTTCAGTCCCCGGCATCTCCAGTTAAAGGGACTGGGCAAGTAGGTGATGTGAAAGACATCTGCCTGAGACCCTGGAGAGCCGCTGCCCTTCTGAGTAGACAATACTGACTTTGATGGAGCAAGGGTCTGGTTCCACAGAAGGCAGCTTCACGCGTTCATGTGTGTTCAGTTCACCTGCCACAGACCGCCAGGGCTACCCACTGAATTTATCTCCGGGGTATAAGCTAAAATGACTAAACTGAACCTATCGTCTTTTGGCCACATTATGAGAAGACAAGAGTCACTGGAAAAGACAGTCATGCTAGGAAAAGTTGAGGGCAGCTGGAAAAGAGGAAGACCCAACAAGAGATGGATTGACTCTATAAAGGAAGCCACGGCCCTCAGTTTGCAAGATCTGAGCAAGGCTGTCAAAGATAGGACATTTTGGAGGACTTTGATTCATAGGGTCGCCATGAGTCGGAAGCGACTTGACGGCACTTAACACACACATAAGCTATGGGGAGTTTTGACTCTCCAAAGCTTGAGCCCTGGAAATCTTGTTCGTCTGTAAGGTGCTGTAGGACCCGAATTTTGCTCCTTTACTGCCGACCGACACCGCTGCCCTCTAAAACTGCCTGAGATCAGACTGCCTTGCTTCGTCTCAGTGGTCTGGCACAACGGGCAATCCCCCTGCGTATGGGGAGTTTCCCTATCATTTTCTAGCAAAAGGTAGCACCCAGCGTGGCCAAAATGTGCGCGGAAGGGCGTTAGAACCTTACGCCAGACTTCACTTGCAACAATCTTGCTTTTCAACTTCTTTTTTTAACCGCCTTGAGGGGCCCAGCTGGAAAGGCGGACTACACATGTTTCTAATAAACATGCAAACAAACAAATACATTAATGTCGCCCCCCGGCTTCCCTTTTCTTCGGACACCAGAACACAGATGGAACAGAAAAGACAGTTGTTGCAGAGGGAAGCGTTTCCATCTAAAGCAGTGGTTCCCACAGTGGGCAGTACCACCCCCTGGGGTGGCGGTGGGATTACCTAGGGGGGGCAATAAGAGGCAAGGGGGCAGCAGGGGGCGCTAGAGGCAGGCCCCTTCAACTGTGTTGTTGGATAGGGTAGGGGGCACTGAGGTTGAGTTTGTGGAACCAAGGGGGCGGTGGCCCGAAACGTTTGGGAACCACCGAGCTAAAGCAACCGATAGGGAACTGCTAAACACGCCGTGTGGAAGCCAGATCTCCAGGAAAAACAGTTAACATTTTTAGCAGAATTTTTAGCAGGAGAAGCCGGTGCCTCATTGGAGCGTCGACAGGAGGCTTAAACGCGGATCTTTCCGTGGATCCGGGCTTCTTCTGCCGCACATTTAAATCGAAACACACACACACACATTCTTGCTGCATTCTTTACTTGGCACTTAGTTTCTTAAAGCCATTTGTTGTGCAGAAATCTGCATTTCTGCAGGGGAGGCAAAAGGCTGCGAGTACCAACGGGGGGGGCGCGCGCAGAAGGGGGGATTTCCAATAGTCTTCATGGCCTTTCTCCTTTGAAGTCCGCGTTGTGTTCGTGGCCCCGGTGGGCGCACGCTGTACTATCCGAAATAATACAAGATTAATTAATATATGCATTAAGCCCCTCACGCATCTAACACTAGGGCCGGGAAAGGGGGGACAAATAAAAAACACCCAAAATGCTACTTTTATTTTCAAACTGGTTTCCAGCCGCGGTGCTCCCGCCAGATGGACGCAGGGAGGCGAAACACCTCTGCGTGTTGGAAGCTATCTTCAGAGAAAAAGGTTACCTGGCCAAGGGGTGGGGTGGGGTGAATACATGTTCACCCTACTCCCACTTTTCCAGAATAATTTGGAATTCGACTCCGCGAAAAGGCAAAGGGACAACCGTGAACCGTATTTATCTGGAACAAAGACAGACTGCTAAACCTGAACGGTCAGGTTTTTGTATGTGTGCCATTTCAAAATTCGGGTAGGCTAGTTTAATTGCCTAACCGTTTAGACTGTTCTCTGTTTCACACGTTAATTCAGTGTCTTACACACACGCTGAGAACAGAACGAGAACATATAACATTCATTCAGATTCACTAATTTCGGGATAATTTTATGACATTGACAACTTTCCAGGGAAGAACACTTTGATGGTCCATCTGTTTCTTAACAAGCCCCAGATATGAGTTACATAATTGGGAAATAAGACTATCCTCTTGAAATCAATGCGACTGACTTCTGAGTAAACATGCTCAAGCGGTTTTACTTATACATTTCCTCCTGGTCCTTCATCCAAGGAGCTCAGGTTGCACACGTGGTTCCTCTCGCCCCCCATTTTACCCTCCCAACAACCCTGCGAGGTAGATTAGGCTGAGAAAGAGACTGAGGGCGAAAACACATGGGAGGTTTTGCCTTGGATTTGCTGCTCTCTAAATGCACATTCCCCCCAGCCAAATTCTCAAAACTCAAAAATAAGTCCCCATGCAGAGTTTTGGGAATTCAGGTGGGGAAAATGTGCATCTGGAGAGCTGCAAATCCAAGGCAAAACCTCCCATGCGTTTTTGCCCTGAGTCTTCCATATCTGTACCGTGTTAGTCTTTAGCAGCCAAATAAAACAGGACTCCGGGGCCCCTGAAGACTAAGGAAGTTGATCTCAGTACCCCTTTCACTTACCCCAGCCCTCCTGCAAGTCCCTGATCACTGGATGTCCTTGAGACAGTTGCTATCACTCAACCTAAGCTACCTCACAGGGTTGTTGTGGAGATAAATGTAGGAGACCAATATAAATAACTCCATATGAGTTTGGACCCGGACTCTACCAGCACTCCTCTCCTCTTCTGCGGCAGGCAGGCCAAGGTCTAACTCTTTAGCTGCAAGCCAGGCGTCACAGATAAGTGAAAGTGGTATTTTTATATGCTGATAAAGCAAAACTTATCTGGGTTCCCCCCTCCCTTTCCCGGCTGCGACCAAGATTCCCTAATTGGTCATTTGCCCAGCACCGTCTCTGCCATTCTTCCTACCCACTTGTTTCTAACCA
Organism: Euleptes europaea; assembly: GCF_029931775.1. NCBI lineage: Eukaryota > Metazoa > Chordata > Lepidosauria > Squamata > Sphaerodactylidae > Euleptes > Euleptes europaea. Next base: position 47,866,051 of record NC_079324.1, read on the forward strand.
CCAACCATGGCTGTCTGCAGAACTCTGTTCTTGTGGCTCGGCTGAAGATCTGCAGCCTCGGTAGCCCTTCATTAGGCTACCGAATTCATTCGGGTGGCAGAAAGGAAACACATGAAGCAGGAGACCCGGTCCGATGTCTACTTCTGTGTCTGGAATGAGCAGGTGTTTCTTAAATGGGGTTGGGGGATGCAGCCCTCTTCCTCTTGAAGTCCACTGGGAAATCTTTGTAGGTTTGATTGCAACTTGCTAACTGCGTGATATCAATCATCAAAAGGGTGGGCAAGTCGAAGGCCTGCGTGGAAGGAAGAGACGGAGGCTGTGGGAACGACAAGATAGAACAGCAGAGCAGTGGGTGCAGTGTGTGTTTTAATCATTACACACAAAGAGACTATTTAAGCAGCCTATTCACCATCTCTCGGCTTACAAGATTGGCTTACAATCATCCTCTACTCCATTTTAACCTCACAACAACCCTGCGAGGTAAGCTAGGCTTAGAGCAGGGGTCCCCAACCTTTTTGAGCTGGCAAACACCTCTGGAATTCTAATCCAGCATGTTGGCACAGTTACAAAAGGGTTGCCACAAATATGGCTGCCACCGGAAGCAGTGCCAGCCACAAGATGGCTCCGAAGTTTACCTTCAGTCACACAGAGAACATCCTGGTGCTGCACAGCTAATCTCCAGTGGCCAATTCGAAGCCTTGCTGGGCAAAAGCTCCCCTTGGCCATGCCCGCTGTCCAAAAACACTTGACGGGTGCCAGAAAAGGTGTTGTGGGCTCCATGGTGCCCAGAGGCTCCACATTGGGGACCCTGGCTTAGAGTGTGTCCAAGGGCATCCAGCTAGCTTCCATGGCAGACAGAGCATTCGAACATGGCTTTCCCAGATCCTAGTCCCACACTCTAACCACTACACTATGCTGCCTGTTAGTCTCCTATTAGCCATCTATTGGTGGTAGTAGGAAGTGCTGTCAAGTCACAGCGGATTTATGGTCTAATGTAAAAATATTTAAATCAAGAAGAGTTGGTTTTTATATGCCAACTTTCTCTACCACTTAAGGGAGAATCAAAATGGTTTACAGTGACCTTCCCTTCCCCTCCCCACAACAGACAGCCTGTGAGGTAGGTGGGGCTGAGAGAGCTCGAAGAAAGCTGTGACTAACCCAAAGTCACCCAGCTGGCTTTATGTGTAGAAGTGGGGAAACCAACCCGGTTCACCAGATAAGCGCCAGTGTCAGCGAGGGCATGCAATCGGACCCTGGATAGCGAGGTGACTTTCGTTTCATCTCTCCTTCCCGTGGGAAGGAAGAGGCAACAGCCAAAAGGCTCGAGAGATCTCCACTTCAAAGTGACTTCCTGATTGTAATCCTGCTCTGATCTTAAGGTGTGAATTCTCTCTCTTGGTATTGGGGAACCTCTGATGTTTTGCATTTCAAAGATGTTACTTGTAAACATGCTAGCTTGTGTACACTATAAGAATACCCTCCAAATGATTTGGCGCCATTGTAACGTTGTGTTTCATAGGTTACTGTACCCTTCCTTTCAAATAAATTCTACTTTAAACTCTCTGCTAACGTCTGGAGTAAAGTGGATGATTCCTGAGAGGCAACGGAGTCCTAGAACCTGACAGTACGTTACAATCCCAACCTTTTTTGTTTTCGGGTTAGAAGTAGTATTAGGATGTCGGCACCACCCTCGGTCCCGCTCAACGCGGGAGAGGAGCTTCGGCAGACTCCCGCTGATATTGAGGTTGGTCAAGGAGCAGCGACCCCGGAGCAGCGCCCACCCGGGCCTACCGATGTCCCTGGGAGGCCGACGTGGACCCCCCGATTCTCGGAGACCGGGCAGCGGCAGAGAGCAGCGTCAGAACCAGGAGGCGACTTCTACCGGGGACCGCTGGCCGCTTGGTATGGAGAAGGGGAAGGGTGGAAGGACCCCACGCTCGCTCACACCCCGACCCTCACTGCAGAAGCGGCCACTCTGATACGCGGACAGAATCAGATGCTCGTTCTGCAGAATCGGGACCTGCAGACTCAGCTAGATACCTTGCAGCGAGACCTGGCAGCCGTTCTAGGGGCAGTGAGGGGGCTTGGACAGCCCGTGCAACAATCCCAAACGGGTTCACGGCCGACTACAGGACCGCTCGTTGTTGGGGAGGCTCCCACGCCCAGACGCCCTACGGCCAGAGACCTGAAGGTATCTTTCGACGGGTCCAGCTCACAGTTGTCTCACTTCTTACTCCAAATCTCCGGCTTTATGAAGGACCAGGGGGAGACCTTTGCCTCGGAAGAAGCTCGGGTCAGGTATGTGATCAGCCTGCTGGAGAAGGAGGCAGTGGAGTGGGCAGTGACAGCGGCAGAAACTATGCCCCGAGTTTTGGCATCCCTGGATGAGTTCTTGTGCGCTCTACGACGCCGGTTCGAAGACCCCCACCGGGGGGAAAAAGCAAAGATTGCCATGCGTCGTTTGAAGCAGGGAGCCCGCTCAGTAAGTGAGTATGCACAGGACTTTTTATCTTTGTCGTGCAAGATAAGGGAGTGGAGTGAGGCCACAAAGGTCCAGCATTTCCGCGAAGGGTTGCGGTGGGAAGTGCTGGATGGCTGTTTGACTTTGGGAGATCCAGAGTCAGTGGAAGAGTGGGTAAATTTGGCAGCTCTAGTGGAGAACCGCAAGCTTACCCTCCAGTTCTCCAAGGATCGTCCTTCGAAGACGATCCCTATCCCGCCCACGAGAGGGGACAGCGCAGCAGGTCCCCGGCGAGAGGGAAGACATCGAGGAGTCTACAGTCTCGACAGGGCACGTCGGTTCAGGGAGGGAGCTTGCCTTCAGTGTGGGAAGATGGGTCATTTTGCAGCAAGATGTACCAACACGCCGTCAGAAGGGACGAGCAACAGGGCGACACAAGAGCGGGAGGCGACACCACCTCGGAACCTGGAGCACAGGAGAGCGGAGGGGACGAACGGTCGCCGGGGGGCGGCGGCCCTGCAAGCGGAAACCTCATCGGATCTCCACAACCGTGGCACCCGAGATAGCTTCCGAAGCCCCTCACCGGCAAAAAACGAGGACGGCCTTCTGTGAGGGAACCGGCACAGAGGGCACCCTTGGAAGAAACCGAACCGGCTCCATGTAGGGTGAGTGACCAGGGAGAGACATTGCTGATACCTGTTGTATTACGAAATCCCCAAGGGGGGGAACCGGTGGCCGTTGTGGCTATCGTGGACTCCGGGTGCTCCCGGACCCTAATTGATCAGGCGGTGGTAGAACGTCTGAAAATTGGGACTCGAGAACTGGATCAACCCTTACATTTCCATCAAATGGATGGGAGTGACCTGCGGGGGGGGCCGGTTCATTTGCACACTCGCAAGATGTGGCTGGGGGTGGGAAACCACTGGGAACAGATCCACTTCACGGTAGTGCCTAAGATTTCCTACCCGGTGGTCCTCGGCGTTAATTGGTTGGCGGGACATAACCCGAGCATTGACTGGGAACAAAGGCGGGTGGTGTTTGGAGCTCCTCAGTGCGAAAAACACAGCCGGGATGATTTACCCGGGGGCGAAGGGGGAAGCGCCGCTGCCTTGGAGGAACCCACGTTGCCCCCAGAATATAGTGATTTCGCAGATGTATTTGAGGGGACGGACTGTGACTTATTGCCTCCTCATCGCACTACGGATTGTGCCATCGAACTGATTAAGGACGTTAAACCGTCCAAGGCCCGAGTTTATGCCATGAGTCCTCAAGAGAAAGCAGTGCTGCGAGAATTTCTGGACAAGAACTTGGAGCGGGGCTTCATACGACCGTCCAAAGCTGCATTTTCTTCTCCCTGCTTCTTTGTGAAGAAGAAAGGTACATCTGATCTCAGACTGTGTGTAGACTATAGGGGGCTTAACGCGATTACTGAAACTAATGCCTACCCCCTTCCCTTAATCCCAGACCTCCTGAGTGTGTTACAGGAGGGTTGTATTTTCTCGAAAATTGACCTGGCGGAAGCCTACTACCGGGTCCGGATCAAGGAGGGGGATGAAGCTAAGACAGCCTTTTCTTGTTGTTATGGGTTGTTTGAATTTTTAGTCATGCCGTTTGGTCTGTCTGGGGGGCCCTCGTGCTTCATGCAATTAATTAATGAGATTCTACACGACCTCCTATTTAAAGGTGTGGTAGTCTTTTTAGACGATTTGCTCATTTACTCCAAGGATCCCGCAGAGCACAGGGAATTGGTGCGGGAGGTGTTGCGTCGTCTAAGGGACAATCATTTGTATGCTAAGTTATCAAAATGTGCATTCAACCAGGACCAATTGTCGTTTTTGGGTTATGTGATCTCGCCACAAGGGTTAAGCATGGATCCGGAGAAGGTGAGGGCAGTGTTAGAATGGGAACCTCCCAGAACTCGCAAACAGGTTCAGCAGTTTTTGGGGTTTGCGAACTTTTATAGAAATTTTATTCAGGATTTCGCTCAAATAGCTTTGCCTATTACTGATTTGCTTAAAACCAAAGGGAAGGGGCAAGGGGCCACTTTTGCACAATACCAGGTACCTTGGACCGCCAGGTGTCAGGCGGCTTTTGAAACTCTTAAGGAGCGCTTTACCTCTGAACCCATTCTGGCGCACCCAGATTGCTCCAGGCCATTCACTTTACAGGTAGATGCCTCGGACAAGGCGATGGGAGGCGCACTCCTTCAGAGGGATGATCAAGGGAGGCTTAGACCCTGCGCATATTTTTCTAAGAAGTTCTCTGGTCCTGAACTAAACTGGCCGATTGGGGAAAAGGAAGCCATGGCAATTAAACATGCGCTCATGGTTTGGCGACAGTTCCTGGAGGGAGCGGCCGAGCCCTTTGTGGTTTGTACAGATCATCGGAATCTCGAATCTATTTTGGGTCAGCGGAAGCTGTCCGCCAAACAAGTACGTTGGTCGAGTTTTTTCTCTAAGTTTAACTTTACCATCAAACATATGCCGGGGAAAGAAAATTGCTTAGCAGACGGACTGTCTCGCATGCCGCAATATGAGTGTCAGGTTGAGCGGCCGGTGGGTTCTCTCTTCACACGGGAACACCTGGGTTTGACTCCAGAGGGGAATAGTGCAGGAGTTCTGACCAGAGCACAAAGCCGCGCGGCGGCACAAGACTCGAGTTCGAGTCTCCCTCGAGATGTGGTCGCTCCCACCTCCTCATCCCCAGCAGTCCCCGGAGAACTTTCAACCACAACCGCTGGGGAGGGGGGGGAAAGCTCCCAAATAGAGCGAAGGGACCAGGCTGAAGGGCCGATACCCATCTCCTTGCCGGGGTCGGATGTTGCCATTCCCCGCCTCTGGGCAGTTCCAGAAAGCCTCCCGGAGGCAGTCAAGAAAAGGTGGGGGGAGGCTCTTCAACGGGAGCGGGAGGAAGAATCTATCCCATCCCAGGTGACGGACCAAAACGGTATCTGTAAGAACAAACATTACGTGCCCAGGGAACTGAGGCGGGAGATATTGGAACGGAGCCACAGTTCAACAATAGGGGGACATTTTGGGTTTGCTAAATCCTTACACCTAATAAGAAGACAGTTTTGGTGGCCTGGGATGCGCCAAGACATCGAAGTATTTATCAAATCCTGCCCTGTGTGCGCAACTAGTAAACGTTTGATGGGAAAACCCCCGGGATTATTAAAGCCCCTAGAAACTCCCGAGGCACCCTGGCAAGTGATTGGGATGGATTTCATAACAGACCTCCCATCCAGTCAGGGGAAGACTGTCCTGTGGGTAATCACGGATCTTTTCTCTAAGCAAGTTCATCTAGTGCCGTGTGAAGGGATGCCATCTGCACATAAACTGGCTCGCTTGTTTGTGCACTGCATATTCAAATTGCACGGATTTCCACGGAAGGTCCTGAGTGACAGGGGCTCCGTGTTTGTGTCCAAGTTCTGGAAAGCGTTCTTAGGAATTGTAGGTGTGCAGTTGGGTTTGTCATCTGCCTATCACCCCCAGACGGATGGGCAGACCGAAAGGGTTAATGCGGTGATGGAATGTTATTTGCGTTGTTTTGTTAATTATCACCAAGACAATTGGGTTGATCTGCTGCCACTGGCAGAATATGCCTACAATAACTCGGTGCACTCTGCAACCGGGGTGAGCCCATTCAAAGCAGTTTATGGAATGGATTTTGGACCATTAGGGGCTGTACCTACCCCACCAGAAGGCGATCCTCCCGAGGTGTCTAAATGGGCTCACACAGTGAGGAACACTTGGCCCTGGCTTGTAAAAAACCTGGAACAGGCTAAAGACAGGTACAAACTACAAGCAGACAAACACAGAACACCTCAGTGGGAATTGAGGGTCGGAGAAAAGGTGTATCTTTCCACTAAGAACCTCAGGTCTTTACGCCCGTGTAAAAAATTGAGCCAACGGTTTGTGGGCCCATTTTCTATCTCCAGAGTTATCAATGAGGTTACGGTAGAGCTGGAGCTACCCAAATCCTTACAAGGGGTGCACCCGGTGTTTCACGTGAGTCTACTAAAGCCCTTTCTACAAGCACCAGAATGGCACCCCGAACCCGAAGCGGCAACTCCCATCATGGTACAGGGCGAACGGCACTTTGAAATCTCCAAGGTGCTCGATTCTCGGAGGCGCAGGGGCCGACTGGAATATCTTGTGCGTTGGAAACATTTAAATTCCAGTCACGATGAGTGGGTGTCCGCTGTTCACGTACAGGCTCCAACCCTTGTAGCGGATTTCCATCGCCATTACCCGGACAAACCAGGAAATCTGGAGGGGGGGCCTTTGGGGAGGCGGAGTGTCAGCGAGGGCATGCAATCGGACCCTGGATAGCGAGGTGACTTTCGTTTCATCTCTCCTTCCCGTGGGAAGGAAGAGGCAACAGCCAAAAGGCTCGAGAGATCTCCACTTCAAAGTGACTTCCTGATTGTAATCCTGCTCTGATCTTAAGGTGTGAATTCTCTCTCTTGGTATTGGGGAACCTCTGATGTTTTGCATTTCAAAGATGTTACTTGTAAACATGCTAGCTTGTGTACACTATAAGAATACCCTCCAAATGATTTGGCGCCATTGTAACGTTGTGTTTCATAGGTTACTGTACCCTTCCTTTCAAATAAATTCTACTTTAAACTCTCTGCTAACGTCTGGAGTAAAGTGGATGATTCCTGAGAGGCAACGGAGTCCTAGAACCTGACAGCCCACCGCTCATGTGGAGGAGTGGGGAATCAAACCCGGTTCTCCAGATTAGAACCCACCACTCCAAACCACCGCTCTTAACCACTACACCATGCTGGCTGAAGAAGGGTGCTGGTCCTGCAGCTTGCTTGTCGTTTTATTTTACAGGTGTTTTGTACCTTGAGCACCTGCACAGGTGTTCTGTACCTTGAGTCCTACCTCATTCCATTGCTCTTGCAGACCAGGATTCTGCTAGACTTCTGCATCCCCCCCCCCCACCCAATACCCTGGATCTCTTGGTTGGAACTACGACTGCATTGCTTGTGCATCTTCTTGGTTCGTGGGCTTCTTAGGCAGCTGGTCGGCCACTGTGTGAACAGAATACTGGACGTGATGGGCCTTTGGTCTGATCCAGCCGGGCTCTTTCTAGGTATCAAAATGAGGAGCATCTCCTAATTCCCCGCAAAACCCGAGCGGTCTCGAACACTAAACAGACTTCTCTCTCCCCATATTCTTTCCTTCCAAAAATGATGGATGGAGAAACTGGAGCATCTCGAACGATGCTTTGTTTTCCTTCTTCTCTTCCAGAGCCAAACACGTCCATTAACTTATGGTTGCTGACCCAGTTGTCTTGAAAGTATTGTTTCTCTACTAAATGAGTCCTGAAAGCTGGAACGGATAGATCGGGCGCAATTAATTCCTACGCCTCACATTAAAATGTGGATGTAATCAGGTTTCAGCTTCCAGCGATCAGTGTCTACCTATTGGTTCAAGATGTCTGTCTGCGTCAGGCAGTCACGAAAAGCTGTCTCCCGAAAACTCTTCAAGAGGGCCAATCCGGGCGTGTAGAATAAGGGACCCAGATTGGATCGGAAGTACACTGAAGTAATAGGACTTTTAAAAAAATTGAACGTTACTGTCCCGAACAGGAGGAGTCGAAAGTACCCCCGTTTTAAATTAACTTGGCTCCCCCCCACAATACCGCAACCATTTCAGAGTATTCAACTGGGTTTCGATGTATTATACACTCCTCTCCAGCAACCTTGTACTTATTCATTAGATTTTTATCCCGCCCCTTTCCTAAGGGGCTCCGGGCAACCTAGGTGGTCCTCACAACAAGCCTGCGAGGTAGGTGAGAGGGAGCAGTCCAAAGCCACAGGCTGAGTTTCATAGCACAGTGAGCATTTTTTTAACTTCATGAGAGGCAGGGGGGTGTAGTGGTTAGAGCGTCAGACTAGGATCTAGGAGAAACAGGTCTGACTCCTGAGTCCTATCCCCTTTCTTCACACGATTAATGCTTTAAAAAAACACCCTTTATCATCTTTGCTCCCTGTAGAGGACTTTTAAAAAAATACTGAGAAGATCCAAACGCTGTAGACTTTCCTTGTAAGAAAAACACTTTGACTTGGGGGGTGGGGTGGGAAATTCAACCTAGCGCTTGGTCATGTTAACACAGTGGTTGGCCACTGTGTGAACAGACTGCTGGACTTCATGGACCTTGGGCTGATTCAGCATGGCCTTTCCTATGTTCTTAACACGGAAATAATCCGTGTTTTTCGCAACCGCCAGTATTTCCTCTAGAGAGCCTTGGAAGTGGCTAGCGGAGGCTGACCCCCTCTAACTCTGTTCCAGCCCCCTCTAGCTTCCTCTTCCCCCATTTTCCCCCTTCTTGGAGAAGAGGGGGGTTGATAGATCCTCTGACCTGCCACTGCCCGGCAAGCATGAATCAAAGAGATTCAAAGAGCCGGTGGGAAAGGTTAGCCTGACCCTTCCTACCGGGCGGCGCGCCCTCCCCACCACCACCCGGTGGCCCCGGCCAACGCTCAGCCATGTAATGGGCTTCTAATGAAGGCCGACTAGAAGCGCGATCTGTTTGGTTTAAAGTCACACCTCCTTCGCTGCCAGGTGGAGTGGGGAGGGGAGAATATAGAGTGTGTGTGTGTGGGGTGATATTCATTTAAAAAGGAGAAGGGGAGAATATTTAAGCCAGTTTGGAACCCCATTGGGGAGAAAAGTGGGGTACAAACCAAGTAAACCCCCCCCTATTTATTAGAGTGATTTATGGATCACCTTTTCTTTATAGCTCAAAGTGGTTAAGTTCCCCTGAGGTTTTTTTTTTCTTTTTTTTTTGGGGGGGGGAGTGTATCTCTGAAATAATGGCATAATAACTGGGCACTCACAGTGAAGAAGAAGTTTGTTTTTATATGCCGGCTTACTATCCCCTTCCCTTCCCCACAAAAGACACCCTATGAGGTAGCTTGGGGCTGAGAGAGCTGTGACTAGCCCAAGGTCACCCAGCTGGCTTGATGTGTAGGAGTAGGGAAACAAATCCAGTTCACCAGATTAGCCTCTACTGCTCATGTGGAGGAGAGGGAAATCAAACCTGGTTGTCCAGATCAGAGTCCACTGCTCCAAAGCACCACTCTTAACCACTACACTACTCTGGGTCAAGGAGTTCTTGATTGCTGGTTGGAATTATATGCTTGTCCTGGGTGACAGGTTTTCTTGGAAACCGCTTGCCCGGAGAAAGCAACCAAGTCTGTGCATTACAATTGACTGAGCCAACTGCCCTCATGTAAAGGTATTGATGACCACATATGATCAGGTTGGGGTGGAAGCTCCTACTTAGGCCAACCCTAATTTTATTTGTGCGCTCTTGTGTGTGTGTGTGTGTGCCCACTTAGGTTCTTTGATTGCAATCCTTTCCTGGAAGTAGCCCCACAGAATAACATGAAACTTCTTAGGAAAACCTCCTTAGGCTTCCTCCCTTTGTCATAGGAGCTGGGCAGGAGGCCTTAAGCTAAATCAAGTTTAAGAATGCCCATAGCCTCATCCATCCATCCATCCATCCAGATCCATCTATCCAGCCAGCCATCTGTAACGAATAAGTTCAGTATTTTTAAAATGTAGAGGCCCCACATAATCTGAAAAACTTTAGTATACTTGTGTGTGCATGTGTACTTGTGTGGGTGTGTGACCCCATAGGGTTTTCAAGGCAAGAGACATTCAGAGGTGGTTTGCCATTGCCTGCCTGTGCATAGCCAGGTGGTCTCCCATCCAAATACTAACCAGGGGAGACCCTCCTTATCTTCTAAGATCTGGTGATATCAGGGTAGCCCTGGCTATCCTACTTTGAGCATAAATCCAGCTCTTCTCAGGGGAGTTCTACAATTGTCTTGGTAAATGGCATGGAAGGCTCAAACAGAATGTTCTGGTGTCCCTAGTTTCATAATTACCTTAACAATGAGTCATATACATGCATCTGAATGGACCCTTTTGACTGAAAGCAGTTTTCAAGCCAATACATTTGCTGGTCCTGCTACCTGCAATCCTTTTGAACTGGAGATGCTAGGAATGGAACTTGAAACCTAATGGATGCAAAACACATACTCTACTACGAAAACCCCAAGGGTTGCTTCAGACTAGCAGCAGTGGCTCCCAGAAAGGGTAATGGTGTCTATCCAACCATGCCAGCTTTTGTTTTCAGCCGTGCCAACTGGATACAAGGGGGAAGATTTGCAGCTTGAAGGCAGAGATCAGCATATTGCAAGAGGGTCAATACTTAAGGTCAACAAATGCACACAGATGGCCTTTTGAGTACTCTTGCCAATGTCAGGGTCAACAGAAGTTCTTCCCCCAAATTATGTGGCTTTTGTTGATTGATCTATGGAAGTTGTGTTTTTAGGATTCTGGTCAGAGGCATACTTATTTGCACACTTCCCAACTTCCTGAGAAGCAATATAAATCTCTCCTTCTGTAGAGAGCCAGCTTGGTGTAGCGGTTAAGAGTGGCGGACTCTAATATGGAAAACGGGTTTCATTCCCTGCTCTTCCACATGATTCCTGCTGGGTGACCTTGCGTTAGTCACAGTTCTCTCAGAACTCTCTTAGCCTCACCTACCTCACAAGGAGCCTGGTGTGTGTGTGTGTGGGGGGGGGAAGAAACACAGGAACATAAGAAAAGCCATGCTGGATCATACCAAGGCCCACCAACTCCAGCAGTCTGTTTGGCAGTGGCAGAGAAGCCCACAAACAAGACGGCTGCAGCAGCAGCCTGCCTGTGTTCCACAGCACCTAATATAATAGGCATGCTCCTTTGATACTGTAGAGAATAGGTACGCATCATGACTAGTATTCATTTTGACTAGTAGCCATGGATGGCCCTATCCTTTATGAACATGTCCACTCCCCTCTTAAAGCCTTCCAAGTTGGCAGCCATCACCACATCCTGGGGCAGGGAGTTCCACAATTTAACTATATGTTGTGTGAAAGTGACTGTAGGCCACTTTGAAGGGAAGGTGATTGTAAGCTGCTTTGAGATTCCTTTCGGTAGAGAAAAGTAGGGAATAAAAACCAACTCTTCTTCTTCCTCCTCTTCTTCAGACCTTCATAGGATAGCACACTCTAACTTCAATGTTGTTTGGTTTCTGAATAAGATAATATTGGATTAAAGTTTAATCTACTTGTCTTCATTGGAATTATTTTATTTGAGTCATTGTACTGTGACAGTGAAGAATGTTCAATGTTTGCTTCTTATTAAAATGAGCTAAATACCTTCTTTCTCAAAGTATTTGTTGAGACAGTCTGACTTTAATGTTCATGCCTTATTCCTTATATTCAAATTCTGTTTTTTGCTGGGTGAAATCATTATCGTACTTTGGATCTTTGAAATATTCACTCATGCTCATGTTCCTGATATGGCCACTATGAAGTCAGAGATTCCTACATAGATCTACAGAAAATAAACATACAATTAAACATTTATCCCACTTTTCATCTAAAAAGTTCAAGGAGCCAGCATGGCGTAGTGGTTAAAAGCAGTGGTTTGGAGTGGTGGACTCTAATCTGGAGAACCAGGTCCTCCACATGAGCAGTGGACTCTAATCTGGTGAACCGGATTGGTTTCCCCACTCCTACACATGAAGCCAGCTGAGTGACCTTGGGCTAGTCACAGCTCTCTTAGAGCTCTCTCAGCCTCACCTACCTCACAGGGTGTCTGTTGTAGGGAGGGGAAGGGATGGTGAGTGTAAGCCAGTTTGAGTCTCCTTTAAGTGGTAGAGAAAGTGGGCATATAAAAACCAACTCTCCTCCTCCTCCTTCTTCAGAGCAAGCAGCTTTTCTGCTGGTGATAAAGGGAAGAGGGGGTCCTATTTGACCAGCAAAAAGGCTATGCTGAGGCTGCATGTACAAACACCAAGGGGGAAACAGTAAAGGGGTCAGTAGGTGATATTGGCTCAAAAACCTAGTTGGCTCCAACCCATATTGTACCTGGCCTTTTATCTGTTCCACAGACACATGAGGTAGTTCCCCCCCCCCTTAAGGTTACTCCTTATGGGTGCAGAGTGATGGGTGCAGAGTCACCTAACAAGCATCATAGCAGAGCAGGGATTTGAATGCCAGCCTCCCAATTTCTATTCCTCGCATTAGCAGGAACCCAGCGGAGCCATGCTATGTTTGACATGATTTTTAGATAATTTTGTATTCCTAGATCAACCCATATTTATCTATTGGATCACAATTCCACTGACCTGGTGCAGATATCTGTTGGGAGGGAGCTAATCACCGGGAAGCGGCAGGCAAGGAGAACAGCAAAAGAGGAGCCAGTCGAGATTATAAGAAAATAAACATCTTGCTTTGATGCCCTGCCATTTGCAACACAGCCTCTCACCACTCCCCCTCTCCCCACAAGTGTAGAAGACTGGGAGAGAAAAGACAAGGAGAAAATGGTAGAAGCTGAAGCCAAGAAACTGACACATCTGCTATTGTGGCACGGGTCCTTTCAAATCACACAACTGCTAGTTGGGACTGAGGGGAGAGTTTTTGTGTGTTCAGTAAAGTGCTGATTTTTTAAAGTGCCCAGGAACAGTTGACACACACTTTGCAAGGGTGGGAGGGGAAAAAAGATGGGCATGTATTTATTTTTCCTTTTTTGCTTTTGTTCCCTAGTACAAAGGAAGCCATCCATTAGGGATCTGTTTTCTGAAGGGGGATCAAAGGCGCGTGGATGGACCAGAGCCCTTCCAGCCACGTGCCAAGAGCATCTGTGGTTAATTGCAGCAGCCATTGGCCTCTTGTGCTGATTGTATTTGTGTTTAAGGAGTGCGCACCATTCGTTCTGCCATAGGATAAGCCAGTACTTAGTTCTGGTGAGAGCTGGCAGTTTACAGCAGGAGGCATGTCAATTTGCGGTTCTGTGATTCAGATCAAAGCTCTTTAAGTCCGAACATTAAGACAGCCAAATTTCCCCTAGTGCAGGACTCTGGGTTCCTAGTCTGAATGCCTCCCCTGCAAAATTCCCTGCACATAGAAAAATAGCATGCCAGGGGCAATGGCTAGGCTGGACCCCTCTGCCCTGCTACTCATGCTCAGAGGTTCACCCAAGAAATCATGGAGCCCGGCCATAAACACACATTACCTGTAGATCAGAACATAAAAGACAGTATTCTCCTAGTCAAGTTATCCCCAGTGTTGAAGGGCCATGTTGCCCATGGGCACCACTACATTGGAGATCATTTGACTAGTGACCAGCAGTATGTTTCCTGGCACCAGTCAAAACCCTGGCTTCCCTCCACCTAACTGGAAGGAGGAGCTGCTTCAAAACAGCCCTGGAACATCATATTTGGTTCTGCCATTGCATGGGTCATTGGCAGCTCTTTCCTTCCATCTTGAGCTGCATGCAAAAACTGGATTCTAGAAGTACTACAATAAGAGCACGTAGAGTGTCCTCACCTCTATGCATGTGTGTAAAGTGCCATCAAGTCGCAGCCAACTTATGGCGGCCCTTTTAGGGGGGTTTTCATGGCAAGAGACTAACAGAGGTGGTTTGCCAGTGCCTTCTTCTGCACAGCAACCCTGGTATTCCTTGGTGGTCTCCTATCCAAATACTAACCAGGGCTGACCCTACTTAGCTTCTGAGATCTGATGAGATCAGGCTAGCCTGGGCCATCCAGGTCAGGGTGCTCACCTCTATACCTAGGTCTAAACTTGCCGTAATCCCTCCCAATGTATTTTGATTTTCTGATAATTCATCGATACAGATGATTGAATGTCTGATGGCTAGATTGAATGCCATCCCATCAGGGGAGTTGTCGTTTAAATAGGGTACCATACTGTGAGAGAGTATGTCAGTGTGGTTCTGGCCAAACAGGCACTCTTCAGCATTCCTTGTTTAGCTGTGACTTGCTCAACAAGGCTAGGGACAGATGGATAAAGCCTTTTCAGTAACTGATATTCAGCAGAGACAGATCACAATGGGTAGTCGTGTTAGTCTGTCGCTAGCAGTAGAAAACAGCAAGAGTCCAGTAGCATCTTAAAGACTAACAAAATTTCTGGCAGGGTACGAGCTTTTGTGAGCCACAGCTCTGAAAAAGTGAGCTGTGGCTCACGAAAGCTCATACCCTGCCAGAAATTTTGTTAGTCTTTAAGGTGCTACTGGACTCTTGCTCTTTTCTACTGATATTCAGTGGTTCACTGTCACCCAGACCCTTCCAAACATCCTCGCCACAAAAACCACACATTAAGTCAAAGGGGTTTCAAGGCCAGTGATTGCCTGCCTCTGCAAAGTCTTCCTTGGTGGTCTCCCATCTAAGTACCTACCCTGCTTAGCTTCCAAAATCTGACAAGATTGGGCTATACTATACCATTCCACATCCCACAGCCAGAGCGGAAAGGGTTTCAGGCAGCTCTCATTCCACAATGCTTTGGACCTTTGCCTGCATCCGGTGAAACCTTGAAAGTAATTTAACTGCTCTGGCAGCACATGCCAGATCCCAGTACTGCAGGTGAAAAGATTTCGAGGTCTTCCTTGTAAGGCTTGGATCAGCAAAGATGCCTCTTGAAAGAATCATCTGCTCTCTTTCCTTAGGGCACAGTGTGGCAAAGTCTTACGAACTCTGTCCTGTCTTTTCAAGTTATATCCATTTATCTCATCCACTTGGAGTGGAGTGACTAGTGGAGTGCCTCAGGGACCAGTCCTGGGCCCTGTGTTGTTGAACATCTTTGTAAATTATTTGGATGAAGGAATAGGGGGGATGATTATTAAGTTTGCAGATTATACTAAATTGGGAGGGGTAGCAAAAAGGTAGAAGACAGAGCCAGGATACAGGATGATCTTGACAGGCTGGAGAATTGGGCTAAACTAATAAAATGCATTTCAACAGAGATAAATGTAAAATTCTGCATTTAGGTAGGAAAAATCAAATGCATAATTATAGGATGAGGGAGACTTGTCTTAGCAGTAGTGTGTGCGAAAAGGATCTTGGGGTCTTAGTAGACCAAACACTAAACATGAGTCAGCAGTGTGATGCGGTAGCTAAAAAGGCAAATGCAGTCATGGGGGCTGTATCAACAGAAGCATGGTGTCCAGATCATGCAAAGTGATGGTATCACTTTGCTCTGATTAGACCTCACCTAGAGTATTGTGTTCAGTTTTGGGTACTGCAATTTAAGAAGGATGTAGACAAGCTGGAACGTGTCCAGAGGAGGGCAACAAAGATGGTGAGGGGTCTGGAGACCAAGTCCTGTGAGGAAAGGTTGAAGGAGCTGGGTATGTTTAGCCTGTCGAGGAGAAGACTGAGAGGGGATATGATAACCATCTTCAAGTACTTGAAGGGCTGTCATATAGAGGATGGTGCCAAGTAAGGTTATGCAAAAAAAAAAAAAAAAAAAAAAACCCCTGTAAATTTTGGGTTCAGGTTTGTTGGGCCCCTTAGATGGTTGCCGAAGTCTGATTTTATAGGCCCCCAAAGGGGTTGCCCCATCCTCCAGGCATTTGCGAACCAAGCTGTCCATAGGTTTTAAGGTTCAGACGTTCAGTGTTGCCGAGGACTGGCAGAAAAAGCTGATTGCCAGGCTGGTGCCTCAAATTCTGGGGGCTCCCTTCATATCTGGGGTGCCAACTATGGGGCCCTAAAAAAAAAAAAAACCGGAAAAAAAAGATAGAAACATGGGAGAAAGCTCAGAGCCATGCCTCTGATCAAAGGTGAATAGCCGAACTTGAAAAAGCCGAATAATTATATAGCTTTTCCAGGAAATGCCTATTCAGCTTTGGGGAGATCCCCAGGTTTTGGTGTTTGGTAAACACGAAGCCCAAATATTGCCGAAATGGATAATTTTTGGTTTATTTTCAATTTGGGTTTATCGATATGCACCACCCTAGTGCCAAGTTGTTTTCTGTTGCCCAGAAGGTTGGACTAGAACCAATGGGTTGAAATAAAATCAAAAGAGTTTCTATCGAGACATTAGGAAGAATTTTCTAACAGAGTGGTTCCTCAGTGGAACAGGTGGTAAGCTCTTCTTCCCTGGAGGTTTTGAAGCAGAGGCTAGATGGCCATTGGTCAGCAATGCTGATTCTATGACCTTAGGCAGATCACGAGAGGGAGGGCATCTTGGCCACCTTCTGGGCATGGAGTAGGGGTCACTGGGGGTGTGTGGGGGGGGAGGTAGTTGTGAATTTCCTGCATTGTGCAGGGGGTTGGACTAGATGACCCTGGAGGTCCCTTCCAATTCTATAATTCTATTAAAATTTCTCTATCCCGCTGTTCCCCATGGCTCAGGGCGGCTCGCGAGATACCCCATGATTACTTCGCAAGGTTGCTTTACCCCCTTGGCATCTGTAAAAGCTTGCAGGGAAATGGTAAAATGAGTCCTGAGAGACCCAAAGGAAGACGGCAGTCTGAGCCAGTTAACCAGGCACACAGCACATGACGCTGCAGCCAGAGTTTATTCTT
The DNA here is from genome assembly GCF_029931775.1 of Euleptes europaea. NCBI lineage: Eukaryota > Metazoa > Chordata > Lepidosauria > Squamata > Sphaerodactylidae > Euleptes > Euleptes europaea. Next base: position 47,882,912 of record NC_079324.1, read on the forward strand.
AAGTGAAAGGACACTGATTCTCCTTTTCTCCCCTCTGTCTCCCAGCTGCAACTCAGCCAGCATGGAGTAGTGGTTAAGAGCTGCTGACTCTAACCTGGAGGACTGGATTTGATTCCCCACTCCTCCACATGAAGCCTGCTGGGTGACCTTGGGCTAGTCTCAGTTCTCTCGGAACTCTCTCAGCCCCACCTTCCTCACAAGCTGCCTGTTGTGGGGAGGGGAAGGCGATTGTAAACTGCTTTGAGACTCCTTAAAGATGGAGAAAAAACAGAGTTTAAAAACCACACACGAAGCTGCCTTCTACTGAATCAGACCCTTGGTCCATCCAAGTCAGTATTGTCTACTCAGACTGGCAGCGGCTCTCCAGGGTCTCAGGCAGAGGTCTTTCACATCACCTACTTGCCTAGTCCCTTTAACTGGAGATGCTGTGTGAATTGAACATGGGACCTTCTGCATGCCAGATGCTCTACCACTGAGCCACAGCCCCTCCCCTAACTCTTCTTCTAAATTCAGTGCAGGTTGGGAGGACAGCAGCAGTGTTGAGAAGGTCTGGGGTGAGCCTGTTTTCAGATCAGGCTCGAGCTTTGGCGACACCCCCCCCCCCAGAGTCACAACCAAAAATTTCTTTATGCCAACTCTTGATATACCCAAGGGTACCTGATTTGTATTGCTCACAGGGCGGTTCTCGCTTCTTGGCGCTAGCAGACGTTTTATTGGGGGGCGGCGGGAGGCAACCGGGTTGTCCTCTTGTAAATTGAAGATAAAGGGGCCGAGTTAGAAGGGAGCAAGCCATTAATCCACCACGAAATCGGTCAAAACGAAAACATTACCTAAGTGCTTGTGATAGGCAGGCGGCAGGAGGAAAAGGTCCGCTCCGTCGGGTCTACGGAGACCGCCGGTCTTTGTGGGCGTCAAGCACACAGCGACATTTCATCGAGAGTTGCGAAGAAAGAGTTTAACAAGAGATTTGAGTAACAAAAACAAAACAACAACGTCGCTTTTGAGATCAGTCCTAAAGGAACACTCAGCGATAGAAACTGGCAAAGGAAAGGGGGAGATAGGAAAATAAGAAGGACCCTTTATGGTGTTTAAAAAAGAAGAAGAAGAAAAACAGATTAGACCTTAGGGAGAAACATTCCGATACAGATGAATGGTACTGAATGGGTTTGAGTACCGGGTGTCTTGATTCCCAAGGGCAGCAAGTAAAGTCAGGGCCATCTGAAGACAGTTTATCGTCCTTGCCCATTTATGCATGGGAGGTTTTGCCTATTTTGCCGCTCTCTAGATGCACATTTTCCCCATCCAAATTCTCAAAACGCAAAAATAAGCCCCCATGTAGAGTTTTGAGAATTCAGATGGGGGGGGGGGATGTGCATCTAGAGAGATTCAAATCCAAGACAAAACCTCCCATGCATAAATGGCCAGGGGATCTTAGAAGAGACTTACTTGTTGCGGTTCTGCGCTCTTCTGAATCTGGCCACACTAAAATAAATTGGCTTTTAACTTTCAGGCTTCCCAACGCAACAGAGAATTGGTCTCACCGGAAGGAAGGGCAGAGGGTGAGGAGAGAGAAATGACCCCAATGTAGGTGTGATTCAGGACTTTATTTTTATTTGGGGCGGGAGAGCAGAATCGAACCGCTGTCCTTTTGCGCCGTAGCGCTGGGATCTACCTGGTCGGTTCCCTTAAGGACTAGACGGATTTACAAAGGGACGGGAGACAGGACTATGCCGGCTCCCCGAATGGAGGTTTGCCATCCAGGCATAGGGTAGGTTGAGGGGGTTCAATCCTGAAGTGGTAGAATGGACGTTACCCCTTTAGACTGCAGGTGGGAGGCGCCGTTTTCGAACAAATCTTCACTTTAGAAAATATCCCCGCAAGGAAAGACCTAGCGCATCAGGGAGAAAAGCTCCAGCCCAGCCGACTCCCTGCAGGGTAGTTTTCTAACTGCAGGGGTTATCAGAGGCAAAGCAACAAAATCCAACCCGCATTCTAGAACAGTGCAACCACACTCCCAAGTCTATCCCTCCCCCAGCCTCATTTTGTCGCAACTGTAAACCAGAAGGTTGGAATGAGAGCGAAAAGATCTGGGTTCGAATCCCTTGCCCTTGGGGAGGCATGCACGACTTTTTGCAGCCTAAACCCTTACTTCCCCAGGTTGCTGTGAATGTGACGGTTAAATAAAATAAAGCCTTGAGGGTTTATTTGATTTTGTGTTTTTTAACTTGTGATATTTAGCTATCCGGATTGGTCAAGGAATGAAATGCTCGGAAACCGATTCCATTTAGTAAAATATCTGATGAACACATAAAGCTGCCTTATACTGAAACAGACCCTTGGTCCATCAAAGTCAGTATCATCTACTCAGACTGGCAGCGGCTCTCCAGGGTCTCAGGCAGAGGTCTTTCACATCACCTACTTGCCTAGTCCCTGTAGCTGGAGATGCCGGGGAATGAACCTGGGACCTTCTGCATGCCAAGCAGATGCTCTACCTCTGAGTTACCACCCTTTATTAAAGAGCTAGTGTGGTGTAGTGGTTAAGAGTGTCGGACTGGTATTTGGAAGACCCAGGTTCGAATCCCCACTTGTGCCATAAAAACGCACTTTGGTGACTTTGGGCCAGTCACACTTTCTCAGCCTAACCTATCTCACAGGGTTGTTGTGAGGATAAAATGGTGGAGAGGAGAATGATGGACGTCTCTTTTGGGCCCCCATTAGGGGAGAAAGGTTGGGTCGAAATAAATAAACAGACCTAACAAATTGGTTCTTGTAGGTTATCCCGGCTGTGTGACCCTGGTCTTGGTATTTTCTTTCCTGACGTTTCGCCAGCAGCTGTGGCAGGCATCTTCAGAGGAGTAACACTGAAGGACCTAACAAACGCTCTTGCGCAGCCCCTTCTCGCTTCCTAGAGGGCTTGCAACGGGCCCTTGGAGGAGAATTTTCGGGGATCGGCCCTTTTAACTCAGTCGATGCGACTTGTCCAGATCAGGTTGCAGTTTAATAGCCTGCAGGGGACGGCCGAGTCTGAGCCCCTCCCCTCCCCCTCCAAAAACCAACTACCAGCCAAATTTCCCTACGCACACGTAATCCCAAAGTTCTGGTCATGTATGCGGGCATTCAAGTATTTATGGCTTAATAAAATCATACAACAATCCCCACAGGCGACATTATTTTCCTTTCCAACCCGAGTTCATAGAACAAGTTCTGCTTTCAATCTCGGTACAAAAGAGAAGGTTTCTGTCCGTTTTTATTTTGGCACAAGAATTCAAGGTCAAGGAGGAGGTTATGGGGGAATTTTTTTGGGGGGGATACACTCCCCCCCAAAACATGCGCTGGGGCTATAGGGAATTTGGACATAAATAATCAAGTCATTCCTTCTACAACTGGTTCCCTACTAACTGGAAAATCTTACACGGGTTAAAGTCGTCCTGCCAGACCTTAACGGGTGAAGCACGATAGTGGGAGGGGAAGACTATATCCCCTCCTGCTTTTCATGTTGCAAAAGGCCTTAATTCCAGTGGCTTGGGCCAAACGGTCTGTGATCCAGGTACAACCCCCTCCACAGCATCATTCCTTTACAGCAGTCCCACAGAGTAAGCTAAGTGCGATCGCTACAAACACATGAACACATGAAGCTGCCTTATACTGAATCAGTCTTCTCAGATTAGGAACGGCTCTGAAGGGTCTCAGGCAAAAGTCTTTCCCATCACCTACCGCCTGGTCCTTTTAACTGGAGATGTCAGGGACTGAATCTGGGACTTTCAGCATGCCAAGCAGACGCTCTACCACTGAGCCACAGCCGTCCCGTCATAGCTCAGCTTTTTTTTTTTTTTTTTTTTTAAGGAAAAGGCACTGCTGCCTCTCAGGTAATCCTCACCGGACTCCATGGATTGGATCCAATCAGCTGTTTCAATGGTGGGAAAGGGAGGAAAGGATCCCCATTGACCACCAAAAAGTCTATGCTGAGGATCGTGGGACTGGCATGGACAGAAGCCACGTGGGACCAGAAGCGTACTGTGTGTGTGCAAAGTGCTGTCAGTTGCTGCAGACTTATGGCGACCCCTTATGGGGTTTTCAAGGCAAGAGACCAGCAGAGGTGGTTTGCCACTGCCTCCCTCCCCATAAAAGGTAAAGATCCCCTGTGCAAGCACCGGGTCATTCCTGACCCATGGGGTGACGTCACATCCTGACTTTTCCAAGGTTTACGGGGTGGTTTGCCAGTGCCTTCCCCAGTCATCTTCCCTTTACCCCCAGCAAGCTGGGTAGTCATTTTACCGACCTCGGAAGGATGGAAGGCAGAGTCAAGCTACCTGAAACCGACTTCCATCGGATCGAACTCAGGTCGTGAGCAGAGCTTGGACTGCAGTACTGCAGCTTAACACTCTGCGCCACGGGGCTCCTCGCCATAGCAACCTGGTATTCCTTGGTGGTCTCCTATCCAAATACTAACCAGGGCTTAGCAAGAGAAACAAGAATAGCAAGCCCATCATTCTCAAATTGCCAGGTGCATATCCCCTAAAGGAATGAGTTTAGGGCTGCAGCCCTACTGCTGTGCTCAATAGAGTTTACTCATAAGTAAATGTGCCTCGGACAGAGCTACACCAGTTTCCATTTACTCCCCGCCCCCCGCGGTTTGGATTTAGCCTACAGCTTGCTTTCTTAGGTTCAATTCTATGCGTCTTCTCTTGAGAGCGAATCCCATTGAACTAATTGGGTCTAACATCCCAGTAAATGTGACTGGGATTGGCTGGCACGGGGGTAAAAACCGCTCGCCCGGCTCCTAGGCCCGCTCATTCAAAATAAACTCCGTTGATTTCGGCGGGACTTACTCCAAAGTAAGCATGCCTATGACCCTAAAGTTGAAATGACATCCGATATAGCTGCTAGGGCATAAGGAGAGCGAGGTGTTTTTGCAATTCACCAGGAAAATGAAAATGGGTTCTCTTTGCAAACACTAGTAGTGTTCACTGCTTTTCAGTGCACGTCTTGATGACCGTGGTCCCGATTCGGCTGGAGGTTCTCCCGCGCATGCCCCATTGTAAGGGAATGCGCCCCATACTCTCGGCTTGGCTCCCAGTCACTTCGACTGAGCTTGCATCTGGTGAACCTCTAGGTGGATTGGGCCCAAAGAGTTGAGCGTCTCTAGGTGACAGTTTTCTCCCCTCCCTCGATTGTTTCTTGCAACCCCCCCCCCCCACACACAACTGCATTCAGTTTTAAGAGGATGTTTTTCTTTTTTAAGTCTTATGATGCACTGACTGTGTGTATGGCGCATGTAAAGAAGGGAATCCAAATCTTTGCCACTGTGATTTTTTTCTTTAGTGAAATTTCAGCCCGCTGAAGAATCTTTGCCACGTTTTCTGTGTTTATCTGTGTGTACCAAAATTTGAACCGTTCAGGCAGTTTAAATGTGCCCTTTGGGAGGGGGGGAGGAGGGGCAACCCTTCCCATATATTTATTACATTAAAGTCAGAACCCTAATTTCGTTCCCCCGCCATCACTTCCAGTCCCTCTTTCCAACAACTTAACAGAGTTGTGTCCCATTGCGGATTTACTTCCGAGTAAACAGGCAGCAAATCGTGCCACACGTGGTTTAAAGCTGGAGTCTTAGGCATATTTGCATGGAAGTAAGTGGGACTTACTTCTTGGAACGCCTTGAGATTGACTGGAGAGTTAAGGTGCTTATGGTTGCTGTGTCCGGACCACAGAGCTTTATAGCTTTGCCCCCAACATCTCGCTCAGATGTTTCACAGTTCTGCAAAACCGCAAACTATATGGAGGCTATCAATAAATAAATAAAGCCGTGGATAAATATTAAAAACAATAAATGACGAAATGGCTGGAACACTAAGAGGTTTTTTTTTTATTGGTTTGGGGGGGGGGATAAATCCAGCATAGAAAGTGAGGGAAAGGAACCTCCTACCCAATTTATTATATTCTCAGATATGGCAGAGGTGGTTAGCTAGGTGCCCCTAATGAGTTCAAGAGGACTTAGCAAAGCCAACTCGCAGCCGGCAAGTTCTCGCACAATCCCCATTGAAGTGAAAGGAAGAGGCAAGGAAATTGATTCTATTCTTCCTCCAGAAGTAATTGGGTATAGTTTTGCTGCACCCTTACATGGGGAATCTAAGAATATGGGGTAAGAATATGGTGGCAGCACATTGTCTCAATTTCTAGGCCCTGATCTGAAATATTGTTCCAGAATATAAATCCCACGGAAGTTAGGTCAGGACAGGAAAATTAGGACTAGTTAGTGATGAAACTTGCCCTCCTGAACACACACATATTCCATACATCTATCTTTTGGAGGACTGAGGTTATATTGGGGTTCCTGATTTTATGTCCTGCTCTTTGCTGTCACTATTGGATTATCCCTTATCTTCCCCAGCACAAAACTGTCTGCTTTCTTCATTCTCTGCACCTACAGACGGATCTATATTCAAAAATATTTCGATGTAGCCGAATTGCTAATTTACCAACATTTTGCATATTTTTCCAGGCAACTGTGCGCAGGGATCTATGTCTTTCAAAGCCAAGGCACACTGTCCTTATTTTACTCTGCACGCTGGTGTTTCTTTAAATAAAATACCACCAAACTTTAATTCTATTTATTTACTCAGATAACTTTTTTTCCATTGGGGTGTTTTCCTGCGTTCCTGTGCTATTCTTTTTAAAAAAATATTTATATGCTGCATTTCCACCCAAATGGGGTCCCCAGTCTTAGACTTGATTCTTGCATTTCAGGCAGATAAGGGGAGGAGGAGGGAGGAGCCTTTTCAGAGATATTTTCACTTGCCTATGGTAGTTGGATGATATATATGAGGAATAGCCATTGTGAGGTTTGGATGTTAGACTAGGGACATCCAGGTTTAAATTCCCTCTCATCCATGAGCTACCAAGGTGATATTGGGCCAGCCATCTTCCCTAAACCTAACCTACTCCATAAAGTGACTATGAGGATAACATAAAAGGAGAAACAAAACAGATACCCCACTGGTATGTTTACCAAAGGAAGGATTTGAACCCAGGTATGCACTATTGTGTCTAGATAAACTGTCTACCAGCAGTTCAGTGCTATGAATAGCAACCTTCTAAGCCCATTCTTAGGGCTTAGGCTCTTTTTAGGACTTCACTGGAAGTCCATTTGGTGCCGTGTGTGTGTGTGTGTGTGTGTGTGTGTGTGTGTTAAGTGCTGTCAAGTCACTTCCAACTCATGGTGACCCTATGAATGAAGTCCTCCAAAATGTCCTATCTTTGACAGCCTTGCTCAGATCCTGCAAATTGAAGGCTGTGGCTTCCTTTATTGAGTCAATCCATCTCTTGTTGGGTCTTCCTCTTTTCCTGCTTCCCTCAACTTTTCCTAGCATGATTTTGGTGCCACACAGCCAATCAATTGGTATTCTTATATTTTCAGTTGGATGCTTTCCTTCTTTGCAGAAGACAGGCCTTTTACGCATGGCTGTTTCCCTCACGATCACCCCCCCCACACACACACTACATTGGGCCTTTGTTTTGATTATACATAAATTTCCCAACTGTCAGAGGTGACTTCGGTGCAGCCATGCATAAAAGGCCACAGACTCTACTAGGCACACCTGCAGGGCATTCTCCATAGGGTGCTTATGAGAAACCTTAAGATCTGTTCTCAAACTAACCTTGCCAGCAGGCCTACACAAAAATTCCCTATCTATTTAATAGATGCTTAATGTGTGGAACTGGGTAGCTGAATGCTTTCATAGCATGGAGGTAAATAATATCACCTGGTAAATGACAGGGCATTTACTTGTACCAAGGGACAGGGCATTTTTTTCTCCAGGCAGTTGGCAACCCTTGCCTCAAACATCTCCCCACTACTCCCTTGATGAAGAGTTCTGGTGGACTTGAAAGCTTGCACACTAGTTTGTGTCATTTGAATTGGCCCTAAGGCAAAGTATGGTTTGCCTTTTGCTTTAGATGGCAACCTCTGTCTACTGTAGAGTTTTCCTATCATTTGAAGTAATAAATGTCTTAAGGGAAACATGCTTGCCTGAATACATTCTGAGAAGTGGAGAAATCAGATTTACAGCTACTCTGTCCAAACACACCTGGAGGATACTTCAGTTCACATTTGGGCGCCTGCCCTTCTGGTCAATTGAAATCCAGATGGCACTGTCTATGAACCATCTAAAGAACACAGGGGGACACTTCTATTTGAAAATGTAGATTACAGCTGTGAGAACTTTCAGAGCTATGGAGGGGCCTGCCCTGCAGCAAAAACAAGAAATAGTCTAGCAGTCTTCCTGTTGTGGCATAAGCCTCCATTGGCCTCTTTGCCAGATGCAACCAGATCCTAGAGTACATAAAAATAAAATAATTGTAACACCATTTATGAAGATCAACCATGAATGACACAAAACAAATGGGCAAGCTTCTGAGTTCTCCAGAAGTCTTCAGCAGGTTAGCTTTTTTTTTAAGAGGTGGGAAGGGGAAAATGTATTTCAGCGCATGATCATTGAGACCTTTGTATGCTCCTGTTTGGAGAATGCTGTAGACTCCAGTGGGGTGCAGGGCAGAGTCAAAAGAAAACCAACAAAAAATGCTGTGGCACCTTAAAGACTAATGTTTATTTCAGAATGAACTTTCAGGCACCACATGAAACAAAGAAGGTGGGAACAAGAACTGCTTCCATTGTGAACATGAAAACCAGAGCTTAATCCAACATCCAATCAAATGCTGATCAGTGCTTAATCAAAGCTAATAGGAGGCTCTTCCAGATTCTAGCTACCCATCTTCCGGCCTCTGCCTAGCTTGTATCAATTGAGAGAAGGTTTGGGGCTATTTTTGCACACAAGGAGCACAGTCCACCCAAAAAGTTAAAACATGCTTTTTGATTCAAACATGCATTATCGATTCAAAGGCCAGGTGTAGGGCGTGGTCCTCTTCCGATGGAAATCAATAGCAAATCTGACGTCGGTTTTCGTGGAACAAAGTTGCAGTATAGACACGAGCTAGCATTTTAAAACCGAGCGCCATCTGTGGAGGTTGATCGGGCGCTTTCTGCAACGCCAAGCGTTTACAAGTTTGCAAGGCCTGAGCGAGGTTAACAATAGGACGTTTTGGAGGACGCGGATTCACAGGGTCGCCAGGAGTTGGAAGCGACTTGAGGGCGCTTCGCATCAGCATTTACAATACCATCCATTCCCTCACCTGTAACTGCCGTCACACGCACCTGTCCCCGATCTTCCTTCCCTCTCGTTTGCCTGCCTTACCCTCCTGTGTTGTTTCCTGCTGTAAGCTCTTAGGGGCAGCCTCTTTTTTAGGCTAATATTATTCTGTAGAGAACCATATACGGTGTTGAGGACGACTACCCAGGATTTATCCTACCGCCTGCTCAGGGGGCTGATACACATTTCCATATACAGTGATGCAGCCTTACCCAACAGCAACTACACTTAACCACAACCTCTACTACTAATCATAAAACTGAAGTATCTACTGATTTCTGAAAGGGGCTGGTCTTGATAGATCTTTGTAGATATACTGTTACTTTTGCCGGTTACTACTACTTTGGAGAAACAGATATGCAATCTATGTTGGTCCCCTATCTTTTGCAAGTTCCTGCCAATAAGATACCTTCTGGATTTTTAATAGAAAATCTTCTTTAACCTGTTTTACTTTTATGGGCACAACTACAGGCAGGCAGGCCCACATCTGAACACCGAATCACCCCACCAGGAACCTGGTAATTCTGGAATTCCCACTGAAGGTTTTTCTTTTCTCATAAATTATTGCAGGTTTCATGGGACAATTTTATTTGGACTTATTGTTGAAAATAAAGAGTCGGCCTCTCACCCAGAATGCCCCTGTGCGCCATCACCTAGCTTCCCTGCCTCGGCAAGCGCATGTGTGGAAAATGCGTTGTAACAAAAACCCCGATCACCTTTGCCCGCATCCCTGCAAAAACCAAACAACAACAACAAAACAACCCCTGGTTGACTTATGGGGTATCAAAAGGAAGCCCCGCTATTCTGGCTACATTCAGATTGCTCGAATCATGGCAACTAACAGGCAAAGCGATCCATAATCTCCTAGTTCGCTACATTGGGAACGCGTCTGTGTGGTGTGGGGGAAGAGGCGATTTGTCTCTCCAGGAATAAAACTTCGCCAGGACACCG